>NC_054848.1:19148711-20443711 GCF_018345385.1 Vulpes lagopus
TGAAGTATCATTCAATGTCACCAGAGAAAATATAAATCAGCAAGAAGGAACAAACACAGAAGGTGCAGTCAGTATATCTTTGTTGGGCTTCCAGTATGTGCCAGGGATACAGGATGGAGAAAACAGAGCCCTTGCCCTCATGAAGAGTATATATCCTGGTGTTAAACAGCCTTTGGGGAGGGGTGATACCTACATCCTGTAGTATCCCCAACTTCAATCCAGCGTTTTGCAATAAATTCCCAAATTGCCAGTCCTTTCTACTAGTATGTTCTGTAGAGTATTGTTTTTTCTCTTTTCCTTCTGCATGTGCGTGGGGCAGGAGGTGGACAGTGACACAGGAAACATTCAAGACAGAAAGGATGCTATTCAGACTGATGAAAGTCTCCTCTCTTTACACATCTGTCTTCTTCATCTCCAGTCGTGCATGCCTGTCATTGGTAACGGGGTTGTGGCTCCTCCCTGAGGTTTGTGTTGTCAATGTCCAGCATTTGCTGGGCCTCAGTGTTCAGTACTTGAGTCTTGCTGCTTCCACAAGGATGCTTTGTCATGTTCTACCCCTTGACTTTGCTACATCACCACCACTTTCGATTCAAGATTGCTGCTAAACATCTGACACTGTGGCTGGACTGTGCTGAAGCCTAATACCCAAACACAAGTTCATCAGTATCCAAATGGCCAAGGCACAGAAATTAGGTGTGAAGTCTTTACTCTACCAAAGGAACTCCCATGAGGGAACAGTGTTTCAAGCCCAGGATTTACAAGTGGGCTGATCCACATACTAAATCTGTGACCATGGGCAAGTTATTTAAGTTCATTGAAGCTCAGTTTCCCCACACGCAAGTATGGATGTACCATCAACCTGCCTGAGTTGCAACGAGGATTAAATGAGGTAACAGATGCTGCATTCTCTGCACAAAACCCAGCACATAGTAGGCACTTCAAACCTTTTAGTTTCCTCCTTTTGCCCCACCACGGTTCCCTGCCTGGTCTGATGTGCACCATAATCTCAGTAGGCAGCTCACCTGGAAAAGGTGAGACAGCGTGCCCAAGCCAGCATTCGAGCCCAGGCAGACCATGTCCACCAGGCCAAAATAGGCCACCAACATTAGCACATCCCAGAAGGGTCAGGGCCAGGGCAAGCTGAATCACACAAACCATCACAGCCTTCACCATCTACTCCACAAGGCCTCTTTTCAGATCCAGAAAAGGAGGGTAGTAGCTGGGGTCACTCCTGTGATTCTTAAAGGCAGTAGTTTTGTTAGAGAAGCTTGATAACAAAAATTTCCAGTGGAAAATGCACTATCACATGATACACTCATTTATGAACTACATCATGTGCTCAGTCTCGTAAAGCTCATGGTCCATCATTCAGGAGTGTCATGACCATGTCATTAGGTGGGAATTTTTTTCTTAGTTCTTCTTTTATCAGCCATAATTTACACTGTTCTCAAGTTCAGTGCTTATTAGAAACTTAGTAAATCATTGGAAGGAAAAAAAAACTGCCAAAGGAGTTCATTCGATAGAGACACTTTTTCATAATTTTGTAGATTGAACATCGTTATTAATTATTGGCAGTTTCAAGTATTTCAAGGATGTGGGTTCTATGGCATTTGACTTTTTTTAAACCAAAACTGCTAAAAGTGTGAATTCTGATTGCATGCAGGCTTTGCATGCTCATCATGCAGTCTTATTTGTGGATGTGTGAGATCTTTCCCAGCACAGAACTGTTGTCTTTTTCCTAAAAGCCTGTCCTGGTACCACCAAACTGTACCTTGGAAGCCTAATAAACTTGTCTGGTACTCCAATGAGGGGAGCCCCAGTTCTGTTAGGACTCTTGGAAAGGAAGAGGGGCCAGGAAGGGGCAAGAACAGACCCTCACCGGAGGTCAGTTAGGTTAACTACATACAATTGCCAATACTAAACCACTCTGTTACTTACAGAAATGGCCATTCCATATGGCTTAATACAATAATAAATTCCCAGGTAGACACCCTTTAGATCTTACCACACTTGACCCTCATAGTGACCCTATGACCCCACTTTACAGTTAATGAAACTGAATTAAATGCCTAGTCATTGTTTTAGTTTGGGTTCCTCTAAAAGTTGACCCAGAGTCAAGGACTCAAAACAAGTAGTATATCTGGAAGACAATCCCAGGAAGTACCGATAAGAGAATGGCAACATATAGCAGGGAAGGCGAGCAGTAAGTTATAGGGCCCTTGTCAAGCTATTTACCCTCTGTCCAATGGCAGCCTAATCCTGCTGAGGAACTCTGAGAATCCATGAGGAACACGTGCCACAGACTCACCCCACCTTGGGGACAGGGAGCCGGGGTATTTATATACAAACTTTTTAGTCCTAGCTCCAGGCTGCTTGGGACTAAGATAGCATGTTAATGCCCCAGGACTTTCACGTCAGGCCGAAAGTAGGGCCAGTGTATGCTGAAGTCATGAGAAGACAGGGCCCAGTCGTGCCTGCAATGGTCCCTTAGGTAGAACTGACAGAGGAAGAATTTGAACTTGGGGCATTCTGACCTCAGAACCCATGTCTTTCCCACTAAAGCGCAAAATATCCTCAAAACCCAGGAAAGATCAGGGCCTACAGAACTATTCAGGAACCAACTCTAGGTCATATGTGGACTTTTTCTTTTTGGCAGAAAAAAGAGCACTGCATGCTTCCCTGCTGTACAATAACTGCAGTCACCTTCATTGCCCTCTAGAATTTACCAAATGCACACACTTTATCACTTCCTTTGGCCCGCCTCTTGCTCATGAGACAGACTAAAATCCACTGAGTCACAAGATTATTATATTCATATATTTACTCCATAACTACTGAGTACATGTAGTAGGAACTGTCCTTTGCAGTGAAGATGTAGACCAAATGGACAAATACACCAGCATGGTATAACTCCTGTTCTAGTGGGAGCAGCAGAATAAAGAAACAAAGAAAGATGCGTAATGTAATATCCTATCACAGTGCAGTAAAAAACTCTAAGAGAAAAAATGATGGCGATGACGAAGGACACTATTCTTTTTAATTGAGGGTGGGAAGCCAATTACATCGGAGCAGGAAAGTGAAAGAAGCAAGGCTGTGTGGAGGAAGGACATTCCCTACAGAGTTAAGAGATGGTGAGACATGAGTCCCAAGATGTCAGCAAGGACAGTGTACCATCTTGTTGGCTACAGTCAGGACTTAGGTGTTGGTTCTCAGTGCCATGAGGAACCATTGGAGGATTTAGAGCAGGGAAGTGTCATGATAATATATCCTTAAAGGCTCATTTTTTAAAAATTTATCTGTAACTCATGTGGTCAGCAAGCCACAAAACCAGGATTTATTTTTTTTAATAAATTAATTTTTATTGGTGTTCAATTTTCCAACATACAGAATAACACCCAGTGCTCATCCTGTCAAGTGTCCCCCTCAGTGCCCGTCACCCATTCCCCCCCATCCCCCACCCTCCTCCCCTTCCACCACCTCTAGTTCGTTTCCCAGAGTTAGGAGTCTTTATGTTCTGTCTCCCTTCCTGATATTTCCCACACATTTCTTCTCCCTTCCTTTATATTCCCTTTCACTATTATTTATATTCCCCAAATGAATGAGAACATACACTGTTTGTCCTTCTCCGATTGACTTACTGCACTCAGCATAATACCCTCCAAAACCAGGATTTAAATTCAAGTCTTCTGACTCCTGATCCAGTGCTCTTCCCACTCAGGTTTCACAGTCATTTTCCAGACTTGGGTGTCCTTGGTACTGTTTTTCCTGTCCCTTAAAGACTTATTTGTGCTCTCCTGACCAAATCTTAAAACTGCTGTTGCATATTCCCCAGGCATGTGGCTCTTTGGGACTTCTCTTTGCCTCTTGGCCAGTCAGCTTTAACATTCTCCCATTTCTGAGAGCATCCTGTCATCTTACAGATAGTCAGCAAAACTCATGACCTACAAAATTGCTCCACCAGAGCCCAATCCTGACCATGAAAGTGAAGTGAGGACAATGGGATTAAAAGATAAGCACCCTGGGCAGCCTAGGTGGCTCAGTGGTTTAGCGCCTGCCTTCAGCCCAGGGCATGATCCTGGAGACCCAGGATCGAGTCCCACATTGGGCTCCCTGCAGGGAGCCTGCTTTTCCCTCTGCCTCTCTCTCTCTCTCACTCTCACTCTCACTCTCACTCTCTCTCTCTCTCTCTGTGTCTCATGAATAAATAAATAAAATCTTTAAAAAAAAATAACCACCCTAATCAGAAAGTTTAACATAGCACATTTCCAAGGGTCTTTTCATGGTATCAATGGATTTTTTTTAATTAAGACCACATGAAAATTTGCCCCAGACTATGGAAATAGAGGTTACCCAATCTCTGCTTCAACACATTGTCTTTCTCCTCCAGACCAATGTGGAATTGGGCCAAAGTTGCAAGGAGATTTTAGACTTGCCTTTTCCTTCATCATCACTGTTTTTGGTTTCTAAAATCCCAGATTTATTCGCTTCAGATCGAAAGCTGGATTGCTTTTTCAGCCAAGGCTGCAAAGACAAACAGCCTGTTTGAGGAATTACAATGTGGGGCTCTCTCTTGGCTGCTTTTTAGTGTCAACATCAGCAACAACAGTGTTTACCCCCCGGTGGTAAAGCAAGGAGAACAGACACATCCCACTCTCCCAGAGCTCCACTGACTCTATGGTATTGACAGAAGTAACCATTTTCTCTTGTCACTCGGAGCAGGTCAGCCTGACACTGGGCACACATGTATAGAAGAAGCGTGTAGACAGATAGTCACTTGTTTGGCTACATCCACAGCTTAAATTTGGTGTCCTCCAAACATGTAATGTTTCAAAGGCAGAATGATATTTCTGTTCACTTATTAAGGGATGACTAACTTGCTTTTGGCTGCGCTACAAATGAATCACGGTAACAATCCCCAACTTGCGACTTCTGGTGTTCTGATGTAATGCTCTTCTATTAAAAGAAGAGGAAAGAGAGTGGGTGAGAGTGAGATCATGCAAAGACAGGACATAACACTGAGGGAGCTAGCGTAATTGCTGAACTGCGGAGACCAGGTCCATCCACTTCAAGCTGTTTTCTCGTGTCCTGGGTGAGGATCCCTTGCCAGTCAGTTCTTACCCATCTACAGTTGCAGAATATAGGCCCAGATCATGATGTGGAATTTGGAACGATTCGACGAAGAAAATATTTCATTTGGGGGTGAAAACCAGATATTCCTTGAAAGCAGTTTTAAAGCCATTTTGATTTAGTGCCACTTTGAAGGTAGTTATTTGGGGACAAATGATAGAAGTTAGAAAAGCTAGCTAACCAACCTCCCTTTTTAAAGTGTTTTAATGGGGGTGCCTGGCTGGCTGGCTGGCTGGCTGAGCGGGTAGAGCAGGTGACTCTTGATCTTGAGGTTGTAAAGTTCAAGCTCCACCTTGGGTGTAGAGATTACTTAAAAATCAAAACCTTTAAAATTTTTTTTTTCATGAATGCAGCTTATGTGTGACAGGCAGAAGGAGGGGGTAGGAAGTCAAGGAAAGGAAGGCAGCTGCTAAAGGTGGATCATCAGACTGATTCCCTCTGGGGAGCTGGGGACCCTCACCTCTTGCCAGTCTTGCCTCCCAGGCCGGGGGAGAAGTGGGGGGTTGGACAGCTTGTGGCTGCTCCCAGAGCCTGTTAATTGCCCTACCTGGCAGAGTGGCCCTCTGGTCTTGACTCTCCACCTTTGCAATAAAAAAATGAATACAAAGACGAGCCGAAAGGTGTGAAAGATCCTGACAGTGCACGGGGATTTTTCCTGTGTTAATCACTACTCGCTCGGGAGCAGACACTTCCTTCCTCCCAGACCCCTTCTGTACTCTCTACAAGGTGCCCCTGCTGTCTTCTGAGGAAGATCTGAGTGTGCCAAGGAGAGGCAGAGAGGAAATTAGACTCTGGCCTGTCGTGACCGGCAGCCCACACTGGCTTTGTCCCAGGCTCTGGCAGAAGGGGATTAGAAGAGCCAGTGCTTCCCCAGAACGCAAAATCACTCAGAGGAGGGAGTCTTTTTTTTTTTTCTTCAGTAAACCTATTTTCCCTACCCTGTGGTTTTCTTTCTGGGTTTCATCTACCATCAGATCTGTCATTGACCTAGAAAGAACTTCAGTGTGTTGGAAAAGCATACTTCAAGCAGCTATAATAAATCTCAAATTGATATTTATGAAGTTAACTTTCTCTCACTCAGCATCTGATCATGTAGTATGTGGATGTCACTCATCTTAGAATTATGTCGTGTGAGAACCAAAAGGGTCTGTCCGTAAAGATTAGCTAAACCAACCTCCTGTTTTTTTACTGATAAATCCGAGACCTGAAGGAATGACATTCTTTAGGGTCTCTGACACTCCCACGTAAGTAGCAGAAGCCAGACTTGAAGACAAAACTCCTTATTACTGGATTCCATTGTGTCCCACAGCCTTTCTGCCTAGTAAGCCTGTCTATGAAAAGTTTTATTTGGCAACCACAGAGGCTGGATGGAGAATAAGAAAAGTCAGTAAGCTCAAAACCCATCCCCTTAGCTACCTGTTGATATTGTCACCTGTAATACTGCCATCTACAGATGAGCTTTGGCTGTCTGGATTATGTCTGGTCTCTTCTTAATGGGCCCCAGATCCCCAAGTATGGCCATCCCACAGCTTGGTCACAGCCATGGCCAATCATCTGAACTAGGCGAGCTGACGGAGCACCTCTCCCCAAATCCTCTCTGTCCCCACCCAAAGTTGTGCTGGGCTAGGGCCACGTGGCCTGCCGCCTGCCATCCGCAGGATCCCACCCTGCCCTTCATTCACTGGGTCAGCATAGGTGGGCTTCTGACATTCTTTAGATCTCAATTGCTCCAGCTATAAAATGAGGATAATCATTTAATCATTTCCATAGAGTCTTGTAACAAATAAAATATTAGAACTTTGAAGAAAGTACTTAGCAGACTACTTACTGTTACTGTTATCATTCCTAACCTGAAGGGTGATGAGGGCAAAGAAGCTAACAATTTAAACTGTATGTTCGGAGCCTGGGAATGAATCTCCATTTAACATTCAGTCCTGGCCTCTTTGGCAACAAATACAGAACAGAAAATATTGTGATCGGGATTGACATTGGATTAGACTTTACTAGCACAAAATGCTTGGCATTGTCTACTGTTAGAATATTCTTTTTGTTTTGAATGTTGTATCTCTTCTGTGATTTTCCATGTGTGAGCACAGGCTTACTACATTCAGGGAAATTATCCTATTATTGACAACAATATCCTATTATGGTAAATTTGATGAGTATTTACTGAATGTGTGTTGAGTGAATTATCTAGAACCTATACATAGTTATGGAAACATGGATTATGTGTAGATTCACATGATAGATTCCAACTATAATAAGGTCAGGACTACTACTTTGTGTCACTTGTGCTTGTTTTTTTCTAAGGGCCTCTTCCCGAGCTCAACAATAAGCTTGTGTGGCTAGAGGTTGTCCATTTTGTAGATGGAGGTGTCTTTGTCACCATTTCACTATCTTGCTTTGATCTTTCCCTGGCTTGCTATCCCCCTTCTGGCCCCAAGAAAAGACATTAATTTAAAGACAAAAATGAAGTCACTATAAACTAACAACTAACCTGTTATCATTTTCACCTTCATTTTCCAGTGCAGAAATTTCAAGTAAGTATACAGAAAAACAAAACAAAACAAAACAAAACAAAACAAAAAAACAGCAACACAGCTTCAATCTCTGGCTTCCTTTTTTCCCCAGGGAATATATCTAAGAACGCCTACTAATGTCTCTGTTGTCCTAAGTGGGGCTCCTTTAGGAGGTTAAATCAGAGCACTCTAAAACCCTACACAGGCTGACACCCAGGTAGCATGTCAGTGTACCTGCCAATGGCAAAGTGGATGGCCAAGACTAGATTGTGTGTGTACTTGACATGTAGTCATAAGAACCAAAGATCAGAACTGAGGACTCTCAGAAGCCACAGAAGGGAGTCTCAGTTCTCCATGCCTCTTATTATCCTCTCACCTCTTATCCCACAGTAGAAACCCACAGACACCTCCTGCCAGGTAGGCGGCCTCAGCCAACACCCCCTCTCTGGATGCTTTGTCACTCAGCATCTCCCTGCCACTCAGAAGCAAGAGTGACACATGTTCTACCCACCTCTCCATTGGAAATTCAAAGCAGCTGCATCTCACGGCAGCTCTGGTACTGAGAATTAAGAAACATTCCTTCTCAAACTTCACTAAGAACTCCTTTTTCCCAAGTCTCCATCCTATGATCTGGTGTACAGGAGTTAACATGGTGCATGCTTTCTTTGGCCTATGGTCTCAGGGATCATAGCAGCAGACCTTCAGAGTTGGCACATCATTAAATAGTTTAAAACTCCCCACCCAGCAGCGCATGGTCGCCTTAGAGAATGGATGGAAACTATCCTTTTGCTATAACTGGGTTCAGCCCTGTGGCTTAACACCATCTTATTTGGCAATCTTTTTCTCTTGACATATTTAGTAATCACTCTAAGGGAGATTTATTAGACTGCTCATAGGAACAAACAATGCACTAAATATTACACATATGCATGCTTTCAATACCACTCCTTTTCTAGCCTATTCTGAATCTTTTCCCAAAGTGTTTCTTTGAACACTTATCAAAACTCTCTCTTGTCTTTAAATTCCTCTTGGCTCTTCCCTCCCCTAAAATAACTTTATATTTGAGATTTTTTTTTTGTAGTTAGAAGTTCTTTTAATCAAAATTTACTGGGCCATGCTTAGAGAAGAATGGATAAAAAGATACACTCAGTTTAAGATCATTGAAGATAGGGATCCCTGGGTGGTGCAGCGGTTTGGCGCCTGCCTTTGGCCCGGGGCGCGATCCTGGAGACCCGGGATCGAATCCCACGTTGGGCTCCCGGTGCATGGAGCCTGCTTCTCCCTCTGCCTGTGTCTCTGCCTCTCTCTCTCTCTCTCTCTCTCTGTGACTATCATAAATAAATAAAAATAAATCTTTAAAAAAAAAAAAAGATCATTGAAGATATTGTGCTCATCATTAATCCCAAAGCACCAAAACAAAAATTTAGCATATGGTAAGGGTTTTGTGAAAATAATCTCTTAGGTATCTCTGGGAGATCAAAAGTGTGTGTGTGTGTGTGTGTGTGTGTGTGTGTGTGTGTGTGTGTGTCGGTGTGTGTAGGAAAGAACTCAAAATTTTCAGCCAAACATAATATAGTGAAGCATTTCCTGAACCTGAGGGCTGATGCCCATGAGGAGATATGGGGGAGGGTGCACTGAAAATTAGGATTAGCAACTCATGCTCTGTGCTAACTAGAGGACTTTGACAGCTGGTACCCCTCCGACATTTTCAAAAAGCATAATAAATATCCCACTCACCTTGGCACATGCACAGCAAAATGTCTTCACAAATAATCCATCCAGAGCAGATTTAAGAGAAAATATATCAGGGTCAGAGATGCTCAGAAGGTTATGAGTAATAATGGCACAGTCATGGTGTGGCAACTGGATGTTAAACTTTATTCCCACTACATATGAAATGTTGTTCTTCACTCATTAGATACACAGTGGGTATCTCTGTGCCTTTGAGAACCCACTCAGTGCTAGCCACAGGCACAATCATTTACTTAACACTCAATTACATGTCTACCACTGGCCTCATTTTGCTGACTGGGCACATTTTACAGAGATAAGGCCTTATTTTCTCACCTTAGACTGTAGAGTACACATACTCCTACATATCTGAACTTGAGCACCTGTGATTTTTTAGGCAACCTTAGCACTTGGCCAGTGAAAGCACCAATTTAAGCATTAGTTGCTAGCAAGAACTTTGATTCAACTACCAGCGTTATTAACCTAGAGGTGTGTGGTGAGGGGCCAGGAGCACAGGTTCCAGAGCCAGGCTACCTGGGTTAGCCTATGTGTCCTTACTATGTGTGGGACCCTGGGCAAGCAACTGTGCCTCACTTTCCTCATTTGTAAAATGAGGCTTTTACTTGTACCTACGTCATAGTTTCTTGTAAGGACGAAATGAGTTGATCTGCATAAAAGGCCTAGAACTGTGCCTGGCATAAAGGAGGAGCTGTTAAATGAGTGCTTGTACTCCCACTGTCCACTTTGACCACAGGTGTATAGAGCTTGGACATGGAAAGTCTGACTTGGGGAGGGGTGTGTAGAATACATCCCACTGTGCTTCTTTAGCATGACCACCATGTATCCCAGCCAGTCTCTCGCTGTTCCGTTTCCCTTCCCATATAAGCAGACAAGGAAAGCCAGAGAATATGAGGTCTCTCAAGGTGAGCCTCCTGCCTTTTATGGCACCGAGTGACAGAATTGGATGGGGAAGTCATTTAGGGGCCCTAGAAGTTGGCAGCAGGGGATGGGCCTACCAAAGACCTCTGCACTTGAAACTGTACCCTAGTTCACTTTGTACATTATATCTTCTAGATGGTGGACGTATGTGAGATTTTCAGACATTTATAGACAAGTTGGGTCACAAATAAAGAAGAGAACCTGTGGAAATAATGCTGTGCCTTAACCCAGCACTGTGCAAACAGTACCTTTATCAGAATCTTCTGGAGAGCTTGTGAAAACCCAGATTCCCAGGCCCCACCCCAGAGCTTTCCGATTTAGCAGGTCTGACGTGGAGCCTGACAGTTTTCATCTCTGACAAGTTCTCAGCCTCTGCTGATGCTGGTTTTGCATCCTTACTACCTAGTTTCTAACCTAAGGTTATAACATTTAATTTGAACTCTTTAGCTTAGAGAGGACACAAGTGACTCCATCACTCCCAGAAAGAGGGATCTGAATCCACAGAGCTAATGCCATGTATTAATGTCTTATTTTTGGAAATAAACACTGACTTTCATTTTTTCTCCCATAGTTGCATGCTGCTGTGACCAGGATCCAGGTTCCAAGGCCTGGTTTTAATTACACGTTTGCCCACATATGTATCCTGAATAACGATAAGACTTGCATCGTGGATGACATAGTGCATGTTCTGGAGGAGCTAAAGAATGCTCGGGCCACCAACCGGACCAATTTTGCTATCACATACCCGATCACTCACTTAAAGGATGGGAGGGCAGTGTACAACGGACACCAGCTTGGAGGCGTCACTGTGCACAGCAAGGACCGGGTAAAATCTGCAGAGGCTGTCCAGCTCACCTACTACCTGCAGTCAATCAACAGTCTCAATGACATGGTGGCTGAGAGGTGGGAGTCCAGCTTCTGTGACACTGTCCGACTGTTCCAGAAATCCAACAGCAAAGTCAAAATGTACCCTTACACGTCCTCCTCACTGAGGGAAGATTTCCAGAAGACCAGCCGTGTATCGGAACGTTACCTGGTCACCAGCCTGATCCTGGTGGTCACCATGGCCATCCTGTGCTGCTCTATGCAGGACTGCGTCCGCAGCAAACCCTGGCTAGGCCTGCTCGGGTTGGTGACCATAACCCTGGCCACTCTCACCGCGGCCGGGATCATCAATCTTACTGGTGGGAAATACAATTCCACCTTCCTGGGAGTCCCTTTCGTCATGCTAGGTAACTACTGCCCTTCCTTTCTTTTTTTTTCCTCCTTCTGGTGGTGGTGACTGGGTTTCTAAAAGACAGGGAGTAGCCATCTAACAACTTCGTTTTGTTGATAGTGTCTTCCTTTTGCCCAAAAGCCCTGGAACTGATTCTATAATGTGCTGGCCGTTGGCAAGGGGCAACCTTATTTAGTATTTACCAAAATAACTTGTGCCACAAGTCTAAAGCCCTGAGTCTCAGCCTTGGTTCTCTGTTAAGTAGCTGTGTGGCAATTAGCAGATATTTATCTTCTCTGGCACCCCATTGTCTTAGGTGGGGCTTCCCCAGAAGCAGACCCTGAAACAAGGATTTAGAGAGAAGAAGTTTATTTGGGAGGTGAGCCCAGGAAGCCCCAGCGTGGGAGTGAGAATATGAGTCATAGAAGGAAGAAAATTCAGACTATGTTAATGGGCAGGTTACTGCTTTAGGCACCTGTAGCTCAATCCCACTGGGGGCCTTTGGGAGACTTAACAGAACATACCTGAGAGAGGTCTTCCATGAGGGGTGAGGAAGCCACAAGCTGGGCCATGTACCCAGAAACCCTGTGTGATTCATGGACGGCTCTCCCCAAGGAAGACTGAGTACATTCCTGCAGCCACAGAAACCCTCAGATGGCATGTGTAGTGAGAAGCTTTCTGTGAGCTCAGGAACAGTGAATTGGAGGGCACATGGGTTGGGCACTGACAGGGTCTGCTCCCCTCAGCGTCCCCACCCTATGGATGGAATGGATGTGAGTATCACAAAAGGGGGTGTGATAAATGTACAAGAACTCTGAAAGCAACAAGTGAGACATAAATGAGAAGGTACCTCTTTCTTTGTCCTTGCTGTATAAACTCAGGAGAATGCTTAAAAATGACGGTATGAGAGTCCCAGTATATTCTCTCTCGGGGCTGCAGGAATTTCCTGATAGAGGTAACGATCAAAACAAAGCCAGAGTGGTTACAATACAACATCAGTTGCTCTGTTCATCTGGTCCTGAATGTGGCATATCCAGCAAGCCTGACGGCAGGGTTCTTGTGGGCCAAGGGTTCCAGGGGCTCACTTCTCCCTTTTTGTGACCATTTCTCATTGGTTCCTTTAGCAGAATTAAAATGTCATTGGGAATCAGATACTGACATGACAAATGAAGTGACACTTTTCATTGAATGAGAAAGAACTATGGTTGAGTTCATTAGAATGCCTAATGCCCTGTTTGGGGGGAGCGGAAGGAAAGAAAATAATTTACTCAGGAATCTCAGCTGCATTATGGTTACATTATAAGCAGGGTGGTGGAGTTGCAAGGTCGCAGAATGCATGCTGCCCTCCATGCTCTGAGGTCTGTGGGAATGCAGACTTAGGCAGTAAAACATACATGATAGCTCCTGGCAAAGGGGGAGCTGCGGAGACCAAGCAAGTTGCACATTCATCAGATGGCTTGCTTATCGCCACCAAATATGAGAGAAGGAGGCTGCCATACTTCCTCCCTAATTCAGTCCGTGAAGAAGGCAGCATAACTTGCCTCTTGAACCCCAAGACGTCATGCACCGATGATGGGATCCACGGTGGTTCCTTGAAGACTCAGTGTACCTGGGTAGTAGCTTCCTTGGAGGTTTGAGTCAAGGCTTCTTTAAATGAAGATATTTTGCCCATGACTAATTCCATGCTTGGGTTTTATTTTTTGGCTTTTCATTTTAAAAATGCAGCATTTTTATTCTGATTGTTTTTGGGGCAAGAAGAAAAACAGGAATAAGGAAAGAGTGGGGAACTGATGGGAGACAGTGGGTTTTTAAGATCATGAAGAAAGAATGTCAGAGCTAGAAAAAGGATTATTGGCCCAGGTTTGATGACACTCCAAGATGTGACCAGTGAGCCCAAAGTATGATATGCTATTTACAACTTCCTAAAAACTAATTGCATAAAGTAAAATAAAACTTCAATATTTAAAGCTTCCTAAAAATATTTTTTAAGTAAAATAACATAGCAATAGTCAAAACTTCTTAAAACTAATTTCACCAAGTAAAATGAAATGGAATATTAGAAACTTCTCTTAATTAATTTTATTAAGTAAACTAAGTTATGATATTTAAGATTTCTTAAAACTTATTTTTGTACTTCCTAAAGAAGTTTTAAGTATCATAAATAAAAGCACAAAAAGGAACATACCAGCTAGTTATCGGTGCAAAGATGTAAGAGATTGGATGCTGTTAGCTGAGAAGTGGCTTCAGAAAAGTCCACAAATAGTAATGCCACAACTCCACAGAGACTGGCTATCACTGAACTTGACGTCAGAGTTCAATTCAGAAAAATCTGGCGTTTGTGGTGAAAGAGAGCAAGCGCTGCAGGTACCCAATACTTCCTTGTTTGCAATTTGAGAGGAAAGTTACATGCATTGATTTGATGGCAGTTTTCCCTGCTGACAATCAGTATGCAACCTTTCTGTACACTTTCAGCCCAAAGAAATCTCAAATTACTTAGTCACAACATGAAAGGAAGCTATGCATTTTAGTAGCTAAAGGCCCATTTGCAATAAATATTTTGCACCATGTAATGGGTGCTTAATATGCTCATAAAACCAACAGTGCCTGGATTTAGGATGGTCACTCTTCTGTGTTTCGCAGATAAACTTCATTCTCAGAATGTTATTGTGAAATGAAATACAGGCAAAAACATGTTCGTAAATGTTGCAGTTAGGGCCAATGTTTAATCCCGGATTTTTGATGACCAGCCCTAAAATGCCACTAAATATTTCAAATGACCAAGGAACAATGCAGTGCTAAGGGTTTTGCAGTATGAGTCCATAAACTGTCCAGTTTTAAATTTTGTCTGTCTATAACATAAAATGTCTATACTTAAACTAAGATTTAAGCAAAACTTCTTGATTTTCTATGTTATATAAATACAGTATCAAATAAAAACTTAAAACTATATGGCCTCATTTAAAAGGAAAAGTATCTTAGAAAAAGTCTTTAATACAGAGATTTCCTTGGCCAACAACAGGTCTATAATGTGATAAACACTATATTTAAAATTCAGCAAACTAAACATTCTCAGTGTGATGCCGGTCACATAAGGCCAGATCCAGCCAAATGCCAAAATGGCAGTAGATTTAGAATGGAAAATTTTAAGACCACGTGTGTCAAGCAGTATTAACCTGACAAAATTCCAGAATAGGAAAGAATTTGGATAAACTCTGAGAGTTCGCCATAATGGGATGTGACTGTATGTTTCTAGCCAAGATGATACGTGACATCTCTGGCAATAAGAATATATCCTACACAGATGAATCATTTTGGCAATGATGTAAGCATAGATACATCATGATTTAGAATGTTTTTAATCAGTGTCATGCATATTAGACAATCCTACTTCTGCCAAAACCCCTGTCCATATGAGTCAGATCAGTTTATTTAGAGCTGAAATCCTTAAAGGTCTACAGCATTATAAATGCCCATTGACATTTTTTAGTTACTATAAACTTGAAGAAGAGTTTATCTCATCCATACCTGTTATGCATAAAGTAATATCCTTTCTTTCCAAACTATATTAATATCAGGTACTGAAGTACTTGAACTGCCAATGTAAACATATGACACTCATCATTTTAATCCATTTAAAGGAACTTCCTTTAAAGGATTAGGATTTACACCATTGTCCTCCAGTTGGCTATGATTTAAGAAATTGGCAAAGATTCTATGCATGCAAGCTCTCCTCACAGGCTTACCATTTCCACAGTTTTCCTGGTCAGACACAAATCAGGAAGGGAATGGAATGTTGGAGAATGTAGAAGGGAATGGAAGGAAGGTCTCTTCCTTCATCTGGAAGGTTTGTGGCTTCACGTACATTCTGACCAGCTGAAAGGGCAGAACTGAAGTTGTGGTGATCGCTTCTCGGCCTTTTGGCTAAGATCAAGTGAAGTTGTGGTGAAAAATAGTTTTGATATTAGTTTGTACATTATAAGGGTTGCTTTGCATTTATCAAGATACAAGAGGCACGGAGATAAGATGAGACAAAAATTATCATTCAAGAAAAATATTCTTCAAGCCCTTTCACAACAGACTGCTAACCACTATATGATCACAGTGACCTACTAGGGAGTCACAGCCCTTTCAAATGTTTGGGACTTTGAGAAGGTCAAATGCCACGTCCAGGGTGCTCTTTTCCTTCTGAATTATCAAGCCAGGCAACTCAAATTCAAGAATGGGAAAGGAAGAAAGGATGTAAGTTCTAGGAGGAGAATAATAGCAGGGGCGTTTGGTTCCTTTCAGGTATATTCTAAGATTATCTGTATTTAGCAGAAACCAGAAGATCAGGTTCAGTTCTCCAAGAATTTGTCCTCATTTGATGCCACCTGGAATATGATGCAGTGTATGGAGCTCAGGCTTATAAAGAGGTGAAAGTTCCTGTGCAGGAAAATCAGTTCTGGGAAATCAGAACTCTTAATTATTTTTGCTCTAAACTCAAGTAAACCTGAAAGGTTTTGCTTTCCTGGTGAGTATTCTGCTATATCTCTTTTTTTTAAAAAGTAATCTCTATACCCATTTTGGGGCTCGAAACTCAGGACCCCCAAGATCAAGAGTACCATGCTCTACTGACTGAACCAGCCAGGTGCCCCTTTCTGGTATATTTCTAAAGTCATGAGACATGTGTGTGTGTGGGGGGGGATAATAATAAAGTTCAAACCATAGGAAATTGCCAATATTCAACTATTTTTGACCTACAAAATTGGTATCATTTTTGAACTACAAAGCAGTAATTTCTTATGGTTCAACCTAATACATTATTGTAGAAGTCCATTATTCGCAACGATATGACAGTCTACATGATGAAGTAGAATGCTGTGGAAATACTCTGCTTGGATATAAATCACTAATTGGTTCAGTAATTTCTGGAGAAAAAAACCCCTAATTTATAAGGGCTTTATTGTTTCCAGTTTTGTTTACATCTGATGGAGTTTTTTTCCCTGGATATCTTTTTCATAATGTCTGATGGTCATTTGGGGCCTACTTACAAGGAGATTGTGCAGTCTAGTTTTGTGGGTAGTTCTCACCTTCTTGTTATGCTCCACCCATCATATAACAGCAAGGGGTGGGTGGGGAGAAATAGGTCTGGGGAGATGGAACAAAACATGTTTGATTGTTCTATTCGTAACCATAAAGGAGGGCAAGAATAGGACAGAGAGGCAGGTCCAGGAACTCAGAGCTCAGTTAGGCAGAGGAATGCAGTGACACTTCCTCTTTGACCCTGGTCTCCTGGTACAATCTGGGTGGGCTTGCCCCACCTAGTCTAGGGAGTGGGGGATTGGCAGATTTTACACAGGCCAGGCAGCAGGAGGCAACATCACAACACTGAGCTGGTAAAAACAGACCATGAAGAAAAATACCTAGTTTGCTGTTGCATTTGGACCAGCACCTCAGAAAGTCACTGCCGAAAAAAAAAAAAAAAAAAGTCACTGCCGGGGCCAAGTAGTATTGACCAAATGGGTCTACAGGAGCTCACAATGCAAGCAGATGCACAGCCATTGTCAAGGAAGCCCTGCATTTCACCTAGGCTACTTCAGCAGCCAAGACCCAAAACATAGATGGAATATAAGAGAAGGATTCTAGCCTCTTCTCTGCCATCAATAGTATAATAGCACTAGCATTTCTCTTCCTCAGCAGTAAAATACCTTTCAAATCAGCCTACAATTCATCCTGTGTGTGCACAGTATATATTACATATCACATGAGCTATATTATATGTCATATGTAATTTGATGTGTTATGCAATAAGTTCATGTGCATATATATGTATTTCATGTGTTTATAACATATCATGTGGCATATACTGTTTAAATATTTGAATATAAATACTATGCATTTCCCTATTATATAGTATATATTCACACATTTTACGTGTAAATATATAAGATGTTTGAATAGGATACGATATATATACATATATTTATATATTACATATGTCTTCTATATGTAAAGATATTATACAATGACCAGAGCATATACTCTGGGCCCCATTTACAGACACTGATTTTATGTAGCACGCATACACACACACACACACACACACACACACACTCAGTATCTAAATATCTTTCTTTTGACAAGGAAGAGCTATTAGCATATTCATTTCTTGGACTCTTATTTGCAACTCTCTAATGAAGGAAAAGCATTTCTCAGGTTAAAATCCACTGCTGTGATTAGAATGCCAAACTGTGACAAGTCTCTGGTAGAAAGCATAAGATGTGTGTATCCGTCTTAACTTAGGCAGAGTACACCTTCCTTTACTCTCACTCTTAACTGTGACACAAAGCAGGCTGTGATAAACCAAACAATTCAGCATAGAGAGTAAATGTTTATAACTGGCAAAGTGTAAATGTAACCCAATTAATGAACTTCTCCCTGAAAATAGATGTTACTCAACCCAGACATTCATATACTTTAAATTTCTTCTTGAAAAAACAAAAATCATGAATTTATGGGGATGTCACTGAAAGAAAAGCATTTTATGAACATGAGCTACTTAGTGAAGCTCATCTAAGAGTAAAATATGTTTTAAGCAGATTTTGCTCATGCATTCATTATACTCTGGGTCTTCTAGAAGAATGTAGTCATTTTATTTCCACATAAGAAATTTGGCATTGTGCAGGCATGCTATAAATGGCTTCATTGTCTCCTAATACTAAATGTTTTTGCACTGAAACTAAAAGACCATCCATCAGCAAGCCATCCCATTTCACCTCCTCATCTTCTCAGCTACTCCTTGTGTTCTAAAAGTTCAGATGAGGAAATCCTGCTAGTAGGGAAAGGATGAAAATGTGAGCAGTACCCAAAGGCATCAGCCTCTGTGCTGTGTCTGTGTGTGCTGGGGAAAGCAGAAAAGTCTGAATCTGGAGAAAAATCTGCCTTACAGAATCCAGATGCACAAAATAGATCAATTAGCTTGTGAATTATCCTTGACAAAAAGGTAAACAAATCACCAGACTGCCTTTGATAGCAAAACCATTCAATACCTTGAAAATATGATTTGTTTTATGAATAGCTTTCCAGAACCACATCTACTGGGTAAAGCTGGGTTAACACTCAGCTATTCGTTGGTGGATTCTTGCATTAGTGGATTATAAACAACCCTGAAGGCTTTGGTCAGGCCCCAGAAAAGGGTCTGAGTGAGGGTGAGATTTAACCTGTGAGTGTTCCTGAGACTCACCCTAAGTGACTGGAGGATTAGCCAGTTGAGGTTTTTCCACCATTAGTGCTATTTATCACCCATGCTGCTTTTTCTCTTCATGGCCCCAAAGCCTGAAAGTCATGTGCACGCACAGATATAAAATCACTTGGAAAAGAAGAAAAATTATTAGCCTAAATCCCCTAGTATTTACTTTTACTAGATGACAGTCCCAAACTCTACTGCTAATAAAATGTAAATTGTGTGCCTAGCACCAGCTGTATCTGAATGCTGGTGGAGAGCTCCACTGTTCTTATCCCAGGACCTGGCTAAAAGCCCCCACTGCCTCCAAGTGTTCACTCATGAATAATTAAAACTTGGGCCTGTATGTATGTCCTGACACATACTGATATGCACGTAACTTCATAGACAAGCAATGTACCAAAACAGAAACAAACATCTTGCATGTGCTTTTAAAAGACCAGTGAATACTTTAAAAGCATCTTTATCTTAAGAATTTGATAGAATCAATATGTGGTGTTTAGCAGTTCCCTCTGGCAACTCTTCAGCCTTAAAACACTGTGACTGTAAGAGAGGGAATGCCTGGGAATATTGGTCGGTCCCTGGCATGCTCACCAGGATAGTCTTTACTTTCAAGTCCCAGGCTATGGACCTGCCATTGTGATGCTGAGCCCCAGCTCCTATTATCACCACAGGGCCTCTGGTCACCAAAAGCTAAATCTGTTTGGAACTTGAGGTTTAGATAGCTCCCTATGTGGGTGCTGCTGCGAGGAGAGTGCTCGTGAACAGGCTTGCAACACCAGAGACGGATAACGGTCCCTTGCCAAAATGATGCTTTGCACAAATGACATACTTCTCTTGGTCAGATTTAATAGAGAGGCTTCTAGAGTTCCAACTTCATAGAGAAAATTTAAAAACTAGAGAGCAGAGAAGACAGCAATATTTCTGCTCTTTTTTAAAAAGATTTTTAAATTCATTTATTCATGAGAGAGAGAGGCAGAGAGAGAAAGCAGGCTCCCTATGGGGAGCCTGATGCAGAACTCGATTCCAGGACCCCAGGATCATGACTGGATCCAAAGGCAGACGCTCAACCACTGAACCACCCAGGTGTCCCAATATTTTTGCTTTTAAAGCACCTTTCAAAAATAGAGAAAAAGACAGCCAAACCTCTGCAAAGTATCTTCAATCCACATGCGGTATCTGTTTGCCAACATCTGTGAGACTTGGCCTCAAAGTCCTGCTTGCTGGACCCCAGCCCCAAAGCTAAGAGGATGATGGATGATGGTGACACTGAAGAAGGGAGGCACCTGCTGAGAGATGAAAGTGGAGAGGAACGGAAGCTACCAAAACCATTCTTCCCTGCATTTCCTGGGTTTCACTGGCCCGTTTCTCAAGTAGCTACAAAAGATAAGGCCAGGGCCGGCTGGAGGAAAAAATGCAAAGGATTCAGTCTCTGTGAAATCTAATTTCCTCTTCACTGCCTTCCCATCTCCAGGCTCCATGCCACCCCCACACCTAAGGGAAGGTGCTTCAGTAGACCACTGTCCCAGAAGCATTTGCACCTATAAGAGCACCCTTGAAGGCCAGAACCAAAGGGAATTTGGCTGTAATTGTGGGCATAGTAGGCATTCTGGGGGATTGCAGGAGCAGGCAGGATATTCCTAGGGCTCCTGGAATATGACTCCCCTTGAGTCTAGGCCAGGAAACAGAGACCCCATGGCTCAGCTTTCCTTTAGGGGAACAGACTGACCTCTTCGATCTAAGTACTCAGCTGTGAATCAGGTGCAGTGCCAGCTAGGTGCTCCAGGCTGTTAATCCCTGGGAGGCACCTAAAGCTATGCTGGCACTCAGTCTTCTCTGGATTGACTAAAAATCAGGAGGGAGGCCCAGGTATGATGTCCACAATTGTCCCTGAAATCCAAAGAGCTCTTCAAAGACACCACACACCTCCGATTTAGCATTTAGGGTGTAGGCATCCACCAGAAAGGTGTGGTTTGAGAAACAAGAACCTGGTATATTAGGAAGGATGGTGGGGGTCCTTGGAGGCAAGATCAACAATGACTAGCAACAAATTCTGAGTGATGAGGTAGGACAGATTCTTTCTCAGGACCATCTCTTCTTGCCTCCGTGATTGGTCTACATGTGCACACCACTGTAGCGAGAAGAAAGAGGGAAAGGCATAGTTTCCAAAGGCCCCTAAGAATAAAACAAAAATTCTCTCTGGAGCTGTCCCCAAAACCAAGAGCATATGCAAAGAGAGTTGGGACTCCATAAAAATGACCAAACTGTAGAAGGACAAGGCATTTAAAATGCAGCAACAGAACTTGGGAGACAAGCTCACAGCCTATTTCCACCTTTCCTTGAGTTTGATTATTTTCATTCTGGACCCTTGGGCCTCACTCTCTTCACCTAACACCTCTGTTAATTCCAATTCCTTTCCCTCACTTAGCCTATAAGACTACTCAACAGCGTGGTAAGAAATGGATTCTTACAGTATTTTCCAACAAGAGTCAGGGTCAGATAATGTTGGAAAACATCAATCACATCGACTTAAAAAAAGGACTTGCAGAACAGATTTAATTTAAATTCTACTATATGACTAATTCTAATCCTGCTATATGCATTCTTATATTCTTACCATATTTAATGACTCAGTACTAAAGCCCTGTTTTAAAACATTTTCCTTGTCTCTAGCATGTAAATACTATTTTTAAAAAATCTCCACTTGCTATTTCCAGTGAAACTCTAAAGTGTGTTTTAGCCAAGAGAACTTAGTCTACATGGCCCCAGATGAAACGGTCAGTATCATTTCCCTAGGGTGCAGATGCCTTGGACGTACCAATCCTCTTTTTATTCTCATTGTCCAGGGATCAGTTACTAATTTTAATCAAAGGTCAGTCCGTCCTTCCTGAGGACAGCGTGGAAACAGACTTAATAAATACGCCTCCCTCCTGAGACTAGACGTTAACTTTCTAAAACATAATTAACAGGATGCCAGTCAATGAGTGCACTTTTCCCTTCATGTCTGGGGAGTTTAGGTGACTCCAATTTAACAGGGGCCACAGTGCCAGTTATCAAATTGACAGTCTTGACCTTACTTCTAAAAGTGGCTGCAGAATGATGCCTCGTAAATTAAGATAAACACCAAATCCTTCCGAGGAAACAGGTCTATATCACGACTATGAAATGGGCATTCAGGTTGGAGACCCAGCAAGACTTCACAATAAGGATATAAATACCAGCCTGGGAACAAGGGAAGATGTTCACCCAGTTACTGTACATACAAGATAACAGTGACTCACTTCACTCAGCATTACGCTTGGCCAGAGATTTTAAATTCCTTTTTAAAAACAAGACTATTGTACCACCGGGTAAAGATTTTATTATCCTCGATAATGGGACTGAATATGCCAAGGCATAGAAGCAGAAAATTAGATCTGCTGATCTCAGGGCCAAGAGAGGGGTTACTGAAAGCCACAACAGGGCACTTGCGGTGGGCTTTTCAGTGTTTCAGTGGCCTGAAAACCCAGGGAGAGCCATCGGGCAAGTGTCTGCCTCCAGCCAGGAGAAGTGGGAGAAGTCCAAGCTAGATCCAGCCTCAAGCAGTAGAATTGAGTCAAAACATGGGCACCTGCCATGCTTCTGCTATTCCAATGTTACTGGAATACTAACCAAGGGTGGCAAGGCACAAAGTAGTTAAGGAAAGAGGTTACTGATCTGGCTCTCTTCCTCAGAGGCCATTGCCAAATAGTGCAGAGAAGCCGGCAGAGTCACCCTCTGCTTGATACGTCATCAACAAACAAGCAAAATTGGTCAAACAGGTCCCTGAAGACAAAATGCAAGCTATACACCTGCAAGTGGAATTTTAATTTTTAAGAATTGTAGGGAGAGTTCATGTGAATCGTGTTCCATCTTTCATGTTTCCTATTCACTCAAACTCACTGCTATTTACTGTGCTTCCCTCTATGTCTCAGATTTATTGCTTCCTGGACAGATACTTGGGTGGGGGGGTGGGGGGGAAAAGAGGCTGTGATTTAGGTTCCTGTCAAAGCTCTAATTAAACACAGTGACTCTTTGTCACTAAAGCCCTCCACTTGGCCAAACTTAGATGAGATGACGAGACTAACTCAGAACCCTCTGCCCACTGCCTTCCTCTGTGCTGACCTCCAGTCAGACCTGTGGGGATGACAAGCCAAGTCATGAGTGGCCAAGAACCTTCTCTGGAGTGTTCTATCAACCACGGGAAACAAAAACTCTGCAAGCTGCACTAACAACCCTGAGCTTTTGCTGTATATAATCCCCAAGAGGCTCAGCTTTCCACAGGCAAAAGTCCATCCAGCATTCTTAAGCCAGAAGGGAGCACGAAGATCTTAGCTCTCTGTCTTCTCTTTCGCTTGCCATTCACATTCAGGATTCATTAAAATACAGGTCTGTCTTCCACAAGAGAAACTCTTGGCATTGACCTGTCATCACCAAGGCTGGTTGTATTTCCCTTGGCCTGGTAGTTCCCCATGACCAAGGTGGTTCCTCTCTTTAAAGAGGTTAGTCTTTTCAACTTCTGATCTGGTCTTTTTCTGCCCCCTCAGGTCATGGATTATATGGGACTTTTGAAATGTTATCCTCCTGGAGGAAAACTAGAGAAGACCAACATGTGAAAGAGAGAACTGCAGCTGTCTATGCAGACTCCATGCTCTCCTTTTCTCTCACCACTGCCATGTACCTGGTCACCTTTGGCATAGGGGCCAGCCCTTTCACGAACATTGAGGCAGCCAGGATTTTCTGCTGCAATTCCTGTATTGCAATCTTCTTCAACTACCTCTATGTACTCTCGTTTTATGGTTCCAGCCTGGTATTCACTGGCTACATAGAAAACAATTACCAGCATAGTATCTTCTGTAGAAAAGTCCCAAAGCCCGAGGCATTGCAGGAGAAGCCGGCATGGTACAGGTTTCTCCTGACAGCCAGATTCAGCGAGGACACAACCGACGGCGAGGAAGCGAACACTTACGAGAGTCACCTATTGGTATGTTTCCTCAAACGCTATTACTGTGACTGGATAACCAACACCTATGTCAAGCCTTTTGTAGTTCTCTTTTACCTTATTTATATTTCCTTTGCCTTAATGGGCTATCTGCAGGTCAGTGAAGGGTCAGACCTTAGTAACATCGTAGCAACTGCGACGCAAACCATTGAGTACACTACTGCCCAGCAAAAGTACTTTAGTAACTACAGTCCAGTGATTGGGTTTTACATATACGAGTCCATAGAATACTGGAACACCAGTGTCCAAGAAGACGTGCTAGAATACACCAAGGGGTTTGTGCGGATATCCTGGTTTGAGAGCTATTTAAATTACCTTCGGAAACTCAATGTGTCCACTGGCTTGCCCAAGAAAAACTTCACAGACATGTTGAGGAATTCCTTCCTGAAAGCTCCCCAATTTTCACATTTTCAAGAGGACATCATCTTCTCTAAAAAGTACAATGACGAGGTTGACGTAGTGGCCTCCAGAATGTTTTTGGTGGCCAAGACCATGGAAACTAACAGAGAAGAACTCTATGATCTCCTGGAGACCCTCAGGAGACTTTCTGTCACCTCCAAGGTGAAGTTCATTGTCTTCAACCCGTCCTTCGTGTATATGGATCGATATGCCTCCTCTCTGGGAGCCCCCCTGCACAACTCCTGCATCAGTGCTTTGTTCCTGCTCTTCTTCTCGGCATTCCTGGTGGCAGATTCTCTGATCAATGTCTGGCTCACTCTAACGGTTGTGTCCGTGGAGTTTGGCGTTATAGGTTTCATGACATTATGGAAAGTCGAACTGGACTGCATTTCTGTGCTATGCTTAATTTACGGAATTAACTACACAATTGACAATTGTGCTCCACTGTTATCCACCTTTGTTCTGGGCAAGGATTTCACAAGAACTAAATGGGTAAAAAATGCTCTGGAAGTGCATGGGGTAGCTATTTTACAGAGCTACCTCTGCTATATTGTTGGTCTGATTCCTCTCGCAGCTGTGCCTTCAAATCTGACCTGTACACTGTTCAGGTGCTTGTTTTTAATAGCATTTGTCACCTTCTTTCACTGCTTTGCCATTTTACCTGTGATACTGACTTTTCTGCCACCCTCTAAGAAAAAAAGGAAAGAGAAGAAAAATCCTGAAAACCGCGAGGAAATTGAATGTGTGGAAATGGTGGATATTGATAGTACCCGAGTGGTTGACCAAATTACAACAGTGTGATGGAGTCTGCTTGTTATATTTTCACCCTAGGTCTTATGGAGAGCAAAGAGATTATGTTAATGAAACAAATTCAAAGTTGTTCTTTCTTTTTCAGAAACAGACATTGCCAAAGTAAAGGACAAGGGGGGGACATGGGCATTGCATATTTTCAGTCTTTAAAACAAAAGGATTGCTACCAGAAAGAATTTACACACACACACACACACACACACACACACACACACACACACACAGTCTCTTAAACTAAGATCTAATAGAAGAAAGCTTATTAGCAAGCAGAATCCTATTTTATTCACACTGCAGATGTTGCTGGTATTGTGACAGAAACCTACTGATTGAAAGGTCAGCTGCCAAGGCAGAAATAGCTTTAAGCATTGTTCAAACAATAAAGCTTCCAGAACTTCTGCAGAGCAGTAGCTCCAGGCAGAGTCTGTGGTTTGAGGTCTTAGCCGTCTCATCTAGCTCCCCAGCACCCCAAGGAGATGCTTTCAAAAGTTCTAGCCAGCAAAAGCAAGCCAGAACCTTGGAAGTGACACATGGTAGAGTGGCCAGTATCCACGGAATGAAATTGAGTGATCCCTAAATTCACCCAGGTGAGGCAGTTTTGTTATCTAGAATGAATAAATCATATCCCCCCCCATCAGTATACTTTTAACATTTGTATGATTTGGCTAATACACCTTTAAACCAATGACAGCTCCAGCACTGCAGAGTTGGAGCGATTCTATTTTGGAATATCTTGTTGCTTGTCACCAAATGGATCTGCTTTATTAGTTACAGCTCTTGGCAGAAGGCTCTGAGTCCCCAAAACTGCAGAGCCAAACCCAAATACCTGGCATCATGGAGGAAAAGCAAGTGTCTACTTGAACACAGAGGCAGTGTCTCCATTTTAATAAAAAAAAATATGGCCAGCTGGTACAGCTGTTTGTGGTTTGACCCTACATGCTGTTTTTGCACGGATACCCAGAAGCAACATCTGCCTATGCATAGCTGAGGAAGGAGAAATGAACACTGAAATGGTTACCAGCTTTCAACTGGTAGAGCCAGTCTGCCTTCGCTATGAGACATGGCCGCTCAGAGACACAGAGGAGAAAAGGAAGTTGTCTGGTGAGTGTAAGTCCTGACACTGAGAAACCTCATAGAAGTACAGACAGGGAGATGAAGGACGGAAGGGGAGACAGACGGATGTAATCGCCAAGACAAACTGATCAATGATGATGGTCAAATGTTCCTGCTGAGCTGGCTGGACTTTCATCTTCCTGGTTCCCCCCTACACCAAAACACACACACACACACACACACACACACACACACACACGCTGCCGGTGCCCCTCCAAAGCACTGCATGGCCCTTCTGTACATTAACGAGCCTAGATGTTTATACTGTTGACTGCAGTCTCTACAGGCTCTAAACAGAAACACTCTGATTGGAAGAGGCTGTGTATGTCGTCCCAGACTCCAGTGTTTCTTTACGTCTATAAAAATGAAGCTAAATCTTGGTCACATTTGAGGCAAATGTCTACAGTATTTTTCCCTTTTAGAAATGTAGCTTATTTAGACATCTATAGTGGTAAGCATTTCCCAAAAGTACCTTTGCTCTCTGGACCTTAGCGGATGTACTGTGCAACTTCCCCCATCCTCCGCAGAGGAGAAAACTGAGACCTAGGAAAATAAAGCGACTCAGCCAAGGTCACACCACTAGAGGGTTTCCATCTTTTCAGCATGCCTAAGACAGGGCAGGCCACTTTTAGATTTTCCCTTAAGAGGGCTATTACTCCCTTCAAAGTACACTTCCAAGGAAAGAACATAGGACTTTATCGGCCACAAGGCAGACTCTTTTTTTTTGTTTTGTTTTTAAATGTCTGGGTAATGTTTGGGATTTAGGTTTGCCATTGTCTTTCCAAACAGCAAAAATGCCCAAATGATTCAGATGTAACTGCACCAAGTGCAAACCTGTGCTTTCTATTTCATGTACTGTTGTTCACACAGTTCTAACTACGTAGCTAGTGCATTACACACTTGTTCAGTCTCTCCTGCAGACACACTAAGCGATCATACCAACGTGTTATGCACTCAACTAGAAGATAATGAGCTTTAATCTGGGGACAAGTACAGTCCTCGAAAAAGGGCAAGTTCGCATAATAGATCCTGCGATCAATTTTCTCTCCAAGGGGCCTGCAACGAGGCTATTATTTATAAAACACAGCTGAAGAGGGGATTGGTTTTATTCTTAAATCATATGTTGCTAAATCATTTTCCGAACAGTGTGTTCTAAATCAGCCATTGATTTAGTGTCGGCCACGTGGAGCACCTCGGGTTAAAGCGACTCCACAAAACTGATGCGACACACACGCCAATTAAATGGATTTTGTTGAGAATTTAATCATTCAATTTGGTCAACCAGAATGACTTGCTGTGGAACTTTGTTTTATGACAGATAGTAGTTTTCCAACTTGATTGAGTCTCTGTATACCTTGGAATATTGTATTTTTAAACGAAGGGCATTTTCAACCTTGTCAACTTCCCTTTTCAGCACTTGAAATCAAGGCTTATGGAATTCTGACCGTGGAATGAATTTTTTTTCTACTAGGGGGCTCTGCATGCCAAGATTTATTATTTATTGTTAGATCATGATTATTTATTCGTTAATGATTATTGCTCCGACAGCACTGGTTTAGCCCCACCACGGAGAAGACACTTTAGAAGCAACTCCGAATCACATCCCCATAAAATTTAAGTCTTGACTTCATGAAGTTTTACTTTTTTAATTGCTATAAAGAGGGAAGGAACGATCCTTAGCAAACACTTGCAAAAGTTTTCTTTTTCAATGAACTCCAACCAAGACATTAATGTTCACTTTACCAAAGAAACTTATTTGGTTGGTTTTGAGTTGGTGTTTGTTTACCAAAGAAAACATTCCATTCATCAAAAATATTTCTCCTGGTCAGCTAAAAAAAAACTGTGATACTTAGGCATTCTTGGCCAGTCGTAAGGAAAAAAACAAAAGAAAAGTCAGGGTCAGGGTAATATTCTTTATCGAATAGAACTCAGCAGAAAGTGTAAATTCACAAGAAACTTGGGGTTTGCAAGAAAGAAAATGATACTACAACAGGGCATTATTGTTTAGCCCTATGCCAATGGTCCAGCAAGTAGCATGAGGCCTCCTTGGGCTAAAAGGAGTACATTTTCTCCACAGAAAAAATAAGACAAACCCTCGTGAAGCTCCCTCTTCATTGTTCCAGCTCCTAAGTTTTGGTTTGGTTGGGTTATGGGGTTTGGGGTTTTGTTCTGCTTTGGTTTGGTTTGTAGTGTGTGTTGTTGGTGTTTGCTCATTTGGGTTCCGTCTTTCCTACCATATTTGCCCCCTCAATTTTCACTCAGAAGGGAGATAATCAGATGGCATCCTCCATGGCTACAGTTATTTTTGCAATATACTGCTCTAAATGAGGCCCTTCATAACCCTGTTATTCTAACTAACCACCACTCAATTGTTCTAAGTGGCACTCCAGGACCATGGCACCATGTGCCCCCAGCCTGAGCAGTGGAGCTTGGCTGTGTCTATCTCAAGAACAGGTGGGTTGGGCAGCCACCCTGGGGGTGTGGCAGAGGCAGAGCCTCTTGAACACAAATGGTATCCTCCTCATAATGGCTTTATTCCTTTGGATCCTATTAAAGTAGCCCTGCAGCTTGTAGTAGTGTTTGAACTTTGTGAATCTCTGTTTTCTCATCTGTAAAATGGGGATAACTATCTCTAAATTCATCAAATATACTGAGTGCCTAATATCACCCAGATACCGTTCTAGAGACTGGAGACAGAGCAGCGAACAGATCAGATAAAATATACCTGCCCTCGGAGAGTCTACATTGGAGCGATGTTGCAGATTTACCATGATGACCAAGGGAGAGGATGTTCAGAAAGCACTCACAGCAAGGGCTGGTATAGAGAAGAAACTCAAGACATTATTTGTAATTTCTCTATCCCACACAGTAGCACTAGGTAGGGGCCATGAGGTCAAGCTACAGAGAAGTACATTTTTGCAGATTTGGGCACAGAATTAGGGCTACATGAATATGCAATGGGTTCTCCTGTTCATTTCAGGGTATTCAGAATTCGCCTGGATGACCAATTTGTTGGGACAACTGTCAAGAGGGCACAAGCTCTGGATGTTGGGGCTGGACTGTAATCCTTGAAAAAATAGGATATAGGCACTTGGGGATGAGAGTCAGGAGGGAAGGGCACTTGCTATTTAATTACTATGCCTGACTTGATTGAAGATATTTGAACACTCCTGCTGGGTAATTTGCTTTTAAGTTTGTGCTACACAAAAAGCACCAGGTATCTGAACACAAAGGTTCTCACTTCTTAAAAGCATGATAAAGCTGCAACATGGAGGAAAGTATTAAATTAGTACTAGTGGATTCTCTGGCAAAGACCTGACGATGGCTGCAGCCAGCACATGGCAGAGTTCCTCCCTGTGGTGGTTACAACTGTTTCTTTCTGTTTCATGCCAGTCCAGGAGAAAGCAAAGAGGAAAGTGAATGAGCTAGAATCCGTTCACCTGAATAGGCAGTGTCAGGATGTCTTCCCCAGCCTTGCCTCTCCCCTGCCCCCCTTCTGCCCAGGTGATCTGTTTCAAGTCCTCTTTGATATCTACAAGCATACCATGCAAGGAAGAAGAAGGGAGGCAACCAGAGAGCTATGGCCTCTGTGGAGATTTTCAAGTTAGATTAAAATTAGCAGGGCAAGCATTCAGAGGAGCCTGCCTGATAGGGAAAGAAGGCTTCTTTTCAAAGTACATTCCTGTGGAATGTGCCAGCCTCTTCTCCCTCCAGAATGTTGACATCAGATGAATCTCTGGACAGAATGAAGCTTACTCCCTCATTTTCCATGTGAGGTAACTGAAACCTGGATCAGTGAAATCACATGCACAGAGCTAGTTTGAAGCAGATACAGGACTACAAATTCAAGTCTCCTGGCCTCAGTCCTTCCTCCATTCTGCCACTTTACTGCCAAATTCTATGTATCTAAATTATGGGATCTTAACCTGGGGGCCATGAATGACTTGGTGGGAGGGTGGGACTCTGAACTCCCTAAAACTATATGCAAACGTGTGTGTATGTTTAATATGTGCATTTTCCTAAAAAGAGAGTTCATAGTTGTCATCAGATTCTAAGAGAGGTCTGTGACCCAAAAAGGGTGAAGAACCACTGTCTGAAATTAATAAAGACCTCACTGGGAGTGTGATTCTGGTGTCCTCATTTTGGCTAATGGGCAGTCAAGAGTTTCTCAACCACCTTTTTCCCAAGAAGCCAAAACTGCTTCCAAATATTGGTCCCTCATGCCCAGCCAAGTGCCTACTTCCATTCGTTTATTCCACATTCATTCATCTATTTATTTATTTTTATGTTTATGTTCCAGCACCAGCTAAACCTACTCTCCAGGGTAGAACTGGGGAAAGGACACCTCTGCACTGTGCTCTTCTTGGCAGAAAGAGTGCCAGGCTGCTACCACATTCTCACTGTTGCAACAAAGTATATGTAGCCTCAACATTACAGTGAGCACACCCCACACACAGAGGGGGCATCCAGCAAAGCCAGCATATGAAAGTGGGCTCTGTTAAAGAATCAGGGTCAGAAGAGCCGACTTCCAAGTTATACAGGTACATGCTGTGTGGCAGCAATATACCACATGCTCGGAAGGGCTGCTCCCAGGCTATGCTAGATGTCTACACGAGGCATGTGTGCACACACTTGCAGCAGCTGACTCACCAACAAATGAGGAGAGGCTGTGTCTCATTCATCTTGATAATATTTGTAGTAGGCAAATAGGAAATCATGGCCGTGGACATATGGTTACATCTAAGGACAGGTGTGTCTTGGACACAGATATGCAAATAGAAGCCCAGTTTTCTTGACTCCTAGCCATAAGCTAGCTATGGTGTACACTGACGGAGGAAGTTGGAAAAGAATCGACTTATTTGTACCTGTTGCTTGTGCTTTTTCTGGTATAACTTTAGGCACAATGGAATGTATGTGGGTTGTCCTAACGGCATTGCTGGCAGAACCACTGCTTGGTCTTCCCTGAAGCACAAAGAAGGCACTGGCAGCCAAATAGTGCCATTTATATGACACTCTGCCCAGCCATGGCAAGGGGGGCCTTCTACTGAGATAGAAGAATATCAATTCCACTTTGTAGCATCTGTTGTGAAGTTAGAAGACTCTGTTCATTGAGATCTATTAAGTGCTTTGTTTACTTTCTACAAAATGGCAAAGATTCAGCCCATTTCCATTACCCATTCCAGGCTGGGAAAACCCATGATTCTCTTTGGCAAAACAATGTACTTAATTTCCAGGGTGAGCCCTCAACATGTTTAATTCAGACTTTCAGACCTTTATTCTTTAAATTAACATCCTGCCAAAATTGACTTTGCTCTCTGTCCAGAACCACCAAGTCAGATCCTATAATGCCTCTCAGGGCTATGGATGACTAATCAAAACTGGTAATGACCTGTTGACTCTGTTTCTCTCTCTCTCTCTCTCTCTCTCTCTCTCTCTCTCTCTATCTATCTATCTTTCACACACACACAATGTATGTACACTCAACATACCCATAACACAAGTACAACACATAGACATACATACATGCATGCACACACATAATACATGTACACTGCCTTTTACAACATATCTGACACATCTTAAGGCACATTAAAATGCTTTAGCAGCCACAGCCCTGTGGTTCTGTGGGGTTTGGCAGGCCAAGGACTTCAGCTATCTGCAGGGAACCATAAAAAATATTACCTTCCCATTCTAGTTGTTTCCTGTATGAGATGTTTGAGACCAGCCAGTACACTTTAGAAAAAGAAACCAGAGAAGTGAATGTTTCTTGAAATTTACAAATTGCTAACAGTTCTATAGCAGGAACAGTTTATGGAGTTTCCTAAGTCATAGGTGACAATAGCAGAGACCCAAAACCACAGACATCACTCTCAAGGTCTGGAATTGTGGAAATTTATCTAAAATTTTTCTTTGTGATTGAGACAACGGAAAAAGGAGTGGGGAGGAAAGAGGAAGGACATGCCAGGTGGTCAGTCCATCTTATCAATTCCCAGTCTTAAGAAGGACTGGGCATCATTCATTTATTCCTAGCATTAATTTGGTAGGTAAGCCAGTACCTTTCATCCACCTCAAGGAAAGAAGGTGCCATCCTGGGAAACCTGGTAATAGGAAACATCAGTTTGGGAAAAAGGTCACCCAGGTAACAGAAAGAACTATTCAAGACCAAAAACTTACAGCACACACATCCATGCGCGTGTGCACGCATGCGCGTGCACACACACACACACACACACACACACACTTGGGAAGTGGACATTAAGAGGAATTAGGGAGACGAACCCTGGAAGAGTTCCTAAAATTTAGACAGTGTGGAAGGAAAAAAATAATGATTGGGAAGATGAAGCAAATCAAATTTGTGCAGAAGGGCTGAAATTATTAGCTGCAAATAGTGGAGTTGTTCAGGAATCTCTAGAAGATAAAAATAGGGAGCCTGAATCTATACTTTTTGAATAAAGTCAAAGGACTCCACATTTTCTTTTGTATTCTCAGCCCATAACTCCTGCTTAGTAACTTGGTGAGAACACATTCAGGTTCTATTTCTATTGTCTATGATCCCATGTTCAACCGCCCACTCTTGCTTGTATATTCACACTTCAGCTTAGAGCCTGTGAACAGAATTATTGAATGCCAGGCCCAAACAAGGAAAGTTTCAGCTTAGGTTTAATAACTCTTTGGTCAGATCTCTCTCATTCCTCTGAATGTGCAAATGTTTCAAAGCTCTAAAAAGTTGTGTCTAGATATAGCCGGGTGCATCTAACTTTTTTAACATTAAAGATATTCCCTGCCCATAATTGTTAACAATGACATAGTCATAACACTTATATGTTCCTTTAGTCCAATTTTAGTGAGTGACAAAAGGGAAGAAAGTCCATATCAAATATTTAGTGATGTTAGAAATGATCCTCACCTTTGACTTAAAATAGTTTTAATAGTAAAATGTGGTCCCTCTCTTATTGTCATCACTAAAGAAAGAAGTCCCGGGAATTAGGTATTAATTTGTACAGTTTTAAGCTAAATCACAATGAATTTTTAAGTTGTATCCATGGCAATTAGTCATAAAATCACATCTTGTCAATCAGATTAATCACTAATGCAGCATTCAATAGTCTCTTTTTCTCCAAAAGCAACCCCAGCATTATGTTGTGTTTTGCAGGATTCTAATTGTGTTTCTTCCCATAGGCAAGTATGTGATTCTGGGAGTAATAACCTGTTTTCAAACTAAGAAAGAATTTCCAAATTCTAGAGTACATAATTAATTCAGGTTGGTCAGTTTGGAGACAGATAAGCATTAAAACCTATTGGGAAAAATATCACAGTTACATCCCAACCCTGACAAAGAGTGGGTCACACCACCTTTGATTCATGACAGGCAGGACTTACTTGGGTGGAATCAACTGAAAATTTGCCTAGAGAAATTTCCCACAAAGAGTTAAAACACTTGTCTAACAAGTAGCAGTAATAAACAATACTTTTTTCTTAAAGTCAAGACATTTTAAAGATGTTTAAGGAAAGTCAATGTAACCAACTCTTTCAGGAAAAAAATGATGTCCTATATTTTGTACCACTTGAGTTTCTCTGGCACCTAAAATATGTATTTACATCATCCCACAGCTACACAAAAACAAAATCAGCAGGGAAAAACCGCCCCACTGGTGATTGGCAATCCCACAGCTCCTCTCCATCTGACCAGCTTTCACCAGAGGGCAATATTTCAGGCGTGCACATGGGAATTAGAGACTGCAGAAGCCCCTAAGCCACTTAGCATATTAAGCCTTGAAAATGGCTCATGACAAATACATTGAGTTTTTAGCTGACCATCCTTTAATATTAAAATTTCATCTTCCAATGAAGCATCCTGTTTCAAATCTTGATATCTAATTCCAAGTATAAAAGAAGATTTCACATTTACCACTTTCACTTTTTCATACATGTTTCTAATTCTCTGATAGACACACACCAAAGAGTGAAATGGCAATGAGCCAGCAGAATATCTTCACTTTCCCTTTTTTCCTTTTCTTTCTTTTTTACATCCAGATTATTTTAATATTCTTTAATAGCAAGCAGTATGTGTTTTTTGTTGTATTTTTTCTTTTTTGTATTTTTTATTGGAGTTCGATTCAAATGAACAGTCAAAAAGTTATATGACTTAATGTAGTACAGATAAAGATTTGTGGGGTTTTTTTAAAAAAAGGTTTTATTTATTTATTATTTGAAAGAGAGAGAGAGAGCACAAACAGGGAGGAGGAGCAGAGGGAGAGGGGGAAGCAGACTCCCTGCTGAGCAGGGGACCTGATTCAGGGGTTGGTCCCAGGGCCCTGAGACCAAGACCTGAGAGGAAGGCAGACAGGCAGACACTCAATGCATTGAGCCCAGGCACCTCAAGGTTTGGTTTTTTGTTTGTTTAACAAGCAGGCATCTTTTATACAACTTTACATATCTGCTTAATGGTCACAATGTTATGCCTCTGTCTCTAGAGAAAGAAAAGTCCATTTCCTGGCCTTAGTTTAATATATGATCATAACCGAAAAAATATATATATATGATCATAACCGCACAAAACTCATAGCAGGAAGCATCCTATATACCTACATGCCTGAGCTTACAGGATGTCAATAGAGGCCTAAGAAAATATGTTTAGCTTTACTCTTCTGCAGCATTCTGGTCTTCTATAGGCATTCGGGGTTGAAGAAAGAGGATATGCCCTATGTAATAGTTATAGGTCAACACTTGTACGGAGAGGGAAGAGAAAAGCCTGAGACAGGGTAACAAAGCAGTATATATGAATGGGGTGTCAAATCAATTGTTGGCAGGAGTAGTGGGTGGGTTTTCATGTTTAGTTTATTTCACAGGGTTAACTAAATAGATGCATGATAATCACTATGACAAAGAAAATTTGAATCCAAAATTACATGTCCCAGGTACCAAACTATGCTATTGATTTCCCAATGTAAAGGAATGGAATGATTTCATATTTTGTCTCAATAGTTCTGAGCTGGGAATAGCAAAGAAGTTGCACTCATACTCCTGTCTGTTAAAATCCTTATTTAGCCCATTTCCATGGAAACTGAAATCAGATCTCTCTCTCTCTCTCTCTCTCTCTCACACACACACACACACACACACACACACACACACACACATACACATATACACAGAAAAAAACTGTATAGAGTTTGGTATGTGTGCACATGTGCGTGTGTGTGTGTGTAGTGTGTCCATGAATGTAAGCTTCCACAGGATAATTTCAGTGAGAACACCCTCTTATTAGTGGTAACTCTCTCACAAATGGAAGAAATGCCAGCAATGGAAGAAAGGCCAGACTGACTTCCTTTTTCAGAAGCCAATCTGTAATGTAGTTAAAAATCCCAGGTCAGAAAAAGAAGCGTATCACACCAGGCCTTTTCTACAATTCCTTGGAGAATTCCATTTCATAACTGCATGTTCATTTAATTTAGTTAACTAACTTGGAAATATTTTATGGTAGAAAGTCATCCACAGGAACTAAATTTAATCCCTTGGATTTTTGCCCACTTTGCTTTACTCTCAAACATTGACATTTCCCTAAATAGCCTATAAAAATAAGGGCCAAGGGAAAAGAGAAAATGAATGAGTTCATTTTAATATTTCAACATATACTTGGTTAAGTTTCCATCCTAATGACAAAATAACATGCACATTCCAGATTTATGGAGATATTTAGCCAATTATTCCCTCATTGTCCACAATTCCCTTGAAGATAGACCAACATTCAAATTACTGCCTATTAAAGGGCACTGCTAAAACCTATAGTAAGGCTTGAAAAAGAATGAATACTGCCCCACTCTGTATTTCTTGAATGATGTCATCAGGCAACCTGCATACCTTCTATACACAGAGGGAAATATTTTACTTTCTATTTCTGTTCCTTTTTTCCATAAGAAAAGATAAAGATAAAATGGGATTTCTTTTAAAAGAATTTCATTTTAAAACGAATTGTAGATGATGATTTTGGATCTTAAATTGGATTTTCTTACCATACCCTTCAGCAATGTTGGTGAATTTTGCAACTCATGTATTTAGCTTTTGCTAAAATCCAAAACAGAATGAAGAGCTATACATTTCAGCTGGCAAAGATCAACAGGGCAACAGGACAAAACTCATGTTTGATCTTAAACATGAGATTTTTGTTTTAAACATCACTGCAGCGTATTCTCATTTGTGCTTCATACTTACTGCTTACACAGGATTGAGGGTACAGACAGTCTGTATTCAATCCCTGGATAGTGGCAATGATTTTACTTTATAAAATAGTAAAGTCATCTCTGAGCACTAAAAAAAAAAATATTCAAGAATGTAAAGTAAGGGGTGGAAAAACTAAAATTTTTTAAATTTATTTATTTTTTTTTTAATGTTTATTTTATTTTATTTTTTATGATAGTCACAGAGAGAGAGAGAGAGAGAGAGAGAGGCGCAGAGACACAGGCAGAGGGAGAAGCAGGCTCCATGCACTGGGAGCCCGATGTGGGATTCGATCCCGGGTCTCCAGGATCGCGCCCTGGGCCAAAGACAGGCGCCAAACCGCTGCGCCACCCAGGGATCCCTAAATTTTTTAAATTTAAATTCAATTAGCCAACATATCATTAGTTTCAGATGTAGAGTCTAATAACCTATCAGTTGTTTACAATTCCCAGTGCTCATCACATCACATGCCCTCCTTAATGTCCATCATTCAGTTACCCCATGCCCCCACCCGCCTCCCCTCCAGTGACCCTCAGTTTGTTTCCTATAGTTAAGAGTCTCATGGTTTATCTCCCTCTCTGATTTCTTCCCATTCCATTTTCCCTCCCTTCCCCCATGATCCTCTGCATTGTTTCTTATATTCCACATGTGAGTGAAACTATATGATTGTCTTTCTCTGACTGACTTACTTTGCTTAGTATAATACCCTCCTCCAGTTCCATCCATGTCAATGTAAATGGTAAGTATTCATCTTCTCTGATGGCTGAGTAATATTCCAGTGTGTGTGTGTGTGTGTGTGTGTGTGTGTGTGTGTGTGTGTATGTCCCACATCTTCTTTATCCATTCATCTGGTCTCTTTCCATAGTTCAGCTATTGTGGACATTGCTGCTGTGAACATTGGGGTGCATGTGCCTCTTCAGATCACTACATTTGTATCTTTGGGGTAAATATAGCAGTGAAATTTCTAGGTCATATGGTAGCTCTATTTTTAACTTCTTGAGGAACCTTTATACTGCTTTCCAGAGTGGCTGCACCAGCTTGCATTCTTACCAAGAGCACAAGAGGAGTTCCCCTTTTTCCACATCCTCACCAACATTTGTTGGTTCCTGACTTGTCAATTTTAGCCATTCTGATTGGTGTGAGGTGATATGTCATTGTGGTTTTGATTTGTATTACCCTGATGCCAAGTGATGTGGAGTATTTTTCGTGTGTCTGTTTATTGGCCATTTGTATGTTTTCTTTGGAGAAATGTCTGCTCATGTCTTCTGCCCAACACTTGACTGGATTATTTTTCTTGGGTGTTGAATTTGAGAAGTTCTTTATAGATCTTGGATACTAGCCCTTTATCTGATATGTCACTTGCAAATATCTTCTCCCATTTTGTAGGTTGCCTGTTTTGTAGGTTGGCTGTTTCCTTTGCTGTGCAGAAGCTTTTTATCTTTTATCTTGATGAAGTCTCAATAGTTCGTTTTTGCTTTTGTTTCCCTTGTCTTTGGAGATGTGTCTAGGAAGAAGTTGCTGCAGCTGAGGTCACAGAGGTTGCTGCCAGTGTTCTCCTCTGAGATTTTAATGGATTCCTGTCTCACATTTAGGTCTTTCATCCATTTGAGTTTGTCTTTGTGCATAGTGTAATAAAATGGCCCAGTTTCATTCTTCTACATGTGGCTTTCCAATTTTTCCAACACCATTTGTTGAAAAGACTGTTCTTTTTCCATTGGATATTCTTTCCTTTGTCAAAGATTAGTTGACCATAGAGTTGAGGGTCCATTTCTGGGTTTTCTATCCTGTTCCATTTATGTGTGTCTGTTTTTGTGCCAGTACCATGCTGTCTTGATGATTACAGCTTTGTAATATAGCTTGAAGTCCAGCATTGTGATGCCACCAGCTTTGGTTTTCTTTATCAACATTTCTCTGGCTATTTGGGGTCTGTTCTGATTCCATACAAATTTTAGGATTATTTGTTCCAGCTCTGTGAAAAATGTCGATGGTATTTTGATAGGGATTGCACTGAATGTGTAAATTGCTCTGGGTAGCATAGACATTTTAACATTTATTCTTCCAATCCATGAGTATGGAATATTTTTCCATTTCTTTGTGTCTTCCTCAATTTCTTCCATCAGTATTCTGTAGTTTTTAGAGTAGGGTGATGTAAGGAGCATAGCCTTCAGATCCTTTATCTCTTTGGTTAGGTTTATTCCTAGGTATCTTATGGTTTTTGGTACAACTGTAAATGGAATTGATTCCTTAATTTCTCTTTCTTCTGTTTCATTGTTAGCATAGAAATGCAGCTGATTTCTGTGCATTGATTTTATATCCTGCCACACTGCTGAATGCCTGTATGAGTTCTAGCAATTGTGGGTGGAATCTTTTGGTTTTCCACATAAAGTATCATGTCATCTGCGAAGAGTGAGAGTTTCACTTCATGTTTTCCAATTTGAATGCCTTTTATTTCTTTTTGTTGTCTGGATTGCTGAGGCTAGGATTTCTACTGCTACGTTGAACTACAGTGGTGAGAGTGGGCATCCTTGTGATGTTCCTGACCTTAGGGGAAAAGCTCTATTTTCCCCTTTGAGAATGATCCTCGCTATGGGCTTTTCAAAATTAAAATTTCTTATCACAAAGGCATGGCTCAAGATGCCAGGCTTTTCCCTCTCAGGTGCAAGTGTTATTTTATCTTCCCAAGGGTATTACATTGAGATGACATTTCATCATCTACATGAAAATCTTCATTTCTGCAGGGAGGATCACTGGTTCACAAGAACATAATAAGCAGAAATTCCCTTGAGTTAAAGGTTTAAGTCACCAAATTAAAAGCATCATTTAGGAGGAGTCCTAAAATGTGTAATAAATACCCATCACAACAGCTTGAACAGGAATACAGATACTGAATCTGTAAGAATGTTAAGTCTCATGAACTGAAGCCCATCAAACAAAAGATCCCATCCTGTCTGCATTTATATGAATTAAAAAATGTAAGGCTGTTAGCAAAAGGGCACACTTTTTCTACTTCAATTGACCTCGTATTGTAGAAAATGATCAAAAAAACCCCACTCCAAAACCCTGGAAGTAGTACTGAATGTTGTCAGGCCATGGCAACTGACCTTCCATGGCTAAAAAGTAAGTTTTAGAATCAGTGCTACTGAATAATTTTTACAAATAAACATACTGAGTCCAATGCTTAAACTTGAAATAACTATAGTTATGGTGTTCTGAGATCACTGCATGCCTTTTACAAATGTAAAAAAGAAAATCCTCTTCATCCCTTTTACTTTTACTGTTTTAGATGTTTCCAAAAATATCCCTAGACTTCAGCCAGTGTGGCTCAGAAGCTCTCCAAACAAACTTTTGCAAGTGTAAGCATGCAGGGGTTCCACAAAAGGGTGGCTGCTACAGCTTCCAAATGAACTGTATCTCAAAAGTTATAGAATTATGTAGCAACAACTGAAGGACACAATTACAAGCTGAAATACTGTGACACATTCTGTAATGTCATACAATCATATGCAATGTTTAGTAAACATACACTTTTGTCATTTTGTATTTATTTATACAGAATTAAAAATAAAGCACAGGACTAAAAACAAATATATATGTGTCCTTTTTGCATTACTTTTATGATAGTGAAGGGAAAACACAACAAGCACAACTATAAAATGTTTGGCTATCACACAGCATTAAAAATAAAGTAGATACCAAGCTGAACATTTATTAGTATGTGATCTGCCAACTAAGAATCGTCTTATTCAGGTTTTAGAACTGAAGTGTTTTTCAGAATGTGGCTCATTAAGTGTCTTCCAGTTTGTTATGGCATGAAAATGACAGTGATGAATATCTTAGGTCGGGTCTCCCCCAGAACCAGATCCAGAGACAAGGACTGCATGTGCAAGTAGTTTATTTAGGAGGTGATCCCAGGAGCACCCACAGGGGACAGGAAAAATGAACGTGGACAGGAAGGAAGACAATAGGGGCAGTGTGAATAAAAACATAAAAACGTTATCTCTGAACAACCAGGGCCCAGTCCCACTGGAGACTTGTGGGAGATGACTGTGGGCATTAACTTGCTAGCCCCTCCACCCTGTTCCATCTGTGACCTGAGGAACAAATAGCCTTCAGGGAGAGAACTGCAGGTATTATGTAGGTGTTGTTGGCATATGCTAAAATGGTGAGTGCCAAAGGATATGGAGAGAGCACCAGCAGCATCTACTGCAATTAGAAATATTCTTCAAGATATATACAGATAATGAACAGAATCTAATTTAATTCTCTGAGATATCATGGGTGTTGTGGCTTCAGGGCCATGCCAGGACTGAGGGCAATTAAGGTGAAGGTCTCTAGTAGAAGAATGCCACTAAGAGAAAACTAAAAACTGATTAAGGATACAGAAGAACTAAAGCTATGGGTATGCTCAGTATAGATTTTAAAAAAAATGATGGCCCATCAGGTACTCTGGAAGCTAGATCATTCTGAGGTATGAACAGGATTAAGAAACCGAATGATTCCCGAAAACCAGGTCGATTGTTAGAACTAAGAAGAGTTCCAATTCTAGGTTCATCTTAGGGGTTTATTTTGTTGTTTTTTTAAAGAATTTATTTATTTATTTTATTTGAGAGAGAGAGCAGGGGAGAGATAGAGGGAGACAGAAAGAGAAAATCTCAAGCAGACTCTGCACTGGGCACAGAGCCTGACATGGGCTCCATCTCCCAACCCTGAAATCATGACCTGAGCTGAAACCAAGAGTCAGACACTTAACCAACTGAGCAACCCAGGTGCCCCTAGGTTTGTCTTTGTATATTCAGGAAGCTTTGTGTCCAGCAGTGTGCTTATAAGCTTTAACAACTGGCTTTCTGGGTAAGAGGGGGCATAGCCAACTCTAAACTATTTACAGTTTAATAACTGGCTCATAAAATTGCTAAATAATTTTAACAATTGTCTCTCACAAACCAGCATGACCTGGCTCCAGTACACCACTGCCAGTAGCTCTCCACTCAACATTCAGCTATTTTTTTTTTTTAGGTTTGAAGGGCTTGTGGCTAACTACTCGAATATATCCAGTTCCTAATGTCAGAGGTCATGCCTGTAATGACCTCAGTACCTGTATGGGTGGATGATACTGTTGATTTGGGTCTTGGGGATATAGAGGCTGTGGCCTCTTGATACCCTCTGAGTCTCCTCACTGTAATCTTCCTGAGAACCTTTGAAGCCCTTTGTGTCTGGACTTGAGAATCTGGCAGAAGTGTCTCTGGGTCAGACTTTGTCAGTCCTTTTCTTCCACTTGCATGATGGCAGACATGTATAATGTGTCTACTGCATTCCATGTCTCCTCCAATAACATATGTACTAATATTTGCATCACATGCATACAAGTAAAATCAAACTATACTTGTACCCAAAAGCAGAAGAATCTGGAACTGTCACGAGTACTTAAATTAATGAATATTTATTGTACCAAAGCCCTGTGGCTCAACCTTCTTCTGGATATTGCATTTAATGCAGGTTTTCTCTGCCCCAACCATGAACAAAGAGTTACACATGCAATTCAATAGAGAGGCATGTTCAGTTCATACAACATCTAGCTTCCTTCCCACTCAGAGTTCAGGGATCCCTTTCTCTTCCCATCATATACTAACAGAGGTCACTGTCAACCACAGCTATCAGAAGCCACCTCTTTTCTGCAAGAAATGGTTCAAATATCTGTACACCACTAACTGGCATTCACCATAACCTTCCTATTTTAAAAATAATTATTGCCTTCCAAGTCATTTATATCACCTAAGCCCTATGTGCCTTTAACTATTAAGTTCTACATTTTTATAACTCCCTGATAGCTACATAAGTTCTACTCTGGATTCATGCTGAATTGTGTCCCAATTTCTTGGATATTTCTTGTGTTCAAAAAGAAATATAGATCTATTTTCAAAGTAAATATTTCTCTTCCCTGTCTTTCTCTGGTCTTATGTAAGTTCAAAGTTACTAAGACACCGAAGCTCACAATTCTTTATCTTTCTAGGGCTTCTTTTCATGGTAGCTGCCCCTAGGGTCTGATCAAGGCTATGATTTTAAAGTCCCTTGTATAGGGACACCTGGATGGTTCAGTGGTTGAGCGCCTGCCTTAGGCCCAGGGTGTGATCCTGGAGTCCTGGGATCAAGTCCCACATTGGGCTCCCTGCATGGAGCTTGCTTGTCCCTCTGCCTGTGTCTCTGCCTCTCTCTCTCTCTCTCTCTCTCTCTCTCTGTGTGTGTGTGTGTGTGTGTGTGTATCTTTCATGAATGAATAATTAAAATCTTTTTTTTTAAAAAGTCCCTTGTATACTTTTCTGCCTAGCTACAGAAAACAGCAATGTGAGTAACAAAAACTTTTTAATATAGTTCCAATATTTCCAATATTTCTATTCAAATAAGCAATTTTTTACTATTCTCTGGCAGATTTTCCTTTGGAGAAATTGTGATCTACAAAATATTTCATTTTCTACCACATCTCCCCTATCCTTCTGTCCACAGGAGCCAGATGGTATTTCTTATTAGTGGAAGAATTAATCAGACAAGAACAACTGGCTATCGAACAATTAGGAATACTGCCTGACACATATTTTTCCAAGTACTCACTCTTGGATTATGGTAGCAAGAATGTGTGAGCTATAACATTTCCCAGCATCTTAAGCTCCAAGGCAACATTTCTAAACTCTCAGCTTCATCTCAAAACTAAACTGAGCTCCAGGGACAATGACAGGATACAAGATGGCAGGCTGTCACTTAGGAAACACCACTGGATTAAAGACCTGGATGGGCAAGGTGTTGTGAGATATGGGGTGGGAGTGGGAAGGAGAGTGGAGAGCCTAATCTAGATTTAAATAAAATTCTCTTCTTTAACATAATATTTTTTACAGTATTTCTTCTTATCAGGTGCTTGGCTGTTTGGACGTGTCATTTCTCGCTATCCTAGAACTGGTCAATGCTGGAAGTATACTATTTTTTTTTAAAATAATATTTTAAAAAGATATCCAAAAGGATGTTTTCTTTTGAAACCCTACTTATTTATATTATTATTCCACAAATTTTTTCTTAATTTCAAGTTAATTTTCAATTAAGTTACTCTTGGGTTTAAATTGTTCTATCTAGGGACGCCTGGGTGGCTCAGCGGTTGAGCATCTGCCTTCAGCTCAGAGCGTGATCCTGGGGTCCCGGGATTGGGTCCTGCATTGGGCTCCCTGCATGGAGCCTGCTTCTCCCTCTGCCTGTGTCTCTGCCTCTGTGTGTGTGTGTGTCTCTCATGAATAAATAAATAAAATCTTTTAAAAAAATAAATTGTTCTGCCTACCAGGCTTTCCAGTAATAATTGCCAAACAAATTCCTTAATGAACTAAGGAAACTGCTATATCACAGAACCCCTTAAAAGAGAAGTTCTATGGAGTAAGGTTATTTCCCCCAACTGACCAGGAGCTTGATTAAGTAAATAAATAAGTAAATAAGACACGTTGCTGATCTGATTGCAAATTTTATATACTCAATTGGTGCATGTGAAAAATGACATCTGTGGCAATATGATCCTTTATTAGGAATGAAATTATTAGATCTAGCACACAAATCATAATTTTCAACTACTATTAATTTAAAGTTTCTCCTAAACTCCTTGCATCAACTTACCCATCAAATATTCCAATCTCTGACAAAATAGTCACCTAAATTTCCCTCAAATCACCCACCAAAGGAAACATAGAGGATACTCAGAATCTATGACATAGATGGAGAAATGCAGTGGGAAATTGGGTGGGATTTAAATATTTCTCCTGCCCATACTGGTTTCTAATTCACTACTATGATAATGTTACTTCAGATGATGAAAAGTGAGAAATAATTATCTGAAATCAAAGAAATTTTGATATCTCATTAAAAAGGATATTTTTAAATTTTTGCCACTGCTGGAAAACTCAAGATTTAGTTCATTTAATTGAAATAATGTTAGCTTTCATGTCTGACATCATTTTTAATACATTTGTATATAGCTATGGATATAACATAAGAAATCAAAATAAATGTTAGGATAAATGAATCATTAACAATTTTATTTATTACATTCTGTAAATCATTTGTCTTACATAGAAATAAATGTAGTAAAAATTCAAACCACAAAGGGATTTTTTTGGATACCTATGTAGTAAAAGTCTTAAAATTATTGCTTACTTCTAACCTGGTGATTCCACAAAATAGATTACACTCATTACAACATAAATTGGAGGCCTAATGTAGTATATATTTCAGAAGCAGATACTAAGTAGAGTATGTTAATAGTCAAGTCTACTTCAACTGTTAGCCTTACCTTGTGATGTGCAAAATTCTCATGGGCCCATGCTGAGAACAAGAGGGTATAAAGGGTAAGCTGACCACGATAAACACATTCAGTCACCTTAACGACAGCAAGTATGTACTATCAGCATCCTATAGGAGTGAACAGTGTGTCATTTGTTCTTGACCGGTTTTACAGAAAGTGAAAGCCCCCTGATACACACTCATTCAGGAATAATGAGTATATAGTACAAGCGACACTGAAAGATCCAAGGGTCAGTAGAGCTTAGAAAAGAATTAAAGAGGGCAAGAGAGTGACAAAACATTTTGGAGGCAACTGCAGCAAGAATGAAGGCTTAATTTGTGCTGCCTGCCCTTCCTTTGCTCTATTGCACTATCTGTTTTCTGTGTCCTGCAAGGGGTCATCACCCATAATCCCAAAGATTTACTCTTCACCAAAAAGCCCAAATGACTCAGGATCTGATGGACTGTGGAAATATGACCTCCTTGTGACACTACTAAATTAACTAAGAAGCGAATGGAGGAGGTGTGCTTGCTTTCTCCGCAGCATAGCACTGGTTTCCTTTCATTGTATCTGATAGTCATTGAGCATCTGCTCAATTATAGGCAGCTTTGGAAGAAGCTTAGCCTTCAGGGAAACCTATACCCAGACAGAAAAAAAGAAGATATGCACATCAATTCTAACGTCCAAGAGACTTACTCTTTTTCTGCAGTGTCTTTCATACACCTCTGAATTCTCCCACTCTACTCTTCTCTACTAATTTGAACACACAGTGGAAATTTACCTTAACTTAGCCACACCCCTAAATACTATTTCCACTCGCTGTATTATTAAGAGGAATTAGGCTGCAAGTAATAGCAAAGCCAATTTAAAATAGCTCAAACAACAAAAGGCTTATGTAATTTGAAAGTCCAGTGTTAGGGTATGCAGGTTTCAGGGCATGTTTGATTCAGCAGTTCAGCAGTGAGATGGAAGTCCTAGATTCTTTCCTTTATGTATCAACATTATCCTCAGGCTGTGTCCCCTATGTGGTCTCAAAATAGCTCCAGTGACTTCCGGAGTTACATCCTCTTTAAGACAGGGAGAGAATCAATCTATTTCTAAAGAGCCTGAAAGCTTCTTAGCAAGAATATATAGTACCGTGTCACAAATCCACCCCTGAACCAGTATCTATGGCCAAGGAATGGAATTACTCTGAAGAGTCCAGTCCTACATGAGAGATCTCACCTCTAGTGCCAAGGGTAGAATCAGTTTCCCCAAAAGCAACTGAAGGAAAAGAACCAAAATTCTCAAGGTCGAGGAAAAGCTGTGCAGAAATGCATTTACTAAGTTATTAGGCTGGAGAAGGCTGAAGAGAAGCAATCTTTCCCTACAAGGATAAGCCACTATCCATCCCTGTCTTTCCTCATTGCTCTCCTCATACCTGAAGCATCAACAAAGCTCAGACTAGGTGTTCTCTATTTGAAAAGATAAGAAATACGTGAGGACATGGCACATATATGCCTGAGTTCAGAAATACTCTTTTCCTGTTTAACAAAATGAGCTACTTTTGAAAGCTGGATGATTTTAGCCAACTGTGGGCCACAGGCTAGATGGTATCAGCAGGGGCTGTAGCTACAATGGTAGTGTGACTGACACAGCCAACACACCAGTGATTTGGAGAATATGAGCACACAGAAAGAAGCTGCCCAATAGAATGCGCTGTCAAAGGGCTCAAACATAGGACAGTTAGTTCTATACCATGGCCAAGGACTGAAAAGGACACCCTTGAGAAGTAACTCGCAAAATTCACTGCTTGTCTGGGAGCCCACCACTTTCATCTGTGACCACGATCTATTCTCCACCTCCCTGCCATCCTCACTTCTTCCTGGTCCTTAGACTTTACTTCTCAGCAGCAAGGAGGAAAAGAACACCCACATCAACACAGTGGGCCTCTTCCTGCTGCTGCTCTGCTCTCTCATCAGGCATGGCTCTACTTTAGATTTTTACTCCTAGTACTTATTTTTCAAGCAAAAAGTGAAGGACTTCTGGGTGTCTACTTTATCAACAGATGAAGGGACTAAGGATTGAGAAGCTATAAAAGCAATCATAGGAGTATCTCATTGGCAAGAAGGGTGAATCCAGCCCCTCTTGTGGTTTCTACCTTGTCAAATCTGCAGGGCTCACAGTGCATACCAGGCCTTGTTTCTGGAACACTTCCCTCTGAAAAGAGTTAAGCCAGCTGGTAGTGAGTGTCTAAGCCATAATTTACACCTTTAACTCTATGCCCTAACACTGCGAAAACTACTCATATAGCCTGTCCTGGGGCACTGAGTGAGTGGATCACTAACAGTATCTCTCTATATTGAGGCCAACATGTTACAAGGCCGTAAAAGATTACTTCCTTTAGGGGATTTTTTTCCCCTATGTTTTCTTGTCTGTGTCACTCCAGATCCTAATTCTCCTTTCAAGCTTGATAAATGGAGGGGCTCATGGTCAAAATAGTCATTGCTATCAGCAAAATTTAATAGCATTCAGTTAATTTATAGGGAACAACGGGCTTCATTAAATGCTGACGTCTGCCTGAATCGTTCACCTTTGCAACCGGGGTGTGCTTGGCAGCTGATGTGTTGTTTTTGTTTTGGCTGCATTATGGCAGGTTGCCCTGACATTCCATAGTCCACCAAAGCAGTGAAAGCTAATTCAAAAAGGATCTGCACCTTGGAAGTCCAGCATGCTGTGTATTTATTTGGTACCACTTGGACTTCTCATTTCTGGTATATGAGGAAACATTTTTACATGAAGCACTATAATTTCCAGATTACAACTAAGCATGGATTTAAAGAGAAAACAACACCAAAGTCAAGTTTATGAGTACAATTAATGATACAATCATAAAATACATTTGGCCAATACCAAGGACAATGAGTATCAGACTTACAAAGTTATGGCATGCTTTTGTTTTGTTTCCAATGGCTCTGTATTCTGCCCTAGAGTGGTTTTTTAAATTATATTAAAATTTATTTTATTTTGAGGGTTTTATTTTCTTGAGAATCCCATGAAAATTTTCAAGGTCACTGAAAGGGTTCCAGGATTATAATAAAGTCTCAAGTAAAGAATCAGTGATTCATGGGATACCTGGGTGGCTCAGCCATTGAGCATCTGCCTTCGTCTCAGGGCATGATCCTGGAGTCCCGGAATTGAGCCCCACATAGGGCCCCCTGCATGGAGCCTGCTTCTCTCTCTGCCTATGTCTCTGCCTCTCTCTCTGTGTCTCTCATGAATAAATAAAATCTTTTAAAAAAAAATAAGAAGAAAGCTTAAGCCACATGCCCAACATCATTTTTCTACTAAAATCTGGGTTGCAACAAAATTATGTTTTTTCCTATACATGTATTAGTCCTGCTGACATAGCTTATCTTACTACCAGTAATGAACATTTACTGAATGTTTTCTGAGTATTTGATATATATTGTGTTCCAATATTCACAAAAATTCTATAAGCTAGGCACTAATATTATTCTCATTTTACAGCTGAAAAACCTGAGACAAGGTAAGTAACTTGCTCAAAGTCATGTAGCTAATGAGTGGTAGACCTGGGATTTGATCCTGGGAGGTCAGAATCCAGGCCCATTGATTATATTGCCACTTTGAACAATAGAAAAGGCATGGCTTGGAAATTGTTAAAACTAACCATTTACCAATAGTACACCATCAACTAAAGATGTAAGACTTAGGATTTTAGGTTTGGCACTGATGGAAGAGAGAAGGAGTTAATCCTGGGAGACTTTCTAAAGAGGTAAGTTTTTGGCCAGGTGAGAGAACCAAAAGACATGGCAGGATGGGGCAAAGCCCAAAGGCAGAGGATAGAGTACACCATATTTGGAGGAATACTGACAAGGTAAGGAACCATGGTTATAGAGGGTAGACAATTCTTAAAGGCATCTTGGCTTCATCAGAAGGGTACAAAGTGAACTAAAATACGTTATTGCAGCATCTAGGAAGGAAATATTTTAAGAATACCAGTTCACTTGAGGAAAAAAAATGGGATGGATTTTACATACATTCCATTTTACATACATTCCAAGAGGTATAGCCACTTTCTACACTGCTAAGTTACTTTTCAATACAAACAATATTGGGAAAGATACCACTCAACTTGTCTTTCTGGAGACTCTTTTTCTCTTTTTTTCCTAAGGGGGCTTAGATGATCCTGCATATGTTAAGAATGTGCCACATTCTGTGTCTGACTTGACAGTAGACTCACACTGAATGTTCAAAGCTGCAAAACATTTTGTCAGAAAGAGCACCAGGTGTCACTGTCTGTGTTTGGGACGTGTGTTTAGACTGTTGAGGAGCACTGATTTCCAATGTCCCTAAGTCATTTTACTCCAGTGTGCCATCGGTATCCAATTTACACCTCAGGAAGGTGGTATCTAATTTTATTTGAGTCCTCCTGGGACAATTATCTTTTCCCTTCACCTGCAATACTTGCATCTTTTTACCTGGTATATCCAGCTTCGAGAAGCTAGGGACATGATTACCATAGTCATAAGTGGTTAAAGCAGAAAACACTCAATTTGTCAGTAAAAAGGATGGAAACATTATGCAATAAATGCCCATTCAGTGAAGCTAAGGTGGGTAAGGCAGGTCAAACATGGAGGGAAGATACCTTTTTTAATGGCAAGCCATTAACACCAGAATTCCAGCCTTTGTCCAGTCTCAGGGTCCTTCCCCCATGCTAATGAACTCACCTGGTTTTCTCCTGAAGAATCTCAGTTGGCTTGCCCTGAAACTGGCTTTTTCCCTTAAGAAAGCACAGACAGATGTCCGGCCAGCGTAACATTTGCCTTCATTTTACAATCTTTCCACAGTCTGAAGCTGCTGTCTTGACACCTTGGTGTCTTCTCCAGAGGCTGTTCACTCCCCATTCCCTGACTGCTGTTCTAAGTGACTTAATATTTTATTTGCAAGAACTATTTATAAAGTTGCATATTTCAATTATTTTGCCTTCTTAGTCACAAGTGTTTGATTCTCTTTGCAAAGACCTCTTATGTGGTTATTGATCTATCCATATTTTCCATATTTTCTTTAACCTTTTTCTGCTATTTTTCTAATCCAATTTTGATCAAATTAAATAAATAATTTGGAATTTAACTTTTTTCACTCAGAATTTACAATGTAAGCATTTTGCTATAATGGTAGTTTTAAAATATGTCCACGAATTCTTTCATACTATTTCATTCAAAGGGTACAGTCTAATTATTGTCTCTCTAGAGTACAGGCTATACTTACTGACTTGCTTCCAAGGAATAGAGTACGCCCCCCCCCCCGAAAAGGCATATGACTCCTGAGTCATAAAAGACACTGTGGCTTCCTCTTTGCTCACTCTTTTACAACACTTGCTCTGGAGAGAGTCAGTTGCCATGTCTTAAAGACACTGATGTAGCACAATGGAGAAGTCTACTGACAATAACCAGCACTAACTTACAACCTACTGAATGGGAGAAGATATTAGCAAACCCTCAATAAGGGGTTAATACCCAAAATATATAAAAACTTTATACAACCCAACATCAAAACCCTCCAAATAATCCAATTAAAGAATGAGGAGAAGATATGAATAGACATTTTTCCAAAGAAGACATCCAGATGGCCAACCGACATGGGAAAAGATGCTTAAAATCACTAATCGTCAGGGAAATGTAAATCAAAATCACACTGAGATGTCACCTCACACCTGTCAGAAAAGCTAAAATTAAAAACACAAGAAATAACAAGTGTAGGCAAGGATGTGGAAAAAAATGAACCCTCAGTGCACTACTGGTGGAAATGCAAATTGGTGCAGCCATTATAGAAAACAGTATGGACATTCCTCAAAAAGTTAAAAATATAATTACCCCATGATGCTGAATTCCATTACTGGGTATTTACTCAAAGAAAACAAGAACGCTAATTCAAAAAGATATATGCACCATCATATATTTTTGTAGCATTATTTATAATAGCCAAGATATGGAAGCAACCTAAGTGTCCATCAATAGATGAATGGGTAAATAAGAGGTGGTGGGTAGACAGATAGATACACACACACACACACACACACACACACACACACACAATGGAATATTACTCAGCCATAATTCAAGAATGAAATCTTGCCATTTGCTACAACATGCATGGGTCTAGAGGGTATAATGCTAAGTAAAATAAGTCAGAGAAAGATAAATACTATATGATTTCACCTATATGTGGAATTTAAGAAACAAAACAAATGAATAAAGAAAAAAAGAGACAAATAACCAGACTCTTAAGTATAGAGAACAAACTGGTGGTTGCCCTTGTTGGGGGGGAATAAGTGAAGGGGTAATGTACAGAATTGTTGAATCACTATACTGTACACCTGCAACTAATATAACCCTGTGTATTGATTATACTTGAATTAAATAAATAAATTTAAAAATAACCAGTACTAATGTGCCAGGCATGCAAGTGAACTATCTTGGAAGTGTATCCTCCAGCACTTTTCAGGTCTTCAGATGATTGTAGCCCAGGTCAGTATATTGACTTCAACCTTAAGACAGAAGCACCCAGCTAAACTACTGCCAAATTTCTGGCCCACAGAAACTGGATTCAACAATAAATGTGTACTGGGTTAAGCCACTAAGTTTGGGGCTTTTTGTTATTCAGCAGTAGAAAATGAACACAGCTATGTTATCAATTTTTCTCAAACACTATTTTAATAACACACCTTATATATGTTTTACAGGTAAGTATACATATCAATCTGGACAGGAAGATATCTGTTTTGACAAGTATAATGTCAACAACATGAAAAGGCTAAAGAAAGTCTAAATTTTTTCCCTATTACCTTTTGTTTCTTCTTTAAATCAAAATGCTGAAAAGGTATTTTCCTAGCTATTATAAAATGCTAGCTTAGTCTCTTTCCTCTCATTCTACACTTAAAATGCAAAGAAAATTTCAGGCTTCATATCTGCAAGGAGGAAAAATTAAAAGAAAACAAGAAATAATTTCTTAAAATATTTCTTTTATGTTATGATCAGAGAAATTACCTATTTTATCTATTCTCTTTTAAGAGCTGAGGATATGTGGCTTTCTGAAAATTGCATTGTAATTTTGATTCACTCAATTTATCCTAAAGAGTAAAAAGTATGATCCATGTACATTCATTACTTCTGGAATTGCTGCAGAAATGTATCTGCTACACAAACTACTGGAATAAAACATTATTCATTCACACAATTATTAAATATCTTTGAACACTTATTTATGTGATAAGAATGGGTACAGTTGTGAACATTGCAGACACACTGCTGCTTACAACCCAGCATGATATGCAAACAAGTAAACCAATTTTTAAAATATAGAGTGTGGAGTATTATAATGCGGATGGAGTAGGATTCTATGAAAACATACAGAGGATGAACCTTAACCAGGCATGGCATGGTAAGGCATTCTAGGTGAAATGATATTCAAACTAAGGTAAATGCAGTTATGTGTTGGTAAAATACCTTTCCAGTAAACAAACAAAACTCTGATTTGCAGTGTTTGCCAATTTTCAGAGTGTAAGTACCCCCACCATGGCCAGTTTTAAGGAACTAATGTGACATCACTATCATGGAATTGGAAAGAGAGGTACAGAATCAATTCTCACAAACTGATACAAGCCAGCTCCATCAAACCACTGGAAAGGCCTCATGAATTGTTTTATCCTCTCTTCCTTATTCCTCCACAAAGGTTGTGTTTAGGCCTATATTACCTAGATTATAGCAATAAATCCTAATTGGCCAACCATGACTGATTCCTGGCTCTTCTCCTAACATCCTGCCAGCTACACTCCCATCATGCCTGTTCTGTGCATAAAATTTTGAGTGACTCACTGTCTTAGTCTGTTTGGCTGGTCATAACAAAATGCCATAGACAGGGTGGCTTATAAACAACAGAAATTTATTTTTCACAGCCCTGGAGGCTGGAAGTCTGAGATCAGAGTGCCAGCATGGTTGGGTTCTAGCCCCTGTTCCAATTTGCTGACTTCTCATTGTCTCTTCAACTTGTGGAATGAGGCAAGGGATCATTCTCGGGTCTCTCTTATAAAGGATTTAACCCCATTCATGACAATTCTGCCCTCATGACCTAATCACCTCCCACAGATTCCACCTCTTAATACGACCACTTTGGGCATTAGGTTTTAAACATATGCACTTTGGCAGGGACATAAACATTCAGGCCATAGAACACACCATTATGTATAAAATCAATACTTCTCAGCATAGCATGTAAGACTCTACATGGTCAGGCCTTGCCTGCCCATTGAACCTCAAATCCCACCACTTCCTCCCATGCCTGCTATGTACTAACCATCCAGAATAATCACCACTGACCTGTAAGTCCCAGAACACACCATGTGTTCTCCCCTACTCCCTCAAGGACAAGAGCATAAACAAATATTCACTGAGTGCTAACTAAATGCCAGGGAAGGTGCTTAGGCACTAGGAACACAAATATAAATAAGACACAATTCCTGAACTCAGCAATAGTGGGCTGGGCAGACAGACATGTAAATTCCTTATTATAATGGTTCGAGATGAACACAGTACCTACAGAGATGAATACAACACATAATCAGAAACAGTAAATACTAACCAAACCCTATAATAGAGCCTGGAATGTGGTAGGTGCTAAATAAGTATTTGTTAAATACATGAATTAGTGACATAATGCCTGATTAGGGTTACCATCTGAGTAATGTAGTACATACAAGAACTATAAGTGTTCAGAGAAGGGAGCACACTGCTAATTATAGAAAAGACCAAAAACATATTTTCATAAGATAATTTATAAAAATGAGTCCGGAAAGCCATCTCTATAAAGGTCTACTGAACCCCCAGGTCTTCAAAGATTTGCAGATTTATGCAGTGAGCTATAGTTTCCAATGACATCCAATGCCAGCTGACCATGAGAATGACTGAAGGAACATATAAAAAGGAAATAGATTTTGGCCACCCAACCAGATCTGTTAGAGGTACTTCCCAGGCATTTTTATGTATAAAAATCTTTCCAAAGTTCTGATATACAGCCCTGATTTAGAGCTGCACAGACCTTATATCTGCAAGCAAAAGCAGCACTGTGATTACTCATTGAGAAGCGAAGGGAAGAAAGACAGAGGGACTTGGCAAAGCCAACCTTTTTGGTGACCTCCTTTCTCTACTGGCAGCTATTCACAGATCTTCCCTGCAGCTAACCTGCCAAAGTGCTCTGCCCACTAATATTTTGGGTGAGGCCTGCTATCATTACAGCAGCCTTAAACTAAAGTTGGTGTGGGTGGTTAATTTGGGGCCTGTGAATATGCAAAATAAGGTATTGTCCTGAGGTCCTTGAGAAGAAGGTATCAAGTATCTGTTCTTGTTATAATGCTACTGTTTAACAGGGTACAAAAAAAGAAGTGGAAAAGTGGAGAGTAGGGAGGGAGGGAGGAAGGAAGAATTAAATTACATCCTTTCCCCAAAAAAGACCACCATTGAGGTATTATGTATGACACTCCAATCTGATCTGGAGAAAGCTATGAGTGTCTTTCAAAAGGGCTAAGATAAGATAGGTTTTTTTTTTATCTTCCCCATTTTTATTCTCTGTGAAGACTCTTCAGGCCAAGGATTTCTTGTCTACCTTAGTTATTTGCAGTAATTTAAATAAATGCCAAGAGATCAGAGATGACTATATAAAATTCTGGTACTTTATGGAAAACTTACCCTTAATTTTCAATTTTATTCAAAATGCACACCTTCAGTGTCTTTTCATGGTTCAAAGTAACACAAATTCACTGTGGAAAAAATAAACACAAAATATTTTTTAACAAATGAAAACAAAGTCCTACCCACCTCCAAGAGAAACCTCTCTGCTACCTATCTGGTGTTAGTCTTACTAACTTTAATATGCATGTTAACTAAATGTGCTCGATCACTACATACCATTCTATAGCCTTTAAAAAAAGTATTTAGATTGTGGTAGGATGCCCATGTCAATGTCTATAAATATAGCCTGTCCTTTTTTAAAAGTTTTTTTTAAAGATTTTATTTATTTATTCATGAGAGACAGAGAGAGAGAGAGAGAGAGAGGGAGAAACATAGGCAGAAGGAGAAGCAGGCACTCTGCAGGGAGTCCAATGCAGGACTCATCCCCAGACCAGGGATCACTCCCTGAGCTGAAGGCAGACACTCAACCACTGAGCCACCCAGGCGTCCCTTTTTTCAAAGTTTTTATTTGAATTCAACTTAAAGTTCAGTGTAGTATTAGTTTCAAGTGTACAATATGGTGATTTACCACTTCCATACAACTATTTTTGTAATCTTTTATTTTTTAATAAAAATTATATATATTTAAGGTGCACAATGTGATAGTTTGATATACATATACGTAGTGAAATGATCACTACAGTCAAGCTAATTAACATGTAATCTCCCCACAATGTTTCCCTTTTTGGGTACGTATGAGAGCACCTGAAACCTACCTTAGCCAATCTCTAGCCTCCTTTAACATAGTATCATCAGCTATAGTCATCATGCCATACATCAGGTCTCTAAACTAACTCATCCTATATAACTGCAACTTTGTAGCCTTTAACCAACATCTCTCCATTTCTTCCATCTCTCCACCCATAGTGACCACCACTCTACTCTCTGGTATTTGACTTTTTTTAGATTCCATGTATCAGTGAGATAGTGCGATATTTTTCTATCTGTATTTGGTTCATTTCACTTAGCATGATGTCCTGCCAGCTCATCCAAAAGGATCTCCATTTTTAAAAGCTGAATAATAATCCTTTGTATGTATATATCACAATTTCTTTATTCAATCATCCATTGTTACATATTTAGTCTGTCCTTTAAAAATAAATATCTATTTTTTTCTACTGTATGGATGGATTTTTGAGTTCATGCTAGTTTTGCCATTACATACAACACTGAAATAAAACACCCTTTAGATACTTATATTATTATTTCTTTAGACTAATTACCTAGAAGCAAACTCTTGGATAAAAAAAATAGTAAACACATTTTAATCCAACTTTGCTTTCCAGAAACTTTAGTCAATTTAGATGGTGGAGGTCAGTAGATTTAAACAGCATAGGAGACTATTTCCTCGAATCTTCATCCACTCTGGCTATTAGCCATCTTTTTCATCCTTGACAGTATGGTAGCTGAAAAAATACCACCATACTGTCATTTTAATTTGTACTTCCCTAATTATTGTAAAATTATCCATCTTCTCTTATTTATTGGACTTCACATGAATTTCCTCCTTTGAAAATTGCATATTGAAAACTTTTGTCCATTTCTCTACTTAAGTATTTATCTGTTTTATTAATTTGTAAAAAAATATCTTTACATAATAAGGATATGTTCCTACTCCATGGCATCTTCACTTATTATGTTTTTAAAATTTGTTTTAGTATTGTCATGCCAATGATAATAATGATGATGATGATGATGATTTCTATGTGGTCAGCCTGATTCAGTTTCTCTTTAATGTATAAAACCTTAAGGCCAAGCTAAGAATATCCTTCACCTTCTCCAAAAATTCAAAATTATTTTTCTATTTTTCCTTTAATAATTGTATGATGTCATTTTTCATATTTAAATATTTAATCCTTCTGGAACTTATTTTTGTTAATGGTATGAGGAAGAAACCAACTTTTTCTTTCCAAATAAATATTCAAATGTACCAACATCATTTTATGAATTGTCCTTTTAGTTTCAGATAGGTTCATATGTTTAGCTACATTCATCCTATAAGTATTCACCATTCAACATCAGCAGATTTAGTTTCAGATATTGCTTTTTTTTTGGCTAGTTTTAAGCTTACATTCTTTGGGTGCTGGGAGGCCAGAAATAAATTTAGTAGATCTAAATGGATTCCAAAAAGTTCCACTAAAGTCCACAGGTAAATGGTCTTATTGAATAATCCATTTATATCAGGTAATACTCAGGAGAAAGAATACTTACATAGTCTACGCAATTGCTTTTCAAACTACTCTGAAAATATATCAGACACATAATACCAAGAAATGTAAAATAAATAACATTGATACTGGATGCAACTGCAACGTTGAACTAGCTTAAAATCAGACATTCTATCTTTCAAGGGAAAAAACTAATATTTTCCTTTACTGACTTTTCTATAGAAGGCTTTCCATTCTCTAGTATAAGATATTTTAAAGAAAGATTTGATGAGAACAAGTGTCAAAGACCAAATGATACTACAAGAATTTATAAATACCTATCATGTGGTCAAGTAGGGTATTTAGAAAATAATTTCTGAAAATATACAAAAATGAAAATTCAAATAATCACAGTACTAATATTTGACCACCATGAAATATTTGTATATGTGAAATTATGTATGTATGTATGTATGCATTTATTTATTTATTTCATTGCCTAGATACCAATCTTTTTTGTAAGAGAGGGGAAAAGGGAGAGAGGGAGAGGGAGAGAGAGAGAATCTTATGCAGACTCCATGCTCAGCACAGAGCCTGACACAAGGCTCAATCTCACAACCCTGAGATCATGACCTGAGCCAAAATCAAGAGTTGGACACTTAATCAACTGAGCCACTCAAGTGGCCCTAGATACCAATCTCTTTGCAGTCAATTTATGAACTCAGGGCTACACAGAAAATCTTTCAGTGGTAAATCATCAATGGACTTCAGAGATTTGATTCCACTAACTCCAGAATCATATCAAATTTTTTTTACATCTATTAATACAAGTAGATTAGTTTGGTCTCTAAGAACAATGGGCCACAGATCTTTGGGATTCTGTGAAATAAGTATGAGGCTTCCAAATCTAAATACTTTCATATGTCTTAAACATATAGATACTACTATTTTTCAGATATATGTAGATGTTGTTTCATTAATAAAATACACATTCATTTTAAAGCAACTGTGAAATTGTAGTAGTCTGGGGGATTATGCATTTTTAATCAATAGATTAAGATAGCTTTTCAATGTTGAAAATGTTAAATTTTACTTAAAAAGGAGTTTCACTCACTATGGCTTTGATTTGCATTTCCCTGATGGTAAGTGATGATGAGCATCTTTTCACATGTCTGTTGGCCATCTGGATGTTTTCTTTGGAGAAAAGTTTATTCCTGTCTTCTGCCCAATTTTTAATTAGATTATTTGGGTTATTTTGTGTTGAGTTGTGTAAGTTCCTTATGTATTTTGGATACTAATCCTTTATCAGATATGTCATTTGCAAATATCTTCTCCCATTCAGTAGGTTGCAGTTTAGTTTTATTGGTTGTTTTCCTTGCTGTGCAGAAGCTTTTTATTTTGATGTAGACCCAATAGTTTATTTTTAATTTTGTTTCCCTTGCCTCAGGACACATATCTTCACTCATATGTGGAATTTAAGAAGCAGAACAAATTAACAAAGGGGGAAAAAGAGGCAAATAAAAAAAAAGAGACTATAGAGAACAAACTTACTGTTATCAGAGGGGAGGTACGTGGGGGGAGGATGAGTGAAATAGGTGATGGGGATTAAAAGTACTCTTGGGATGCCTGGGTGGCTCAGTGGTTGAGCATCTGCCTTTAGCTCAGGGAGTGATTCCAGAGTTCCTGGATCGAGTCCCATGTCAGGCTTCCTGCATGGAGCCTGCTTCTCCCTCTGCCTATGTCTCTGCCTCTCTCTTTCTGTATCTCTTATGAATAAATAAATAAAATATTTTTTTAAAAAAAGAGTACACTTACCTTGATGAGCACTGAATGATATATAGAATCACTATATTGTATACCTGAAACTAAAATAGTGCTATATGTTAACCACACTGGAATTAAAATTTTTAAAGCGGTTTGGTGAAGTCAAAGTCTAGTACACACTATTTCAGTCCACCGTTTGTGCGTTCTATTGCTATATGACAAATTACCTAAAAATTTAGCTGTCTAAAACAGTAACTTTCTTTCCATGTCTCTGAATTTTGTATGTCAGAAATTCAAACCAGGTTCACCTGGGTGAATCTTTTGTCCTCTTTGGTGTCAACTTAGGTCACATAGTGATATTCAACTGGCAAATGGGCTAGTCTAGAGAGTCCAAGGTACCTTCACTCATATATATGGCACTTTGGCAAGATGCCCTGAAGGCTAGGTTCAGTTGAAACCATTAACCGGAGCACCTACATGCAACCTTTCTAGCCTGGTGGTCCCATGGTAGGTGGACTTCATACATGATGGCTCAGAGCTTCCAGGGAGAATGTTCCAAAAGGCAGAAATTGGATACTGCCAGACTCCTAAAGCCTGGGACTGAAACTGGGAGTGTTATTGCCACCATATTCTATTTGTCTATCATCATAGAAACTGCTCAGATTCAGGATTCACAGACCCCAACTCTTGATTGGAAAAGGTTCAAAGAATTTACAGACAACTTTAATTTACTCACATACACTAACTTCTAGATAAGAGCTGTCATATCTCTTCATTAAATAAGATGTTAAACTCATTATATAATACCTTACCTATCCCATTCTTACTTCATCTACTTCCTCCCCAAGTTAGGCCAGCTATACTTAAAGAATAAATTTAGTTTTCAATCAGAAAAGCCATAGTACCTAGTATTGATGGTTATACTCATTTGGAGAGAACCAAACTTCCCAATTAAAAACTATATTATAAAGCTATGATAGTCAAAACAGTATAGTACAGACATAAAAACAGACATGGAGACCAGTGGAACAAAAGAGAGAGCCCAGAAATAAACCCACGCATATACTGTCAACTGACTTTTGACAAGTGCACCAAGAATATACAATAGGAAAAGGATCGTGTTTTCAATAAATGGTACTGGAAAAACTGGATATTTACATGTAAGAAAAATGAAATGGAACACCTGTCTTACACCACTCATGAAAATTAATCCAAAATGGATTGAGAATTTGATATAAGACTGAATAGACATTTTGTCAAAGAAGACATACAGATGGCCAACAAACACATAAAGAGATGCTTTATCCCACTAATCATCAGGGAGATGCAAATCAAAACCACAATAAAGGGACATCTGTGTGGCTCAGTGGTTTAGCGCTTGCCTTTAGCCCAGAGCGTGTTCCTGGAGTCCTGGGATCCAGTCCTGCATCGGGCTCCCTGCATGGAGCCTGCTTCTCCCTCTCCCTCTGCCTGTGTCTCTGCCTCTCTCTGTGTGTCTCTCATGAATAAATAAAATCTTTAAAAAAAAAACACAATAGAATATCACCTTATGCTTGTTAGAATGGCTAATATCAAATAACAAGAAATAAATGTTGGCAAGGATGTGGAGAGAAAGGAACTCTCGTGCACTGTTGGTGAGAATGTAAATTGATGCACTGTAGAATACAGTATGAAGTTTCTTTTAAAAATTAAAAATAGAAATACTGGAAGCATCTGGGTGGCTCAGTGGTTGAGTGTCTGCCTTCAGCTCAGGTCATAATCCCTGTTTCCTGGAATCGAGTCCCACTTTGGGCTCCCTGCAGGGAGCCTGCTTTTCCCTCTGCCTCTCTTTCTGTGTCTCTCATGAATAAATAAATAAAATCTTTAAAAAAAATAGAAATACCAAACAATCTAGTAATTCCACTACTGGGTATTTCCCCAAAGAAAATAAAACCTCTAATTCAAAAAGATACATGTACCCCTAGGTTTATTACAGCATTATTTCCAATAGCCAAGATATGGAAGCAACTCAAATGTCCATTGATAGACAAATGGCTAAAAAGATGTGATCAATATACACAATGGAATACTATACACCCATTAAAAAGAATGAGATCTTGCCATTTGCAACATGGATGGACCTAGAGAGTATTATGCTAAGTGAAATAAGTCAATCAGAGAAAGGTAAATACTATATGATTTCATTTATTATGTGCAATTTAACAAAACAAATGAACTAACAAAGAAAATAGGGACAAAAATACACACTCTTGATACAGAAAGCAAACTGGTGGTTGTCAAGGGGGAGGTGGGTGGTGGGAGGTGGGAAATATTTAAAGGGGATCAAAAGTACACTTGTCTTGATGAGTAATAAGCAATGTATAGAATTGTACATCTGAAACTAATATAACTATATAACTAATATAACACTGTATATTAATTATACTTCAACTTAAAAAAGAAAAGGAAAAGTGGGCCCTCTATATGCTGCTATGCTAAATGTTGATTTTTCTTTTTTTTTTTTTAATGTTGATTTTTCTGAGTCCTATCCTTGACCATTGAGGAGACAGTTGTTATTCTTTATGGCTGAACTTTCTCCCCTATCATTTGAACATAGCTTATTTCCCAGTATGTATTCTGAAAATGCCAGTGGCTTGCTTCCCCAAGCTATCTGGAAACCAAGCATGGTCACATAATCTAGGATCTTCTAATCATGATTTAAATTCAAAGTTGTGCTGGATATTCCCATTTAGCCCTCTGGATCCATTTTCTACCCTTTTCCACACTTCTCTGCAACCAAGAAGCAGACCTCTAGACAGCACATCTCCTGGGCTTCCTTAACCAAATGCCTTCCCATTATGTTTGGCCAGTGAGTGACACTAGCAGCAGATCAGAGAACCAGGAGAGTGTGAGGCTGATGTATTTATTCCCCTCACTTCTTCCTTGCTAGGATGTAATTAGGCAATGGCTGTATCCCTGTAGGAAAGGCCACAGCCTCTCTCCTATGGCACTAGATCTTGCTGGGTTCTTGTAATGGCTCCTTCCCTTGCCCTTTCAGACCTAGGGATGGGTGGTAAAGTCTTCCCTCTGTGGCTAGCTTCTGTGTGCTTCATCATCCTCTCTTGTTCCTTTGAAAACAGCTTCTTACCTAAATTCACTTTGGTGACCCATTTGAGTGTGCCATCTATTTCCTGTCAGAACCCTGCCTAACACAGAAACTATTAACAGTCAGAAGCAGAAACCTTGCTAAATCCATCCTGGTTAAAAAATAATAATAATAAGGCAGTTCAGGGTTGGTGAAGTCTATAACACTGCCAGCAATGGGATCTGCAGTAGACCAGCATTTGTCATGATTCGGAGTACTTACCCTGGCTGTATAACCTCCATGCTTGATTCTTCTGCCTTCCAGGAGATCTAGTGAAATCAACCAGGGTTCAATCTCAATTTCTATTACTTGGAAATAAAGCCCTGACTGAAACAGCCCTCTTGTTTTCTCTTCTCAAATCATAGTTTTATTTATATCCCTCTTCCTTCCCTCCATTGAATATAACTGAAATCTATGCATTAGTAGCTAGCAAATCATTTTCTCATAGTACTGTAAGTTTCCTGTTAGCTCCGTTATCTACTAGATATCACCATATCACCATTTAAGTTTCATACGAGCTCCTTAAATCCAATATTTTAAAACCTGTCTTTTCATCTCCCATCCTAATCTCCCTTCCTCTTCAGCCCTTTAACCTGGTACTCTGATTCATCTGGGTAGATGATACTACTGTCCAGTTATTTATCCAAATGAGAAACGTACTAATTTTCCTAAACTCTTCTACTCCTTTCCTTCCATTCAGCCCTCCACATGCTTGTAGTTAGATCCTACTATTTCTACTTCCTCCTATTACACTGACTTCTGTTAATTGCTAAGGCTGTAGTCTTCATCATTTCTCACCATTAGAAATAACCCCCGTCCACTTATATTCATTCCTTTACTCTTCTACCTGAAATAAACATTCTAAAACTCAAATCTAAAACCCCAGTGCCACCACTAATGTCTTAAACAAGGCCTTCCATGACCTGGCCCCACTTACCTCTCCAGTATCATTTTCTAGAATCATCGCCCTGGGCTCCAGCCAGTTCACAAAAGATTCAAGTAATTTTCCTCACCTCCATGCTACATATTATATGGATATGTCTGGTGTTTTTTTCAGTCTCAAATATGTATTTCCAAGTCACACAAAACCCATTTATCCTTTAAGACTCATATGTTTTTTTTAATTTTTATTTATTTATGATAGTCACAGAGAGAGAGAGAGAGAGGCAGAGACATAGGCAGAGGGAGAAGCAGGCTCCATGCACCGAGCCCGACGTGGGATTCGATCCCGGGTCTCCAGGATCGCGCCCTGGGCCAAAGGCAGGTGCTAAACCGCTGCGCCACCCAGGGATCCCAAGACTCATATGTTATCTTCTCCTGACCACTCTACCTTATAGATGGCCTGTGTCTGTGCACCCCAGAATGTCTCTATCATAGCATTTATCACACCAGGCCTTAATTTTTGGTTTACTTGTCTGTCATCCCCTCTAGACTGTGAACTTATTAGAAGAAGGCACAATGCCTAAAACCCAGTATACACTTGATAAATTTTTGTCGCAGAGATTACATTTCTCAGCCAAAATTAAATTATAAAAATGGAAGATGGCTGCATTGCATAATGGCAAAAAAGAGTCAACCTATAACTGCTGCCTTTAAGTAGGGGCAGAGAGAAAGGAGTAGAAGCAAGGTAGACCTACAGAACACTGAATCAAACAGGGTAGTAGTCCTTATGGGAAAATTTGGGGCCCTGACACACTGTAGGAAAGATCATTTGGGAATAGGAAAAACTTCTTGGAATTACTTGAAGCAACATCATTTACATAGTCATTTGTATGGACCTAGCCTTGTCCTATGGATAAATTTGATTTAGTATTCCAAGGTTCATTTGTATGAGACTGCTCCTCTGCATCCAAACTGAAGGGTCAAGCATCATCTGTGTCATCTCTAAAAGAAAGGATAATGATATATTCTCACTGCGGGTGTTTCACTAACTTAGAGCCCTTGTGAGAAATGCAGCATGCCTGTGTTTTTGCTGGTGTCAAATGGATGATTTCCAGTGACTAATGGTGATGCCAACTGGCTCCCAAAGATTTCATATTTTGTGAAAATAATTCAGAGGCATAAGGTCCAAAAGACACCATAAGGATATTTCACCAAAAATACATTTTCCCCAGACACTGAGCAATTTTAAATAGAGTAGGGTGGGTTTGTTTTTTGTTTTTTGTTTTTTGTTTTTTTTTTTTTTGCTTTGTTTTTTGCAAATGTCCCAACTGGATTTAAGCCAAAAGTTATTTATTCATTTATCTATCCAACCAGTCAATAAGCAATTATTAAGCAGTTCTTATGTGCCTTGATGGCACCGTGCAAACTGCAGAAAATAAATAGATGAATAAAATGCATTCCCTGCTGTTAATGAATTAATAGTTCAGATGGACAAGGTATATAAACAGTAATACTATATAATAAATACAACAGTGACAGAGCCAAGGTATCATGGGGAATTGTTGAGTTAATTGTATTAATATACAAAATACCAGCTGCTCCTATGTGGGTATGTATTATACCTCCACATCCCATTGACTAACGACAGGATTTCTTGTGGCCAATGAAACACAAACAGAACTGACATGTTCCTTTTCTGAACTAAGAGCCATTGCTTGTTTCACTATACATTCTTTACCCCATGCCAGGTGACCAGCAGTATTCCAGATAAAGACTGCTCTGCCAACGTGGGCTCCAGAGTGAAGTGGAGGCAGAGATATAGCTGACTTGGGACGGATATGTAAAGTAAATGAGAAATAAACTTAAGTCACTGAGGTTTGGAAGCCATTTGTTACTGCAGCATAACCTGGCCTATCTTGATTGAAACAATTGTTAAAAATAAATTAATTTGGGGGTGGGTATAAGTCGAATGTATAGGGGAAGTGACATACTTAGTTAAACCTTGAAGGTGATAGGAGTAGGTAGAGGAAAGGATTTTCAGGGCAGAGGTATTACTGTGAGAAAGACCTGGTGGTGTGAAAGATACAGGATATCCTAGGTAAGCAAGTTACCCACCACACTGGATTATAAAAGATATCCTAGAGTCACATATTGAAGACCCATTGACCATGCCAAGGAGTATAAATTTTACCCTGCTGCTTTTTAAGAACCATGAAAATGTTTTAAGGATTCTAAGTATAAAGTCTTGGCTATCTTTTGATGCTGTTATCCGTAATCCTGTAGGCAAGGACTAGCATGGACAGAGATATCTCTGTGGGGTCCTGGGACTAGAGGTGGGACAAGGGGGAGAGCAAGAGAGTAGGCCAATTTTGATTTACTTGATTTCATTTGTGGCCAAAATCAGACTGAAGTCAACTGAATGTTACAAAGGAAACATCTGAAGGGGGTTTTTTTTGTTTCTTCAAAATTAGAACCCCTTAAACTGAAAAGAGGATAAATGACATACCCATGAATAATAGAGGCGGAAACGGAGCCCAAAAAGACTTGTAGGACACTTGACTCAGGTCAAAAGAGAACAATAGTTGAAGATAACAATATTAAGTGGCCAGTGTTATATCATTTCCAGGGAAAAGAGCTCCAGGGTACACAGTGAGCTTTCAAAACACTCCAGATTTAGCTCTGAATACAGAGCAGGGGAAGAAAATAAAAACAGGGCAGGATGGGAAGAGAGCAAAGTGGCTGACAGGCACAGTAAAAAGAAGCTTGTGCAGCATGCCAGGCCTTAGCCTTGGTAACAGTTCTTTCTTTTCTTGTTCTATTTTATTTCTTAATAAAAACTCAATCTGAGTCTTTAAACCTGTCTACTTCTCACCAAGTTTTGTTCAATGAATTGAAACAGCTTGTTGGTTTTCTTGGCATATTAGACAGTATTTATATATGAAAAGTTGAAATTTTCTTAAAATGCCTATCCATACTACTTAGAACCCAATATCTTGGTGAAACAAAGCTTCTACAAGCCACCTTAGAAGGCATATTTCTTAAGTTTCCTTTGTAAGAGCAAGAGAGAACTTCAACATGGCTGCTCAGAGTCAACACAGACTATAATGAAGTCTGGCCACAGGCTAATTACCGTTTTTCCTAGAGAATTATTTTTTCTTTGGAACAATGCTCACCATGCATCAACTTTGCCATCAGTCTTTTCACATTCTTTTAAATGTGTCACTGGTTGTGTCTTGGCTGAAGCAAAATAATTATATATCTTCCTGTGAGTCCCCAACACTGCCAACTGACATATAAGAGAGGGTTTCACAAGGATCACAATAAAGTTTTAGAGATTTAACACTGGGATGAGTAGCTATTCAGCATAGGGTTTTCAGAGTCACAGCATTCTCTGAAAAAACACAAGATCCTACAAGACTGAAAAACTCTATTCCATTCTCTCCCTAATTAGTATTCATTTTTCAAGGCCTGGGACAACTCCAACCCACCTCTGAAAAGGCTTTTCTGGCATAAACAACTTACAATTATTGTTCCCTCCCAACAGGCCTTATTTATACACTTTTTTCTGGTGCTTACATCATCTTTCCTATGATTCAACATAGAATCATAATTGTATAATGATAGCTAACCTAGATGTGAAAGTCTTGTCTCACAAATGTATTAACAATTATTTTGTGTTCCTTTATAGCTCTCTCTCTCTCTCTCTCTCTCTCAGTAGAGACATTCAGAGAAATATATATGTGATAAATATAGAGCTAGATCTTTGTAGATCTTTCTATAGATATATAGATATGTGTGATATATTTCTATCTCTTTGTCTATCTCTCTATATAGAGAAGGGCAGGAGAGATAAACACGAAGGCTACAGAATATGTTTAAAGCATTCAAGAACCTTAAGTAACCTGATAACTTGACTTTCATGTTCAACCTGAAACTTAGTAACTTTGTTATCCTATTTAGTGACTTTAAAAGGATCAGTCCATAATTAGAAAGTAAATTAGTCCTTGATGTCAATACACTGATATAGTTTAAATAACATTTTAATTTCTTTAGAAATTTCAAATAACATTAATGGAGAGCATGAGATCTTTATACTTGTTAAAAAGGGAAATGTGTCAGAAAAATGATTGAGAAATACTACTCCATGTTATTTACCTAAATTTGTATTTCTAGTAATAAGACAAGAGGAAAATGCCACTTGTATCCCTTCAGCTTGATTAAAACATGGGCCCCTGAGGTGCGTGCCAATGGACTCAAAAAGCATTTTTCCCAGTAAGATCATGCCACCTGCCACCTGCCTCTTTTCAATCAGCAGCACTTCTGCTAGAACCAACCAAGTGCTCAGATCTCCCCAAGGGATTTTCCATTTTTTTGACTCAGCATGGAAGCAGGAGGACTAGTTCTGGTGTCTCATCCATTTTAGAAGCTTCTTATAACAGCAATAGCAGAGGCTTTGTAGACAGTATAATTACTCACTCTAGTATTATACAGCTGCTCTAAGCACATTTCCCTCTTCTACTCGAAAAACAAATAGAACGATTGTCTGACTTAGTGCCTATTTTGCCTTCTGTCTCTGCTACCTTATTGGGAGGCAGTTGTCCCCCTTCATATGTGCCGTTACATGTTTCCTTTGAATAAATACAGTTGTAACTCTTTTTGGAACAAGCTCACCTGAGATGTATCTACCATCACGTCACATACAGCCTTTCTACTGGTATTCCAATGTAAGGAAAAAAGGGATTTATGTGGTCCAAAGATATGTTCAAATTTCTGCTGGTCTTTGAATTTGGCCAAATGAAAACAACAGAGGGCAACTGCTTTTTTTTTTAGAGGATGAATGATTCCAGTCCTATCTGGTGTTTTGGACTATTTTTCACATGAGTTGATTTCATTGAAGACATTTGTTCTGATGTTTTCTTTTCTTATTATTAATGTCAGGGGCCTTGTAAGAGAAATATAATCCATGTTAGGGAGGTGATTCATATACACATTTCCTTAAAGTCTTAGTTATGAAGGCCTCTGAGGATGGTTTAAGTTTTCAACTGAGCTCTAAAGGTTGTGAGAAAAAGAAAGTCGTGCAGGGAACCTTGAGAACTGGAGTTTGTTGTAAGGATACATAGGCACTGGGATTGGAAGGATATTGGATGCCAAGGGAAATCTGGAGATTGGCTATTATCTCCTTTCTCACAGGCCACATGACCTCTTGTTTATGTAGCTCTTTGAATATCTGCTTACTTAAAATATGGCCTATTGTGAGGCCTCTCTCTATATATATTTTCAGTCTCAGTTCTTTTTTTTTTAATTTTTTTATTTTATTATTTATGATAATCACAGAGAGAGAGAGAGAGAGGCAGAGACATAGGCAGAGGGAGAAGCAGGCTCCATGCACTGGGAGCCCGACGTGGGATTCGATCCTGGGTCTCCAGGATGGCGACCTGGGCCAAAGGCAGGCGCTAAACCGCTGCGCCACCCAGGGATCCCGGGAAGCTTCTCTTAAAAGCAGCTTCACATGATACAGTTTAGAGAAAAATGGCAGAGTGGGCAGCTCCAAGCTCACAGAAATATTAAAAAACTAGCAAAAATTAAGGAAATTAACTATCTAAGAGCTTTGGAAAACAGTAAAAGGTTTATAGCAATCAAGTAGACACTGAATAAAGAAAAAAGCAACTTCAAAACAGTAGGAAATCTTTCAGGTTTTAATCATCCTTTTTCCAACCCCTCTCTGTCATGGCATGAATCTTAGTCCATGTTCACTATGGGATTCTGGTCCCTGATCTCAGAGAGAACAAAGCAGACCTTATTTGCAAAGTATTATATATGTCTGTTCTTACCTGTTCAGGGATTATCGGAAGGATTTATATGAGGTATTTAGGTATTTATCAAGGTATTTATCAAACCCAAGCCAGAAAAGCAGGAGGCATTGCTTAAAATGTTATAAGCCCAACTAACAACCCATTGACACCTGAAACAAAAGATTAACGTTGAAACTTGCAGTAGACTCTCTAAGGCCAAGGAGTAAAAGTTGGAGAGAATTTCTTTGGGAAATTAAGACATTCAATAACACCTGTGTATATGGGGGAATTTAGAAAGCTGTGCACTTACCCAGAGCAAGATGCATGCTTAGAAAATAACTGAGAAGCTTTCATCTTGGGCTGATCCTTAGGCTCAGTGCAAGCCAGGCCAAGTATGGAAAGAGAACCCCAAAATAAAGCCAACGTACAAAATCTGGGAGAAATGTTTTTTATTTGTGTTGTTTTGATTTGGTTTTATTGTGGTTTTGCTTATTTGCTTGTTTATTTGTTTTTAGTTCCTGGCATTCAAGAAATATCTGTCAATACTCTAGCTGAACTCAAGCTAAGTAACAGAGATTTCAGAGAACATACACACCAAGGAAAACAATCTTCACAAGAGTAATGTGGGGACGTCACTAAAAAAATGGACTACTACAGCCTTCAACAATTAAATAAAAACCCAGCAAATGCTGGAGAAAGAAGAGCATCTGATTTCCAGAGTTGCATCATTATAATATTCGAATGCCCAGTTCTGTACACACACGCACAAAATCACAAGGCATAGAAAGGAACAGCAAAGTATAGCCCATTCAATGGAACAAAATAAATCTCTAGAAATCATCCCTGAAGGAACACAGGCATCATACTTACAAGAGGAAGAATTAAAAACAACTGTCTTAGATATACTTTAAGAGCTAAAGGAAATCATGGGAAATAACTAAATAAATCAGGAAAACTATGTATGAACAAAGTGAGAATATCAATAAAGAGATTATAAAAAAGAACCAAACTGAAATTTTGAAGCTGAAAAGTACAATAAATAAAATAAAAATTCACTAACGGAGTTAAATAGCAAATTTAAAGGTTTAGAAGAAAGGCAGCAAATTTAAAGACAGGGCAATTGAAATTGAGTCAGGAAAATAAAGAAAAAAGAGTGAAAATGTATGAAGCACAGTGACTTATGAATACCAGCAAGCAGACCAATCAGGGCATTACAGGCATTATAGAAGGGAAAGAGATAAAAGGACAGAAAGAGGTGGGTGGGGGGAGTAGGTGAAATAGATGATGGAGATTAAGGCATGCACTTGTTATGAGCACTGGGTGATGTATAGAACTGTTGAATCACTGTATTGTACACCTGAAACTAATATAACACTGTATGTTAACTATACTGGAACTAAAATAAAATAGAAATAAGGGCCAAATACTTGCTAGATTTGATGAAAACCTGAATCTATACATATAAGAAACTCAGCAAACTTCAAGTAGGATAAACTCAAAGACACCAAACACAGAGACATAATGATTAAACTGTGGAAAACCAAAGACAGAGAATGTTGAAAGCAAGAGAGAAGCAACTAATCACATATAAGGGATCCTCAATAAGATTAACAACTAATTTCTCATCAGAACCATGGAGACCATGGCACGTGGGTGGCTCAGTGGTTGAGCATCTGCCTTTGGCTCAGGTCATGAACCCCATATTAGACTCTGTGCAGGGAGCCTGTTTCTCCCTCTGCCTGTGTCTCTGCCTCTCTCTGTGTGTCTCTCATGAATAAATAAATAAAATCTTAAAAAAAAAAGAACCATGGAGACCAGAAGGCAGTAAGATGATATATTTAAAATACTGAAAGAAAAAACTGTCAACCACCAATTCTACATCTGGCAAAACTCTCCTTTGAAAATAAGAGAGAAAGCAAGACATTTACAGATAAACAAAAGCTGAGAGAGTTAATCAAAATTAGATCTGCCTACTTCCAATGGATAGTCTTTCCTCCTTTATCGAATATTAGATGACCATACATTTCAGGGTCCACTTCTGGGTTCTCTATTCTGTTCCATTGATCTATGTGTCTGTTTTTGTGCCAGTACCACACTGTCTTGATGACCACAGCTTTGTAGTACAACCTGAAATCTGGCATTGTGATGCCCCCAGCTATGGTTTTGAACTCGGCCACAGTAACTTCTTGCAAGATACATCCACAAAGGCAAAAGAAACAAAAGCAAAAATGAACTATTGGGACTTCATCAAGATAAGAAGCTTTTGCACAGCAAAGGATACAGTCAACAAAACTCAAAGACAACCTACAGAATGGGAGAAGATATTTGCAAATGACATATCAGATAAAGGGCTAGTTTCCAAGATCTATAAAGAACTTATTAAACTCAACACCAAAGAAACAAACAATCCAATCATGAAATGGGCAAAAGACATGAAGAGAAACCTCACAGAGGAAGACATGGACATGGCCAACATGCACATGAGAAAATGCTCCGCATCACTTGCCATCAGGGAAATACAAATCAAAACCACAATGAGATACCACCTCACACCAGTGAGAATGGGGAAAATTAACAAGGCAGGAAACAACAAATGTTGGAGAGGATGCGGAGAAAAGGGAACCCTCTTACACTGTTGGTGGGAATGTGAACTGGTGCAGCCACTCTGGAAAACTGTGTGGAGGTTCCTCAAAGAGTTAAAAGTAGACCTGCCCTACGACCCAGCAATTGCACTGTTGGGAATTTACCCCAAAGATTCAGATGGAATAAAACGTCAGGACACCTGCACCCCGATGTTTCTATCAGCAATGGCCACAATAGCCAAACTGTGGAAGGAGCCTCGGTGTCCATCGAAAGATGAATGGATAAAGAAGCTGTGGTTTATGTATACAATGGAATACTACTCAGCAATTAGAAACGACAAATACCCACCATTTGCTTCAACGTGGATGGAACTGGAGGGTATTATGCTGAGTGAAATAAGTCAATCGGAGAAGGACAAACAGTGTATGTTCTCATTCATTTGGGCAATATGAATAATAGTGAAAGGGAATATAAAGGAAGGGAGAAGAAATGTTGGGAAATATCAGGAAAGGAGACAGAACATAAAGACTCCTAACTCGGGGAAACGAACTAGGGGTGGTGGAAGGGGAGGAGGGCGGGTGCTGGAGAGGAATGGGTGACAGGCACTGAGGTGGACACTTGACGGGATGAGCACTGGGTGTTTTTCTGTATGTTGGTAAATTGAACACCAATAAAAATTAATTAAAAGAAAAAAAAATTAGATCTGCCTATAAGAACTGTCAAAGAGGGGATCCCTGGGTGGCTCAGCGGTTTGGCGCCTGCCTTTGGCCCAGGGCGCGATCCTGGAGTCCCGGGATCAAGTCCCGCATCGGGCCCCGGCATGGAGCCTGCTTCTGCCTCTCTCTCTCTCTCTCTCTCTCTCTCTCTCTCTCTCTCATGAATAAATAGATAAATAAATCTTTAAAAAAAAAGAACTGTCAAAGAGAATCCATGGGAAACAAAAGGACACTAGACAGTACCTTAAAGCTATATAAAGAAATAAAGATCTCCAGTAAATAAATATATAGAGAAATGCACAAGCCACTATTGTATTTTTTGTTTATAACTCCACATGTTCTTTCCAAAAAAATTTAAAAGACATACATAAAAGTAATTATTATATATGCTATTGGACATACAATGTATAAAGACATAGTATGCAATGACAACATAAAGGGGTGACAAAAGAGGTACATAGGAATAGCTTTTGTATACCTTTGAAGTTAAGTTGGTGTCAATTAAACTAGTTTGTTATAAATTTGCAATATTAAATGTAATATTCATGGTAACCACTAAGAAAATACCTAAAAATTATATATAAAAGGAAATAAGAAGGAAAACAAAAAGGAAAAGGTTCACTACAAAAAAATCAACTAAACACAAAAGAAGGCAGTAATGGAGAAAATAAGGGATTTAAAAGGGGCATAAGACATACAAGAAACAACAAAATGCCAAAAATAATTCCTTATTTATCATTAATTACTTCAACTGTAAATAAATTAAATTCTATGTTTTAAAGGCAGAGACTGGCAGAATGGATTCTTAAAATATGATCAAACTATATGCTGTATCCAAGAGATTCACTTCAGATCCAAAGACTCAAACAGATTGTAAGTAAAAGGATGGAAAAACATTCCATGCAAATAGTAACCAAGAGAGCTGAAGTGGTTATATTAATATGAAATAAAAGTGTCCAAGTAAAAAGCTGTTACAAGAGACAAAGGATATTATACATTGATAAGAGGGTCAAATCAGAAAGAAAATATAAAAATTGTAAACATATATGTGCCAAATCACAGAGCCCCAAAATATATAAAGAAACACTGACCGATTTGAAGAGAGAAATAGGTAGTTCTACAATAACAGTTGCAAAATTCAATACCCAGATTTCAATAGTGGGTCAAATAACTAGATAGAAGATCCATAAGGAAATAGTGCAACAACATTATAAACCAACTAGAGCTAATAGACATAAAGAACACTCTATTCAACATTAACAAAAAACACATTCTTTTCAAGTGTATGTGGAACATTCTCTAGCATGGATCATATGTTAGGTTGCAAAAAAAGTCTCAATAAATTTTAAAACACTTAAATCATGTAAAGTATTTTCTCTGACCACAATGGAATCAGTAACAGAAGAAAAAATGGAAAATTCACAGATACATAGAATCCTAAGAATGAATTATAGGAAAAAATCACAATGGAACTTACAAAATACTTAGAGATGAATGAAATGAACACAAGACACTAAAACTCATGGGATACAGTAAAGGTAGGGCTCTGAAGGTAATTTATAGCTATAAATGTATATATTAAAAAAGAAGAAAGATCTCAAATCAAAACGTAAAATTAAACTTTAAGAACTAGAAAAAAGGGCAAGATAAGCCCAAAGCTAATGAAGAAAATAATAAGTATTAGAAAGACAAATACTATAGAGAATTTTTAAAACATCAATTCAGTGAAACCAAAAGTGTGATATCTGGAGCACCTGGGTGGCTCAGATGGTTAAGCATCCAACTCTCGATTTCAGTTCATGCCTTGATTTCAGGGTGGTGAGTTCAAGTCCTAATTGGGCTCTATGCTGGGAGTGGGGCCTACTTTTAAAACATTTTTGATCTTTTAAGAGATGAACAGAAATGACAAACCATTAGTTAGAGTAACAACGAAAAGGAGAGGAGCTACAAATAAGAAAAATACAAAATGAAAGTGAGGACACTAGTATTAACTTTACAGAATTAAAAGGATTGTAAGAAAATATTATGAACAATTATATGCCAATAAACTACATAATCCAAACAAAACAGACAAGTTCCTACAGGTACAAAAATCTATCAAAACTGAATCATGAAGAAACAGAAAATCTGAATAAAACTATAACTACTAAGGAGACTGAATCAGGAATCAAAACAAAACAAATACCCCAAGAAAGACCTGACCCTGATAGTTTCACTGGTGAATTAACACCAATATTCTAAAGGACAAACACCAATATTTCTCAAAATCTTCTACAAAACTGAAGACGAAGGAACATTTCTAATTCATTCCTTGAGGCCAGAATTGCTCTGATACTAAAGCAAGACAAAGACATTACAAGAAAATAAAACTACAGACCAATATTCCTTATGAATACTGATGCAAAAATCCTCAAGAAAATACTAGCAAACTGAACTTAGTAGCATATTAAAAGGATTATGCATCATGACTAAGTAAGATTTATTCCTGGAAAGCAAACATGATTCAATGTACAAATATCAATCAATGTATTATACCACATTAACTGAATGAAAGGAAATATATATGATCATCTCAGTTGATGCAGAAAAACTTGAGCTCAGCCAAAATTGCTGACCCACAGAAAGAGCATTAAAAAATAAATCTAAAAACATATGCTACCAAGTGAAAAAGACATATTACCATAGAATAGGTATAATATTCAAGTAGGGTTAAAGGATGCAAACACCATATATTGCTCACACTATATATTACCTACATGAAATAAAATTATTAAAAGCATTCTCAAAAATGAAACACATCTAATACAGGAGAAGAGTTGTGTGTTATTTTAGCTCTTTAAAAACTGTATCTGTCTGATTGTTGAAGTAGGCAATGGGATACTGAGCACATTGTACTATTCGCTTCATTTTGGATTACATTTGAAAATGTTGATGATAAAAAGTTATTATACTAAACAAATGTTTTAAAAAAACTTTCAGAATGCTTAGGTGGCTTAATTAGTTAAGCATCTGACTCTTGCTTTCAGCTCAGGTCATTATCTCAGGGTCATGAGATCAAGTCCTGCATTGGGCTCTGCACTCAGTGGGGAGTCTGCTTAAGATTCTCTCTCTCTCTTCCTCTGCCCCTCCTCTCTCTCTCAAATAAATAAATATTTTCTAAAAAAGCCCTTAAGACAACTGGGTAAATTTGATTATGGACTAGGCATTAGACAATATTAAGAAATTTTCACTAAGTTTGTTAGGTATAATAATTGCATGGTGGTCATGTAAAAAAAATTACCTTCTCAGTGATGCATATCAAAATACATTCAACTGAAATTAATTGATGTCTAAGATTTTTAAAAAATATTCTAGTAATAAAAGAAAAGGAGAGGAATAGATGAAAATAGATTAGTAAAAGGCTGGCAATTGTTAAAGCTGAATGAAGACTAAATGATTCATAATACTATATATTTTATATTACTATATTTTTGAAATTTTTCATAGTAAAAGGGTTTGTTTACTAAATTATATTATGTTATATTGTGTTCTATTACAGTTATAGTACATGGATTTGAAAAAGCTAGAAGCAGGTACACTGTTATTATGTTTTCTTCTATTCTCTTCTATATGTGTGAAATACTGTTTAATTTTAAAAAGAAAAAATATTCATTAGAAATAAAATTCAACATCTTCCCCATGTAATCTTCAACAGTCTCACAAATATCTCTGAAATGCCACTCTTTGAAAGCTCATCAGAGAGGGCACCTGGGTGGCTCAGTGGTTGAGTGTCTGCCTTTGGCTCAGGTTGTGATCCCGGGGTCCTGGGATCAAGTCCTGCATCAGGCTCCCCACAGGGAGCCTGCTTCTCCCTCTGCCTATATCTCTGCCTCTCCCTCTGTGTCTCTCATGAATAAATAAAATCTTTTAAAAAGGCTCATCAGAGGCCTAGAAATCCTGCAAAGTAGAGTATTTTGACTTTAATCTTAGAAATAAGTCATATTGTCCAGAAAAAACCCAAGAACTCAGAATTCATTTCTGAACTAAAATGTACAAGATTTAGGAGGCTCCTAAACTTGTTTTCTCTTTGTATTTCCAAGAGCTGTCATGCATCTTAATACAATACCTTCTTTATCCTCCAAAGAATTCCTGCTGCTAAACATCTCTGTGGAACCCCCATGACGCTGTGAAGTAGGGCAAGGAAAATATGCTCCCCTTGGAGGAAAAGTACTTCCCCATAAGAAGTAATTTACCTCTTGGAGCCAAACACACCATTTCACTGCCAGAAGAAGACTATTGACCTTGTCAAGTCAAAAGGTAGGATTGTGAATGAGGGTGGAGGGGAAAAGGAGACAGAACTTGCCAAGGTAATGAAGCAGGAAAGATAGTATAATAGAAAAAGCACCAGGCCTAGTGCCAGCCTCTCCACTTATTAGCTGCATACCCTTAGGAAATCCATTTTAACATCTCTACATTTCAGAAAAGTTACAGTTGGTTTCTATTAGTGCTCTTCACCCCTAGCTGCACATTAGAATTCCTGGAGAGCTTTTTAGGAATTCTAGTGCACAGGCCCCACCACAGTCAAATATCTCTGGGATAGATCTTAGGCAAGGACTATTCTTAACACTCCTTAGGTGATTCTAATGTGTAGCAAGGGTTGATACACATTGGTTTAAATCTCTAAGGTCTCCTCCAGCTTATTACTACTGGGCTATATCTATAGGAAATTATGATAATCATAATTTTACTTTCTAGCATGCTCACCCCACACCTTCTTTCAGTAATACCACCTTCTGTTGGAGAACATATTCCAAGTGGTTCTGTGGGGCTAATGCTTTGCTCATCTAATACTGAACATTTTCTCTTTGCTGTTGTATTAAAAACAATATATGTCATTTAAAACAATCAAGCAATGGTTATATAGATTCACTCAATTAATACCAACTCTTAAAGGACCCACAGGCTGAAAGACCCAAATAAAACATCCTAAAATTGGGGAGCCTGGCTGGCTCAGTCAGTGGAGCATACAACTCTTGATCTCAGGGTTGTGAGTTCAAGTCCCAGATTGGGCATACAGATTACTTGAAAATAAATCTCAAGAAAAAAACATCCCGAGATCACAGTTGTTTATTTAATTTTGCTTGAATTCAGCAAGAGATATATTCAGTAATCAAATCCCTAAGGTTCCATAAAGCTCTATTTATGACAATGACCTGCTCCACTAAACCCATAAACTTAAAGATCATTTATAGAGTGGGGTTTTTTATTTTATTTTATTTTTTTTTACTGGAGTTCAATTTGCCAACATATAGCATAACACCCAGTGCTCATCCCACCAAGTGCCCCCCTCAGTGCCTGTCACCCAGTCACCCCCACCCCCCACCCACCTCCCTTTCCACTACCCCTTGTTTGTTTCCCAGAGTTAGGAGTCTCTCATGTTCTGTCTCTAGAGTGGGTTTTTAAATGCAGAAAATCTGAATTTAGAGTCTACAACTCTTTTTCTCTACGATTTTATTTATTATTTATTTATTTATTTATTTATTTATTTATTAGAAAGAGAGAGAGACAGCAGAGTAGGCGGGAGGGGAGAGGCAGAGGGAGAGGGAAAAGCTCCCTGCTGAGCAGGGAGCTCCACACAGGGTTTTATTCCAGGATCCAGGGATCATGACCTGAGCCAATGGCAGACAACTAACTGAGCCACCTAGGTGCCCCTGAGAGTCTATAACTCTTAACTACAAACTCATTATCATCCCAGAATAATTAGCAGGGCATACTATTTACTACATTGTCTTGTGTGTGTCGGGGGGTAACCCTTTGAGAATTATCACTGATGATGCAAAAATTTCAGCTCTTCTCCTGATTTTACATACTTTTAAATACTATTTAAAAATCCATGTTGTGGGTGCCTGGGTGGCTCAGTCAGTTGAACGCCCAACTTGTGGTTTCTTCTCAGGTCATGATTTCAGGGTCATGGGATAGAGCCCCACATTGGGCTCCATGCTCAGTGGGGAGTCTGCTTGAGATTCTCTCTCCCTCTCTCTCTGTACCTTCTCCAACTCACTCGCTCAATTGAGCACTCTCTAAAATAAATAAATAAATATTTTTTTAAAATCCATGTTGCTATTTGGATAGTCCTTTAGTTACAAAAGTAAGGTAAGGCCATATTTAAGTGGCTAAAGTCAATTATTTACAAGCCACATCTATCTAAAAGACTTAATCTTTTTGCCACCAATTTATCTCCCAAATCCAAACAACTATTGAGCACTCTCATGACTCAGTTTCTCTTTCCCTCTGAAAAGCTGAGTAAACACTAGAGACAAGGAGATAACTACACCAGATGTTGTAATTAGCTTCAGAACCACCATGCTCCTGAGATGCTGAAAAACGAGACCAGAGCTACATTTTTTATTTAAAATTGAAAGTTATCTGGAAGGTGCATAAAACTAACTAGACATGTTTTTATTGACTACTCATATCAGAGGAGACTTGAGGGAACCATTACTTGAGAATTGGTCTATAACAGAGGATTCTCTACAATCTTTCCAACATTTGTTTCCCCTACAATTTCAATGTTATCTATTTCCTTCCACGTGCACATTATAACTTTAGATGAAGAAAGAAAACATTAGAGAAATACTGGTAAAGGGGATTAGAATACGCCACCTGAGAATATGCTACTTTGGCCTAAGAATTATTTTGAGCTGACAATAATTAAGACACAGCAGAAACTGGAAGAACTCTCTGCCTTCCCCCTTTCTGCCTAAAAGCAGAGCATAAATGTCTCTTTGTAAAGCTGAAATAAATCTCTATTTGTAGAGGTGTTCCCCCTCTTCTTGTACTAGAAAGAAGAGCACAACTCTTATCTGCAATGCAAATCTTACTAAACAACCTTATTGACCAAACATTTCCCAGTGGTCTCACCACCATTTACCACACCTACGGGCCCAAATCCCCCTTTCCTTTGTCTAGTCACTTATCCACAATTTGGTGTCCTTTGTTAACATGATATATAAGCCCCAAATTATAACCACCCCTTTGAGTTACTCAACAGAGTTCCCCTACGATATATGCATGTGGCATGCATAAATAAATTCTGTGGATTGGTTTTCTTTTTTTGGTATTGTTAATCTATCTTTTGTGAGTTTAGTTTGCAGACCTCAATTACCTTTACTAAGAAGGCAGATGAAAATATTTTTACTCTTGTACATTGGATACAGACACACTGAAGTTAAGGCAAAAATACCCCCAAGAGGACCAGCAGATGGGTGGGAGGATAAGGAAGGAAAAAATAAGTCAATGCACTGAATCTCAAAGTTCAGGAAAGAAAATGGTCTCCAATTCCTCTCTCCTTCCTAGCCCTCAATTAACTCATCCTGCCTAAAATTCTCCATAACATTCTAGCCAAGTTTAACGAGCCTAATAGTGTTCATTTCCTGCCTACTGCTATGAAAAGATGTTCCCTTAAGTAAGAAAACATCAGCAAATCTCCTAATCTCTCTTTTCTATGATCAGTAAAAAATAATATATAAGATTTTCCCAAATTGGATACTGACCATACAAAACAAACCCTTTTGTAAAAAAAGTCTCTTTAAAGAATGTAAAATCAGGCACATAAATAAGCAATGGTTTCATCCTTGAAATACAGATAATTGCCTAAACTATATCAAATCTAAAATTAAATTTAAAAATTAAATTTATTTTAAAAATTAAATATAAAAGTACTATCTTATTTTTAAAAAATTTCCCCAGATTTATTGAGATAAAATTAACATATAACATTGTGTAAGTTTAAGATATACCCTATGACGACTTGATACATGTATATATTGCAAAATGTTGACCACAATAAGGTTAGGTAACATATCCTTCCCCTTGTGTAATTACCATTTTGTTGTTAAAACAGTAAATGTTGTGAGAACATTTAATATTTACCCTCATAGGAACTTTCAAGTATACAATACATAATTGTTAAGTATAGTCACCATGTTGTACATTGGATTTCCAGAACTCATTCATCTTCTAAAAGTTTGAACCCTGTGACTAGTATCTCTCCATATCCCCCACTGCCACCCTCTCATAACCATTAATCTACTGTTTCTACGAGTTTGTTGTCTTAGAGTGAGATCACACAGTATTTGTTTTTCCCTTTCTGCTTGGTTCACACTCAGCAAAAAGCTCATCAGGTTCATTCGCATTGTCACAAATGGCAGTTTCCTTCTTTTGTTCAGCTGAATAATATTTCATTGAATACATATAAACCATATTTTCTTAATCCATTCATCCCTCAAAGGACATTTAGGTTGCTTCCTTGTCTTAGCTATTGTGAAGTATATGGTTTACAAATATTCCCTCCCATTCCATAGGCTGCCTTTTCATCTGGACTCAGTTTGCTGTGCAAAAGCTTTTTACCTTGATGTAGTCACACTTGCTGATTTTTGCTCATTACTCATGCTTTTGGTGTCATATTCAAAAAATTACTGCCAAAACTAATGTCAAGGAGCCTCTTCCCTCTGTTCTCTTCTAGGAGTTTTATGGTTTGAGGTCATACTCAAACCATACCTAATCTTTAACTCTAGGTTAATTTCTGTGAGTGGTGTCAAACAAAGGTCCAATTTCATTCTCTAGCACGTGAATATCCAGTTTTCCCAACATCATTTATTTATTTATTTATTTATTTATTTATTTATTTATTTTTTTAATTTATTTATGATAGTCACAGAGAGAGAGAGAGAGAGAGAGGCAGAGACATAGGCAGAGGGAGAAGCAGACTCCATGCACCGGGAGCCCGACGTGGGATTCGATCCTGGGTCTCCAGGATCGCGCCCTGGGCCAAAGGCAGGCGCTAAACCGCTGCGCCACCCAGGGATCCCCCCAACATCATTTATTGAAGAGACAAAACTTTCCCCAATGTGCATTCTTAGCTCTCTTGTCAAATATTAGTTGACTTTATACATAAGGGTTTATTTCTGGACTCTCAAGTCTGTTCCATTAGTCTTTATGTCTGTTTTGAATGCCATGACCATACTGTTTTGATTATAATAGCCTCATAATATACTTTGACATCAGTAGTGTGATGTCTACAATTTTGTTCTTTCTCATGAATACTTTGGTTATGTGGGGATTGTGGTTCTATACAAAGTTTAGAATTATTTTTTCTATTTCGTTGAAAAATATCATTGGAATTTTGATCGATATTGTATCGAATCTATAGATGGCATTGTGCAGTATGGGCATTTTTAACATCTTAACTATTCTGATCCACGGACACAGGGTATTGTTCCATTTATTTGTGTCTTCTCCAAGTTCTGTCATCAATGTCTTATAGTTGTCATGTACAGATGTCTCACTAACTTGGCTAAACTTATTCCTAAGTATTTTATTGGTTTTGATGCTTTGTAAATGGAATTATTTTATTTCTTTTTCAGACAGTTCATTTTTATTGTTTATAAAAGCAACTAATTTTTATATGCTGTTTTTGTATCCTGAAATTTTGCTGAATTTGTTTATCAATTCTAACAGTTTTTTGGTGGAATCCAGAATTTTCTACATACAAGATTATGTCATTAGTAAACAGACAATTTAACTGCTTCCTTTTTTATTTTGGTATGTTTACTATTTTTTTGTTTCCTTATTGTTCTGGCTAGGACTTCCAGTACCATGTTGAATAGAATTGGTAAGAACGGATGCCCTTGTGTTTTTCCTGATCTTAGAGGGAAAGATTTTAACCTTTCACCACTGAGTATGATATTACGTGTGGGTCTGTCATATATGGCTTTTATTATGTTGAGGTACGTTCCTTTTTTATTTTTTTTGTATATTTTCTATTGGAGTTTGATTTGCCAACATATAGCATAACACCCAGTGCTCATCCTGTCAAGTGCCCCCCTCAATGCCTGTCACCCAGTCACCCCATCTCCCCACCCACCTCCCCTTCCATTACCCCTTGTTCGTTTCCCGGAGTTAGGAGTCTCTCATGTTCTGTCACCCTCACTGATATTTCCCACTCATTTTCTCTTCTTTCCCCTTTAATCCCTTTCACTATTTTTTATATTCCCCAAATGAATGAAACCATATAATGTTTGTCCTTCTCTGATTGACTTAATTCACTCAGCATAATACCCCTCTAGTTCTATCCACGTTGAAGCAAATGGTGGGTATTTGTCGTTTCTAATGGCTGAGTAATATTACATTGTATACATAGACCACATCTTCTTTATCCACTCATCTTTTGATGGAAACTGAGACTCCTTCCACAGTTTGGCTATTGTGGACATTGCTGCTATAAACATTGGGATGCAGGTGTCTCAGTTTTTCACTGCATCCGTATCTTTGGGGTAAATCCCCAGTACTGTAATTGCTGGTCGTAGGGTAGTTCTATTTTTAACTCTTTGAGGAACCTCCACACAGTTTTCCAGAGTGGCTGTACCAGTTCACATTCCCACCAACAATGCAAGAGGGTTCCCCTTTCTCCATATCCTCTCCAATATTTGTTGTTTCCTGTCTTGTTAATTTTCACCATTCTCACTGGTGTGAGGTATGTTCTTTAAAAAAAAAAAAGATTTTATTTATTTATTACTGAGAGACACAGAGAAAGGCAGAGACGTAGGCAGAAGGAGAAGCAGGCATCCTACGGGGATCCTGATGCAGGACTCGATCCCAGGACCACAGGATCACGACCTGAGCCAAAGGCAGACACTCAACCACTGAGCCACCCAGGTGCCCCAATATGTTCCTTTTATATCCAATTTGTTGAATGTTTTTATCATGAAAGGATGTTGTATTTTGTCAAATGCATTTTCTGCATCTATTGAGATGATCATATGATTTTTACCTTTCATTATATTAATGTGGGGAATCACATTTATTGATTTGCATATTTTGAACCACCCTGTAACCCAGGAATAAATCTTACTTAATCATGGCATAAGATTGTTTTATTATGCTGCTGAATCCAGTTTGCTGGCACTGTGTTAAGAACTTTTACATCTATAAATCATCAGGAATACTGACCTGTAGTTTTCTTCTCTTGCAGTATCTTTATCTGACTTTGGTATCAGGCTAATGCTGACCTAGTAAAATGAGTTTGAAAGTGCTCTCTCCAATTTTTTGGAAGTCTGAGAAATATGGCATTAATTCTTCTTTCAACATATGGTTGAATCCACCCATAAAGCCATCAGGTCCAGGGCTTTTTTTATAAGGTTTTTAATTACTAATTCAATCTCCTTACTTTTTATTGGTCTGTTCAGATTTTCTATTTCTTCATGATTAAGTCTTGGTAGGTTGTATGTTTATAGGAATTTATCCATATTTTCTAGGTTGTCAAATTTTTGGCATATAACTGTTCATATTAGTCTCTGATGATCTTTTGTATGTCTGTGGTATCTATTGTAATGTTTCCTCTTTTATTTATAATTTAATTTGCATCTTTTCTCCCTTTTTTCCTTTGTAAGTCTAGCTAAAGATTTGTCTCTTTTAAAAAAATTCTTAGTTTCATTTCTTTTCCATTATTTTTCCATTATCTATTTCATTTATTTCTGCTCTGATCTTTGATATTTCCTTCATTCTGCTAACTTTGGTCTTAGTTTGTTCTTTTTATAATTCCTTGAGATGTAAAGTTAGGTTGTTTATTAGAGATCTTTCTTTTTTAACATAGGCATATATTGCTATTATCTTTCCTCTTAGCGCTGCTTTTGCTGCATCCCATGTGTTTGGTATGTATCCATTTTCTTTTGTTTCAAGATTTTTATTTCCCTTTTGATTTCTTCTTTGACCCACTAGTTGTTCAGGAGTGTGTTAATTTCTACATATTTATGAATTTTCTACTTTTCCTCATGTTATTTCTAGTTTCATACCACTGTGGTCAGAAAAGACACTTGATATGACTTAAATCTTTTAAAATTTCTTAAGACTTATTCTGTTAACTAACATATGATCTATCCTAAAGAATGTTCTATGTGCAATTGAGAATATGTAGTCTGCTGCTGTTGAATAGAATGTATATGCCTAACTGCATGTCTGTATATTCATATTGGTATATATTTGTTAGGCCCACTTGATCTAAAGTATAGTTCAAGTCCAATAGTACCTTATTGATTTTTCTGTCTGGTGATCTATATATTATTGAAAGTAGAGTATTTATATCTCCTGCTCTTATTGTATTGACAATACAATACTATTACTTCCTTTAGATCTGTTAGTATTTGTTTAATATATTTATGTGCCCCAACGTTGGATGAATTTATATTTACAATTGTTATATCCTATAGATAAATTAAAACCTTTATAATTATATAATGACCTTTGTCTCTTGTTACAGTTTTTTTTAAAAGATTTTATTTATTTATTTATTCATGGGAGACACAGTGAGAGAGAGGCAGAGACAGGCAGAGGGAGAATCAGGCTCCCTGCAAGAAGCCCAATGTGGGACTCGATCCCAGATCCCAGGATCATGCCCTGAGCTGAAGGCAGATGCTCAACTGCTGAGATGCCCAAGCATCCCATCTTGTTACAGTTTTTGACTTAAAGTCTATTTTGTGTGATATAACTACCCTTGCTGTCTTTTGGTTTCCATTTCTTTTTTTTTTTAATTTTTTTATTTATTTATGATAGTCACAGAGAGATAGAGAGAGAGGCAGAGACACAGGCAGAGGGAGAAGCAGGCTCCATGCACCGGGAGCCCGACGTGGGATTCGATCCCGGGTCTCCAGAATCACGCCCTGGGCCAAAGGCAGGCGCCAAACCGCTGCGCCACCCAGGGATCCCTGGTTTCCATTTCTATGGAATATCTATTTCCATCAATTCACTTTGAATCTATATGTGTCCTTGAAGCCAAAATTAGTCTCTTGTAGGCAGCAAATAGTTGAGTCTTGTGTTATAATCCATTCAGCCACTCTATGTCATTGGATTGGAGAATTTAACCCATTTACATTTAAAGTAACTATTGATAGGTGAGAACTTACTATTAACATATTGTTAATTGTGTCCTGGCTGTTTTGTAGTCCCTTTCTTCCACTCTTCCTCTCTTGCTATATTCCTTTGTAAAATAATGATTTTCTGGGTTGGTATATGTTGATTCCCTTCTCATTTTTTTTTTGATTCCCTTCTTTTTATCTTGTGTACATAGGTGTTCATTTTGTAGTTTCCCTGAGGCTTACTTGAAACATCTTATAGATAAAGCAGTCTTTTTCAATCTGATTTCAACTTAATTCTAATTACATATGAAAACTCTATCGCTCTACTCCTCTTCCCATTATGTTTTTGATGTCACAATTTACACCTTTTTATATTGTGTATCCATTATGAAATTAGAGCAGCTATATCTATTTTCAATACTCTTGCTTTTTAATCTTTATAATACAGTTAAGTGGTTAACATGTCACCATATTATGATATTTGAGTGTTCTAATTTTGATTGCATACTATCCTTTATACTTGTGTTGAATTTTTTTATGTTTTTGTGATACTAATTAGCATCCTTCCATTTCAGCTTGAAGAACACCTTTTAGCATTTCTTATAAGTAAAGTCTAGTAGTGATGAACTTCCTCAACTATTATTTGTTTGGAAAAGTCTTTATTTTACTTGGTAAAGTTGTCTTTCAGAAATGAAGGTGAAGGGCACCTGGATGCTGCAATCAGTTGAGCATCTAATTCTTGGTTTCAGCTCAGGTCATGATCTCAGAGTCATAGGATCAAGCCCTATGTCAGGCTCTACACTCAGCCCAGAGTCTGCTTGAGATTCTCTCTCTCCTTCTCCCTCTACCCCTTATGCTTATGTGTGTGTTCTCTCTCTCTCTCTCTCTCTCTCTCTCTCTCTCTCTCTCTCCCTCTCTCTCTCAAATAAATAGTTTTTTTTAAAAAAAGAAATGAAGGTGAGAAACCCTTGGTTGGTATCTTTCAGCACTTTGAATATGTCATTTCACTCTTTCCTGGCCTGCAAGGTTTCTACTGAGAAATCCAGTGATTGCCTTATAAAAGTTTCCTCCTATGAGAATTGTTTTCTTATTGCATTTAAAATTCTCTTTTTTCTTTGATTTTACTTAGTTGCATTATAATGCATCTTGCAGGAGATTTTTTTGCACTGAAATTTTGGGGTGACCTACTAACTTTTATGAACTTGGGTGTCCAAATTTCTCCATAGGTTTGGAAAGATCTCAGTCATTATTTCTTTAAATAAGCTTTCTGCTGCCTTTTCCCTTTCTTCTCCTTCTTGGACTCCAACAATGGTTTAGCTTATTTTTCTCAATGGTGTGCCTAACTCTCATAAGCTTCCTTCATTCCTTTTCATTCTTTCTTCTTTTTGGTCCTCTGAGTGGAATATTTCAAATGATATGTCTTCAAGTTCACTGACTCTTTCTTCTGCATGATCTGGTCTGTTGTTTAAGCTCTCTACTTAATTCAGTTCAAATCACAGCCCATTCTAGGGAAGCAGTGGTTGCTAACAGTTCCTGCCTGGCCTGAGCAAGTCTTCCAGGCCCAAGAAGCCAGGGAAACTCCTTGTTAAAATATGCCAGTGTTCCCATATGTCTGCCTCATGATACTTGAGGTACTAAATATATATCACCAGGAAATGCTTTGAGACCATCACTCACAGGCCCAAAATATAGTCCTGCTTAGATGCCCTCTATCTTGGCTCCTTAGGGAAAACACTTGGTGATTGCCAATGTGATCATTTACTGGCCTCTTACATTAATCCATGATATTGGGATAACAGGAAAAAAAGCTTTAAGGACACCTAGTATCTTTATTTTCATCTTTCCACTTTCCCCATCATATAGATTTAAACAGCTCTCTCCACTCTAGGTAAATGCCAAGAACAAAAGTGTCAGAGACAAGAGGAGCTACAAAAATATTAAGCCTCTTTGAGGATAGTAATCTGGCTTCTGGAAATTTATAAAAAGGAAGTATTTCAACAGGAAAAAACTGTTAGCAGATCTTCATTGAAGTATTATACATAATAGGTAAACAATTGTAAATAATCTAAATGTTATACAATATGAACACTATTCAGTAATTTATGATACATCAGGTCAGTACATTACTCTAAGTTACAATAATTATGAAGATTGTAAAAAACTGAAATTTACATAATAGAGTAATAATTCAAAAGCAGAATTCAAAACTGTATCTTTTTCAATTTTTTTATTTTTTTAAAAGATTTTATTTATTTTTGAGAGAGAGAGAGGGAGGCAGAGACACAGGCAGAGGGAGAAGCAGGCTCCATGCAGGGAGCCTGACATGGGACTTTATCCCAGGCCTCCAGGATCACACCCTGGGCTGAAGGTGGTGCTAAACCGCTGAGCCACCCAGGCTGCCCTAAAACTGTATCTATGCTGTTTGCCATCTGTTTTAATATTATGAATATAAAAATCAGAAAAAATATGAGATAAAATTACATTTGATACTTTAGCAATGTATATTATAAGTATTTTTTTAATTCAGAAGATCATCTAATACTGTTAAGACTGAAGCATCAGAGTACCTGGGTGGCTCAGTGGCTGAGCATCTGCCTTTGGCTCAGGTTATAGTCTTGGGGCCCTGGGATCGAGTCCCACATCAGGCTCCCCAGACAGAGCTTGCTTCTCCTTCTGCCTATGTCTCTGCCTTTCTCTCTGTGTCTCTCATGAATAAAGAAATAAAATCTTTTTAAAAAAAGACTGAAGCATCAACAATGCATCACCACTGAATCTGTGTTACTGTAACATCACTTCTTTTGTTTCAGTTAGAACACCAATAAAACGAACAAAGGGTGGTAGAAGGGGAGGTCAGTGGGGGGATGGAGTAACTGGGTGACAGGCACTTAGGAGGGCACTTGATGGGTTGAACACTGGGTGTTATACTATATGTTAGCAAATCGAACTTTGATTTAAAAAAATACTAATAAAAAACTGAGAGGAAAAAACTAAAAAAAAATTGGGATTGCTATTTTGAAATCTATTTTTGTATTATAATTCCTAGAGGTTACTAACTATGTCATTCAGTTTTTAATCCTTTGTATAATCCAGCCAGTGTCTTATACATATTAAGTACTCTATAAATATTGTTGAATCAAGAGAAAAAATGCAGTTACCCACCTCAGTATACAAAAATTGCAACAAAGTTGTGGAAAACAATCACATTAAAAGACAATCTAAAGGGTCTTTCTGGATTGGTCTCTTCTAAAGATTCACATACAAGTAGTTTACTTTGGAGACAATCCCAGGAAGCTCCAGTAAGGGTGATAGGAAGTAAGCCAGGGAAGGAAAAGAAGCTGATATAGGGTGCATTACTGAATAGGTTACTGCTGTGGGCAACTGAGGTTCAATCCTGCTGGGAACCTCTGAGACACACTGGAGAACATGTTTTAGAGTTATCCTTGCCAAGAGTGAAGATGCTGTGTAATTTTTCCACCAACTTCTCATCTGTCATTTGTTGAGGGCTGCTTCTAAGGCATTAACTTGCCCTGTACATGCACTGAGCATAATCCCACTAGAAACAAAACCCATAGGCAGGAAATAGCAAGTGTTCTTAGTGAGAAGCAGTATCTGTGTTTACAGAAATCAGCAGTGTATGCTGAGGGGCTATAGGATAAAGGTGCTGACCATATCTACCATAGAGGCTATATGACAGATACTCAGAGAGATGACCTCAGTTGCAGAGAATGTAGAGTTTGAACTGATCCTTTTTTTTTTTTTTTAATTTTTTTTTTTTTTATTTATGATAGTCACAGAGAGAGAGAGAGAGGCAGAGACACAGGCAGAGGGAGAAGCAGGCTCCATGCACCGGGAGCCCGATGTGGGATTCGATCCCGGGTCTCCAGGATCGCGCCCTGGGCCAAAGGCAGGCGCCAAACCGCTGCGCCACCCAGGGATCCCTGAACTGATCCTTAAATGAGAAACAGGATGTGGATGGGAATCATAATCCCCATTTCAGAACGCTCCTGGGATATGTGAATTTACTAGCATCACACCTAAACCTTGATAGGTACTCAGAAAATGTTAGTTTCATTCCTCTCTGCAGTCAAGAATATGGAGAGCCTTCAAATTACTGTTCTATAAGCGTCCTAACACTCTAAGTGGCAGAATGGAGAAGGCAGGGCATAAGTCAAATCCTGGGGCTGGGTGTGTACAAGTGGTGCTCAAAAGATGAGAAATACACATAGTTAGATGAACCAAGTCTCTTTGTGGCACCATAATTACCAATTCCAGTGAAACAGAGGTGTGGAAGAGACTATGGCAAACAGGAGTAATGGAGATGTGGGGGCTGACCACAACGTCAAAACAAACTGCCTCAGAAATGTTTGGAGAGATTTGTATTAACCTAGCTTAACTGTGTTCCCTTTATAGTGGAGGAAAAATGATCCTTGTCCACCAACAAGAGAACAAAGTAGAGATGGGGTCATGGTGACAGTAAGTGACAACATGATCCTCACTTAGCTTTTCCTGCTGAAAAGCTTGGAACGTGCCCCTGCCCCAACCTCAGCCACCTATTCACACTTGAACCAATAGTCAGAAGGGGCTTGGTGGTTATTAGGGCCATCTTCTCCAAATCTTTGACAACCCAGCAACCAATATGAGAGCAGCTCAGCAAGGAGACCCAAATCATGGTCAATTCACAGTGATCAGGTCCTTGCTGCATCTACAGCAATCCTGCCATTTGTGTTGGGCAGGAAGAAAGAGCATGTAGGCTACAGAGAGTCAGAATTCCAGGGGGAAAATACTGAGTGAGGAATCTGTGAGGGCCTTCTTAATAACCAGCTTCCTGAGGCAGAACTGAAAATCAGAGCACTCTGGTTATGGACACTGGATTCTACATATTCCTGAGAACAGCTGTTGCATGCACTTTTTTTCTGAGTGTGTGTGTGCACATGCGTGCATTAAAAGACCAAAGCAAACATTTAAGGGACTCAGTAAAGTACATTGTATCTTCCCTAATTCTAATTCTTGATGACTCCTGATAATAACTTTTACTTGAGATCCAGTGGAAAGAGCCCTGGACATATCATCAGGTTGGATTCAAACCTCATTTCAACTGTGCTACACCATTCTAGTCACACCACTCCAGGCAAGTGAGACAGTTTTTAACCTGTATTAACAGTATTATCATGAGGCTTAATGATAAATGCTAGCTTCGTCCCCACCACGTGTCGGGCATTGTTCTAGTTGCTCATTCCAGATTCACCGCAATCCTGCTGGATAGGTACTAATATTACTACTCTTTACACAGATAAGGAAATGAGGTACAGAGAGGGCACACAACTTGCCCAAGGGTCACACAGCTATTAAGTAGCAGATATGAGGCTCCAGGGCCTACCCCTTTTAACCATTATGCTCTCTCACCTCCCAGGAGGCGAAAGAGCCTGGCAAACATGGAGGTGGGAGTCAATAATTTACATCCATATTTTATATTTTGAAAAATAAAGTGGTACAGTGATGAGAACTTGGACTTTGGAGTTAGACTAACCTGAATCCCATTTAATTGGTGTGTGATCTTAGGCAATACCTCATCTCTTTGAGTCTCAGTCTCCTAAAAGTGAAACTGGAATCACAATCCCTATGTCAGAAGGTGGGTGGGATATGGATGCTCAGATAAATGTTAGTTTTAATTCTCTCCTTAATTGGGTATATGTGTAGAGCCTTGAAATTACTCCTCTACGAGGTCCTAGCACTCTTCTATGAAATCCTAACAAGCCTTTGCCCCCTCTAATAAGTCAAAGGGGAAAACAGGACAAATAGAAGTCATCACCCTAGTATCTCAGGCTCTCTGAAAATTTCTTGGTATTTTTCCTGATAGAACAAAAATGAGAAACACAGAAGATATTTAGGGAGGCTCCCATCCCTAAATGTAATAAATGACACCAAATAAGACAGACTGGGCAGACACAGGGTGCTAGGCATCTTGTTAATATAATCAGCTGGTATTTTGCCAAATTCCCCTTTCTCTAACTAAACCTACTGTACAGTTTACTTAACCTCTGAAAAACTATGAAACGCTGCATTACATTAGAGCAGTTGTTTTTTTTTTAAATTATCTTAAATCCCAAATACTTTAAGATAAATCTACTTCCTTCTTTCATCTTAGGGTAATAAAATTGTTATTCAAAACCTGGAAAAGCATGAGTTTCTCCCCCCTGCCCCTGCCTCTACCAACGCATTTTTACCAATTAGTATTTACTATAGAATGGGCCTATTATAGCACTTCATTCAGTAAAGCTTTTTACTAAACCATTTTCTTGAGAGCACAGCATCTTACCATGAAGGAAGTAACTCCCAAGCTCTTTTCCTCTATTAGAATGTAAATCAGAAGAGCAAATTTGCACTAATACAAATACCCTACAGGATAAGTTGCTTACGCCTTGCTAGAAATCATTATAAAACCTGGATCATATTTGTCAGATTTGGGATACAATTCTAAGACTTAAGAGAAATTAATGGGCAATATTTTCAATGTCTCTCTGAACTCCCAAAGCAATATCTGAGGCAACTATAAAAATCCATGGAATTAATTTCATCCTCAAAATCAAAGCAGCTACATTAATAATTAACCTAGTAAATTTCAAAGTGATCTGAACTGTGCCTACAAATCTAGCACAGACTGAGATCAAACCTGAGACACAATTCAGTTTTCCAAACTATGAGCCAAATGTTGATGGAAAGTGAAAGTGCTGACCCATATATACCGGTTACATTAAATGTCATTCTCCTCCTCCTCCTTCTCTTCCTCCTCCTCTTCATCATATTATGCTTTGCATGAGAGGATAACACCTACTGATACACTTTTAGTAGACTGTGCTCTTAAAATATTTTGTTTATTAGAGTGTTGAATTTGCTCCAAATAGCTTCACTTAATTCCAATCCTGATCAACATTTTCAAGGACACTAACCAGGGTTAAGTGAGCAGTCTATGGCCAAGAGTAAAAACAAAGTCAACATTTTCACCAGGGAATGAAACCCATGACTCTAATCCCATAAGCATCTAAGCAGTTATGGCAAATCAGTCAGAAATCAGCAGCACACGTACTATGGAGCTCCTCAAGCATAACCTAAGGATGCTGAGGAAAGCTGGATGAAGGATGTACTACTTTATCATTCTCCTTTCATAGCTGTGATTGGAACTATGTATTTAATCACAAGCTATTTAAAAAAAATCACAGGACAACAGATGACCCCTGAATGTATTGAGAGATTTAAATTTATTGCTCAATAGAATGAAAATCACATACTTCTCCTAGGAAATAAAGTACCTGTCCATCTCAAGTATAGAAGAGCATATTTTCTCCAACCTGATAAGACTAGGCTTCAGTATAGCTCACTATGTTATGGTAGGTGTATTAGTTTCTTAGGGTTTCTGTAATAAATTGCCACAAACTTGATGACTTAAAACAGTAGAAATTTGTTTTCTCATAGATTTGAAGGCCAGGAGCCTAAAATCAAGGTGTCAGTAGGACCATGCCCCCTATGAAGGCTCTAGAGAATCCTTGGAATTCTTCTGGGTTGTAGCGGCATCACTCCAGCCACTGTCTCCACTGTTGCATGGCTTCTTCTCTCCGTGTCTGTGTGTGTTCACATTCAATCTTAGAAGGATACTAGTCATTGGATTTAGGGCCCACTCTAATCAAAGATGACTTCATCTTGACTAGTTATATCTACAAGGACCCTAATCCCAAACAAGGTCACATTCTGAGGTTCTGGGTGAGCGGGAATTTTTGGAGGACACTTTTAAATCCACTACAGTGGGCATTCTCAATTTGCCAAAGAGCCATAGCTCTTACCAGATTGATCTCCTATAAGGCTTCTTGGTTCTACATTAGGTTGGAAACTGCAAACTGTTTCCTTCTAGGTCTCTAAACTCCACTATAATTTGATACTCTGCACACAATGTCCAATCCAAAATAATGCAAACATGTATGCAGTTTTTACTTTTATTTGCTAAGACATCTTAGCTCTAGATAAATGTAAAAGCTAATAGGTCAGCCCAGGTGGCTCAGTGGTTTAGCACCGCCTTCAGCCCAGGGCATGATCCTAGAGATCCAGGATCGAGTGCCACATCGGGTTCCCTGCATGGAGCCTGCTTCTCCCTCTGCCTGTGTCTCTGCCTCTCTTTCTCTCTGTATCTCTCATGAATAAATAAATAGAATCTTTTAAAAAAAAGTAAAAGCTGATACAGAAATCTGAAAAGGCAGCAATTTAAAAGTACGACTCCTGAAAATTTTAATAAAACATTAATTAATTCATACTAGTCAAAGAAGGTGATTCTAATGTTCACCAACAATTCTAGAGGAATGGTTTTCCAAGGGTGATCCTCAAACCTTTAGCCTCAGTATCAGCTCAGAATTCCTTAGAAATGGAGAATCTCAGTCCCCATCCTATACCTACTAAATCAGAATCTTCATTTTAACATTATTTTCCAGGTGATTCATATGCTCTGTTCCAAAACTCTGACACCAAAAGTAAAAGAAAAGTCTAACCCTTCCATGTAATTCCATACTATCTGGCAGGAATGGGTATTTGTTTTGCTGAGGGTTGATAGGGAATGTTAAACACACACACACACACACACACACACACACACACACACACACACTGGTCCTTTGCCTTCCCACAGAGTGTCAGCAGCTTTCCAAATGAACAAGCTGTTTCCATGACATCAAACCCTTAATTTGAAGCAGAGATACCAACCATCCAGGAGTGTGATAGCACAATGCACCATTTCATATATATTTTATTTGCGTTCTGGGTCTCAAACATCTCCTCCTTGAAAAAGAAATCCTTGTGAAAAAACTAATATTTACAGCAACACTTTCATTGACAAAGGTGTCACCCTTTCTTCTCCTGTAAGTAGGGTGCCCTGAATGATTCGTATTAAATCTCTTGTCACAGTTAATCAATCTGGGATAATAATATGAATGACTAGTAAAATAATTATACTATTATGAGTAGATGTTCTCCCTGTCTAGTGAATGTTTTCTTTCTCCCCACCACAGTTCCAGGCCATTTTATTCTTAATATATTCTTAAAGTCAATTTTTCCTTTGCTGTGAACATGCATTTTTCTCTCACTTCTCTGAAAAAATGATGGAAAAATCCTCCCTTTTGCAGCATCTGCACTTCACAATATCCTGACATGAGAGAGACAGATTCAGGAATGTGACTATAAGAAATTTACTTGCAGTAACAGCAGCCTGGAAAGACAGTGAATCAAGTCCCAGCCTCTCCCTAAAAATCCTCCCTTAAATGTTTATCTCCACAATTTTTCTAAATTAATTTACCCAATCAACAAATTTAAAGGGGGAAACCACAGTGTGCTTAATGCCAACCAGTTTCAAAGTAGCCAACTTGTTTCCTACAGGGAACAGACCAAATTCAAATGTACAAAAAGGAACCCATGTGTAACGAAGACGATTCAATAAGCACATACTCCATACAGCTTGCAGCCACAGACTGCAGGCTCCGAGGCAAACCAGCTTCACTGTGGAAGGTTCAGGCAGGAGCTGTTAGGAATTCTTCACAGCATTTTCTAGCCCATGACACCTACTAGGCTTTCGCCCACCTGCTCACACACCAAGTAAAATGCGAGAAAAAGAGAGCGTTGCTTGAATGCATAATGCCCAAATGCTTAAGGCAACTAGATGTCTAAATCTGAGGGGTTCAGCCCATTCCTTGCTCCTCTGCTCGAGATTCAGCCATTCAATCCCAGGGCTACAGTAGGGCATGAATCATTGCCATAAATCACCTTTGATTTTGAAATATATAAGGAGAATTTAGGGGAAAAAAAAAACAAGGTGACATTCTCTCCACAACCTTCAAGAACTGGCTGTGTGACAAGAGCCAGCGCCAGGGGAACCTAGCCATCGGAAGGAAGAAGCAGCCCAGAAAACCCTTTGAGACAGACGGAGGGAGAACAGGCAACAGGAGAAAGGAGCCTGGAGTGAAGTGGGGACTGACAAAACTGAGCTGAGCTTAGAGCTCAACCAGCTGCCTTTCCAGTGTTGAAATTGCTCAAGGAGGCACATGGGCCACATTTTCTACACAGTGGTACAGCTGCCTCCCACCTCACCTCTCCAGGATGTTGTGCCCTGTGTCTATTTTGCTCACTTCAGCACTGAGCACAGCGATGGACACTCATTAAAGGCAAAATATGTACTTGCTGATAGAAGGAACAAATCAATCAAATTACTGATGGATTAATGAGACAAAGTTTCTCAGCCAAGTTTAGCAAACACTATTTTGGGAGGATCATTATAAAGTGATACCTGTGCTCATCTTGGAAGTGTGGGGAAATAATAATTCCCTTGACAAAATAAAATCACATATAGAAATGCAAGAAAAATTTAAAATCTCATTAAAGGAAATGACTGTTTTCCTAACATATGATAAATAAATTACTATATACAACATAAGTTGAAATATACACAAGAAATTCAGCCAGAACTGGTTTTGAGGATGTCTAAATAATTTATCTTTCTTTGAGAGCCCAGCTGAACAGAAAAGCAAAGCCAAAGTTATTGAGCTTTTATCAAAGTCCCTACTCAGCACTTTGATTCTGTATTCCATGATAATGTTCAGCTTTTCCTGGTTCCTCAGATTCAAACATGCTATGGAAGCTGAGGTGGTGAGGAATAAATTTCCTTGGATGGATGAACCAAGCAAGTTTATGAACCAATATGCAGTAGCAATTACCAAGCATATGAAAAAGATACTGACTAGAATATATTAGAGAGCCTGGGAAAGAGGCACGTTTTTAGCATAACCACACACAGTAGATACCTAAGAGGCAGTAAATGTTGGCAATGTAATAGGTCTGACTGCCTTACTATGTAAGATATCTTAAGATCTTCTGCTATCTTGACTCCTTGCCTCTGCCCCAGACCCAGTCAGTATGCAACAACAAAATAGGTGGACCTAAATAACTTATAGCTCACCCAGCAGATGGAGGAGAAGCAGGACACTGTATGGGGGAGGTAGATGTCTGATGCTCCTTCAGCACTACAATTCCTTTTTTTAAGATTTTATTTATTTATTTGAGAGAAAGATAGCAGAACAAGAGAGAGAGAGCACAAGTGGGGGTGAGGGGCAGAGAGAGAGGAAGAAGCAGACCGACCACTGAGCAAGGAACCTGGTGTAGGGCTCCATCTCAGGGCCCTAAGATCATGACCTGAGCCGAAGCCAGATGCTTAATCGACTGAGCCACCCAGGCAACCCCAACAGCACCAAAATTCTATTGGAACCTGGATTGCCCAGGCCACTACAGCCTTTAGACATAAAAATGTACTATATTAAAGTGCCATGACTCTCCAATCCCTCCCTAATGCCTTCCCAAAATTGAGATGTCTTTAAGGGGCACCCCACATGGGCTCTGCATTTGTCTCCTCTACTACTCTCCCTGCAGGAGCTCAGGGAGAATTCATGTCTGAGGCTCTTCTGCCCACTGCAAATCAGAGGTCACCTCCTCTCCCTGCCATAGCAACAACTGTCCTGTTGCTCAGGCCACAATGCTGTAGCAGAGAGAAGCCAGCGCCTTGACACTACAGCCTCTTGCTCTCACCATTCCTCCCACTGCCAGCACCTGCGGATCTCCACCTGAAGGCTTTCTCTCAGCCTATGGTGAGAGGCAGGAGGGAAGTGCCCAGGAGTTTCCCCGAGAGCAACCCTCAGCCAGGAATGATTAAATTGGAGAATTAAAACCCCCAGCCTCAAGGGAGACAGAACATAAAGACTCCTAACTCTGGGAAACGAACTAGGGGTGGTGGAAGGGGAGGAGGGCGGGTGTTGGACGGGAATGGGTGACGGGCACTGAGGCGGACACTTGACGGGATGAGCACTGGGTGTTTTTCTGTATGTTGGTAAATTGAACACCAATAAAAATTAATTTAATAAATAAATAAATAAATAAAATAAAACCCCCAGCCTCCTTGCCCCTTTGGTGCGATAACTTGGAGGTGTCTTTTTTTATAATAAATTTATTTTTTATTGGTGTTCAATTTACCAACTTACAGAATAACACCCAGTGCTCATCCCGTCAAGTGCCCCCCTCAGTGCCCGTCACCCATTCACCCCCACCTCCTCCCCTTCCACCATCCCTAGTTCGTTTCCCAGAGTTAGTCGTCTTTATGTTCTGTCTCCCTTTCTGATATTTCCCACACATTTCTTCTCCCTTCCCTTATATTCCCTTTCACTATTATTTATTATGTCTCAAAGGCCCCAGTAAGACTGAGCTTCAGTTAGCCATGGTGGTGACTTCCCCAGTGGTGTACCCTTTACTGGCATTTGTTACCAAATATGCTTTTGCATTTTGTAACACAGGCTTTGTTTCCAAGCAAAGAAACAATTGCTTTTGTTCCATGTGATATTACACTGTCTATGAAGGGGGAAGTGCGGCAGATTATGAGAGCCTGCCTGTATCACCTCAGGCCTCACCACTGTCCTGAACTCCTGGCCCACGGCTGATGGCCAACACCTGCAGCTCTCCACCTGCGAGCTTTCATTGGCTCCCAGAGCCCACTTTGCTACCTACAATACACCGTAAATGGTAGGGAATGGATGCTCCCAGGAGCAGCCCTCAGCCAGTGACTGGATGAGATAGCTCTAAAGCACCTATTCCATTACTGGCTCCCGGTGTTCACAGTGCAATTACACAAGATGCTAACCTGCTTGATACACACACCCTTCCCTTTCTCATTTCTCCACTCTCTTGCCAGTGCTTCCCAGGATCACCTTCTAAATTAATGTCTTGTATTGGAATCCTTGCCTCAGAGTCTATTTCCAGGGCAAGGTCAGCTAAGATACAGAAGAGACACAATTCCAAATGTCTGGGTCTTTAGATGCCAAAAAAGTAGCCAGAGGACATAAAGTCCTTATGAAGTCCCCAAATTCTGTTCCCTAAAGTCTCCTAAAAAGCAAAGGCAAAATGAAGTGGTTGGAGTCCAAAGGGCCCAGGCTTCTTGACCAAAAAATTAAATCTAAAGGAACATTTCTGAGCTCCATATTAGATTGCCAAATATTCTCATCTACCCTGATCCATCAACACTTTCTCCTATGTCTGTTCCATAGAATTTGATGGGCCTCCTAAAGGAACACTGCCTAGTTGATCTTCTAAAAGCTTCAAGTAGTAGTCAACACGCACTTAGAAAATATTAAATCACTCCATCCATTTGTTCTTCACCTTTCAAACTTAACTTTAATAAAATAACCATAATATTGGAGTGTCTGGGTGGCTCAGTTGGTTAAGCATCTGACTCTTGATTTTGGCTTAGGGTATGGTCTCAGGGTCGGGAGATCGAGCTCCATGTCAAGCTCTGTGATGGGCATGGAGCCTGCTGGGGATTCTTTCTCCCTCTGCCTCTGCCCCTCCTCCTTCCTCTCTAAAAAAATAACTATATATTTTATTCTTATTATAAAAGAGGCTCATTGTAGATAATGTGAAAACACTGAACAATGAAAAGAGAAAATAAAAGTTCCATTACCAAAGGAATCCACCACTAAATTTTGATGCATTTTCTTCTATCCCTCCCCACCCCCATGTGTGTGTGTGTGTGTGTGTTGCAAAATCATTCTATATAGTAATATTTTAAATATATATGGTGACAGCTCTCATTTGCCATTATCATTAGAGCTAGAAATTCAGGAATCACATCAAACCACCAAATAATACACAAAAAACCACATCATTTTAGTTTTCTTTTTTAATCTCTTCCATCTCCTCTACTTTGATGAAACCATTTTACATGAACTATTTTTAACCTAAGCAGACTGACTTAAATGTAACAACCTTTTCTTTCTCTGCCCATCTTTCTAAAAACTGTTAATGAACAGTGAACTGGTCAATCAGCAGGTGAGAAGAGAGCAAAGGGACAGAGGCCAAGCTGATGGAGACGATAACCAGCGTCAGATAATCAAGGCTGATTGTGCATTTACTCTCCCATGAATGTCTAAAGCTGTGAAAGGCAATTACCAAGGGCATTAAGTGAAGAGAGTTCTATATTGCTTCTTTTTGTTGTCTCTGATCATCTGCTGAGCTATTAGAGTCTGCTTTCTGAGAGTCTTTTGTAATCAGTACATACAAGGAAGAAGGCCCCCAATAGGTGTGCCCCTGAATTTGGTAAAAGGTTGGAAAATATGCCCTCTGAAATAACAGTTAATAAGAGCTAGCATATGAAGGTTAGATGCCTCCCCAACAGATAACTCCATCTAAAAGGTAACTTCTATAGACACTGGTTGCTTATAAAAGAGAATGATTTTCTAAGTCTCATAGAGGCTTGGGTTCTTCCCTAAAATGAAATCTAAAATATAACAACTGGCAGATAAATGAACTTCTCTGACAATAAGTAAACGTATATAGGCAAAATATTGTGACAATCAAAAAGAGAGAGAGTGGGGCTCTCTGATGAAAACTAACACTTACTGAATACTATGCATGCATTTTGGCTAAGTGCTTTATATCAGTTAAGCTTCAAATACTGCATCAAATGCATTTTAGTCTTTCCATTTTATAGATGCAGAAACTGAGGCCTCTGACAGATTACATAATAAACAGCCAGCAGGTAGAAGAGTTGGCATTCCAATCCATGACTGCCTTATTCTAAAAGGTTAGACAGTAAAATGTCACTGTTTATTAGAAATATTTCCAGCAAGAGAATACCCTGATTCTATTAATCTATCATGGTTTATGTAGACTGAAATAGGTTTACAAACAGCTGCAAAACATGATGGAGATAGTCCCTAAATCCATTCAATTTCTGTTTCTTACCAAGAAAATATGTGACTGATGACCTCTTGACTAAGCATACTTATATAATTACTGTGAACCAGTATTTTGCCAAAGATAATTCTCAATGTAAATTGATAAACTGGCAATTTATAACCTGGATTAGTGTAGAAGACGCTGGATTTGCGACCTAGCAATTATTTACTCTACTTTGTCTTCCCTGCCTTTATACTTTGTAACAGAACCCCTAAAACCCTCTTCTACATAGTCGTGTGCTTCACTAAATCAACCATAGGAATCCCATTCCTCTAACCAGGGAGTATTTTAGAATTGGGCATGTAAGACAGTTCTGACCATTGAAACAAGAGGTGAAATATGCTATAGAGCTTATACGAGAAGTTTCTTCTTTCTTAATGAGAAGTACACCAAGTAGGGCTCCTTGAAGAAATTACTAATTTCAGGTCTGGGACAGAGAATGTACAAAGTAAGCATAGGACATCTTGCTTTTCTGGAAAGCAAAGAACTTTCAAAGATGAATGGAGTCATATCAAAAGGATACAACAGCAACTTTAATAAAGGGTCTCCCACGACTAGAATTGGGACTTGAGTTTCAGAAGAATAAGGATTATAATTGATTGAAACCTTTTGAATATATAAAAATCCAAGAGCACAAAATACTATTTTTAAAAAAGAAAGCCAAAACAAGTTCAATTGTCACCATTACCCCTACAACCTAACTTTGAAAATTGGTAATTAAATGTTAAGAGTCAAGCGTCAACTATTTATCTTGCCTCTCTAGTACTTCAAGGTAACCTAATAAATAATCCTAGTTGATATTCCTCTTTCCATTAGAGTCTGAGCTAATAAATATCATTTTGTAAACACTAATAAAACAATTGATTCAGGTAACTCTCTCAGGTGAGGGTTGATACTTTGGTATCAAATTATTTACTAGTTGCAAGGAAAATGTTATTATAAAACCCCCTTATTTTAGCATGACTAAGAATTGAGCTATTAGATATTATCTGATTCTTAATATGATGCAATAAGTACATATCACCTATTAAGTATTTTTTTCTAAAATTTTTTTTATCTGAATCTATACAACTCTTTAGATCTAACATCAAGTTTCCAGAAAATATGAAGGACAGAAATACACTTCAAAGAAACAATCAAACAAAACCTGAATTTGAGTCATTCTGTAGGACAACAGAACTGGGCCATTCAACATTTCAATTTTATGGAAAAAAAGAAGGGAGGCAATATTCTAGAATCGTGACTAAAAGAGATTTAAGATATATAACAATAATATATAATGAATGATCCTTGATTGGATTTTGGTATGAACTAGCCTGCCATAAAAGACATTTTGGGGGAAATTGTGAAATTAGAATATGGACCAGAATATTAGATGCTCTTAAGGGATAGTTATTAACATCAGGAATGACAATAATATGGTGATTAGATAGGGAAATATCCTTGTTTTTCAGAGATGCATTACAAAGATATTTCATGATGTCAATAATTTAAAATTATTCATCACAAAATAGATGAAGCAAGTATGTCAAAATGTTAACAATGATTACATCTATGTTATGGATAGAGATAATTTTTATTTGATCCTTTCTACTTTCATGAGCAAACGAACTTTAAACAGTCCCCAAAAAGTGATGAACAGTCTCTATTCTACTGTATATTATTGTGTCTGCATATAAACCTGTAAAGTAAGGCAGTCATCTTGATACCATCAGGAAAACAAGCCTGATGGGAAAAGAGAAGATCAGGGAGATGTAAAAGCTGGGTTCCTGATGACACTGCTGAACCACTGACTTACTCAACCCTGAACACCTACTGGGCTTCTTAAAATGTGAGGTAATACATTTTTCTTATTACTTTATACCATTTTGAATTCCCAAATCCAGAAATATCCCCAATAACACCTTTATTGAAAATCAACTTCTGGGGCACCTGGGTGGCTCAGTCAGTAAGCATCTGCCTTTGGCTCAGGTCACGATCCCAGAGTCCCGAGATGAAGCCTTGCATCTGGCTCTCGGCTCAGTGGGGAGTCTGCTTCTCCCTCTCCCTCTGCCTGCCACTCCCCCTGCTTGTAGGGCATGCACATGCATACTCTCTCTGTGTGTCAAATAAAGAAAGTAAATCTTAAAAAAAAAAAAGAATATCAACTTCCAAATGCCCTATACCTGCTTCTTTGAATGGTCTTCCTGCAGAAACTTGCATGACTTGCTCCCTCACTTCCTTTAGGTCTCTGCTCAAATGCCACTTTCTCACAGAACCCTAGCTTGACCACTGTCTAAAATAGCAATTTCCCCTTGTTCAGGGTAAACTAAAACCCTTCAGCAAATTGAAAACTAGTCCTTAGAATCCACGTTGACCCCACCCAAGGGGTCTTTTAAAACATCCATGAGGGACGCCTGGGTGGCTTAGTAGTTGAGCGTCCGCCTTCAGCTCAGGTCATGATCCTGGAGTCTTGGGATTAAGTCCCACATCAGGCTCCCCTCAGGGAGCCTGCTTCTCCCTCTGCCTATGTTTCTGCCTCTCTGTGTCTCTCATGAATAAGTAAATTTAAGAAATCTTTTTTAAAAAATCCATGAAAAAGTAGTATCTTCCTTTAAATTTTCATAACTTTTAATTTACCCATGTCTTTAACACATTCTATTTTATCATGTATTATGGATATTTGTAGACAAACCTTCTTTCCCTCCACTAAATTCCATGTAGCATTGTGCTGAAGACAGTTTGTACCAACTCTTGAGAAACAAATGTGCATCTCTCTCTAATTTTTTCACTGCTGCCATGGGAGCTCGAAATCGGCCATTGTGGGCATATTTGTAAGTGGAAATCAGCAAATGCTACAAATCAGAGATTTCCCCCTGACAAACATCAGGATGGTAAAGTTAAAGCCAAACATTTTTTAAAAATACATTAGATAAAAATGAATGAATCACTCTAATTAAAGGACAGAGGTTATCAGACTAGATTTTTTTTTTTTTAAAAAAAGCAAGATACCACTGTATGGTATTTATAAGTATATCTTTTTTATTTTTATTTTATTTTTTAAAAGATTTTATTTATTTATTCATGAGAGACACACACACAGAGAAAGAGAGAGAGAAAGAGAGAGAGAGGCAGAGAAATAAGTAGAGGGAGAAGCAGGCGTCATGCGGGGAGCCTGATGTGGGACGCCATCCTAGGACTCCAGGATCACGCCCTGGGCCGAAGATGGGTGCTAAGCCGCTGAGCCACCCAGGCATCCCAAGATACACCTTTAAATATAAAGACACATATTGTATAAAAGCAAAGGAACAGAAAAAGACATACCACACAAACACTAAGTTGTATTAAAATCAAAGTGGATTTCAAAACAAGGAGTTTTGCTAAAGATAAAAAGGTTCATTTCACAATGATAAAAAAGGACATTCATCAAGGAGATGCCATTTTAAATTGGTGCACATCTAATAACAGAGCTTCAAAATGTATGAAGCAAAAATTGGCCAAACCAGAAGTCGAAATAGATAACTCCACACTCACAGCTGCAATTTTAATAGCTCCCTCCCTCCCTCTCTTTCCTTTCCCCTTCCTCTCTCTCTCTCCCCCACCCAAGTAATAGAATGAAGGAAAAAAATACATAAAGGCATGGAAGACCTGAACAATAATACTTCAACCAACCTGATCTAATTAACATTTATAAAACACTGTAGCCAACAAATGCAGGAAAACAACTCTTTTCAAGTACAAAGTTAACATTCACCAGGATACACTGAGCTAGAAAGCAAGTCTCAATACATTTCAAAAGATAGAAATCAAACAATTTATTTTCTGACCACAGGAGAATTATTTTAAAAATCAATAACAAAGAGATACTAGAGAATCTGCAAATATTTGGTAATTAAGCCATATTTCCTGAAGAAGCCATGGGTGTAAGAATTTTTTTAAAAATTAGAAAATATTTTAAACTATATAATGAAAATACACCATATCACAATTTGTGGGTTTTATTTAAAGCACTACTGAGGGAAACTTATAGCTTTAAAACAGTTATATAAGGAAAAAATAATGCTTCTACCTTCAGAAGCTAGAATTTATTTATTTTTTTAAAAAGATTTTATTTATTTATTCATGAGAGACAGAGAGGCAAGACAGAGGCAGAGGGAGAAGCAGGCTCCATGCAGGGAGCCCAATGTGGGACTCGATCCTTGGACTCCAGGATCATGCCCTGAGCCAAAGGCAGATGCTCAACTGCTGAGCCACCCAGGCATCCCGAGAAGCTAGAATTTAAAGGCGGCAAGCAAACTCCAACTTAAGGAGTGCCTGAATGGTTCACTGGGTTGTTTCTGACTAACAAAATTGATAAACTTCTAGCTGGGCTGATGAAGGAAAAAAGAGAAAATATAAATTACCAATAACAGGAATGAGAAAATATAAATAACCAATAACAGGAATGAAAGTGAGAATATCACTACAAATACTATAGGTGTTAGAAGGATAATGAAGAAATATTTGAACTTAATACCAATAAATTTTACAACACAGATGAACAAAATTCTTTGAAAAATAAAATAATAAAATGTATAGTTTATAAAAACTGACAGAAGAAATTGAAAATCTGAATAGCTTTATTAAATTTTTTTGTTTTATTTTTTTTATTGAAGTTCAATTTGCCAACATAGAGTATAACATCCAGTGCTCATCCCATTAAGTGCCCACCTCAGTGTAGCTTTATGTATTTTAAAGAAATTATAAACGTTCCTACAATGAAAACTGAAGGCTAGTTTGGCTTTATCTGTGAATCCTATCAAATATTTAAGAAAGAATTATGGCTGACAGATGAATGGATAAAGAAGTGGTACATAGATACAATGAACTACTAATCAGCCATCGAAAAGAATGAAATCTTACCATTTGCAACAATGTGGATGGAACTAGAGGATATCACGATAAGCAAAATAAGTTAGTCAGAGAAAGACAAGTATTGTATGATTTCACTCATATGTGGAATTTAAGAAACAAAACAGATGAACATAGGGAAAGGGAAGGAAAAATAAAATAAGATGAAAACAGAGAGGGAGACAAACCATAAGAGACTCTTAACTATAGGAAATAAACAGGGTTGCTGGAGGGGAAGTGGGTGGGGGGATGGGGGTAACTGGGTGATGGGCATTAAGGAGGGCACATGATAGATCGAGCACTGGGTGTCATATGCAACTGATGAATCACTCAATTCTACCTCTGAAACCAATAATAGACTCTATCTTAATTAAATTTAATTTAAATAAAAAAATTTAAAAGAGAATAATTATGGCAATATCATACAAATTCTTTCAGAAAACCTAAAAGGAAGAAACGTTCCAATTTGATTTTTAAGGCCAGAACAACCCTGATACCAAAACCTGTTTGTAGGGTATCTCTGACCATATTTGCTTCAGGCCATTGCTTGTCTATAAATTTTAAACCAGTATGGACAAAACCAATTCAAGCTCCATGAAGCCAATGCAATTTTTTTCCAGCCTCAGCCAGCAATGTTTTAAAAGTAATTATGAAACTGTTGGTCATGACATTTGGCTTTAAAAGAAAACAGTGCCGTTGGGAGCAACAATGATACCACATTATGACTGTGTCATCATTTAGTCACTAGGTTTTAAAGAATCATTTCTCCCAAACAACAGAATCACCAGAAAGCTTTATCCATGCCAAAAGCCCAGAAGTTAGTGTAAAAGTTAGTGAGTTTTTCTTATACTTTTACTGAAATTTTACTCAAGTAAGTAAACTGGCTTATCCAAAATGACTGGTACATGCAAACTAAGCCAGAAGGTTAGCTACCACATTCCTGTGTCTTTCTCCTAGCTGCACAGGAGAAATTCCAATAGCAACAAACTTTCCTTTGAATAAATGACAAAGCTTAACCCTTAGCAATGACTCCATTTCGACCAAGAGTTGCTATTCCATAAGCAATCAAAAACACCTCATATGTGGATACCACAGTGCTATGACACCCAAATCATATTTTGGTGTCAATATAAAAAAATGATTTCACAAAGGCCTTCTCTACATTAACGAGAGGTCCATACTGCAGGAAAAAACAACACATACCTCATTGAACTGTTTGTGGTGGACTGATATTTGGTAATATAACAAAATATGATATGGGTTACTTTTCCTTGCATAAGTTTTAAACATAACCATATAAGAGGCCTACAGGCAGCCAGCTAGGTGTTTGTCAAAGATGCGAAAAGGTATTATGTATTTGTATGTGTGTTTGTTCATTTCAGTAGAGTTACTTCCCTTTTATGTTCTGAAAATATTTAAAATTCAAACACAAAGGATAACATTACCTAGAATTCTAGCCTTGGAACAGGAAGTTATCTGGAGTTTCTTTGCCAAAATGCTTTTACTAAAATATCTTATAAAAGATTAGGTTAAAAGTAATAGGAGCAATTTCTAATTCTACAACTAGGAATTTGTGGCAAAGAACTTTTTGGAGATGCACAAAAAGATTTATATATAAGAACATTTACTGCAGTGTTAGTTAAAATAGAAATTCATTAATAATAGCCTAGGTGGCTAAAATTTTAAAAATAACTCAGTTAACCACATGATGAGGAAAAAATGCAGCCATTAAGAAGCATGTTTGGAAGGATATAAATATATCCTTTTTAATAGTTGCATATATGCCCTGAGTATATATAGTGTTTTTTTTTAAAGATTTTATTTATTTATTTATTTGAGAGAGAGAGAGAGAGAGAGAAAGAGTGTACCTGGGAGCACAAGCAAGGAGACCTGCAGAGGGAGAGGAAGAAGCAGTATATATATATATATATATATATATATATATACTGGGTTACATAGTGTCCCATTAAACTTCATGTTTAACCCTGAGCCTGTGAATGTGACCTTATTGGGAAGTATGATCTCTGCATATATAATCAGGGTAGGAATAGCCAAAATAGTTTTGAAAAAAGAACCAAGTTGAAGGACTCACACTATCTGATTAACTAATTTACTATTAATAATCAACAGTGTGCTGCTACTGGCAAAAGGATAAGCACATAGATCAATGGAACAGAATAGAAGCCAGGAAAAGATCCACATAAATATTCTAAAAGATTATACAGGAGGAAGTATTTGTGGCCTTGAGTTAGGCAAAGAGTTCTTATATAGAATACCAAAATCAGGACATTTAAAGAAAAAAAAAATCAACACATTGCACTTCATCAAAATTAAAAACTCCTGCTCTGCCAGAAACACTGAAGTACTTGACCAACAGGCCACAGAATGGGAGAAAATGTTTGCAAAACATATATCTGATATAGGACTTGTCTCCAGAATATATAATGAACTGTCAAAACTCATAAAAAAAAAGAAACAAAAAAAAAAAAGAAACAATCCGATTTTTAAAAAATGGGCAAATGTTCTGAAAATATTTTATCAAAAAAGATATATAGTATAATATAAACTATAAAGATGAAATAAACATGAAAAGATGTTTAACTTCATTAGTCATTAGGAAAATGCAAAACAAAACTGCAGTGAAATAACATTACAAATCATTACAGTGGTTAAAATTAAGAAAACTAATTCTACCAAGTTCTGGCAAGGATATAAAGTAACTAGAATTCTCATACACTGCTGGTACATTGCATTGATGCAAAATGGTACAGTCACTATGAATCACACATTGTGTAACCTTCTGAGGCCGCCTTTCACTTCGCACAATGTATATGAGATTCATTCACATTGTGCCTGTATCCATAGTGAGTTGGTTTTTATTGCTGAGTAGTATTCCATTTTATGGATGTACCAGTTTGTTTATCCATTCCTCTACTGAGGGACATTTGAATTGTTTTCAGTTTGGGGCAATTATGAATACTGCTGCTATAAACATTCACATATAAGTTTTATGTTAACATACGTTTTGATTTCTTCAGGGTAAATACTTAAGAGTGGGATTGCTGAGTCATATGGTAAGTGTATATTTAACTTTAGAAGAAACTGCCAAACTGTTTTCCATAATGGCTGTGCCAAAATGGCAAAACTACAGGGACAGAAAACAGACCAGTGGTTGCCAGAGGCTGGGGTGGAGGGAAAAGTTGGCTACAAATGGCCACAAGAGAATTCTGTGGGCGATGAGAACTATTCTATAGCTCATGGTGGTTGTTACAGGACTCTATGTGTTTGTCAACACATACGGAATTATATAGTAAAAAGAGTGAGTTTTATTTATGTAAATTATATCTCAATAAACCTGAATGAAAATCATTCACGTAGAAGGAATGCATAGAAATCTTAGGATATCCTATGCCATATTTAAACCAAAGATCTGAGATAGCAGATGGCTTCCCACTGCCTTCAAGATAAAAATCTAACTTTTTTAGTGGGATGTACTCTCTTAGTGGGCTATTAACCATCCAGCCACTGCCTATTTCTAGGAGTTAGGCATTAGCTCCATTCAGGTTTCATCTCAACAATTACTATCCACATTTGGGTATTTCTATTATTTTTTGAGCTGGTTTCCAGTTCTTCCCATCCAATCCCATTTACTTTTGAAGTTACAGGGCTTCCTGCTTTTATACCCAAACCCTACTAAGCTTTCTCATCCAGCCTGGGCACACAGCTCAGTGACAGAACTTTTGGCAGGATTCCAGAACCTCCCCACAAAAGCATCCAAGAGAAGGGGCCTTACCTTCTCAGCCTGGCTTCAGAGAACTGAATAGAAATAGACATAAACATAGGTATGTACACATACAAGCATATGTTTCCCCTAACATTTTTGTGAAGCTCTTTACTGACCTAACTCCTTTTATTCTCTCTGCTGATTCAAGTACAGCATAGCCTGACATCCCCATTGCTAGAGAATGTAATACATCTGATTAACAGCAGCAAAACTAGGAGCAGCAGGGAGCCTGGATGGTGCACTCTTGGGCTCTAATGGAGCAGTTTTTGCAAATTGGATCCACCAAATGTTAGTCGTAGGATAGATGGGAGGAACTCTACTATCATAGCCATGTTTGGACTCTGAATCCTAATAAAATTCTCAGCAGCTTGAGTATATCATTTTGTTTCTAGAAAAGCAGGCTTTCTACCCCTGATTTTACCAGAGGAAAAAAAATTTTAGAATAGAAGGAACAATGATTAGACAGATTCTAAAGAAAATAATTTTAAATACGTTTTCAAATACTTCTTGTTGGTATTAAAAATACCAAAGATGGCTCAAAATGAACTGAATATTAGCCTATAAAGACACATGGTTTTGGCAAAGCAGTCCATGACAACCATTTCCAATGCTTGGGGGTCTTTCTCAATCATTTCTGACTTCAGAGTCTCCCATGTTTCATGCTAAAATGAGACCCCTGCTTAAGTATGATTATCACTGCACATGTTTTTTAAAAATAAAATCTCTCTCCTTTCAAAAATGTAAATGAATCTACCCATTAAGTGAGTGAGTTCCGCTCTCTCAAAACTTTTTTTTCTTGAATGTTGGGAATTCATCTTCTCTTCATTCTTTTCCTACACTCATAAGCAAATTCTCAGTTCCTCTTCTAGTGATTTTTAACTTAGGGCATGTTCCTCCCATTCCCCATCCTGATGGAAACCATCCTGTCATTAGCAACATTAAATTAGAGGGAAAAAAAAAGAGTATCGAGACAGAAAAAACAGTTTGGACAGCTCAGCTCTGCACTCAACCCCTCAAACATCCCATCTACTCCCTGACTTCCACTTGTGTCTCTACTCCATACTTTATTTTTCTGAGGTTACCTAGTAGTCTATCTGTTAAGGGTGCCACAACCTTAAAGAATCCAAAAGTAAACTTACCCTTTCTCCCCACCCATTTTCCCAGTATACTCTCTTTTGTATACTCCATATCTTAACCATAATTTCTCAGACATTAAGCCTTGCCAATTCTACCTCCTAATTATCTCTTGAATCTGCCTCTTTCTCTTTCTTCTCACTACTACAGCCTTAGTTCAGGCTGTTTTTAGCTCTTGTGTGGGATCCTTCCCGTAGCAACTGGTTACTTTCCCTACCTCCAGCCTCATAAACACACAACTCCACCCCTCCCTTCCAGGGCATCCCTTACATGCCTGGCCAAAAAGGTGTTTACAAAATGCAAACTTGATCATATCTTTTCCCTAGGTGTAATTCTCTAGAAGCTTTTGTTGTCTACAGGATAAAAACCAACTTCCTTAGCAGGAGGTATAAAACTTTTTATAAATTGGCTTCTACCTACTTGCCACCTCTTTATCTCCTATTCAACCTTCAAAATCCCACTCAGATGTCAACTACTTTATGAAGCTCTCTGAACCAACCCCTCTTTCTCATAGTTAAGTTAGGCCCTCTTTCCTCTGTGTCATGTACCTAATATACTTTTTATTGTAAAATAAATGAGAATTAATTTATATATAGATGCTACTCATCAGAGAGATGAGCTCTGTGAAGAAACAAATTATTTATTGTTCCTATCTATATACTTAGCAATTGTACTCAATCACCAGATGGTGAATGGATGAATGATTAAAGTGGAGAAGAAATCAATTAGTGAGCCATCAATGGTTGTTTATTTTTCTAAACATTCCAAACTAGATTTCCTAATTGTCTCAAATGAAAAAGTTCCTGCTAGCTGTGATCATTTGAGCAATAGAAACTACTATGATGGCATCTATTGTGACAATAACTATAAAAGAAAAATAAAACCTTGTTACATATCTGGCACTCTGAGTAATAACCTTGAAAACAGGCCATGAAATTTCCCCATTAAAAAATCCCAATGATGAGGTCTCCGCCATAGAAATAAAATTCTGGTAAACACCATGACCATTTATTTAGGAGAAGAATGAATTTGCAGCCCCAAGTGTTGGAGCCTAATGGAAAAGGAGTCAATACAGCCAAGAAGAAAATTCCTGCCACATTTCAGAGGACTAAAAATCTTATTACCCTGGAATATTCCAGGTCAAATTGGTCAAATTCATGATGGATCATTCTTTGACCTTTTAATAGGTGCAAATTAAATATGGTGATGGATACATTTCACAAAAAGTGAGATGTCTTGCAATCAGACACAAGAAAGTGCTCTCTCTTGCTCTCTCTCTCTCTCTCTTTTAGTAAATACAGATACATGCACAGATATTGAATGGACTCAGGACTCAGATGAGAGAAGCAAAAGGCTAATCTGTTCAGATAGAAGTTAAGTCAAAAAGAGAAAATGACCACGGTTGTTCTTCAGACTAAGTTAAATTTATTATTTCTGTTGTCTGTCATCATCAATTGCAGTAAGGATAGAGACCAACAGGCTGGAACTCTAACAAGCCAGGAACCCCCTGATCCATACTGACCAGAGAAACAAAAGACTTTGTCTGAATATTTAAAATACCACCAAGATAATGGAAAACTGAAGCCAAATTTCATTCATTGCCCCCAAAGAGTGATAATGTCATGCAATAGTGAAGTGTCCCTGAAATTGTAAAGCAATTAAATATTTGTCAAAATCAAGCCTTTTCTATTTGGCTCAAGTTCTGTTTAGGTTTTCCTACAGTTCAATCAATCAATTTATTTCCCAAATCAGTGGTAACCAAGTGTTTCAGTTAGGGTCCCAATGGGCTGGTACACTTAAATTAGGTTAATCTGAGTAGGATATATTTAAAAGGGAACTTTTAAAAAATGTGTAGGTAAGATGTAGAGGAACCACAAGAAGCCCAGGGCTAACACTGGAGGGGCAGTTACTACCCCCGAGGCCCAAAGAGAGGAGGGAAGAAAGCAGCTTTCAGAGCACAAAAGGAAAGAGTTGTGTGAAGAAAGTAGAAGTTCTCAGTCAGCCCAAGGTAACCTTGCAGGAAGGGAGCCAGGAGATAAATATCTGACGTCTCTCTCTCTCTCTGACTTTCTGCTGGGTCTGCCATAGACTGAACCTACCTAGAAGCCAGAGGACATATAGGACCACATCTCAGAGCAGAGAACAGAGTAAATACAAAAGGAGAATGGCTCTGGAGGACAAATGAAAACTATGTAGCACTCCATGTTTTAGGAGGAAACAGTTATTTTCCCAAGCATTTACCTCTACTGAGTCACTACTGCATGCAAGGTACTGTTAATTGTAAGAAGATGATGGGGATGGGGTAAAAGAGGTTGAAGATGAAGGGAGGGAGAGACACAAGGAAGAAAGAGCTTCTCCTACAGGAAATTAAAACATGTTTCCAACTGTGGCAAATCTCATTCAATGACCATATTTATAAGCACAAAATCTACTCCAGAGTGTGGTCTTTGGAGTGGCAGCATCAGCATCATCCAGGAGATTATTAGAAATGCAAGACATCAGGCAGTACCCCAGACCACAAACTCTGAATCTGCTTTTTAACCAGATCCCCAGGTACCTGTTATACACATGAAAGTTTAGGAAGCACTGCTATAAAGACTCCCTAGAGTTACTCTGGGTAATAAGAGAAGTTTGGAGTAATTACAGCTAGTGGGATTTATAGGAAAAGGTTCATGGAGGAGGTATATTTGAGGGGGATATTAAAATAGTATTTTATAGAAAACATGCTTTTTAATTTCATCATAAAGTCAAAGAGCAAATATAGTTCATCAGTAACAATATGTAATATTCAATAAATAATATAATCAAAAACTGATAATAAATATTGTTCTATTAATACAAAGCTCTTTCACAATAAAATAAAATTCTTAGGATATATAAATTCTCTAAAGGTTCTGTAAAGAAAGGAAAAATCCAGGCTGATTTAAAATGGAAAGCTGCTGCTTCAGTTTTGTGCTTTGCCGTCTTTCTCTTCTGAATACTACTTTCCTTTCTATTTCAGGCACAACTCTGGTACTTAATGGGTGTTCAGTAAATACTCTTTGATTGATTGAAGTCCAACTGATTTAAAATTGTGTGCTAAACTGTAATAATAGATCAGCATCCAAAAAAAAAAAAGAAAGAAAGAAAAGAAAAGAAAAAGAAAAAAAAAACAAATCTAGTTGTAGATTTCTACTTAGAGAATAGCACCATCTAGTGTCTCCACAGGAAGGTACCATCTCCCATCAAGCCTCTACCTACAGCTCCAGAAAATTCTAGTACTAACATCTTTCTATCTTACTACACCTATAACAAAGCCTTAGATTTATTTCAGTTTGCTTCTTCCAGGTATCACTTCCAAGTCTGAAATGGCAGGAGCGCTTTCATTTACTAGGGGAAAGACAGCTGTCCCTCAAAACCTGTGTGGACCAGCCCATATCCTCTTACCTTAATCCTTACCAACAAACTGAATGCCATCCTGCTTTGCAATTTCCAGAATCTATAATGCCTGTGTCTGAGGGCTCTTTAAGATCTTCAAAGTCCACCTTTCTTCTCAAACAGCAGGCCAGACTTAGCATCAACCCAACTCCAAGGGCCCAGACCAATGACTACCAGGAATTGGTATATAAACATCCCAGTTCCCTTGCCCCTCAGGAAGTAGGGTCTGTTTCCTAGAGTTTTCTCATGAGATTAAGCACCAATCATTCAGAGTCATGGCTTTTGGGGCTGCCTTCTCTTACCTGTCTCACTTCCCTACTTCTCAACCAATGTTCTCCTCACCTCCAGAAAAACTACTTGTACTTGAGTGTTTGCCTTGTGGTCTGTCTGCTTCTAGGAAAACCTAGACTAAGACATTCTTCTTTAAAAAAATACTTTATTGAAAAAATAAAAATAAAAAATATAAGAATAATTTATTGAAAAAAAGGAATAATTTATTGAGATATGATTTACATGCAAAAATTTCATTTCTATATTTCATATAGAGTATGGAGATAAATATACACCCATGAAACCATCACTACAGCCAAGGCCATAGACCTATCCATCACCTTCCAAAACTTCTTTCTACCCTTTTTATTATCTTCTTGTGGTAAGGACATTTAACATAACCTCTACCCTTTCAGAAATATTTAAGTATATAATGCAGTACTGTTAGCTATGGGCACTATTCTGTATAGCAGATCTCCAGAACTTATTTATCTTGCATAACCAAAATTTTGTACCCTCTGTCCAACATCCCCCCATTTCTCTCTCCCCTCAACCCCTGGCAAGCACCATTCTACTCTCTGCTTCCATGAGTTTGACTATTTCAGATTTCACAGATAAGTGAGACCATACTGTATTTAGATTATTCAGCCTTAAAAAAAGTAAGGAAATTCTCACTCATCTGTGGAATCTAAAAAACAAAATAAATGAATAAGCAAACAAAAGAGAGAGTACAAATAATGTAAATACAGAGAACAAACTATGGATTGCCAAAGGGAAGAGGGGAAAGGGATGGACAAAATGGGTGAAGAGAAGTGGGAGATACAGGCTTCCAGTTATGGACTGAATAAGTCATGGGAATAAAAGGCACAATATAGAGAATATACAGTCATTGATACCGTAATAGCATTTTATGGTAAGAGATGGTAGCTATACTTGTGGTGAGCATAGCATAATGTATAGAGAAGTCACATCATTATGTTGTACACCTGAAATTAATGCAACATTGTCAATTATACTCAAATACAAAAAAAAAATTTAAATAAGAAAATTCTGCCATTTGTGACATCATGGATAGATCTGGAGGGCACTAAACTAAGTGAAATAAGCCAACACAGAAAGACATTCCTAGTGCTCACTTTGGTAGCACATATACTATTGTAGCATATCCCATCCAAAGCCACTGGTTAAGAAGATAGGTAGAAAAGAAGAGTGCCATGCCTGGTTTCTCATTTGCTAGCTCCCCAATATAATGCTGTAATCTCATCATCACAGGAATTTTACATGAGAAGAGAGGCTTTGTTTTATTCACTGCTAATCACCAACACCCAGAATAGTGCCCACAAACAGCAAGTGCTTAATAAATATTTGCTGGCTATAAATTGATGTTGTTGGACATAAATATAGCTCTGAATCTAAAAAAAGAAAGTTACCTTATGGTAAACAAGATTATGTATGAAAATATTTCTTTCTCTTTTAATTCCCAACATTTTCCATTATTAAGACATTTTTGGCAAAACTCAGATCTATAGGTCCACATTTGAGCTGCTAAGCTAGTCAGAATACATGTCACTGAAATAAAAGTGCATTATAGACATGAGAATTTGTAAATATATGAGTATTAAGGTAATTATGTTAAGGGTTCGTATTTTGTCAAATTAACATTTTAATTAATTCTATTATGAGAAAGGAGATACTATAAAATTTTTAATATTTGCCTAAAGCTACCTTAAAATTTTTCCCATTTTCCCCATAAAATAAAACATGATTTCCATTTGATTATGTCTTCAAATTAAACATTATTTGAAAAAAATAAACATACATTTGAGATTTGTTTACTGACCACACTGACACAGTAGAGCATTCCAGCATGTGAGATGTTTTCTTAATCAAAGGATATTACAAGGCTAGAAGAGGAAAATGACTGAATCTGGAAGTTTAGACCAGAACAGGTTGAAAAGGTAATATATCTTATGTCACTCAGGGAAGCTGCATAGCATGCTAGACCAACAACTATTCATCAGGGAAAGTGAAGTAAACTAGGATTAGGCAGGGCCCAGGAGCACTGGTCCTCCAAAGTGTGACCTATAGCTTAGCTGTCACAGTCCAAAGAGGCCTTTCCCCAGATAAGCACTGATAACCAAGGGGTTCAATATGGTAAACAGAGTCTGACATATAGCATCTCCCTGGCTCAAGAGAAGGGTGGTGAGCCTGGATTTAAGCAAAACACAGATTCTATCTATAGCCACAGGGCAGAGGGAGATAGGCAGAGGTGGGTGTTAGGCAGGTTTTCAATTCCCTAACTAAGCAACCCAAGATGCAGGGCAAAGCTCAGCCCCAAGAGAAACTGGAATGGAAACCAAGAATTAAGAGGGGCATCCATGTGGAAAACTGGGATACACAGTTTAGCTGATCCCCTGAACCTGACCTAGAAGGTCTGAAACTAGAAACAAACAAAGGATAATTCCAAATGCCCTCTGATGGAAGGATTAGGTCTGGAACTCATGTTTACAGTGACTGAGAGGACCTAGGTTCAAAGGTCAAAAGTCATCAGGGTCTCCAGCTAGACAAAGCTGCAAGGGCATTAGGAAATCAGTAGAAGGTGGGAAATTGCCTTTCTCCAGCTCAGCTGCTCTAGGCAAATCAGAGAGAGACCCATATTTCTCTAAAATGAAGATTTAGCAGAGGATTGGAGGTGGGGTGGGGAATGAATTTAATAATTGTTAACTTGGATCTAGCCTGTTATGCTCCTTGAAGATAAAGAAGCTGCAAAGCACATTGAGAGTGAGAGCTGTGCTTCAGAATACAGAAACATTTATTATTCATATCTACTTCCAAATAGCGCCAAGTGAGTACAAATCATGGTGCACCCAGAAAACATAAATTAATTTGAATGTTCATTTATTTTGATCTTTTATTTCCACATGGTCTCAGTGGGTCCCAAACATCCCAGGATCACAACAGTCATAACTAAAGACTGTTCAAGGACTATTTTCCCTCAATTTCATATGATGATAGAACCAGGTTCAAGGTCCGCCCTACACAAAAACATGACTGAAGCAGATTCTATATAACTGAGAGGTCCTGTGATTAAAAATTCAAGAAAATAAAAGGAAAAAAAATGCCAGTGAAGGCAGGGTTGTAACAATGAGTAGTCATCCAGTATTTGCACAACTCACACTCTACCACAAAGTTTCACCTAGAATTTTTTAAACTAAAATGTATGGGTTTGACTTGGTTATTTTCCTTCAGGTGAAAAAGGAGGGATACATTAAGGTCACATGATAAAATTGTTTCTTTATACATTTTCTTCCTAAGTATACCCTTTATTTACTAAATGCTAATAACTAAGGCATAATACTTTCCAATAAGTTCAGCTTATTATTTTGCCTGTATAAACAGTGTCAAAAAATGGTAAAGTAAATCACTTAGGTTTACTAACATTAAGGCCAAGACCCCAGCACAAATTACATTCCCATTAAAAGTCAAACTATGGGGGCAACTAGGTGGCTCAGTGCTTGAGAGTCTGCCTTTGGCTCAGGTCGTGATCCCAGGGTCCTGGGATCGAGTCCCACATAGGGCTCCCTGCAGGAGGCCTGCTTCTCCCTCTGCCTATGTCTCTACTTCTCTCTGTGCATCTCTCATGAATAAATAAATAAAATCCTTAAAATAAATAAATACATAAATAAATAAACAAATAAATAAACAAATAAAATCAAACTGTGAAGAGAAGAGCAATTTAAAGACTGAACAAGGTGAGTCTCAAACCATGTCCCCCATCTTCAGCTCAGTTCAGTGATGTATTAATGATCTAGACACAGTACCACTGTGTCAACCAGTCTGGGATGAGGGGGAAGCAGACTGGGCTACTAAAGTAACCACTCCTCCAGAGAGGCTGAGCTTGTCAAGGCAGTACTATCAAGACATGTGATCTCATGTGTTTATGTTCTGGTCAAATGAACATGAGCAAAAGTAAAGTTTACAGCTTTGGGGTCATGTACTTAACAGCAAAGAAGTGGCTCTCCCCTGCCATTTTATACCCTTCCTGCTGACTGGAATTCAGATATTATGAGAATCATCTTGGGCCATATGGAAGAGGTCAACATTCTAAGAATGGCAGAACAACAAGATTAAGGGTGTGAAAAGTACCTGGGCCTTTGATAACTTCTCAGTAGAATGCTACCATAACTGCTAAAATTTTAACTTGAGAAATAAACTTCTATACTGTTTAAATCATTGTTGATTTTATTCTCTGTTAAAGCAGAGATTACATACTATTACAGATACATGGCAAATAATATCTTACTAATAATATTTTAAGGATAGATGATGTGAGTTATCAGTTCTTACATAAATCAGAGTAGTTGCTCTACTGTAACACTACTCACCTTAATTTGTATTCCAAAATGTTGAAGAAAAGGAGTTTAATAGTATGTAGCATGCCACGAATTGTACGAAGTCCATCATGCACCCATAGTATATGTCCAACATGTGAATGCCATCTATTATGTGTACTATTGGTTGAAAACCTCTAGACTCGAACAGGAAGCTAAGAAAACTATGGCTTTAGGATTAATATTCATGTGGATTATTTGTTTCATATGTAGATTGTATTTATCACCTCAGTTATTAATTTGGCTAATTCATATCATAAGGCAAAACCAGCAAGAAAGCTGGATGCAAATTTTCCCCCATGGAAAAATTGCAGAGGACACAAGTCCTACTAGTGAGAGGGAAGCTTAATGACAGCCAAAAAGGGATAACAGAAGTATAATGAGTTAAATAATAAAAGCATGTTTTACTTATAAAATTGTCAATAAATAAATAAATACATAAGAACTTATATTGGCCAGAGCAAGCTTCCTCCTACACTACTGGTACAGTGTATGTTAATTCCAAAGAAATAATCAGACAAGTACACAAAGATGTAATGTGCTAAGCTGTTCAAAATAGTGATATTTATAATAGTGAATAAATGGCTGCAACTTACATGTCCAACAACAAAGAGCTGACTAAATAAATTTGTTGTCTCTGAAATGGGATAACTGCAGCCATTAAAACCGAATTTTAGAAGATTATTTTATTACATTATATTAATTGACTGTACAGTTTAAAAATGTGTGAAGCATGATCTTGATTTTGTTTAAAAAAATACCGCACCATAAAAATACAATTTACATGTGTGCTTAACACATTTAAAATGTCAAAAGTCTAATATTATCTCAGGGAGGGGAGGTATGAGTAATTTTAATTTTCTTCATCATGCTTTTGTTTGTTTTCCAGAGTCTTCAGTGGACATGTATGTTACTTTTATAATCAAATAAACAGACAAATGTAATCTTAAAAGGAAGGGTGAAAGGAAAAGAAGAAAGGAGGGAGCAAGGGAGAGGATAAGTAAAGGGGGGCTTTCATATAGAACAGGTCTGAGTCTGCATCTAGACTCTACTCCATAGTTCTTTGATCTTGACAAAATTAACAACTTCTTTAAACCTCAGTTTCCTCAGCTGTAAAAACAGAATTAATACTTATCTGAAAGGGCAATTATGAGGGTTTAATATAATATCATCATATATATTTCCCAAACTTCTGAAGAACATTAATCACTTAAAATGATCAAATAAAAATATTTCCTTGGGAAAATGAGAATGTAGATTTGGATATTAAAGACTCTACCAGACCTCCTTTTAAATAAACCAATTTAACTTCATTTAATCCAGCCTTCTCTGAATTTACCTGACCACAAATCATGCTTGTACAGAGTATGTGTGAACATACTTAATTCTGCCTAACACATCTTAGGAAATGCTGACAAGTTAATGGACATGGTCCAGTACCCAGAACCCAATGGGTCCTTCGGTAAGTTTTGTCCTTTTTTCACCTATAAAGGACTGAGACCAGCATTATGATGATGCCAGAAATAGTGAACTAGAATGGGTAGAAGATAGCTCCTAAATAAGAACCCAAAAGAATAATGAACTTAAAAAGAGGGAAAGTCAAACTGGAAATAACACTGACAAATGACACAATGCATTATTTCCCAACATAGGAATGAGGCATTTGCTCCCTAGAAGGGAAAAAGGAAGCTGTTATCACTCCCCATGAACATAAAACTGTCATTTCTGTTACTGCTACTAAATGTAACATGCAATTAAAGAAACGAAGTTTACATGTAACTAATATGTTGATTAATCCTAGTACATGCCAAGACCCTGAAAGATAAAACCAAAACAATTTGAATTTATAATTTCATTAGGCATTAGCATTAGCCAGAGGTGCTTGCAACACAAGATAGCAAGGCCATTTTCAATATAATTCATCTTTTTACTTATAAGTTCAATCATCAGGCCCTACATATATTCTTTAGAGGTCAGCATGAGAACTTCCTAGAAGAAATTCTACGGATAAAACCAACACTGTCATGGGGAACACCGTAAAAATTCAAAAAGCATTTTAAGTTTTCACCATTGTTACCTTTTGCTTAGTATAATTAATTAATTAATTAATTAATGACTGGATAAGGTAAAAGGTGCTTTGCATGTGATTCATAAGTATCAGAGGTAGATGAATTAAATACTCTCTCAAAATCCCTTATAACCCTGTATTCCTCTTTGTTATTTTCTTGACATCAGAAAAAAGTTATCATGTGCCAACTGAACCAAGAGAGAACAGCAGGAATAAAAAGATATGAGAATTAATGAATTAGCCCAATCCAATTATGTTCAGGAATCAGAAGAGATCATGTTAACTACTGTGGGTGTAGACAGGCATAATAATGGCTCACAAAGATGTTCACATCCAAATTCTAAGAACCTGCAAAAATGTTACTTCACATGCAAAAGAAGCTTTGCAAATGTGATTAAGGACCCTGAAATGGGGAGATTATCCTGGATTACCTGAGGGACCCAAAGTAATCCCATGAAAATCTAAAATCAGATTATTTATCCCAGGTGAATCAGAGACAGGCATGACAATGGAAGCCATGATGTAGTATGTTAAAAAGCACACGAGATTTCCTGTTAAACACAAGAGACCACACATGTGCATTTAACTCTGTTCCTCTGGTCCCTCAAGAAAGTCCACAAAAAGATAGTAAAATACACTTTTGGAAAATATAGCCCCATAAGGACAAAGAGAATAGGAAAAGAGCTATGTGCAACAAAATTTTAGATGATGAAAAGAAGTGGTAAACTGACCTGGCAGATATAAGAAGCTGAAGCTATAGGAAACAAAGTTAAGAACCAATCTCATTTATATCATGGAATCCTCAATATGCTAATAAATTGAAAAAACCAAGTGGTATCTCCAGTAAGGGGGGTAAAGGTCGTGTAAAAAACAAAAGCACTCTTTCATAGTCTGCTCATTAGGTGACAAGACCCTCCATTTTGGGTAATTGATTCCAAAACTATTTGGAATTTCCTCTGGCTTAAAGTAAGTACAAATGCATGAAATTTATGAAAAAAAAAAAAACTGAAAGAACTGAAGAGATGACAAGGAAACCAGAAATTAAAAGCCTAAAATCTAGAGGATGTGAACTCAAAGAGGTAAGTAGACTACAGAAGCTACATTTGATCTGAATGTATTTTTCCCTTCCCCAGACCATAAACTTTTGTTTTATAGCCCCACTATTCAAGGAGAACGTTAATTAAAGCCCAGGTCCCACTCAACACGGATAATGAACTAGGATACCCTCCCTACAATAAGCAGGGATTCCAAGAGACAGAATCACAGGGAAAAAGTTAACCAGCCCCTACCCCATGCCAAGATAACAAAAAGGAAAGTTGTCCTGGTACTGAGCAAGCGGTGGACAAAGGGAAAATCTCCAAGACTCTGTATAGACAAATTAGCCTCCAGCACATTTGCAGGCGAAATTCAAATCACCTAGGTGGGCCAAAAAAACTTCAAGCAGAGATGTCATTTTATATCTGTAGTTCTCTGCCTTGGATGTTCATAGAGATAACCTAAGTAGCTTTGAAAACTCCTGATGTCTGGGGGCACCTGGTGGCATAGTTGGTTGAGCATTTGACTCTTGGTCTCCGCTTAGGTCGTGTCAGGTCCTGTCAAGTCTTGATCTCAGGGTTGTCAGATGGAGCCCCGTGTCGAGTTCCACACCAGCCCTCCACTCATGCCCTCTCTCTCTAAATACATAAATCTTTATCTCTTTTTATTTATCTGAGAGAGAGAGCACAAGTAGAGGGAGGGGCAGAGGGAGAGGAAGAAGCAGACTTCCTGTTGAGCAGGGAACCCAACAGGGGCTGGATTCCAGGACCCTGGAATCATGACCCAAGACAAAGGCAGACACTTAACCAACTGAGCCCCCAGGCACCCAGACAAATAAATCTTTTTTAAAAATTACTAATGCCTGGATTCTACTTCTCCAGATTCCGATTTAAATAGTTTATAGTCCTATCCTATGACCCAGTAATTGTACTACTGGATATTTCGAAAGAATACAAAAACACCAATTTGAAAGGATATCTACATCCCTAAGTTTATTGCATCATTATTTAAAACAGCCAAATTATGGAAGCAGCCCAGTATGCACCAATAGATGAATGAATAAAGAAGATGTGGTATACAGATACAAGGGAATATTATTCAGCCACAAAGAAGAATGAAATCTTGCCATTTGCAATGACACAAATGGAGCTGGAGAGTATAATGCTAAGGGAAATAAGTCAGGGAAAGACAAAGACCATATGATTTCACTCACGTGGAATTTAAGAAGTAAAACAAACAAAGGGAAAAAAGAGAGAGAGAAACACAAAGAAACAGACTCTGAAGTATAGAGAACAAACTTAACAGAGGGGAGGTGGGTGGAGGGATGGTTACCAGAGGGGTTACCAGAGGGGAGGTGGGTAGAGGGATGGGTTAAATAGGTGATGGAAATTAAAGAGTGCACTTTAAAAAAAAGAGTACAGGGGATCCCTGGGTGGTGCAGCGGTTTGGCGCCTGCCTTTGGCCCAGGTCGCGATCCTGGAGACCCGGGATCGAATCCCACATCAGGCTCCCGGTGCATGGAGCCTGCTTCTCCCTCTGCCTGTGTCTCTGCCTCTCTCTCTCTCTCTCTCTGTATGACTATCATAAATAAATTTAAAAAAAATTAAAAAAAATTTTTTTAAAAAAAGAGTACACTTAAATCATGATGAGGACTAAGTAATGTATAGAATTGTTGAATCACTATATTGTACATCTGAAAATAATATAACACTGTATATAAACTATACTGGAATTTAAAACTTGATTAAAAAAAGAACTGAATCACTATATTGCATACCTGAAACTAATAAGCACTGTATATTGGCTATACCGGATTTAAAAATTAAAAAAACTTTAAAAAATTAAAAAACAATAGTCTATAGTTCAGCTTAGGCATCAAGATTTTTTAGGGCAGCCTGGGTGGCTCAGCAGTTTAGCGCCACCTTCAGCCCAGGGTGTGATCTTGGAGACCCGGGATTGAGTTCCACGTCAGGCTCCCTGCATGGAGCCTGCTTCTCCCTCTCCCTGTGTCTCTGCCTCTCTCTCTCTCTCTCTCTCTCTCTCTCTCTCTCTCTCTGTGTGTGTGTGTGTGTGTGTGTCCTCCATGAATAAGAAAATAAAATCTTAAAAAATATATTTTTTAAAGTTCTTCTGATGGGGCAGCCCTGGTGGCGCAGCGGTTTAGTGCTGCCTGCAGCCCAGGGCATGATCCTGGGGACCCGGGATCGAGTCCCACATCGGGCTTCCTGCACGGAGCCTGCTTCTCCCTCTGCCTGTGTCTTTGCCTCTCTCTCTCTGTGTGTGTCTCTATAAATAAATAAATAAATCTTTTTAAAAGTAAATAAAAATTCAATCCTCTTTAAAAAATAAAAAAATAAAAAAAATAAAGTTCTTCTGATGCTTCTACATGCAATCAAGTTTGAAAGCCACTGTTTGTGATGGTAGGCGCAGAGCATATGTAAATACAAATTCTACTTGGAGGCAGGTACATCATTCCCAGGTTTCAACAGAAGCCCATAGCTTTTCCAAGAGCAATGACCCTAACACAGAGAAAAATAACAAAGTTCCATGAAATGAGAACATAATTAAGAATAGGGGGCTACAGGGGGATCCCTGGGTGGCGCAGTGGTTTAGCGCCTGCCTTTGGCCCAGGGCGCGATCCTGGAGACCCGGGATCGAATCCCACGTCGGGCTCCCGGTGCATGGAGCCTGCTTCTCCCTCTGCCTGTGTCTCTGCCTCTCTCTCTCTCTCTGTGTGTGACTATCATGAATAAATTTTAAAAAATTAAAATAAAAGAATAGGGGGCTACAGAAACAAACCTTCAAAGACTTCAAATATAGGAATGAATTAAAAGACACAGAACTAAAACAACTACCCTTACTATGCTTAAAGAAACAAAAGACAGGCTTGAAATTATCTTTACTGGAAATCATAAAAAGTGTCCAAGGAGATTTGATAATGTAGCCAAAGAACTTATAGCAATAACAATTATAATCCAAAATTTCCACTCAGAGTATAACTTTAATAGCAGATGAGACATTACAAAGGGGAATTTTAAAACTGAAGTATAGGTCAGAAGATATCCAGAATGCAGCACAGAAGTATAAAATATAAAAAAATTCATAAAAGCATTTAGGAAACTATACTGAATATAAAGTGAAATGGCTTAATGTATCTTTAAGTAGAGTTCCAGGGGAGAAGAGAAAGGAAAGAAGGAAAACAAAGAGATGAGAATGAATGAAAAACATAGATTCAAAAATGCAAGAAATCCAGTGAGTCCCAAGCAGAGTATATACATATAAGGACTTTTACCACAGACACATCATAGTAAAAGTGTAGAACACTTAGGGCAGAGAGAAGATCTCAAAGGCAGACAGTGAGAAATAAGAACACATGGCACTTGGATGAGGGAGCCAGAATGGCACCTTCACTGTGGTGAAAGCGAATAACCACCAATTCTATTCTCATAATTCTCAAGAGGGACTATAAATTGAAAACCTTTCAAGAAAAACAAAAATTGACAGAATTTTCCTCCAAAAAAAATATCTCACTCAAGGAAATTCTAAAGGATGTTATTTCTGCAGAACAAATAAATACTCCAGAAGAAATAATTAAGAAGGAACAAAGAATACAGAGCCAAGAAAAAAGTGGGTATGTGGGTAAATCTAAAAATAATAATAATAATAATGTTCTTTGAGATGAAAATAGAATTAAGATACAAAACAAGAACAGTTTATAACTGAGGGGAAAATGAGATTAAAAGTGTTTTAAGACCCTTAATGCTGTCCAGGAGAAAAAGAAAGGAACCTACTAATTTTAGACTTGATAAATTAAGAAGTATTAAAAGAAAAAAAATTGTATGACTTTCAAAACTAATAGAAAAGCATTAGCATGATTTAAAAAGCATTCAATATCAAATAAGGCAATAAAAGAGAAATATAAAGCACAAAATAGGATGAGTAATACCAAAACCCATTATTCTTTTTTAAAAATATTTTATTTATTTATTTGAGAGAAAGCGAGAAAACATGAGTTGGGGGGGGAGGGGCAGAGGGAGAAAGAGAAACAGACTTCCCACTGAGCAGGGAGCCTGATGCGAGACTTGATCCCAGGACCCTGGGATCATGATCTGAGCAGAAGGCAGATGTTTAACCAACTAAGCCACCTAGGCACCCCTATTATTATTTTTAATATAAATCAATCCAGTGTTCCAGTTAAAAGACAAAGATTTTCTTAGAAAAATCACATTTTAATCAAAGAATGAAATTTTATTTTATTTTGTAAAGATTTATTTATGTATTTGAGAGCAAGAGCAGGGGCAGGGAAGGGCAGAGGGAGGAATAAGAATATCAGGCAGACTTCACGCTGAGCACAGAACCTGACAGCCGGGTTCAATCCCAGGACCCCAAGACCATGACCTGAGCCAACCTCAGATGGCTCAGATCACAATCTGAGCTGAACCAAGAGTCGGATGCTTAACCAACTAGGCCATCCACATGCCCCAAAGAACAAAATTTAAAAAAAAAAAGATTTATTTATTGAAAGAGATAGACCAGGGGGGGTGCAAGAAGAGGGGGCGAGTGTCTTAAGCAGACTCCACGCTGAGCACAGAACCTGAGGTGGGGCTCAATCTCTCGACCCTGAGATCACCACCTGAGCTAAAACCAAGAGTTGGCCCCTTAACCAACAGTGCCACATAGGTGCCCCAAGAACAACATTTTAATCAAAAGAGACAATATTGGGATGCCTGGGTGGCTCAGTGGTTGAGCATCTGCCTTTTGCTCAGGTTGTGATCCCAGGATCCTGGGATTAAGTCCCACATCAGGCTATCTGCAGGGAAACTGCTTCTCTGTCTGCCTATGTCTCTGCCTCTCTGTATCTCTCATGAATAAATAAATAATGAAATCTTTTTTTAAAAAAGAGAGACAAGGGATCCCTGGGTGGCGCAGCGGTTTGGCGCCTGCCTTTGGCCCAGGGCGCGATCCTGGAGACCCGGGATCGAATCCCACATCAGGCTCCCTATATGAAGCCTGCTTCTCCCTCTGCCTATGTCTCTGCCTCTCTCTCTCTCTCTGTGTGTGTGTGTGTGACTATCATGAAAAAATAAAAAAAATAAAAAATTAAAAAAAAAGAGAGACAATATCTAAAAACTAAGGACAGAGAAATGTTAAAGGATAGGGGAAAATAAACCATGAAAATAATCAAAAGAAAGTTGGAGTAACTATAGTACTATCAGAAAATATGCAAGTTCAAAAGTATCACCAGAGATAAACTTAAGCACTTTATATAAATCAAAGGTAGTTTACCAGGAAGGCAAAGTCATCTTAAATCTGTACCTAATGATCAAAGCAAAAATTGACAGTAAAAGACAAACTACACAAAACCATACATATAATGGGAGATTTAAACATAGGTCTCAGTAACAGAACAAGGAGATTTTTTTAAAGATTTATTTATTTATTTATTCATGATAGACACACAGAGAGAGAAAGACAGAGAGAGAGAGAGAGCCAGAGGGAGACGCAGGCTCCATGCCGGGAGCCCGATGCGAGACTCGATCCCGGGACTCCAGGATTGCCCCTGGGCCAAAGGCAGGCGCCAAACCGCTGAGCCACCCAGGGATCTTCAGAACAAGGAGATTTTTAAAAATCAGAATGAATATGGAAGATTTGAACATGATTAACACAGAAGCTCTCTTATTTAACATTTTTTGAGATTTCATCTTTCGTTTGTTTTTGCCAATCTCTGTAATCCAGTAGGGGTTTTCTTACACATATATCTTTTGACCTTGATTTTTTCAGCTGCTAATTTTAATGCCCATGTATCAGATGCCATGTGTAAGGCAGTGACAATCTTTAATTCTTTATTTCACAGCTGAGTGGACTCCATTCTTCCCTGACAAATACATAAAAATATTTTGAGTGTGTAAACTTTACAAGTGCATCTAAATTTTGTCAAGTTCCAAAAATTGGCAGTGTAACTGTAAGTATATTCTCTTTCAACTCTTTGCCATTTTATAGTGAAGGGTTTTCTCTAAATCAGTATTTTTTGAGCTGCAGACTAAGACCCACTAGTGAACTCTAAAATTGATTTAGCATGTCAAAAGCATCATTTTAAAGGAAATAAGCCAGAATAGAAAAATATTAGAGTGCACAAAGGAGTAAGAATTGTTTCTTTTGAAACTTATTTCTGGGACACCTAGGTGGCTCAGCGGTTGAGTGTCTGCCTTTGGCTCAGGGCATGATCCCAGGGTCCCGGGATCGAGTTCCGTATCAGGCTTCCTGCTTGGAGCCTGCTTCTCCTTCTGCCTATGTCTCTGCCTCTCTCTCTCTCTCTCTCTGTGTGTGTTTGTGTGTCTCATGAATAAATAGATAAAATCTTTTAAAAAAGAAACTTATTTCCATGTATGTAGCTATTTATGAATACATTACGTATATGTGTTTCCATATATGCTATGTCTATATATACACAGATGAACATATATATTTGAGTTTACTGGGTTATAATTAAAATTCATTTTTCAATGTGAGTTGTGGTCAAAAAGTTGAAAGCCAACATTGTAAATAATCTCTCAGGTCCCTTGCAGTTTTGAAGACACAGAACAAAACATGCATGTGAGAGTTCTACTTCCTATCCTAGAATATCCCAACGTCTCTCTTCACACCTTGACAGAGCAAGTGAATGCTGTAGTGCTGTAAAATGAGTCATCTCAAAAATCTCAAGACTGCAACAACAAACACGTATTTCACCTACAGCAGTGGTATTGTAAACTCTACTTTCAAGGTGGCACAGCAACTCAAATGATAACAAGGACATAGAAACTTCTCATTTAAGGGAGCTTTTCCTTTCTAATCACTTCGTGTGACAACAGAAAAGAGACTATTTCTTGTCCCTAGGTAGGAAAGAGGCTAAGGTCACGGCTTCTATGAGTTGTGGCCTGGTTAGTTTCCTCTGGTGTGTGGTTAAATTCTTCCCACTTTATTTGGGCCATTATCCTACAAATGGATTAGCACTTTAAAGTATAACTATACAGGGCAAATCCATCCAGTTACTGAAAAAAACTATATAGAAAACAGATAAGGAAGACAACAATAATTACCTAGAGATCAAAAAAAGTTTGTAACATAAAAATAGTTTCCCAAACAGAGATTAACACAGGTCTTCTTCCTAAGGGCACGAATAAATTTTTATAAACCAAGTACAAACAGTGGTAATAAAACTTAATGAGAAACTGGATTTTTTACAGTATATATTAAAAATATTCATTTCCTGTTCTCCTGTGAAAGTCTGCATAAGTAAATATTGTTATCATTTTCTCAAGATCAAACTATTAGAGATTATACATTCCACTGTTTCTTTCTTATTTCAAAAATAGTTCAGAATCCCAGTCGTGAAGAGAAGAAACAGCTAATAATAAATCCCATGAATGCCTATGACTCTCTGAGAACCCTTAAAAAAGTGACAAATTAGGTATTCATAAGTGAACATTATTAAGATTTTTTCAACTAGTATGAATCATTCCAAACCAAATTATAGTAGAAATGCCATATCCATTTTAAATCCTAAACTATCCACTTAAATGGCCAATAATTTATTCTTTGAGAGAACACGAACAAGACTCCAATCAATTTACATGAGACAGTCCAAGCAAATAGGAAACTGCTGCCAAGTTCCAATTGTTCCATCCTAGTAATTTTATAAAAAAAAAAAAAAAAGATTGAGTAGAAAACAAGAGAGTTGTTTTTATAACTTAGCTATAAATAAAATGAAGTGTGGGTGTGGGTGGTTGTGTGCAAAAATCTCATCAAAGAATGTATGAATGTGCTTGGGAAACAGTTTTGACAAAGCAGAGTCACCTCTAGGCCACATGGTACCTCCTCTTTCTCTGAACACCTTTATGCAATATACAAACACACAATTCTAGGTAATAATAGCCCTGCACAAAAACTATTCTTACAGTCATGGGTAACTTCTATCTCACTTATCAAAAGGAAACACAATCATTCAATACCTACTTTACCCCCAAGTGAACCCTCACCTCAGCAGACACAACCTAAGAGGAAAGCCTGAGAAGAAACAAAGGGCAATTCACCTTGCCATGGCCCAAGGAAGAATTTCATTAATTATATGACATGTTTCTCTCATTTCATTGAGATATAAAGGGAGATGCGGTGTGATGAAAGTCCCCCAAACACCTCCAAGGTGGCCATACCTTTAGTCACCTAAACTCTGGATGGAACAGAAAACATAAAGTTATAAACATAAGGTTACCATTTCCACATAAGGTCACTGAATGGACTCTTGATGGTGACCCCTGGAGCAAAGAACTTGCTTTAGGAAGATCCAACTACTATACAAAAAGAAAAGGGGCTTCCCAAAGGACAGTTGAGGCTTGGGATTTTAAAATTGAAGGAACAGCAAGAGTTACTTAATTTGACCCTTTAACTTGACATATAATGAAGGAGATCCAAGGCATTTCAATGACTCTCCGAAGGTCATCTAATGTTTTATAATAATTGAACTTGAACCTATCTATATCTCACTACTCATCATTCATTGTTCTTTCCAGTACAAGTCTGAAACCCCATTTTCTGCAGTGAATTCTCAAAAAAAGGAGCACTGGGCAATTACAGACAAGATCTTAGTGAATAATATTTAATTATGGGGCAAAGGGCAGCCCGGGTGGCTCAGCGGTTTAGCGCTGCTTTTGGCCCAGGGTGTGATCCTGGAGTCCTGGGATTGAGTCCTATGTCAGGCTCCCTGCATGGAGCCTGCTTCTTCCTCTGCCTGTGCCTCTGCCTCTCTCTCTTTCTCTCTCTCTCTCTCTCTCTCTCTCTCTCTTCTCTGTGTATTCTCATGAATAAATAAATAAAATCTTTTTTTAATAAATAAAATCTTAAAAAAAATTATGGGGCAAAAACACTTTCCTTAATGATAGATATATTCTGTATTTGACAGAGATGTTGGTCACATGTTTATATGTTTGACTGTACATTCATTATACTTAGGATCTGTACACTTCACCATAAGTCATAAATTATTTTATTATTAAAATAACAATACTTAATAAAGATAATTTATGAAGTGCCAAAAACTATTCAATAACAAATTCTGCACCATATATCATTAAACTTATGCCACCTTATCCTGGGTCATATAGCCATCAGAACTCTGAGGCAAGGATTAAGATACTAAATTTTACTTTAGAATTTCAAACTTAGGGCAGTGAGGGTGAGCAAAAAAGGGGAAAGAAGGTAAAGAAAGATGTAGAGCACTCAATGTGATACATTACTTCACATGATTACTGCTTCACAAGGAACCGGGAAGAGACACAGCAGGCCACTCAGCAGATGTGTTCACTCAGTACATAGGACTTCTCTAGAAGCTTTGCTAAAAGGATTTGCATTTCAGAGTACTCCAGAGGAGAGAGAAAGGGGGGAAATCTGACTTGCTTCTTCCTACCTCCCATTTCCCTCTCCCCATTTCCCATATTCCCCAGCAATACTTGAAGCGCCCTTGGTCAGTTGCTCAAGAAGCCAGATCCCACATCCCACAGAGCAGTGTTTCTTCTCAGTTTGAATGCTGAAGGGTGACTCAGTGCAGATGGTATGCTAAACAAATTGATAAGAAGAAGGAAAACAGTCAAAGAAACCTGAGATGGCACATAAGGTTTATAACCTAATACAGATTAACAAGTAGATGGTAGAATAAAAGGTACATTATTATCCTGTTTTTATTAAAGAAATAAGACTAAGAGAATATACACCAAAATAGTAACAGTAATCATGCCTGGGATGGTAAAGTTAGTGCGTATTTTTTTATCTACTTTGTTCTTCTCTGTATCTGCTGGATTTCCTACCCCCAAATCCAAATACTCAAGTCTCCACGTTCTTTTCTCCTTCACCCTACTAGCTTCAACCCTTCATGCCATAATGATGTTTCTAGGCCTACAAAGGATGGTTACTTGGGATTTAGTTATTAAACTCAATACAGAAAGCACATATTGCATATAGCAAAAATCACTTTTGAAAATCCCTTCAGTTCTTCATAACAAGTAATTTATTTCCATAACAAATGGGACATTCTGTACTACCCATAAAGTAATACTTAGATCCCCTAAAATTTGAAAACTTCTAAGCTTCACTGAAGGAAGTAACAACATTAGAAATCTGTGTGCCATTGTATGGGCAGTCAAATCAAACTGGCATTGAGATAATGCTTGTACTCTAAGTGCCCTATGGTTCCCATCCTTCTTTTAATCAGGGTTCCACTCAAGTATAATTTCCTGATATACAGGATGGCTTGCAGGAGGAAGAGGAGAAACAGGGCATTCAGCAGTTCACTGGAAGATTCTAGAGAGATGATGAAAAGATCAAGGCACAGGTATGAAGAGGAAGGCATTTCCAAAATATTGGTATTACTGTGCAGTTCAAAAATCATAATTAAATCCATTGAAAATAATCATGATTTAATGTTTACAAAGGCAGCTTAAAGTTTATATATGCATTAAAATAAAAACATATTTACTATGAAAAAATGGAACCTCCACAGATGTCTCTTTGCTAACAGCCACATCTGAAAGTCAACTCCTGTTGACTTCTACCCTCTTAACTTGACTTATTTTGCCTAGAGCACTTATAATACCCTGACACCATATTAAATACCTACTTGCTAATTTGTTGAATGTCTCCTTCACTAGAATGTAAGGTCCATGAGGGCAGAGGCTTAGTATGTTTTGTTCACTGCTGTGTCCTCAGTGAGCTTAGAAGGTGTGGCACGTAATAGATGTGCAATAAATATTCGTTAAAGTAACCATTAAATCCCTAACCTGTTTTAATATTAAACCTCTATAATCTTAATACATGTTCTCAACTGTGTTTGTTATTTGTTGTTTTGAGAAAGCCACTCCACTGTTTTCTTCTCTTTTTCTTCAGATATAGGTATTAGCAAAATTAGGGCATTAATTGCCCACTTTAGGGCCAAACAGGACTAAGGCCATACATTAACTACTGCACCCTACTTAACAAACCATTTCACAAATCTTGCATTTTTCATGCTTCCTTTCTGAATCATTGAGTTTTTGTAGAATTATTACTATTTTTTACACTATGCTTTCTTGTTCTGACAGTTTAGGCTACTGAATTACAGTAGCTCTGTATGGCATACCTGCAATATTCAATTTGAAAACTGATTTATGCCAATACATCTCTGGGACTGGAAATTCAAGTTTACTTCTATATGACTGTAGAACACAACCTATCTAGCAAATTTACTAGTACCTTTCAAATATTATGCTACGATTTTCTGTAGCCTGCTATCATCTGTCTTAAAAACACATTTTACAAATATATAAAGTCATTTAATGAGTTTGACCCAACCAGATTTATACTTTGCTTTCTAAGAAATTTTAATGTGTTCTTTGAAAACTATGAATAAAGGATGTTCCTGAGGTAAAAGAAGGCAAAATGAATGTTTTCATTTTCTATATTTATACCTTGTCTCATTCTAAAATTGACTTCAGATAATTTATAGTAATAATTAAACTCTACAAGGTGAAAAATATATAAGAACTCAAGGACAAGGGAAAATAAAGGAATAATGATAAGATGTGGCCAGAGAAGCTTCTTTTATAACTAGAAGGCAGGGAAGAAGAATAGACTATAAATAATTATACTTTGTTGTTTTTCCCTGGTCATTATGACCATCTAAAATTTCTATACCGGGATCCCTGGGTGGCGCAGCGGTTTGGCGCCTGCCTTTGGCCCAGGGCGCGATCCTGGAGACCTGGGATCGAATCCCACATCAGGCTCCCGGTGCATGGAGCCTGCTTCTCCCTCCACCTGTGTCTCTGCCTCTCTCTCTCTGTGACTATCATAAATAAATAAAAAATTAAAAAATAAAATAAAATAAAATTTCTATACCATGAGAAAAGAACAAAGTATTCAATTCTCCCCGGAAAAGATTTTAATTAAAGAAAAAAAGAAAATATTTGCTTCAATGTTTGAAATATAACATAAATTGTTACTGGGTAAGCTTGGCCTCAGATTCCACTGATACAAGTAAAATTCAGTCTTCAAAGTAGGGTTTCTGTGCTCTACGGGGTGTGTATGCCAACCTATCAGCCCATTTAGAGTGAATGGGAACTCTCAGGACTTTTTATATTTAATTTTATGTGATGTATTTAAATTTATATTTTGAGGTTCTGTAATGTTTATCTTGCATATTTCGAATACTTCTTTCCAGTCTAATTTCAAAGTACAAATATATTTTTTTAACAAAATTGGGATCAGAATATACATACACACACATGTATGTATACACATTCATACATATGTATATGCACACATATATAACATGTGTGGTTTAGTATTATCTTTTTTCACTGAGCCTTCTATCAGAAATATTCTCTTATGCATTAAATACTACTTGAAAAAAACAAATACTAAAAAAAATTAAAAAAAGAAAAAACAAATATATTAAATATATTATATGGATGAACTATAAATTCCATTTAGATGTAATCCCTAGTTGTTGAATTTGATTCCAAGATTAACTATTTTAAATAAAGTTGCAATGACATCTTTGCACACAGACTTTCTTTAGAAGTGGAATTACTGTTTTAACATTTATGATATGGATACTATGCTATTCTCACAAATGTAAACATTTTTAATGCAAAAAGTACTTAGCTGATCATTATTTTGCCCTCTTCCCATTACATTTTAACAGCTAGGGAAATCATTTTGAATGTACTATTGTTACTAAAAAAATCTATTTTTCTGACCCTATATTTATCTCTTCAAATTAACATCATGATAAAAGATGTCCTCTTAGATAAATAAACCTATTTATATTATGCCTTTGTTGTGTTGGGTAGAAGTAAAAAACAAGGAATGTATAAGCTTTCAATTATATAGACCTTTATTGCTGAGAGCTCCAACTAATCCCTTCTGCCAAAACACTGTTGACAGCAATTCCAGGACTAAAGTCCTAGGGAGATATCAAGATCCAATCACAATAATGCTACATGTAGCCATCATATTGCAGCTTTTATCCTTGAATAAGATCAACTGGAAATTGCACAAAACTTGAGAAATGTTACTATTCTTTAACTTCTCTTCCCAAATTATGCTTATGATTGTATGCCACATCATCATCCAGGCAACAGATGCTATGGGCAGCAAATTAGACATCTGAGGGGGGCACTTGATGGGATGAGCACTGGGTATTATGCTATATGTTGGCAAATCGAACTCCAATAAAAAATATACAAAAAAATAGAAATGCATGTAATAAAAGAAAAAATAAAGTAACAAGTTTTAATAACAATTATAAAAACAAGACATACCCTGAGGACTCAGGCTACTCTGAGAACAATTTAATTTAAAAGAATCAAGTGTTGATTTGAAAGGTAGTCTGGTTTGTTTCTTTGCAGTATGTGAAAGAGAGTCTAATATTAATCTTCTATACAGAAACACACAGAAACTTAAAAAATTAAAGAGGATAGGTATAATTGTATCGATTTTTTAAGTTAAAAAATACAAACAAAACAAACCTATTCTTATATGGTCAACTAATGTATGACAGAGGAGATAAGAATATACAATGGGGAAAAGACAGTCTCTTCAATAAATCATGCTGGGAAAACTGGAAAGCAACATGTAAGACAATGAATGGGACCACTTTTTAACACCACACATAAATATGAACTCAAAATGGATTAAAGACCTAAATGTGAGACCTGAAACCATAAAAAACCAAGAAGAGAACACAGGTAGTGATTTCTCTGACACTGGCCATGACATTTTTCTAGATATGTCTCCTAAGGTAAGAGAAACAAAAGCAAAATTAAACTACTGGAACTACATTATAAAATGAAAATCTCTTACACAGCAAAGTGAGGGGATGGGTGAAACAGGTGATAAGGATTAAGGAGGGCACTTGTGATGAGCACTAGGTGATGTATGGAATGCTGAATCACTATATTGTACATCTGAAACCATAACACTGTGTATTAACCACACTGGAATAAAAATATACTGAAAAGATGTACTAACCAATTCCAATGTATAGATCTTATTTGGACCCTGATTCAAACAAACTGTAAAATATATATTGGTGTGTGTATAAATCAATCAATCAATCAATCAGGAAAGTGTGATCTCTAAATATCCGCTCATAATAAATTGCTGTTAACTTTTTAGCTGTGATAAATGGTACTATGTTTTAAAAGGTAAGCACATTCATATTTAAAATTACATTCTGAAATATTAGAAGATGAAATATGATGGCTGGAATTTACTTCATAATAATCTAGTGAGTGGATAGCAATATAGGTAGAACAAAATTGGACAAGAGCTGATCATTGTTGAAGCTGAGTGGTAGGTACATGGGAGCTCATCATACTATTCTTCTATGTTTGTATATGTTTGAAATTTTCCATTATAAAAGTAAGGAAAAATACAATGAAAGAATTATAAGGTATACCAATTCTTCTTGAATTTCACATTCAAGAAAATACATCCTATATAAAAAAGATAGCAGCATTATCATTCATTCATCCATTCAACAAATATTTGAGAACCCAATGTACCAGAAGTGTGGGGGGGGGATCAAATATATATCATAAGTTCCCTCTACACACAAAGAGTTTACACACCATTAATATTCACCACATAATGTATTTTTCTTTGAATGAAATAGACCAACTGTTTATACAGAATAAAGAGTTCTCCTTTCCATAGTAATCATTAATAATACCATGGAATAAAAAAAATAATAATACCATGGAATGCCTTCCCTCTTTACCTTTCCTCCTTGAGAGTTAGCATAGAGGATAGTAAAGGCATAAAAGATTTGCTTTAAATTTCAGCCTCAGGGATCACTGATCATTTGAAATAGCCAAAGCCATTGGTGTAGTTGATGATCTCAGCATCCCAGCTGTGGCCAGTAAAAAGCTTGAAATACAGGATTCACTTGGGGGTAGTCGTTGGCGAGGAGGAAGAGAGATCTTCCAGTTAACATTACTGGGAAACTTATCCTTTCACTCCAAATAAATGGATTTCCTGAAAGAAAATTATTTTCCTGTCCTACTGAGAATAAAGGAAGAAATAAATACAAGAGCTACTGTACTGAATGCAGTGTTCACCCAAAAGCATGGATGTGAGAAAGATGAAAATTAGCAGCTCGTGAGTAGAGAAAAAAGAGCAGAGGACAAAGAAAAGAAGGAGGCAAAACATAATGCTCTCAAACATCAGACCCATAAGAAAGTAAGCAAAGGGATCCCTGAGTGGCTCAGCGGTTTAGCGCCTGCCTTCGTCCCAGGGCACAATCCTCGAGTTCCGAAATCGAGTCCCACAGCAGGCTCCCTGCATGGAGCCTGCTTCTCCCTCTGCCTGTGTCTCTGCCCCTCTCCCTGTGTGTGTCTCTCATGAATACATAAATAAAATCTATTTTTTTAAAAAATAAATAAAAGTAAAATGTTTAGGGGGTACCTAAGTGGCTCAGTCAGTTAAGTGTCTGACTCTTGATTTCAGCTCAGATCATGATCTCAGGGTCATGAGATTGTGCCTGGCATGAGATTGTGCCTGGCAAAATTCTCTTTCTCTACCTCTGCCCCTCCCTCACCATTCACACACGTGCATGTTCTCTCTCTCCCAAAAAATAATAATGATAATAATAATGTAATATCATTATATAGTGACAGATGGTGACTACACTTACTGTGGTAAACACTGAGTAATGGATAGAAATGTCAAATTATTATGTTGTACATCTGCAACTAATATATCATTGTATGTCAACCATACTTTTTTAAAAAGATTTTATTTATTTATTCATGAGAGACAGAGACACAGAGAGAAAGAGAGAGAGAGGCAGAGACACAGGCAGAGGGAGAAGGAGGCTCCATGCAGGGAGCCTGACATAGGACTCGATCCCAGGTCTCCAGGATCACGCCCTGGGCTGAAGGCAGCACTAAACCACTGAGCCACCTGGGCTGCCCTCAACCATACTTCTATAAAAATAAATAGAAAAATACTTCAGGGCATACAGTGTGATAGTAAATGTGTATTGTTTTGTAAACCTTCAATTCTAAAAACAATCAGTTGTCTTAATCAAGAGTCTATATTCCTAGAGTGGTCAGTTAGCATAATATTACAAAGACTATGCTGCAAAGGATGCTATTCTACTACAAGTTCTTTTGTTATCCTATCAAAACCAACATGCCATGCTTTGTTAATTAGCACATTGAAAGTCCAAAAGATGGATTCTGATGAAAGTGATCTGTTAATTAACATGATGAATGTTTAAAATGAGCTTTCCATGATAAAGATAAAGCTACTCAATAAATATGGACTGAATAAAAATATTTTAGAGCCATTGCCCACATTTACATTAATAGGGATTAGAAATCAGCAAGGCCCATTGCCTATGCACTTAGGGATAGCAACCAAGGCTTGATCCCTAAATATTTCTGGGTCCAGCTATTTTTTCAGAGAATTTCTGATTGCCTGATACAACTGGAAATAATAAAGTCCTGCCTCTGGGATATTGTTATGTCTCTGCCCTAATGTAACCTTTCATACAAGGTGGACGACAAAACATCTGAAAAGACAAAGGCCTGAAACTCTAAAAAGCTTAAAGAACAGGTTGAATTAACTATTTTGCGCCTACTTGTGAATAAACACTTATTTAATTAAAATCTGTATATGTGGCAGGATTTGGTCTGAGACTTCCTTCCATTATGACATAGTAGTGAGGCTGTAGGTGAATAGAGAACCATCGTCCACTAAAAACTTCAGCAGCTACTGTTACCCACCAAAGTGACCTTAAAATTGTATATGACCAAAGTGATTTAGGCAAATTCATCTAAAGTGAGATAATCAATAAATACATATAATAAGTAAATAACATAGTTTCAGATAATAATAAGGACTATAAAAAACAAGAGGCAAGAATATAGAGATTGTGAGGCCAGAGAGAACCTGATAAGTTAATATTTAAGGATAAGCAACCAAAACCATAATTTGCTTTAATTTTTTAAGTTTTTATTTAAATTCCAGTTAACATACAGTGTAATATTAGTTTCAGGTGTACAATATTGTGATTTAGCACTTCCATACAACAGCCAGTGCTCATCACAAGTGTACTCCTTAATTTCCATCACCTATTTCACTCAACTTCCCTAATAAACATCAGTTTGTTCTCTACAGTTTAGAGTCTGTCTCTTGGTTTGCCTCTCCCCTCTTTGTTTTCCTTTTACTTACTTGTTTCATTTCTGAAACTCCACATATGAGTGAAATCATATTGTATTTGTCTTTCTCTGACTATTTTGCTTAACATAATACTCTCTAGCTCCAACCATGTCATTGCAAATGGAAAGATCTCATTCCTTTTTTATGGCTGAGTAATATTCCATTGTGTATATATACCACATCTTCTTTATCTATTCATTAGTTCATGGACACTTGGACTGTTTCCATAATTTGGCTATAATATATGACAGTGGTATAAACATCAAAGTGCATACATCCCTTTGAAATAGTATTCTTATATTCTTTGGGGAAATACACAAAAATAAATTCATAATGGATGAAAGAACTAGATGTGGGATCTGAAGCCATAAAAATCCTAGAAAAGAACACAGGCAGGAACTTCTTTGACATCAGCAGTAGCAAATTCTTTCTAGATACATCTCCTAAGGCAAGGGGAAAAAAGCAAAAATACACTATTGGGACTACATCAAAATTTTAAAAATTTGAATAAATGGACAGGATAAAGAACAGTATATTAGATACAGGTAAAGAGAGAACTAGTAATGGTGAGCTAGGTAATTAAACCTAACTCTCTAGCCAAGAACAATTCAAAAAGCTGAGAAAATATATTTTTTTAAATTTTGATTTTGTAAAGGTAGTGAAGACATACTACTTATTGAAGGATTTGGAGAAGGGCAGAGTAGGGAGAGAAGAGCCAAGAAAAGAAGGAAAGCAGGATAGTGAGCAAAAGAGATGAAAGAGAGAATTGCGGAGTAGCTCTATTTGAAGAGATGATAGCTGAGAATTTTCCAAACTAATAAAAGACATCAAGCCACAGATTCTAGAAGTACTATTAATCCTTAGACAAATACAAAGAAAATCACCTGTGATGGTTTATTTTATGTGCCAACTTAGCTTGGGCATGGTACATAGTTTTTGGTTAAACATCAATCTAGATGTTGCTGTGAAGGCATTTTTTAGATGCGGCTAACATTTAAATCCGTGGATTTTGAGTAAAGCAGATTACCATCCATAATATTCAGTGGCCTAAATATATCATATGTACATCAAATGTAAATAGACAATTAAAAGATAAAAAATTAACTATATGCTGCTTATAAATGATATTCCTTAAATATTAGAATATAATATAAAAGGTTGAATAAGAGGTAAAAAGTTATATCATACACTAACCAAAAGAGGCTTCTATATCTATATTAAAATTAAACAAAATAGACTAATGCTAAAAGCATTGAGTTAAAAAAAGATATTTTGTAACAATAAATGATTCCATTTACTATGAAGATAATGACAATTCTAAATTGTCATACATCTCATAACACACCTTCAAAAATATATAAAGCAAAACTTGATATAATTAAGGGATAAAAAGATAAATCCACAATCTTAGTAGGATAATTTAATTTATCTGTCTCACTAACTCATAAAAAAAATCAGATTTAAGGTGTGGGGCGATGGCAGAAGAGTAGGGTCCCCAAGTCACCTGTCCCCACCAACTTACCTAGATAACTTTCAAATCATCCTACGAATTCGGCCTGAGATCTAAAGAGAGAACAGCTGGAGCATTACAGAGAGAAGAGTTTGCACTTCTAACAAATACAACTCGTTTTTAGCCACTCTGCACTGAGCAAAATGACTAGAAAGAAGAACTCACCACAAAAGAAGGAATCAGAAACAGTACTCTCTGCCACGGAGTTACAGAATTTGGATTACAATTCGATGTCAGAAAGCCAATTCAGAAGCACAATTATAAAGCTACTGGTGGCTCTGGAAAAAAGCATAAAGGATTCAAGAGACTTCATAACTGCAGAACTTAGATCTAATCAGGCTGAAATTAAAAGTCAATTAAATGAGATGCAATCCAAACTGGAGGTCCTAACGACGAGGGTTAATGAGGTAGAAGAAAGAGTGAGTGACATAGAAGACAAGTTGATGGCAAGGAAGGAAGCTGAGGAAAAAAGAGAAAAACAATTAAAAGACCGTGAGGAAAGGTTAAGGGAAATAAATGACAGCCTCAGAAGGAAAATCTGTTTATTTGGGGTTCCAGAGGGAGCCAAAAGGGACAGAGGACCAGAAAACATATTTGAACAAATCATAGCTGGGAATTTCCCTAACTTGGGGAGGGAAACAGGCATTCAGATCCAGGAGATAGAGAGACACCCCCCCCCTAAAATCAATAAAAACCGGTCAACAACTCAACATTTAATAGTGAAACTTGCAAATTCCAAAGATAAAGAGAAAATCCTTAAAGCAACACAAGATAAGAGATCCCTAACTTATATGGGAAGCAATATTAGATTAACAGCAGACCTCTGCACAGAGACCTGGCAGGCCAGAAAGGGCTGACAGGATATATTCAGGGTCCTAAATGAGAAGAACATGCTGCCCAAGAATATTCTATCCAGCAAGGCTCTCATTCAGAATAGGAGGAGAGATAAAGAGCTTCCAAGATAGGCAGAAACTGAAAGAATATGTGACCACCAAACCAGCTGTGCAAGAAATATTAAGGGGGACTCTGTAAAAGAAAGAGGAAGCCCAAAGAAATAAGCCACAAAAACAGGGACTGAATAGGTATTATGATGACACTAAATTCATATCTTTCAATATGTGGAGAAAGGGAAACCCTCTTGCACTGTTGGTTTGCAATGTGAACTGGTGCAGCCCCTCTGGAAAACTGTGTGGAGGTTCCTCAAAGAGTTAAAATAGAACTGCCCTACGACCCAGCAATTGCACTGCTGGGGATTTACCCCAAAGATACAGATTCAGTGAAACGGCAGGACACCTGCACCCCAATGTTTATAGCAGCAATGTCCTTAATAGCCAAACTGTGGAAGGAGCCTTGGTGTCCATCAAAAGACGAGTGGATAAAGAAGATGTGTTCTATATATATAATGGAATATTACTCAGCCATTAAAAATGACAAATACCCCCCATTTGCTTCAATGTGGATGGAACTGGAGGGTATTATGCTGAGTGAAGTGAGTCAGTCGGAGAAGGACAAACATTACATGGTCTCATTCATTTGGGGAATATAAAAATAGTGAAAGGGACTAAAGGGGAAGGGAGAGAAAATGAGTGGGAAGTATCAGTGAGGGTGACAGAACATGAGAGACTCCTAACTCTGGGAAATGAACAAGGGGTGCTGGAAGGGGAGGTGGGAAGGGGGATGGGGTGACTTTGTGATGGGCACTGAGGGGGGCACTTGACAGGATGAGCACTGGGTGTTAATGCTATATGTTGGCAAACTGAACTCCAATAAAAAATATATACAAAAAAATCAGATTTAAAAAATCCTTATGGAGAAACTTGGAAAAGCATGGCTAACAAACTTGACCTAATTTATATATGTAGAACATTGAATCCCAAAACTGCAGAATATACATTCTTTTCAAGTACACTTGGAACATTTAAAAAGCTGACCATATATGAATGTATGTTCTCTGATCACAGCAGAATTAAGCTAGAAATAAATAACAGATAGTAGAAAATCTTTCATATAGTTGGAAATTAAGCAGTACTTAAATGACCCATGCATGATTCAAAGAAGCAATCACGACAAAAATCAGAAAGTATTTCAAGTGACTGATAATTTCAAAAAAACAATGTATCAAAACTTATGGATGCAGCTACAGCTATGTTTAAGGGGGAAATTCACAGAATTTATGCATCTATTAGAAAGAAAGACTGTAAACCAGTGATCTAATAAGCATGTTAAGAAGTTAGAAAAAGGACAAATTAAAGCAAAAAGGTAGAAGTAAGGGAAAAAATAAGAGCAGAAATCAGCAACAAAGAAATCAAACAATCAACACACTCTTGAAAAACAAGGTGAGAGATGTCATTCAATTGGATATCAACTTATTCCATACCTACAGAAATTAAAGCATCATGGTATTGCCACAAAGACAAATAGAACAATGGAACAGAATTGAGAGTCCAGAAACAAACTCCTACACATATGCAGACACTTGATTTATGACAAAGGTGGTACTACAGAGCAGAGGAGAAAGGGTAGGATCTTTAATAAATGGTGCTGACCTCAAGGTAGAGACTGATTTTAGTTTCTACTGCCCTCCACGTTTGTGACCACTGAAAATTTATACTCTCTACATGTGTAATTAAATACATTTATACTAATATTTAATCAAAATGGAAATATTAGTGTATTGAACTGTAATATTCAAGTATATGCTTTGCTTTTTATAATTGAAGAGATTTTTTAAAAATATTTTATTTATTTATTTGAGAGAGAGACAGAGATAGCAAGAGAGCATGAGCAAGGAGGAGAGGGAGAAGTAGACTCCCCATTGAGCAGGGAGCCCAACATGGGGCTCGATCCTATAACCCTGGGATCATGACCTGAGCCAAAGGCAGACACTTCACTGACTGAGCCACCCAGGCATCGTGCCTTTTATAATCAAACTCTTTCAGGAATTACTTTAAAAATTAAAGCTTTTATAAATATGATAGGTATGATATAAGTAAATACATTTTTAATTGTCTTTAAGTTCTCAATTTATATCTAGACAGGAGCTTGTGCACCCCACAGGATCTACTTCATTCTTTGAAGTAATTTAAACTGTACAAAAGAAAGAAAGAAAGAAAGGAAGGAAGGAAGGAAGGAAGGAAGAAAGAAAGAAAGAAAGAAAGAAAGAAAGAAAGAAAGAAAGAAAGAGAAAACGTAACATAACGTAGTATTAGCCTGTTTAGGACTGAGCATGAATGTGAAATGGAAGTATAAGAGAGCAAGTAAACATGCTATAGATTCAGAATGAAGGGACTCTTCCTTAAGTGAAAATGTAATCATCTCAAGTACTTATAAGCTCTTCACAGATGTTTATTTATATAAGAACATGTAAATACAAACAGCTGTTTAGTTAAAAGCAGATTATAAATCCAGTGCTTTAGAATTGAAATGTATTAAGTGCTACTTAGCTAAGAGTGTCTTAACCACACAAAATGTACATTATAACATGCAGGTTTTGGGAATTTTTTTTGTTTTGTTCTACAGAAAGATTAAAGTGATTTGGAAACATCTTAGCATATGTGGAATCATACTACATTCTTCATAACATTAATCCAGAATATATGCCAAATGTAGTTTGATGTTACAGAGAAAAGTAAGGGCTTTGGATTCAAAAAGAACTAAATTCAAATCACAACTCTCTAACATAATAGTTGGACAAGCCACTTAACTCTATGAACCTTGGTTTTTTTCTTCTGTAAAACTGCAGAAGCCAACATCTAACATCACAGAATGCTGGGATGGAGCTTTTCTTGCCTGAAGTATCAAAATAATAGATGTCAGAACACAAATATAAAACCGCATTCCTTCACCCACCACTCTTACAGAGTCACTAAGGAGACAGTCTATGACTCTTTTATCAGTTATATTTTGCTATATAGCAAACCACCCCACCACGTAGTCCTTAAAACTACAAACATACAGTATTTCTCACATTTCTGTGCATCGCCGTGGCAGTTCTTCTGGTTTGGCCAGCTTGGCTGGGCTAGATGATCTAAAATGGCCTCTTTCCCATGTCTGGCTGTTGACCTGATGTCAAATAGGGTAATACAAAGGCCACATGACCCTAATCATCCAGCAGGCTTATTCACACAGTCATAATCAGAGCTCCCAAGAGCAGCAAGAGAGTCAAAGCCCCCATTGGGCAAGTACTTCTTTAAGGTCTCTACTTGTAGCACATTTTCTATTGTCCCACTGGCCAAAGCAAGTTACATGGCCAACCTACCACAACTCTTGAATCCCTCAGAAAGATAAGAGATAAAAAAGAGGTTTGAGAACAGACCCTATTTGCTAGTAAGAGTTCAATAAATATATGTTGAATAGAATAATAAACAAATGAAAGAAAAAAAAAAGGATGGTGGCACCATTAACCAAAATAGGAGGTTTAGCTAAAGAAACAGGCTCAGGATTAATGGGAAAGAGTGACTTCCATTCCAAATACATAAAACCCTGAGGTACTCATGAGACATTCAATAAAGACAGCCAATAGACAATTACATATACCCTTCTGGAATGTTGTGGAATGCTTTCCTGGAGCTATTTTAGAAGTTAAAAATAATTTTTTTATTTGTGTCTGTCCTTTACAATTATCTTTTATTTACAATTATTATTTACATGGTAGTGGTCTTCAACTACTACATTTCCTCAAATCTAGATGTATTTTCCACATTTTAACAGTCCAACTAATGTCTGTTACATCCATATACACATTTAACATGATAGTATTCCCTTATGGAAAGCTGAGATAAATCAATACAGCATTTTAAAATTTATGACACATTAAAATTGAGGAACTATTATTAACTATAAACTCTTGATCTGCTGTATCTGGGAGTAGATTTTAACCTATTAGGTAAGGCTAATTTTACTTCAGACCCAATCAAGAAGTTTCTCTTGATCTTTCTTTAAAACTTGTACCACTTTCTCTTTTACCTACCTCAGAAAAAGCCACCACCATCCAGCCAACAGTTAAATCTATAAACCTGACAGATATTCTTTTTTTAATATTTTATTTATTTATTCATGAGAGACACAGAGAGAAAGAGGCAGAGACACAGGCAGAGGGAGAAGCAGGCTCCATGTAGGGAGCCTGATGTGGGACTCAATCCTGGGACTCCAGGATCACGCCCTGGGCCAAAGGGAGGCGCTAAACCACGGAGCCACCCAGAGATCTCCCCTGACAGATATTCTTGATGATTTCTTCTTCCTCATATATAAAAATCAGTCCATTGCCATATCCCACTGAATCTACCTCTAAAATATGACCCAAACACATCTCCATTACTACTACCCTATATCAAGCACCATCAACATGCACCTAGACTATTTTGATATACTCTGAGTTGGTACCCTTGCTTCCACTCTGTCCTTCGTGCTATCCACTTTCCACTTAGCAGCCAAAGGACTTTTTGTTTAAATGTTAGCTCCATCATTTTACTCTCCTACTTAAAACTCTTCAAATTCCTATGGCTCTTAGAATAAAATCCACAATGACATCCACAACCCTCCACAAATTTCAAGCCTCTGACAACCTCTTTAACCTCATCTTGTACCTCTTTCCACTTTACTCCATTAACACTCATCTACTTTGAGTTTTCCTAATTTTTATTAAGCTCTTTTCCTCCTCATAACCCTAATCTATGCTGTTCTCTCTGCCAAGTCTATTCTTCTCTCTTCTTCCAGTTCATCCATACTGACCTTTTAAGTCTCAGCTTAACTTCCTTGACCTTCCCATCCATATATGTATATGTACGCACATATATATAGTTTATTTTTGTCTCTCCCATTGGACCATTAATTTCATGAGGCAAAAACTTTGCTTGTCTTGTTTACTACCAATTGTTCACAGACTACCTAGTGCATAGTAGACACTTAATAATATTCTTGAGGAATAAACAAAGAAATAACCAAAACATCCTCATACAAAGGAGCAAAACTGCTGGTCACACATAACACAGTATCTTATGACCAGAGAAACTAGAGAATAGGAGGCTTAGGTGAATAATGGACAAAAGCTGCAGATCTTACAAACAGAATGAGAAACAATTTTCAGTCAAAAGTTATAGCAACAGGCACAATATATTGGCAAGAAGCAAAACTTTAAATTTCCTTAGCAATACAAAGATTACACATTTAAAATATAAATTTAGGGCAAAGACTGAGCAGTTCCCACACAAATCCCAAGGGCCCTTATACTAGTAAATGATGTCCTAAGGCTGATGGTTAAGTGGCAACAATGGCAAAAGATCCAGAGGAAGATTACGGAAACCCAGGTTTGGAAGAGGCTGCTGGTTGTCTCCCAGCATCCGCCTTCCCTTTATTCTATGTAATCCAATTTTTGGGCAGTGACCATGATTGATACAGGCAAAGCTCCAGAAGCACAGAAAAGAAAGCTGTATGTTGTGGCATAAAAACAGGTTTCAGAGAGGTGATAGGTATGTGGTGTGGCCACTGAATGTTCTAGAATCTTGTGCCTTGGGTGGCTGCTCCACATTACACATTTAAGTGGAGGAGAAAGGCCTCTTTTTTTGGAAAGAGGTGCATGGGATACCGTGAGGAATGGAATCAAGAGACCCAGGATCTAGGCTTTGACTAGCTTCTTACTAACTGTGAAGCTTGAGCATGGCAGGAGACTCATTGGGTCTCATGTTCTCCATATGAAAATGTTGACTGTGAAGGACTCCATGTAAATACATAGAAACCTGCTCAGTACTCCCAGAGAAATAATGAGTTGTGTCAGGCCTAGAAGGCTAGGTATGATCTCGTCAGACAGAGATTCTACTAAATTGTGCAGTCACATTTTTCTTTCATGCCCCCAAAAGGATCCCTGAGTCAGAGTTAGAAGTATTTGGGCTCTGCTGTTAATTAATTGTATGACATTAGATAAGTCATTCACTCTCTCTAGGCCTCACTTTTTCCAAATGCAAAATAAAGGAATTGAATTAGATGACCTCTGAGGCCACCCTGCCTTTATTTATGGCCTTTTCTCACCCAGTTATCTTTTTTTTTTAAATAGACTTAATTTTTTAAAAAAATATTTATTTATTCATTCATTCATTCATTCATTCATGATAGACATAGAGGGAGAGAGAGAGAGGCAGAGACACAGGCAGAGGGAGAAGCAGGCTCCATGCCGGGAGCCCAAGGCGGGACTCAATGCCGGGACCCTAGGATCGAACCCTGTGCCAAAGGCAGGCACTAAACCGCTGAGCCACCCAGGGATCCCCTTAAATAGACTTAATTTTTTTAAGTATTTATTTATTTATTTATTTACTTACTTACTTACTTACTTACTTACTTACTTATTTATTTGGCACAGAGAGAGAGCACAAGTAGGCAGAGTGGCAGGCAGAGGTAGAGGGAAAAGCACGCTCTGAGCAGAGAGCCTGATGTGGGGCTCCATCCCAGAACCCTGGGATCATAACTTGAGCTGAAGACAGATACTCAACTGGCTGAGCCACCCAGGTGCCCCTAGACCATATTTCCATATTTTTTAAAGCAGTTTTAGGTTCACAACAAAATTGAGGAAAAGGTACAAAGATTTCTCATATACTCCCTGCCCCCACACATGCATTATCCCCATTATTAATATCCCCTACTACAGAGGACATTTGTTACAACTGATGTACCTTCACTGACATGTCATTATCATCAAAAGTCCATAGTTTACATTAGAGTTCAGTCTTGGTCTTGTACATTCTATGGGTTTGGACAAATATATATCTACCACAGTATCACAGTATCATATAGAGTATTTTCACTGCCCTAAAAATCCTGTGTGCCCTGCCTATTCAACCCTCTCTCCCTGCTAAGCCCTGTCAACCACTGTTCCTTTTACTGTCTCCATAGTTTTCTTTTTCTAGAAGGTCATATAGTTGGAATCATATAATACGTAGCCTTTTCAGATTGGCTTCTTTCACTTGGTAATATCTAAGTTTCCCCCTCATATGTTTACATAGCTTGATAGCTCCTTTCAGTTTAGCACTGAATAATATTCTGTTGTCTAGGTGTGCCTGGGTGGCTTAATCGGTTAAGCAGCCTATTCTTGATTTCAGCTCAGATCATGATCTCGGGGCTCTGGGATAGAACCTCGCATCAGGCTCCACACTCAGTGGGGGGTCTACTTCAGGATTCTCTCTCTCCCTGTGCCCCTCCACCCACGCTTGAGCTCTCTCACTGTCTCAAGTAAATAAATAAATCTTAAAAAATATTAATATTCTGTTGCCTAGATGTACCACAGTTTATTTACTTGTTCACTGTAAATGTCACTGAAGGACATCTTAATTGCTTCCCAGGTTTTGCAATTATGAAACATCTTTGTGCAGATTTTTGTACAGGTATTTTCAATTCATTTGAATAAATACCAAGGAATGCAACTGCCAGGTTGCATGGTGTGTTTGGTCTTCTAAGAAACCGCCGAACTGTTATCCAAGGTGGCTGTACCATTTAGTACTCAAATCAGCAAATAATGGAGAATTCCAGTTGCTTCCCATTCTCACCAGTTTTTGATATTGTCAATGTTCTAATTTTTGGCCATTCTAATAAGTGCGCAGTGGCATCTCATTGTTGCTTTTATTTGTATTTCCCTGATGACATATAATAAGGAGCATATTTTCATATGTTTATTTGCCATTTGTATATCTTCCTTGGTATACAAGGTCTTTGGCCCATTTTTAAATTGGATTGTTTGTTTCTCTATTGTTGACTTTTAAGAGTTCTTTGTATATTTTGAATAATAGTCCATCACCATATTTGTCTTTTACAAATATTTTTCCCAGGAGCACCTGGGTGGTTCAGTCAGCTAAGTGTCTGCCTTCAGCTCAGGCCATGATCACAGGGTCCTGGTATCAAGCCCAGCATCGGGCTCCTTGTTCAGCAGGGAGCCTGGTTCTCCTTCTCCTTCTGCCTGCTGCTTCCCCTGCTTGTACTCTCTCTCTCTGTCAAGTAAATAAATAAAATCTTTTTAAAAAACAGATATTTTCCCCAGTCTGTGCCTTCTCTTTTTCTCTCTTGACAGTGTCCTCCAAAGAGCAGGAATTTTTATTTTAATGAAGCCCAGCTTGCCAATTCCTTCTTTCATGGATTGTCTTTGATGTTACATCTAAAAAGTCATCACCAAACCCTAGGCCATCCAGATTTTCTCATATGTTCTCTTCTAGGGATTTTATAGCTTTGCATTTTACATTTAAGTCTGTGATCCATTTTGACATAATCAAATAGTATACTTACTAGGACTGCCCAACTAAAGGCTGAATTCCTGAGCCTCTTTGACTCCTATGCATGTTCATGTGATAAAGTTCTAGCCAACAGAATATGTAGAGAAATTATGTGTACAAACTTTAGTTCTCACCCTTAAATGGAGAAGTGTATTTTCCTTCCCTCCCTCCTGTGATTTCTTCCATCCTGCTATCTGGTACATAAATGTTATGGCCATCTTGAACTGTATAGATAAGTACAGAGGAAGGACAGAAGAACAAAATAAACCATATAGAACACTGGTGCCATATCAGCAAGGGACTACTACCTAAAAGAAAGGTGAATTTCTATTTTCTTTAAGCCATTATTTTTTATTGTATATTTTTTATTGGAGTTTGATTTGCCAACATATAGCAGAACACCCAGTGCTCATCCCATCAAGTGCCCCCCTCAGTGCCCATCACCCAGTCACCCCATCTCCCCACCCACCTCCCCTTCCACTACCCCTTGTTTGTTTCCCAGAGTTAGGAGTCTCTCACGTTTTGTCTCCCTCTCTGATATTTACCACTCATTTTCTCTCCTTTCCCCTTCATTCCCTTTCACTATTTTTTATATTCCCCAAATGAATGAGCCCATATAATGTTTGTCCTCCGATTGACTTACTTCACTCAGCATAATGCCCTCCAGTTCTATCCACGTCGAAGAAAATGGTGGGTATTCATTGTTTTTCATTAAGCCATTATTAATTTACATTTCTATTAATTTGCATTTCTGTTTATATACAACAGAAATTACATTCTAACAGAGTGGACCATGCAAGAAGAGAAATCTAGACATTAGCAGACCAGAGACCATTCTTTTGGTTACTCCTAAGAAGGGGTTTTCATCTGTTCCTTGAGTTGTTAACTGTAAAGTAATATCAGAACCTACTTCATTTAATTTATAGTGGTGGCATATAATTATGTAATATTCATTACATATTGAAATGTTTATGGGTTCCATTAAATCAAATGTATTCATCATTCTTTTGTATTCTTTACCTAAAGATCAAAGCTATATAGACCCTCTAGATGTGTTAAAAATGAGTTTCCTGATTGGACCCTACACAGCAATAGCAGTAAATATTTTGGAGCTGAGACTGGCAAAACCAAGTAAAAAGCTTCCTCATACCTACCCTCACTCTGATTCATATACTCCTTACAAAATGTTGCTTTAACCAATTCATGGTATAGTATATACTATACCATGACAGTACTACATTTGAGGTATTTTAAATGGATATGCTGAAAATTCTCTTCCCTCCTCCTCATTTTATTCCTTCCTTCTCTATGCCTTGTACTAATCTCCATGGAATGTATCAACTGACTTCCTTATGCTCTGGCTTCTTCTTGAGTAAAGCCAATCAGAGGCACAGGCAGGGGATTGCAGGGTAGGACAAAAGAGAAGTTGGGATATTTATTCCTCCAATTTCTTCCCTGGCTGGCTACAGTGGACATTATTTCTTTTTCTCAACTGAAGGCCAAGAAGAAAGCACAGAATGTCCATGTTGTACATTTGTATAATTTTTCAGAGTGGAGGCTAAGTGTGGTTATGAACTGCTGACAAATTGGAAGCCACCACACACAGGCCATGACTACTAGGAATTTAGCCCAACATAAAATACTGTTGTACAGTGGCATGGTAGCCTCTCTTGTTTCACAGTATATAACCTATTTGCCATGACGTAACCAGTAAACCTTGGTCTAAACTGCATTCAGAGTGACAAAAACAAATATAAACTCTCAAACCTTACATGTGAATCATCTACAGTACTTGTTAAAGATGTAGATTCTTGAGCTGCATTTTAGGAAATTCTGATTCAGCTTATCTGGAACTTGTCTTGGAATCTGTAGGAAGTTGCCTGGGTAGGTTAGGCCCAGGTGTCAAAGGGGCACACTTTGAGAAACACTTAATTAGAATATTGTGGTTAAAAAAATTTAATATCCAAGTCTATCAATATTCAGTCTTCTTGGGCAGCAGAGTGTTAACCTCCAGCTAAACTCTATAATTCTTGCAGTCTGTCTTTTACAGCTACAGCAGAGTTTCCCAAATTGTCATATGCATACAAATAATCTGGAGGGGGGGCAGTCTTGTTAATCATAGCTTAATGTAATCATAAGATTCAAGAAGCATTTGCTAAAGACGAATGAAATCAAATTCTGCAACTCTTGAAAATTAAAATGATTACAAGAATATGTAACTGAAACTTGTGTTGATATAAATTGCTAACTATAACAACATAAGAGAAGCAATTTCTGAACTGCAAATATAGCTATATTGTTAATTGAAACATAGGTAAAATGAAATCTCTTAGCTAATGCTAAGTCATTAACTGACATAAAATATTTGTGTTTTGCTCTGTAATTTTCTATGTTAATTTTATATTCACCACTCAATTAAATTTACCTTACATTTAAGCAGAGACATTTAACTCAGCTTGATTATTATATTATGCTTATGAAGAAATGCAAGATTCAATAAAACATAAATATTTTAATGTGTTATAATTACTGGATAATTTTTCTTCCATGCATTAATAAATTTTTATAAACATTTGCTGTTTTATTCAGGTTCAAAGATTTCTCAACTTGAAACTGCATAAACTCTTTCTTTTAAATGGCCTTGATATAACCACCAAACCGTAAAATTTTGTACTGGATAATAAAATTATGCTTTCTCTTGAATGTTTGGTTTAAAATAATCAGGACTTTTCATACAGTTCAGTTCACATCACATGGTATCTATTGATACACTCAAGCCTTTAAACTGGCCCTTATAACGCCTGCTTCAGGATTTACAGAGCTGAAATCCTGATAACTGCAATACTTACCATTTAATTCACAATCTACTAAGTGTCAAGCACCTTACTGGGTGCCTTACATATGTGATCTCTTTTGAACCCCATGACAAGCCCATTTTGGTTATTACCCAAAATGTTAGGTAAGGAAATTGAAGCTAAAGAAGTGAAATGACTCACCCAATTTTTCACTGTGGGCAAGGGGTAAAGCCAAAATTTTAACTCAATATAACAAACTCTACATCTTTACACCCTGCCATGATGCATTGATGGAATATTAAAATACATTTGTTGAACAGTGGTTCTGTATACTCAACTTCAAAGAGGATTCAGGGTGAATAAACATAATCTTATATCCTCGAAAATGTTTCAATCTAATTGAAGTAGAAAATAGGAATAAAGGATGTGCACAGGTAGTTTTATTACTCACAGGAATATAAATAAATTGTGCTTTTTATTCAAGTGTTTAGTCCAGAATGAGACATGGACATTATAAATTATAATATATTACAATGGATCTCTAATAATTGTCTTATTATGTGTTCCTTCACAAACCGAATCTCAGATAAGAAATCTAGTAAAAGAGTTTATCTGGTAAAATGGGCCTCATCAAAACTTAAAACTTTTCCTCTGTAAAAATCCTGTTAAGAAGACCAAGCCACAGACAGACGAAATATTTCAAAGCCCCATGTTTGACAAAGGACCAGTATGTATAATACACAAAGAGCACTAAAAACTCAACAGTGAAAAAAAAAAACAATTCAATTAGAAAACAGACAAAAAGTATGAACAGATATTTCAATAAAGAGGATATAGAGATGATAAATAAGCACACGAAAATATGTTCAATATTATTATCCATTAGGGAAATGCAAATTAAACCTACAATAAAGTATCACTTCATACCTATGAGAATGGCTAAAATATAAAATAATGACAGCACCAAATGCTGACAAACATGATGAAAAACTCGATCACCCATATGTTGCTGGTGGAAATGTAGAACAGTACAGCCACTACAGAAAAATTAGATGGATTATTTAAAAACTAAACATTTAACTACCAAATGACTCAGTGATTGCAAACCTGTGTATTTATTTATCCCAGAGGAATGAAAATTATATTTGTGCAAAAGCATATATGTGAATTTTCTTAGCAGCTTTCTTTGTAAAAGCCAAAACCTGGAAACAGCCCAAATGCCTCTCTATGGGTGACTCATTAAACAAACTGTGGTACGTACATGAGTGATACCACTCATTTGTTTGCTTCAATCCTATCCCTCTTGTGAAATGTCTATTTTTAATTAGGTTATCCTTAGTCAAACCATGAACCACTAACAGACTACCTATATGAAATTCTATTTGGCAAAACTAATGAAAAGTGTATAGAAGATAGGTCAAAAGCAGATAAAATCTTATTTTAAAATGTTTATTTATACTATTGTTCCACTATCAAATTTAACTCCTCCAACTGTTCTCTTAATTTCAAATTTTATTTCACCACAACCAACTTCATGACCCACCATGGGAATCTAGGGAAAAGTCATTTTATTTTTTTATTTTTTTTTTATTTTTTTTAAATTAATTTTTATTGGTGTTCAATTTACCAACATACAGAAAAACACCCAGTGCTCATCCCGTCAAGTGTCCACCTCAGTGCCCGTCACCCATTTTAAGTTAATAGTCTTTTTATTGAAAAAAAAGACCAGAATTTACAACTTGGAATGGACATAAATTACAAGTTCTTCAACAGCAATGTTGATGGCTCTGCTGAAGTCCACAGTCACAGTGTACTCTACTGGCTCCAAGTCATGGTTCAAAAGGTTTTAAAACCAGAGAGTCCAAGATGCTCCCTTGTTAAAGGTTTCTTTTTAAAAATCTGTGTGAATGGTGACAGCCTGACACCCATTTCACTCTAGTAAAACACAGACAACACTAAACCAAAATATATAGGATGCCACCAGCATGTATGTCATTGTCACCAGGGGTCAGGACAAACAGAAGTATAAAAGTGCTGTCCTGCTAAGTGGGGCCACATCTAGACAGTTTATCCTTCACCCATCTTTCTGCACCGCATCCTGAGGTAAACTAATTTTAGATGTTTGTTTTCAGTAAACCAGCTATGACAATACATACTAACAAATTGAACTAGAACTCATTTGAATAGGTTTCAAGTTTGGTTTTTTCATTTTTCTTTTTTTTTCTTTTTTTTTCATTTTTCATTTTTAATACAAATGCCTGAGTATGCTCAATTGTCAAGCTGCATGCACGAAAAGCTGGCAAGCCCAAATAGTGTATTAATCATTAGCAAATGGAACTGCAAGGAGTCCACTAACTGCTTCCTTATCATAAGGCAGTACAAGTGTTTATATAGTAAAACTGATATGTTGCTTATCTTTAGGATGCAGGACCACCAGCCAATATGTGCAGATTTTGTGTGTGTGGACAGAAGGTACTTCAACATTCAGTTTTGCTTTAGAGAAACAGAATGAGAAAATGAACTTTTTTTGCAAGAGGTCAGTAAAAGATTCAATATGATTCTTCGGGAGGGTGGAAAAGGAGTTCAAATTAGGTCTTCATTTTGCAGTCATCAACTGTAGTTGATTTGTCCATCTCCATCAATATCTGCTTCTCTGATCATTTCATCTACTTCTTCATCTGTTAGTGTTTCTCCTAAGTTTGTCATGACATGACATAGTTCTGCTACGTTGATGTAACCCTTCTCATCCTTGCCAAAGATGCAGAATGCTTCACAAATTTTCTTCACTGTCTGTATCTTTCATTTTTCTAGCCAGTGTAGTCAAAAATTCTGAGAAGTCAATGATGCCATTACCATCAGCCTCCACTTCATTGATCATATTCTGCAATTAGGCTCTTGTTGGGTTCTGACTCAGTGACCTCATGACAGCGCCAAGTTCCTTTGTTGTGATGGTACCATCGCCATCTTTGGCAAATAAGGAGAAAGTTTCCTTGAATTCAGCCATCTGTTCTTCGGTCAGCTCATCAGCTATGGTGCTAGCAAAGAGAGGAAGAGCAGAGGGAACGAGGGTGGCTGCACCAGCACAGGAGCTGTGATGGCTCCGGTGCCTCCGCTGCTGCTCCTGCTGCTAAGTCACTGTATGCGTTCTGCACTTGTGCTGCTGTTGCTGCCCGACTGCAGAGAAAGGTCATTTTAAAGCATACACACTGCTTACCATTAGGAGAAATAGTCAACACAGGACCCACAACTTTCTGCAAAATTTTATCAAATACAAGTCAAAAGTCACCAGAAAGCAGGCCTAGAATTGGTGTTCTCTGGCCATTTGAAGAGGCTACTTCATTAGGAAAAGAAGTTTTATCTGCATTTTTTCTTTTATACATTTGAACTCAGTTGTGTTTTACCCTCTCCAAAGGAAGCAGTATTTCAGATATAATTTTTACTTTTCCAGAACTGTTTTTCTAATTTTAGAAAAGTGAGCATTTTGGGGTCCCTGGCTGGCTCAGTCAGTAGAGCATGCAACTCTTGATCTCAGGGTTGTAAGTTCTAGCCCCACACTGGATGTAGAGTTTATTTTAAAAAGTAAATGCATAAAATCTTTTTTTAAAAAAGAAAGAAAAGTGAGCATTTTATGAATACTCACTGTAAAGTATAAAATATAACCACTTGCTACCATCTAGTGGAACTACTCAGTTTTACACAGAAACATTTTTTGCTTTAACAGAATCATTCTACTTCATTACCTTGATCTGATTCTTCTTGGTTACATGTATTTGTGATTATAAAATAAAGTTTCTTGATATTGATCCAAAATTCTTAAAATATAAGGATCAAGTATATAGGACAAGACAGAAAGAGAGGAAATGTCTTCTGAAGACACATCATTGCATTTTTTTTTCATTTAAAATAAAACAACAATTATTTTGAGAGTCATCCATAAACCATTCAGAGGAAAAAGTCGTGAACCATACTCCATCTAAATTCACGCTGAGAAGACTTAGTTTTCATGCAAATTGGCACTATATCCTCATCCCCAGCTTGCTCTTATTCTACATATATCATTTCATGGCCAGATTTTTTCTCTTGTGTGCTTATGTCATGCAAAGCATGTCAAACATGTATGATCATATTAATTACATTTTTCTTTAACATGGCAGAGAAGGGGGGATCCCTGGGTGGCTCAGTGGTTTTGCACCTTCCTTTGGCCCAGGGCGCAATCCTGGAGTCCCGGGATCGAGTCCCGCACAGCCTGCTTTTACCTCTGCCTGTGTCTCTGCCTCTCTCTCTCTGTGTCTATCATAAATAAATAAAAATAAATCTTAAAAAAAAACATGGCAGAGAAGTCCTGGTGGAATATGAAATCTGAGAAATCAAATTATAAATGTGCCATATGGTCACTGATGGGAGGACAATGTACAGGAAACACTATGACCCACAGCACTGATTACATTGCTTTGGCTATAATACAGCTATTCCAGAGTATAGGAGGGCTTTATCAATATCCCTTCCTATGCTCTCAGTGGTCACAATTATACAGATGAGCCTCCTACCTAAAGCATGTATGATTCTGCCTGAGATTCTTCTTAGCTAAGGTTTCCTTCATTAAGTTTGCATTCCACAAGAACATTAGAGAAGTGTATGTATTAAAAAATGAGCATGTAGTCATATTTATGGTACCAGGATTTATATTTCCAGTCACCATGGTCCACTTGAGTCTGGCTACAGAATATTATGTGGCATCTATCACATCATAGAGCCAGGCAAAGTTTTATACTGACAAGACAGACTCCCAAAGACATTTTCATGACCATTATTTACATTCCAATAGTACAAAAATCATCTTGGGGGGTCTTCCTCCATGTCAATCCTCCCATATCCAGGAAACACAGCAAAAATATTGCAAGAGATGTCCCTGGTGCCATCCTGACCAGAGCCCTACCCTCTTTGGTGTTCTGCCAATGAACACTACCTTCAAATAGCTTTGAACTGAACTCACAATATCCAAGTAATATAAGCTTTAAAAATCCACTAAAATAACTGGGATATTTAAAGTTATTAGTCAAGGACAACAGAAAGAATTTTTAAAAAGGAAGCCACTCCTGTAATAAGATTGATCCTTCAGACTAGTCTGTCCTTGAGGACAGGATTCCAGCTAATAGAGAGGGAGCGGCTCCAATAATTCTCTATTCTAATATACTCCAAATTTGGTTAGAATACTATTGGAGAAGTAACCTCTCCATGACCTACTGTCCCCCACCTCAGGATTATCCAGTAAGTGTCCTGGCCCCAGGACATTCTCCTAAATAGAGGCTAGATGCTGAGCTATCACTTGACCCCAGATTATTCCCACAAAGAAACCTTTCCCCTGGAAGATTCTCCCCTGCCCTGGGCAAACCATGAACTTCTCTGTATTGCTTAATTATGTGTGTTATATGGCATCTGGCCTGCCCTATCAGTATTATCTGTTCCCTCCACTTCCACCAACAGGAAGGAAGTTTTTACCTGCAGCACAAGAGGGATGTGTTTGGATCATCATTCTGCATCAGTTATCAGGAGGGACTCATTGGCCATGGTAGACTGGCACACATTAGAGATGCTGTTCATGTGTCTCTTCTTTCCATGAGTAAAGCACTGTTTTAACCATTGCCTTGTGTGTTAAGTCCTCCATGGTAACTCAATCCATTGAAGATGCAGTGGGCCAAGGTCTGTGAGCTCATTCTTTTGGTGGTTGGCACTGCTATGATTGCTGCCATTCCCCACAGAATGGCACTCCTCAATTGGGATCTTCCTATTCAACAAATACTAAGCCTCTATGAAGAATAATAAAGCTACCTGTACAAGAGAAGCCTAGTTACCTATCAATACTCATAACTTCCCTTCTTATAGAGAATTGGAAGCTTTACCTGAGCAAATAGCCAGGGTCCCTGCTACAGACCTCAGTCCCTTACCCTTACTACCCCTTTTCTTAGAGGCTAGACATGGTAGCAAGCAATCCTGACCATGTAAAGTAAGGGAACACTCAGAGATGGGAAACTAATGAGACAGCAGCCCAACAACCAGCCTAGAAACCAATCAAAATTCCCACTCTGAATTTTAGGTAAGACTGAAATCATTAAGAGATGTTAGAGGACAATAGCCAAACTATAGAAAGAGCCCAAATATCTACCAACTGATGAAAGGATAAATAAGACTATATATATATACCATGTAATATTAGTCATCAAAAAAAAAAAGTGAAATCTTGCCATTCGCAATGACATGGAGTTAGAGAGTATAATGCTAAATGAAATAAGTCAGAGAAAGACAAATACCATATGATTTCACTCATATGTGGAACTTAAGAAACCAAACAAATGAACGTGGGGAAGAGAAACAGAAAAACCAAGAAACAGACTCTTAACCATAGAGAACAAACTAAGGGTTACTGGAGAGGAGGTAGGTGGGGGAATAGGTGAAATACGTGATGGGGATTAAGGAGGGCACTTGTTGTAATGAGCACTGGGTGTTGTAAGTGTTGAATCACTAAATTCTACACCTGAAACTAACATTACACTGTGCGTTAACTAACTGTAATTTAAATAAAAACTTCAAGGAAAAAAAAGAAATGTTAGAGCAGGGAGCCAGAAGCAAAGTTAAAGCTCAACGGAGAAAATATGAATGGAGACATCATCTTCACACTGGTAAGATTTGGCAAAGAAGGGACCAAAGACAAAAAGGAGTTTAAAGACAAGTCCTTGGAAAATACTAAAACTTAGAAGGTGGCAAGAGAAAGACAAGTCAAAAAAGGAAAAGTCAGAGAAACAGGAAGAAAAACTGAAACAAAAAATTATAGAGTAAACTCTATAAAAACAAAAATTAAAAACGGACAAAGGACTTGAACAGGCATTGTTCCTAAGAAAATATGCAAATGACCAAAAACTAAGATGAAAGATACTCAACATCACTAGTCATTAGGGAGATGCAAATCAAAAATATAACAAAATACCATCTAACACCCATTAATATGCCTTCTATTAAAAAAAAAAAACAGAAAATAACAAGTGTTGGCTGGAATGTAGAGAAACTGGAACCCTTGTGCGCTGTTGGTGGGAAAATAAAATGGTATAGTCCCTGTGAAAAACAGTATGGCTTTTCTTCAAAAAATTAAAAAAAAAAAGAATTGCCACATAACCTAGCAATTCCACCTCTGAGTATATATGCCAAAAATAACTTAAAGCAGGGTCTCAAAGAGATATTTGTACACCCATGTTCATGGCAGCACTATTATAGTAGATAAAAATATAAAAACAACCTAACTGTCCACGGACAGATGAATGGATAAGCAAAATGTGTTTTATACACACACACACACACACACACACACACACACACACACACTGGAATATTACTCAGCCTTTTTTTGTATACTTTTTATTGGAGTTCAATTTGCCAACATATAGCATAACACCCAGTGCTCATCCCGACAAGTGCCCCCCTCAGTGCCTGTCACCGACTCACCCCAACCTCCCGCCCACCTCCCCTTCCATCACCCCTTGTTCATTTCCCAGAGTTAGGAGTCTCTCATGTTCTGTCACCCTCACTGATACTTCCCACTCATTTTCTCTCCCTTCCCCTTTAGTCCCTTTCACTATTTTTATATTCCCCAAATGAATGAGACCATGTAATGTTTGTCCTTCTCCGACTGACTCACTTCACTCAGCATAATACCCTCCAGTTCCATCCACATTGAAGCAAATGGGGGGTATTTGTCATTTTTAATGGCTGAGTAATATTCCATTTTATATATATAGAACACATCTTCTTTATCCACTCGTCTTTTGATGGACACCAAGGCTCCTTCCACAGTTTGGCTATTAAGGACATTGCTGCTATAAACATTGGGGTGCAGGTGTCCTGCCGTTTCACTGAATCTGTATCTTTGGGGTAAATCCCCAGCAGTGCAATTGCTGGGTCGTAGGGCAGTTCTATTTTAACTCTTTGAGGAACCTCCACACAGTTTTCCAGAGGAGCTGCACCAGTTCACATTGCAAACCAACAGTGCAAGAGGGTTTCCCTTTCTCCACATATTGAAAGATATGAATTTAGTGTCATCATAATACCTATTCAGTCCCTGTTTTTGTGGCTTATTTCTTTGGGCTTCCTCTTTCTTTTACAGAGTCCCCCTTAATATTTCTTGCACAGTTGGTTTGGTGGTCACATATTCTTTCAGTTTCTGCCTATCTTGGAAGCTCTTTATCTCTCCTCCTATTCTGAATGAGAGCCTTGCTGGATAGAATATTCTTGGGCAGCATGTTCTTCTCATTTAGGACCCTGAATATATCCTGTCAGCCCTTTCTGGCCTGCCAGGTCTCTGTGCAGAGGTCTGCTGTTAATCTAATATTGCTTCCCATATAAGTTAGGGATCTCTTATCTTGTGTTGCTTTAAGGATTTTCTCTTTATCTTTGGAATTTGCAAGTTTCACTATTAAATGTTGAGTTGTTGACTGGTTTTTATTGATTTTAGGGGGGGGGGTGTCTCTCTATCTCCTGGATCTGAATGCCTGTTTCCCTCCCCAAGTTAGGGAAATTCCCAGCTATGATTTGTTCAAATATGTTTTCTGGTCCTCTGTCCCTTTTGGCTCCCTCTGTAACCCCAAATAAACAGATTTTCCTTCTGAGGCTGTCATTTATTTCCCTTAACCTTTCCTCACGGTCTTTTAATTGTTTTTCTCTTTTTTCCTCAGCTTCCTTCCTTGCCATCAACTTGTCTTCTATGTCACTCACTCTTTCTTCTACCTCATTAACCCTCGTCGTTAGGACCTCCAGTTTGGATTGCATCTCATTTAATTGACTTTTAATTTCAGCCTGATTAGATCTAAGTTCTGCAGTTATGAAGTCTCTTGAATCCTTTATGCTTTTTTCCAGAGCCACCAGTAGCTTTATAATTGTGCTTCTGAATTGGCTTTCTGACATCGAATTGTAATCCAAATTCTGTAACTCCGTGGCAGAGAGTACTGTTTCTGATTCCTTCTTTTGTGGTGAGTTCTTCTTTCTAGTCATTTTGCTCAGTGCAGAGTGGCTAAAAACGAGTTGTATTTGTTAGAAGTGCAAACTCTTCTCTCTGTAATGCTCCAGCTGTTCTCTCTTTAGATCTCAGGCCGAATTCGTAGGATGATTTGAAAGTTATCTAGGTAAATTGGTGGGGACAGGTGACTTGGGGACACTACTCTTCTGCCATCTTGCCCCATTTACTCAGCCTTAACAAGGAAGGAAACTCTGACTTATGCTACAATATGAATGTATTGAGCACATTATACTAAGTGTAATAAGCCAGTCACGAAAAGACAAATATTGTCTGATTCCATTTATATGAGTTACTTAGAAACAAAAAAATAGAATGGTAGTTTCCAGGCGCTTGGGGGAAGGAGAAATAAGGAGTTCTTGTTTAATGGGTTTCAGTGTTATAAGATTAAAGTGTCCTGGAGATGGATGGTGGCATTAGTACCATAATAATGTTAATGTACTGAATAGTACACTTAAAATGATTAAGATGGTAAATTTTATTTTGTGTATTTTACCACAATAAAAAAGGGAAAAAAACATAGTGGAGGGCCCATCATTTATACTGAAGAATGGGCGGCATGAGAAAGGACTCGCAGATTTGTCCAATTCTGAGGTGTCGGTATGACCACTTCCTGCAGCACTTTGCCTTTTCACAATGCTCCATTATCTTACACAGTTTGCCCAGATTGCCCTTAAGTGGTACATACATTCCATCTTTATACCTTGAAACACCCTAGAACATCTACCCCCAGCCATGTTGGCCACACTAGGAACACATTAGAAGTTATCACCTCAAATTCATGATCATCATCTTCCTCCTCCTCCTCCCAGACATGAAAAGAATAGATACCCCAGCCAGTTTTCATACATAAAGAGAAAAAAATTCCTTTCTCCTTACCTTTATGAAGACAAACTAAACAATAACACAATTGTGGACAGGTGAACAAATTACCATCTGAATATGCTCCAAAAGATTTGGACAGTCAGGCAGGCATAATGAAGATTGCAGGAGAACACTCCTCTCTGGACTACTTGATGGCTCACAGTGGAGATAATGACACATGCATATGTGCTCAGCATATGAATAGATTATGGCCTTGCAGTCCCTGAAAATCACATCCTATTAAGTGACTACCTACATAAGGCCTCCTCCACAGGCCAAATACCAGCCTTCATCATCTTCATTTTTTCAATATTATCAAAGAAAAAATCATGCACCTGGTTAGTGGGGACTACTAGAGAGGCTTCCCAGAAAGGACATTCTCTCTTGCTTTTCCAAAATGTAAATTAAAATGAAAATTCTATTTGAAATCTCTCCTTCCCCTACACAATGTTCACTACCTGTGCAAGCCATCAACTACTAAATTTATTCGTATTTCCCTAAGGGCTATAATTCGAAGTTCAAATGTCCAAATACCCAGGCTAGAACAACCCTTTGTGGCTTTCCACTTGATGAACCTGAGTTCATACTTCCTTCCATTGGACTCATACGTTTTATACTCAATCTGACATATGAATGATATAATGAATGAGAAGTTTATAGTATTAAGTATCAGGAGCTATACTATGGCTTTATTTATTATCTCACTGCAGCTTCAGCACACAGGGAGGGTCATAAAATATCTACAGTGCAATATCTACAGTGCAAAAATGAACAAATCCTGGATCAGGGAAATTAAATGCTTCTCCCAAGGCTACAGTTTCAAGAAGTGGCAGAGCTCAGACTAGGACCTGTGGTGTGGTGTGTCACTCCAAAACTCACACTCTTATATAGGAAGAGGATGTTTCACACCATATTTAACTACCACCTCTGTATCCTTGTAGTTAGTAAATCTCTCTGAGGGTAACCCTGAGGCCACAGCAGTGACCACTACCACTTGGTAGGATTATAGAGCACTCCAAGAGGAGTGTTTGAAATATGTACAGTGGCTAAAGAAATACACGTTTAGTGCCCATAATTAAAGATTTGGTGCATGAGAGGGCTAGGGGCCAAACACATCCCTGAAAGGCTGCATTGAACAGCAACATGTCTTATCAGGCAAGAGATCCAGGAGACATTACATACAGCAAAACAATATGCTCAGTATAGCCACATTTTTCATAGGGATATAAAGTAAGTTAGTTGAATGGAGGACTAAATGTTTAGCAAGAGTTGTCAACATGCTAGCTATTTTCTCCCCCTTATGAGAGACTAGGCCTTTGTACTCAATCCAAAAAGACACAACTAAACATTCTACTTTAATGGGAGGTAACCTCCTGGGGAACTGCCACATTTAGAGCCCACACTGACTTTCTTAAACATGTGCTCCACTTGGAGCTAAGCAACAGTTGTCCAGTCCTCCTATTCAGTTTCTTTATGGATCAATACCATCTTTTAATGGTGTCTGTAGCAAGGCAAAAATATGGGGCATGAATGGTACACATAATATTCCAAATGTCTACCTACTGATGAGTGGTTTGGCTACGACTATAGCACCATTATGTCACTGATGTGGTCAGTGAATCCAAATAGAAGACATAGTCCAGACAAGAGTCCTTAACTGGGGATCTCTGGGTGGCTCAGCAGTTTAGTGCCTGCCTTTAGCCCAGGGCGTGATCCTGGGGTCCCGAGATCGAGTCCCACATTGGGCTCCCTGCATGGAGCCTGCTTCTCCCTCTGCCTGTGTCTCTGCCTCTCTCTCTCTCTCTCTCTCTCTCTCTCTCTCTCTCTCTCTGTGTGTGTCTCATGAATAAATAAATAAAATCTTTAAAAAAAAAAGAGTCCTTAACTATTGCTTCTATTTGCTATGGTGACAAGCTTGTCAAGGTCATACTCAGAAAAGGGATCCACTATAGTGCATGCCCAGTGGTAACCTTGAGGGAAGGGTAGACATCTGGCACTTTTGAGTTTGGAAACCAGAGATCCCCTCTATATTCAACTGTGCAGTTGGCACTCTGCACACATTTCCTGGCTCCTTGGCCTGATATGTTGGAGTCAACAGGTCTTGTTTGGGGACCAAATTTCAAATTACAGATGAACAACCATGCCTTGATGCATAGTCTATCCAGGTAACCATGGTCCTAACCTGAACAGTGCAAGTATGAGCAATTTGTTGGTTTCACTGATTTTCACCTACAAATGACCCTTATCCATGGGTATGCACAAGAGACACATAAAGAAGGTGTATGTCTTTTGCAATTTGCTGATAATGTTCGTCTCCACAGAGGCTGAGTTGGAATTACCCAGTCATTCACCTAATAGAAGGTAGTTCATACTATCAACCTGAGAGTTTCTGTGCAGGGGGTAAATCAAATGTAACAAGGTGCACTTGGGGTTTCTTCCAGGATAAGAAGTACAGTCCACTTCTCCACTCATTGAGCACAATGCTCTTTCCCATGCACAAATGCAGTTTTTATTGGGGTAGTATCCATAGCCTACCAGAAGACATGTGCCTTTAACTTAGCTGAACCAGACCCAGGCATCCTCATAAACCTGTGTGTAATAAAACTGCAAGAAATGCTGGCACATTCCATACATATCAGACAACCAAATCTGGAGGGTAACAGGACACAATTTCCTGTACCTCTGAGACACCATTAATTCCTTGTTTATTTCTTCCCTGGATATACAACTTCCACTTCAAAATGGATGTTTCTTGGTAAACACCCAATTTGTTCATGTTTTCATTTGGTACCCATCCCATAATAAACAAGTAAGTTAGTCACAATACTTGTTCCTGCTTTGTTATTCTCATGATGTCCACTAACACCACTAACGAGCCAGAAATGGGGTATATCAATTAGTGGTTTCAGGTAAGCATAAATACAAGGATCAAAGTGTGGCACTGGCTAGTGGATACATCGTTTTGACACTGGTTCCATCTTGCAAAAATGTCAGTTGATAACAATTTCACTCCAAATATGCTTCATGGGTAATTTGCCCAAGTGGAAATCTGTGCACAGCTTGTTGAAAATGTTTTTAAGTAATGTTCTTGGTCAATGTAGATGTCTTCTGAATAATCTTATAAGATAGGATAAACAGGATCTACATGTTACATATAAGTGCATACAAACTAAATAAGCTTATCATGTGCTTTGTAACTACTGGGTATTTACTCCAAAGATACGGAGGTAGTGAAACAATGGGACACCGGCACTCCAATATTCATAGCAGTAATGTCCACAATAGCCAAACTGTAGAATAAGCCATGATGTCCTTCAACAGATGAATCGATACACACACACACACACACACACACACACACACACACACACAATGGAATATTATTCAGCCATCAGAAAGGATGAATACCTACCATTTACATCGACGTGGATGGAACTAGAGGCTATTATGCTGAGTGAAATAACTCAATAGGAGAAGGACAATTATCATGTGGTTTCATTCATATGTGGAATATAAGAAATAGTGACAGGGACCATAAGGGAAAGGAGGGAAACTGAGTGCAGGAAAATTAGAGAGGAAGGCAAACCATGAGAGACTCCTAACTCCGGGAAATAAACAAAGGGTTGCGGAAGGGGAGGTGGGTGGGGGGATGGAGTAACTGGCTGATGGGCATTAAGGAGGGCATATGAGATGAGCACTGAGTGTTATACTATATGTTGGCAAATTTAAATAAAATATTAAAGAATTTTAAAAAAGAATCCAAGCCATCCTCCAGTGGCTACTTGGCTATATACAAACAATAAATTATACACCAGCAAACATCTTAGGTAGCCACCCAAAGTGTATATACTTCATCCTATAAACCAAGCAACCATTGTTGCAGTACCTAAACATGAAACAAAGTCTTAGAGTCCTTGTATAGAATTCTGACCTGGGAGTGACCTACACTTCCACCACTTGCAGAAGAAAAGGCTATGACCAACAATTCCCACTTGTAGAAATTATGATGATGAGTGGTCTTGGACTGTATCCAAATTTAATCACTCAAGAGGAGCCCTTAGAAAGAAAAGGGGATGCACAACAGTGTGATAGGTCACAAAATCCTAGGGGCCAGGGACTATCTATCAGTCAGTCACAGCAAATTAGCCTATTTCTAAAAGTATTCATATAAATAAATAAATAAATAAATAAATAAATAAATAAATAAGTAAATAAATATAATAAAAGTATGCATTGAAAAAAAAAAGTATGCATTGAACATAATATTGAAGACAAGCTCTTTCAGGTGAGAGACTTGGCAGAAGTTCTGTTATGGGTTAAACTGTTCCCTTCAAAATTGTTCCCTTCCAAAAACTCATATGTTGAAATCCTATCACCCAATTCCTTAAATGGGTTCTTATTTTGAAAAGAGTTTTACAGAGGTAATCAAGTTAAAATGATGACTTTAGAGTGGCCCTAAATTAATATGACCAGTGTCCTTATAAGAAGAGGAAATGTGGAAACAGATACATATACATGGAAAATGCTATTTGAACATGTAGAAGGCAGTCTACAAGCCAAGGACAAAGGTCCAGACAGATCCTTTCTGCACAATCTTCCTTCACATCACATATAACCAACAATATCAACAATTTCATGTTTTACTTTGAGGCCCACATGTGTGACAGAATAAGTTTTTGTTGTTAAAGCCACCCAGTGTGGGTTATTTCTTATGGCAGCCCTAGCAAATTAAAACACTCTCTAAAGGCAAGGACAATTTGTGTCAAATACACCCATATTCTAAAGTGAAGGGCTGATCACCTGGCAAATAAATGATACCAAACATGTCTGTCAGCATTACTCCATTTAACTACCAAAGAGATATAAAAAAATTAACATAGAAGAAAGAGAAAACAAATTTTTAGCGAATTTTGCCAGTGTGCTGAGTATTTCTTAAACACTCACAAGGACAGGACAAGTACTGTTTCTGTCTTGCTACAGATCACTGACCAAGAGCTTCAGAGAAAGTAACCTATGCCTGTGAAGGCTGAGGGACACAGGAACAAGTATGTGACTCATACAGGTATAATCAAGACATTAAGGCCCAAGGTGCCCCTGGAGAAAGGAAGTAAGTGTATGCCTTGTGAATGAATAGCAATTCCACAGAAAGATGTCGAGTTCCTGTGTTGACAGGTTGTTGTGGGGAAAGGAGAGACTGAGAATTCTTTCATAGGGAGGCCACCCAACAGGACTGCTTAGTAAGGAAGAAAGACAACAGAAGTGACGCTCATAGCAGGCCTAGGGATTGAGGGGAGTGTCGAAGAGACAAGTCAGAGGAAAGTCACTGCATGTGACAGGGGCATGAAGTCTGAGGTCCCTGAAGAAAAATGAAAATGTTTCCCAGAAGCATCATATCATATTATTGTCCACATCTCAGAGCCTATATCCACGTTACAACTTAGCCAACTATGTCACTGTATGCTCTTCTCTCACTGAGGAGCACATGAGGGGGAAAAGTAGGAGAAACTGGTCACTGGAGAGTAGACTGAGAACAGAAAGACAAGAAGTGTTTGCCTGTTACTGCCCCAACACTCCTATATACACATCCCTTGCAGGATTCCAGTCTACAAACAGGACCCAGCTGGGAATGAAAGATATTCCCCAACATTCAAGAACTGAGGCAAACCTGGATTAATACACAGGAACAGATTTCTTACCACGTGGACATGGCAATGGAACATTTGGCTATGTAAGAATAACCAAAAAAACTATTGGATATTCCTGGGCTTTCCTCCAAGCCATGGGCAGAAGTCCTCAAGTTGTTTTTTGGGGAAAAGAACACAAAGACAGTTACTTCCGTTATGAACTCATTAACATTATTAGCTCAACAGGAACTCAAAGAAATAGTGATCAAATACAATTCTAATGAAATATGACAACAAAGAAGTCATAGTGAGAACTGCAGGGGAGCCACGCATGCCTGCATTATTGGATAACACAAGCCAGGAGATTCTCAGCTACCCCAAAACATATACTTTTATTATTTTTAAAGGAACATTCAAAATTACAAAAGACATTCTCAGAAAATTCCCTACTTCAAAGACCCCTGCATGCCAGGTCAGCAGTGAGATAATCCAATTTTGTTTATTTTTTTTACCAGTTTTTAAATATCTTTATTCACAATTCAGTATAATACTGGTAAGTTTGAGTGCTATATGTATGCTAAAACAGATTATGAAAAGCATATTTACAGTGAAACCACTATTTTATATAACAGAATCATCTGATATACTATCTCTTACAATAACAACTCAATAGAGTCAACTCTACCCTTTGAATGGACCAATTTTGTGATTCTCCTAGAAAGTTTTGAGTTGAACATAGTTTCTTGCTGCTTCTCTCTCTCTGATCCAAGGCTTAAGAAAATATTCCTAGAAATCAGCAATTAGAACCAGACCTCTCTAGGATTGAAGAGAGACAGGAGTGAGAAAAGGGACATCCTGTCACATTTTAGAGGCCCGCAACTGTTATGCTTTGCAGGATAGTGGGGAGAGGGAATATGCAATGGAGGAGGAAAAATCAGTCCCAACAATTATACTGAGCATTTATAAACTGTCAATATCAATGATTAATTCCTAAAACACAAGTTTATAAACAGAAGCCACCCAGCTAGCTATTAACTGAAATGCATATGCAATATGGTCAAGGAGATGCTATGCTTACAAAACCACATTCATCTTCTTTACCTCTAATTTTAAAATAATTCATTCCCTTGTTGGGTATGCAAGTGAGCCACAGGGAAAGCAGTGCATCTGCAGTACCAGCTGGTGCTAAGAATTTCAACACTTCGAGAAGATGCAGGCTAGAGAACTTTATTAGGCACCGGAGGGGTTCTTCTCTCTTGCCAAGATGCCCCCATTTAAGTCAGTTTTGAATTTCATTTTAAGTTTATATTGTACAAATTCTAGTCTTAGTTGAGAATAGTCTCCAAAAGTTTCTTGAGTCACTCCCTGGATTCTCTTACTATTCTGTATTCATGAATTCTTGAATTCATGTATTCTTGAATCCATGTATATACCCAGCCCAAAGGTTTTGTTTGTTTGTTTTGTAGAGGTGTAATAGACTTGTGAGTTTCAGAGGTCTGATATTACTGTTTAAAAACAATAGCCTTAAGAGAGTCCAGATACCAGCTTCTGAGGTCCATTTTCACAATCTAATGGTGTTGGCTCGCAACTATCAGTGCTTGCCCCAGAAGGGGTAGATTGTTCTTCAGCTCGGAGGAAGAAGTCATATGAAGTTTGGGAATAATACACCAAATAAGCAGGTTTATACTGGTGTGGCTTTCCATACTGCATTCCCCAAGCAATTCAAATCCATACTACACTTTCCTCAGCATCTCTGAAGCTAATCATCACATTTTTTAATGCTTCCTAAAGAATTTTTTAAATGATCTTTTGAATTGTTCCATATCAAATAGGTTAATATCTTCACTTGATCCTTCACTCACTTGAAAAATAATCCCAAGCTTGCTGGTGCTGATGAAACCAAGTATAAATGATGTATAAAAGGGCTGCATCATAAAGACTTGCATTGCTTCTCCTCACAAAACAGAACCAAGTCCTGAACAAGAGATTCCTTTTTCTGCCAGAAGTTTGTGGTCTGCAGGTGATTTTCAGACAAAAAAAAATCCCAGGCTTGGAAGACTGTCATCATTTCAGTCATTGGGATTTTCAAAATGGTTCTCTTGATAAACTCAGCAACAATGTCATCAATTTCTTTGGCATAGCCAACATGGTCAGTCAGGTCTCTTCCTCAGTAGCTGTCCCCTAGAGGTGATCCACTTCTTAAATTACACTCAAGAGCAGTCTTTCTCAGCTCATCTCCTGAAAGGGGATAAACTCACCCGTAAACTCATATAAGTCCTCATCTCAGTGTGAGAGTTATTTCCACACGCAGTCCACAGGAAATATTAAACATGCAGATGAGACTTCTATGCAGCACAGGGGCTTGTGCTCCATTTTTCTATACAGCTGGAAGCTTTGGCAGTTGTGGGTGCCTTCAAGTCTTGACCAGTGCCTAAAGCCTCTGATTCCCATTAGAGGCAGGATATGGAGGTTAAGGCTCTACCTTAAACAATCCTGTTCTCAAAATCCAGCATATGGAGGTTATCCAGGATATGGAGGTTAAGGCTCTACCTTAAACAATCCTGTTCTCAAAATCCAGCATAACTGGCAGGGCTCCCTCATGTGCCACATAAAACAAATATCAAAACATTAACTGTATTATACTGAGAAATCAGTAATGTTCTTATATTAATTATTAATCACAAATTCAGCCTACATAATGGTACTAGGATATTGCAAAGAACAACATCATATTTGCTGTCAATGTTTTTGGAGCAATTTATATATTTAAAAAAATCTACACCAATTAAATAATTTTTTAAGCTGCATAATGTTTGGTATATAGTAAGGACATATTGAATTACTATAGCTGAGTTTAAAAATATGAAAAAAGTGGCCCCTTGAGAAATCCACTCAGTACAAAGTCCCTTGCTTACAGGAGGAGATGGATAGGAAATGATCCTTCCACAGAAACAAAGAGGCTTCTAACACAGAGACCTGAAGACAATCACACATATGATGAGGTCTGTATATACTCTGAAAACTCAGAGAAGAATGAGATAAGGGGACACTGGGTTACACCCACACTGTACCCATCCTTATGTTTCTGGATTTCTCCCAGTTCTCTCCCCCTCTCCCCTTTTATCACTTGCTTCTCTTTTTTTTTGTTTTTCTCTACTTTCCCCCATGTCTCCTGCATTCTCATAAATTTTGCTGAGTGATATATATATCTTATGTGCTCCCAAGAAAGACCAGGGGCATATCCACCATCGCTTTCTTCCCTCTTACTAGTAACATCTCCTATTTCAATCTTTAGGGTCTCACCTATCTTTTTCTAAAAGGGCAATGAAACCATATCAGTCTCCAGATAAAGGGGATTAAGAGTCGCATGGAGTAGATCTGTCAAAATAAACTGAGGAACTAACAGCCTACATCATGTGGGGAAAAGGGCTGGGTAAAATATGGAAACGAATGTCCCTGAGGTAAAACCACCAGCTCACACAAAAGTTGGGATCATACTTCCTATCTGAATGTCTGGAGGCCAATACATCACAACCCAAATGGCACAAGGAGTACAAAGACACAGAATTGAAAAGGTTGAAGGGTTACATACATTGGTCAACAGAATTTAATTAATATCCAAAGCTGGAATAAAGTCAATAGACAACAAATAACCAAATCTTTTCATGAAGCTTTGAAAATAAAAAAGAGGCTCCCAAAGAATACCAAAAGAATCTATACTCTCCTACACAACAGTTGAGGGGTAAGTTTGAACTGGAGATAATCCAATATGGAATTCTCTTAACCTCAGAACTGGGAGGGGTAAGCCAGTGTCCCTTCTAGTGGCTTCTCTCACTAGATACAGGATAATTGTAGAATGGACCCTTTAAACAATTTTGTCTCTAATAGTTCCTTTTTTTCTAATAGTTCCTTAATAAGTGTGGGGACCTCCTTTTACTGTCCCCAACACATCCCAGTATCCTAATTTCTTTACTTACACCCCATGGCTGGAATGGGAAATCTGGTAGCTCCTGCTCTTCTACTTATCTTACAACCACTGTTCTAATTGTGGCATTTCCCCATTGGGAAAATTCTTTACAACTCAAAAGAAGAATTACACATACTTAACGCTTCCTAGAATACATTTAGCCATATCAGTTACATCTTGTGTATATAGGCCCAAAAGAGCCTACCCATTAACTCACATCAGTCCATATAGTACAATCTGAGACTGATTTCTACATCAAAAGTAAACTTTTGACTGAACCCATGGAAAATTTCAGGCACCACACTTTTCAGCCCCAGTGTCCCTAGGAGCTGAAAAGCATGACAATTTCAAGTGCCACCAAGCCCCCAAAACACTTTGACCAGTGTGTCAGATATTTAGAGAAGGAGAAGCCACAACTCTGCCTTTTACCTGTTTATTCTTGAAAACAATAAAGTCTGGGTGGAAAGGTGGTGCTGAGTATGTTATTTAAACATCAATCATATAAACTCAAAATGGATGAAAGATCTAAATGTGAGACAAGATTCCATCAAAATCCTAGAGGAGAACACAGGTAACACCCTTTTTAAACTTGGCCACAGTAACTTCTTGCAAGATACATCCACGAAGGCAAAAGAAACAAAAGCAAAAATGAACTATTGGGACTTCATCAAGATAAGAAGCTTTTGCACAGCAAAGGATACAGTCAACAAAACTAAAAGACAACCTACAGAATGGGAGTAGATATTTGCAAATGACATATCAGATAAAGAGCTAGTTTCCAAAATCTATAAAGAACTTATTAAACTCAACACCAAAGAAACAAACAATCCAATCATGAAATGGGCAAAAGACATGAACAGAAATCTCACAGAGGAAGACATAGACATGGCCAACATGCACATGAGAAAATGCTCCGCATCACTTGCCATCAGGGAAATACAAATCAAAACCACAATGAGATACCACCTCACACCAGTGAGAATGGGGAAAAATTACAAGGCAGGAAACAACAAATGTTGGAGAGGATGCGGAGAAAAGGGAAGCCTCTTACACTGTTGGTGGGAATGTGAACTGGTGCAGCCCCTCTGGAAAACTGTGTGGAGGTTCCTCAAAGAGTTAAAAATAGACCTGCCCTACGACCCAGCAATTGCACTGTTGGGGATTTACCCCAAAGATTCAGATGCAATGAAACGCCGGGACACCTGCACCCCGATGTTTCTAGCAGCAATGTCCACAATAGCCAAACTGTGGAAGGAGCCTTGGTGCCCATCGAAAGACGAATGGATAAAGAAGATGTGGTCTATGTATACAATGGAATATTCCTCAGCCATTAGAAACGACAAATACCCACCATTTGCTTCAATGTGGATGGAACTGGAGGGTATTATGCTGAGTGAAGTAAGTCAATCAGAGAAGGACAAACAGTGTATGTTCTCATTCATTTGGGGAATATAAATAATAGTGAAAGGGAATATAAGGGAAGGGAGAAGAAATGTGTGGGAAATATCAGAAAGGGAGACAGAACATAAAGACTCCTAACTCTGGGAAATGAACTAGGGGTGGTGGAAGGGGAGGAGGGTGGGGGGTGGGGGTGAATGGGTGACGGGCACTGAAGGGGACACTTGACGGGATGAGCACTGGGTGCTATTCTGTATGTTGGTAAATTGAACACCAATAAAAAATTAATTTATTAAAAATAATAAAAATAATAAAAATAAACATCAATCATAATAGTACAGATATTGGAATAGGGTCTAGGTCCTCCTGATCCTCCTCCTCATATGAGCAATGTGGTCATGGCCAAACTAGCTTGTAACACTGGATTTGTCATAGAGAATGGGGTGATTACTCCTCATCCTGTTAACTGGCAGGGTCCCCTCACCTATTAGCCAAGGAGGAACTCTCTATAATATCACTGGATTTTCCCAAATCCATCCTTAGTAACAGTTCTTTGCAACTCAATTTAGGAGCAGATCTTAATACATTTTGACGTAACTGACTATCCCTAGTCACCAAACACTTTTTCAGTGAGGTTGGCTACTGTCCTGCAGGTCCCATTCCATGTGGGAAAATCAACCTGCTGAGTCTCACCTGTATTTTTGCAAAAGGGCTTTGTGACCTTATCAGCCTTCAGGAGAAGGGACTTTAAAATGCAAAAATAAGCTCCATAAATGGAGAAAACAAACTGGTAGTTGTTAGAGGAGTAGGGAATAGGGAGATAGGTGAAATAGGTGAAGGGGATTCAGAGGCACAAACTTCCAGTTATAAATAAGCAAGTCACAGGGATAAAAAGTACAGCATATGGAATATAATTAATAATACTATAATAATTTTGTATGGTGACAGATGAATACACTTATTGTGGTGACCACGTCATACTGCATATAACTGTCAAATCACTATGTTTTATACCTGATTGTCAACTATATTTCAGAAAGAAAGAAAGAAAAGAAAGAAAGAAAGAAAGAAAGAAAGAAAGAAAGAAAGAAAGAAAGAAGAAAGGAAAGATAAGGTAAGAAAAAGAAAAGAAAAGAAGAAAGGAGAGGAGAGAAGAGAATTGAATTGATTTCATGGAGCCAATCTGTCAAAATCAGGTTAGACAAATTCCCATGTAGTGTTGCCTCTTGTGAAGAGACAACTTTTACAGCAGTTTTGTAGTAGATACAACTGTTCTCTCAGGAACACAAAACACTGGAGTACATAAAAGACAGAGGTTTTTCTTTGCCTGCCTGTGGGATTCTGTGTGTGAAATCACTGTGCCCTCAATTTAGTTGGAAATTTTAACTCTCCCTTCTGATGGGCATCCAAGGCTATACAGAAGGGCACCTTCTACTTGTCAATCAGTAACCTATTATTAATTGTGAAAGCTTTGGACATTGGAATATTTTTTCTGAGACAATATAAATATTCAAAATTTTAAAACAGCACATTTCAAAATCAGTTTAGAGAGCTATAATATATATATTTTATATATTATATAATATATAACTATAATAGTTATAGGTATCTTGATGACACAATAACTTTTCATTTTTTACTTTTTCACTACAACTTCTCCTAGCTGCATTCAGACACACGTTTCAGAAACAAAACCATAGCTATCTTTTCACAGACACTATAACACAAGCTTCCAACAGCATATTTAACTTTCCCCAACTGGAAGCCCAGGGAAAAGAGGAGAGAGAACACAGGGGTAGCAAATGACACCAGTAAGCACAGGTTGTTCATAATTTTGTCCATTCCATGGTATAAGGACCTTTTTATCAACAACTAGGCACCAAGTAGCTAATTGTAATCTTACCTCTTGCTACCTAACCTGCCAAGCTTTTTTCAACAAGTAACATACATTATTGGATGCAAAAAAAAATCTATCGTACTATCAACCCAGCCCTCAGCCCACACACCTTGGAAGAGGCTGACAGTAGAAGGTCCCTTATATACTCCACTCACTCCCCTTGTAGATATGGCTGCCAGGAGATCTCTATATCTCATAACCTGGCCTGTACTGCTCTACTTATCTGGGGAAGTCTTTAGGCCTCCTAACCCACCCTTGCTGTAAGACCAGGTCAGGAAAGCTTCAGGTCATCCAGTGACTCAGCCAGGGTACTCCGAGCTACCATGCATCCCAGATGCTTTATCCATACTAAAATGGAATATATTATCCCTTAGTCCGGGGACTCTATTGTCCTTTTCATCCACCACTTACCATGAGCTAACATGCTAGGAAACCTAATTAGGCACTAACCTAGCCTTTTATATCTAAAAGGTGTGGGCACTGTAACTTTACTAGCCATAAATTCAGTGCCAAATTTGTCACTGAAAGCACAGAGCCAAGGAAAAGGCCCAACTTATTTAACACTTAAAAAATACAAAAAGTTGAGGCACTTGGGTGGCTCAGTCAGTTAAACATCCAACTTCTGATTTTGGCTCGGGTCATGATTTCAGGGTCATGTGATTGAACCCCACATCACACTCCAGGCTAGGTGTGGAGCCTGCTTAGGATTCTCTCTTGCCCTCTCCCTCTACCCCTCCTACCAACCCCATTCACACTCTCGCTCTAAAAACAAAAAAGTAAAAAAAAATACAAAAAGCCCTTTTATATTTTGACACTTTAATACTTAAAAGCATAGCAAAAATAAGAATGAGGCAAAAGGGTCAGCTCCCTGTGATTCTTGTCTCACCCATCAAAAGGACATCATAACAAAGAGCAGCAAAGGGTTTCACTTCAAGCTGTAGGAGACCCCGCTGTGGATTTCCAGACTGTAGCTACATGGTTTGCTATTCTGCAGCTCTATACTTAAGTGAGGGAAGGGCAGAAATCCCCATATCCTAACAAACCTTGCAAGGCATGAATACAGTACCTCATGAGGTGTGAGGCCTGGAATAGCTAGCCCATGGGCAGCATTTTAGAAGGATTCACTCATGTTGTCTGGACTTGGAGCAGCACAAGACCTAGTGCATGACTTAAGTGAAAGTAAAGTTAGGGTTGAAGCTGTCACATCCAGTGAGAACAAAATGAGGCTGTTGTGGAAGGAAACTACACTTCTACTAGCTACAGAAGAAACACTGTCTTTCCTAAGATCGACATGGGCACTCTGAAAAAGACTAAATAGACATTTCCTTGACTTTCGTGGAGGACAAAAATTACTTCACCCTGTGTTGTTGACTATAGCACTGACAGCTTCAGAAAACTTTTATATGCTAGAGTTAGTGGGACACCAGCACTGGTGTATGATACATGCAAATGAGTCAAGAACCTAGGGTTGTAAACACATGGGCAAAAGATACAATCAACAGACTTTTTTTTAAAAAAGATTTTACTTATTTATTTATTTGACAGAGAGAGAGAGAGAGAGAGGACAAGCAGGCAGAGTGACAGGCAGAGGGAGCAGGAGAAACAGGCTCCCCGCTGAGCAGGGAGCCCTACATGGGGCTCTATCCCAGGACCTCGGGTTCATGACCTGAGCCGAAGGCAGACACTTCACTGACTGAGCCACCCAAGCACTCCTACAATGAACAGACTTGATTGTAAGTGAACTGCACTTTTATCACACAGAGAGAAAGTTCTGTGTTTTCCATGGTTGACATGAGAACCCAATACAATTAAGTATACTCAGGTTTTCTTCATAGGAAAGCATAGAGGAGCACTAGGGGAGTAGATGAGCACAACAGAAGTGTGAGACTAAAGAATTAAGGAGCTAGGAGGGACTCCAGCAGTGGTTGGGGGAAAAGGCACTGAATGGGGCAGCAGCCTGCAGCCTGAGGACCCTTTAGGAAGTTCAAATGGTGCCCCTGTGCACATGAGCTCAAGATCAGTATTGCTTACTTCACTGCAAACTGCACCCCACCATCTGCAGAAAAACAGGGTGTGTTCTCTACCGTCTACATACGGATCCATAGAAAGGGAACGTGATGGGTATTTTCTACACTCTCACAACGGAGACATAAACAGTACTTGAGATTTGTTCCAAGCAAATGGAAAACAGCTTCAGGAAGCTTGTCCTTTTTTTTTTCCTTTAGAAAATCCTTAATTTATTTACATTTGTGTTAACCAATCACTTTGTAGGGTCATTTACTTTTTATACAATGAAAGCCATCAGGCCTACATATTTCATTCTCTGGTACTGTTTTGAAATAAGCATTCATTTGCTGACACACATTCCTGCCACATTCTTTTCTTCCCCAATAGGCAAGTTCAGACTTAGGAGGCCAAAGTCCAATGGAAAGTACCAGAACTGAGGGAAGAATATTTGCCTAATCACTCACGCCACAAAATGATTTCTCGGAATCTGCTGTGTGTATAAGATGGTATTCTACCCCTACACATGTAATAGTTGTCTTTCTGAAAATCAAATCTGATGCTACAAAGAAATCACAAAAGCAAAATACTGTTCTTTCAAGTTAGACCAGATTTGTTTTCAAAAGGAAAAAAATCAAGCTAGTTTTAAAAATTGTAAACTGTCCTACATCAAGCATCTAACCATTCATGGAACTTGACTTTTCTATCTCAATTTTTAAGTAAAGGTAGTGGAGGCTTCATTTATAAGAAAAAATAATAATTTAAGTACAATTAAGAGATACAGAAACTAAACTAATGTTTTGTTTTAATGTGTATGGAGCTTTTTTCCGTTACAGTCCTCAGTAAAACTTCCTAACTATCCTGAACTGAAATTTTATTTGCTCCAGTTATCTTTGACCTCTGATTTCCCCAACCATGGATTCTTTACAGCACATGTTAGTTGATTCATCTATGACATTTAACCCAATAAGCTATTATCTCCGTGGAAACTGCTGCCATTCGCTTCCATGACACTGTTCTTGGGTCCCTCCTCTGGTCTTTCTGGCTACTTTTTTTCCAGTCTCCTTTAATCCCTCTTTTTACTTTACTTATTTCTTCCATTCCTGACACTGTCGTTTCAACATACATTTCCTGGGCAACTTCACTAAGCCATGAATCAAAGTATCACATGGACACTGAGGAATCTAAAATTTCAAGCTCCAGCTCTGTCTACCTGCCCCATCTAATGCTTTTCAGACATTTTCAACTTAATGTGTCCCAAGTACAACATATTTTTAACTTTCTTCCTGTAGTGCCCTCAGACTTCCCTTCCTGTATTTTCTATCCTACAACATCACCATCTGTTGTAGAACCCACTAACATCTTTTTGAAGTAAGGCTGTGCTAGAGTCCCTTCCCTCCAGGACTTGCCCATGTTCTTTCCCCAATCGGAACATTCTCAGATGTCCCTTCCCTTAGTTAACTCTTAAGGATCTGACATTTTCCACGCTAATTCCTCATAGATACTCTATTAGCTTTGTTTTTCACAAGGTGTTTCAAAACTGACTTTTCCTTCTTAGAACTTATTACAGCCTGAAGCAATACACACACTTGTGTGGTTATTAAATAAATGACTGTTTTTTACTTCCTCACTTTTTGCAAGAACACAGTAGCCATTATTTATTTTGGTCTAACAATTTACCAAGCACAGTCACTAGTACATGGAATGCTCTTACTTTAGTATAGATACTGAATGAGTGAGTGACTTCTAGGTACCTCTTAACGTCCTTCAACATCAGTTGGTTACCATATCCTTTTGCTTCTATCAAATTACTTATCTTTCAAATCTGCTCTCATTATCATCCTCAGTCTAGTCCTTGGAGGAGGTCCTCAGCATCCCTTGCCCACCATCAGCCTCAACTCCATCTACCAAACTATTAGTATTGTTAAGTTTTAAAAGATTTTTATTTATTTATTCATGAGAGACACAGAGAGAGAGAGGCAGAGACATAGGCAGAGAGAGAAGTAGGCTCCATGCAGGGAGCCCGATGTGGGACTCGATCCCAGAACTCCAGGATAACACTCTGGGCTGAAGGCAGGCGGTCAACCGCTGAGCCACCCAGGCATTCCTAGTATTGTTACTTTTAAAACACAAATATGATTCTCCTGCTCTGAATCTTCAATGACTCCCAAATTTCTTTAGAAACAAATTTAAACTCCTAAGCCAAGTCTACAAGATTCTTGACAAGCTTACTTCAATCTTCAGAAGCTTGTCTTACCTCCCCTAGAGTTGGGAAACACATGAAGCAGTGTCTGACTCATGCAAGTGAATTCCACATCTGGGGCTAGAGCTGCCCTGAGAAAGGCACAGTGAGGTGTGTAGCTACAAAGTGAACCACATGAGCACACAAGAGCCAGACTGGTCAGACATGGCCTTGTTAAAACACATGAACTTGGGCATCTGCCCATCCTGGGGCTGAGCCCAGAGCAGCTGAACCCCAACATGTCACATTAAAACAAGAAAACTCAGCAAAACTTGGAAATTTTATTTGCCAAACAAAGGACTGCCCACACTGGCAAAGTGGTAGTGACTAGATGCACGAACTTCTGTGTATTTGAAAGCCTACAAATGCCAAATCTTTTTAAGGGGCTTATAAATACATAAAACAGGTTCCCTGAGAAAACCCATAGATATGCCTAAGTACCCAGGTGTGAATTCTGAGGGAAAAATCCACACTGGAGATAATAATGCAACATAAAAATTCCTTCTGAGAGCGATCAGAAGACCTCGAGCCAGGAGACAGAAGGGAGGCAATATATGGCAGCATTTGCATGAACCCTGACAACTCATGGAATGATGGGATAAAGGGATACTGGCTTCCCTCCAATATGAAATATTTAAAGTGGATAAGGAAATGCACCCACAGTGCCCACAATTAAGGGTGCAGTGAGAGAAGGCCCTATGGACTAGACACATACCTGAACATCTGCCTTGAAAAGGACTTTGTAAACAAAATGGCCTTGCATATAAGTGTTTACAGATGCTCCAAAGACCAAAATGATAAATTTTAGGACCTTGAATTTTAAGGCAAGTACTGTCCTGCATTGAACATTAAGTACTGTCCTGCCAAAATCATGAGCAACGTTCAGCCAACAGCCATTAGCCTGTCTACTTCAGGATATGAAGTTGAAGTAGAGAAAGGAAGAAATATATTTAAACTGAGTTGAAAAAGGCATTCAGGGCAGCCCCAGTGGTGCAGCGGTTTAGCGCCGCCTGCAGCCCGGGGTGTGATCCTGGAGACCCGGGATCGGGTCCCGGGTGGGGCTTCCTGCATGGAGCCTACTTCTCTCTAAATAATAAATAAATAAATAAATAAATAAATAAATAAATAAATAAATAAATAAATAAATAATTTTAAAGAAGAAAAAGGCATTCATCCCCAAATCTGGGCTTCTCCTTTTAATCATACATTCTATTTAAATGAGAGGTACCTGCTGAGGAACCGCCACAGTTAGAGCCAAACCTGACTTTCTTAATATGTGCTCCACTGGAGTATAAAAGATAGTGAAAGGGATTATAGGGGAAAGGAGAGAAAATGAGTGGTAAAAATCAGAGAGGGTGACAAAACATGAGAGACTCCTAACTCTGGGAAACAAACAAGGGGTAGTGGAAGGGGAGGTGAGCAGGGGAGTGGGGTGACTGAGTGATGGGCACTGAGGGTGGCACTTGACAGGATGAACACTGGGTGTTATATGTTGGAAAATCGAACTCCAATAAAAAAAATATCCATAAAAAAATATGTGCTCCACTGGGAGCCATGCATGGCTTACTCACTTGTCTGCATGTTTTTTCTTTAAGAATCTAAACCATCCTAAAATGGTATGTGCTGCCTGGAAATGACATGGTATGCCATGGAATTCCTATTCCCACTTTGTGCCATAAAGGTGGCACCATTATTCAATTAGAGGTTCCTGGCAAATGCAAGTAAAAAGTACAGTCCAGTTAATAGTCCTTGTATCTGATGTTCACAGGACTGTCAGGTCAATGCTCAGAAAAAAGATCCACCAACCCCATGCCCACTGGTAACCTCAAGAGGAGGGCAGAGTGCCTGGTCCAGCATATCTGTTATGAAAACTAGAAATGCCCTCCCTGTTCAGCTATGCAGCTGGCACTCTGGGCACATTTGCCAGGCTTTCTTGGCTTCATGTACTAGAATCACAAGGAACTGTTTTTGAGACAAGGTGCAAACTGTAGATGGATTATCATGTCTTATATATAATTTATCCAAGTGGTCTTAACCTGGGCAACGCAAGTGTAAGTTTTTTTACTCTGCTGATTTTCACCCTCAAAAGTCTATATCTATGTGCACCACATGAAGCAAGAAAAAGAGGCGTGCATCTTGTGCAACTGGCTAATGATGTTTGCCACCAGAGACTGACACTCGAACATCTGGGTGTCCCACTGCCAGGCAACAGTCCACACTATCACAACATGGGTATATATCAAGGAGTTTGTTAAACAAACAAACCAATGAACATTCAGGAAGGAGGTGATTTTCACTACAACAGCCCTGAATCTACACATTAAGCATAATTTCCATTGTTTTTTTTTATTATTATTTTTCATGAGAGTCACAGAGAGACAGAGAGGCAGAGACACAGGCAGAGGGAGAAGCAGGCTCCATGCAGGGAGCCCGATGCGAGACCCAATCCCAGGACCCCAGGATCATGCCCCGGGCCAAAGGTAAGCGCCAAACCACTGAGCCACCCAGGGATCCCCAATTCCCATTTTTCCATGCACAGAAGCAAGCAGTTTTGTCTGGAGTCACACAACTTCTATAGCCCACTGCACCACAACTGCCTTTAGTATAGAGGATATGACCACAAACTACATGCCTAAGAATATATGTCTGAGATCAGGAAATGGTCTTAACTATAATTAAAACTCACTCTTGGCAGGGACCCCTCTTCCTATATTGAAACTGAACTCCCTTTGCCTTTTTCAGATTTTATTTTTTTTAAGTAATCTCTACATTCATCGTGGGGCTCAAACCCTGAGATCAAGAGTCACATACTCCACCAACTGAGCCAGCCAGGTGCCTCAGTCCCTGACCTTTTTGGTAGACCTAATGAATCACTTTTTCCTGTAGCCAGTTCTTACTCTAGGACTCTTGGACTGGGGCTATTGGAGAAATCCTTCTCTTTCATGTGTCACACAGAGCAAGCACTGCTCTTACATATCTTTTCATGCACTTTAAAGTCAGCGTAATTTTACTCCTATTTATTTGCACACTACATGACAGAGAAAATGCAGTTACTGCTTTGATGAGAAATATGTGAATGTTAAACTTTTTAAAAGTATAGATGGGGGAAGCCTGGGTGGCTCAGCGGTTGAGTGTCTGCCTTCAGCTCAGGGCATGATCCCGGAGTCCTAGGATCAAGTCCCATGGTCGGGTTCCCTGCATGGAGCCTGCTTCTCCTTCTGCCTGTGTCTCTGCCTCTCTCTCTCTCTCTCTCTCTCTCTCTCTCTCTCTCTCTCTCTCTGCCTCTCATGAATAAATAAAGTCTTTAAAAAAAACTTAAAAAAAAAAAGTAAAGATGGTAGGGCAGCCGGGTGTCTCAGCGGTTTAGCACCGCCTTCAGTGCAGGGCTTGATCCTGGAGACCCTGGATCGAGTCCCACATCGGGCTCCCTGCATGGAGCCTGCTTCTCCCTCTGCCTCTCTCTCTCTCTCTCTCGCTCTCTCTCTCTCTCTCTCTCTCTCTCTCTCTGTGTGTGTGTGTGTGTGTGTCTCATGAATAAATAAATAAATAAAATCTTTTTTAAAAAAAAGTAAAGATGGTAACTACAGTTAGGGTGTTGTCTTAAGGTTCATGGGAAATGACTTGACCTATTTAGTTTTCCCTTTTCAGCCCAGAGACTTAAATTGTTTTTCAGGGGATGTATAAAGAAATTTAACATTTTTCTATATGAAAGTATTTTCTCTCAACAATGAGTCACATCCCTTTGTACAACATATAGCTTACTGAAGAAATAAAGAAACTACCTTATTATGTCTTCCCACTGTGTACATGTCTATTCATTGTATTGGATACCCTCTAAAATACCCACTGTTTTTTATTTTGGATAGTATTTTGTCAACATAAGGAGCTGATATTCTTTTCTTGTTGTTGTTCATAACAGCTTTTTAAATTTAAATTATAGTGAATATACATGCAAAACTGGTTTCTGGAGTAGAATTTAGTGATTCATCACTTACATATAACACCCAGTGCTCATCACAAGGGCCCTCTTTACTACCCATCAACCATCCTAGCTCACCCCCCACCCACCTCCCTCCATCAACCCTCAGTTTATTCTCTATTGTTAAGTCTCTTATGATTTGTTTCCCTCTCTCCTTTTTTTCTTTTCTCCCTTTTCCATATGTTCATCTGTTTTCTGTCTTAAATTCCATATATAAGTGAGATTATATGGTATTTGTCTTTCTCTAATTGGTTTATTTCACTTAGCATAATACACTCCAGCTCCATCCATGTTGTTGCAAATTACAAGATTTCCTTTTTACACACACACACACCCCACATCTTCTTTAGCACTCATCTTCTTTACCCAATCATCAGTTGATGAACATTTGGGCTCCATCTATAGTTTAGCTATTGTTGATAATGCTGCTATAAACATTATATGATCCCTGAGTGACTCTACTATTACAAAGATCCACGCTTTAAGGGTGGGAAAGAAAGTGACATGGAGATAATCCTCCAAGGATAAAGAGACTTAGTAACCTAGAGAGAACTGAGACAGCCCCATATGTGGTGGGGTCTGCATGCCACAGACAACTCAGAGAAGAACGGGATGCTAGTTACTAGACCACACCCACAATATATCCTGCCTTAGCCTCTTGCATTTTTTCTAAGTTCACCACCTCTTCTCACCTCTTTCCCCTTTTTTTTTATATTCCTCTGTCTCCTGTGTTCTCATGCATGATGCTGAGTGATATCTACAAAGAATGCAGTGATTCTCTGAAGAAGAACATGACCCAAATCATCCAAGGAGACTTTTTGTGAGGTAGCTGGGCCAAAAGAATCCCATAGAATACATTTATATATACTCATCTTCCACGTATTGGTTTCTGATATTACATCTCTTCCAAATGTCCATGAAGCAGGTCCAGATTCACCTCCCTTCCTGTTTAGATTAAATGTGTCCTATATTAGCTTGAAATGCTGCTTATATTTTTCCAAAAGAGCACTGTGACCTTACCAGCATCAAAGATTAAAAGATTAAATGTCCCAGTGAACAATTTTGACAAAATATCAGGGCTCCTGAATGCCTACTCCTTTTATGTCTGAGCCAAGGAGTAACATGGTGGCAGACTGCCTCAAGTGCCACCACAAACTTATACATATTGGGGGATCCTACACTGTAGCCAGCCTCTTAATCCTGAGCACATCATGATCTAAAAGGCAGAAACAGTAAATGCAGTGAATTGGTAATTGCCATTTAGATGAGCTACACAAATCTGTATGCTTGAATTGACAAGATATAAGAGGCTGCAGTCAAAAACAAAAACAAGTCTTTGAAAATAAAAATAGGCACCCAGAAAACACCCACTAGTCCAAATATCCTCATTTCAAAGTTGGAGGATAAATTCAGACTGGACATATCCAATATAAAATTCCCTCTGAGACTAAACAGAAGGCTTCAATCTCAGAATAGAAGGAAGTCAATATGTGGCAAGTCCTGCATGCACTCTGATATCCCAAAGAATGCTGGGATGAAGGGATGCTGGCTGGCCTCAATTTTGAAACATATAGATAAGCAAATTTATCAGCAGCACTTACAATTAACATAAAAACTTTTATATGTTACACTAGAGGCTACTTTCAAAATTCAAATGGCCTACACGCAAGTCTAAGACAATCATATGTGATTCTCACCTTCTGATCCATAGCTCCTATCTTTTTTTTAACCAAATCTACCATTTGGTTTCTAACATTAATAAGGGGATCTACAATACTGAATATTATGAGTTATACTGTGATTATATATGTATCCCCTTAATGTAACTTCAGTATATATGGCAAGTATTGAAATATTCCCCACAGAGTTGAAGAAACTAAGGCTCAGAGAAATCAAAAGCTAATCCCCAAATCACAAGGCCAATAAGCAGAGATGAAACTGTAACCTAAAACACCTGATGCCAAAACATGTGCTCATAAGCAAGAGATAGAAGTTTACACCAGATAAAAGAGCAATCCCATGCCCTTCTGGGCAAGGAAGCCTCCTATTTCATGGTTACTTGAGAAAAAAGTGGTATGCAAGCACTGCTACTTGATGGGACCACCAGGCTGTGTCTTAGGACATAGGATTATTTGAAACATGTAAAGTGCATAAAGAAATAACCCTACAGTGTCTATAATAAGAGTATAACAAGTTTCAGTGAGCAGACATGTATGTAAAAGTCTGTATTAAACAGGATGTTGAAAGCAACATGTCCCTCGTATAAGAGATATAGCAGAGATTGCACAGGACCAACGCTGGCTCTGCTGGCATTAAAAAAACCATAAGTTGAAAAAATATCATATGTTGAAGTCCAATATCCAGTACCTCAAAACATAAACTTACCTGAAAATGGGGAATTTACACAGGTAATCAAGTTAAAAAACAGTTCATTATTATGATGGCCCTATGACAATATGACATAGTGGCCACCTAAGAAATTTGGAGGACATGTGGACCATTAGAAAGGTACTATGGTGGATTTTTTTCTATATTACAAGAGGAAATTTGGACACAAACTCATATATGTGGAAAATGCCATATGAACATGTAGATAGCAATCTATAAGCCAAGAAGAGAAGCCTGGAACATATCCTACATCCCTCCCCAAATATCAAAAGGAAAAGACCTTGCCAACCTCCTTATTTCAGACATCTGGACACCAGAACTAGAAAAAAGAAACTTTGGTTTCCAGATTGAACATATGGGCCCTGGGTAAGTAAGTAGCCTCAGAATTACCTAAAAGGAATGCCAACTACAGAATGGCATGGAGGTACAGAAGAACCCTAATAAATGGGGACACTGACAGCAGACAAATTAAAAGGGAGACTACGTGGCTGGTTAAAGAAAAGACTGAGGGGATCCCTGGGTGGTGCAGCGGTTTGGCGCCTGCCTTTGGCCCAGGGCGCGATCCTGGAGACCCGGGATCGAATCCCACGTCGGGCTCCCAGTGCATGGAGCCTGCTTCTCCCTCTGCCTATGTCTCTGCCTCTCTCTCTCTCTCTGTGTGACTATCGTAAATTAAAAAATAAAATAAAAAAAATAAACAAACAAAAAAGAAAAGACTGAGGTCCCTAAAGGAAAATGTCTCCATGGCAGTATCTGCCTAGGATTTCCTCCCTTTCAAAGTTCCAGATACATGCTATAGTTTAGTTAACGATGCAAGAATGCACTCTTCTCCCTGAGTCCTTCACTCTCTCTGGGAATAGCATTAGGGAATGAGAATGAACAACTGGTCAATTTGGAAACAGATGGAGAAAACAAAGCCAAAAACTGGTTGTCTATTTCAACTCCCAATCAATATACATACATCGTTTTCAGGATTTCAATATTCATGCAGGCCCCAGATGGAACTCAAAGCTATTTCCCAAGATTTAGAAACTGGGGTTTTAATTATTATACTAGAATAGGCTCCTTCTAAAACAAAACTCATCACAGACATTGGGCTATGTAAGAGTAATCAGAAAAGGTACAAGACTTTTCTGAGCCTTCCTCCAAGACATGGGAAGAACAGGTCCCCTATACAGACTGTATTAAGCTAAGTGAAAAATGTCAGAGAAAGACAAATATTATATGATCTCACTTATATATGAAATTTAAGACACAAAACAGATGAACATAAGGGAAGGGGAAAAAGAAAAAAAGGAGAGAGAGAAACAAGCCATAAGAGACTCTTAACGATAGAGAACAAATTGAGGGTTGATGGAAGGAGGCGGGTGGGGGATGGGCTAGATGAGTGATGGGTATTAAAGAGGGCACCTGTTGTGATGAGCCCTGGGTGTTGTATGTAAATGATGAATCTCTGAATTCTACTCCAGAAACCAATATTGCATTGCATGTTAACTAAGTAAAATTTTAATTAAAAAAAAAAAAGAATCCAAGCCATCTTTCAATGGCACCTGCTTCCTAGAAATGACACTGGATTTGAATGGTCCATCAAATGTCCCAAGGAGTTCCCCACTGCTGGGTATTTTCCCATTACCATTATTTGATAAGTGTCACTGGCAAATGCAAATTTTAAAATATAGTCAAATTAACATTCCTCTCATCTGATATTCACTGAGGTTGTCAGGGCAATATTCAGAAAAGGGATCTACTACTCTCCATGCCTAGTGGTAATCTTGAGAGGAGAATAGAGTGCCTAGTCTGGCACATCTGTTCTGGAAACTGGAGATCTCCTCTCCATTAGACTGGGCAGCTAACATTCTAGGCATGTTTGCCAGGCTTCCTTGGCCTGATGCTCTTGAATCACTAAGAAAAAAATGTTTTTGCAAATTCTATCCAAGTGAGCATGGTCTTAAGCTGGGCAGTGCAAGTATCATGAGGTTGTTGATTCCATTGATTTTTATCTTCAAAAAGTCTTTATCTATATGAACCACATGGAACAGGAAAAGGAGGTGTGCAATCAGTAGATCATGTTTGCCACTACAGATGCTGAGACTTGATAATCTGGGTAATCCCTGCACCAGGCACCAGTGATGAATACAAACCCAGGACTCAGTCAAAAACTAACAATGTAGAGGCGTGCCTGAATGGCTCAGTTGGCTAGGCATCTGACTCGATTTCAGCTCAGGTCATGATCTCAGGGTTGTGAGATTGAGCCCCACATCAGGCTCCATGCTCAGTGGAGAGTCTGCTTGAGATTCTCTCCCTCCTCCCCCTTTGCCCCTCCCACCACCCTCCCCAAGCTCACTGACTCACTCACAGTCTCTCTTTCTAAAAAAAAAAAAAAAAAGTAAATAAATCTTAAAAAAAAACTTTAAAAAGATTGGTGTAGGGATCTTCTTTCACACACCTCACATCCTAGTATCCTAACCTGCTTTAATGATACCTCTTGGCTGAGCTGAGGAAGTCTGATGGGCTTCCAGTTGTCCACTTATCGCCCTACCACTGCTCTATCCATGGCATTTCCCCCACTGAAACATCCCTTATAATTCAGGAGAAGTTATACAAACTTTTTTTTAACTTTCTTTTTAAACACCTTATTTATCCATTCATGAGAGACACAGAGAGAGAGGCAGAGACACAGGCAGAGGGAGAAGCAGGCCCCATGCAGAAAGCCCGATGTGGGACTTGATCCCAGGACCCTGGGACCCCAGGACCATGCCCTGAGCCAAAGGCAGATGCTCAACCACTGAGCCACCCAGGCATCCCGAAGTTACACAAACTTAACACAACTCTTATTACAATACATTCAGCAGTACCAGTTACAACATCTTGTGTAATTGGCCCAAAAGAGCCTACCCATAAACTCACATCAGTCCACAGTCCAATCTGAGATTTATTTCCACATCCAAAATAAATTTTGAACTATGCTCACTGGTGGATTCTAGGAACCACAGTGACTTGTGGTCTGGTGTCTACAAAGGCTGAGTGGTCTGACAACTTTAAGTGCCATCATGTTTTCAATACACCGTGATCAGTATAAAACCTCCAGTTTCAATTAGAAAGGGAAGGTCTCAACCCCTGTCCTTATTCCTGTTTATTATTGAAGGAGAAAGATCTAGATAGAATGGTGGTACTGAGTCTCATGAACATCAGCCCAAATAGCACTGATTTCACCCAAAGGGTCTAGGTCCTCTTGGTCCTTCTACTGATGACCCCCTACAAGCAGTATGGTCACAGCCAGACTGACTTACAACATGGGGACAGTCACAGAAAACTGGGTGATCTTCACTCCTTGTTCTCCAGGAAAACTGGCAGAACTCTCATTTGCTAGTCAAAAAGAAAGTCTTTATAGTCTCATTGGGCTTTTACTCAAAACCATCCTTAACATCACTTCTTTCTCCCTCATTATAGGAGTAGACCTTAGTACATTTTGACATAAGTGACTGCCTGTAGTCATCAAACGCTTTATCAGTGAGATCTGCTACTGCTTCCCAGGTCCTATTCTATACTCAGGTATGCTGTGTCTCACCTATGCTTTTCCAAAAAAGCACTGTAACCTTATCATCCTCCAGAAGGAAGAAGTTTAAAATCTGCAGAATCAAAATAAATAAATAAATAAATAAATAAATAAATAAATAAATAAATAAAATCTGCAGAATCAATTTGACAAAAGAAGGTGATACAAACCCCCATGTAGTATTGCTTCTTTTAGTGAGAAACAAACAGGCAATTTTTGCAACAGTTTAGAAGGAGCAACAACTATTTTGTCAGGAACACAGAATACCAGAGTGTATGAAGGGCAGCAGTTTTTTTTTCTTTTTTACTACACACATAATTCTGAGTGTAAACCCATTTAAATAATCTCAAGTATTGTATCTAGAAAGTATGCCCTCAAATTTGTTGAGAATTGTAATTCTCCCTTCTGGTAGGTATCCAAGACCATCAAGATTGACATCCATAACTTGCCAATCAACAAGATATCATTATACATTAAAAATGTTGCACATAGAAGGAAATATCCTCTGATACTATAAGAACATTCACAGTTCAGCATGTAACACATTCTGATTACACATTAGTACATGGTGCATACAATGAATTGACTTGCAGGCTTCTCAAGGACCAAATTGCTTTTAACTTTCCATCTCTTCACAAGTCCTTCTATAGCTGCATTCAGATACTTTTTATAAGAACATAGGCCACAGATATTTTATATGTATCTAACATACAGCTTATAGGAGACCATTACTCTCCTCGGATAGAAGCCCAGAAAGTAAGGATAGGAGATTACGGGGTGCAATTGGCAATATGGGTTTACGTAGTTGTAAACATGGGTTTACACACACTTTCAGCCATTCTTTAGCCACAACAAATGTACTTTTAACAACTATACACCAATTGAATGGTTGATTCCAACACTACACCTTGTTGCCTAACCCTCTAAAGCTTTTTCAACAGGTAGCATTTACTATATGATCCCAGAGAAATGTATCTTAACTCTATCCTAGCCCACATACTCTGCTATAGGTTGAACAGTGGGAGGACCCCTAAGATCACAACTCACCTCCCATGTAGACAGGGAGCATAATACCAAATCCTAGAAGCCACACCTCTCATAACTTGGCCTGCAATGCTCTACTGATCTGGGAGAGACTTGGTACCTCTTAACCAGCCCCTGCTGTGCTATTAGATCAGGAAGTCTCATCTTGTCCATGGGTTTAGCCAGGATCATCACAGGTACCATCAGCCTAGAGGCCTAATCTATTTTAATATGAAATAAATCATCTATTATTAGCTCAGGGACCCTACTGTGGCTCTCATCACCACTTAAGTGAGAAAATGTGATTCCAGATGCTGGGGAATCTATCTTAGCCATTAATCTGACCAGGATAGCCTCTTGTCTAATAAAGGAGCATCATAACTTCATCAGCCACACAATCAGTGCCAAATTTGGCATTTCACTCACAGAGACATACAAGGCCAAGGAGAAGGTAAATTTGTTATTACACTAAAATTATCTGTAAAGGCTTTCTTTACATTTTGACACTTTAATATTTACTAACACAGCAAAAAATAATGAGGCAAATTCAACCTCCCAGTATTCTTTATGCACTCTCCATAAGAAAATGGAGAGAAATACCCCAGTACAAGTTATAGGAGACCTACTCATGGAGCAGCCACGTCTAGGTTGCAGTTAAGTACTTGTCTATCCTGCAGCTCTTTGCCCAGATAAGGGAAGGGCAGAAATCCCCATATCTCAACAAACCCTGAGGGATGAGAAAACTGCCTCATGAATGACTGACCCAAGTGCAAGAGCTTCAGAAAGCTTCACTCGTGTTCTTTGCATTTCCAGTGACACAGGTATGGTGTTTGATTAATGTAGAAAGAAAAACTAGGGCTGGAGTTACCCCTGCTAGAGGGGACAAAAGGGAGCTGGCATGGGAATGAACTGGATATGATAATGTCCCACTTCACAACTATGAAGTTCAAATGACAGCATTTCATCTAGGCCTACAGATACTTACCAGTATTTTCAGTAAAGTGCGGTGGCCTTAATAGCTTCCAGGAGGAAAAGATCAAACATCTCATGGAGTCAATCTAGGCCCCACATAAGACAGGCCACTCGAGGGGCAGCCACTCCAAACCACGCCAGGGTGGCCTCAGGTGTCCCAGCTTAGCAGTGCTCGGGGGCACTGACAAGTCACTATACAAAAGGCAGCAGGAGCATATATGTGAGGATCAGGTATCACCAAAGTGAAGTGCTACCCCACACTGGTTTGGCAATATGAGTTCTATCAAGCCCTTTAATACTTCAACCAATGTATGAACTCTTCAGTTCTTTTCAGGGACAGAGGGACGTCAACTTCTACCAGAGGCTTCTTTATTCCTGAATGAAGTAAGATCTGGCTACATAGGCTGTTTTGAAAGCTTTAGATCTACAAAAGTCCAAATAGCCAGGCTCTCAGGAGATTTTAATCAGCCTCTTGCTCCCTAAAGCCACAAGCATTTTTCAAAGGCTTCATATACTGTCAGATCTGGAAAATCTATCTTCAGGGAATCATAAGATGAAGACATACTGGATTACACCCCCATTGTATGTGCCTTGTCTTCCTGGACATATTCCAATTCACCCCCTTTTCTCCCTTCTTCCTCCTTTTCTGTTTTTGTCAAATGTTCCCAAGGTCTCCCTGTCCTCACTCATTATGCTGACTGATATCTATAAAGAATGCCATGGTTCCAAGACTGAAGACAGGATCCCAATCATTTAAGAAGACTCTTAGGTAGGCTAGGCAGGGAGAATCCAAATGGAATCCATTTTCACATACTCATATCCGATAGATAGATAGATAGATAGATAGATAGATAGATAGATAGATGATAGATAGATAGATAGATAGATAGGGCCCTACATTACTTCTGCAAGCAAATGACCATGGAGCAGTTCTAGAAGCTCAGTATTTTTTCCAGAAAGACACTGTAGTTTAGATGACCTCAGGAGAAGGAAGCTACAATATCATGGAGACAATCTGAATAAGAAGGTAGGGCCAGACTACACTGTCTGGGGAGGGGGGAAAGCTAAAATCAAGGCCAACATGGAAATAGGAGTCCTGAGGTGCCACCACCACCTTATATACAAGCTTAAGATGGAGATTCTAGCATAGTGCTGGGAGCCCCAATATATCACAACTTAAATGGCAGGAGGAGTACAAAAATGGGAAACTGGTACTTGCCAAAAGAAGGACTACAAAAAAAATGACTACACAAAAATGGTCAGCTCTCACTGACCAAACACCAGAAGCTGCAACCAACAGCCAACAAACATCAAGTCTTTTTAGGAGGCCTTGGACAACAGTTCAACTACAAGTCTTTGCATAAAACTCTCCCTTCTGCTGTGCATGTACATGAGGTTAATCTACTGTAGTCTATGTCCAGTGGTAACCTTGAAAAGGAGGGTACAAAGGCAGGTCTGGCACTTCTGTATATGGGATCTGGAGATGTCCTCTCTACTTGACTGTATAGCTGGCATCATGTGCTAGAATCACAGGGTCTTGTTTTAGGGACAGCTCCCTAATTGTAGATGGATTACACTTCCAAGCGCATAGTTCATCCAGGTGATCAGGGTGCTAACCTGGACAAGACATCATCTAATAAGCCTGTTGATTCCAATGAATTTCATTCTCAAGGTGATTCATGTGCATCACATAGGGCACAAACAGGGGGTGCACATATTGTGCATCTGACTGATAATGTCTGCTACTACAGAGACTGAGAATTGATCATCTAGTCACCCAGTTGCCAGGCAACTGTCCATACTGTCATCCCATGGACTCTCATCCAGGAGTCAGTCAAATGTAACAAGATACATTTCAGAGCCTGGTTTTCAGAGCAAGCACCACAGTCAGCAGGTTATACAGGCAAGCTCTACCATCTGAGCAGATTGCTTTCTTCCATGCTTAGGGGCAAACGGTTTTCTTTGGAGTTGTACAGTTTCCACAGCCCATTGCTATCTCTCTGCCTTTAATTTAGTGTATGTGTCCATGTACCAGATTGAGGCATCTGAAGGAACCTAGGTGAACAGAGGCCACCAGAAAATGGGGTGCTGGCACCGTCTCTGCATCTCAGTCACCCACACTTGGAAAGTGACTAGACACTTTTTCCTGAACCTTTTTTTTTAAGATTTTGTTTATTTATTAATGAGAGACAGAGAGAGAGAGACAGAGAGAGAAGCAGGCTCCCTGCAGAAGCCTGATACAGGCAGGATTCAGTGCCAGGACCCCGGGATCATGCCCTGAGCCAAAGGTGGATGCTCAACCACTGAGCCACCCAGGCGCCCCTCCTGAACCTTTAAGATACTATTAATGCCTGGTTTATTTCTTCTCTGGATATGCCACTTACACTTAAAAATGGCTATTTCTTGGGCAATAGTCACTTTGTTGGGCTTCTCACCTGGTGCTTATTTTATGATAGGAAAGTTAGGGCATACTAATGCCTGCTTATGCTTTGTACCCTCTCAATATCAACCAGCATCCACTAACAAGCCAGCAATCATCTTTCAAATGGGATATATCAGATGACAATGTCAGGCAAGCCATAAACAAATCATAAAGGGTGTCATTCAGAACACAAGAGACTCCTAACTCTGGGAAATGAACAAGGGGTAGTGAAAGGAGGTGGGCGGGGGGGACAGGGTGACTGGGTGACGGGCACTGAGGGGGGCACTTGACGGGATGAGCACTAGGTGTTATACTGTATGTTGGCAAATTGAACTCCAATTTAAAAATTCACAAAAAAATTAAAATTTAAAAATTAAAAAAAAGAAATTGGAATGTGTGAAAAAATGTGATTATAATCACAATTTATAAATTTGATTTGACAACAAATTTCTGGACAATTCTTCTTGAGTATGTAATTTGTACCATTTATATAGCCATTATTTGTACCCTACTTTGTAAGTATATTCATTTGGTGTCTTAAAAAAAAAAGAGGGCAGCCTAGGTGGCTCAGGGGTTTGGCTCCACTTTCAGCCCAGGGCGTGATCCTGGAGACCCGGGATCGAGTCCCATGTCAGGCTCCCTGCATGGAATCTGCTTCTCCCTCTGCCTGTGTCTCTGCCTCTGTCTCTGTGTGTGTGTGTGTGTGTCTCATGAATAAATAAATAAAATCTTAAAGAAAGAAAGAAAGAAAGAAAGAAAGAAAGAAAGAAAGAAAGAAAGAAAGGGTGTCATTGCCTAGTGGCTACATCTTTTTGCCACAGATTCCAGTCCACATATATGTCAGTCTTTGATACCTTCTCTCAAAACACACTGCATGAGTGATGTGCCTGAGTAGAAAACTGGTCTGTAAAGCTTGTTTCAGAGTTTCTATAGCATACTGGTCAAAATGGCCACCTTTTGGGGCAGCCCGAGTGGCTCAGCAGTTTAGCTCTGCCTTCAGCCCAGGGTGTGATCCTGGAGACCCGGGATCTAGTCCCACATCGGGCTCCCTGCATGGAGCCTCCTTCTCCCTCAGCCTGTGTTTCTGTCTCTGTCTCTGTCTCTCTCTCTCATGAATAAATAAATAAATAAATAAATAAAATCTTTTTAAAAAATAGCCACCTTTTGAGTAATCTTTTACAACGGGCTGAACAGGATCCCTCTATATATAGGGTATGAAGTTCATCCCAAACTGATCAGGTACCACACACTCTGCCAAATTTAGTTTTCTGGAGGTTTTTAGGCCATCAGTGTTTCTTGAATGAGCTCAGGGAATGTTGTCTGGGCATTAACCTACATAGCTCACCAGAAGTATGTCTAGGTAGCTAGCTGCTGATTCCTCCCACAGTTAAACTTCCAACACAGGTTACACAGGTGATGGACTGTCTACATAATAAACACAATACACTGTGAGTCGGCCTCAGGATACTCTACAGTAGACTGGAGAAAATATATTACAGTATATGCTCCAGAAAGACAAACAGCCTCTAATCATCCAATTGTAATGCGATCTGAAAAAGAAGCATTAAAATAATCAGTGCTGCATATGAGGCTCTTCAATCAGCAAAATGGAATTCATGACCATCATAACAACTAGAACTTCGAGGGCAAAAGGGCCGCCAGACTGAGTTTGTGGGCATCCACATTGTGGTGTGAGGTACTTTGCTCACTGGTCACACAGGGTTACCCTACAGTGGTGTAGTCTCTTTAAGCACCTCTTTGTCCTTTCATTTCTTGATCAGTGTAAGAACTTCCTTTCGCCATCCTCCTCCTAAGGCTTTATTGATACCTCATGGCTGTGCTGAGGAAGGCTGATGGGCTCCCAATTGTCCATTCATTCCACTACCACTGTTCTAATTTTGGCATTTCCCCACTGGGAGCATCCCTTACAACCCAAAGAACAATTACATGTATTTAACACAAATCTTCTCACAATACATTCATTCATAACAGTTAACACTATCTTACATGTGCATTGGTCTGTAGGGGCCCACACATAAACTCACATCAGTCCATAGTCCAATCTAAGAGTTATTTCCTCAAAGTAAATTTTGACAATGCTCGTGGGAATTTCAAAGCATCACAGTGACTTGTGTCCCTGTGTGCACAAGGACTAGAAAAATGTGAAAAACATGAGTACAGTCAAATCCTCAACACACCCTGACCAATGGATAAAGCCTTTTTTCCCAGTGAGAGATGGTCTAGACCTGTTTGTTCTTGAAAGAATAGAGACCTAGGTGGAAAGTCAGTTGAATATGTTAAATAAACATCAATGTGAACATGAAAATCTAGCAAATTTTTCTGCCTTCTTCCTGTCAATACCCAGGTATTCATGGCTAGATTGGCTTGGAACATGGGGGTGGTTGTTGGGTGTCCAGGTGATCTCCATTCCTTTCCCCTCAGCACGACTGACAGGGCTTCCTTATCTACTACCTAAGGAGGAAGCCTCTACAGTTTAATTAGATTTTAGCCCAAACCTATCCTTATTGCTCTTTCCTTTTTGTTTTCTGTGGGAACAAAGCTCAGTGTACCTCTACAATAACTGAATGCACTTGAACAATAGGGAGTATTTTATCTGTAATCACAGCCATCAGTCATACAGAAGCAGTTTCAATTTCCTAGTGACACAGACGAGTGGGTAATAACCAAATAATATTTTTCTTAGATTTATGGGGTTTTCTACTCTTTATGTCTAACTCAAACTACCTACACAATTCAGCAGGGGCCTCAGGGACATAGCTAAAGGATCACATGCCTCCCTGTCACCAAAGCATTTAGAAACATATCTGTAACTGTATACCAATATTGTGGACACTGGATTCTTATCTATTCTGCAAATCTATTTTGAGGGGTAAAGGTTGGGCTGAAAGACCCACATCCCAGAAGACTGTGGAGCAAATGAGAATTTGCCTCATGGCAACCTTGAAAGGGGGATAGGAAGGCAAGTAGGACATGGTAAGGTGATCTGCCACATTCTGATGAGATGTGTTTCAAGTTTTTCCCCATGTGACCTATAAAGATATGTGACCTATAGTCACCAGGGCAAAAATGCAAAGTGAATACCCTACACATGGATAACATCAGGGAGTTTCTCCATTTGGGACACCTGTAAGTCATAAAATCACTGCATTCTTGAAGGAAACTTACTGTCCATCACCAATCACATGCTTCTCTGTAATACTCAGACTTGTATGACTGGAGACTCATGATATATTATGAGATGAGAGATAATGGTATGGATTAAATATTTGTGTCCTACTCTCCCACACCTCAACAAATTCATATTTTGAAGCCCGAACTGCCAATGTTATGGTATCTGGAGATGGAGCCTTTGGGAGGTAATTAGGTTTATATGAGGCCATGAGGGCAGGGCCATCATGATGGGATTTATGCCTTTATAAGAAGAGGAAGAGACATGAGAGGTCACTCTCCATCACGTGTGGACACAGCAAGAAGGTAGTCATCTACAATCCAAGAAGAGGGCCTTCACCAGAACCAAATCTGCCAGGGCCTTGATTTTGGACTTCTCAGACTCCAGAACTATGATAAATAAATGTCTATCATGTAAGTCAACCATTCTATGGTATTTTGTTATAGTAGCCAAGCTGAATAAGACAGATGGGACAAATGACATAAGTGCAACAGCTTCAGTAAGCTTCACTCATGACTCTGAAATTACAAGTACAAAGGAACTAGTGTCTGACTCATACAGGAAAAAGCTGGAGCTAGAGCTGCCCTTAGCGGAAGGTACAATAGAGTGCTGACTTGGGCGGGGGAATGGGGTAACTGGGTGATGGGCACTGAGGAGGGCACTTGATGGGATGAGCACTGGGTATTATACTGTATGTTTGCAAATTGAACTTCAATAAAATAATAATAAAAACAAAAATTAAAAAAAATTTTTAAAAGAGTGCTGACTTGGGAGCACCTGTAATTCACGCCTCCCAAAGAAGAGAGGTTTTTGTTCTCCATGGTCAACATGCGGGCTCTGAGGATGGAAATGTGTTAGGGCTTTTCTCCACCTTCATGAGGAAGGGACAGCATATAACTAAGAGCTTCAGAAAGCTTTTCTTATGTCTTGTGGAATTTTTGAAACACAAGGTACAGTATTTGAGATACACAAAGTCAAGAACCTGTGGCTGTAGCAGCCACTGCCAAAGGTATCACAAAAGGGTGGTTTGGGAGTGAGCTGCACTTTTGCCACATGCAAAAGAGAGGACTGCACTTCTCATGTCCACATGTGGATGTGATGATCATGAGTGGCATAAGATTGTGCTAAAAGGAAAGCACCCAGAGGAGTATGTGGAAAGAACAGAAGGAGCCAAACCAAAAGGTCAGTCACAAAAGGCCGAAGCTGAGTATGAGTCAGGTGGAGAGTCAAAGAAAGATGTATTCCTAAAAACCTGCATTGAACAGGATTCTGAATACATACCCTCCTAGGTAAAACAGTGGCAGAGGCTCCAAAGGCCAAGACAACAAATACCAAATACTCCCATAGTGTACTGTGAGGTACGAGGATGCCTGTTATGGACTGAATTTTGTCCTCCAAAATTCTTATGTTGAAGCCCTAACCTCCAATGTGACTTGTTTGGAGACAGGGCTTTAAGAAGGTAATTAAAGTTGAATGAGGCCATCAGAGTGGGGCCCTAATTCACTGGTGCTCATTTAAGAATAGGAAGACACCGGGATCCCTGGGTGGCGCAGCGGTTTAGCGCCTGCCTTTGGCCCAGGGCGCGATCCTGGAGACCTGGGATCGAATCCCACATCGGGCTCCCGGTGCATGGAGCCTGCTTCTCCCTCTGCCTGTGTCTCTGCCTCTCTCTCTCTCTCTCTCTCTCTCTCTCTCTCTCTCTGACTATCATAAATAAATAAAAATTTTAAAAAAAAGAAAAAAGAATAGGAAGACACCAAAGTGCACACACACACTCTCTCTCTCTGTGTGTACGCATCACACAGAAGAAGCCATGTGAGGACAAACAAGCAGACAGCCATCTACAAGCCAGGAAGAGGGCTCATACCAGAGACCAACCTTAACATTTATATCTTGGACATCTAGCTTTCAGAACTGTGAAAAAAATAAATTTCTGTTGTTTAAGCCACCCAGTCTATGGTATCTTGTTATAGGAAACTGAGCAGACTAATACACCATCCTGCAAAAAAAATGGACCTATACAGGTTCTCTTGACATTAGCCCATCACTCACCACAGAAATCTACAAGAACTGAGGAGAAAGGAGAAAAGAGTTCAAAGGTATCAGTGTGACAGGCATTTTCCCCATAGTCATGAAGTAGGGAAAAGTACTATTGCCCCCCTGCCACAAAAATCACTGACAAAGAGTTTCAGAACAGTTGAGTAAGGCCTCTAAAGATTAAGGAAGACAGGAACTAGTGTCTGACTCACCCAAGTAAAATCAAGAGGATGAGGCTAGTGGTACCCCTAGATAAGGAATGTAAAAGTACATCTTGAGAGAGGGCAGCACTCCCACCATTTACAGAAAATATATCTCTGGTTTTCAGGGTTTATATATAGATTCTAGGGGCAAAAGTACTCTGAAAATCACTTAAATACCAAGAGAAGCACAGGAAAAAGCAAAATGACCCCAACAGAGGTTAAAAAAAAAAACACAAAAAGCCTATGGACTGAGGGAGAGTTTCATGACCAGAGGAAAGGCATTGCATTCAGCAGGGGCATAAAGTCTTAAGTCCCTAAAAGATGAAATGAAAATGTCTCTAGAAGAGCATCCACTCAGAATTTCCTCCATATCTCAGACATCAGACTCACACTACAATTTAGTCAACTAGGCAAAGGTGGGCTCTTCTCCCTAAGCCTTACTCTGTCTGGGAACCACATCAAGGGGGGTGAGAATGAGCAACTGTATAACTAGGGAGAAGTTGTATAATTGCTCATTGATTTAAAAAATAAAGGCAAAACAGTTGCCTATTCTGAACTCCACATCCATATATACACTGTTTACAAGACTCCAATCTTTAAGTCGTCCCTAGCTGGGAATGGAAGATATTTCTCAGTGTTCAGGAACACAGTTTTCATAGGAAAGAGAAAAAGTGTCTTTTTGACCTTACTTATATCAGCCCCATAGGAACTCAAGTGAAGACAATGATCAAATTCCAATAGGACTATGCTCTTTAAAAACCCAAAAGCCACTGAGGACTACAGGGGATCCATCCATGTTTCCACTATTTGCTACTACAAGGTAGAAGACAATGACAAGCTATGACTTGTCAGCTCTCTATAAATATATTTTCTAGTGTTTTTTTAAGGGCCTGTAAAATAATGAAAGAAAAGACCTTGAATCCTGACATGTCACATTACAACAGGTAAAACCAGAACAAAAATGCAGAAACTGGTATCGGACAAAATTAAGGGCTTCCCACACCAGCAGGTCCAAATTGACTAGATCCCTGAAGCTATGCTGACATCAATAGCCAGCAAATACCAAGTCTTTACAAGGGGTCTTTATATGTCCCAGATATGAGGGGTTTGTATGTACCTCAATAACTCACAAAATGAGTGAGATGGGATAAATTTACCCATAGGACCTACAATAAAGAATAGAGTGGGGGAATATGCTGTGCACCAGACAGATCCCTGAAAGTCTGTCTTGAACAAGATGTTGAAAGCAACTCATCCTTGATAAGTGTTTTGGCAGAAGCTTAAAAGGTGAAAAATATAAATGCCAAGGACCCCATATTCTAAGGTAAAGTACTGTATTATCTTGCTAAGCAACAAACCAAAACTGAATCAACAGCAATAACCCACTCACCCCCTCACAGACATGAAAAACTGAGGTAGAAAAAGGCAGAAAACATTGGAAGGAGTTATTAGCATGGAAGCCATTGTTGGGCCTCATCCCTTTTACCTAACCTCATAATTAAGGATTCTACTTAAATGTAGAAATTTAAGGATTCTACTTAAATTCCCACAGCAGGTGCTGTGGAAATGGCACAATTAAAGCTTAAACTGACTTTCATAAGCATTTGCTCCACCGAGAGCATTGGTTGATTGGTTGTCCTCGCTCATTTTTTTTTAAAGAATTTAAGCAATCTTTCAATGACATCTGCCTTTCTGGAATGACATGGGGATAAATGGTCCATTGAATGTCTCTTGAAGTTCCCCACTGCTGAGTACTATGTGCTGTAAAGTTGGCACTATTGTCTGAGGAGATGTGGTCACCGAATACAAATAGAAAACACAATCCAACTAATAGTCCTTAAATACAATTTTCCATCTGCTGTGCTCACAGGATTGCTAGTGCCATAGTCAGAAAAGGAATCAACTGCAATTCATGCCAGTCATAACTCTGAGAGGACAATACAGCACCAGTTCTGGCACATCTGTTTATGGTCCCAAGGATCCCCTCTGTACTTGACTGTGTAGCTGGCACTCTAATAAGCACTTTTCCCAGCCTTCTTTGGCCTCATGTACTAAAATCTTGTTTTCAGGCCAGGTCCTGAATTGAAAATAGATCATCATGCTCTATGCAATAGTCTATCCACTCCACCATGGCCCTTTCCTGGGTAGCTCAAATGGATGAGCTTCTTGATTCAACTGATTTTCATCCTAAGAGTCCCTATTCACAAGCACACACATGGAGCACAAATAGGAGTTATGTGTCTTGTGCAATTGGCTCATGTTGTTTAGCTAAACAGAGGCTGGGCCAAGCACCAGTTCATGACCCAGCCTAGAGGCAGCTACCAAGGAGTCAGTCGAAATACAAAATATATTTCAGGGTAATATTTTCCAGTGAAAGCACCACAGACTGAATCTTCACCCACCAAGAATTCCTTTTCCATGAAGAATTGGTTTTATCTAGGTTTGCACAGTTTTTTTGGTTTTCTACATCCCCCTACACTCCTAGTTTTATTAACAGATTTACCATCAAGATCTAATCAGATTCAGGCATCTTTAAGAATGTGGGTCTATCTGGACACTTTTTCTTGTACTCTGAGACATCTCTAACACTTGATTTATTTCTTCTTTGTATATACCACTTTCTCTTGAAAACAGATGTTTCTTGGGGGGAATAATCACATATGTTGTTGGGATTCTCATTTTTAACCCGTCCCTTGATAGGAAAGTCAAGGCTTCATAACCCCTGATCTTGCTTTGTCACTCTGTTAACTCCATCAGCACCTACTAATATGCCAGCAACAGCTTTTTACATGGGGTATGTTGGATAATAGTTTCAGGCAAGCACCATGAACAAACCCCAAGGCTGATATTGCCTAATGGCCATATCTTTTTGCTCCAGGTCTCACTCTGCATAAATGTCTTTGACACTTTTTGTCAAAACACACTGAATAGGTAACTGTCACTAAGGGAAAGGTGATCTGTACAGTTTTTGTATATTTTCTAAGGCAAGCTGTTGGTGAACTCTATGCCTTTCCAATAATTTTATGTAATAGACTAGGTAAGATACCTATGTGATATATATAAAGTCTGTCCAGTACTGAACAAGATTATCATATACTCTTCAAAATTTGGTCTTCTAGAGGGTTAAGGACACCAATTCTATTGACTAAGCTTGGGGTTGTTATCTAGGCATCAGCCCACATGGTTCACCAGGACTTACCTGGGCTGCTGAACAATGATTCTTGGCAGAGTCAATCTTCCGGCCTGATTACTTAGATAATGGACAGTTTCTCTAACAAAGATAATCCACTGTCTTTAGCTCTTCCAATCAGAATAAGGTCATCACCTAATAGTACAATAAATTCTCTGGTGAGAATTCCTATTTTATAGATCTCAGCCTATCAACTGGTGAGGCATCATGGAAAAGTTTAGGTTGCCTTAGATAAGCTCTGTGAAGGCAAATTGGTTCCCATGACACGGATGCAGAGAATTGAAGAAAACATTAACAGGTCCACCAATGCCACTTCATTAGGTGCCATGACCTTCATAACCTGTAAGTGGAGGGGTTATGAGTAACACTGCTGCACTGAGTGTGCACTCCAGCACAGTGTCACATGAAATACCATAAAGTTTTTTTACTGGTCACACAAAGCTATTTTGTAGCATGGTATAGTTTTCTTAAATATCTATGCAACTATCAATTCCTTGATCTGCGGAGGGACCTTCTTTCACTCCCTTGCCCCATATTCCCATATCCTACAGTATCTACTGATAATTCGTGACTATGCCGAGGAAGCCTGATGCACTTCCAGTTGCCCACTCACCCCACTATCACTATTCCTTTGTGGCATTTCCCAATTGGGAACATCCCTTACAATCAAGATAATTACACTTACTACACCTCTTCCCACACTACAAATTTTATATGTGTATTTGCTCAAAAGTGCCCACACTTCAGTACACATCAGTCCACAACCCAATCTGAGAGCGATAGCCACATCTGAGGTAAAATTTTTACCATACCTATGGAAGTTTCTAGGAACTACGGTGATTTTTGCCCCAGTACCCATAACAGCTAAAAGGTTAAACAACTCTGAGTGCCATCAAGCTTCTAACACATCTTGACCACTGGGTAAAGCCTCTTGTTCCAGTAAAATTAGAGATGGCTCTCAATCTGTACCCTAGACCTCTTTGCTCTTAAAAGAAGAAAGCTCTGGGTAGAAAGGTGGTATAGATTAAATTAGATAAACAACAGATTTAGCACAAATCTCAGCAAAGGATCTAGGTCTCTTACACTCTTCCTATCATCAGCAATTCTACTTCCTGTAGAAGGAACGTGTGTGTTCTCCATGGAGGACACATGATCCTGAGAGACTGTGGTGAGCTTTTGCTACATCTTAAGCAAATAGCATCCACCTCATTTTCAGGTGTTCAAATGTCACATCCTCAAGAAAACCCTCCCTGATTACTCACTCACCCCAAAACTGCACTGGCAAAGTTCTATGTTAAGTGATAGAATATACAGACCACGTGTCACTTCATGGTTGCATAGTGATATGAGCATTCCCTAAGTTCCTGATAGCACAACTAAAATTTTAGCTTGTGAAAGGCAGAAATATGTACCTTTGGTTAATGAAGTCTTCCAAATAACAGTGCCTGAGACACAGTGGGCACTCAAAAGTATTCCTGAAATTAAGTAGTTAATGTAGTATGCATTTTGAAGGTTTTAATTTCTATGATTATTGAATAAGACATAGCATAGAAACATAAAAACATTTAACAATAAAAAATAAATGTGATGACAAAATTTTGGACTATGGGCAGGAGATAGGGGAAGACACTCAGGGACGGATGACCTTTCCTGGGGCTCATAGTATCACATTCTCAAAGGATTGTCTATGTATGCATGAGGTCGGTCCCACCAACCAAATACCAATCCACTCCACCTTGAAGAAGGGTTCACACCAAACAGAAGTAGAAGCCCCATAAGTGCCTGCACCTTTTCAGCAGTACACAAGCTCCACCACAAGAAAGAAACACAATCAAGTATTTGATTTCAGACCAGGGGGAGTGCTTCAAATATGTAAATAACATATGGACATGGACCTACACTGTAAAAATTAAGGTTGCAGTGAATGAAGGTGCTATGGACAGACATATTTTTGAAAGTCTGTATTGAATAAGAAGTTGAACACACACCTTCCTCAGGTAAGAGAGAAACTGGCAGAGGCTCCAAAGGCCAAGATAAAAATAAATAAATGTAACATTGTATATCAACTCTACTCAAATTTAAAATTTAATAATCAAATAAATAATAAAGTGTCAGGCCACCTTGCAAAGAAATGGATCCAAATAAATTAGCCCATCACTCAACCCAGGTCTAGAAGAGTCTTCAGTCGAAAGGAGAAAAGACTTTTCAGGGGGAGTCGTTGGCATGCTGGGAATTTCCTCCACACTCATGAGGAGGGATGGAGATTGTTTCCCAGTTGCCACAAAATCACTGACAAAGCACTTCAGAAATACTAACTAATATCCATGAAGGTTGAAAGAAACAGAACAAGTAGAAACAAAGGATCTGGACTCATAAGACACTTTCTAGCATAGTTCCCTTCCTTAAGCTGAATTTTCTGATCTGTAACATAAGATTAGTAATTCATATTACATATTTTCTGGGTTTCTCCAGGTCCTGGGGTCCTCTTCCAGTATCAAGATCTTCCAAGATGTTGTTTTCTGGACCAGCTCATTACTGATCCTTAACTTTACCCTATACCCAGTGGATTTCTATTTTTTAAAGGTTTTATCTATCTATCTATCTATCTATCTATCTATCTATCTATCGATCTATCTATCTATCTATCTATCTATCTGAGAGAGAGAGCACACACATGAGCAGGGTGAGGGGCAGGGGGAGAAGCAGACTCCCCATTGAGTGGGGAGCCCAACCTGGAGCTCGATCCTGGGACTCCAGGATCATGACCCGATCCCAAGGCAGACACTTAACTGAACGAGCCACCCAGGTGCCCGACCCAGCAGATTTCTTCACCTAGTGACAACCACATAATCAGTGCCTCAAAATTACACTCTTATTAAGTATTCCCTGAGGATTCACTCATCCACTCTGACCCCACTATAGAGTAAATCCTGTGTCCTTCTTTGGGCCCTCACAGCAGTATGGATTTTTCTTTCAGAAAAAGCACTTTACATTTTTATAATTATACAATTTTCCCATAAATTACTGATAACACCCTTAAAACTTGCTCTTTTTTATTTTTTGAGAGGCATTTATTTTTTTTAAAGCTTTTATTTATTCACAAGAGACACAGAGGCAGAAACACAGGCAGAAGGAGAAGCAGGCTCCCTGCAGGAAGCCCAATGTAGGACTCAATCCCAGGACCCCGGGATCACACCCTGAGCCAAAGGCAGACACTCAACCACTGAGCCACCCACACGCCCCAGATTTTCACTCTTAAAGCAGAAACACATCCCTGTGGTTAGTTTTTCCTACCAAATAATAGTGTGTGGTACATACAATACTTGAAAGTATTCTGGAAATGACATATTTAATATAAGATCAAGTGTTGGGAGATCAATTTGTATGAGTGTGACCAGGACAAAGCATTTAAAAGTGAAAAGCAATCCAAAGAATAATGGGTCAATGACAGAATTTCCCATCATGGAACAAGAAATGGAGAAAAATATTTGAAGATAGATGAATTTGAGGGGTTCAAAGAATCACATTCCCTGAGTGGCTGTCTCTATATGGATTAGGCCTGTTCCACAAGCCATATGCCAACTCCCGCAGCCTTGAATTTTTGAGACTGTCATAGAAAAACACATGTTCCTGGTCAATGGGGAATGCTAAAGAGAAAATACATACAAGCTGGAGCTCTCACTCAAGCTCTTTCTCCCAAACATAAATGGCAATCATGTTTAGCATCTTCCCTTCTCTCATTCTTAACTCACTCTCTCATTCTCATTCCCTTCTCTCATTCACCCAAACTTGACAATATGTACAAATGACAGACCATCAAAACTTGTCCATATTCAACTGGAGACTACTTTCAGAATTCAAATGGTTCCAAAACACCTAGGTCTGGAAGAAACATTTATGAATCCCAGCTGGATGAGCTTACCACACATCCTTTACTTTGAACTCTTACATTTTTTACTGAATCTAACATTTGATTTCTATGGTTAATAAGATCTAAATTCTAAGTCTCAGAAGCTGTATTAAGATCTTACATTTATCATTTATTTCAACTTCAATCCATAGAGAAAATATTGAAATATATCCCATATAAAGATGAAGCAACTGAGGCAGAGAAATTTAAGTCTCTCCCAAAGCCATCAGGACAATAAGCAGAACTTAAAACACTGATATGCTCTTAAACAAGAGGAAGAGGAGGTTTCACACCATAAGAAAGCATCAGTTCATGTCCTAAGCAGATAAAGCTCCCCTTTCATAGTTACTCTGAGAATATAGCAATACCCAGACACTACCGCTTTACTTCGAATAAGCAGAATACAAAAGGAAATGCACCTGCAGGACCTACATTTAAGGCTGTAGTGAGTGAAGTTTCTGTGAGATAGACTCATCCCTTTAAGTATATATTGAACAGGATGTTAAAAGCCAACCACTTTTCTCTTCTAAGAGATACGGCAGAGACTCAAAAGATAAAGCAACAAATATCTAATACAACCATATTCTAAAAGGAGGTGCTAGGCTATGTTGCAAAAAGGACCAAAACTTGTTCTGTTGACACATTATCCCATGGCCCCTGCCAATGTTCAGTTAGAAGGAATATAGGATTTCTGATGAGAGTTGTGGTAGGCATATATTCAACCATCATGACTCTGGGTCTCCTCCCCCCAACTCTCAAAGACATAAACACTCTATTTAAATAAGAGGCTCCCTTCTGGGGAACTGCCACATTTAGAACCCAAACTGACTTGCTGGGAACTAAGCAGCAGTCACCCCTTTCTATTTTTTAGTTTCTTCTATAAGAATCCAAGAATCCAAGAATCCAAGCCATTCTTCAGTGAATAGTACCAGCTACCTTCTTCTATAAGAATCCAAGAATCCAAGAATTCAAGCCATTCTTCAGTGAATAGTACCAGCTACCTAGCTATTCTACAAAGCAGGAATAGTCCAGAAAACATCCAGGGAGCTCAAAATTCTGGGCACTTCTTCCTATATACCAGGCAATGCTGTCTGATTGGAAGCAGTCAATGAATGCAAACACAAAGTAAAGTCCAAGTCTATTGCAAAAATTCCCCTAACTGCTCCAAAAATGGATTTGGCAATACCATAGTCAGAAAAGGTATCTACTACAGTCCATGACCAATGGTACACTTGAAAGAACAGAATACCAGCTCTAGTATTTCTGGCTATGGGACACAGAGATTCTCTCTACTTGACTGTGGAATTGGCACTCTGCACATTTCCAAGATTCCATGGCCTCAAGCAATGGAAAACTCTGGGTCTTGTTTTGAGCCAGGTCCCAAGTTACAGATAAATTACCATGCCTTGTTGCATGGACTCTCCAGTTAGCACTGGTCCTAATCTGGGCATGACATGTTTGATGAGCTTGTTGATTCCACAGAATTTCCCTCAAAGGGTCCCTACCAATGGTCACATAACACATGAATAGATGGTATGTATTTTTAGCATTCTGTTGATAATGTTCATTCCAACAAAGGCTAAAAATTGATCATCCAGCCTTTCAGCTGCCAGCCACCAGCCCACACTGCTAGGACATTATCAGTTGCACATAAGTCAGTAAAAATGCAGCAAGATTCATTCAGATGCTTATTCTCCAGGATAAGCATCATATCCTAAACTGCACTAACTGAGCAGAATTCCCATCCCAGGCACAATTATAAATGATTTTCTTTGGTGTTATGCAGCTACACTGGCCCATATCCCCCACTGGACTTTAATTTAGTTGGTAAATCCACAAGCCAGGCCCAGGCATCCACAAGAAACTTGGTGTACCAAAGACACCAAGAAGCCTGAGTTGATGCTCCAACCTTTGCATCTAAGACAACCATATCTGGAGAGTGACAAGGTACATTTTCCTGTAGCTGCGAGATACCGTTAATGTCCACTTAATTTATTTCCTTGATACAGCACTTACAGTGTAAATATGGAGGCTCCATGTGCCATAACCACTTCATGGGATTCTCATCTTAACCAATCCCTTGTTAGAGATGTGAGGGTATAAAAACCCCTGCTCTTGATGTGTTGCTCTCTTAATGTCCATCATTACTCACAAAAAAGCCAGCATTGGTCTCTTAAATGAAGTACACCCAGTGGTGGTATCAGGCAAGACCAAAAACAAAAGCACATAGCTACACTGTAGTGAGCATAGCATAATGTACAGATGTGTCAGAATCACCATGTTGTACACCTGAAACTAATTAAACTCTGAGTTTGTGTCAACTTTATTTCAATATAAATAAATACAGCAAAAAAAAAAAACACAAATGGCAACATTACCTTGACACACTCAAAGACATTAAGTTGCCAATATCAGATGTCATATTAATGACTTAATCTCAGGAATACTTTCAAGTACCTAGTGGCATTAATAGACTATAATCTATTGTTTTTTTTAAAGAGGCAATTTATTTTATTTTTTTATTCATTTATGACAGTCACAGAGAGAGAGAGGCAGAGACATAGGCAGAGGGAGAAACAGGCTCCATGCACCAGGAGCCCGACGTGGGATTCGATCCCAGGTCTCCAGGATCGCGCCCTGGGCCAAAGGCAGGCGCCAAACCGCTGGGCCACCCAGGGATCCCTATAATCCATTGTTTTACAGATGTAAGAATGTGAATAGTTGAGTACTAGGAAAGGAAAACAAGATCCCAAACGGTGTCATTTCCTACTTGGGTGGCTGCTGTTCCTTAATATGTAAAGGGTTAATCTTCTAGTGCCAATTACAAGGAAATTGGACCCACTATCTAAGACAGACCATCCACTGCTCTTGTCACTTCCAATCAAAATAATATCATCCACGAAATGGTACTGAGACATGTCTGATGAGGTACTGGTCTTTTCTAGGTCTTGACCTATCCACTGGTGAGAAATTAGAGATTTTTAAAAAGATTTTATTTATTAATTCATGAGAGACACAGAGAGGCAGAGACATAGGCAGAGAGTGAAGCAGGCTCCCTGTGGGGAGCCTGATGTGGGACTTGATCCCAGGACCCTGGAGCCAAAGGCAGAAGCTCAATCACTGAGCCACCCAGGTGCCCCAAAATAATGGATCTTAATTCCACATTAATGTATAAAGTAATGTGACCCATCAAGGCAAATAGACTTTACTCACATGGGTTTGATGGAGTCTGAAAAAATAATTAGCATGTCCCACCACTGCACACAAGACCCTTCAGTATGTACAATGTAGTCCTAAAATGTTATGATATCTACAACTACCAGGGCAAGGAGGTCTGCTTATTGTAATCTATAATAAAGCCCCAAGTACCCTTTGTTTTCTTCACTGGCTGCCTAGGACTACCATAAATGTTATAGTCCCTTTAAGCATTTAAGCACATCTACCTCTTTTATTTCCTTGGGCAATGTAGAGGCTTCCAGTTATGCATACCTCAAATCAGAATCCTACACTGCTGTACTGATACCTCATGGCTGGGCTGGGGACGCCTGGTGGGCTCCCAGTTGTATACTCATCCCACTACCACTATTCTATTATTCCATTTACTGCTGGGAACATCCCTTACAATCGAGAGAAGAATTACACATACTTAACTCTCCCACAATACACTCAGCAGTATCAGTTACAGTAATATGTGTGTGCATTGATAAGCTGTGTATTGGGATCTGACTGGGGGGTGTCCTACACCTCCACCTACTATAGAATTAAGTTTTATATTCTGCATGTGGATAAAAAGACCCTAAGAAAGGGAATGTGGTAAATTTCTCCACCACAAAGACTGAAGAACAAAGCTTATTTCTCATTTGCTTCAAGCAAGTAACAAAAAGCTTCAGAAAGTTTGTCTTATGTCTTGTGTAGTTTGTGAAAAACAGAAGAATTAATATTTGGCTCACATAATCAAGTCAAGAACCTGAGACTAAAGCTGCACCTGCTGAAAGGTATAGCAATAATGCTGGTTCGGGAGTGAAGTGCACTTCCATCACATGCAGAAGAAAAGACTGTGTTTCTTGTATCCACATGACAACTCTACAATCATTGAGTGGCCTCAGACTACACTAAAATGAAAGCAATGAAAAGTGTACATGGAACGTTTTCTGGAACAGATCACATATTAGACCAGAAAAGAGGCCTCAACAAATTCAAGAAGACTGAAGTTGTACCATGTACCTTTTCTGTCCACAACACTATGAAAGTAGAAGTCAACCACAAAGAAAAAATCTGGAAAGATCATAAACACATGGAGGTTAAGTAACTTGCTACCAAAAAATAAATGGATCAACCAAGAAATAAAAGAAGAAATTAAAAAAATAGATGGAATCAAATGAAAATGAAAACAAAATGGATCAAAATCTTTGGGATTCAGCAAAAGCAGGTCAAAGAAGGAACTATACAACAATACAGGCCTACCTCAAGAAGCAAGAAAAATCTCAAACAACCTAAACTTGCACCTAAAGGAGCTAAAAAAAGAACAAATGAAACCCAAAGCCAGCAGAAGGAAAGAAATAATAAAGATTAGAGCAGAAATAAATGATATAGAAATTTTAAAAATAATAGATCAATAAAACCAGAATCTGATTTGTTGAAAAAATTAATAAAATTGATAAACCCCTAGCCAGACTTATCAAAAAGAGAAAAGACCCAAATAAATAAAATCATATGTGAGAAAGGAGAAATAACAACCAATACCACAGAAATACAATCATAAGAGAATATTATGAAAAACTAAATGCCAAAAAATTGGACAACCTTAAAAAATGGATAAATTCCTAGAAACATATATATTACTAAAACTGAAACAGGAAAAATTAAAAATTTGAACAGATTGATAACCAGAAAAGAGATTGCATCAGCAATCAAAAAACTCTCAACATACAAAAGTCCAGGACCATATGGCTTCACAGGTAAATTCTTTTTTTTTTTTAATTAATTTTTATTGGTGTTCAATTTACCAACATACAGAAAAACACCCAGTGCTCATCCCGTCAAGTGTCCGCCTCAGTGCCCATCACCCATTCCCCTCCAACACCCGCCCTCCTCCCCTTCCACCACCCCTAGTTCGTTTCCCAGAGTTAGGAGTCTTTATGTTCTGTCTCCCTTCCTGATATTTCCCAACATTTCTTTTCCCTTCCTTTATATTCCCTTTCACTATTATTTATATTCCCCAAATGAATGAGAACATACACTTTTTTTTAAATTAATTTTTCCACAGGTAAATTCTACCAAACATTTAAAGAAGAGTTAATACCTATTCTTCTCAAACTAGTCAAAAATAGAAAAAGAAGGAAAACTTCCAAATTCATTCTATGAGACCAGCATTACCCTAACACCAAAACCAGATAAATCACCACAAAAAAGAAAACTGCAAGCCAATATCTCTGAGGAACACATATGCAAGAATCCTCAACAAAATACTAGCAAACCAACTCCAACAATACATTTTAAAAAATCATTCACCACCATCAAGTGGGATCTATTCTTGGGTTGAAAGTGTGGTTCACGGGGATCCCTGGGTGGCTCAGTGGTTTAGCGCCTGCCTTTGGCCCAGGGCATGATCCTGGAGTCCCAGGATCAGGTCCCATGTCGGGCTCCCTGCATGGAGCCTGCTTCTCCCTCTGCCTGTGTCTTTGCCTCTCTCTCTCTGTCTCTCATGAATAAATAAATAAAACCTTAAAAAAAAAGTGTGGTTCAGTATTTGCAAATCAATCATTAATGAAAGAAAGGATAAGAACCATATGATCAAAAAAAAAAAAGAAGAACCATATGATCATTTCAACAGATGCAGAAAATGCATTTGACAAAGTATGACATCCATTCTTGATTTAAAAAAAAAAAAAGCTGGGGATCCCTGGGTGGCTCAGCGGTTTGGCGCCTGCCTTTGGCCCAGGGCGCGATCCTGGAGTCCCGTGATCGAGTCCCACGTCGGGCCTGCTTCTCCCTCTGCCTGTGTCTCTGCCTCTCTCTGTCTCTCTATCATGAATAAATAAATAAAATCTTTATTATAAAAAGCCTCAACACAGTAGGCTTAAAGAGAACATAACTCAACATAATTAAAGCCATATGAAAAATCCAGTTAATATCATCCTAAATGGAGAAAAACTAAGAGCTTTTCCTCTATGGTCAGGAACAAGACAGGTATGTCCACTCTCACCACTTCTGTTCAATATAGTACTGGAAGTCCTAGCCTCAGCAGTCAGGCAACAAAAGGAAATAAAAGGCATCCAAATCAGCAAGGAAGAAGTCAAACTTTCACTATCTGCATATGACATGATACTCTCTACAGAAAACCCAAAAGACTCCACCAAAAAACTGTTAGAACTGACAATCAAGTGCTTCAGCAGCACATATACTAAAACTGGAACAATACAGAGAACATTAGTATGGTCCCCACACAAGTTGACATGTAAATTCATGAAGCAGCCCATATTTTTGAGGCTTTGACACCTCTAGAAAGTTTTAGGTGCTCTCTGGAGATAAACTCTTAAATGTTTTGTATATTTTTTCAATTAAATCTCTTTTCAGAAGTGTCTGTAGAACAATAGAAATCTTTGACTTCTGAAAAAAACCTGATAAATTTAGTAAAGTCACAGGATACAAACTAACTGTACAGAAATCTTTTCATTTCTATATGCCAATAGTAAAGCAGCAAAAAAGGGAAATTAAGAAAACAATCCCATTTACAATTGCATCAAAAACAATAGGATACCAAGAAATGAACTTAACCAAAGAGGTGAAAGACCTATACTCTGAAAACTATAAAACACTGATGAAATAAATCGAAGAGGACACAAAGAAATGGAAAGACATTCTATGCTCATGGACAAGAAGAACAAATATTGTTAACATGTCTATACTATCCATAGCAATCTGCACATTTAATGCAATCCCTGTCAAAATACCAATAATATTGTTCGCAGAGCTAAAACAAACAAATCTAAAATTTGTACAGAACTACAATAGACTCCAAATAGCCAAAGCAATCTTGAAAATGAAAAGGAAAGCTGGAGGAATCACAATTCTGGGCTTAAAAGTATATTACAAAGCTGTAGTAATCAAAATAGTATGATACTAGCACAACAAGACACACAGATCAATGGAACAGAATAGAAAACCCAGAAATGAACCCATAATTATATAATCAATTAATCCTAGACAAAGCAGGAAAAAATATCTAATGGAAAAAAGAATGACTTTTCAACAAATGGTGCTGGGAAAACTGAACAGCCATACACAAAAAAAATGAAACTAGGAAATAGTCTCCTACACAGGAAAGGAAACAATCAACAAAACTAAAAGGCAACCTATGGAATGGGAAAAGATAATTACAAATTATATCTGATAAGTATTCAAAATATATTTTAAAAAACTTCTAAAGCTTGAAGCCCCAAAAAATAAATCATCCAATTTAAAAATGGACAGAAGACATAAACAGACGTTCCCCCAAAGAAGACATCTAGATGGCCAACAGACACATGAAAAGATGTTCAACATCACTCGTCATGATGGAAATGCAAATCAAAACTACAATGAGATATCATCTTACACCTGTCAAGATTGGCTAAAACAACATTACAGCAAAAAACAGGTGTTGGTGAGGATGTGGAGAAAGGGGAACCCTCTTACACTGTGGTGGGTACAAAACAAACCAGTTCAGCCACTCTGGAAAACAGTATGGAGAATTCTCAATAAGTTAAAAATAGAACTGCCCTACAGTCCAGCAATTGTACTACTAGGTATTTTGTACCTAAATGATACAAAAATACTGATTCAAAGGGATACATGCACCCCAATGTTTATAGCAGCATTACCTATTACCTATATTACCTATAATTTTGTACCTAAATGATACAAAAATACTGATTCAAAGGGATACATGCACCCCAATGTTTATAGCAGCATTACCTACCTATATACCTATAGCAGCATTACCTAGTCAAATTATGGGAACAGCCCAAGTGTCCACTGACTGATAAATGAATAAAGAAGATGTGTTATACAGATACAATGGAATATTACTCAGACATAAAAAGGAATGAAACCTTGCCATTTCCAATGACACGGATGGAGCTGGAGAATATTACGCTAGGCAAAATAAGCCAGTCAGAGAAGACAAATACTGTATGATTTCACTCATACGTGGAATTTAAGAAACAATAAACAAACAAGCAGAGGGACAAAAATAAGAGGGAGAAAGAAGCAAAATCAAGAAACAGACTCAATTATAGAGAATAAACTGATGATTATCAGAGGAAAGGTGGGTGGATGGTGGGTGTGCTAAATAGGTGATGGGGATTATGGAGTGCACATGCTGTGATGAGCACAGTGTTGTATGGAAGTGTTGAATTACTATATTGTGTGCCCAAAACTAATTTGACACTATATGTTAAGTAACTGAAATTAAAATAAAAACTTAAAAAATTTTAATAAAAGGGCAGCCCTGGTGGCTCAGCAGATTAGAGCCGCCTTCAGCCCAGGGTGTGATCCTGGAGACCTGGAATCAAGTCCCACATCGAGCTCCCTGCATGGAGCCTGCTTCTCCCTCTCTCTCTCTGTCTCTAATAAATAAATAAAATCTTTTTTAAAAATTTTAATAAAAAATAAAATAAAACAGGTGTGCCTGGGTGGCTTGGTCAGTTAAACAACTGACTCTTGATTTTAGCTCAGATCATGATCTCAGAGTTGTGAGATCGAACCCTGCATCAGACTCCTCACTCGGCATAGAGGCTACTTAAGATTCTCTTTCCCTCTGCCTCTGTCCCTCCCAACACCCTCCCCCTGCCCCAGCCATCACAAGCACACTTTCTCTCTCTCTCTAAAAAATAAATTTAAAAAATTAAAATAAAAAAGAGAAATTTAGCTATATAAGAGTAACCAGAAAAGCTATGGGAATATCTGGGTTTTCCTCCTAGACCTGGGAAGAGGAGGTCCCCAACATAGTCCCCATAGGGAAAAGAAAAAGAATAAAGTTGGTTTCTTTTGTATCCCATTTATATCAGATCAATAGAAACCAGAATGAAGAAAAACTGATCAAATTCTAATTTGATAATGCTCTAAAATTACATGACATTCCAGAAGTCATACTGAGGACTGTAGGAGAGCCATAAAGCCATCCACGCTGTAATATCTGATATCACAATGTGGAAGATAATGACACATTGTGACTTGTCAGCTCTCCACTAATACATTTTTCTAGTACTTTCTCAGGGTTTTCTGAAATGGCAGAAAAACTCCTTGGATCCCAACATGTCTCTTTACATTAGGAAAACAGGCTAAAAATGTGGAAACTGGTGTATGACAGAATAAAGGCTTCCTCACAATGGTGGGCCTGGCTTGACTAGGAAGCTGAAGCTATGGTGAAATTAACAACCAAAAATACCAAGTCTTTTTAAGAGGGCTCTAAATATATGAAACAGGCTCTCTCAGAAAAATCACAAGGCTAAACACCCAGGCTTGAAAGTGTAGAGACACTATCACACTAGAGATAACCCAATATATAAATTGTCTCTTAGAACAACCGGGAGGACTCAGGCCTAGGGAGAAATGAAGGCAGTCACACATGTGAAAGCTCTGCATTCTCCCTGACAACTCCAGTAAGATAAGAAAAAGTATACTGGCTCTTCCTCACTTTATCTGACCATGACTTTCTGAAAATTCTGTCTCTTTTTTCTCTGCTTCACCCCTAAACTCCCCTTTCTCTATTTTTCACTACTCCTCTCCTATTTTCGCTCATTCTGTCTAGTCATACTTACAAAGTATGCACTGGTTCTCTAACTTGAGTCAGAACCCCAAAGCTGCAAGGGGCCTGTGATATTTAGTATCAGGAGTTGTATTAAGGCTTTATATTTACCATCCTGTTTCAGTTTCACACATAGTGAGGGTCATGAAATATCTCCCACCTACACTAGAGGAAACTAAAGCCAATGTCAGAGAGATTAAATCTCTCTCCCACTGACACAGAGCCAACAAACAGTAGGTGTCAAATGGGAGTAGGAAGAAATTTTTCAATATTCAGGAGTTGGGGGTTATGATTACTATTCTAGATTGGGTTTCCAAATGCTTGGAAATGACCATCAGGTTATTTAAAAGTAAGCAAGTAACTGCTGGAACTTCCTAAGAAGTTCCCATACAAGTTCCCATACAAAGGAAGAACAGATCCTCAAGCTAATTTTCATATGTAAAGAGAAGAAAGTTACTTTCTCTTTGTGCTCATGAAGGCAACCTCAACAATAACAGAACTGCAGACACAGCAAACAAATTGCCATCAGAATACACTCTGAATCAATTGGACAGCCAGGCCAACATAAAAGGACTGTGGGCAAGGACTCCATTCTGGACTATTCAAAAGCCCAAGGCAGGAGATTATGATATATGGGGACTTCTCAGCTATGAACAAACCTACTGTTCTAGTATTTTTAATTAGACATTGAAAATATGAAAAATAAAAAGGCCCCCTAAGAAAATCCAGTACTACAACAAATTTTCCTGCTTGACATGGGGAGGAGAATTTCACATTAGACATGATCCTCCAAAAATAAAAAGAGGGTTTCTAACCTAGAGAAGAGCTGAATGCATTCACGTATGTGGCAGGGTATGAATACAACCTGATATTTCAGAGAAAAACAGGATGAAGAGACACTGGGTTACACCCATATTACACCTACTTTATCTTCCTGGATTTCTCCTAGTACAAACCCCTGTTCTCCTGTCCTTCCCCTTTTTGCTCATTGTCTATTTTTCCCCATGTCTCTCAGGTTCTCATTCACTATGCTGAGTAAGATCTACCAAAAAAAAAAAAAAATGCAATGGTTCTCACACGGACAACTGGATTCCAATCATTCAAGGACACTTTTATAGCAGTGGCTGGGCTGGGAAAATCCTAATGAAATCTATTTCCACATACTTATCTTCCATACATGTGGTTTCCTAAATTAGATCTGCCCTCAAATGACCATGGAACACATCCAGGTTCTCCTCCCATCCTTTTCACTATCAACTTGTCCCATTTTAGCCTGAAGGATCAACTACATTTTTCCAAGAATACACTCCAGCCTTAGAAGCCTCTGGAATTAAGAAGTCAAAAATTTTACCAAGTAAATTTCTCAGAAGTAGCTGACACCTTGAATACCCACTCCATGCAGAACCTGACACCAGGGCCTAATACAGAGATAGAACTATCTGAGATGCCACCACCATTTCATTGCAAATTTGGGATCACACTTCCTACCTGACAACTAGAAACCTACCATGTCATGACCCAGAAGGCAGTAGGTACAAATAAGGGAAAATGGTTTTTGCAAAATTCCAGGACCACACATGGATTGACTAGACACCACAGCTATGGTGAATTCAAAAGCCAACAAATACCAATTTTTTCAGGGGGCTTTAAAAAACATAAAAGAGGCTCCCAGAGAATATCCACTAGCCCAAATATCTTACTTGAACATTAATGGAAGGAGATAAGCCAATATAAAAATTCTCTCTGACAACAACCAGAAGACCTCCAGTCCAGAGAGAGCAGAAGAAAGTCAGTATGCTGCAGGGTCTGTGTGCATATTGCCTTCCAAAATATGTAAATTAGGCAAGGAAATGTACCCACAGTACCTATAACTAAGGGTACAATGAAGGAAAGGGCTATGGGTCAGACACATCTCTGAAAGTCTATCTTAAACCAGACATTGAAAGTGACTCATCCTCTGATAATAAGCATTGGCTGAGGCTCCCAAACTCAAATAAATGCCTAGAACTCTTTATTATTTTTAAAGATTTTATTTATTTATTCATGAGAGACATAGGGAGAGAGGCAGAGACATAGGCAGAGGGAGAAGCAGGCTCCTCGAGGGGACCCCAATGTGGGACTCGATCCCAGGACCCGGGATCACGACCTGAGCCAAAGGCAGCCACTCAACCACTGAGCCACCCAGGCATCCCTAGAACTCTTTATTATAAGGTGAAGTACTATGTTAACTAGATAAAATCTGACCAAAACTAGGTCTTCTAGCATTAACCCACTAAGTGGAAGTGGAAGAAAGGAGGAAAGAAATTTTGGAGGGAGTTATCAGTGTGATAGGCATTATCTTCACCGTCCTGAATCCAGGCCTCCTCCCATCTGCCCCAATCTCACAATCAAACATCTGGGCATTTAGAGGCCAAACTGACTGAAAAGAGAAAGGGCTGTGTAGAGCGGTGGTGTTGAATGATGTGCTAGAAAAACAGTCTGAAGAGCACAGATTTCAGAAGGAGGTCTAAGTCTCTTGATCCTCTTCCTGTCATTAGCAATACAGATGTGGCCAGACAGGCTTGAAACATGGGGTCAGTCATAAATAACCAGGTGATCTTCATTCCTTGTCCTCCAGCACAGCTGGCAGGGCCAAGGAGCTAGGTGCACACCTTCCCATTTGGCATTTTTTCAAACACAAGTGTCAAATCATTTTTTCCCACTCACCATACTTATGGACCTCAGTACATTCTGCATAAACTACTGCCCCCTGTCACCAAATACTTCATCAATGAGATCTGCTACTGCCCCTAGGTCCTGTTCTATACTTGACTAGCCAACCTGCAGGATCATGCCTGTATTTTTCCAAAAGGGCACTGTGACCTTACCAGCCTCCAGGGAAAAGGAGTTCAAAATCCCATGGAGTCAATCTTCCAAAAACAGGTGGGACACAGCCTGTAACTTTCCCTCTTTTATAGTAAGACAAACTTATTAACTTCTGTAGACCTATTGGAGCAGCAACAATTGTTCTCTTAGGAACACAGAACACTTTAGTTTGGGAAAGACAGCTACACAGGAGACACTGTAAAACCACTTACCTGTTTCAAGTATGGTAACTGGCAGGTAAGCTGTGAACTTTGGAGACCATAAGTCTCCTTGCTAGTGGGCATCCAAGGCCATAGAGGATAACACCTTCAACTTGCCGGTCTACAATACATCATAATACCATGAAAGTGCTGGACATCGGGTGATTTTTTTTTCTCGGATACCATGTGAACATTCACAATTCAAAACAGAACACATTACAATACCTGTTACATATTAGTACACAGAGTAAATGGTAAATTGGGCCCGCAGGCCTCTCAATAACAAAATCACTTTTAACTTTTCCTCTTTTTACTACAAGTTATCTCGGCAGACTTCAGACACTTTCTGCAGAAACAGGTATTTTTATGCAAACACCACAATAGGAGCTTTCTGGAGACCATCTACTCTCCTCAGTTGGAAGCCCAAGATACAAAGGGGAGGGGGCCATAGAGTGGGAGAGACTGGTACTAGTAAGCATTGGTTTACACATACTTTCAGCCATTCTCTGGCCCACAAAAATGTATTTTTTAAAATAGTTAGGCATCAGTTGGATAGGTGATTTTCATTCTACCTGTACTTGCCTAACCCTCCAAAATGTTTCAACAGATAACATACACAATGGCATCCCAGAAAACCTATCTTACTCCTGAACTGGTCCACACACCGTAGAAGAGGTTGGACTGTGGGAGGACACTTATGCTCCCCCTCACCCACCATGCATTTAAGAACGTGCGACCAGACCCTAGGGAGCCACGCCTCTCATAACCTGGCTCATACTGCTCTACTGATCCAGGGCAGCCTTGATCACTCCCGATCTAATCTTACTATGCTACCAGACAGATCAGGAGAGTCTCATCTCATTCACTGATCCAATCAGGGTCAATCCAGGTGCCATAGATCCCTGGTACCTCATCCATTGTAACACATAATTCACAATCTCCTAGTAGGGGGGCCTGCTGACCCTCTCACTCACCTAGATTACAGGATGCACTACGAGATCCTGAGGAATCTATCTGAGGCACAAACCTGGCCAGAGTTGCCTCTTGTCTAATAAAAGGGCATCATAACTTTTTGGGTCACACATTCTAGACCAAATCTGTCATCTCATGCACAAAGACATGCAAGGCCAAGTCCAGAGCCCAAATTATTATTCCACTAAAAACACACAAAAGAATCTTAATATTTTGACACTTCAATACTTACAAAAAGAGTTAAATGAAGAATGAAGCAAAAGTGCTAGCTTCCCATGATCCTTGTCCCACACACCAAAACAATGACAAGGTAACAAAAGGGTAGCTTAAGAGCTCAGAGCAAGTTGTAAGATACCCCCCTTGTGGAGAACTACCTCTATAGGCTCCAGCTGAGTGCTTTTCTATCCTGCAGCTCTATGCTCACATGAGAGCAGTGCAGAAATCTCCATATCTCAACAGACTCTGAGAGGATGAGGGTTGGAATAGTTGACTCAGGGCAATCTTTCAGAAAGCTTCACTAATGTTCTCTAGATTCATGTAGAAAGAGTAGCAGGAGCTAGAAAGAGAGAAGGAGGCCAGGCACCTAGGTGGCTGAGTCAGTAAGCACCTGCCTTCAGCTCAGGTCGTGATGTCAGGGTCCTGGGATGGAGCCCCGAGTTGGGAAATCTGCTTCTCCCTCCCTCTCTGCCTCTCCCCCCAGCTTGTGCATGTGCTAGCGTGTGCGCACGCATTCTCTCTCTCTCTCCCTCTCTCTCTCTCTCTCTCTCTCTCAAAATAAATAAATAAAATCTTAAAAAAAAAAACAAGACAGAAGGAGGCTGGCTGACATGGGAGAGAACTGCACATCCCCCAGCTGCAGAAGAAAGAACTGTATTTTCCAAAGTTCACATGTAGAGCTGAAAAACCACCAGCAGGGGGCATTTTGTCAACTTTCATGATTGGGGAGCAAAGATTATTCCCCCCTTGCCTCAAACTATTAGCAATTTCCGAAAGCTTGATGTGTGTCCCCTGGAGTTAGGGCGAGAGTGGGACTAGTGTGTACTCACAGAAAGGAAGCTGAAAACCTCCTGAAAGGAGGCAGGAACCAGCTGGCTCTGAAGATACGAGAGAGGAATGGCTCAGAGCCAACAGCCCTTCTAACACCTGCTGTAAGAACAGCTGTGGTTTCTATGGTCTACATACAGACTCTGAACAAGGGCGTAGACTAAGATTGTCTTAAAAGTAAAGCACCCAAGGGACGCCTGGGTGGCTCAGATAATTAAGCATTTGCCTTCAGCTCAGGTCATGATCCCAGGGTCCTGGGATCAAGACCAAGCCTGGCGTTGGGCTCCCTGCTCAGCGGGTAGTCTGCTTCTCCCTCTGCCCCTGCTCCTCCCCCCACTCATGCTCTCTCTCTCTCTCTCTCAAATAAATAAATACAATCTTAAAAAAATAAAGCACCCAAGAGGGGCACCTGGAGACACAGAAAAGTCCAACACAAGAGAGCCCTACAAAAGCCAGGGTGTTTAGGGGAGTTCAATGTCCAGAGAGAAGCTGCACCCATGGCCCCTTAAGATAAAGGGATACAGGCAGGCACTAGTCTCTAGTGCCTTCTCTCAGGAAGAGAAGACATGGGAAGAGCTGCCCTGTGGAGGAAAGGTCTGTGTTTTCCAAAGACAGTATGAGCACCCTGAGAAAAGCAACAATGGTGGGCATTTTCTCCACCTTCATGAGGACAGGACAAGGATTACTTCCTCCTACCTTGATCAGATATAAACAAGCTTGAGAAAGCTCCACTTGTGTCTTCTTTAGGTAGCTGGACACCACAGCTAATGCCTGAATTATTCAAGGAAGTCAGGAGTTGAGGTCTACAAATATCTGGCTAGAAGACACAATAAAAGAAGACTGGGCTGCAGGAGAAATACACTACAACCACATGCACAGAAGGACTGTGATTTCCATGGTTCATATGAAAACCCTATACAAGTGAGTATACCAGGCTGTCCTAAAGGGAAGACACCAAGGTAAAGCACCCCAAGAAGTAATGACCCCAGAAGAAATGTGGGTCAAAGAGACTAGGGGCTAAGGTGGAGTCTGGCGGCCAATTAGAGAAAAGGCACCTGATGAGACAGGAGCCAGCACTCTGAGGTCCCTTTAAGAAGCTCAAAACGTGCCCATGAAAGTGTCAGCCCAGAATTTCACTGTTCACAGCCCCAAAACCACATTACAACCTTCTGGACCACACCAGGGTATGCTCTTCTCCACACACCTCTCTCCCTGGAGATCAAATCTAGAGTGGTGATCAAGGAGCAGAGGGAGGAGATGAAGAGAGGAAAGGCAAAAAGAAGTCCTATATCCATCCCATGACCACATATACACACATCACTGACAAGATGACAAAACCTATGAAGGCACCAGTTGGTTTAGACAGAAATTCACAGTATTCAGAAGCATAGTGTTTCTTTCAATTGTTATAGTACACTTCTAGCTTTTTGGAAGTGACTACAGAATGCTTCGCTATTTAAGAGTTAACAGTTGGCTATGGGACCTTCTGGAAATTTCCTCCCAGACTAGATAAGAACAGATCCCCAAAGAAGTTTTTATGCATAAGTAGAAAAAGTTATTTTTCTTTTTATGCTTGTCCAAGGATACTTAACAGACTGCTGATGAAGATCTATTCCAGAAGAAACCCCCTTATTTTGGAAAAATTTCTGCTTTCCCTCCAACAACTATAGGACAACAATATCAAAAAAAAGTATCTTCAAAAAGAAACACTGTTGGAAAGGGCTGTACAAATGTGAGTAGATAACTTTAGAAAAGGTCACCTCATCTGTGAAACAGGAAATAAGGTCCCACTTCACAGCTATGATGCTCAAATGAGAGAGTCCCATTTTAGCCCACAGGATATCACCTGGATTTATTCAACAGAATATTATGGCCCTAGCCTTCAAGTAAAGGAGTTAAAAACCCTGAGGGATCAATCTGTCAAAAACTTCTGAAAGCTTAAGAGCTTGGGTGAGGGACCCACATGAAGACAGGTCACTTCAAGGCACCTTCACTGCCATGTGCCCAAACCCAAGTTTGGGCTTCCTGGGCTGGTGAGGAGCCCACAGAGCCCAGAGGAGTGATATGGTGCTATACAAATTGCAGAAGGAACATAAAGGCGAGAAACTGGTGTTTACCAAAAAAATCACTACCTACACTGTACCAAAAAAATCACTACCTACACTGACCGGTCAGATTGACTAGACCCATGAAGCTGCAGTGAAGTCAACAACCAACAAATGCTGAGACTTTTTAAGGGGCCTTTAAATTTACAAAGCAGGCTCCCCGAGAGAACCCAAAAGGCTTAAACACTGAGACTTGAAGGTGAATAGACAACATCACAATGGGGGATGTTCCTATATGGAAATTTTCTCTACGAACAATCAGGAGAATCCTGGTCCAGAGATAGATGAAGGCATTCACTTATGTGAGGGGTCTCCATGCATCCTGAAAAGCACAACAAGGATGGAATAAAGGGCTACTGCCTTCCATCACTTTACCTCAGCATGATTTCCAAGTACCCTCCAGTGCCCCCACTTTTCTCTCCTCCTCTGCCATATTTTAACCTTGTGTTACATATCAGTTTCTTTAGTGTGATGCCGATAGCACTAGCAACCAAAGGAAAAGTAATTGAATAGGAAATTATCAAAATTTTTAAAATTTTGTGTCAAACAATTTACACGTTTAATGCAATCCCTATCAAAATACCATGGACTTTCTTCAGAGAGTTAGAACAAATTATTTTAAGATTTGTGTGGAATCAGAAAAGACCCTGAATAGCCAGGGGAATTTTAAAAAAGAAAACCATAGCTGGGGGCATCACAATGCCAGATTTCAGGTTGTACTACAAAGCTGTGGTCATCAAGACAGTGTGGTACTGGCACAAAAACAGACACATAGATCAATGGAACAGAATAGAGAACCCAGAAGTGGACCCTGAAATGTATGGTCATCTAATATTCGATAAAGGAGGAAAGACTATCCATTGGAAGAAAGTCTCTTCAATAAATGGTGTTGGGAAAATTGGACATCCACATGCAGAAGAATGAAACTGGACCACTCTCTTTCACCATACACAAAGATAAACTCAAAATGGATGAGAGATCTAAATGTGAGACAAGATTCCATCAAAATCCTAGAGGAGAACACAGGCAACACCCTTTTTGAACTCGGCCACAGTAACTTCTTGCAAGATACATCCACAAAGGCAAAAGAAACAAAAGCAAAAATGAACTATTGGGACTTCATCAAGATAAGAAGCTTTTGCACAGCAAAGGATACAGTCAACAAAACTAAAAGACAACCTACAGAATGGGAGAAGATATTTGCAAACGACATATCAGATAAAGGGCTAGTTTCCAAAATCTATAAAGAACTTATTAAACTCAACACCAAAGAAACAAACAATCCAATCATGAAATGGGCAAAAGACATGAAGAGAAATTTCACAGAGGAAGACATGGACATGGCCAACATGCACATGAGAAAATGCTCTGCATCACTTGCCATCAGGGAAATACAAATCAAAACCACAATGAGATACCACCTCACACCAGTGAGAATGGGGAAAATTAACAAGGCAGGAAACAACAAATGTTGGAGAGGATGCGGAGAAAAGGGAACCCTCTTACACTGTTGGTGGGAATGTGAACTGGTGCAGCCACTCTGGAAAACTGTGTGGAGGTTCCTCAAAGAGCTAAAAATAGACCTGCCCTACGACCCAGCAATTGCACTGTTGGGGATTTACCCCAAAGATTCAGATGCAATGAAACGTCGGGACACCTGCACCCCGATGTTTCTATCAGCAATGGCCACAATAGCCAAACTGTGGAAGGAGCCTCGGTGTCCATCGAAAGATGAATGGATAAAGAAGATGTGGTTTATGTATACAATGGAATACTACTCAGCAATTAGAAACGACAAATACCCACCATTTGCTTCAACGTGGATGGAACTGGAGGGTATTATGCTGAGTGAAATAAGTCAATCGGAGAAGGACAAGCAGTGTATGTTCTCATTCATTTGGGGAATATAAATAATAGTGAAAGGGAATATAAAGGAAGGGAGAAGAAATGTTGGGAAATATCAGGAAGGGAGACAGAACATAAAGACTCCTAACTCGGGGAAATGAACTAGGGGTGGTGGAAGAGGGGAGGAGGGCGGGTGTTGGAGGGGAATGGGCGACGGGCACTGAGGTGGACACTTGACGGGATGAGCACTGGGTGTTTTTCTGTATGTTGGTAAATTGAACACCAATAAAAATTAATTAAAAAAAATTTTGTGTCAAAGCATAGTATCAGAAAGTGAGAAGATGATTCACAAAATGAGAAAATACACTTGCAAATTATATCTGGTAGTGTTGTAGTGCCCAGAATAAACAAAAAATTGTTAATATTCTATAAACAAAAGACAATCCAATTAAACAATGGCAAACATATGAATGGACACTTCTTCAAAGACAATATACAAATGGCCAAAATGCACATGAAAAGATGCTTGACCTCATTAGTCATTAGGCAAATGCAAATCAAAACCACAATGAGATACCACTTCACACACAGTAGGATGGTGAAAATCAAACACATGGACAATAACAAGTGTTTGCAATGATTTGGAGAAATCAGAATCCTTGAACATTACTAATATGTGATGGTGTCACTACTGTGGAAAACACTTGAAAGCAGCCTTAATAAGTCAAACAGAGTTACCATATGGTCGGTCCAGCAATTCCAGTATAGGTATACCCACGATAACTGAAAAATATGAAAAATATGTTCACACAAAAAATTATCCTCAAATGTTCATGGTAGCATTATTCAAAATAGCCAAAAAGTGGAAAGAACCCAGATGTCCATCAGCTGAAGAATGGATAAACAAAATGAGATTTACAATTGTATGTTACTCACCCATAAAAAGAGCAAAGGCAGAGCACAGAGGATTTTAGAGCAGCAAAAATACTGTTAAAAATACTCTGTAGGATATTATAATGATGTATATATGTCATTATTCATTTGTCCAAGCCCACAGAATGTACACCACCAAGTATGTACCTGAAGGTGAACTATGGACTCATGCTGCAACATGGATGAACCGTAAAAACATTGATATTTATGCAAAAAAAGTCGCTCACAAAGGACTACATATTGTATATATGATTCCATTTATAGCAAATGCCCACAACAGACAAATCCTTAGAGTCAGATAGTAGATTAACGGTTGTCAGGTGACACAGAGTAAAGGGAACTGAGTGATAGCTGAAAGATATGGGGTATCATTTTGAGGTAACAGAAATGTTCTGGAATAAGACACCGGAAACAGTTGTGTAACAATGAATATACTATACTGTCTATATGTGAACTATATTTCAAAAACTGCTAAATTAAACAGTAATGAACATTTATTGGACTCACTGTTTGTGCGGATCACAAATTCAGGAACTGCTGAGCTGGGTGGTTCTGGCCCAAGGCATGAGGCTACAATTGAGAGGTCACTAGGCCTGAAGTCATCAGAATCTATTGGAACTACAAGATTTGGTTCCAAGGTGGTACAGTCACAAGGCTGACAAGGTGGTGCTGGTAGTTCATGAGAGGTCTCAGTTTCTTCCCCTATGGGCTTCTCCACAGGCTCCTTGAGTGTCCTCATGACTTGATGGATGACTTCTCCTAGAATGAGAGAGAGAGACAAATGTTGCTACCTCAAGCAAATGACAAAGAGTTTCAGGAAGCTTGTGTCTCTCATAGGTTGAAGATCACAGGAACTACTATCTAACTCACATAAGTAAACCCTAGAGGCTATGTATGGCTGTAACTGTCCTTACAAGATGGGACAATAAAATGACAGCTTTAGATGTAAACTGAACTGACAGAAAATACAGAAAAACCTATGTCTCTGGGGGAACAAATGTGGGCCTCACAAAACACAGTGGCCTGATTGTTATAAAAGGAAAAGCAGGGGTACCTGGGTAGATCAGTCAGTTAAAATGTCTGCCCTTGGTTCAGGTCATGATCCCGGAGTCCTGGAATCGAGTACCATGTTGGGCTCCCTACTCAGTGAGGAGTCTGCTTCTCCTTCTGCCTCTGACCCTACCCCCATGGCTTGTGTGTGGTCGCACACTCTGTCAGATAAATAAAATCTTAAAAAAAAAAAAGGAAAAGCAGCCAAGTGGACTACCGAGGGAAGTAGAAGGAGCCCAACACAAGGGTGGGTCACAAAAGACCTAGGGACTGACAAGGAGTCTAAATGGCTCTTCAGAGGAAAGACACTCACTGGGACAGGGCTTGCATCCTAAGGTCCCTTAATGATCCTACAAAGTCTGACAGTGTCAGACAGGGATTTCCTCCAACATCACCAAACTCCAGCCTATACTGCAACCCTGCCAACCATGTGAGGTTGTGCCTTTCTCCCACAATCCTCATATTCTCTGGGCCCCAATTATTGATCAGAAATAGGGTGTAGTCAAATATGCATTTAGGCATTCATATGGCCTCTGACTCATGTCTGTGAGTGCCATTGGAATTTTAGCTTGATGACAGCAGGAACACATCTGTCTTATTACTGCTGCCTCCAATGACAGTGTATGGCACATAGCAGATGCTCAGAAAGCATTTCTAATTCCTACTTCACACAACATACAAAATAATGTTTAAAAAGAGTCAAATACTACCTAAATAAAAAAGCACAAGCAAACAAAAATATAGAATATAGATGATTGGAACTTCATCAAAAGTAAAACCTTTTGCATCAAAATTCATTATCAAGAAAACAAAGATGGGGCACCTGGCTGACTTAGAGGAATATGTGACTCTTGATCCGGAGGTCATGAGTACAAGCCCCATGTTGGATGTAGAGCTTAATTTCTTTAAAAGAAAGTGAAAAAACCACCCACAAAATGGGAGAAAATATTTGCAAATCATGTAAGGGTTTATTATCCAGAATATATAAAAGAACACTTAGAAATCAACAGCAGAAAGAAAAACAACTCAATTATAAAATGAGCAAGAGAGGGCACCTGGGTGGCTCAGTCAGTCACCTTAGCCTGCCTTCAGCTAAGGTCATGATCCTAGGGTCCTGGGATGGAGCAAGCACGGTGGGGAGCTGAGCTGTCCTTGGCCATCAGTCTCCCTGCTCAGTGGGGAGTCTGTTTCTCCCTTTCCCTCTGTTTCCCCCACTCATACCCTCTCTCTCAAAGAAATAAAATCTTTTTAAAAATGAGCAAGAGATTTCCATAGACATTTCTCCAAGGACAATATACAAATCACCATTAAGCAAATGAAAAGTTGTTCAATATCATTAGTCATTTGGCAAATGCTAATCAAAACCACCATGAGATACTGCTTCACACCCACTAGTATGACTATAACCCAAACAAAGTAAACTGCCAGCTGTTAAATAGGATGTGGAGAAACCAGACCCATCATACATTACTGGTATGAATGTGAAATCATACAGCTGCGTTTGAAATCATTTTGGCAGTCTTTTAAAAAGTTCAACATAGAATTGACATATATTCTAGCAATTCCAGTCTTACATAAACACCCAAGAGCACTGAAAACATGTTCACATAATAACATGCATAATAACTTTCTGAGGGTCACATAGGTGGCTCAGTTGGTTGAGCGTCTGACTCTTGATTTCAGCTTGGGTAGCGATCTCAGGATTGTGAGATCAAGCCCTGAGTTAAGCTCCAAGCTCAGCGCAGAGTATGCTTGAGATTCTCTCTCTCCCTCTCCCTGTGACCCCCTCACCCCCAGCTCTCACTCTCTAAATAATTAAATAAACAAAATCTTAAGAAAAACTTTGCAGGGACACCCGGGTGGCTCAGCAGTTGAGCATCTGCCTTCAGCTCAGGGTGTGATCCCAGGTCCTAGGACCAAGTCCCGCAACAGGCCCCCCCCCCCCCAGGGAGCATGCTTCTCCCTCTGCCTATGTCTCTACCTCTCTCTGTGTGTGTCGCTCAAGAATAAATAAAATCTTAAAAAAAAAAAAAAGAGAGAGAGACCATATAATGTTTGTCCTTCTCCAATTGACTTACTTCACTCAGCATAATACCCTCCAGTTCTATCCACATTGAAGCAAATGGTGGGTATTTGTCATTTCTAATGGCTGAGGAATATTCCACTGTATCCATAGACCACATCTTCTTTATCCATTCATCTTTCGATGGACACAGAGGCTCCTTCCACAGTTTGGCTATTGTGGACGTTGCTGCTATAAACATTGGGGTGCAGATGTCCTGTCATTTCACTGCATCTGTATCTTTGGAGTAAATCCCTAGCAGTGCAATTGCTGGGTCATAGGGCAGTTCTATTTTTAACTCTTTGAGGAAACTCCACACAGTTTTCCAGAGTGGCTGTGCCAGTTCACATTCCCACCAACAGTGCAAGAGGGTTCCCCTTTCTCCACATCCTTTCCAACATTTGTTGTTTCCTGTCTTGTTCATTTTCACCATTCTCAGTGGTGTAAGGTGGTATCTCATTGTGGTTTTGATTTGTATTTCCCTGATGGCCAGGGATGCGGGGCATTTTCTCATGTGCTTGTTGGCCATGTGTATGTCTTCTTTGGTGAAATTTCTGTTCATGTCTTTTGCCCATTTCATGATTGGATTGTTTGTTTCTTTGTTGTTGAGTTTAATAAGGTCTTTACTGATCTTCAATATCAGTGAGGATGACAGAACATGAGAGACTCCTAACTTTGGGAAACGAACAAGGGGTAGTGGAAGGGGAGGTGGGCAGGGGAACGGGGTGACTGGGTGATGGACACTGAGAGGGGCACTTGATGGGATGAGCACTAGGTGTTATACTATATGTTGGCAAATCGAACTCCAATAAAAAAATATTCAAAAAAAAGAAAAATCTTGCAGAGAATCTTCACAGCACCATTATTCATAATAGTCTAAAAGCATCATCAACCAGATCACCTGGCTGGCTCAGTCAGTAGAGCATGCAACTCTTGATCTTGGGGTCATGGGTTCACATCCCACATTGGGTGTGGAGATCAAAATAAATAGTGAATGAATGAAAGAATAAGTGAATAAATAAAAGCATAAACAACCTAAAAACCTATCAATTTATGAATGGGTAAACAAAATTAGTACACCGATACAATGGAATATTATTCAGCCACATAAAGGAATGAAGTACCAATGCATGCTACAACATGGAAACTATTAAGCTTAAATGAAAGAAGCCATATACTAAAAGTTAAATATTTTGTGAATCTACTTTATGAGCTACCTGCCATAGTCAAAATCAGAGATGGAAAGTAAAATGGTGGTTTCCAGGGGCTGAGGGGAGGAGAGAATAGAGAGTCATTGTTTAATGGGTATAGTTTCAATTTGGGAAAATGAAAAAATCTGAAGCATACTAAAAAACTGTGGTGATGAGTGCTTAACAGTGTAAACGTACTTAATGTCACTGAACTAGCCACTTAAAAATGGTTAAAATGGTATTATGGTATGTATATTTTACCACAATAAAAAAAGGAATGAAATCCCAGTACATGCTACAACACTGACAAGCCTTGAAAGCATTATACTTAAGTGAAAGAAACCAGACAAAGAGACATATATTGTAAGATTTCATTTATATGAATATGAAATGTTCAGAACAGGCAAATGAGAGAAGCAACAGATTGATTAGTCATTGCCGGGGACCAGAGGGAAAGGAGGAATTAACTGCTAAGAGCATGAAGTTTCTTTCGCGGGGGTTGGGGGGGTGATGGAAATGTTCTGGAATTGTGGTGAGCACAAAGTACAACACGATGACTACACTAACCACCACTGAATTGTACATTTAAAAATTTTAAATTACATGATTTATGAATTTTCTCTCAAAAGAAGTTTGGATAGAAAGTCTTCCATCTTGGGATGCCTGGGTGGCTCAGTGGTTGGGCATCTGCCTTTGGCTCAGGGCATGATCCCAGAGTCCCAGGATGAAGTCCCGCATTGGGCTTCCTATGTGGAGCCTGCTTCTCCCTCTGCCTGTGTCTCTGTGCCTCTCTCTCTCTCTCCATCTCTCATGAATAAATAAATAAAATCTTAAAAAAAAGAAAAGAAAGAAAGTCTTCCACCACAATGAGTCATCTCAGCGCAAGGTAGAAACCATCCTTTTCATGACCGAGCCTCAGAAGTCACAAGGCATTTCTCCCATCATATACACCAGGAGTCCCTGGTCTGGCCCACATTCCAAGTTAGGTTTTACATTTATATCATGAAACTCATGTCCTATCACTTTCATGACATGGGGAAGGTATTAATGCCTCCCATCTACAGGTGACAACTCAGGCTCAGAGATTAAACAGGGTTTCCCAAGGCCAAGATCAACAGGTGGCAGAGTTCAGACTGCGACCTAGACACAGCTGACTCTACAACCTGTGCTCTTAACCCTCCATCACTGGCGGTTCTTAACCAGACACTATTTGTGAAGCCATAGATGCCTAGGACCCCTCTTCAAAACATCTCTTAAATAATCATTTCTAGGGCTTAGTTGGTACACTTGACTGTTTTTAAAATCCCCAGGTGTTTCTGAGACATATCCTATATATAGAACCACCCCCTCTGTGCCCAATAACTTTGTATTATTAATATGGGCAGCTGACTCTAGCTGGATGGTCAGTGCCTTGGGGGCAGGGCCTCCACCTCCAGCTCCCTTGTGACTGCCCCTATGACAACACAATGTCTGCCTGCAAGAGGCAGGCGCTCAGGGGATATCATTGGACAGAAGGATTCAGAGCAACTGCCAGTCAGAATGTCAGCTGCCAAGGGGTTCCAGTGGAAGTAAGGGGACCGCAGTTTGTGCCTGAGAGCTGGCCGGGCTGGCCACTCTCTCCAGTGGGCAGGAGGTTCACTGAGGCCCACCTGATGGGCAGCCCCTGCTGCCAACTGGGGCACCTCAGCTCAGCCTAGAACAGAGGTTTCAGGAAGTAATACTCTCCTCAAGACTCCTCTCCCAGTTCTCATACTTAGAGGCCCAGCCTAGGACTTAGCCTTAGCCACTGAGACTTGGTGGCTGTTTGTCCAGCAGTCAGCATGGATCACCGAAGCCGACCTCGGGGCATAGGCCTGAACCGAATCCCCGGGACTCGAACCTGTCGAACCCCACTCCCCTTCCATGTGGAACAGCAGGAAGCCCGGGAAGGAGAAGAATTTGAACAACGGGAAGTACCTCGTCAGAGAACTCCTGTCTACGTGCCCCCAGAAAGTGAAGAGCTGACAGACAATGTTATGGGTAAGGACAAGCTTCCCCTCACCCTAGAAAAGGGAGGTAGCTTCATCTTTTCCACCTTTGCCCACAGGAAAAAGGCGTCAGGAAACAAAAACTAGAGCGTATAATGGGCAGGCCTGGGGTGAGGGAGGAGTCTGAAACGGCAGGTTTCCTATTAACTCAAAGGACTGTCACAAGGGGCAAGGACATGATTTGTGAAAGCAACTGGAAGCTAAGACAGGCTGTTGGGAACATTAGGTGTCATTTTGAAAATCAGGTGCTTACAATAGCAAATGTTCCCAGACTGCCAGGTACCTAGGGAAACAAAGATGAATTACACATTGATTTCAACCCCAGAGAGCTGTCTCCTAGAAGAAAGGCAGTTAGGATGGCTTCTGCAGAATTAACAAAGATGACAAGAAGTCAGGGTAAGATAAAAAGATGGTGGGGGCGGAGGGGTGGTGAGCCCCGGCGGGGCAGAGGCGCAGAAGGGCTGCCGGTGGCCCCTGATGTGCGCCCCTCTCCCCTGAATTCTCACCTGCCATGCTGGCAAATGGGTGTGTGATGGGGTTAATTGTCAGGAGATGGAACAGCTCTGTGCTGGGAGAAAGGGTTCTCTGGGAACTTACCAAGTCTTAATTTTTAAAACTTATGCACACCTTGAGACAGTCTTAAGTCACCAAACTGACTTTCCTGCTGGAAGAGTTCCTTTCTCACTAGAAGAGAATAAATGGCCTCCAGGTATGGCTTTTCAGGTTAGACCCTTTTTCTCCAAGTTCTCCCAGGGCTTAAAACGGGTACAGCAGGAGAGGGGAGTCATCGCTGCTCACCCGCTCACCCTAAGGAAATGGAGAGTAAATGTTAACGGTATAAAATGCAGGCCACAATAAGGCAGAACGGTTTGTTTCAAGTTTTGGTGGGGAGGCAGGATGGCATGTGGCGGCGAGGCTTTGGGGGAGAAGTGGGCACCGAAGGCTGAGAGGATCTAAAACAGTGTTGAGTGCAGAAGACCAGTAATCAGTCAGCAACCGGAGGCCATTTCCAGCGAAGCTTTGTAGACGAGAGAGGCCTGGAAGGGTGAACGGGACACCACATTACGCCACAAAGGGTCTTCTGTCGTCAGGGAGCAATGGCGGCCGGGTGGGCCCCAGAGCGCAGGCGCAGCGCCTGCGCTCTGGGGAGGAGGAGGGGGAGGAGCTCGCGGCCTGAGGGAGCAAAAGAGGGTGCCAAGGACCCTCAGCTCTATTCCCCTCAGATTCTTCCAAGGTGTATAATGGGCTGGAATGGGTTAAGGGTTGAGTTTGAAAATATCAGCTTTCCCATCGCCTTCAAAGGGCTGACACAAGGAGCAAGGATGCAATATGTGAAAGCCACTGGAAGCTAAGACAAGCTGTTGGGGACATTAGGTGTCATTTAGAACATCAAGCCATTACACAAGCAAATGCTCACTGAGTGCCAGGTGCCTTGGGAAACAAAGATGAATTACGCAGCCATTTCAATCCCAGGGAGCTGGCAGTGTAAAGGAGGAAACAGGGTGGCTTCTGCGGGATTCAGAAAGATGACAAGAGCTCCCAGGAAGATAGAAGGGATCCTGTGGGGCGTAAGGGCTGCCAATGTGATGGGGTAATTACCACAAGACGGAACAGCGCTGTGCTGGGACAAAATCCGGTTTTCTAGTAACTTTTCAAGTCTTAAACACTGAGGAGGACACTTGACGGGATGAGCACTGGGTGTTATACTCTATGTTGGAAAATCAAACTTCAATAAAAACAAATGAAAAAAAAAATAGTAAAAACAAACCAAAAAAAAAAAAAAAAAAACACCTTTGAGACAGGCTTAAGTTACCAAACTGCCAGTTTTCTCTTGCCTGCTTGAGAGGGGTAAATGGTTGGACCTTTCTTCTCCAAGATTAGTTTCAGTTTGCGGGTGGTATACGCTGGGGAGACTTTGTGGCAGAGCTAGGCGTGGAAGAACATCTAAAAGTGCAAAGAAGCGCATCCGACCACGCGCAAGGCCACCGGGAGGCTTTGGTTCACAGAGTTGGGCTAAACTCCCGGCCCCGGGCCGCTCAGGGCGCAGGCGCAAACTCCGGCTGGGGGCGAGCAGGCGGGGCTGGAGCCCACGTGGCGGAGGGGAGGGGTGGGTGGAGCAGGGAACGGGGAGGGGGGGGCGAGGCGGAGTGGGGGCGGAGCAGGTCTCGCGAGGCGGTGCCCCGGCTCACGCGGGCTTCAGGCGCGCGGTTGTAGCTCCCTGGCGGCGGGAGAAGTCGCGCTCGCGCCAAGAGACGTGTGTTTGCCCTCGCGTGGTCATGGAGGCGCCGCCGCCGCCGCTAGCCGCGACGACTCCGGCCTCTGGCCGGAGCCGAAGACTGCTGCTGCTGCCACTGCTGCTCTTCTTGCTGCCAACTGGAGCTCTGCGAGGCTGGGAGGCAGAAGAGAGGCCCCGAACCCGCCAAGAGGAGTGCCACTTCTACGCGGATGGACAAGTGTACCCAGGGGAGGCGTCCCGGGCTTCGCCCGCCGACCACTCCCTGCACCACAGCAAGGCCAAGAGTAGGTGGTGTCCCGCCAAGAGGAAGGGAGGTTGCGGTGGGGGGGGGGTGGCAAAGGGAGGCGGGAGGTCGAGAGGGCCCGACACACGTGTACCCTGGTAGTACCTGGGGGCCTGGCTTGGGCGGCACCCTTTGGACGGCCTCAGGTCCCTGGGCGGCGCCTGCCTGGGGGGCGGAGGTAAAGGGATGGAGACGGATTCCGGCTGTGAAGAAACGGACAGGTTCCGCGAATCAGATTTTGGAAGAAGTAGTGGTTACCTCAAAGCCGCAGATGAGGTTAAAGAGGGTGGTCCTGGCCCCTGGTTTTTAGGCATCAGGATGTTGTGCAAACTGAAACACTTCCTCAACATCAAAAAGTGCCTGCAGCACATCGCGTCTATTTTCAAGTACTATTTCAGGGAAGAATACATTGAAAAGTTGAATAATGGTTCACAGAAAGTTTAATTAAACAGAAAAGTAGCTAACCAAAATTCTCAGGAGGGTAAACCTTTCGTTTTTCCTTCTTTTTTTTTTTTTTTTTTGTTGTTGTTGTGTCTTATAAAGACAGTTAAAAGCCACCTTCCCCAAAACCATAGTTAGTTGGTATTCTTTGTTTCTCAAAAATGAATAACTTGTTACAGGGTGTACTTTGGAGGCTCCTTATAGGAAAAGTGGGGGGGAAAGTGGAAGTAATGCATTTGGGTTGATGATAAACCTTGCGGCAAATTTGTGTCCTGCCAATTTGGCTTTCGGTTATTTGCATTTCTCTCCAGTGTACACAGCTAATGGCCACTTTCAGGAAGGACACGTCAGAGGGGATAATGAGAAAGTTGTGGCCTACTGCATCTGGATGTTAAGATTGGCCAAAAAGAAGTGGCCAGAGGCTAAAGGATAAAAACTATCTCTTACTTGCTTTTAAATAACTTCTCCTACGGATCATTTGGCATTCTGTAGATATGTATTTGGTTAAGTTCCATGCCTGTATTCAGTAACAAAAGTAATGCTTCACAATTATGAATCCTCAGTGTTAAAGGGATGTTACAACTTAGGATGAAGTGGGAGCTATAAATGAGGAACACTGTTTTGCCCCCTAACACATTTGCAGTTCTTTCCTACTGAAAGTTAACTGGAAGTTACTTTTATATTTTTGTTTTTCAAGAGCCAGTCTTGCACTTTTAAAATCATAGTATTTCCAAGTCCCATTGCTTTTATTTGGCTTGGGAAGATATTTTGAAATGTGGCATCCAATTAAATATTTACTGGCATCACAATTTCCCGTAAGAAACAAAGCCCATCCAAGTCTGCTCATGGAAACAAAAAAGTAGTAATAATAGACTTCCCTTTAGTAGCAAACCTTTTCAAAGTTTAGATATCTGCCACATTTCTGTGTCACATGTAGGCTTATCTAGAATTATAGATATGAGGACTTTTATTCATAAGATGGAATATTATAGAGCCATTAAACTTTAAATAATCTAAAGTTATTTAGATGAAAAACTGACATGAAAAACTGTTCATGAATTACTGCTCCCTCCCTTTTTTATTTTTAGTTCCAGTGTAGTTAACATACAGTGTTCTATTAGTTTCAGATGTACAATACAGTGATTTAACAGTTCCATATATTACTGAGTTCTCATTAAAACATTCTCTTTAAAAACAAGTGCAACATGATCCAAATTTGTGTGTTTAAAAAAGAATGGAAGGAAAGACATCAGAACGTTAGCAGTAGTTAAACTGATGAGGGGAATGGGTATGGGAAAAAGGGATTTAAACATTCTTCTTTACTGCTCTGCATTTGCCAGAATCTTTGTTAACTCTGCTATTTATATTTGGGACAGTTTTTATTTTTTAACAGATGCAACGGGTTGCTTTGGGAATTCCATTTATAGATCTTAATAAAGTACTTACTGTCTTTTTTGCCTTACAAATTGATGAATTTTTTTTCTTTGAACCAAACTTGCACTATTTGCAGATGACATGATACTATATATTGAAAACCCTAACGACACCATCAAAAAACTGTTAGAACACTGCAGGTCTTAAGTCCAAAACCCAGAATTTCCAAAATCAGAACTTTCTGGAAAAAAATTATTTTTCAGATTTGGTTTTCCCTATATGCAGAAATCATTAAGGAATATCATTTTAACAGATCATTACAATTATAACCTCACACTTGAATAGCATTCTCAGTAATGTATATAAAGCATATGCAGTTCAGTTCCCTTCTATCCAATTCTCCCTCCTGGCCTTTACCTAATTAGATCAGCATACTTATATGAGGTAGGCTACTGGTTTAAGATAAATAATCATGTGTTATATATTAACTTCACAGAGAAATTCATTTTAAATTTGTCTTTATTTTCGGAGTGATAAAAAATGCTGGCTATTATAAGCCTTACTTTCTAGGAACATTAGTCAAACTTGGAATCAAGTACTGACTTCAATGTATGTAATGGTTCTGAAGGTTTAAGTGCCCTGTGAATGTGTTAACAAAGGATCAAGGTACATTATTATGAAAGTGTGTTGGCTAGAATTACAGTGTGCCCTTACAAGAGAGCAGCATGAACTATTCAGTTTCCATCAGGTCACTTGAAACCTGTTCAAGGGGGTCTCTTCTTTCAGAACTCTGGGAAAATAATCCCATGCTCTGGGATTTTAAACTTCTCACCTGACATTTGCAGATTCCCACTCCTTGAGTGTGCATCAGGTTGTCTTTGTGTATGTGAGAAACTGGAGAAACATTTAAATGAGTACATCTAGGAGACTACCATTAGAAAAAGGAAAATCTTAAGTATTCGAACTGTAGGAAGTTGATTAGCTTGGAGGGGCTTATAGTGAAGGACCAAGTAGACTTTAGTGCAGGGATGGAATGTAGGGGGTCTGTGAGCCTAAACAGAAAAACAGAGTCTTTATTTTCATTAACCTCCAACTGAAATGTAGCATTTTCTTCCATTATGAACATCAGCAACAAATCACACTAGCTTCAGAAGTCCTTGCTTGTACCTGTTGCCAAGGGAATCACAGATATCTTTATGCCACATAATTTGGGATATCCTGAAACAAAATTTACTGATCACTATCTTGGACAGTTATTAGACCACTATTAGATCTTGCACTTTTAAATATTTATTTATTTATTTATGAGAGCGTGTGTGTGCACTTGGGCATGGCGAGCCAAGGGAGGGTCAGGGAGAGGGACAAGCAGACTGTGCTGAGGGCAGAGCATGAGTGGGCGGGGGAGGCTTCACCAAGGGCTCCCATCTCACCCCCACCCCACCCCCAAGATACTGACCTGAGCTGAAATCAACAGTCAACAGTTGGGCACTCAACTCAGCGACCCAGGTGCCCCATAGATCTTGCGATTTTAAAGTGTTTATAAAAGGGTATATATATTACTATATCACCAGTTTGTTTTCTATTATTTTGATAGTTATATTTCAATATAATTGGTTTCCTTTCTAATTCTATATATTTTGTTTTATGCATTCAATAACACTATCTTTAGAAAAAGTCTGTAAGATTCACCAGACTGCTAAAGAGATCCAAAGGTTTAGGATCCTTGATTTTTAGTGATTGCCTAAAGATGTCTTTCTGTCTCCCCACCAATTTTCTCAGTGTTTTAGAACATTATATATTTTTCTTAGTTTCCAAGCCAGCGCCTTATTGGGAAGGAACAGCTGTGATAAATGGAGAATTCAAGGAACTCAAGTTGACTGATTATCGTGGGAAATACCTGGTTTTTTTCTTCTACCCCCTTGATTTGTAAGTAATACTTGTACAGGTCATGAATCATCAGTCATTATCAATCATTATTCAAGAACATTAAGTAGAAAGTATTTTATTTAGCTGTTCTTTTCTTTTTAAAGATTTTATTCATTTATTTATGAGAGACACAGAGAGAGGCAGACATAGGCAGAGGGAGAGGCAGGCTTCCCATGAGGAGCCTGATGTGGGACTCAAGCATAGGACCCCAGGACCACAACCTGAGCCAAAGGCAGACGCTCAACCACTGAGCCACCCAGGTGCCCCTAGCTCTTGGTTCTTAAAAGTCAAACTAAGATGAATTTTTTTCCAAGAAGATAACATCTACCATATATTTCAGAACCAAAACCCATGATCCCAATACTTTATACTTAAATCTAAATGATTGTGTTATAATACAATCATCAAAGAAAGGAAAGCTACAATTATAGTAAGCTATACCTATTAAGGCAAGAAAATGAATAATATTTTAGAAAGCATTTAATAGCAAGACTTCTGCCACAAATCTGTTTATGTGTAATGTTAATGTGTAATGTTAACTAGAAAATTAGCCCTCTACAGTGATGATGCCATTTAACTCTGGTTTTATCATTTTTATTCTTTACTGCATCTGTTGCTTTCCTATGGTTTGAACATTTTCCTAAAAATACTGCATATGCTTAAGAAATAATGCCTATTAATATAAATTATGGTTATTGGGGAAATTTTCTCTTTAACTTTGACAGTGAACACTATAGATAAAAAGTTGACTCAAATACTCTTGCAGCTTTAGTCTTATCGAGGATATAATTTTATCTGGAATCTTTTTCAAATTCCATGAAAATGAAAAGGTAGCAGACTTATCCTGACTTTTATCTTTTTTCTATTTGAATATATTTTTGATTATAAAAAGTAGAAATATCTTCTATATTGCCACTGTATATTAAGGTCTTTTTTCCATTAGGACTAATCTAGAACTGTGTAAATAAAACCTTAAACTTGCAGGGAGGATATACTTAAGCTCATCTCTATAGATTGTCTCTAGGCCAGAAGTCAGCAAACTTTTCCTGTACAGGGCCACATAATAAATTTTTTTTGCCTTGTGATCTCTATTGCAGCTACTCAACTTTGCCATTATAGCACAAAAATAGCCATAGACTCTACATAAATGAATGAGTATTGTTTTCTATTGAAAGTTTATTTACAAAAAATAAGATAGACTGTATTTGGCCTGTGGGCTGAAGTTTGCTCACCCTTACTCTAATCCAAATAGGAAAAATTCTCAGAAAAACTAGTTCATTTCAAGTAAACTAAGTCATAAATCTGGATAATACATAATCTTTTAAATTAGTAAGAACTTCTTTCTAACCAGCTTGTACTGTGGCCTGACTAGCTAAAATGTATGATGTAACTTAACTTCTAATAGAAACCAGAAGTAGAAATTTTAATATATAAAAATGATAGGCCTTCTAAATTCATCTTGTTATAAAACCAAAAAGTTAACACATCTGTTAAATATATAGGATGCTAAATGTGAGTTTTGAAATTAGTCTAACATAGTAGACAAATATCTGTTTCTCCCAGTGTTAACTTAAAACTCCATAACAAATAAGACATATCTAAAGCATGATGTCACCAATGGCTTCCTGGGGCAAGAAGCTAAGACTGCTTCTTTCTGTTTCCATGTGATACCAGGTTGGGCCTAGTTAGAAAGGAAGAATTCTGAGGTATTTGCTACAGTGTTCAAGCACAAAACTCAAAAACATAGCCCTTTAGTTTTTTGCCAGAATTTTTTCTGCCTTCACTAAGAGGTTGGATAAGTATATATCTAAGTAGCATTTGTCGGAATAAGAAGGAAGGCAGGGCTGACCATTCCTACCTTTGGGAAAATATTAAAAAATACATATATCATGGCTTAGGTTTCCAGGGATATAATCTAGATTAGAACCGTCTGCCTACATTTGAACAACTGAAACATTTGAAAAGCCTGTATTAGACTGCAGTAGGAATTTGTCCTCTAAGTCTGTGTTCTTACTTTCTTGACCACAACCTGTACAATAGTACAAAATTCATTTCTCACTGCTGCCCAATACACTTACATATACATACAGGGTAACATTCAGTCTAAGTACCAGTTCAGCTGTGCTCATTAAAATACTGAAACACTTACATACCAAATGGTAAATAGCCACCTTCCCAACCTCTTCACCAAGATGCCCCTCCCACCTGGTCCCTTTCAGAAACCTCCAGAGAGCTAAAGCCAACTTTGAGTTAAGGTTGTTGAATGTTTTCAGTATCACTCCTAAACACATACCCACAGATATGCATTTGTGTATATATACATGTTTCATAACTCACTCTTACTATATGTAAAGTATTCTCGTTTTCTATTCCACTTCTTTAAAACATTAGTTAGAACTCCATAAACTGGCTAAAGAGTCCCTACCATGGTTCGGAAAATACTACCCTAAGGTAATATTCTCTAAACATGCCTTTCTGACAACAAGATTGGGAGACAAGGTAGAAGAGGACCTTATTAAGGAAGGGAGGGGGATGGGAGAGCATTTTCTCATCTCTTAAATAAAGCTCAGTGCATCTAGCCCATAGAAGTGGTATAGGAATATAAAAATACATAGTGGAATGATGTAAAATCTGTATAGATCCTTTAAAAGCTATAAAGCACCATATAAATACAAAGCATTATTAAATAAAAGCTAATAAATGAGACAAGTTTCTGCCATAAGGGAGAAGGGAACATTGGTTGAGCAAGGATCCATTAAGTTATAAAAATAACATTTACTGAGATATAATTAGGAACTTTGTAATATACATTTTTAGTAAAATGATATTTGATCAAATCTTTTAGAAAGATGTATCTTGACAATGTTAATATATAAAATTGTTCTTAATATGCATTTTTATATACTAATGGTGTTTGTAAAACTAAGTCATTTGAAACTTTAGGTATATGTATATTTTGAGAATACTGAATTTTCTTTCTAACTTTCAGCACCTTTGTGTGTCCAACTGAAATCATCGCCTTTGGTGATAGAATTGAAGAATTCAAATCGATAAACACTGAAGTGGTAGCATGCTCTGTTGATTCACAGTTTACCCATTTGGCCTGGTCAGTATCTTACACTAAGATTTGTAGGAAAAAGAATGGATTTACTTTCAATTATAGGCAGACAACTCTCAGTGTGATATGCATATAATGTTTTTTTTTTTTGAATTTTATTTTAAGTAGGCTTCATACCCAGTGTGGGGCTTGAACTCGTGACCCTGAGGTTAAGACTTGCATGCTCTACCAGCTGAGCCAGCTAAGCACCCTGGAATGTGGTTATCAGATAGTTCGGGAATAGATCTATCTGAGAGCTGCCAGTTCAATAAAGTTAAGAAAAAAATGCTTAAGGATTTTATAGAACATTTCCAAATCAGGGGAAAAAAGCTCAGTACAAAAGACCTCCATAAGAAACACCACTGAGTTATATGATTACTTTATTATGATAAATTGATAGCCTTAGTCTGGAGGGAAAAATATTCTTTAAAATTTCATTTCTCTGTTATATAGTTATCTAGTATTAAGTCAAACTCACAATAGTTTTTTTTTTACTTTTTTTCACAAGAGGTTTTTTAATTATTTTTCAAGAAACACTGATTTTCTTAATTTTTAAAAACTTTTTTAACTCCTTAAACATGAAAAGATGTTTTGCCTGATTAATTGCAAAGAACTGCAAATTAAAATGACAAGAGATGCCACTTTTTTTCCTGACTGGCCAAGATTTCAAATATTGAAATATTTATCCAGTGATGACAAAGATGTGAAGAAATGGTCCTCTCACATATACAGTTGGTTGAGCATTTCTGGAGAGTAATTAGGCAGTATGTTCAAAATCAGAAATGTATGTGTCAATGTGAACTTTTCATGTCCATAATTCTGTGCACAAGATTTTATACACAATGAAGATGGTTCAGAATTATCTTTGCTTTAAAGATTAATACTCATTTCATTCAAGTAACAAATTCAGAACAACTTTTCTCCATTTATAGTTATATATAGGCATATATAACTAAAATTTTAATTGGTGCAGGAGCTACAATTTAATTTATATTCCCTTAAGTAATTCTCTCAAGTATTTTTAAATGCAGTTGTATATGTAATATATTTGATTTCCTTTAAGTATCTCCATTCCAGATAAAACTTCCAAGACTTACTTAAGTAATTCTTGCAAATCTAATAGACAAATATGGTATGCCTTAAGTCCTTTAAAAATGTTTCTTTACTATTTATAAACTTAATAAAATTTCACATTATAATTCTACATTTTTTAAATTGGTTTGCTTCGTCACTTCTATAGTATTTCTAAACCTTTGTAGGATTACAACTTAAATCCACTCATGAAAAAGTTATGTCCTCCCAAATAATTTGCAGTTGGTTTCTCAAGCAATTTGGGGGGATGCATTCTGAGCTAAATAGGTTTCACCTCAACCAGAAATTTCTGTTTGGATGTCAGAACTGGGGCTGCAGACATCTGGAGTGTATTTCCCTTTTGCTAGCTGCAGTGTCAGTGCCTTCCCCTTGGGACACCCACATTCCCTGGTTTCAAGTAAAAGAATACTTAAATCTGAAGATTTAAGTGTCTGAGATTGTAACTAACTTCCTTCGATGCTTCAGGTGGACTTTGCATTCCTTTGTCTCAGAATATTAAAATATCACCCACTTGCATTATCTCTGTTATCTCAAGGCTTTGTCTTATCACACTTTTAAGGTTATGCTTATGACAGTGCATATCCTTTGATCCATCCGTTTCTTTTGTAGGAATTAATCAAATAAGGATGCAAAGTTGAGAATACATAGATGTTTCCAGCAAGGTTGATAAAAGCAAGAGAAAAATGGAAATAATTTAAATGTCTAGCAATAGAGATTAGTAAAATATAGTGTGTCAGTACATTAAAAATGTATGTATCTCCACATTTATTGTTTAAAGGAAATGAATGTATTAAGTCTGGAGTAAAGGCAAAAAATAGAATGTATATTAGCCTGTTTTTGTTAGAGAAAGAACATGTGTGTTGTGTGTGTTCATTCATATGTGTGTATATGGAGATGAAGAACGCTGTTTGGATACATACATTTACTTCACTCTGTAGTACCAAATACTACATTTGGTAAATATTTTGTTTGTTATAGGATTAATACCCCTCGACGACAAGGAGGACTTGGGCCAATAAAGATTCCACTTCTTTCGGATCTGACCCATCAGATCTCAAAGGACTATGGCGTATATCTGGAGGACTCAGGCCATACTCTTAGGTACCTTTCAGTGGTTTTGTATTAGGACAAATCCAAATATATTTGTAATCCTCCCTAAAGTGGAGTTAGAAGACACAAGCTTTGATCAAGAAATATTATTTGCTCTATTTGCAAAAATGTTGTAGATACTGTTTAAAATAATTGGTGAGTGCCCTACTTAAACTATGTATCATAGACTGTTAGAGCTGGAAGATTATTTAGAGCTCTTTGACCAACCCTTCATTTTACAGATAAACAATTTCATAGAATTCCATGAACTTAACCAAAGTTACATAATTAATGACAGAGTCTACACTTGAAGCCAGGTACCAAAACTCCTTGCCTGTTTCTTTCTCCTTTTCTCTAAAATGACTCCAGTAATGGTTTTTCTAAGTACAATTATTATATTATTTAGCAAACTTGTGCTGTGGGGAGTGGGAAAAATTAAGGAAGTGCCAATAGAAGTCTTTGAAAAAAGGATAACTTTAGCTTAAAACAATTGTAATTTTATTATATTATCAAAATGCAGTGCTAATAATTTCTTTTTTAATGTTTTATGTGAAACTACCAGTATTTTATAGGCCTATGTTTTTTAATAACAATTTTATTGAGATATAATTTACATACAACTCACCCATTTAAAGCCTACGATTCAGGCAGCCCCAGTGGCACAGCGGTTTAGTGCTGCCTGCAGCCTAGGGCGTGATCCTGGAGACTCTGGATGAGTCCCATGTCAGGCTCCCTGCATGGTACCTGCTTCTCCCTCTGCCTCTCTCTCTCTCTCTCTCTTTCTCTCTTTCTCTCTCTGTGTGTGTGTGTCTATGAATAAATAAATAATCTTTTTAAAAAATAAATAAAAAATAAAGCCTACGATTCAGTGGTTTCTAGTACAGCTAGAGAGTTGTGCAATCATCACCACAATCAATTTTAAAACATTTTCATTACTCTAAAAAGAAACCCCATACCCATTAGCAGTTACTCTCCCTTTCCCTCAATCCCCCTGCCCTGGCCCTGGCCCTGGCCCACTACTTACCTCCTTTATGTCTCTATGGTTGCCGATTCTGGACATTTCATTTAAATGGAATCCTACAATATGTGCTTTTTTATGACCAGCCTCTTTTCACTTAGCATAATGTTTTCAAGGCTCATTCATATTTTATCATATGTCACTACCAATAGTTTCTTTTTTTGTGCTTGCCAAGTCTTTAATGTCTAATCTCTTTTCATAAAATTTATTACTAAGTTAATTCCCAAAGAGGAAGTATGCCACTAAAAAGACTGAAGCTATTTTAAAATTTCGAATTAGGGACGCCTGGGTGGCTCAGCAGTTGAATATCTGCCTTTGGCTCAGGGTATGATCCCAGAGTGCTGGGATTGAGTCCCACATCAGGCTCCCTGCGTGGAGCCTGCTTCTCCCTCTGCCTATGTCTCTGCCCCTCTCTCTCTCTCTCTGTCTTTCATGAATAAATAAAATCTTTAAAAAATAGAATTAAAATGAACTTTCAAAATAAAATAAAATAAAATAAAATGAACTTTCAAATTATCTGAACATTAACCAAGTAAAAACCATGTAACCCCGAGATCGTGACCTGAGCCGAAATCAAAAGTCAACTGCTTAACCGACTGAGCCACCCAGGTGCCCAAGGCTGTGTGTTGGTACGATGTATGTTACAGAAGTAAGTTCACAACTTCAAATCAGACTCACTTAACTTCGGAACAGACTTCATCAGCATTAACAACCGTTTTCTACTGGTAAAAGTAGCTACATCAAAGAAAACCCATATGAGTAATAGTTTAGAGTTTTGCCCAAGTTTGGCCAAGTTGACCTAGTCCAAGGAAAGTGAGCTCTAGTTAGTTCAGACATCATGGTGCCCATTAAAGAAAGATTTTGTAGGATAAGCAAGAACACTTTATAATGTTTAATGTGATTATGAAACAAAATTTCATGTAATAGATTTGTAATTCCATGTATTTCTATTAAAAATAGATCTCATTATTATTTATAATTCTCATAAGCAATTAGCCCTAGTACCTGAGATCTTTTTCTAAACTAAGTGTTAGGTTGAAATCCATATTGACTGAAATAAAAACAGTAAAGTCCTTTGGTAATTTTTGTTTTTTTCTGGTCTGCTTTAACTCTTGCCATGCCATCTCAGTATAGCAGCTCTTTTAAGTTAAACTGCTCCATTATTCCCTAGGCCATAGAGTAAATACACAGATTTAGAAAGAAAGGTAACTTCGCTTATATTGGTGACTTTGTCTTTTCCACTTCTGAAAAAGGAAATACAAAGATGTTCTAAATAGCCAGTGATAAGAAAGGTGGATCACTCCTTCACCCAGAGGTAGACTTTGCTATATAGATTCATCATTTCATTTACAGTGCATTAAAATCCCAAACCTAGTACTAGTGAAGAATTAAATGGAAATACAACAGTACATTTCATAGACAAAAACAAATTTTTAAAGCTACCATTTATCAATGATAATCCCAAGTTATACAGTAGGTAAGAGTGGGTTTGGGCAGGGGGTTGTATTTGCATGTGTGTACACCAAACAGGTAATGTGTTGTTGGTTCTGTATAACATCCTTCTGTGTGGATGGCACAGGGATTCAGATTAACTAATATTTGTCTTAATTGAGATGAAATGACCTCACCTGTACCACTCTTGTGTTTTACAGAGGTCTTTTCATTATTGATGACAAAGGAATCCTAAGACAGATTACTCTGAATGACCTCCCAGTCGGTAGATCAGTGGATGAAACACTGCGTTTGGTTCAAGCATTCCAGTATACTGACCGACATGGAGAAGGTACCCTTTCCTTCTGTCTTGGCCTTTTGATTTTTTCATTTGAGAAATGATAGCACGATTAATTTGGTTTCTTAGTCAAAAAGTAGTGTGGGAAAAAAACTAATGTGGATGATTTCAAAATCCTCTGATTATTTTCAAATTATTACCTGGTCTTTTTAGCAGATCCAAGTATTATTTAAAGTGCTTTAAACAAAATATCGATAATATATCCTGCTTACAGAATAAAATGTAAAAATACTCATTTTATACAGTCCATAGATAAAAGTTTCTTCTACTGTAATTTTTTAATTATGTTCCTGTAAACTTAAAATATGCCAGTCTGGCAGTATTTCATAATGTAGGTTTTATTTGCATGTTTACATTTAAAAAAAATTTTTTTTCATGTTTACATTTTTTGACTTAGCTTTTTCCCTCAAAGCTGTTTGGTTTCATACTAGTGATCAATTCATCCTTTCATTCCCAAGTTTTTGCAGTAGCTAAATGGAAAAGGTCAGATTTTGCTAAAATAGAACATATGTGATATATTCTTTTCAAAAGTGTAACTCAGGCCCTGAGTAAGGGTGCATTCTAAAGGGGAAATGCCATTTTCTTAGTAATTTTGAACTCTTAATTGACAAACAGCAAACTGTGGCATCAATACAAGATACTACAGAAAACAGAAGGTAAGTTTATATTGGAAGTTTATATAAATTCAGAGATTTTTGCCTTGCCCCAATCTTTCAGTTCACCAGATTCCCAAATCTTCCAACTTTACTAGATTTTTGCCTTGCCCCAATCTTTCAGTTCACCAGATTCCCAAATATTCCAACTTTACTAGAGAAACACTCAACGTGGTTTCTTATATTGTAAATCTAACTAGATATAATTTACTAGAGAAACACTCAACGTGGTTTCTTATATTGTAAATGTAACTAGATATAATTGGCAAAAAAATGGAAATAGATTAGCTGCCTGTTGATAAACTCTGTGACTGGAATTCCTTGGTGCAAGCAGGCAAGCAAACTAATCAAGTGTCCTGTGGCCTAGAAATGTTCTCATTATTATAGGCTCTCTTCAGTTTCATTTTGGAAAAAGAAAAGCCAAGAGTGGCTGAAGAGAATTGAACATGTTCTTAAACTTTTTGCCAATTTTTGTTCCTTTCAGTCTGCCCTGCTGGTTGGAAACCTGGTAGCGAAACTGTAAGTCAAACTGATTTTTCTGTCAGTGGGATAGCTGGGGCCCCATAAATGCCAACCTTTGAATAATCTTTTTTTGTAATAGAACTATGTTGATTTTATAAATGAAGTAAACATTACTAGACAGAAATCATGGACCATAGAGAGAGTAGCTCAAACTGGAGAAAGCAGAATATGAGAGTTAATGCTCTGATTTTTAAAGCCAAGAATCCAGAGAAATATACTATCAAAAGAAATCACAAAGGGAACAGTGGAGACCTAGTATAATAAAGGCAGAGGTCTTAGAGATCATGTACAGAATTTCTTCCTGTATTGTGGGCCAAGAAAATAGTCACAAGCAAAACCTTTCTGTATATAGTAAACTTTTGAGAAAATCTGGCTTAATTAACATTGAAACTAATGATTCTCTCCTTATCATTTGAAGGAAGATTGAAACAGATATATCCTTTCACTTAAGGAGGCTGGCTATATAATTGACAATCCCAGAAGTAGTCTCTGGCCAAAATACAATTGGGAAACTTGCTTGAACCTTTTTAAAATAACATGTTTATCTTCTAAAAATCAACAGTTCTATACAAACTGTAGTTAGGAAATTGACAAATACTAGAGCACTGAAGGAAGAAATCATCTTAGGATAAAAGAAAAATACAGACTCCTAAGACTTTTCTTCTTTAGCCAATCGACAAAAAGTACCATTAATCATAGACAATGAGAGGAAGAAATTCACTCTGTAACCTAACTCAGATTGGGGATTGGGTAAAGTAATATTTCACTGATTATTTTTTTAAAGATTATTTATTTATTCATAACGACACAGAGAGAGAGATAGAGGCATAGACACAGGTAGAGGAAGAAGCAGGCATGCAGAGAGCCTGACGTGGGACTCGATCCAGGGTCTCCAGGATCACACCCTAGGTTGCAGGCAGCACTAAACCGCTGCACCACTGGGGCTGCCCTATTTCACTGATTTTTGAACCAGTTTTTGATGGGTTTGCAAAACAACTTTGCCTTTGTGGGTCAAAGTTAAGATTACAGTACAAATTTATTTACCTCTACATGGATGTGATGGATCTCAAAGATAGATATGAAGGTAGGCATTAAAGGTACTTTGAGTGGTAGGTGCTTTAAATTGTACATGAGTCATTAACTTAGCTTACAATTATTGATTGTGAGGCTTCCAGATGGAAATATGAATCAGAAGCTGCAGGCATCTCCTGAGAAGCCTTAGAAGGAATTTCTGGATAGATCTTTGAAGTAGGGGGCATGTTTCCTGGAAGCTGTAGCAAAACCAACAGTGAATGATGAATAACCTCACCCATCAATCACATGCATGTACTAAGAGATCAGCAAGAGCTCCTAATAAGTACAAATTAACTACGAAGGGTGTTAGAGGAGGAGTATCTTACGTTTCAGAAAACATGTTAACTATCCACTTGATTAACTTTTGGAGGGGCCACAAACCCCTATGAGAATCTGATAAAAACCATGAATTCTCCCACCAAAGAAACCACACATATGTAATCACATACTGTGTTTGGGCATTCCTTTTTTTATTCTCAGCTTTATTAAGGTATAACTGATAAATAGAATTGTAGATATTTAAACTACACAATGTGACAATTTAATATATGTATACATTTTAAAATGATCATCACAATCTGATTAATTAACAAATCCATCACCTCCCATGGTTCTATTCTTTTGTGTGTTGTAAGAACACTTAAGATCTACTCTTTTAGCAAATTTCAACTACACAAAACAGTATTAACTATAGTCACTCTGCTGTATATGACATCCTTAGAACTTATTCATCTTAAAACTAAAGGCTTATATACCCTTTGGCATCTTCCCATTTCCCCCACCCTCAGTCCCTGACAACCACAATTCTACTCTGTTTCTATGGGCATTCTTTCAACAGATATTTCTTGAGCATCTGCTATGTGGCAACTATTGAAACTATTATGATAGGCAGATGGTATTTATTAGTGAATATCACAACCAAGGTCCCTACCCTCAGAGTTACATTCTAATTTTAGATTGTGGCAAATGCTTTTAGAAACAGTTGGTAGGATAGCAGCTGGGGTGGGGAATTAAATGGCCAGGGAAGATTTCTAAGATGACATTTAAGTTGAAACGTGAGTGAAGAGAGGGAGCAAGGCAAGCATAGAGCAGTGCAGAAAGAAAACCAAGAGTGAGGCCCTGAGCCAGGAACCAGCTTAGTATGTTCAAGAAACGTAAAGGGGGCCCATGTGGCAGGAATAGGGACACTAGTGTCACATGGCATGGGGAATGGGAATACAGTGAAGTAACAGAAATGTAGAACCTCGGTGACTGGTGAGTAGCTAGTTTGGAGGAGTTTGAAAATACATCTCCCTGGCTTCCCTCCTGTTTATAGCACAGGCCTCCTGATTTGTTGCCCTGACCTCAGCTTCTCTCCTCTCTAGTGCATGTCATACTCCAAACCAGATCTTTTAGCAGCCCTTCAGTAACTCACACTACACAATCCAGGTACTTGGCACAGCTTTCAAGCCTATGCACTGTTTGTATCTACCAACCTCTCCCAGGTCATCTTCCCTACAATTCACACATGCCACACACACACGTTCTATGTTCCCACCAAGTCCCATGACTCACTTTTCCCCAAAATAAGCCCTACTTTTTCTTCATACCTTTGTGGTTTTGCTCAGGCCTTTAGCCTGGAATATCTTCCCCCTTCCCTAAATTCTACTCCTCTTTCTTTTTTTTTTTATAATAAATTTATTTTTTTATTGGTGTTCAATTGACCAACATACAGAATAACACCCAGTCTACTCCTCTTTCAAGATCAACTTAAGTGCCACTCTGAGGCCTGCCTTGATGCCATCTCAGCCTCCAGTCACAGCCTGTGTCATACATGATCATATTGTGCTGTGCATCACGTCGACAACTTACATACACGCACATGTTCCCCACATGCTTATACAAGTCTCAAAGGCAAGGACTTTAGTGCAGTTATCCTCATATGCCTGGTACACTGTTGGCACACAGTGCCATATTATTCTCCTAAGTACTTACAAATTGAATTTAAATGCAGAAAGATTATAAATTGGCAAAGACAGAATACTCCCTGAAGTGATACCTGAAAAATTACTTCAGAGTAATATTTATTATGTGAAGAAAATTCATATAGAACTATCGTAAACTCATTACAATAGGTTACTTTTTATGTATAGGGACAGATGTACTTTACCTATAACTATCAAAATAGTATGAGGTCAAATCATATTGGAAATTTCAAAAAGACCTAAGGCTGTAGTGCTGTTAAGGAGGGAGCATTTTTTTCTTTCAGATTGTTTCTTCATTCACGAAATAGTTATTGAACATATCGCTTTATGTATTTGAGTATTTTTCTTACTTTGCACTTTGAGTTTAAAAGGTTGCATTCTGGACTTCCAAAAAATCCATTTAATGGATAAAAAAGATGTAGTATATATACAATGAACTATTTCTCAGCCATAAAAAAAATTAAATCTTACCATCTTCAACAACATGGATAGACTCAAAGGGTATTATGCTGAGTGAAATAAGTCAGAGAAAGACAAATACTATATGATTTCATATATATATATATATATATATATATATATATATATATATATATATATATCCTAAAAAAAAAAAACAGAAACAGACTCATAGATACAGAGAACTGATGGTTGCCAAAGGGGGGAAAGGGGGATGGGGGTGGGAGGATGGACAAGATATATTAAGAGATTTAAGAGGTACAATCTTCCAATTATAAAATGAGTAAGTCATGGGGATTAAAAGTACAACACAGGGAATATAGTCAACAATATTGTAACAACTTTATATGGTGACAGATGGTGACTAGATATATTGTGGTGACATTTCCTAATGTATATAAATACTGAATCATTATGATATATACCTGAAACTAACATGATATTGTATGTCAATTTTTAATTAAATAAAAATAAAAGATCCCTCTGAACACACTGCCACCTTCAGGTTGTTGTGGCATACTGACATCTTATCAGCAGATAACTTTAAAAATACATTAACATCTGTAGCCATGCTCTCTTAATGTGTTTGACTTAATTAGATCAAACCTGGAGATGTCATGAAAGCCTGGTGGCGAAAAGAAGAGCTGTAAGTAAATTTTGGGATGCTTGAATACAGATGTTAATTTATTAACAAATATGCCTTTTGGGATAGGTGAGATTAGTGAGTAGGACAAATCCAGTTTTCCCATATATATATATATATATAATTTGGGACACAAAAATCCTCTTTATCTTCTTTAGTCAAGGGACAGGCAACTAATATCAGATTATTACTGATGTACTTTGACTTTTAAAATGAATAATTTGGGCAGCCCGGGTGGCTCAGCGGTTTAGCGTCTGCCTTCAGCCCAGGGCCTGATCCTGGAGTTCCAGAATCGAGTCCCATGTCAGGCTCCCTGCATGGAGCCTGTTTCTCCCTCTGCCTGTGTCTCTGCCTCTCTCTGTGTGTCTCTCATGAATAAATAAATAAAATCTTTAAAAAAAATAAAATGAATAATTTGCAAACATCAATTTGAAGACATGCGCACCCCTATGTTCACTGTAGTATTATTTATAATAGCCAAGATATGAAACCAAACTAAGTGTTCATCAAGAAATGAATGGATAGGGGATCCCTGGGTGGCTCAATGGTTTAGCGCCTGCCTTTGGCCCAAGGGCGCGATCCTGGAGTCCCAGGATCGAGTCCTGCGTCGGGCCCCCGGCATGGAGCCTGCTTCTTCCTCCTCCTGTGTCTCTGCCTCTCTCTCTCTCTCTATGTCTATCATAAATAAATAAATAAATCTTTAAAAAATATAAAAAAGAGATGAATGGATAAATGAATGTGGTATATTTTGACAATGGAATATTACTCAGCCATAAAAATGATTGAACTCTCCATTTGTAACATGGATGGTCCTAGAGGGTACTATGCTAAGTGAAGTAAGTCGGAGGAAACCAAATACTACATGATTTCACTTATATGTGGACTCAAAAAACAAAACAAATGAACAGATAAAACCAAACAGAATTAAATATAAAGAACAAACTGGTGGTTGCCAGAGGGGAGGTGGGTTGAGGAGAGGGCAAAGTAGATGGAAATTAAGAGGTACAAAGTTCCAGATATAAAGTAAATCACAGAGATGAAAAGTACAGCATAAGGAATATAGTCAATATCATAATAACTTTGTATGATGACAGATGAGAACCAGACCTGTTAGGATCATTTCATAATGTATAAAAATATAACAAATCACAATGATGTATACCTGAAACAAATAGAATATTGAATGTCAATAATACTTAAATAAAAATTGACAGTTTTTAAAAAATGAGTAATTTGCTTTTTTTTTTAACAGATAATTCCAGATCCAGCTGGAAAACTGAAGTATTTTGACAAACTCAACTGAAAAATACTTCATCAGCTGAAAAGTACTTCGTCAGGTTGCAATGCTTGAAGGTTCTTAGTAAAGTTCACCGTTTTAGAACTTAGTAAAGTTCACCGTTTCAGAACCATATTGTGTTATAGTTGTAATTTCTTGAAGAACATAAAACTCCCTAAGATACCTAGTGTTCAAATTAAACACCAGTGCCAAAAGATAGGCGGTTACTCTCTCTCTCTTCCCAAAGTCAGAAATGTCAGGTTGATTCAAATTAGTAACAGCAAGAGTAATAGGGACGCCTGGGTGGCTCAGCAGTCGGGCATCTGCCTTTGGCTCAGGGTGTGATCCCAGTCCAGGGATTGAGTCCCACATCGGGCTTCCTGTAAGGAGCCTACTTCTCCCTCTGTCTGTCTCTGCTTCTCTCTGTGTCTCTCAGGAATAAAATCTTTTTTAAAAAAGAGTAATATTTATGTAATATATGCTATAGGCCAGCATTGTGTTAGGTAGATTAGGTGCATTATTGCATTTAATCCTCAAAGCAACTCTTTGAGTTATTTATTTTAAGATTTATCTATTTACATTAGGGATAGAGAGCACGGGCTGGGGGGGGGTGGTTGGCAGGGTAGGGAGAGAGAGTCTCAGACTCCACACTGGAGTGGCATGGAGCCTGATGTGGGGCTCAATTCCATGACCCAGAAATCGCGACCTGAGCTGAAAAAACAAGAGTCACATGTCTTACTGACTGAGCCACCCAGGTGCCCTAGGCTGTATCTCCTTGATTAATAATGTCCATTCCGTTCCATTAATAGTTTTCTAGCCTCAGGTTCAATTTAGGTGTGTTTACAAGGAGGAGTTACATTCATATCTGTTGGAAAAAGGCAGTCATTAATGTTTCATTCAGTATTCAGCAACTTTTGATCATCTACTGTAAATACCTGGCATTTATCAAGTAACCAAAGACAAATTTCTACCCTCAAGGAGCTTGGTATTTGATAACTGAGGCAGGTGCAGATAGTGTAGTAATTGGGGGGGGGGCTACCTAAAAATAAGTGAAAATACATCCTGAGTCACCACTTGCATAGTAACTGGATAATGTAAATAGCCTATGAATAAAACAGGATTAAATGCCCTCCTTCTCAATGCCTTTTATAAACTATCCCTTCAAACAGCTTACTTCTGAAAGACCACAGATCTAAAACTATATCCTAAAGATGATCTCACGTGGTCATTTACAAAAGACAGGAAAAGTAGTATTCAGAAAGGAGAGTCCTGTGTCCTACCACAGAGGGTGGGCCCTGGGCCTGACTGGGGTGCGGCTACCTGAGACCTCTTCCAGGAACACGCTGACCTATCATAATCTAGAGCAGGGGTTTTCAACTGGGGACAATTTGCCCCCAGGGGACATGGTAATGTGTAAAGATATTTTTGGTTGTCACAACTGTGGAAGTGCCAGTGGTGTCTAGTGTCTAGTAGGTAGGTGTCTAGCAGCCAGGGCTGCTGCTATAGATTCTACGTTACACAGGACATCCCCCAGAACAAAGAATTATCTGGCCCAAGATGTCAATAGTGGTAAGGTTGAAAGACCCTTCTCTAGAGACATCTGCCAAGTACTTAAGGAAAGGAGGCCAATGATGTAGTTTAGAACAGACCATGCATGAAAAGTAGCAGCTTCTCCAAAATAATACATCAAGAGGTAACTTCAAGCTTCTACAAAGTACACTAAGCAATGTCTTTTCAGGGCACTAGTACATAGATCTATAATTCTCTGCATCTCCTTAAATTTTTGCTCTTCTGTTGGATATTTCCTTTACCAGTGTTCTGAACTTTATAATGATTGTGGCAGACTGCTCTTTCAAGAATTTTAGTCTCCAGAATCTCATGCGAGAACTGATTTCCCACTCCCATCATTTCTTCTCAGTCCAAGGACTCTCCAATCATACATCCTAAACTTAGTGTCGGCACACTTACAGATTGTATATTTTATTCTCAAATACATTAACCACTATTTTATTATTGAATGATATTTTTGTACCCTAACCCCTCTATCTGATATGATGGAATGCATCCTTGTATTTTGTTACCCATGAACTTGCTGACAATACTGTCAATGAGGGTGCCTGGGTGCTCAGTCAGTTACACATCTGCCTTTATCTCAAGTCTTGATCTCCTGGTCCTGGGATCAAGCCCTGTATTGGGCTCCCTACTCAGCAAGGAGTCTGCTTCTCCTTCTCCCTCTGCCCCTCCCCCCACTCATGCATGTGTGCATGCTCTCAAAATATTTTTTAAAATACTATGTCAATGGAGAAGGACAAACATTATATGGTCTCATTCATTTGGGGAATATAAAAAATAGTGAAAGGGAATAAAGGGGAAAGGAGAAAAAATGACTGGGAAATATCAGAAAGGGAGACAGAACATGAGAGACTCCTAACTCTGGGAAACGAACTAGGGGTGGTGGAAGGGGAGGTGGGCGGGGGGTGGGGGGGGTCACTGGGTGACGGGCACTGAGGGGGGCACTTGATGGGATGAGCACTGGGTGTTATTCTATATGTTGGCAAATTGAACACCAATAAAAAATAAATTTGTAGGGGCAGCCCTGGTGGCGCAACGGTTTAGTGTCGCCTGCAGCCCGGGGCCTGATCCTGGAGACCCGGATCGAGTCCCACGTCGGGCTCTCTGCATGGAGCCTGCTTCTCCCTCTGCCTGTGTCTCTGCCTCTCTCTTTCTCTCTGTGTCTCTCATGAATAAATAAAATCTTAAAAAAATAAATTTATAAAAAAATACTATGTCAATGAAATCTCTGAATAGAGTTACTAATATATGAATGTGATGAAATGTGTATTTGAGGTAACTAGCTCTACAAGGTCTCCATCTCAGGGGAGATAATATAGATATAGACATACGTATATAGACATACACATACATAAACTCTCCTATAGTAAAATTTGTACCTAGCTTTTGTCCTAAAGATTTTAATTATTTAAGAGAGAAAGCAGAAAGCACAAGTGGGGAGGAGGGAGAGAGGCAGAAGAAGAAGGAGAAGCAGATTATGTGCTGAGCAGGGAGCCTGACACAGGGCTCAATCCCAAGGACCCTGAGATCGTGACCTGAGCTAAAGGCAACGCTACACTGACTGAGCCACCCAGGCCACACTCTACCTTTAAAAGGGAAAAAATGTTTATCATAGTTACTTATGTATTTAGTTTTAGATAGCAAAGAAACTCACCAATTCCATGAACACAATTTTGGCATAATGTTACATACATTTGCATAAAATCCTAAGAATTTATTTTTAAAGATCCACCTTGCTAAGGCTTAAGCTTAGATTTTTTAAAATTAAAATCAAAAGCCAAGTCAAAACCCAAATTCACCTAAATCATGCATTTGTTCATATATGACCTACACATGTGCAAGGGACTTTGCTGGCAATGTGGATAAGAACACATGAAACAGTCCCATCAAGAAGAAGAATTTGCAGTCTCCCAAATGAAACCATATGAAAAGAGCAAGACAATGTAATAAATGCTAAAAACACCAACACTGATGGTCATTCTAAGGGGAGCATGAACAACTACCAGCAAAGACAGATGAGGGGAGGTGTGCCACTGGCAGGGAGTTCGCATTTCCTGCTCTCCTACTGAAAGCCATACCACCTACAAGAGTACTGTCTTTTAAAAAAAAAATAAAAAACTGGGACACCTGAGTGGCTCAGCGGTTGAGCGTCTGCCTTTGGCTCAGGGCATGATCCCAGATCCTGGGATCCTGGGATCCCAGTCCCACATCGGGCTCCCTGCATGGAGCCTGCTTCTCCCTCTGCCTGTGTCTCTGTCTGTCTCTGTTTGTCTCTCATGAATAAATAAATCTTTAAAAAAAATAAAAGTAAAAAAGTAAAAAACTGTACTTGTTACCCAACCTCAAGAAATGAAAGCACTAACTGGTTTTCCTCTTTCATGGTAATCTACTGGGAGATAGCACATACTTTAGAGTTGATTGGTTAGGGTTAGAGGTGTGTGGCCAAGCTTAGATGGAAGAATTGAGTCACATTAACTTCAAGCTCTGGCCATTTGGACAGCTCAGTTAGGACATCAGAAACTGAATTTACAAGTTTTCTATAAAAGGTAGTGTGCTACACTGTAACCCAAAGGCCACAAGATGGCGCCAGGCAAAGTTATTATTGCTTTAGACTTTAATAACTAATTTAAAAATAAAACAAAAATTTAAAAATTCTGAAATTCAACCTAAGTACAGCTCAAGCAGCCATCTTATTGTGTACTAAGTGTACTCTTTCCATCAGTTACCATGACCCAATTAGTACATTATACACTGTGACAGTCCATCCGTAAATGTACGCACCATGCAGATGCATAACAAGTTTCGCATATTTACCATTTCTAGGCATGATGCATTCTGATCTTTTATTTTCGTAATGTTGGTCACAACCCACTAAATGTCATGACCCACGGTTTAAAAATTAAACACAAAGTATTCTTATAAATAGATAGAAGATACAGATGTATATACATATAAAATCAGGATAAAATAAATGCCTGGTATATCAATACCTTATCAAATGTGTAATTTTCACTTTACTTCCATTAGGGTTTTGTTCATTTGTTTTAGCCTTACTATTCTATTAAAGGTGCACAATTTCTGTGACGCAAACCCAAATATCCTACCCTTTTTCTTGGTTACTCTAATCCTTTCTCTGAGGTATTAATTTCTCAATGCCTCTGGATAATTGAATGGTTTTCAGAGGGCTATTTTACTCTAAGGCTGCATTTTTTTTAGAATACACACCTTAAGACTTGATTTTTAAGATGATATGCAATATATTCATTAAAATATTTAACCGAAAAGCTGAATCAAGTGAAAGAATATAGGCCTAAATCAGGGGACTCTAGAACGAGAGTGCCCCTTTTATGGAGTAGGAAATAGAATTCAAAAAGATGAATCTCCTAGCCCAGTCCCAGAAAAAGCTAGTTACAGACCTATAGGCGAAACTTCATGGGCACAGACATTCAGGTCAACACCGCTTCACCCACATCACATCACACTGCCTTCTGAAACCCACCCGATGGATGAAAGGACTCCCAAAACCACCTCAGACTGATCCCCTTAGATCAAAATAATTTTAGGACACAACAGTTTCATGTAGAAGCAATGTGATGAGTCAAGGTCTCTTAAAACCATTTTTGAACCTGCTAAATACTTATTTTTAATTCTCTTTCCTGTTACCTATTTTACAATTCATTATTTGTTGCCAAGGTGGGGGGGGGGACATGCACAAGTCCATTTTGAGAGTCAATGGAGACTCTCTAAAAGTCTCCATTTAGAGAGTCAATCACAAATGTAGTAAAAATGTTTTCTATAAGGGAATTAAATGCCAAAAATATCTTAGCCATCCTCATCTCTCATGGTTGGAGACCTGACTGTATCCCAAGATCTATATATAAATAAAATATTTGTGGGGATCCCTGGGTGGCGCAGCGGCCCAGAGCGCGATCCTGGAGACCCGGGATCGAATCCCACGTTGGGCTCCCAGTGCATGGAGCCTGCTTCTCCCTCTGCCTGTGTCTCTGCCAATCTCTCTCTCTCTGTGACTATCATAAATAAATAAATAAATAAATAAATAAATAAATAAATAAATAAATAAATTTCAAAATAAATAAAATATTTGTAATATTACAAATTTGGAATATTATATATTGCAAATACATAAATATATAATCATTACTTAACCTTTTATCATAACAGCTGAACAAATATGTATAAAATGTATAAAAGGGCAGGACTCTAGACCAATCTGGGCCTTCACCACCTGTGGTGAAGATGAGCTTTGGGAAGTCACTTTCCTCATCTGCAAAATGTGGGTAACAATGGTAGTGACCTCAAAAGGGGCGACTGTAAGGATTAAATGAGAAAATACACTTGAATGTCATTAGTATAGTGCCTGATCCATAGTAGGACTCCAATAGTTAGCCATATACAAAAATTCTTATTTTATGATTATTACATTTCGTCAACAATTTCTTGCAGCACTTTGCCAACATACAAGTTGCCATAGGAAAAAAAAAAGTTGCCATGGGGTTCTGTAACCAAATAAAGAATCCCTAATTATTCCCATGTTTTCGTGTTGAAACATAAAACACCGAATTTGAGCTTTAGGCTCTTGCCCAGAAACAGAAATTGGTAACAAACTGGTATTGGTATCAAAATGGAGGCAAATGTAAACTAACCTTCACCATCCCCCTCAAGCACTTCCCTTTGCCTCCCTCTTCCTGTGTGTAAAGAGGTACAATGCTACAAGGTTATTGTTCAGAATTTGTTGTAAAGTTAAACACATGTTCCTACAAGTGAACATTTTCTACCACAGCAGCAGTGACAACAAGCAATTACACTGCCATTAAAAGCAAGACTGCCAACCCTCAAAAGTTAGAAATGTCAGTCAGATCTCACATGAGATCCTACATTTGGTTTTAAGAAACATAATACAATATTTGATTCTTCACAACAAAAGAGGATATAAAGATTCACTCTTTGGACAATACACTCTACTGCTTTTTCACAGTACAAAATAAAAGAGAGTACAATCCCAGCTTTGGAAGTTACACAAACTCTTCATGTGTGCAATTTGTTAATAGGTATTGTTAATAAGAAAGAAGGACCATGGTCAAATAAGTTTCATAAAAGCTGATTTAACAAAGTTAAACAGGTGTTCTTATGGACCTACTTTTCAAAGAGTCTTGTAACCTAATAGGCAATCAGAACTACCAGAGGAGGGGTATCTGATGTGTTGTTTCCCAATGTTACTCGTTGACAAAATGTTTTTAAAAGAGTATCTCATTAGCACCAGCATCTGAGGAATTCACCCAAGAAAGAGAGCAGGACACTTGGAATGATTCAGCCCCAGACAACATCACATTCTGAAACTTCTTTCTAACCAGCGACCTTTCAATCATCCCACTGGTGGCCTTTACCCAGTGCTCATCTTTGTCAACTTCTACAACACTGCTCATTCTCTCCACAGAAATGGCTGTGAGAGGCAGGATGGCACAGTTGGGATCCGAAAATCTGGCTGGCTACTCTTGGAGAGGCCTCAACCCACCATTTATAAAATCCAACCAGCCTGTTACAGGCCTGGCCAGCCCCCACCAATTCCAGCCACCTCAGTGGAGGTGCCAGATGTTCCAGTCCCAGACATGCTCCCAGCTGAACACAGCTGCCCAAGTGACCACAGAGAATGCTACATGGAAAAGAATCTCCCAGGTGGGCCCAGCCATCCCTCAGAATCAAATATGCATTTAGGGGATGCCTGGGTAGCTCAGTCAGCTAAGCGTCCGACTCGTGATTTCAGCTCAGGTCATGATCTCAGGGTCGTGAGATGGAGCACCACATCCGGTCCTGCGCTGGGTGTGAAGCTTGCTTAAGATACTCTCTCTCCCTCTGTCTCTCCCCCACCCTGGCTCTCGTGCACACTTGCTCTCTCTCCCTCAAAAAAAAAAAAAAAACCATGCCTTTAGAAAGATAAAAGGTCTTTCACTTTCTCTGCACAAACTTATCAAAAAGAAAAATAAATGTTGAACTCCCTGGGGTGGCGGTGGGGGTAAGACTTCAGTTCTTCAGCAGTCAGGCTCCTGGCTGTATGCAGAGATGAGAGAAAGCAAATCATATCACAGGGGAAGCAGGGAGCTAAGGGAACATGCAGAGTCTTCAGGGTCCACAAGAAACGGATCCAGAGCATCACACGGGTACACACGACACAGTGCAAAGCACACTAGCATGAACTCTTCTAAAAAAAAAAAAAAAAAAACGGTGTTAAAGACACCATCCTCAGAGACTGCCCACTGAAGAAATAAACAAAAACAACACGGTAATAAATGCCGGAAGTCAGATTGGGGTATCTCAGCATGGACAACTCAGTACAGAACTCTGCCCTGCCCATATTAGGATTTTCCATGCTAAACACATTCCGGTGCTGGGCCTAGTTAAAAACTCACTATTCTTTAAAGAGGGACAGAACACTAAAAGTCTAAAGCCTCTTGTATGTCCTTTGTACTTTTCTCCATCTGATCTTTTTAAAGTCCTTTAAAAGTGAAAACCTCTTTTGTTTTCATGTGCCTGATGGCCATCTGGATATCTTCTTTAGAAAAATGTCTTCTGCCCATTTTTTAACTGGATTATTTGGGTTTTGAGTGTTGAGTTGTGTAAATTCTTTGTATGTTTTGGATACTAACCCTTTACCAGATAGGCTATTTGGAAGTATCTTCTCCCATTCTGTAGGCTACAATTTGTAGGTTGTTTCCTTTGTTATGCGGAAGCTTTTTATCTTGATGAGGTCCCAATAGTTTTTGCTTTTCTCTCCCTTGCCTCAGGAGATGTGTCTAGTAAAAAATTGCTGCAGCTGAGCTCAAAGAGGTTGCTGGCTGTGTTCTCCTCTAGGATTTTGATGCTTTCCTGTCTCACATTTAGGTCTTTCATCCATTTGGAATTTATTTTTGTGTGTAGTGTAAGAAAGGGGTCCAGTTTCATTCTTCTGCATGTTGCTGTCCAGTATTCCCAACACCATTTGTTGAAAAGACTTTTTCCCATTGGATATTGTTTCCTGCTTTTCAAAGATCAATTGACCATATAGTTATGGGTTCATTTTTGGGTTTTCTATTCTGTTCCATTGATCTATGTGTCTATTTTTGTGCCAGTACCACACTTTCTTGATCACTACAGATTTGTAATATAGCTTGAAGTCTGGAGTTGTGATGCCTCCAGCTTTGCTTTTCTTTTTCAAGATTGCTTTAGCTATTCAGGGTCTTTTGTGGTTCCATAGAAATTTCAGGATTGTTTGTTCTAGCTCTGAAAATTGGTCTTCTATGAAAACCTATATTGGTAGGAAGCAGATTTTGAGTTAAGATTCTGATATCCAAAATTACAATTACTCCATCTAGTAATTTAACTAAAAAGGTAATAAGCAATTTTTAAAATTTCAATCTTAGCAGAATTCAAAAAAAGTTCATTAACAAATGTCACTTTTCACCTATCACAATGGCAAAGATGTTTAAAAAGAAAAGGGTACAATTTGGCAAATTTCAGGGAAATTAATGAGTAAATGAAGATGTCCAACTGTTCTGCAAGGTTATGTGAAATGTATATGCAAAGTTTTCAACATGTGCATACTATTTGGACCTAGATACCACTTCTCTACAGTTCTAAGGAAATCATTTAAAGGTTAATTATTTTAGCTATTTAGAATATTTACTGCAACATTGCTTAGAATTGCAAGAAAAGTCCTAGAAAGACCTTCAGTGTATAGAACAATAAATGCTTAAATGTATAATATATAATGTATACAACAGCATACAGTAGGTCTCTTAACTGAACTACACCTAACACATTCACACACTCCAAGGGTCCCCATTGAGTCACAGGTGAATATGCAAAATGCTATACTGAAGAGCCCAGAGCAGCTCAGGATGGTAGCAAGTACAGCATGGGGAAACAAAAACTAATGCTAGCACACCTCCAGAGTGGTTGGATCTGTTCCCATGATGGTGCCAGAAGTGCTCGTTCATATGAACTGTGAGTCCAATAAATATTAAAATACAAAAACATTTTATGTGAGACAAGAATCCATCAAAATCCTAGAGGAGAACACAGGCAACACCCTTTTTGAACTTAGCCACAGCAACTTCTTGCAAGATACATATATGAAGGCGAGGGAAACAAAAGCAAAAATGAATTACTGGGACTTCATCAAGATAAAAAGCTTCTGCACAGCAAAAGAAACAGTCCACAAAACTAAAAGACAACCTACAGAATGGGAGAAGATATTTGCAAATGACCTATCAGATAAAGGGCTAGTATCCAAGATCTATAAAGAACTTATTAAACTCAACAGCCAAGAAACAAACAATCCAGTCATGAAATGGGCAAAAGACATGAACAGAAATTTCACCAAAGAAGACATACACATGGCCAATAAGCACATGAGAAAATGCTCCGCGCATCCCTTGCCATCAGGGAAATACAAATCAAAACCACAATGAGATACCACCTCACACCAGTGAGAATGGGGAAAATGAACAAGACAGGAAACAACAAATGTTGGAAAGGATGTGGAGAAAGGGGAACCCTCTTGCACTGTTGGTGGGAATGTGAACTGGTGCAGCCCCTCTGGAAAACTGTGTGGAGTTTCCTCAAAGAGTTAAAAATAGAACTGCTCTACGACCCAGCAATTGCACTGCTGGGGATTTACCCCAAAGATACAGATGCAATGAAACGCCAGGACACCTGCACCCCAATGTTTATAGCAGCAATGTCCACAATAGCCAAACTGTGGAAGGAGCCTTGGTGTCCATCGAAAGATGAGTGGCTAAAGAAGATGTGGTCTATGTATACAATGGAATATTCCTCAGCCGTTAGAAACAACGAATACCCACCATTTGCTTCAACATGGATGGAACTGGAGGTTATTATGCCAAGTGAAGTAAGTTAATCAGAAAAGGACAATCCTTATATGGTTTCACTCAAACGGGGAATATAAAAAATAGTGAAAAGGATTATAGAGGAAAGGAGAGAAAATGAGTGGGAAAAATCAGAAAGGGTGACAAAACATGAGAGACTCCCAACTCTGGGAAACGAACAAGGGGTAGTGGAAAGGGAGGCAGACAGGGGGATGGGGTGACTGGGTGACAGGCACTGGGAGGGGGGCACTTGATGGGATGAGCACTGGGTGTTATGCTGTATGTTGGCAAATCGAACTCCAATAAAAAATATACAAAAAATAATAATATATGAAAACATTTTAAAGATTTATTTATGTTAGAGAGCATGTGTGTGAACAGGGTAGGGGCAGAGGGAAAGAGAATCCCAAGCAGATTCCCTGCTGAGTACAGACCCTGCCCTGGGGCTCCATCTCACAACTCTGAGATCAAGACCTGAGCTGAAATGAAGAGTTGGGATGCTTAACCAACTGAGCCACTCAGGTGCCCCAGTATGAATTAAAAAAAAAAAAATTCTAGGGATCCCTGGGTGGTGCAGCGGTTTGGCGCCGGCCTTTGGCCCAGGGTACGATCCTGGAGACCCCAGATTGAATCCCACATCAGGTTCCCGGTGCATGGAGCCTGCCTTCTCCCTCTGCCTGTGTCTCTGCCTCTCTCTCTCTCTCTCTCTCTCTCTCTGTGACTATCATAAAATAAATTTAAAAAAAATTCTAGCTTATTCTGTGACAGAATCAAGTTTGTGATCACTGATCTAGAACTCACACTAAAGATTGCTTCCTTCTTAGGAGCACCTGTTCAGGGATGACTCTTCTGTACAGCCTGATTTTTTGTCTCTTCCAGATTCAACCAACCTTCTGTCCCATTAAGGAAGACACCATGTCTCGGCTCAGCTCATGGGAATACCTCCTCTTTTGTGTTCCTAGGTGACTCTGATACTGGACACAGCCTCTCTTGCTATATTCCCAGAAAGCAGGACAGGGTACTGGTCAAGAGTGCCCCGGCTCCACACCGCCTAGCTCTGAATGGGAGCACCATCACTTACTAGCTGTGGGACCATAAGCAAGTTACTTAACCTCTCTGCTTCAGTTTCCTGAGTGATCTAAGCTGAGGGGGTTTCAAAACCTACATCTAAGGTTGGTGGAAGAAATAAATGAGGTAATACATGTCAAGTGCTTAGGACAGTGCCTTAGCACAGGGCAGGCGTTCAGGAAGCATAAGCAGCTGTTATTATTGCTGTTCCTGTGTTTGAATCAGATATATCCTGCCCAATCCCTAGCCAAGTGTGCTGCAGGGTTGTCCGGCGAATGAAAGAATAACATGTAGGCCTGTGTGTCTTCACCCAGGTCATCTCTGAACACCTCCTCTTAGCAGGGCTTTAGATCTAAAGCCTCCCACAAATCCTTCCAAATACCTTACCTTTTGCAGGATCCCTGCATTCCGACTTTTCATCTTCCCTCTGTTAACAACAAAAGCTGGGAAGCAGAGGGAGGCAAAACACAGAAGAATCAAGCAGGGCTGATGGGATTTAGACAACACAGGGGAACCACCACTAAGAGCAAGCTAAAGGAATGCCCTCCAAATACCTTGGCAGGAAACTGCACATGCAGATAGTTTGTGATAAGGGCAAGAAAAAAAATGTGTCCAACTACATCTAAAGGCATTCTGCCCTTGTTTCTTTTCTTTACCATAGAGGAGGCAACAGGGCAGATTCACAATTTCAATTGTCTTGAGAGTATTTATTGTGTAATAACCCCACCTCCCCGTGCCCCACCCAGCTTCTCTCTGGTCCTGCTTTTCTGAGCATCCTAAAGGTTGAATACATTCTTCTCTACGGCGGATGAGAGTAAAGCTGAAGCCGGAACACGTGAGCAGGCCTCCATCAGGCACTATGTCACGACAGAGAGCTGCTCTGCTGCAAGCATGGCTTTCCTAGGGCGCCTCAGAGCAGTCCTTTCTCAGCTTAACCGGTACGCTCATGGAATTGAAATGCCGCTTCCCATCTAAATACAACATGGACTCTGAAACACAAAAGAAAGAACCATGAAGAAACCCGCAGAACCTTACAGAATCACTGTACAAACACAAGACTACTCGGGAGCACGAGGACAGCCACAAGCATGCAAAACTGGCACTCGGCCTGCCCTGCTGGGCCAGGGATGTGCAAGGCTCCCGACGGAATCGGCCTCAACTCTTGCCCCATTCCTTTGGCCGGACTGGTCTCTGACCACCAGTGGCTGTTGGCAGCTGGCACTGACTCTGCAGACAACAGACAGGTTCGGGCAGAGCAAGGACAGCCACCTGCAGGCCATGAGGCATCCAGGCCTTCAGGGCTGCAAACCCTCAAAAGCACAATCTTCTAAAGATATGCTCTAAAACCCCGAATATCGACGAACCATTTGGACTTCCTCTTGTGAAGTGTGTTATTACTTTTTTTCATACCCAGTATCCAAGATGCCTGCTTTTCCAATATCCTTTTATAGGTCACATTTGAACAACTTATTTCAGGTAAGGTAATGCTATCAAATGAGACATATTTGGGACAAGTTCTTTCCAAAATATAATCACAACTTACTTAAATTATCTTCTATGAATGTGATTATAAACTTCTTAAAAACAGGACAAGACTTTTTTATTTTATTTTTCACCTTCCAAAATAATCCCATGCTTTCAACTTTCATTGCTGGAATTTCTCATGGTGGTTTGGGGGTTTTGTTGTGACTCAGTTTCCCTCAAGTATGTAAAGGTGATTTTTATCCTCTTCAATCTGTGTAACTGAATTCTGTTCTTTGTTATTTTGTATGTTATAGGCAAATTATTTCCCCAGCACAGGTTTTTTTTTTTCATTTCCCAGTTTCATTCATTTTATAAAAGTCACAGTGAGTTTTTATTTCTGAAGTCCCTGCTAAATTTATGGTTTGTTGGGGTTTAAAAAAAGATACACTCTTGAGCTAATAGGCATCAGTATACTTCCTATGACAATTTAAAAGAAAAAAATTTCTTTGAACATTCTTCCATTCATCAGGGACAAGCAGACACTGCTGCTTACCTCCATATGTTCTAGGGAAAACCAAGGGCACTTCTTTTTCCGACATGAATGTGAAATGAAAGACATTGGTGGTCATATGCTCTTTACTCTCAAGAGAGGCCACTTCACTATGTACTCTGACTTGAATGTAATTGTCCTTAGTAAAGCAAACCTAAGAGATTTAGATACAACAGTTAGTCAAGTGCATTGAAAAGGGAAGAAAAGGCAGTCATAAGAGAAATATTGACTTTAGGGGAAAAAAAAAGACTTCTCGTCCAGGCCCAAATGATAGAAAATTGTATTTCATCTCTCATCACACACCTACCTGTGAAGAAAGGAACAGCAATGATCCAACCTCTACAGGCTTCTGAAACATGATATCATCCACGGCTACAACAAACGGTCGGGAGCCACTAATGGGCAAAGACAGAATATGGGTCAACCACAAAATTCAAATGATCTCTACTTCTCCCCTAACAATCAGCTGAAGCAAAATTTAAATAATCAAAGAATAAACTTACGGAAGGAGGGAAGGAAGACCAATGAGAAATGGTAAGCAATGCCCCTGAGACCAGATCACCACTCTATCTTTTCCCTCCCGCATATCATCACCTCTTCTCAGTAGGTCTTTAATGTACTGACAGAGGCAGCACTACAGCCTTTGGAAAAGTAAGCTCAAAGGTAGGTGGTATCACTAAAATAATTATCTAAAAACAGAGCCTATTCCCCAGTACATCCAGTCTGGTCCAAAATGTTCCATTTGGTTCAATGGGGTAGTACAAGCTGCTTCTCAGAAGTTAAAACCACCTTCACTCTGACTCACCCAAAGTTACAAGCAGTAGCCCATCCAAGTTCATATGCTTTCCTCATAAGGAAACCACCAAAGATACGATTAAAAATGTTGCGCTCCTATAGGATATAAAGTAATTATTAACAAATACAAGCTCCCAGCCACCCTCATATACAGAAGAAAGGAATTAGCACTGCTGCAGAAAGGAGGTGAGTTTAAAGATATGTCAAATTTTACACAAGAACCACGAATGCGAGTTATCCTATTTAAAAGATTTTTCAGGGATCCCTGGGTGGCGCAGCGGTTTAGCGCCTGCCTTTGGCCCAGGGCGCGATCCTGGAGATCCAGGATCGAATCCCACGTCGGGCTCCCGGTGCATGGAGCCCACTTCTCCCTCTGCCTCTCTCTCTCTCTGTGTGACTATCATAAATAAATAAAAAATTTTTAAAAATAAAAAATAAAAAGATAAAAGATTTTTCATTAACTTAAAATACCTGAGGGTGGCACACTTCCAAGCTCTTCAGTTTTGAATTCTCCATCCACACTGCATTAGGGGGCAAAATTCGACTTCGAAAACTTACGGTCCTGTACAAATGGAGATTTAGTAAACCCTGTGAATGCTATGGCTTTACTGTTGAAAAGCAAAATATTTGCAAACAACTCCCAGTATGTGAGGCACACGTAACTCTGGAGAGGGCCAAGGCTGAAATGCTTTCATAACCTACAATCTCACTCTGCTGACTTACTTCGGATCCAGCGTGTTTAGAAACATCTCATGTATGGTAGTCCTCTCCTCAGCACTGGGAGCCATTTTCAGTAATGACGTGGCACTGAAGGTCACCCTTCTCCCCTTGTTCACTGGAACACAGGGCAATAAGCAGCTACAGTCAGGAAGGTCATACCCCAGCACTGGGGTTCCTGACCTGGGCTGCCAGGGACCCTACAGAGGCAGCATTTCCAGATTTTAAAAAGCCCAGGGGAAATTAAACATCTATCCCAGAGGAGGCTGCCAAGGCTACATAAGGTATTTAGAGATTCTTCGCTTCCAGATGGAAATTATACTGGCTCAGGGGGGCCAGGAGTTATTTCACTGATAAGCTCCCATTTTATTAAAAATAAGAATGCAAATCATTTCACTTGATGAATACTATCTAATTGATAAAATTGTTCAAACTATGGACTCTGGGGAGAAAAATAAGTATTTTTAATTTCAATAAATTCTTGTCCTGAGTAAGACACATGACCGGTATGAGGAGACCATACATACTCTTACATAACCTACTCGGCAGTACAGTTAATGTGCTTTTTAAACTGTATCTTATTATAAACAAATTAATATACATTCTCCTTGTCTAAAGAGCTCTTCTTCCTCTGGGCTTTCAGGGATGAGTGGATTTACAAATGCCGGCCTAAAAAGAAGAAAAGAAAAGATTACAGTTTAAGAGGTGTCATTACCTAGCAAATATGGAAGGTGAACAATTACCCACTAGTTTCAAGAAGTCTTTGTTAATGCTGCCTGACCGCTTCCCATAATAACCCTAGAACAACTGAGGGGCTTTCTGGTTACGGATCAGTCTGTACACTAGAAAGTTCACATTTATAAAAAGAATACTGCCTCGCATCAAAAAATTTCACCTGATGGCAGTAATGAGGAAATAGTCAAAGACAGGCTGCAGAACATTCTCCAGGATAACTGGCCTGGACTCTTCAAAAAAGTCAACATATTAAAAGAAAGAAAATGGCAAGGGACTCTTTAAAATAAAAAAAACATGATAACTACATGCGATACATGATCCTTGATCAGATCCTGACTCAGATGGAAGGGCTATAAAAGACATTTTAAGGACAAATGGCAAAGTTTGAATATACATCGTTTATTACATAATATCACTATATCACTCAAATTTCTTGGATATAATAAAGGCATCCAGGTTGTGTAACAGAATGACTTTATTATCAAAAGATACATGCTGAACGAAAAGTATAAAGCCAAATAAGTTAAAACCTATACAGTTCAATCTGCCTTGGAATTGATGGTATAAACTCATGAGGTTGGATGTTCGTTGTTTTTTAACATACATCCTAGCTCTGTCCACCAAAAAGCCTTAGAGACAATGATAAATGAGTAACAACATATACTTCTAGGGTTCAGATTCTGGTCTCTAAATATCAGTGCTCACTGAGAGGAACCCCAGGATTCCTTGGAGAAACGGCTGGTTTCAGGCCTGAGGCAGGAAAAGTATAAGATGACCCCAGGACATCCCCTTGTACCAGAGAACAGGAAGACTAGTAGAGAAATGTGAAAAGAGCTTTTTTACATGAGCAAGCTGAAAGCTGCCCCCGCTGCCCAAAGATGGCTGCAATTTACTGAAATACAGACAATTAAAATCCATGAATTCACAATGATACCTTTTTAAAAAGCCAAAAAGTAGAAAAACCATGTCATTGCTAGCTAGTAAAGCAACTCATTATTCAGAAAATGTGTAAATAAAAGGCAAGAATGAAACATTAATCCCAACTTTCCTTTACAAACTAAATTACCCTAGCTAAGAAAGGAAAGCTCTTCTTTCCAGAACTCTAGGTAGTAAACATAGAAGGAAAGACAGGAGAGAATCATTTACATACCTTCATGATTAAAGCAATGATCAGCAATGAACATTTAAAGCACTGGAGAAAGACTGATGGGAGCTAGCTATCCACAGGGTGAGAGCATATACTCTGGATATATCCTGTACTATACTGCACCCTGCACATTATTGCTGAGTGTAAGGGGATAAAGTGAACCCTACAATGAAAAGATCAGTTTGGTCACTACTGAACCACCATACACCAATCTTGGCATCACTATGAGTGGGACAATCTGTACCTCCTGATATGATACAACAATTTGAGATACACAGATCTCATCACCTACAAAGTGCTCTCATCAAATATGCTGAACCTGAATCTAATCAAGGCTTTAGCTGTAACTTCAGTTTATAGAAAATACTAGAGATAGAGAAACAATTAAAAAAAATACCATGAGGAAGCAACAAGACAAATCTATAAAGTTGTACACTGTACAGAAAAGCCCATCTGGCCTTTTAACAAGTTTATATGAAACACTAAGGGGGCATTGGGGACACACAACTATTCTAGATTAAAAAGCCCTAAGAGATACAGTTCTGTGAATATACTAAAAGTCATTAAATTGTACACTTTCAATAGGTGAATTGTATGGATATGAATTATATCTCATAAAGCTATTAATAAAAATGATAGGATTAAGAGACATAAAAATCAAATGTAGTATGTGAACTTTGGATTGTGACTTGAACAGGTCATTAAATGATATCTGGAGAAAAGTGAATACGAATTGATCATGAGACTATATTACAGACTTACTATTATTTTTATTAGGCATGCTAATGGTAAGGTCTTTATTTAGGAAAATATCTTCATTTTTAAAGAGATGCCTACACTTAAGTATTCAGAGACGAAGGTCATCATGTCTGGGATTTACTTTAAAATAAAGAAAACAATATACTTTGAAAAAACAGATGAAGCAAATATGGCAAAAATGTTAAAAATTCTAAGTCTAGGTGATGGATACATGGAAATTCGTAATAGTCTTCTCTCTAGTTTTATGTATCTCTGAAATCTTTTAAAATGAAGAATTAGGAAAGAAAGAGCAATTACCCTTTATTTTCAGAATCACGAGCCACCATTACAAATGTTGCATCCAAAACAGGACAAAATTCATTGCCATGTAACTAAAGAACAATGGAAAGAAAATACAGATGTAAGAAATGCATTTACTGCAAAGACCTACCACAATTCTAACAGCATGCACCCTTTGAAAAAGACTACAATTAGAAAAAGAAAAGTGCGTTCGGTAACCTCCATCTGCTGAGTTGCCAGGCACAGAAATAAGCTCTGGATGAGAAGGGCAGCATGACCAAAGAGCCTATGGTCTGGGAGAAGAGAAAGATCTCCCAAAATTCAAACAGCAGACCAGGTGAGAAGGGCTGGGATGGACACTACCAAAGGGCTTTGGAACCGCATGTCACTGAAATCAAGGGCAAGGGTCACAGAGGGACCCCTCGGCATCAGCAGCATTTAACTGTCCAGCAGCGCGTGGGATCCTGGCTTTCTGCAGGCCTACCTGCCCTTGCAGTGGCACACAGAGCCAGGTGAATGGCCCACTGCACTCACAGACATTAGTATTTGCAGGGTGCCAACTACCAGCACAGGTTTCAGTTTCCTTAGCTGAGTGCGGGGGCTCCTGCGAAGCAGGGAGGATCAGTGATAATTCTGTGGATTGAGTGACATATTTACAATGCCCAAGCCTTTGCGGTTTTAAGGTATTTCTTTATCATCTAGGAATCTGTACTTCCAGGGAAGTTATATGAGGTCCTGTCATCAGCTGAGGGTACAGTAGGCTGGCTCGACAGACCTCACCCCTACTCCTCACTGCTGCCTGTTCAGGCACCATCACCCTCTCCCCCTCAACCTTCTTCCCGCATCTGCTCTAAGCCTGCTGGCACCATATATAGACAGGCCTCCACAACACAGCCCAGATTCCTCTCTGGTTGTTCACCAAACAGCCCTCTCACACCTGCACCTTTTGCCCTAGCCGCAGCTGACAATTCGGAGGTTTTCGAACATACCATGCTACGGAACTCCTCCTGCCCATGTCTGTGTCTGATGCCTTCCTCATAGCTGCTGTCCTCAAGACACTCCTCCCCACTCCTACCCCATTCCTCCTCTTCAGGCAGAGGTCATCATCCTCTCCTTGGTTTACCACTAGAATGGAAACAAAGTCCTCCCCTGAAAGTGGTTCTCAATGTAACAGAGATGGATACCACCCCTATAGGGAGCATTTGGATATGTGTAGAAGAGGTTTTGGTCGCCACATGACTTGAGGAACATCACTAGCAGGGCAGGGGTAACCAAGGAGCTAAACATCTCACAACACGGGATTGTCCTACATAACTAAAAACCTTCCTACATACAATGCCAATAGTGTCCCTACTGAGAAATGCTGCATAATGCTTAATATTCTACAGATCTCAGGACTCCTGGGTGGCGTTTGTCTTCGGCTCAGGTCATGATCCCAGGGTCCCAAGATCAAGTCCCACATCGGGCTCCCCGTGGGGAGCCTGCTTCTCACTCTGCCTATGTCTCTGCCTCTCTCTGTGTGTGTCCCTCATAAATAAATGAATTCTTTAAAAATATATATACTACACATCTCCCTCAACTTATGTCCCAACAAACCCATCATAAATTGAAAATATCATTAAGTTGAAATGCATTTAATACATGTAACCAAGAGAGCATCACAGCTTAGCCTAGCTTACCCTAAGCACACTCAAGAACACTTACATTAGCCCACAGCTGGGCAAAATCATCTTATACAAAGCCTATTTTATAGGAAAGTGTTGAATATCTCAAGTAATTTACTGAATATTCTTCTCAGAGTAAAAGCAAAATGGCTGAATGAGGACAGGATGGCTGCAAGTGTATCAGTCATCTACTTTCATGATCACACGGCTGCCTGGGAGCTGCAGCTCGCTGCTGCTGTTGTACTACGTATCACCAGGCCAGGAAGAGATCAAAATTCAAACTTCAAAGTACAGTTTCTACTGAAAGCTCTTTCAAGGCATCGTCAAGCTGAAAAAACATGAATCAAACCATCCTAAGTTGGGGACCTTATGTAAATCATAGTCACTTATTTATGTGGCTGTCTCCCTATTGTAGCATGTGCTCCTTGAGGACAGAGACCCTTTTATTCACACTTGCATCCCTTTATGCATAGCACAAAGACCGGCAGATGGCACATACGCAATCAGTATGAATTAAGGCAGAAAATGACTGAGTACTACTAGAATGTGAACTCTAAGAGAATCAAACTTTGGGGTTTCTTAAAAGATTTTATTTATTTATTCATGAGAGACACAGACAGAGAGGCAGAGACACAGGCAGAGGGAGAAGCAGGCTATCCACGGGAAGCCTGATGCAGGACCCAATCCCAGGACCCCAGGATCACGCCCTGGCTGAAGGCAGACGCTCAAACGCTGAGCCACCCAGGCATCTCGAGAATGAAACTTTGTTTAGCTCACTACTGCATACCTGGCACAGCACAGGCACTCAATAAACAATGGCTAAGTCAATGATAAATGAATGGATGTGAGGAAGTGAGCCAGGTGACTCACATCCAGATGTTGTCATTAAGACTCATACAGTTTGGTAGAAGAGAAAAAGATGTGTTCATACACAGCTTGGTGCAGAAGAGATTCGCCGGTGCCAGGAGAAAGGTCAGGGAAAGGGTACTGAGGGAGGAGTCATAGGGAAGGAATAGGTGCTATGAGCTGAAAGCATCCGAGCATGAGGTGATCTGGAAACACAGGTGGAATGTGGATGGTGGAGCCAGAGCATGACAATCTCAGGCAAAGAAAAAAGCATAAGCAATGATACTCATCCAACTCACTGTTTAAATTATGGTTTATTATAATGAACACCTACTAGCACCAAGCATCAAGAATGCAAAACTGAACAACTCTCTACTCTTAGAATGTTCAAAATAGGGATCCCTGGGTGGCGCAGCGGTTTGGTGCCTGCCTTTGGCCCAGGGCGCGATCCTGGAGACCTGGGATCGAATCCCACGTCGGGCTCCCAGTGCATGGAGCCTGCTTCTCCCTCTGCCTGTGTCTCTGCCTCTCTCTCTCATAAATAAATAAAATCTTCAAAAAAAAAAAGATCAGCTTTGGAAGACCTAGCTGGTAAAAATCTGTACAGTTAACAGAGAGGCAACAGACTAGAGGCAGGCAGGCTAACTAAGACAGTTCAGGTACTCACACAGGAGGCAGTAAGGCCTTGAGTGAAATACATGGGCCCAGGAGAAGGGGAAGAAAGAACTCTGATGAGTTGTATGGGTGATGAATTTGCAAGACTTGGCAGAAGGCTGCATAGGGCAAAATTAAAGCTATCACAAAGGGTTGGGGCTGGGGAGACAAAAGGGAAAATGAAGGAGGATCAGGACTGGAAAGGAAACCAACGGACTCAGTTTGTAACACACTGCATTTGAGGTAGCAAAAGCACATGCAGGGGGAGAGAGATAACAGGTACCCCTAAGGTAGGTCTGAATGTCAGTCCCAGAAAAGATTTGGGGCCATCTCCATAGCGATGCTAATATATCAACATTATTGCCAATGTGTGATTAGTGGTCACTGTGTGACAGGCAATTATACCAAGTAATTAAAATGGTTGGGTTGTTTCTTCATTCACCCTTAGCAAACAATATAATGTGGTACTATTACTGCTTTCATGTTACACTTGAGACAACAGAAGCTCAGAGAAGGTAAGTAATTTACCCACAGTCGCATGGCTAATAAGCAGCCGAGTTGGGATGTGAACCTACAGGTACCCAAAGCAAAGGCAAAGCCCCTACCACCAAGCTTCCTGTCTGGAATAGAAAGGATCACTCAAGTCTTAAGTTATTAGTCAAAATGACCAATGAGAAACACAAACTTAAAACAGACATTTGTTCCTGCCTAACATTAATTTTCATTCTCTCTCCTCACAATAGCTCCTGTATCTCTTTTCAACCTATTGGGCCAAGATTCAAATAACCGAGAATCCCCAGAACAGGTCCTACAGCAGGAATCTGGCAGGGCAGGAATCAACCATGAAGGTGGCTCAGTCGACTAAGTGTCCAACTCTTGGTTTCGGCTCAGGTCATGATCTCGGGGTCCTGGGATTGAGCCCGGCAGCTCCCCACTCAGCAGGGAGTCTGCTTAAGGATTCCCCCTCTTCTTCTACCTCTCCCTCCACTCGCTTTCTCTTTTTCCCTCTCTCTCTCTCTAAAAAATAAATAAATCTAAAAAAAAAATCACCCACCATCTGCATGACATGAACTTTCAATTGTTTCTCTATAAGTGGTGAGCTATAGACTTGTCTATTGATACATAGGTAACTGTGCTTTTCACTGGGCCTGGATGGTTGTATTGGAATAAGCAGTCAATCTTTAGATAAATACACACCTGAAACATTTGCATCTTCACTTCCATGGATGTCTTCCCAACCCAGCTAACATGGCCACTGAACTTAATGTCCTGTTCTGGGCTTAAGCTCGTCTTACACATATCTGCAAGACAGAAAATCAATCTGAGTTCAAATGACACCCAAAGCTATCTGTATTTCAATTGGAAAATTTCACTTGAAATTCTGACCAATTCCACCACATTTCCTTTTTTCTTTTTTACAGTCTTCAAAACTAAAAACAATTTTTTGACATATAAAAAAATTCATATGCCTTTTGGAAAACTATAGACAATGCAAAGAATATAAAAAATAAAACTGGAATCATGAAAAACCCTTCCACTCAAAGATTATAATAAATATGTATCTTGGTACATAGCACTCTAGAATTTTCATACATATATATATACACATAAAAATTCCCATAAAAGGAAAAGATTTCCTCTAATTTCAATTAATCTCCTATAGGGCAGCCCGGTGGCGCAGCGGTTTAGCGCCGCCTGCAGCCCGGGGCATGATCTGGAGACCCTGGATCGAGTCCCACATCAGGCTCTCTGCATGGAGCCTGCTTCTCCCTCTGCCTGTGTCTCTGCCTCTCTTTCTCTCTCTCTGCATCTCTATGAATAAATAAATAAAATCTTTAAAAAAATAATCTCCTATAATTACTAAGAATGCTAATTATTCATAGAAAATAATATTGCTTACCAATCTTGTCCACCAGGGCTGTAACTATTGACAAAGGAGACATCTTAGCTGCATGAACTCTGGTGTGCATGTAGCAAATAAGAACTGTAAGGAAAGCGAAGAGAACCAAATGAAGGAAAAGCAAAATTATTTCCCAACATTTACAACCAACTCTCTGCAATTATCTGAAGACCCAACCCCCCAGATCCCACCAGCAGTCTTTTCTGATAACCAAAGACTTTTATATTTTATACATTGAAGATATTTGAGGATTCTCTAATCTGACCGCCCACTCAATTTTAGATTTGGTAAAGAAATCAAAGCTCAAAACCAGCAGGCATCCTGTCACTACTACACAGAGACACACACAGTGCCTCAACTAGAAAAAGACTCCAGCCCATGAGTCTGACAGCACTGAAGATCTTCAGAAAAGAGAAACAAATCACAGGGACTCAGCAATCTATTTTCCTTGACTCTTCCTTAATCATAAAACAATTACTTAACTGAAATCATTCCTCCTTCCCAAATAACAGATTTGACTCTTACACCACCTTGTGGCTATCTATATACTTTTAATCAGCTAAGCGTGCAGCTATGCATCTTACAAATAACAAGTCATTTAAAGATGTATTATACTCCTGTGTTTAGAAGCCTCACTGCTTCTCCATGAGTCATTCAAACTTGTATCATCAGCCCTCAGGACCAGGGTCTGTACCCAATATTACTTAAGTGACAATAAATCCTTCCATCCATGCACCTGCTAAAGGATGCACTGGGGGAATGAGAGGCTAAAGGCAAGCAGGTCCATTTAAAAGTCTCTGTGGTACCCATAAAATACATCACATGTGGCTAACCTATGGTAGCCACTCGAGGAAATGAAAGGATCAAGTTAAGAAGAAGGTGCACTTGACAGCATTTTAATAAACCCAGGTCTCTAGCTTGCCTGAGTGAAGATGGTACACCATTCACTGAAAAAGAGAATACAAGAAAGCACAATGGACTGTTTTCAACATGTTAAATTTGAGAAGCCTATAACATTTCCAAATGAAAATGTCTGGTAGGCAGGATGACAAATTGGTCTGGAACTAAGAAAAGCAGAACAGGAAATATAGCTTCCTAAAGATTCCACATACTGATAATAAGTGAAGAAATGACACTGAATGAGAGTATTTAGAGTGTATAGATAAGCAAAAAAGGGTAGAAGACAAAATCCTGGGGATAACCAACATTCAAACGGTGCTGGACGCTAAAGAGGGCACGTGATGGAATGAGCACTTGGCGTTATAGAAGACTGATGAATCATTGATCTCTACCTCTGAAACCAAGAATATATTACACGTTAATTAATTGAATTTAAATTAAAAAATTCTTCATAGATCACTAGGCAAAGAGGAGCCTACACAAGAGACTGGGAAGGAAGAGTCAGAGAGGCAGGAGGAAATACCATAAAGATGAGTTTAACAACATTGTAAACTTGGAAAAGCATCCATCAGGGGCACCTGGATAGCTCAGTCAGTTAAGCGTCTGCCTCCAGCTAGGTCATGATCCCAGAGTCCCAGGATCAAGCCCCACATCTGACTCCCTGCTCAGTGGGGAGCCTGCTTCTCCCTCTCCCTCTGCCTCTTCTCCCCAATAGTGTTCTCTATCTCAGATTTTAAAAATCTTTTTAAAAAGGAAAAGCATCTATTAGATCATGAAATAAAGGGGCTGATGGAGATCTTGGCAAGAGCAGTTCAATAGCAGGAGGAGGAGCAGAAGCCAGAACATATGAGATTTAGAGGTAAATAGGAGGTTAAGGTATAGAGGAAATAAGAGCAAATGACTTTTTTCAGAAAGTTAGCTCTGAAGTGAGGGAGAAAGTTCAATAGTGTTGTGAGGGAAGGGGATTTTACCTACTTTTCATTCTGAGATGGAAGAGCCTTTAACATGTTTGTAATAAGCTGAAGGAAATGTGAAGTTGAGAAAAGGCTTGAGATACTAGCGAGAAAGCATAGGTGATAAGGCAAGTTCCTAGAAGAACTGGAAAGAACAGAATCAAGTGAACAGGTGAAATGGATGGCCATCAACAGGAGTCAATGAGGAAAAAACAGGGTAGTGGCAGGGGAGTTTGTGCATTTAGGGACACCTAAGTAAACCAAAGTCAAGAGTGTATGTGTGCGTTTTTTTTTTTTTTAATGTCAGTAAGAATGTTTAACCAAGTTTATTTTTTAAAAGATTTTATTTCTTTATTTAAGAGAGAGAGAGAGAGTAAGCGAGCGAGAGAGAACATGAGTGGGGGTGGAGAGTGGCAGCAGGAGAGGGAGAAGCAGGCTCCCGGCTGAACAGGGAGCCTGATGCTGGGTTAGATCCTGGGACCCTGGGATCACAATCGGAGCCACCCAGGTGCCCCTAACCAAGTTTATTTAATATTTTTTTAAAAGATTTTATTTATTCATGAGAGACACACAGAAAGAGGCAGAGACACAGGCAGAGAGAGAAGCAGGCTCCCTGCAGGGAGCCCAATGTGGAACTCAATCCCAAGACCCTGGCATCATAACCTGAGCTGGAGGCAGATGCTCAACCACTGAGTCACACAGGCACCCCAGTTTATTTAATCTGAAGAAACACAAAGCTGGGTGTTAAGCCTAACAACTGACTTATGTCTATATTGTAGAAGTCATTAGAGCTAAGCCCTTTCCCAACAGTTCAGTCAAAAGGTCATTAGTAAGAGTAAGCAAGGTAGCCCAGAGTGGGATGCTAAAGGCCAACTGGAATCAGGAGGACATAAAGAGAGGAGACAACAAGATAATGGCCCAGCATGTTGCAGACTGAGCAAAAGGAGGAGAGTGACCCTGCAGAGGGGGACGTGGTACAAATCCCAGTGAGATGAGGGGAGCATCCATGAGGGGACAGAGGTGGCAAAGATATGAAATTGGCTACATACAGAGGAAACTGAAGAAATAAGTATATGGATTTAGGATAATGGAACCAGCTGGAAAAGGGAATTACTATGAAAAGGGAAGAAGAAATGAATGAACTTGTGGTGCTGAACCAAAATTGGAATGGTCAGTGTGAACTCATTGTTTTCATCGATGGATAGACAGACAGACAGACATGTAAATGTATGTGCATAGATTCCCCAACTTGTCCACTGAAAGGGCACAGGAGCAGTGACACCCCAGCAGCAGTGACCACTCCCAGCACTGGTATCTTGGCTTCTAATTACCATTCTCCATCAGAAAGAACCAGAGCTCCTTGGAGATTTGGTTGATTTCAGGACTGAGGCAGGGAAAGTACAAATGAGCCTAGAACATCTTACTGTGTAAGAAAGCAAAGAAGTACTCAAAGAATGATGGGGACCCATCAAAAAACCACAAGCCCACCTGAAGGGACTGGGACAGTCCCAGCACAATCTGAGCACCAGAAGAGATGACAGCAACATATTATAATCCATTCAATAAAAAAGGAATCCAGGCAGCCCGAGTGGCTCAGCGGTTTAGCGCCGCCTTCAGCCCAGGGTGTGATTCTGGAGACCTGGGATCCAGTCCCACATCGGGCGCCCTGCGTGGAGCCTGCTTCTCCCTCTGCCTGTGTCTGTCTGTCTGTCTCTCTCTCTCTCTCTCTCTCATGAATAAATAAATAAAATAAATAAATAAACAAAAAAAATAAAAAAGGAATCCTTGAGTCTATACTGATTTTAAAGTAATAAATTGGTGATGAGAAATGGAATGTTTATAAGGTCTGCCTACAAATTACTTAATAATTACAAAGGAGGAAAGAGTAAGTTTACAGTGAAGAAGCCTGGCAGACACCACCTTCATCAGGGGATTAAAGTTAACATTCCAGTAATGGGACAAATGAGAATTATGCACCAGTTGACGAGATGCAATGAGAACACATCATAATTTCTGTGATGTCCCTGCCAAAGATGTATGCCCCAAATCTAATCTTGGGGAAGTATCAAATAAAACCAAATTTAGAGAAAGTTCCAAAAAAGAACTGGCCTATAATCTTCAAAAGTATCAAGGTCATGAAAGAGAAACACCAAGGAGCTATTCCTGACACAACAACTAAATGCAACATGTGATTCAGAACTGGACCCCTTCTGCTACAATGGACCAGTGGTGAAAGCTGAATGGGGTCTGAGGATTAAACAATCTAAAGTATCAGGGTTAATTTCCTGATTCCAATGGTTGTATTGTGGTTATGGAGGAGAATGTCCTTGTTTGTAGGAAATTTTTTTAAAGATTTTATTTATTTATTCATGAGAGACACGGAGAGAGAGAGGCAGAGACATAGGCAGAGGGAGAAGCAGGCTCCATGCATGAGCCTGATGTGGGACTCGATCTGGGGACTCCAGGATCATGCCCTGAGCCAAAGGCAGCCGCTTAACCACTGAGTCACCCAGGCGTCCCATTTGTAGGAAATATTAATGAAAACAATTGGGGATGATGTACATCACATTGGCAACATATTCTCTCACATGATTCAGAGAAGAACAATTCTTTGTACTGTACTAGCAACTTTTCCATAAATTTAAGACTTTTTGAAAAGCTATTAGAAAGGATTAATAAGATTACAATTGTTAAACAGGAATCTACATTTTCAGGAAAAAAATTATGACAATTCAGAAGTAACAGAGGCCCTTCTTTTGCTCTTTTACAATATCCTCATCTGTGCAACTTGAAGAATTTAAAAGGCCCCCTCCAGCCAAAGAATTCAATGTATAGCTGTAAATATTTATTTAGAAATATTAAATACCAGTACCTCCTAAGCTGTCAAGGTCCTCAAGAATCCTGCCAAATCTGTGAAATAAAGAAAACTGTGATTAAATGAAAATCATGATGATCATCTCTTAAAAATGAAGAACATAGTTTGGGTGGATGAAAGGTTCTTAAGTTGAATGTGGTGATGGTTGCATGACTCTTACAAATATACTAAAAACCACAGAACTGCACACTTTACATAGCTGAATAGTATGATGTGTGAATTACATCTACATCTCAAAGTCATAGTAATGAAAGGAAATAAAATAAAAACAAATGACACAAACAAAAAGAGTGCTGTGTTACCTTATAGTGTTTTGAACAGTCAAATACTTCTCTCGTAATTCAGGCTGACTACCCAAAGGCAAGAGAACCTCAATATAACTGTCTTTCATTGTCCTGGGTGGTAGTCCTTCCTGCGACTTAGCCAAAAAACTCTGAAGTAATTTTCTTTCCTCCATTGCTTTCACATGGTCTCTGAGAAGAAAGGATGAAAGCTTCATGAATGAAACACAGAGGCAGTGCTATCCCACATGCCAGTGACAATCAGGCAAGTTAGACCCCATCAAAGGAGGAATATGAAGGTCTGGACCTACCTCATTTTCTCTTCCTTCCCTCCCTCCCCACCTGGCTCTCAGTGTAATTAAAAATTTTCTATTAAAATGCCTTGCGGAGGGGATCCCTGGGTGGCGCAGCGGTTTGGCGCCTGCCTTTGGCCCAAGGCGCGATCCTGGAGACCCGGGATCGAATCCCACGTCAGGCTCCCGGTGCATGGAGCCTGCTTCTCCCTCTGCCTGTGTCTCTGCCTCTCTCTCTCTCTCTCTCTGTGACTATCATAAATAAATAAATAAAATTTTTTTTTAAAAATAAAAAATAAAATGCCTTGCGGGGCGCCTGGGTAGCTCAGGTGGTTAAGCATCTGCCTTCAGCTCAGGTCACGATCCCAGGATCAAGCCCCACATCAGCTCCCTGCTCAGAGAGGAGTCTGCTTCTCCCTCTCCCTCTGCCCATCCCCCTCCCACCTTGTTCATGCTTTCTCTGTCACTCTCTCAAATAAATAAATAAAATCTTTTTAAATAAATAAATAAATAAATAAATAAATAAATAAAATGCCTTGCACTTGTAGATTTAAAAAAAAACATACTTATAAGTGATATAGATAAACCCAAACAAACCATATGTTCACCCTCATCAAAAAGTATATTAAAAAATAGAATATCTGGCATTAAATTAAAAATGTAGTGATGGATACAAACACATCTATGGGCTAAAGAAAGTGGCCACTGAACTCCATATTTCCATCTCTCACCTTGACAATTCTTGCATTCTCTGTATGTACCCTAGCTCTCTGTCTCTCTTTCTGCCTTCAATTTTAGGAAAGAGAGACAGAGGATGAAAAATAGAGTATATCCAAAAGAAGTATGGAAGGCAGAGCAAAAGGTAAAGAGGAGGAGATCCTGAGGCGAACTTGGAAAGGAGATGGGAAGGGAAGAAGAAGACGAAACGATTAAAGTGGAAGAGAAGAGAGAGAGGGACACCTGGGTGGCTCTCAGGGCATGATCCCAGGATCTGGGATCAAGTCCTGAATCAGGGTCCTTGTGGGGAGCCTGTTTCTCCTTCTACCTATGTCTCTGCCTTTCTCTGTGTGTCTCTCATGAATAAATAAATAAAATCTTTAAAAAAAAAAAAAAAGAAGAGAGAGACAAGGGGATAAGAAACTAAAATGTTAAAACATCATTAATTCAGATGTCTAAGCTTCACTTGCAAAGTATTATTGCCAAAAAGGTTTAGCTTAATATAGGGGGTAGAGGAACAAGTTAAATGGTACCAGGTAAATCCTAAATATGGAACATTCTACATGACAAATAGCTTGGCCTCTTTAAAGTCAAGCTGGTAAGAAAAAAAAAACAGGGAGGAGAATGGTCTGCTATTCTAGATTAGAGGAGACCAAAGAGTCTTAAACACTAAAGGCATCAAATCTGGCATCAAATTAAAAATAAATAAATCTTTTATTGGATCTTGGTATTTTTGTAAAAAGCTGTAAGAAACATTTGGGAAACAGTTGAGAAATTCTGAATAGATGAGTAATATAATATTAGGGGATTATTGTCAATTTCACCATGTAACAGAATATCTTGTTTGTTAGATACACAATTGCAGATTTTGTTATAAAAGAGAATATATTTATTTATTGGAGATATATGCTGAAGCCGCATAATACCTATAATTCACTAAGAAATAGTCAAGCCAATATATGCAAATTGGCAAATCTGGAAAAACCTCAATATCAAATCAAGATGGTAGGGACATAGGTATTCACTTTTTCTACTTTTCGGCAAATTGAAAATTTTCATATAAGCCGTTAAAAAGAAGTCATTAGATAACTTCTATACCAATAATAGATTATTGTATGCCTAATAATTGCTTTTTTTTATCTCAATAACCCAGTCTCAAAATTCAGTGCACCAAGAAGGATATTACCCTATTTCACAGGGGGGAAATATTGAGAGACCGGGTTAACTGGGAACTGCTGTTAGCAAGAAGCAATAAAGGAATCAAGCTGCACAAAAAAGAAAAAACAAGAAACTTGGGTTTGAGTCCCAAACTCTGATACTCAATCTTTCAATCTTGAGTTTCAGTTTCATCATAGGTAAAAAAAAAAAAAAGATAAGAAAATATGCCATAAGCATGTCACAAGTTTTATTGAGAACCAGTGAGGTAATATACCTGAATATATTTCAAAAAATAACAGAGTAGGTGTAAATCACATTTTATGACAACAACGCACCAAATGATGAGTATGATGGCATGTTGGTCTTCTTCAAGTAAAAAACCCATTTCCAAACACAGGGCCCCCTCCATCCCTACAACGAGACCATCAGCTGAGCCTAAATACAGCCTAACATAAGGGATGAAAGAATGAAGGACCACAAAGCATGCTTACCTCCAGTTTGTGGATACTCCTACTATCTCCCGCAACTTATCACGAACTGAAAGAAAAATAAAGAGGTCACTCCAAGAAACCAAGAAGTATCGGAAATGGATTATGGCAATGAGTTCAAGAACCATGAAAAGCAATTCATGCACTCAAAAGCTTTATTTTTTTTTCAAAAGCTTTAAAGATCCATTAATTTCCATTTAATGCCACAACAGAGAGCTCAGGGAAGAGATCAAGCCTCTGCTTCCTAAAACCTCCAAACAATTATTGTCTCCTTAGTGTAGAAAGGAATACTATTGTGCCAATCACTGGGATTTGCACACACAAACAAAAAAGGGTAACTTCAATTATTCATCAGGTGGGGCAGAATCAGAGTCCGTAGGAGTGCCCTTATGATGGAGATATCATGACCAAAAACGTCACCTAGCTTTTTATAGCCAGCAGTAAATCAGATTACTTAGTGCAGGGACTAACACTGATATCCAAGTCTCATTCTAACTGATTTCTCATATATTTTTACTACCCTGATTGTTAGAAAAGTTTGAGCCACAAAAAAGAAGCTAAGATGTAAATCAAGGAAAAGCAAAGAAAGTAATTTAATTTTAGTTAATGCTCAAAAAGTGCAAGAATAAATTAATGCAAAAAAACTAAGCACTTAAGAAAAAGTTGATACTAATTACCACACACACCGTGATTCACATGTATAGGTGAACATGCTATATGGATAAAGGGAAAACAAATTAGATAACCAGTAGAAATACAAGACTAAAAAATAAATCTATAGAATTTCACATAATACTGAGTTCATTTTTTTCTAGCATTTATATAGGATTTAGAAAATATATATTCCAGTTTATAAGAAATTAACTACAGAAATCCTTGGTCCTTCAATAACTAATGGATCAAAATGAAATATGGTTAGAGAAACATGCATTTTAATGAAAAACAGTTGATTTTTCTATCAAACAGTTGTTACACATAATAAATTTGGTACAAACCATAATTACAACTAAATCATAGGGGTACCTGGGTGGCTCAGTCAGTTAAGTGTTCCACTCCTGGTTTCAGCTCAGGTCATGATCTCAGGGTTGTGAGATCGAGCCCTGCATCAGTCTTTGCGCTCAGCGTGGAGTCCGCTTGTGATTCTCTCCCTCTCACTCTGCCCCTCCCCCTAATCACTCACCCTCTCTCTAAAATAAAATAAATAAGTAAAATCTTTAAAAAAAAAAAAACTAGATCATAAAGAACTGCAAAATCTACAGGCATACCTCATTTTATTGCACTTCATCTTACATCTTACTGTGCTTCCGAGGTATGCCTCCAGTAACCACTAGTATATTGGCCTTATTTCTTATCTTTATTCCCTCCTGAGTTCCTTGAATAAAAGAAAGGACATAAAGTACACAAAATGTTATACTCACTGATATTTGCTGATGTAAAATGATTATTACTAGTTTATTCAGTGTAAGAAGAAAGATGGGTACTGATGGCCAAGAAAAAAGTAGAAATTGTAATTACGCATATATAATACATGTGTACCTTTTCTAGAAACCACAATTTTAATTATAATGAATACTCTCAAATTGATATAAACATCTATAATTTGCATATCAGGCTAGTAACTGAAATTAATTTCAACTAAGCATGGATTAACAGCATGTCTCTAACAAAACTATAGATTAGGAGCATTTAGTTGCTACAAATGAAGGGCCCACCTTTTATCCAGCAGGTGTCTTTGTTCATGCTTTCCCCTTTAGTACTGATACAAAGAAGGTGTAAATCATTTAACTTGAAAGAGCTCCATCTCCCAGGCTCCAAAGCTCAAATTCTGAAAGTGGTTTCTACCCAAAGCTGATCTTTTTTTTTTAAGATTTTATTTATTTATTCAGGAGAAACACAGAGAGAGAGAGGCAGAGACATGGGCAGAGGGAGAAGCAGGCTCCCTACAGGGAGCCTGATGTAGGACTCGATGCCAGGACTCCGGGATCACACCCTGAGCTGAACGCAGATGCTCAACCTCTGAGCCACCCAGGCATCCCTTTACCAATCATTTTATAAATGAAAAGTTTATAAAAGATCCACCTTTAGTGTGTCTCATGTGCCTAAACTATCTATCTATATGCCTCCCAAGTAAGACAGGGTTTTTCACCACGTGGGCCCAAAAGATAAACACTCATGCTTGCCTTCATGCATATGGAAGACTCTCTGTTTCTCTGGATTCTGGGATCCTTGAGTCAGTCCTCTGCCAGGAATAAGCAGCTCCCTGTTCAAGGCACAAAGCCTACAAAACAAGATAAGACACACTAGAGTAGGTTCCATGGCTTCTTGGAAACCTCAAAGATTGGCCTCTCCTCCCAGAACACTTGGCCATCACACACCCTCAGTATACGCTTTCTTGTAAAGGTCTGTACCTGTTTCTCCAGTGTATATTTGCATACGAGGTTATTCTATAAATCATCTCTCCAACTAGAGTAAACATTTCATGAGAACAGAGACCAATTAGCTAACAATCTACAAAATAAATAAAAGATATCAACCAGGTTTAATGGATTTACTCTTGCTTTTTTTATTAGCTTCAGAAGCCCAGAATCAATCTGGTAAACTATTGGGTAAATTAATTACAAACATATATTATTAATTATGAACACTTATTTTGTTCTTTATTATCACGCCATAAGTTAAAGCCAATTATATCAATTTGCAAATAGAATTAACCATTTCCAGACTCAAAGACTGGGGCAGAAATTTCCTAATCCCCAAACAAAATAAAAGCTATTTACCCAAATGTCCCCAGCCTAGTCTGCCAAAATAAGTTGGTTTAGCTTACTGTTTAAATGTTGACTCCTAATCACTCACTATTGTATCAGGAATAACACACATATAATATCAGAAATTGACAAAGCAATCTACTGATGGCACAGCTGAAGAAAACACAGCACTGAAGAGGTTAAGAACCCCAAATACTGTTACTCATACTAGTTCAAGTTATTAGTAAATTCTTACTATCTCATGCTGGGACAAGTGAGGACTAACTCCCTCATCTCCCCCCACCCCAAAAAAAGTTTCTTCATCTGTAAAATGGGGTAGTTATAGTAACTATCCTATAGGACTGTCATAAGAAGAAAGAAGTTCACATACACACATGTACTCATGAATGCACACGCAGGCAAGTTGCTTTTTTCACAATCTCAGGCTACTTCCCTTTTATACATGCGGCACTGAGGTGGAGGGAGCAGAAGAATGGTTTAATCACTACTGGACACCTCAGTACCTCAGGTATACTGGCTTCTCCCTGATAAGCTCTCGGAGTCTTAAAGGAAAATTCTGAGGCCTTTAGAAGAAGCTGTCAAGAGGCTTTGGGATATTCAGGCCCTAGGACTCCATGATTGAACCTTTCCAATGAAAGAAGACCAAGGAGCCCAATCTCTTCATGGTTTGCCTAGGAAGTCACAGAAATCACCTAAGGTGTGAGCAGAAGTGTCTCAGCTCTGATCTGGATCCCAACCTTAGGGGAGGTGTCCAGGAAGAGTTTCCAGTACAGTAATAGGCAATGCCACTCACAGGCCCTCTACTCTGGGGAAATCCCTCAATTTAGAAACGGACAAATTCAGGTGACTCTTTTGTGAGTCTGGAACAAAAAAGAAACGAAAAAGACTGCCCACTAGTCAAATAACCTAATCATGTTGAACGGTCTGTATTCATTTATGAACTCTCTCTCTCTCTCTAAACCCTGGATAGGACTCACAAGAAAGGAATGCAGGTTTATGGGAGTTCAGGACAAAGAAAGAGACTTCCAAACTGGGGGAGAGGAGATCAAGAAAGGTTTCCTGGGAAGAGGTACATGGCAAGACCATGTAACTTTGTAGAAGGCCTTTCACATCATGTCCAATGTAAGCTAAAGCCAACTGTGGCCCTTCTTGTCATAACTTTCAACCTGTCTAAACAGTGTTAACAAATCTTTTATTTTTTCAGTGCTATATGAGAGAGAGACAGAGAACCTTTTTCAACTGGTAGCAAGACCCACAGGGACAGTGAGAGAGAGAGATCCAGGGCCCTCGAGAGAAATGATAGAGTTCAGGGTCAGGTGACACCAGTGTGGGCCAGCTATGGGAGTTGACAGACCTGTAGCGGGATGATTCCAAACGCTGGAACAGGGGTGAGGCCCTTGGGGTCCTGGCCAGACACAAAGAACCTGGGAACAGCTGGAGTGCTCAGGTGAAAGGGGCTGAGGGAGAGCCAGACCTGTCCTAGAGTCTAAGTCCCTAGGCCTTCAATGGACAAGCTGGCATGGACACATACAAAAAAGCATCCTCGTCCAAGTAGCCTTATCAAGCCTCCCACCTCGCCCCCTTCCTGCTCATTAAAGGTAAAATTTAGATCAGCACCGAAAGCCCTGGGCACACAGTCCTGACTAAAGTCCTGACAGTCCAAGAGGTACCCTGCAATCTCTGCCCACATTAACCAGTCAAGCGGGTCAAGCACTTAAACCGAGAAATGCTCTCCAAAGGAGGGCAAAGGGCTGGAAAGTAACGTGGAATCCTAAAGGCTAGCTTTCCGACTTGGGGCTACCCCAGACCACACCCCTGATGAGCAAAGAGAAAGGAATTTCAAGGGAACACCCAACTTCCTCCCTTAAAGTGCCGCTCCGCTTTTAACCTCAAACTCTGCTCCAGAAGCCTTTAAGGTGGGGGTCGCGGCGCCCCACCCTAAGCCCAATGGCACCCGTCCAGGCAGCAGGTGGGCGCCCCTTCCAACCCGGCCCCACTTTCTGCTCCAAACCATCGCATTAGTCCTCCCAGCTGGCGGCCTGCTCCTTCCGCCCGGACCCGCTAGCAGCCCGGAGCGAGGGCGTGGGCGACCCCAGGACCCCGCCTCGCCGCCTCCTGCTACCTACCGCAGCGCCAGCCGCCTCATGGCGCTCCACAGCCGCGAGCGCGCGCGATCCGAGACCCGGGCCACGCGAGCCGGCCGGGGGGGCGGGGGGAAGTCGAGGGAACCGAGAGCCGGAGAGCGCGAGCGCAAGCGCGGGACCAGACCTGCTCCCCACGACCGCACCCTCGCAGAGCGGCCGCCCGGGGGCGGAGCCTCGCTGCTCGGGGTGGGGGCTCGCGGCCGCCGGGGGTGGCACGCGGCGCCTGCAGCCGCTCCCATTGGCGGGAAGCCGGAGTTGGTCCCCACTCAATCAGCGCGCCGGGCGTGTTGCTACGGGGAGGACCGGCCACTCCCCGCCACGGTCGATTAAAGGCACCACGGCCAGAGAGTGACGTGGAGGCCAGGAGTCCAGGCGGCTAGTCTCCGTCTTCCCGCCGCGCCGAAGGCCGCGCGCAACCTTGACCCCCGCGTCTCGAACCCTGGTCTGTGGCTCTTGCCCTTCGGCTGCACGTCGGAATCTTCTGGGCAGCTTCCTGGAAGACTGATGCCTGAGCCCCACCCTCTGCGGATTCCGATATAGTCAAGAGTCTGGTCCAGTCTTTAGAATGTCTAAGGGCGCCCGGAGGCGATGCTTATTATGTAAGCAAAGTTAGAAACCACTACCCTAAAGGGAAAAATTGTTTCTGTTCTAATCTCGGCCTGCCCCCTAGTGTTTGAAAGTTGGGAGATTTCTGGCTGGCCCGGAGATATTCAAGGCCAGAGCGTTAATGTGATTTTACTGTACAACCCGATTCTCCATTTCATTCCACGAATTCCGTTTGCAGTAAGCCAGATGCTGTTGTGGATGGTGGGGATGCAACAAAATAGACAAAAATCCCTCCCTTGGGGGCTTACCTTAGAGAGAAGAAAAACAAATCAACAAGTTACCACATAACATAATTTCCAACATGGTAAAGCAGTCTAAAGGAGAATCCAAACAAGATAATGAGAGAGGATCTTTACAGAATAAACACAAGTCTTGCTTTACCCCTGAAGATGTTTCTTTCCTAGAAGGCAGGGACCAAACTGTATGCTTTTCTGATACGTCATGCTTAGTAAAAATGTGTCCATTTTAATTAAGCTGATTTTTTTAAATCACATCACAAATTACAAATGGAACATGGTCTTTGGCTTTGGCTTTCCTCTCTACCTAACTTTTATCAGCCCTGCATCCTGAAGACTCTTCTTTCTGGATGAGCCTGCAGGGACCTCTCTTCCATTTTTGTTCCTACTGTTTGTACCTTTTCATGTGCTCGCTTCGGCAGCACTTGTGCTCACTCTCTCTAGTGTAGTCTCTCTCTAATAAATAAACTCTTAATAAATAAATTATTAAAACAGCTTAGCAACCCTGATTTCTATGTGTGTATTGTTATAAAGCATATGTGTTATACCGAATTGTAGGTAGCAGGGATAAAAGGCAAAGCAGTCAAAAATCAGACCAGGAAACATCCAACACTGTCCTTAAGTAACAGATTCTCCACCCCCACCTTTTTGTTTCCTGTTATGCTCCATTAGTTCTATTTTGATTTGGTGTCAGGGTAACAGAGATAGTATCTAAAAAAAAATCAAGCATTGATTTTACATAAGATATTATCAAGATACATAAGATATTATCAAGGTCACTATTACAAGTAGAAGAATAAAATCAAACAGCACAACTGAAAACCTTGTCTGCTCAGTCAAGTAATACGAGTGAAAAGTATCTAGTAACCATCTTTCCTTGGGCTATTGAACCATATAAGCTTTTGGATATCTAACTTGAGTAGAGTAAGTTTTTGGAAAACTATGTCATCAGCTTTCAAACAAACTGATTCTTGCTATGATTTCAATCAGGATCTAGAAATTACTTTTTAAAAAGTAGTTTATTTCCCAGATTATAGATATTACACAGAGGGATCCAGAATTGGGAGGTGGAGGAGGAAACAATGGGAAAGTGTTTTTCTCCCAAACCTTAAAGAAAAACTGGAAAGACTAGTGAGCTGTTACATGAAAGTGTTTAGTATTATGTCCACTTGCCCCAAGAGTAGCAAAACTCAGTGATTTTTATCCATTTCCCTACCTTCCCTCAGTTCTACTTTATGACTACTCATCAAATCCAAGTGTTGAAAGGTTCATGTCTTTAATGGTCTCCTTTTCCTCTAACAATTTCCTCTTGCTTAAAAATAGCAAATGCTTAAAACATGTCATACTATTGGTGATTTGGTGTCAGAGGGCCTCCTTAGGATAGGACATCTTTCAGGGTGTCATCTTCAATAAAAATGCTTCTTTCAATAAGAGAGAGCTTAAACAGTACAATTTCAATGGTGTCTCCCCTGCCAATGCCTAACCTTCTGATCATTCTTCACCGTCATGCCTCCCCCTCTCTCCCACTTCATCCACTTTCACCAACAAATTCAGTTCTCTTTGATTTATTCCTCATTTTACACTTTATTTCTCTCTATTCTCCTGCCCGGTCACTTTCCATATTTCCTCATATCACCTCCAAGTGCTGTCATCCCAGCTGAGAAATAGAGCCTCCAGTTACTCCAGGATAGCCTGTTCAGCTGGGCCAGTATAGAAGCCAATTTTGCCATTCCTCAGGCAAGGAAAACCAACAAGTACCTCTGATACAATTATAGCTGCACTAGGACACACTAACCACGAAGAGAACAAAGCTGTAAACATATTTCATTCTCTTTGCAAAAGTTCATGCTTTAGAGTGCATGCAAGCTTTTAAAACTTACTTTACAGTAAGAATGTGCATATTTCATATATGCTAAAATCATGCTGGCTGCTTGAATTCATAAAACATGCTTTGGGGTATAAATTTGTATTTTGTGCTTTTGGGAGATGAGCCACACAAAAACAGGGTGGTGCCAGTAGTATTAATTTACTTTATCTTTAGAAACACTGACGTTACTCTAGCTGGTTCATCTTTCTGTGTGGTATTTATAGGATTGTTAGACTGCTTTGTTTGGTTTATATAAGGAACTAACTAGCACATTGCACAAGACACCACATATGGCTTCTGTTTGGCCTCATCTGTGGAGGGAGGAAAGATCCTGATTTTACTCCTTCAAAGTGCCCATTTCTTCCTTGACTCTAGTTCCTACTATTACCCACAATTCCTCAGTCCTTGTGTATTACTCAGGCTCCTCCATCTCCCTCACCCTGGCCCTGGCAGCTCTCACAATACTTCCCTGAAGAGATATATGGTCAGAGACAGAGACAGAGACAGAGGCAGAGAGAGAGAAGAAGAAGGAGGAGGAGGAGAGGATGGGGGAGGAGGAAAACGGGAGACAAGAAAGAGATAAGAGAGAGACACACATACTCTGAGAGCTTGAGTTTGATTAGAGGGCATATTCAAGGTCCCCAATAGTACCAAGATCCAGCATTGGGACACGAGAGAAACATTGATACCCACAGAAAGCTCAAATTAAAAACTTCAGTGACTGGAGCTGCTCCATCTCTAACTGAAGTCTGTGCTTCCCATCTGGGACGATAAGGATTGAGCAACACTGTAGGTGGCAGGCGAGGGAGTGGATGAGAGGAAATTAGGGGTTCTCTGTTGGTGGGGCATATCCAGGAGGCTCAGAATACTATCGAGTCATTCCTGAAACAAGAGCCCCACTGAGGCCAAGATGTTTGGGGCGCAGCCTCCCCTCGGCTGCAGCTGACCTGCAAATTCTCTGCATTCCAAACAAGCCAGCCCCCCCACTCCGAAGAGAATTAACATCAGCCAGACTCAGTCCCCACCCGTTCTTGAGCTTTCCCTCCCTAGCACCACCACCATCTCAGTCTCCTCCCCCTCGTGACCCCCCACTTCCTTCTTCAACACCACAGATGCCCACAGAGATTCGATGACATTTAAGAGATTAAGAATACAGAGATGTAGAAGGCACAGTCCCGGACCAGGAGAAGCCAACAGCCTGAGAGAGGGAGAGAGAGGAACATGGAAACAAATCAGTATAACTGTATAACATTAACTCTAATAGAGGAAGATGCAAAGCTCCCCTGATACAGCAAGAATGACTTATTTCTGGACAATGTGATTTGGACAGTTTTTCCTCACCCAATATTAGTTTCCTATAGTTGCTATCACTAATTTACCACACACTTAGTGGCTTAAAACAGCACAAATTTAGTATCTTACAGTTCTGAAAGTCAGAAGTCTGAAACAGGTTTCGCTGGGCTAAAATTAAGATATTGGCAGAGTGGTGCTTTTTTCCTGGAAACTCTAAGAGAGAATCCATTTTCTTGCTCTTTCCAACTTCTAGAGGGCACTTGTGCCACTTGGCCCATGGCTTCTTTCCACCCTATCCGAAGCCAGCAACATTGCACCTCTCTGTGCCTTTCTTCCATAGCCACATCTTCCTCTGACTCTTCCACATTTAATGACTTGTGTGATTACATTGGACCCACCAGAATAATCTCCCTATCTTAATGTCAGCTGATGAGCAACCTTAATTCTCCTTTGCCATGTAACCTAAAATATTGACACATTCTGGGAATTAGGATGGAGACATTTTTGGAAGGCCATGATTCTGCCTATATATATGGAGAGAAAGAGAGAGAGAGAGAAAGAGAGAGAGAGAGAGAGAGAGAGAGAGAGAATTTCTATACACAGATACATACACACACACCCCAACCTGAGTTCCATACACGTTCCTCCCTGCCCGCCCCACTGTATAGCAGCACCTTTCCTTCCTCCTGCTGATTAAGGGCAATTACCCCTGCCAAGAATGTGACTCCTTGGCCACAGGAATCCAAAGCCCTGACAGTAGCCATACTTGTAGTTCAGTGAGACCCTTGCTGTGTCCATTGGCAAGAATGTGACCCTATGTGGAACAGAACCTCAAACTCTGCAGAGCCCAGAGTAGCAGGCTGAGAAAGCATAAAGTCCCCCAGTGGGTCATTATGGTAATAGTAATTGAGGGTACTCCTGCTTCTGCCCTTTGGTTCCCAGACTTACCTATTTTTCCTAAAACAGGCACAGTGCCACTCAGAGGTCTCTCAGTCAGAGCCTGTGGTACGTAGAATCCTAAGATGGTTCCCTTGATTCTCACTCCCTCATATCCATGTCCCTCTTCTTCAGTGTGGGGAGAACCTGTGAATATGATGGATGCTGCTCCCATGATTGGGTTATGGTATAAAGCCAACATAAGGGGCACCTGGATGGCTCAGTCAGTTAAGTGTCTGCCTTCGGCTCAGGTCATGATCTCAGGGTCATGGGATTGAGCCTCATGCCAGGCTCCCTGATCAGCAAGGAGCCTGCTTCTCCCTGTCCTTCTGCCTCTCCCCCTGCTTGTTCGTTCTCTCTCCTCCCCCCCTGCCGTCAAATAAATAAAAATAAAATCTTTTTAAAAAAGCAAACATAAAGGCATTTTGCAGATGCAATTAAGGCCCCAATCAGTTTGACTCTCAAAAAGGAGAGTATCTTGAGTGGGCCTGACTTAATCAGGTTAGTCCTTAAAAGATTTCCTTGGAGTCTTTGGCCTTCCTTGAAGATAGGGAGTCTCCTGCTGGCTTTGAAGAAACAAGCCACCATGAGTTCTACATCTGCAAGAAAAAGAATTGTAACAACAACCACCTGAGCTCAGAAAAGGACCTGCGCCTCAGATAAGACCCCAACCCTGGCTGACACCTTGAGTACAGCCTTGTGAGACCCTGAACAGAGGCCCCAACTAAAACATGACCAGACTCTTCACCACAGAAACTGAGTCAATAAATGTATGTTGTGCAGGCTGCTAAGTTTGTGGTACTTTGTGACTCAGCAATAGAACTTTATATCTTGAATTTTTATACCTAAATTTTCCTTAGGCTTGTGATCTTATTGGTCAAATTTGTCTGTAATTCTCCAGTTTCTCTTTGAACTCTGACCCTGTCCCATAGTTTGCTTCTTCCCTCATTCCTCTTCTCTCAGCCTCTTATCGGAACCACCTACAACTCAGTTCTAGGGATGGCTTCTTATAGTCTGAGCTAGAGAAAGTAAAGATATGAACTTGAGGAATTTTTCAGATGGAACTCTAGCTCTGATTCTTTAAAAATTATCCATAGAGGGCAGCCTGGGTGGCCCAGCGGTTTAGCGCCACCTTCAGCCCAGTGTGTGGTCCTGGAGACCTGGGATCGAGTCCCAAGTCCAGCTCCCAGCATGGAGCCTGCTTCTCCCTCTGCCTGTGTCTATGCCTCTCTCTGTGTGTCTCTCATGAATAAATAAATTTTAACAAATAAAAAAATAAAAATTATCCGTAGATGAATGGATAAAGAAGTGGTATTTATACACAATGGAATATTACTCAGCAATCAAAAGAATGAAATCTTGTCATTTGCAACAACATGGATGGAGCTAGAGAATATTATGTTAAGCTAAATAAGTCAGTCAGAGAAAGACAAATACCATATGATTTCACTTATATATAGAATTTAAGAAATACATCAAGCGAAGGGAAAAAGAGAAAGACAAACCAAGAAATAGACTCTTAAATATAGAGAACAAACTGATGGTTATCAGAGGGGAGGTGGGTGGGGGGATCGGTGAAACAGGGATTAAGGTGGGCACTTATGATGAGCATGGGCTGTTGTATGGAAGCTTTGAATTACTACATTGTACACCTGAAACTTATATGTATGTTAACTAACTGGAATTTAAATAGAAACTCGGGGGGACGCCTGGGCGGCTCAGTGGTTTAGTACCTGCCTTCAGCCCAGGTTGTGATCCTGGAGTCCCGGGATCAAGTCCCACACCAGGTTTCCTGTGTGGAGCCTGCTTCTCTCTCTCTTTCTCTCTCTCTTTCTCTCTCTCATGAATAAATAAATAAAATATTTTAAAAAAAGAAAGAAACTTGGGGCACCTGGGTGCTCTGCTGTCAAATGTGAATCTTGATTTGAGCTCGAGTCTTGATCTCAGGGTCCTGAGTTCAAGTTGCATGTTGGGCTCCCTGCCGGGTATGGAGCCTACTTAAAATAAATACTTTTAAAAATAATCAGTAGAGCCAATATATTAATTAAATCCATTTATTGAGCACCTATTATATGCCAGATGCTGTGCTGGGTAGTGAGGCTATAGAGATCAAACAGGGAGAGCTCTTGACCTCCAGGAATTCACTGTCCAGGAAGAAACAAACGGAAATGTTGTCAAATGTGCTGTGGTAATTATTCCAATGAATAATGTGCCATAAGATCTCAGTAAATAATGCATTCTGCTGAAATGGAATGCTGTAGGAGTCCTGGTGAGGTGACAGGATAGTGGCCTGGAAAGCCACAGAGAGGAAGTGACATATGAGAGAGTTCTTCCCTTAGAGGAAAGGACACTAAATGATCCAAATTGAATTTTCCAGTCTCATAACTACACCCCTTATAAAAAGGCTAAGAAAGCTTTCCAAGAAATTAAAGGGGACAATGCTATCTGGCCTTCTAACTCACGTTATCACACATACCTGGCTACTTAAAGTACGTCATTTGGATTAAAGGCACCCACGGAAACTGGCCAGGTACCATTGCTCATTTCCTGGCAGGAGAGTTCCTGAGTGACCAACCCAAATAAATCTTGTGCTAGAGGCAACTGGGGCTATGTGTGCTCAGCGGAAGGGAAGTGCATAAGCAAAACATCCGTTTTCGCTACATTCTCAGAGGACTTAGGTCTATGGCTTGGGAGATGTCTGTCTCTCTCTCTCTCTCTCTCTCTCTCTCTCTCTCTCATGGTTCTGAGCCAAGCCCCAGCTTCCTGAAGGGGAGTCACTGTTTGCTAACATCAACTTTATCCCTGGGTAGACATATCTCCAAACCATCTCCTCCACATGTCATGTTTGTTCAAGTAAAGACCCACATATCAAGTGCCAATTTATTAAATAAAAAAATTTATTTATTTGGTGGGGTGGGGGCAGAGGGAGAGGGAAAGAGAAACTCTAAGCAGACTCCGAGCTGAGCTGGATGCTAGGCTCTATCACAACCCTGAGATCATGACCTAAGCAGAAACCAAGAGTCGGATGCTTAACTGACTGCACGACCCAGGTGTCCCTGAGCACACAGTTAATTCCCAATACCTAGTTAAGATTTAAGTGATCAGAAGATGTAAACATTCCTCTTGAGGAGGCTAGTAATGGAGGGAAAGGAGCTATAAGCAATGCTCCCACCTTCAAAGGCTAGTTTGATCTAATCCAGCCTTTAAAAACCAGCCAGACTGAGCTTTTAGCATCCTCCATAAGAGCATAGCATAAAAACAAAAGGATCCACATTATAGATCATATTCAGAGTCCAAATTAAAGATGGGGACTATCACAGTGAGAAAAAAAGATGACTGACTGTAGGAGAGAACAATGTAATCTGTGATAAACGTCAACCTCAAAGGCCACACTCCCCAGCATCATAAATTCAATCTAATCAATTATCCATGCATTAATCTAAACCCTTTGAGATGTTTTTTTAAATGAAAACTTTTCTTATTACTGTAAAGGGTTATTTTTCTGCACCCCCTCATCACCCCCACGACCCTGTCCCATCCCCACCCCTATTCTTGGAGTCTGGCGCCTCCTACGAAAGCTTGATTAACAGAAAAGGACATTTAGTAGGAAAAGAGACAGCGACTCTTTGTAGCATTATAATGCCTGAGAGCACATGAATGTTGGCAGTGGGAAAGGTCTGATTTTTTATAGCTTATCCTTTCTGAGGGAGGACTATGATAAGGACTTCTTTCTTTTCTTCCCTCTTCTAATGACTTGAAGGATTCAAGCCCCAGTAAATCCTCAATCCTTTTCTACTCTCTTGGCCTGTCTCATCGAGAAGGAACTGGATGACTGACACCCACTAAGGAGACAAAGTCCAAAGGGCTGGGTTTTCCTTATGGACTGGGAAAATACAACTCCCCTACTTTCTTCTCCTTTCTTGTGGGAAGGCCAGAGTGGACGTTTTGGTCTGTGTTGCTTTGCATCTATATTCTTTTCTCCTGTGACAGCAGAATTTCCCCCTAGTACTTCAGCAGAAGCCAACCCACCCCCCCCACACACACACACTAGGTTCTTCTGAAAAGGAAAGACAAAGCAAAGCAAAAGTCCCCTATCATGAGCAGCTTATTTCCCACGTGCCTATATGGGGCAAAGGCTGTTCACATTTGTATATCTTCCCTTCCATCCTATAGTCAGCCAGAACTTGGCACATTATAGGAAGGCATCTGTGATCTCTTTGGAAGAAGTCCAGAGAACTCCTAAGGGAGAAGAGTCTCACTAGTAGTGCCAGAAAAACTTGTCCAGAGTCTTGAGGGTTCGGTCTTATTTACTGCTGTGGCTCCTACATCTGGCACAATGCCTAATATACTGTAATTTAATTATATAATAATATGGATTGGCCAAATGACTAAAAAGCAGTATGATCGCTACCACATATTGACTACTTATTTCAGTGCCTAACATAATGAAAATTCATGATGAATTCAACTGTGAAGAAATAGTAACAAGGACAGTATTATTTATTGAGCACTTACTGCTCAGTTATCTTATTTAATCCTTACAACAACCATAGGAGATTGGTATTCCCATTTTATAGATAAAGATATTGGGGTAAAAAGATATTAAATATCTTTCCCCAAAAATCAAAATGGCTAGCAAGTGATAGCTAGCAAGCATTTCCCCAATAGTTATTACCAAATATGGAGTAGTGATGTCCTTCTCCACCAGAGAGCGTGGTCTTATACCCCAGACTTGCCCAGAAAAACATGATATGGGTAGATATGGAGAAGTAGTCTCATGATCCCAGGCATGTATAACAGCAATCACTGCTAGATTCAGGCAATTCTGCAGAGTCAGGGGAACCAAACTGGGAAACGAGAAATTATCTAAAAACCTAGATGATCACGGGGCCTCAAATGATAATCCTCAAGTTCCCCTCTCAAGTGTATATTCAGCATTTTCCAGGTCTTTAGCTGATATTTCTCCCTTTTTGATTAGTTTCCCTGTGTGTAAAAAGGTATTCTATTTATTTTTACTTTGGTAAATTATAAAGTAACAACACATGGTTCTAGTTTAATTGATGGGTTATTATTAAATGGCTCCCCAACATACCGCAAAATGTCCTGAAATTTCTTTTCAGAATCCTATCTCTGAATGTTAATTTTCCTAAACTAGGATTCTTTTCTATCTCAGGCCAGTAAATAAGGAAACTCTATTTCTACTTCTTTCCACTGTGCTAGGCAAAAATAGATTCAGAACTTATTACTATTCCACTGGATCTGAGTCTGTCTCATTTATTGGCTAGATCCTTACACACATATCATCCTTATCCACCCCCTGGTCCTGTCCACCATGATGTGGTGATGTAAGTGATGAAGGGACAAAAGCAAGCATGAAATTCAAAACCAAAATGATAAGTATATAAGCTGGTACTGGCTACAGGGCCCTTATTTTATGCAACTGGTATCGACCATTCCTACTGGTCTGTTCTCAGTATGTCACTAACAAATGATATAGCAAGGTCAAAAGTCAAGATTAGGAGAAAAGATATATCAGGCAAATACTTAAAAATAAAGCTGTATTTGCTGTATTTATTTCATAAAAATGGACTTTAATTTCATTTTTTTAAGTGAGAGAGAGGGGGGATGGGCAGAGGGAGAAGGAGAGAGAGTCTTAATCAGGCTCCACACCTGGCACAAAGCCCTCATCTCATAACCCTGAGATTATGACTGAGCCGAAATCAAAAGTTGGACGCTTAACCTACTGAGCCACCAAGACGCCCTATGGACTTTAAATTTTAAAAACCACTAAAGATAGGGGTGCCTGAGTGGCTCAGTCAGTTAAGCATTTGACTCTTAGTTGCAGCTCAGGTCATGATCTCATGGGTCCAAGGACTGACCCCCCACATTGGGCTCTATGCTCAGCAGGGAATCTACTTGAAAATTCTCTCCCTCTGCCCCTCCCCTCTCTTGCACACATGCACTGTCTCTAAAATAAGTAAATCAAACTTTGTTAAAAACCCACTAAAGAGAAATATCAGAAAGGGAGACAGAACATGAGAGACTCCTAACTCTGGGAAACGAACTAAGGGTGGTAGAAAGGGAGGTGGGCGGGGGGTGGGGGTGACTGGGTGACGGGCACTGAGGGGGGCACTTGATGGGATGAGCACTGGGTGTTATTCTATATGTTGGCAAATTGAACACCAATAAAAAATAAATTTATAAAAAAAGAAAAGAAAACCCACTAAAGATAAAGAACCACAAATATGAGAATAGGGAAAATACACCATGAAAATATGAAAATTTAAAATATATATCTATATAAAAATTTTGAATTTGCTATACCCAGTAACCATCTTAGTTCCAAATGGATTGATAAATTTGACTATTTTAAAATAAAAAACTTCCATATAACCAAAGACACTATTTTTTTAAACCAAAGACACTAATAACAAAGAAAAAAGATCCTAGCCATAGATTTGGTACATGTCTGGAGCAAAAAATAATAAAAAGGAGGGGTGAGGAGTTAGAATAATAAATTGTATAAAAGGGTTACTACAAATGAATAAGAAAAAGATAAAGAAGTCAATTTAAAAATGGACAAAGGAAAAAAAAATGGACAAAGGTCATGAATTGGCAATTCAAGTAGAATTAAGAATATATGGCAAAGAAACATGAAAAGTTCAACATCACATTAATCAAATTAATTGATTAAAATGGCATAATAAGATGCCATTTTATACCTATCAGGTAAGCAAAAACCAGAGTCTGAAAATACCAACTGTTGGTGAGGATGGAAGATGCCAGGTAAGAATTCCCATTCACTTCTAGTAGAAGTTATGAATTGGCACAATCACTCCAGAAAACCATTTGGCTGTATTCCATAAAATCAAACATGCATAAACCCTTTGACCCAGCACTTCTGTCCTAGGTAAAAACCCTATAAATTCTTGCTCCTGTACTCAAGGATATATACAAGAATGTTCATAACAGGACTGTTTGAAATGACAGGGAAAAAAAATGTTCATAACAGGACTGTTTGAAATGACAGGGAAAAAAAAAAGAAACAAACAAATGTGTACCAATAGGAAATTTTTTTAAACCTTGAATCCTCTGAGGAGGAATTTTAATCCTGTCAGTTCATGACACATTACACAAGTCACAAAGTTTCAAGGCCAGTATTCCTTTTTTCCAGAGATATTTAAATGCTTAAAATTTAATATTCCTTTCTTATATCTCTTTCACACTAATTAATAAATGTAAATATTCCAAATGGGAGAAACATGCATTATTGGGGTATTAACTAGAGAAAACTGTGTGGCTTTCTGTCTCCCACGATGGCTCGCAGGGTTGAAATGCCTTGCTGAATTTATCATGATTCAGGTATTGGCCCTCAGATATGCAGGTCAAAAACAAGATTTGTCATTTCACTAAAGGTGAAATGTGTGTTCCTAGTAGGACTCACATCAACCAAAAGACTGACATATGAAATAAAAATACCAATTTCTTAATTCATAATGCGATGTAAGACTGCTTGGGGACCATAAGAAACCCAATTATAGGGACGCTTGGGCGGCTCAGCGGTTGAGCATCTATCTGCCTTTGGCTCAGGTCGTGATCCCAGGGTCCTAGGATGGAGTCCCACATCGGGCTCCCAGCTAGGAAACTGCTTCTCCATCTGCCTGTGTCTCTGCCTCTCTCTCTGTGTCTCTCATGAATGAATAAATAAAATATTTTAAAAAAGAAACACAATTATAATCAGGAAATTTACTGATGAACGTGGAATCTGTTGCATGCAGCTAAGACACACTTACTAGAATGTAAGCACCATGGGGGCAAAGATTTTTTTCACTATTTTTTAGATTTTATTTGTATTCAAGTTAGTTAACATATAGTGTATTATTAGTTTCAGGAGTAGAATTTATTTTTTTTTCAGGAGTAGAATTTAGTGATTCATCAGTTGCATACAACATCCAGTGCTCATTATACCAAGGGCCCTCCTTAATGCCCATGAGATTTTTGTCTGATTTTTCTACTGCTATAATTCCAGAGACTAACAACTGATAAGATAAAAATCTGTTAAGTAAATGAATAAGGAGAGACTGATGTATCCATCTCAACAATATTCAAAGACTCATCTCAAGATTCAACTACTGGAGTTCTTGCATCAGGGCATTCTTGTTCCAGTATAGTGCCAAATTGAGTAGCACCAATTTTGGCCTCTGAGATTCCTCTTTTTCTATGCTTCCAGTACTGATTGTAGTAAACATCTTTAGTTGCCTATCCTATGGTCATTCTCTTCTAATTCCTTGTTAAAAGAATCCCAGTTTTGTTCTGTGGCTGAAATTGCTCAACCTCAAAGAAAGAATCACAATTTATCTTGGCCAAACACAGCATCTCTGTTCCCCTTTGCAAGAAACCTACTGTCCCAGCCTCCCTTGCAGCCATGGGATAAGACATAAAGGGAAGACTTCTGGAGTATTATGGGAAAGATGTTAATTGCCAGATAAAAAGACAGATAAATCCTCATTAGGAGAAAGATTAATTGCTCCTGACCTTTCCTCCCTGTTTGGGAAGCTGATGTGAAGATATGATGCTTGGAGCTACTGCTTAGAGCAATAGCTTGATATTGCTTAGAGCTACATCCCTTCTATGTTCATGAGATGGATTAAGGATGACTGGCAGAAAGGAAGGGTTTTAAAAGCCCAGGTCCTTGATACATAGTAAATTGGTGAATTAGTGCTAGAACTGGCTACCTCCAGGCTTCTGAGGGTTTTTTTTTTTTTAAGTTTCTATGACTGAGGAAGGAGTTAAGATGGCGGAGGAATATGGGGACCCTAAGCTTGCCTCATCCCTCAAACACAGCTAAATAAATCATTCTGAATATCCAGGAAATCAATCTGAGGACTGAGAGAGTAAAACTTCACAAATGGAGGTAGAAAAACAGCCACCTTGTGGAAGGTAAGAGCTGCAGAGAATTGATTTGGGGGAGAAAAGAACTGCAGGTGCTGCAAAGGGGAAGGAGCCCTGATTATGGAGAGAGAGAGAGAATGCAGGGGATTGCATGCTGACCACCACCAAGTTTTTATAAGCAGTGAAATGCAAAGTCTCAAGTTTTGGAAGTTTGCGACATTGCCAAGGTCATGCCTGGTGGGCTTGGTGGTGCTCCAGTGGGGAAGGAAGACAGAGATGTGGGAGTGGGCAGCATGATCTGAGGATCCCCTGGGTTGCACAGGAAAAAAAAAAAAACTTCCCCTGCTTGGAGTGCATTTGGGAGAGGTGGCACAGCCTCTCCAGGGACAAAAGAGCTGGCAACGCCAATGTGCTACTGTATTCACTGGCATAGGAACAGAGACACAGGTTGAGGGCAACAAACCTTGGTGCTGGCCTTTCTGCTGCACTTCACCATAAACTCTGAAACACTTCACAGTGGTGTGACCGATTTCTGAGACAAATAGGCACTGGCCACAATGCGGCGAAACCCTCTCCCAGAGGACCCACACAGGTCTGCACTGCATGGGTCTCCAAAATATGGAGTTTTGAAACCCAGCCGCACGCCTAAGATAAAATACAGGAGTACTGTGCTGTCTGGGAGGCAGATAGCTCGGGCACAGACAGGGTGAAGGCAGGGATCTGATGGAAGCCAGGAACACAAGAAGGGTGATTGTTTGCTCTTCTATAAGGGCTTCCTAAAGCATGAACTTCCCACTCCAGGGAGGAGAGAACAGGACAACACCATTCCATGCCTCACCACCATCAGCACTGACCAACTTCAGTAAGCCAAACAGCAACACCCATCAGAGGCTGGAGCCCCTTACACCAAGCCCCACCCCCTTTGTGCCCTGCAGATGTGTCTCCACTAGGGCAAGTCCACCTGAGAATCAGCACAGCAGGCCCCTCCCCCAGAAGACCAGCACAAACTCCTTGCACATACCAAGTCTACTGATCATAGAGTGCTGCAAAGCTTCAGTTCTAGGGGAAATAGGATCTAGCTTCCTTTTTTTGGGTCTAGCTTCTTTTTTAAAAAAGATTTTATTTATTTACTTAAGAGAGAGAGATAGGGCATGAGCAGGGGGAAGGGCAAAGGGATAAGGAGACTCCCCACTGAGTCCAGAGCCCAACACAGGGCTTGGATTCTCAGGACCCTGAGATTATGACCTGATCTGAACTCAGACACTTAACTGACTGAGCTACCCAGGTGTCCCAAGGATCTAGCTTCTTTTGACAAGCAAACCAAAACACACCTAGGATCCAGCTTCCTTTTTTTTTTTTTTTTTTTTTTTGAACTCTTCTTAATATAGCTATTACTCTCAGGAGCAGGAATACAACAGGCTTTCCTAATAATCACACACACACAAAAAAAAACAGTAATTCAGACAAAATGACAAGGCAGAGGAATTTACCCCAAAAGAAAGAACAGGAAGAAGTCATGGCCAGGGATTTAATCAATACATATACAAGTAAGATGTCTGAAACAGAATTTAAAACAATAATCATAAGGATATTATCTGGGCTTGAAAAAAAACAGAAGACACTAGAGAATCCCTTACTGCAGAGTTAAAAAAAAAAAAAAAGCTAAAAACTACTCAGGCCAAAATTTAAAAATGCTATAATCTAGATACAAAAACTGAATGGATCCAATGACAATAAGGATGGATGAAGCAGAGGAAAAGATCAGTGATACAGAAGATAAAAGTCTGAAAAATAATGCAGCTGAAAAAAGAAGGAAAGGAAGGTATTGGATCACAAATGTAGTCTTAGAGAACTCAGCTGCTCCTTAAAGGGTAATAACATTCCTAAGTAGGAGTCCCAGAGGAAGACAAAGAAAAAGGAGCAGAAGGTTTATTTGAGCAAATTATACTTGAAAACTTCCCTAATCTGGGGAAGGAAACAGACATCAGAATCCAAGAAGCAAAGAGAACTCCCATTAAAGTCAACAAAAGCCAGCCTTCACCAAAACATAGCATAATCAAATTCACAAAATACACAGACAAGGAAGTAACCCTGAAAGCAGCAAGAGGAAAAGTCCTTAACCTACAAGGGAAGACAGACCAGATTCCCAGTAGATCTGTCCAGAGAAACTTGGCAGCCTAGAAGAGAATGGTGGGATATATTCAACATGCTGAATGGGAAAAATATGCAGCCAAGAATCCTTTATCCAGCAAGGCTGTCACTCAGAATATAAAGAGAGATAAAGAGTTTCCCAGACAAACAAAAACTAAAGGAGCTCGTAACCACTAAACCAGCCCTGCAAGAAATATTAAAGGGGACTCTATGAGTCAGGGGAAAAAGACCAAAAGCAACAAAGACTAGAAAGGAACAGAGAACATCACCAGAAACACCAACTTTATAGGTAACACAGTGGTACTAAATTCATATCTTTCAATAACTACTCTGGTTTAAATGGACTAAATGCTCCAGTTGAAAGACGCAGGATATCAGAATGGATTTAAAAAAACAAAACCCATCGATATGCTGCCTCCAAGAGACTCATTTTAGACCTAAAGACATCTGCAGATTGAAAGTGAGCAGATGGAGAACCATCTATCATACTAATGGATGCCAAAGGAAAGCCAGAGTAGCCATACTTATATCAGACAAACTAGATTTTAAACCAAAGACTGTAACAAGGGATAAAGAAGGGCATTATATCACAACCAACGGGTCTATCCACCAAGAATATCTAACATTGTAAATATGCCCCCAACTTGGGAGCACCCAGGGTGGTGGAGATGGCCTTGACCAGAAGGAACACCAGTAAGGGAGAAGGTGACATCAAAGGTGGACAAATGGCAAGGCACGTCGAGGAAACGAGGAGGAGCCAGGCTACAACCAATTGGAGAATGTTCCCACATCCAGAGCTTTACTCCTGTAAATCTTCCGTCTAAATGCCCTGACGTCTCTCATCTCTCAAGGCTCAATTTATTTGCTTGCCTTCCTCATGGAGTCCTATATGGATTCTTGTATGGAACCTCCCTCAGGTATAAATAAAAAAGCTCCTCTTGGGGCTACTAACTGGGCCAAAAAAAAAAAATATCAGTTAATAACAAACATAAAGAAACTCACTGGTAATAATACAATAATAGCAAGGGACTTTATTTTTTTTAAGATTTTATTTATTTATTCATGAGAGACACAGAGAGAGAGAGAGAGGCAGAGACACAGGCAGAAAGAGAAGCAGGCTCCATGCAGGGAGCCTGACCCGGGACTCGACCCCAGGTCTCCAGGATCAGGCCCTGGGCTGAAGGTGGCACTAAACTGCTGAGCCACCTGGGCTGCCCCATAGTAGGGGACTTTAACACCCACTTAAAACAATGGACAGATCATCTAAGCAGAAAATCAACAAGGAAACGTCTTTGAATGACACGGTGGACCAGATGGACTTAACAGATATATTCAGGACATTTTATCCTATAGCAGAGGAATACACATTCTTTTCAAGTACATATGAAACACTCTCCAGAATAGATTACACACTGGGTCACAAATCAGCCCTCAACAAATACAAAAAAAAAATTGGGATCATACCATGAAAATTTTCAGACCACTGTGCTATGAAACTTGAAGTCAACCACAAGAAAAAATTTGGAAAGACCACAAAACATGGAGGGTATAGAACATCTTACTAAAGAATGAATGGGTGGGACACCTGGATGGCTCAGCCGGTTGAGCATCCAACTTGATTTTGGCTCAGGTTATGATCTCATGGTTGTAAGACTGAGCCCTGTGTCGAGCTTTACACTCAGCAGGGAGTCTGCTTGAAGATTCTCTCTCCTCCTTCTGCCCCCTCCCTCTAAAATAAATAAATAAGTCTTAATTTAAAAAATGAATAGGTTAACCAGGAGATTAAAGACGTAATTAAAAGTATACGTGGAATCAAATGAAAATGAAAACACGAGAGTCCAAAACCCATCCCAAAGGATGTAGCACAGGCAGGGCTGAGGGAAGTATATTGCAATACAGACCTACCTCAAGAAGTAAGCAAAGTCTCAAATACATAACCTAATGTTATTCATAAAAGGAGCTAGAAAAGGAACAGCAAATAAAGACTAAAACCAGCAGAAGAAGGGAAATTATAAAAATTAGAGCAGAAATAAATGATACAGAAACAAACAAAAAAATAGAACAGATCAACAAAACTAAGAGCTGGTTCTTTGAAAGAATTACTAATAAAATTGATAAACCCCTAGTCAGACATACCAAAAAGAAAAGGACCTAAATAAATAAAATCATGAATGAGACAGGAGAGATCACAACCAACACCACAGAAATAGAATTACAAGTGAATATTATGAAAAACTATATGCCAGCATATTGGACAACCTAGAAGAAATGGATAAATTCCTAGAAACATATATATTACCAAAACTGAAACAGGAAGAAATAGAAAATTTGAACAGACCCATAACCAGCAAGGAAATTGAATCAGTAATCAAAATTATCCCAACAAACAAAAGTCCAGGGCCAGATAGCTTCCCAGGGGAATTCTAGCAGATATTCACTTCCTTAATTAATTAATTAATTAGAGAGAGAGAGAGAGAGAGCGTGTGCGCGCTCGCAGGGGGAAGGGGAAGCGGGAGAGAGAACTCAAGGAGACTTCCTACTGAGCACAGAGCCTGACGCAGGGCTTGATCTCATGATTCTGATATCAGACCTGAGCCAAAACCAAGAGTTGGGTACTTTAACCAACTGTGCCACCCAGGCACCCCTCTGCCAGACATTTAAAGAATAGTTAATGCCTATTCTTCTCAAACTGTTCCATTAACTAGAAATGGAAGGAAAACTTCCAAACTCATTCTATAAGACTAGAAATGGAAGGAAAACTTCCAAACTCATTCTACAAGGTAATCATAAATAAATAAAAATTTTTTTAAAAAATCAACATGAAAAAAATAAAAATTAAAAAATTAAAAAATTAAAAAATAAAAATCAACATGATATATTACATTAATATATAATTATATATATAATATATAATAATATATTACATAATATATATTATACATAATATATATTTTTTAAAGATTTATTTGTTTATTTGAGAGAGCGAGAATGAGAGTGTGCATGTATGTGAGTGGGGGGAGGGGCAGAGGGAGAGGAAAGAGAGAATCCTTTTTTTTTTAAGATTTATTTATCTATTATTATTTATTTATTTATGATAGACATAGAGAGAGAGACAGAGAGGCAGAGACACAGGCAGAGGGAGAAGCAGGCTCCATGCAGGGAGCCCAACATGGGACTCGATCCCAGGTCTCCGGGATCACACCCTGGGCTGAAGGCAGCGCCAAACCTCTGAGCCACCCGGGCTGCCCCTGTATCCATTCTTTTTTTTTTTTTTTTATAATTTTTTTTAAACTTTTATTTATTTATGATAGTCACACACAGAGAGAGAGAGAGGCAGAGACACAGGCAGAGGGAGAAGCAGGCTCCATGCACCGGGAGCCTGATGTGGGATTCGATCCCGGGTCTCCAGGATCGCGCCCTGGGCCAAAGGCAGGCGCCAAACCGCTGCGCCACCCAGGGATCCCGCATTCTTGATAAAAACCTTCAACAAAGTAGGTATATATGGAACATATCTCAACATCATAAAAGTCATATATGAAAGACCCACAATTAATATCATCCTCAATGGGGAAAAACTGAGAGCTTTTCCTCTATGATCAGGAACAAGACAGGGATGTCCATTCTTATCATTACTATTTAACATAGTACTAGAAGCCTTAGCCTTAGCAATCAGACAACAAAAAGAAATAAAAGGCATCCAAATAGGCAAGAAAGAAGTTAAACTTTCATTATTTGCAGATAATATGATACTCTATGCAGAAAATCCAAAGACTCCACCAAAAAATTGCTAAAACTAATATATAAATTCCGAAAAGTTACAGGATATAAAATCAATGTACAGATGTCTGTTGCATTTCTATACACCAATAATGAAGCAGCAAAAAAAGAAATTAAAGAGTCTATCCCATTTACAATTGCACCAAAAACAGTAAGATACCTAGGAATAAACCTAAGCAAAGAGGTATAAGATCTGTACTCTGAAAACTACAGAACACTTATAAAAAGAAATTGAAGAGAACACAAGGAAATGGGAAAAAATACCAAGCTCATGGATTGGAAGAACAAATATTGTTAAATGTCTATATTACCCAAAGCAATCTACACATTTAATGCAATCCCTATCAAAATACTAATAGCATTGTTCACAGACCTAGAACAAACAACCCTAAAATTTCTATGGAAGCACAAAAGATCCTGAATAGCGATAGCAACACTGGAAAAAAAATGGTGGCATCACGATTCTGGATTTCAAGCTATATTACAAAGCTGTAGTCATCAAGATGGTATGGTACTGGCACAAAAACAGACACATAGATCAATGGAGCAAAACAGAAAGCCCAGAAGTGGACCCTCAACATTATGGTCAACTAATCTTTGATGAAGCAGGAAAAAAATATCCAATGGGAAAAAGAAAGTTTCTTCAACAAATGGTGTTGGGAAAACTGGACAGTAACATGCAGAAGAATGAAACTGGACCACTTTCTTACACCACACACAAAAATAAATTCAAAATGGATGAAAGACCTAAATGTGAGACCAGAAACCATCAAAATCCTAGAAGAGAACACAGGCAGCAAATTCTTTGACCTCGGCTATAGCAACTTCTTTCTAGACAGGTCTCTGGAGGCAAGGGGAAAAAAAGGAAAAATGAACTTGACTTCATCAAGATAAAAAGTTTCTACACAGCAAAGGAAACAATCAATAAAACTAGCAGGCAGCCTATAGAATGGGAGAAGGTATCTGCAAATGACATATCTGATAAAGGGTTAGCATCCAAAATCTATGAAGAACTTACCAAACTTAACATCTAAAAGACAAATAATCCAATTTAAAAATGGGCAGAAGTCATGAATAGACATTTGTCCAAAGAAGACATCCAGATGGCTAACAGACACATGAGAAGATATTCAACATCACTCATTATCAGGTAAATACAAATCAAAACTATGATAACACCTAACAACAGATGTTGGGGAGGATGTGGAGAAAGACGAACCCTCTTACACTGTTAGTAGGAGTACAAACTGATGCAGCCCGACTATGGAACAGTATGGAGGTTCCTCAAAAAGTTAAAAATAGAGATGCCAAAAAAAATAGAGATGCCTGGGTGGCTCAGTGGTTGAACATCTGCATTTGGCTCAGGTTGTGATCCTGAGCCAAATGCATATATGATAACAAAAAACTTCCCTCCATCAACCTTCAGTTTGTTCTCTATAGTTGAGTCTCTTATGGTTTACTTCCCTCTCTTTTTTCCCCTTTCCTGTATGTTCATCTGTTTTGTTTCCTAAATTCCACAGATGAGTGAAATCATATTTGTCTTTCTCTGTCTTTCTCTGTGATCCAGCAATTGCACTACTAGGTATTTACCCAAAGGATACAAAAATACAGATTCGAAGGGGTACATGCACCCCAATGTTTATAGCACCATTATCAATGATAGCCAAACTACAGAAAAAACCCATCAGTGTCTATCAATTGATGAATCATTAAAGAAAATGTGAGATATATATACATATATATATGGGAGTCCTGGGATCAAGTTCCGCATCAGGATCACTGCAAGGAGCCTGCTTCTCCTCTGCCTATGACTCTGCCTCTCCCTCTGTATCTCTCATGAGTAAATAAATTTTAAAAAAATTAAAAATAGAACTACCCTGTGATCCAGCAATTGCACTACTAGGTATTTACCCAAAGGATACAAAAATACAGATTCGAAGGGGTACATGCACCCCAATGTTTATAGCACCATTATCAATGATAGCCAAACTACAGAAAAAACCCATCAGTGTCTATCAATTGATGAATCATTAAAGAAAATGTGAGATATATATACATATATATATATGAATATTACTCAGCCATCAAAAAGAATGAAATCTTGCTATTTGTAATGATGTGGATGGAGCTAGAATGCATTATGCTAAACCAATTAAGACAGAGAAAGACAAATATGATTTCACTCATCTGTGGAATTTAGGAAACAAAACAGATGAACATACAGGAAAGGGGAAAAAAGAGAGGGAAGTAAACCATAAGAGACTCAACTATAGAGAACAAACTGAAGGTTGATGGAGGGAAGTTTTTTGTTATTATATATATATAATATACAATATATATTTTATATATTATAGTTTTATAATATACATAAAATATATATTTTTATTAAAGTTCGATTTGCCAACATATAGCATAACACCCAGTGCTTATTCCATCAAGTGCCCCCCTCAATGCCCATCACCCAGTCACCCCATCCCCCTGCCCACCTCCCCTTCTACCACCCCTTGTTCGTTTCCCAGAGTTAGGGAGTCTCTCGTGTTTTGTCACCCTCTCTGATATTTTCCACTCATTTTCCCTCCTTCCCCCTATAATCCCTTTCACTATTTCTTATATTCCCTGTATGAGTGAAACCATATAATGATTCTCCTTCTCCGACTGACTTACTTCACTCAGCATAATACCCTCCATATTCATCTATTTATTTATGACAGAGAGAGAGAGAGAGAGAGAGGCAGAGACACAGGAGGAAGGAGAAGCAGTCTCCACGCCGGGAGCCAGACGCAGGACTCGATCCCGGGACTCCAGGATCGCGCCCTGGGCCAAAGGCAGGCGCTAAACCGCTGAGCCACCCAGGGATCCCCGTATTCGTCGTTTCTAATGGTTGAGTAATATTCCATTGTATATACAGACCACATCTTCTTTATCCATTCATCTGTCAGTGGATACCGAGGCTCCTTCCACAGTTTGGCTATTGTGGACATTGTTGCTATAAACATTGGGGTGCAGGTGTCCCAGCATTCCCCTGCATCTGTATCTTTGGGGTAAATACTCAGTGCAGTCCCTGGGTCATGGGTCAGATCTATTTATAATTCTTTGAGGAACCTCCACACAGTTTTCCAGAGTGGCTGTACCAGTTCACATTCCCACCAACAGTGCAAGAGGGTTCCCCTTTCTCTATATCCTCTCCAACATTTGTTGTCGATGGAGGGAAGTTTGTGGAGAATGGGCACCCATTTAGGGTGATGGATATTAAGGAGGGCACTTGTTATTATGAGTATTGTGTGTTGTATGTAAGTGATGAATCACTGAATTCTATTCCTGAAACCAATATTACACTATGTTAACTAACTAAAATTTAAATTAAACTAAATTAAATTTAAATTTAGAGGAAAAAAATAAAGTTTAGGACTTAAACCACTATAAATAGGCTATTCTGTTAGCTGTAGTTAAAAGTATTCCTAACTGATACAATGATCAGGTTCATTATAAAATATACCACCACTCTTTAGGTGTGTTAATTCATTCAATTAGTTTATAGTCAAATATTAATTGGTCTGGGATATAGTTTGCATATCTCTACTTGATTTCAAGTTTCACTTTCAGAGGCTACCCTAACTTCTCTCATTTCTAATTCCACTACCCTAATCATGCAACCACTTCAACTGTCACAGCACTGAATACCTCAGGTCTGCTTTCCCAGCACGCCTTTCCCTGATCTGTTACTTCTTCCAAATCTTTCCAACTTGTGCAAGGTTGCAGGCATTTCTGAATCAAAATAATCTCTTTTATTGAGATAAATAATTGATTTCATTGTTGGAAGAATCAGAATACAATTGATGCTATCATCAACAAAAGCTATTAGAATTCCATTTGTGGGAGTTTCGATACTATGTTCATTTACTTATTCTTTATCTTATTCCAGTTTCAAGAGGTAAATATAAGATGTTTTAGGCTTTTCCTTTGGTGGTTTCTTACCTAACAGAGGAACAACAGTAGTCCTATATTTCCATTTGTCCTATTTATTCTTTGTTCCTTTTCCCCTCTTTTCTCGTCTTCCTTTGGATTATGTTTTGAGTCCCTCTTATCTCCTCTATTGACAAATTACCCACACCTTTTAAATTTTTTCAGCAATTGCTCTAAGCTTTACAATATGCATCTTTAACTTATCACCATCTACCTTTGAATGTTACAGCATTTAACACACAACATAAGAATCTCTTAATGATATACTTGCATCCTATCTCCTCTATTCTTTCTGCTATTGTGCTCATACATTCTACCTCTATAAATGTTATAAATCCCATAATATACTGTTTTTATTTGTACTTTAAGTAGTTCTCTCTCTTTTAAAGATATTAAAAATAAGAAAAATGTCTGTTATATTACTCACATATTTACCATTCTTTTGTGTAATTCATGGGTCCATCTAGTATCCTTTTCCTTCATGCATAAAACACTTCATTTAGCATTCCTTGTAGTAGAAGTTCACTAGCGATGAATTCTCTTGGCTTTGGCTCAACCGAAATGTCCTTATTTTGCCTTCATCTTTGAAGAGCATTTTCATTGGATACAAAATTCTAGGTTGACAGTGTTTTTCTTGTAATACTTTAAAGACATTCCACCATCTTCTGGTGTGCATTATTTTTGATGACATACCAATGATTAATCTCATCTTCAAGATTTTCTCTTTATCACTGGTTTTCATAAATTAATTCTATAGTGCCTTGATGAGGTTTGTGTTTATGCTGCTTGTGGTTCACTGGGATTCTTGATATGTTGAAGAGAATTTTCAGCGGATTCAGAATAATCTGGAAGTTGAACAAGATAATTACAAAATTGTACACTGTGTTTCATTCTTAACATGTTGTTAAAGGTAAATGAAGAGTGCTTAACCACTATTCGCAGCTCCTAAGCAGCTTCTTCTTTTTAACCATGGTTTCAGAAACCAGGTACTGAAAAGAAAGTTTGGGAAATTGTTCTGTCTGCTGTCCTGATCAGATTCTAAACACTGTAATTGCATAATTTCCCTCTACATGGCAAAACTGTAAAAAGGAGAAAGGAAAAAAGTTGTGTGAATTAGTATGTTTTGCATAATGGCCTTTTCAACATTTTCTCCTATTTTCACTAAGCTGTTTCTTTTTTAAAAAAATCTCCAGGTATGGTTTATAGTTGAATATTAATCGGGATGAGGTCCACTTCTAAAGTGAGACAGAGCTGTAAATAATTTATCCTGGGGATGTGTTCTGGATTGGACCTTGTCAACATGATATCTGGCCAGGCAGATAAAACACTCCAGGCAGAGTATAATAAGGATTACAATACTGATTGCCCAACCTCTATAATGATTCCTGATTCTATGACCACTGGGGCAGGCCTTGTTGGTTGGCAAATGTTAACAGAATTACTGCACAATTATTATTCATGAGGAAGGTCAAAGCTTCATGATAAAGGGCAACAAATAAGAGAATGATCCTGCATAAAGGCAGGATAAAAATAGGGTTAGAGATAAATCCTTCTCTCTCCTTATTGAACCATTCATAGTTTTTTTTTTAATTTTTTTTAATTTTTATTTATTTATGATAGTCACACAGAGAGAGAGAGAGGCAGAGACACAGGCAGAGAGAGAAGCAGGCTCTATGCACCGGGAGCCCGATGTGGGATTTGATCCCAGGTCTCCAGGATCGCGCCCTGGGCCAAAGGCAGGCGCCAAACCGCTGCGCCACCCAGGGATCCCCCATTCATAGTTATTATTCCTAATTCAAAAATTATTATATTTCTCATATCACCAGCTAGACAGAAAGGAACTAACATATAGAGGGTACCTACTATATTCTAAGCACTCTATGAAGGGTTTTGATAACATTATTTAATATTTACAACTATAGGAGGAGGAAACTATCTAACTCCATGTTACAGATAAGTACATTGAGATTCAAGAACCTCCAAAATCACACAGCTGGTAACTGGAATTTGCCTCTAGGTCTGCCTGGCCTCAAAACTTCCTGCTTTAGCTGCCACACAGTGCATTCAGCTCCATCTTCTAAAAAGGACTTCCTGCGGGGCGCATCACTGGCTCAGCTGGAGAAGCATGTAACTCTTGATCTCAGGGTTATGAGTTTAAGCCACATGTTGGGTGTAAAGATTACTAAAAATAAATAAACTTTTTTTTAAAAAAGTACTTACTGAGTCAACTATCCTTTGGCTTCATGTCAACAGGCTGGCATTCTCTAAGTCACTTGCTTAGATGGAAAAACCCACTCCTCCTGTCACATGATTGTGTACACTATCTATAAGGGAATAATATGAATGAAGAGCTATGGACCATTTTCAAAGTACTGGGATAGTGCTTGTCTCAGACAGAGTGATGATATTGCCATGACCCAGATTCACTGACAAGATGTTCAGAAGGGAATCCTCCATGAACACAAAGTCCTGTGGCCTCTGGAACTCTCCTGTCAAGAAGTCTAGATTGGGGCAACTGCTTGCAGCCTCTTAGGTGGCATGGATCTCCTAGTGAGCTGACTGTTTACTTGTCTCACTCAGGCTGTAGGTGCTCCTGATCTATATTGTAGAGTCCTACTTATCTGTCCCATCCTTGGGACAGGGGGCAAGGGCACGTGGCAGAGGAGGAAGGCTTAGGAAAAGGAAGAAATTGAGGGGACTGGAACTGTCAAGACCAAGCATTCTTTACTGTATTAAAACAAGGCATGTGCTAATGAAACTTAATTTGTGAGAAGTGGACCAAATGTGTGGAATGTTCACAGTTTTCTGCCTGAACTCCAGCCTTAGGACAGTATTTTATATACTAGCTGTTTTGTAGTTTTCTATTTTTGCCATAATATCTATGAGATATAGCAAAAGATCTCTTGACTTAGAATCAGGAGACCTCAGCTGTATTTCTGACTCTGCCACCTTCTAGCTGTGTGACCTTAGACAACTACTTTACCCTCTCTGGGCTTCAGTTTCTTAGCTATTAGATGAGAAATTGGTACTAGTGACTCACTATCATTCTATGTTTCTGTGGTGACAGAAATCTCAACAGTGAGGCTGGAAAGCTTTAAAGAAAAAAAAACCTTATTATTCCAGATTATATTCATCTAGGCTAGCTTTATTTAAGTGGCTGATTTCATTCCCAGTTTTCCCTGAAGCTATGGAATAGAAATCCATAATGAACCATTTTTTTAGAATAACAACAAATACCTTTTTAATTTAATAAAATCTAGATGACAAAACAGAATATATATTTAAAAATGAATTACAATATATAGTAGTTAAGACTAAATGAAATCACATCTGTAAAATGCCAAGCAAGGCACGCCACGCATAATAGGCACTAAGAAATGCTAGTTGCATGTATCATTTCTTCCTCTCCTATAGCACCCTCCTATAATTAATCTCTTAAGGAGACCTTAAAATATATTACAGTTCTGGGACACATAGGTGGCTCAGTGATTGAGCATCTGCCTTTGGCTCAGGTTGTGATCCCAGGGTCCTGGAATCGAATCCCACGTCAGGCTCCTGCAGAGTCTGCTTCTCCCTCTGCCTATGTCTCTGCCTCTCTCTGTGTGTCGATCTGAATAAAAAAATAAAATATTTTAAATATATATTATATATATATTTTACATATAATATATTATACTATATATATATATATATATATATATATATATATATATACAGTTCTCTCAATTCTATGGTTCTGGGTCCCCTTTTGATCTTCTTGTACCCTTTCTCCTACTTCCATCATCTCTTCAAAAGGAATGACTCACCCTCTTATCCTCTACCTCCAGAATAAGTTCTCAGGTAATAACCTCTGTTGTCTCTAGCAGAATATGCCCAATATCTGCTCACATCAGGGCCAGACCATGGATCTGTTCCTTGTTCCTCAGGTCAGACAGACGCTGCTTGGGTGGAGTTCACTCCCTTGCCCGTCCTTCTTTGAAGTATCCTCTATTTTCCTGGATTCACAGTTAACACTTAATTGCCAGTTTATGAATGGTACAAAGATTAGTAAACTGGATTCTGAACTTGAAAATCTATCACATGTACCCAGGGGCCATAGGGAAAAGAGGGGGTGTCTTATACTTTGTGTACTAACAGGCAATTATTTCCTATGATCTTCCTGAGTAACCTCCATACCCAGATTCAAAGAGCTGATACTTTTGGAGACTTAAGGATGGCTGACTGCACTTTGCAGGTTTCCTGAGTATTTGTAAGGGGTTAGAGCCTTGATCCCTGCACTGAGAGCTGGGCAGTCGTCTTCCCTTCAGACAGGACTTCAGAAGGGGAGAGAGAGAGGGTTGCCTAGATGAGGTAGGCGACACTGGATGGGTGATAAACTGTGTAGCTGCCCCCTCAGTTCTGATTGCTCTGTCCCTTTTGTCTAGGAGGCTGGATCCTTTCCATCCATAACTACAACCTGTAATGTTTAACTGTAATACCCTGGAGAACAGGGACTAGGCCACGTTTATTTCATATTCCCCAAGCACAGTGCATGGGAGGAAACAGACCTTAATAGATGTATGTTAGATGTTAAATTAAAAAACAGGCTTTTACTGACCTTTAAGTGCAGACAGACCTCAAGGTGGCCTCCATGATCCTGTCTCCAGTTGTTTACACTTTTGTGTGATCCTCTCCGCTTGTATATAGGCAGCACCTGTGACTTGCTTTGAATCAAGAGAATATAGTAAGGATGATGAGGTGTCATTCCCATGATTATCTTAAATTATGGAAAACCCTCTCTTGACAGGCAACAAAAGCAAAACTAGACAAATGGGACTACATCAAACTTAAAAACCTCTGTATATCAAAGGAAACAATCAACAGAGTGAAAAGGCAACCTAAGGAATGGGAGAAAATATTAGCAAATCGTCTATCTAATAAAAGGTTAATATACAGAACACAGAAAGAACTCATACAGCTCATCCATAAAAAACAAATAAACTTTAAAAATGGCCAAAGAACTTATATGGACATTTTTTCAATGAAGATAGAAAAATGGCCAACAAACATATGAAAAGATGTTCAACGTCACTAATCATCAGAGAACCCCGCAAATCAAAATCACAGTGACCTATCACCTCCCACCTTTTAGGATGACCACTACCCCCACTCAAAAAAAAATCTGAAAACAAAAGTTAAACCCAGAAAATAACAAGCGCTGGTACAGATATGGAGAAAAGAGAACCCTCATGTACTGTTGGTGGGAATGTAAAATGGTGCAGCCTCTATGGAAAACGGTGTACAGGTTCCCCCCAAATTAAAAATAGACCATATGATCTAGCAATACCATTTCTGAGTATAGATCCTACAGAATTGAAAATGGGATCTTGAAAAGATATTTGCACACCTATGTTCACTGTACCATTATTCATAAGAGCCAGCAGCCATTAGAAACGACAAATACCCACCATTTGCTTCAACGTGGATAGAACTGGAGGGTATTATGCTGAGTGAAGTAAGTCAATCGGAGAAGGACAAACATTATATGGTCTCATTCATTGGGGAATATAAAAAATAGTGAAAGGGAATAAAGGGGAAAGGAGAGAAAATGAGTGGGAAATATCAGTGAGGGTGACAAAAAATGAGAGACTCCTAACTCTGAGAAATGAACAAGGGGTAGTGGAAGGGAGGCAAACGGGAGGATGGGGTGACTGGATCACGGGCACTGAGGGGGGCACTTGACGGGATGAGCACTGGGTGTTATGCTATATGTTGGCAAATCGAACTCCAATAAAAAAAATATACCAAAAAAGGGGATCCCTGGATGGCTCAGCAGTTTAGTCCCTGCCTTCGGCCCAGGGCATGGTCCTGGAGTCCCAGGATCCAGTCCCACATCAGGCTCCCTGCATGGAGCCTGCTTCTCTCTCTGTCTCTGCCTCCCTCTCTCTGTGTGTGTCTCTCAGGAATAAATAAATAAAATCTTTAAATATATATATACAAAAAAATAAATAAACCTATCTTCTAGTTTACAAAAAAAAAAAAAAAAAGCCAGAAGGTGGAAGCAACCTAAATGTCCCTCAATGGATAGATGGATAGAGAAATGTGGCATATGATATGATTGTACTCATATGTGGAATTTAAGAAACAAAACAAATGAGCAAAGAGGGAAAAGAGAGAGAAAGAGACAAAACAAAACAAAACACAGACTCTTAAGTGTAGAGAACAAACTGAAGGTTACCAGAGGGGCGGTGGATGGACAGGTTCAGTGAAATAGGTGAGGGGGATTAAGGAGTGCACTTGTCATGATGAACACCAAGTGATGTATGGAAATGTTGAATCACTATATTGTACACCTGAAATTAATATTACACTGTAGGTTAACAAACTGGAATTTTTTAAAAGATTTATTTATTCATGAGAGACAGAGAGAGGCAGACATAGAGGCAGAAGCAAGCTCCTCGCAAGGAGCCTGATGCGGGACTCGATCCTGGACCCCAGGATCATGCCCTGAGCTGAAGGCAGACGCTCAACTGCTGAGCCACCCAGGTGTCCCAACAAACTGGAATTTAAATGAAGACTTTAAAAAATAAAATTTGTGAAACTTTGCATAGAAAAAAAAATGTGGTATATACATACAATGGATTACTATTCAACTTTTTAAAAGAAGTCTTATAATAAGCTACAACATGGATAAACCTTGAAGACATTATGCTAAGTGAAATAAGCCAGTCACAAAAATACAATGTATGATTCCCTTATATGAGGTATCTAAAGTCTTTAAACTCAGAACAGCTGGAATACTACAGAGAGAAAAGTGATCACCTCTTACAAGGTAGGAGTGTGCAGAAAAGAAAGGGAGGGGATATATCAGAGGATAAAATGGCATGGAGAGGGAGCCTTTGTAAGCTGCTTCAGGAAAGCAGTACAGTGCACAATCGGGAACTTTAGAAATCTGCTCCTGAGAGTCTTCCTTGCCTGAAAAGTGCTCAATGGGGAAATAGCACAGAATCACAGGAGGGGCAGTGAGGTCTCAATATTCCCGCAGACACAAAGAACAGGGGTGCTTGGGAAAAAGCTCAACTTGTGCCATAAACCACAAGCCGCAGTCGGATTGGGGGAACGATGTTGTCCTATGTCCCATTAAAGGACTGGAACGCAGCCACCCTCTACGGGCATCCAAGTGGAACACATGCGCACTCAAGTGGGTGAACGTCCCAGGGCCTGGCAGTGGAGAGAAGCGGGCTGTACTCCGTTCCTCCGGGAGAGGCAGAGCCAGTGAGCACACAAGACAGCAAAAGCCCTGCCACTGACCAGCACCCTTCAAATTGTAGGAATCTGTTCCCCCATGCCTGCCCACAGGAGGATCTAAGTCAGTGTCCACTGAGAGACTACAGTTCGGTACATGGGCAGAGCTCTTGTCTCCAGGGCTGAAGATCTGGCCACCACCATTTTTCCCCTCCTTTTACCCTGGAGAGGTGAGACTCCAAGGAACAAATGCCTAATAGGGCAAACAACTTACACTGAACCCTGCCATCTGGCAAGGGGCGGGGTTATCTCTGCCCAGGCACAGACACCTGAGAATCAGTGCAGTAGGCTCCTCCCCCAGAATACCAGCTGGAAGAACAGGGGAACAGCGAGTTTACTGATCAAACAGCACTGGAAAGCTCCAAGACTGAGGGAAAATAGTATATAGAACTCAAGGGCTTTTGCCTTATGATTCGTTTATCTTTCAGGTTAAAAATTTCCAACGTTCTTTCTCTTTTCTTGTTTTAACTACAGTATTTTATCAACTCTTCATTTTTAAGTTTTTTCCTTTTTGACTTTCATATTTTTACAATTACAAGACATAGATAGTCTTCATTTTTGGCTTCCTTTCTTCCAATGTATACAATTTAAGTTTTGTAGATATATAAGTTTTTTTTGGGGGGGGGTTGTCTTGTTTTGTTTTGTTTTATAGTTTTGGAATTTAGTACCTTCTAACATATGGACCAAAATATACTCAGAACCAAATGAAACACCATGTTAGTCCACTCTGTGAAATTATATTCTCTCTTCTTTCCCATTTCACCCCCCTCTTTTGTCTTCTTGTTTTTGTTTTTGTTGTTGCTGTTGTTTCTCCATATAAGTTTTCCTTTTTTAATATAAATTTGGAATTTAGTACGTTCTAACATATAGACCAAAATACACTCAGAACCAAGAGGATCACTGTCTTGGTCTACTCTGTGAGACTATATTCTCTCTCCCCCACCACTTTCTTCCCCTCCCTTTTTAAATTTTTCACTTTTTTAAAATTTGTTTTTCACTTTCATGGTCTTTTTAAAATTCTTTTTCTTTTATGACTGGTCCCTGATCTCTTCATAATTGTCTAGGGTATATTTTACTTAGGTCATGGTTGATATTTTTGACTCTGCTCACTCATACAGCCATTCTGCACTGGACAAAATGACTAGAAGGAAGAATTCACCACAAAAGAAAGAACCAGAAGTAATACTCTCTGCTACAGATGTAATGGATATGGATTTAAGTAAGATGTCACTGATACAATACAGGATTACAATTATAAAATTACTGGTGGCTCTTGAAAAAAGCATAAAAGACTCTAGAGATTCTCTTACTGCAAAATTGAGATCTAATCAGGCCGAAATTATAAATACCTTAACTGAGATGCAGTCTAAACTGGATACTCTAACAGCTAGGATTAATGAGGCAGAAGAGAAAGTGAGTGATGTAGAAGACAAGTTGATGGAAAGGATGGAAGCTGAGGAAAAGAGAGAAAAACAACTAAGAGCCCATGAGGAGAGACTTCAGGAATTAACTGATAGTTTGAGAAAGAATAATATTCACCTTATTGGGATTCCAGAGACATAGAGAGAAAGAGAGGACCAGAAAGTATGTTTGAACAAATCAAAGAGGAGAACTGCCCTAATCTAGGGAAGGAAACAGGCATACATATCCAAGAGATGGGGAGAAACCTCCCCCCCAAATCAACAAAAAACAATGAACAACTTGACACATAATAGTGAAGCTTGGAAATTTCAGAGATAAAAGGAAAATACTAAAAGCAGCTCAAGACAAGAGATTCCTAACTTACATGGAGAGAAATATCAGATTAACAGCAGACCTATCCACAGAGAACTGGCAGGCCAGAAAAGCCTGGCATGATATATTCAGGGTACTAAATGAGAAAAACATGCAGCCCAAACTACTTTATCCAGCAAGGCTGTCATTCAGAATAGAAGGAGAGATAAAGAGCTTCCAGGATAGACAGAAACTGAAAGAATACATGACCACCAAATCAGCTCTACAAGAAATATTAAGGGGGACCCTGTAAGCAAAGAGGGAGCCCAAAGAAACAACCTGTAGAAACAGAGACTGTATAGGTAATACTATTATTTGCAAGATGAAAAATTGCTAGAGATTTGTTATACAATATGCATATAGCTAACACTATGGTATTGCACAAATGGTTAAAAATGGTTGAGTTGGTAAATTTTATGTGGGTTTTTTTCACAATTAAAAGAAAAGACTATCTTGCTAGCAGACTACTCTGTAGACTCTCCTTGCTGGCTTGATGAAGTAAACAGCCATACTGGGTGAGCCCACGTGATAAGGAACTGCAGGCAGCTTCTAGAAACCACAGGTGGCCTCAACCAACAGCCAGAAAGAAGCCAACATCGTTAGTCGAGGAAATGAATTCTACCAGTGCCAACAACTGGAGCTCGCAAGTGGATTCTTCTTTGGCCATACTCCCACATGAGAATGCAGCCTGGCTGATGCCTTGAGTAGAGAGGAACCAGATAAGCCATGCCTGGACTCCCAACCTACAGAAACTGCAATAATAAATGTATGTAATTTAAGCCACTATGTTTGTGGTCATTTGTTATGTGGCAAAAGATAACCAATACAAAAGGGATGGTATAAAAAACTTGCTTCCAAATAACTGCCTTGCTCCTGTGGAACCCTAAATAAAAGGGCTCATGGTGGATACTAAAGGCCCTTGGGCCAACAAGACCAGTCTTAAGTTATAAACATTCAGAGACTTGGAATATATTCATGTCTTTGCCTGAAAGTCACTCAGCTTATACATCTGCTGGTTTCCAGGAGGTATTTTCTACAGATTTAACACAATTGCCAAGAAGAGGGAAAAAAGTCATGGTCACGTGTCTTAAAGTTCAACCCCAGGGTCTCAGGGTCTCTCTACCATAATTCTTTATGATCTTCAGTGAGAGCCCCATGGATACAATAGTAACAGCCTGGGATAGGTTTAGACTAGGATAATAAATTTATAGATTTCATCTTATAAATACATAGGGATATGTATGGGATAACTTGTTATAACATGAGAATGTCTCTGCCTCTGTCTAATGATACAACCTCTCATTCTTTGGTTTGTTATAGGCATTCTTTATGGCAATGGTCAGAAATGAGCAGAACTGGGCATATCCATGGGATTTCAAATATGATCACCCCTATTTCTGCATGTTTCCAAACAATATCTACCACTCCTGATCTGTCTTTGACCAAAGAGATTCTTATCCCCACTTCTTGTCAAGCCAGTGGAATGGAGACTTTCTGACCTTTTGGCTCCCTTTTTCCTTACAAGTGTATAAAGTGGAAGTAGCTAGGGGTGGGGTGTGCTGTGAGATGGACAAAAGTAGGCAATAGGGATAATTGGAAGCATGCAGGCCATCCATCCCATCTGTGGCCATGCTGAGCCAGAAACTCAAATGTGGTTAGTCTTCCATGGGAGGTCAAAGTCATTGTCTCAGACCTCCACAACTTCCCAGATGTGCCAGCAGAAAAGAAAGGACTTTCTTGGTGCCAATGAGAAAAGACACTGATTGGCATGGCTTGGAACACAATATTGACAAAGCAGGTGGCACACTCTGATTGGCAGCCCCCTTATTACCACCAAGGAGAAGCATCTATTTGTGTGTAGGGGGAAAATAATTTTTCAAAAGCAGGAAATGCTTTTCTGGGAAACAACTAGCCATCCATTACAAGCCCTGACCTTTCCTCTTGTTCAGTTTATTTCAGATTATACCATGAAGTCCTAGTTCCAGTCATACCCATGCTCTCTGTGGTGAGCAGTGAGTTCCTCTTTTGCCTAAACTAGTTAGAATCAGATACCATCACTTGCAAACAGGAGGCCTGATTAATATCTTACTTATTACTGATCAGCCTCTTGACTGCAGCCTAAAGTAACGTAATACTTTACATTTACAAAGAGAAGTCTCACACTTTTGGTGGTCCACCCCTAAAGATAAAACAGATTTCCAGGTCCTAATGTATGATTTCTCAAATAAAGAAAAATGATAGAGAAAAAAATCTTGGCCCAAAACAGGGTGTTTTCCTGGGGCTGGCTGTTTTTATTGATCATTCCCAAAGGGTGTCACCCACACATAGAAAGAAGAGACCCCCTCTGGGGAAGACCCAAACACTAGTCTATCCCAAGTATTATAACCTGTGTAATACAGATGTCAGATGTTATCAAAATTTAGCTCGTTTGAGCTAGAGCAAGCATATCTGGAGAGTTATCTCAAATTATACTTTCATGTAATGAGGACCTGAATTCAGTGTTTCTCTGGCTTCACATCAACAAAATTACATCCCTGCTCACCTAGCACTTCCAGGAATCTTCCCAAGGACACACTCAGAAACCTGGGCCATATTTGGACAGAAAGATGTTCATCAAAGCATTATTTATCATTGAAAAAATCTAAATCTTCAACAAGAGAATGGTAATAAACTCCACAGAATTGAACTCTAAGAAGCTATTACAGTTTTTTAAAAATTTAAAAATACCTAATGACATGGAAAAATACACCACAAATGTTAATAGTAATAAAGCTAACAGGCCAGGTGCTATGCTGAGTACTTTACACGTATTACCTCATTTAATCCTCACAACAACTAACTATATTAAGGATATTCTTATTTACTCATCATAGACATAGAAATGGTGACTTACCAAGGTTAAGTAGATGACATGGTCACACAGATGGGGCATTCAATTCCAAAGTTGTAGTAGCTAAGCAGCCACCACACTGCTCTGAAAGATAGAAATTATAGTTATAGGATACCAATGTTATCATTACATGCATACACATAGAGGTAATTTTTAAAATATTTTTAAAGGTACAACAAAAAAGGACAAACCAGTCAGAACGGACACTACAACCAATCAGAATGGAAGCCAGATGTAAACAACCAAAATGGCATCTAGTTTGTTAGCCTTTGCTGTATAACAAACTACCCCCAAAACAGTAGCTTAAAACAGCCATTTTATTGGCTCATGATTCTTTGAGTTGATGTGGCCTGAGATCAGCAAGGTGGTTATTCTGTTGGTTTTGCCTCGAGTCACTGGTATGACTACAAACACCTGACAGCTCAATTGGGATGGGATGGCCCAAGATGGCCTCACTTACATATCTTGCAGTTGGTGCTGGCTACCAGCTGGACCCTACTCTTCATGAAGTCTTTTTCTTTAAGATTTTATTTATTTATTTATTTATTTATTTATTTATTTATTTATTTATGAGAGACACACACAGAGAGAGGCAGAGACACAGGCAGAAGGAGAAGCAGGCTCCTTGCAAGGAGCCCAATGCGGTACTCGATCCCAGATCCCAGGATCACGCCCTAAGCCAAAGGCAGACGCTCAATCACTGAGCCACCCAGGCGTCCCTTCATGAGGTCTTTCCTCCTCAAGGAGGCTAACTCAAGTTTCCTCATATGGTGGCAGCAGTGCTCCAAGAGGGCATGAGCAGAATCTTTAAGATCTTTTGAGGTGTTGCTTAGAAGTTACACATCACCACTTCTACAGCATTCTATGGGTCAAGGCAAGTCACAAAGCCAGTCCAGATTCAAGGAATGGGGAAATAGACTCTACCTCTTGATGAGAGGAGCTGCAATGAATTTGTGGCCATTTAAAATCTACTACACTGTATACACCAACTGAGTATCAGCCCTATATGTATATGTACATAGAAAAAAAAGACTGGAAGGAAATCAACCTAACAGGATTATTTTTATGAACTTTTTGTATTTCTGCCATTCTCCAATTTTCTTAATAAATATCTATTACCTTTATAAGTAGAAAACCCTAACACCTTCCATAATAGTTTAACAGGGCAGGTTGCACAGCTTCACTTTGGCACGGAAATCAACATAATTTCTCCTTTCCTAGCTCTGTCACTTCCTAGCTTTGACAGTTTTGTAACCCTTCAGAGCTTCCAATTTTCTCAGCCATAAAGATGGAGCTAACATCACCTATTTCACAAGACAGTTGTAAAGATCAAATGAGACAATGAATATAAAACACCCACAACATGCCTTGGTGGTTTCCCTTCCTCCCACTCCACCTGTACCAAGACCTCCTTAGTTTTATAGGAATTCTCTTTCTCACAAAGCTTAAGCTCTGTTGTAGTAAACTACATACACACACATCTCTAAAAGTAAACTGTATGCCCTGAGGGCTGGTTTCCAGACTTAATCCACTCCCAAGTACCTAGCACAAGACTCAGTAAGTTCTTGTTGATTCATTAACCAAATCAAAGTTTTCCACTTAATCCCTTTTTCTGCAGTTTTAAATATAAATTCCCGTATCAAGAGTAATGTTGGTTATCCAATGTATGTATCCCTGATGATGGAAAAGCCTAACGTGGTTCACCACCATAAGAAAATTCAAATTTCTTATGGTTCTAAGCCTCTACATGTACACAAATACAGTCACAATAGGTTGATTTTTTTTTGTTTGTTTGTTTTTGTTTTTGTTTAGCCATCCACTTTTCAGGATAGGCTCTTCTTGCGGCACCTGGCTCACTCAGTTGGTAGAGCGTGTAACTCTTGGTCTCAGGATTGTGAGTTCAAGCTCCAGGTTAGGTGGAGAGATTACTTAAAAAATACAATCTTATGAAGAAACGGCTCTTCTTGCCATAAGAAGCAATTTCTGTTTTCATAAAAGCATGAAATTAAAACTGGGAAAATAGAATACGTAGAAAAAAGTGAAATAAATTTTAACGAAACAATCATTATTCTGAAAAAACTATGCAACCCAAACTGAAAACAGCCTTGCTTCAACAAGGCAGCTATCACTAGTGCTTAGTTATGGAGGGTCTAATTTACGTCATCAGTAATCACATAGGTAACATGCTCTCATAGTTCCTCCCACAAGTTGATCCAAACAGAGTAGAGAGAAGGGAGTATGAATGGTCATCCATGTATCATGGTGTCAGGAGAGACACAACCTAACGTGGCTTAGGCAGATGCAAATCAATGCTATTTTTAAAGATCTTTGAGAAAGACATTTCATAAACTCCCAGATGACTCACTATGCATAACATCTCCAGAGGGTGGGAAGGGCAACAAAGAGCCTACTTTTGCTTTCTTTTTTACATACAGGATATTGCTAACAAATGCAGAGAATCAATTGTTGAATGTTTGTGGTCATCTGGTGATAGTCCACCTCTCATTCCACACTGAGAAAGCCGTGAGCCCTTTTTATGCTTTGGCTCCTCCTGGAATCCAGGCAGAGTGGCCAAAGCAAGCCCCCAGGGCCTCTGTCTGGGAAGGTGGGTTGTAAAACAAAAACTGCATCTGCAAGAGGCCGGAACACTTGTTCCAGTGGGAACAACTGAAAAAGAGCTATACTCTAATTCAACCGTTCTGAAACATTTTGTTCTCAGGACATTTAAAAATTACTGAAGAATCCAAAAAGCGTATCTTTGAAAATTCTATGAAACATAATACACAAGCTCACATCCCTTTAGTCACCAGAGCAGTGTCATCACACATTCTGTAAATCTGTGATCATTTCAAAATGAAAAGTTAAAGAAAAGGGGGGGTAAGCAGCACAGAGAATGGAGCAAGTAGGGATTACATCAACTTTCAACAGCGATGGAAGCCAGAAGGTAACCTGACATCACCACTACGCTGAAAGAAAATAACATCCAACCCCAAACTCTATAAACAGTGAAAGAAATCCTTCAAGATGAATTGAAGACACATTTAGACAACCAACGCAGAAAATTTTTCTGTACTGAAGGAAATTGCGAAAAGTGCCCGTCAGGCAGGAGAGTGTTTCCACAAGGAAGGTCAGAGATTTAACAAAGAATAAGGAGGAAAAAAAATTAGGAAAGAACGCTGTGCTGACTCTAAAAATTACAAGTATGAGAGAAAAATTATTGAGGAATTCAAATAGTTTACCTTAGGAAACTGTAGAAAACACAAGAATATACAAGCACGCATTACGTTAGTCATCAGAGCAGTGACTTCATCACACACACACATCAGGTCGCCTCTGGAAAATTCCCACAAGAATGAAAAGGGGCAGTGACGCCTCACTATTATTATGAAACTCGTTTTGACAGACTCCCTGAAAGGACCCTGGGATCTGCAGGGTCCCCCACAGCACAGTTTAGAGAACCGCTGCTCTCATCCTCGTGTTGCCCAGGGCAGGTTCTTTCTCCTGAGTTCCACTCCCGACCGGCCAAGGGAGAAACGGCAAGGTCACCGGCCCGGGTTCACAAGAGGAACTACTCTTTTTCCTTTCGCAAAGGTGACCGGGTGACGCACAAGCTAGAAAGTCGGGTTTCCGGGGAGGCGTCGAGAGGCGCCGCGAGAGGGCGCCCCGAGAGAAGCCCGCGGCGCGCCTCGCCCCTCCCGCCCCCCGCCCGCGCCCCCGCCCGCGCCCGCGCCTGCGCCCGCCGGGTTCACACGGAAGCCCGGAAGAGGGGGAGGCGCCCGGAAGAGGGGGGCGGTCGCGACCTCATTGGACGAGCTGCCTCCGCCTCACGCCCGGAGGCGGGGCTACTTGGCCCTAAAAAGCGGGACCCGGCGGCCGCTAAAGCGCGCCGTTCTGGTCGCAGTCTGGCCGACGTGCTCGTTGCTCGCCGAGGTCCGCCGGGTCATGGTGCCAGCCTGACTGGGAAGAGGACGCTCCGGGGAGACGAATGAGGAACCACCTCCTACTACTGTTCAAGTACAGGGGCCTGGTCCGCAAAGGGAAGAAAAGCAAAAGACGAAAATGGCTAAATTCGTGATCCGCCCGGCCACCGCCGCCGACTGCAGTGACATCCTGCGGCTGATCAAGGTAGCGGGAGGCCCGGGCCGCCCCTGGGGCGGGGGAGGGGGAAGGTGGGGAGCGGCTCCGGCGGGTTCCCCTTTGTCCGCCCGCCCCCCCTCCCCCAGCTTCAGCCGGGCCGCTCGATTCTGGGAACGAATCGCCGCCCCGTCCACCCCGTTCCCTCTGAGCTGCCTGGGCCAGGGCCTCACTTAGTTTTCTCCCTCTCTCCCTTTCTCCCATGTGCATCGCCCCAGGAACTGGCTAAATACGAATACATGGAAGAGCAAGTAATGTTAACTGAAAAAGGTAACGCGACTGTACCAGGGCGGGGGAAGGGTGTCTGGTACTTGGCATCTTCACCGAGGCCGTCACTGTCCCCGATGCCCCTTCTTGCAGATCTACTAGAGGATGGTTTCGGAGAGCACCCTTTCTACCACTGCCTGGTTGCAGAAGTGCCCAAGGAGCACCAGTCTCCGGAAGGTAACGCCCCCCCGCTTCCAGAAGCCAAACACCAAGTGTTGTATAAAACATAGTGTCTGTTGTGTAGAACCACTGACAACGCAGGCCAAAGTTACTGAGAAATTGGCCAGAAATAATAGCCAGTGTTCAAACTACTGAGGAAAAAGAAAATAGATGTCCTGCACATAATAATAGGGCGGGTTGAAAGAGCTGTTTAAGTAAGTATCAGAATGCTGTGGAGACCTGGAAGGGTTAGGTATAATGTCATTTATTGTAATTCAGTTCTTGTTTGACCCTAACGTAACCTTTTTTGTAATTGTGTTAAATCACATTTTTTTCTTTAATTTGTCCCAATCTTCAGGTTACAGTCTCTAGCTTCGCCATGTACATGGCCCTTCCGTGTACATGGATGGGCGGGGAGGTAACTAAAAGATCCTTTACACAATAAAGTAGATGATCATGATAAATGAGGTAAGGTCCTATTATCACACACTTAAAACACGGTAGATCAGAAACTCCAGTGTACTCTCTTCCTGTGTTTGCAAAGGACTATAAAATGGCTAGAAAGTTTAATTTGAAACCTTTGCCTCCATTTGAAATTATAGACACCCTATTTTTATAGGGAGTCAGATTGTTTTATTTTTTTTTTGCTGGTCCCTGTTGACTGGTCAGAAGACAGAGCTAAAAGGGGAAGTTGTTTGGGTGGGTGCTTCACTTTTTTCTTAAGTCTCTTCCCCAAGCTAGAAGAAATGAACGGAAAACATAAGGGATGAGGTACTTTTTGGAGGTATGTGGATGTTACATGAGAGCTATTTCTGGGTACCTCTGCTTCTTCTGGCTTAAAACTGGGGAGAGCAAATTGAAAATCTGAATTGGAAGGCAAGTTCTGAAATTAAACGTTACACTTTTGATGGCCTGATGTCCTGACCTTAAGGAAGCAGAGTTTCTAATCTACAAATATTTACTATTCTGAACTGCCGTGTAAACCCGACTTATTCCCAAGTCAACATACCAATATATCAATAGGATGTGAATAATGTGTGTGTTTAGTTTAAGACTACAGCAGTTTTGCTCTGGCAAGTAATGAAAGTCTCACTTCCTGGGGTGTGAGATCCAGCAGATCGCAGAGTGGCCAGTCCCATGATTTTAGCCTCGCTTCAGCTAGCTCTAATGTGTGCTTTTTGCAAATACATGTCCTGAGAACAGTGAGATCATCCAACAGTGGCCTGGACTGCACTAGCATAAAAATCAGGAGACAGTCCCATTTCAGTGCCTACTTACTTCTATAATACGTGCATGTTTATTTTCTAAAACCTATGATAGGCTTCTGATTTTGCAGCTACAACTTTTATGGGTTGCTTTTCATTCACATCTCATGTGATATTCTTATTACAGGACACAGTGTTGTGGGTTTTGCCATGTACTACTTTACCTATGACCCATGGATTGGCAAACTGTTGTATCTTGAGGACTTCTTCGTAATGAGTGATTATAGAGGTATGGCTGAGTTTAGGAGGAGATGCCCTAAAAAGAAACCAGGACTTAACATCCTGAAGATGACTTTTTAAATGGTACTTCTCTTTCTTTTAGGCTTTGGCATAGGATCAGAAATTCTGAAGAACCTAAGCCAGGTACGTCTTGGTTTGGGGGAGGGGCAGGGGGTTTGGTTTCCAGATTTGTAAGGGTTACTGAATTATTTTAATGACTGGAACAGATTTGGGTCTTGGAAAGCAGGTGAAATGTCACTGAGTTTGTTTTACTCTCCCTTATAATAGGTTGCAATGAAATGTCGCTGCAGCAGCATGCACTTCTTGGTAGCAGAATGGAATGAACCATCTATCAACTTCTACAAAAGAAGAGGTGCTTCTGACCTGTCCAGCGAAGAGGGATGGAGACTCTTCAAGATCGACAAGGAGTACTTGCTAAAAATGGCAGCAGAGGAGTAAGGCGTGCCGGTGCAGACGATGACAGCTTCCATTCTATTTTAGATTAAGTTCTCAACTGATCTTGCTTTCTATCCTGTTTGTAGTCAAATAATAGAATGAACACCCATTCCAAAGCTTTATTACCAGTGGCGTTGTTGCATGTTTGAAATGCGGTCTGTTGAAGATGGCAATCTTGTATGCAGTTTGGAGTCAGATTTCTCCTTGAACATCTTTTGATAAACAAGGTGGTATGATCTTAATGTATATGAAAAAAACTTCATTCTTGTGAGTCATTTAAATGTGTACAATGTACACACTGGTACTTAGAGTTTCTGTTTTGATTCTTTTTTAATAAACTGCCCTTTGATTTAATTGGTATACGCATTTTGACTAATCTTTATTTCTCGAGACATTTTTCTTGCTGTTGAATGCAAAGTAAAAATGGCCAAGAAACATTAACTTGATAACCTTAAAATTGTTTACAGCCCATTTTTAACCCAATTTAAAGTGGTCATGAGCTGTTTGTTCTCAAAGTCTAGAAAGAAGCCAGTTGAATTCCATGGTTTTCTAGGAAGCAGCATGCAAAATGACTTTACACTGGTGACACTGTATGCTTCACCTGACAGAATTTTCAAAAGCTGAGCACCAGGTTAGAAAGTGAAGCCCAAAAAAAAAAAAAAAAAAAAAAAAAAAAAAGAAAGTGAAGCCCATTTGTTAACCAAGTGAAAGGCGGAGATGGAATTCTCAATCACTGGGAATGGAAGGGGGCACACATCTTTCCCACAACACAAAGATGCCATGAGGCATCTTTCCTGCCTCATCCCATACAAAATGCTATTTGAAGGGAAAGTGGATCACTTTGCTAGTCAGGCAGGCATGAACCAACTTTTTAACAGGAAATGAGCAAATAAAAAGGTTAGAGGCAGGTGCAGGTACCAGTCAGGGAAATTAGTTTATTTGGAGGGCCAGTCTATGGTACTGTAGTACCACAATGGGCTCCTCTGTGGAAAAACCAATAGTGCTTCAAACAGGGTGGTAAACAAAAGCTTTCTCCAGAACTGAAAGTGAAACTATGAAGGGGCATGAGAAAGAGATAGTCTTAGATAAATATTACGTCTTTAAAAAAAAAAAAAAGTTGTACTTTTCAGTAATCTCTACACCCAACATGGGGCTCGAACTCACAACACCAAAGTCAAAGGTTGTGCACTCCCACCCCTGTTACCTCCTTTTATTACTCATTACATTGAGCTAAATTCCTAAACCCAGCAATTCCCATAAAAAAGAAAATGGTAATTAATAAGAACCACTGTGCTGATTTCCAAAATTAACGTTTCCCAACTCATCAGATACCTGAAAAGCAATGATCCCTCTCTTTCTGTGTTCTCCAGGAAAGAAATACTAAGCTGCTCAGTGAAAGGGGGCTATCGCCTGGCATTCCTTGTTTTGGTATCTGTTCTGTCTTCCTAAATGTCTGTTCTGCCTTCCCTAAACCAGTGGGATCCTGTACTGTACTACTGAATACAAGAGAGCTTTGGGATTTATTGGTGGCTCAGAGAACATGCTATGAAAAGTTTCCAGAGTCCAGGGCCCTGCTGGGATGATAAGTAACTAGAAGAGAGAAGCTGGCAAACATAAAAAGGGTTAATTAAAACACAGAGAGCCTTGTGGGGAAAGAAGGCATTTTGAAGACTGTGTTGTGGAAAGTGGGCCTCTTTGAGGAAAACAATTACATGCTGACTGTGGTTAAATACGTGAATAAATTAGATTAACCAACCGAGTTACAATATAACTCTTTGTTTTCTCGTTCTTCTTAGAGTTTAGCCTAAAAATCCAGTGTTGTCACATGGAAGCTTTTATGAAGGTCATGTCCACTCTCAAGAAGCCCCTCACGTTTAAAATACAGAAGCTGATGCACCACAGTATCAGCCCACTGAATGCTTAGCTGAATTGCAAAGACACCTCTTGAAAACCTAAACCGTAAAACAAATCTGCAAAGCTTGAAATCCTTAGGCAAGTAAGAAAACGTGTTCTGGGAAATTTTATGAAAGGAAATAGAAGACAATGGTAAAACCAGAAAGTGGGGAGAAAGATAGCTTCCTGTAAAGATAACTTTAGGGCAGCCCGGGTGGCTCGGTGGTTTAGTGCCGCTTTCAGCCCAGGGCCTGATCCTGGAGACCCGGGGTCGAGTCTCACGACAGGCTTCCTGCGTGGAGCCTCCTTCTCCCTCTGCCTGTGTCTCTGCCTCTGTGTGTGTGTGTGTCTCATGAATAAATAAACAAAATCTTTTTTTAAAAAAAAGGATGACTTTAAAATTACTATTTTACTAAAATATTATGCCTGACATAATCACTTGGGAAGAAGAATATTTTGGACCTAAGGACTTGCCAATTATTATATCACATAGGATATTTCAGGGTTTTTCCTCTGTGTGTGTTCTAAAACAACTATTTGCTAAGTGTATTATGTTCCTCAAAAAACTTATAATACCAAAATTTCTGAAACTATTAAAATGGGAAGTAGCTGGGTTTGTCTGTGTACAGGCTTATGACATCCTGCTACTAATCCTGCCACGGGGTTGAGAGTAGAGCTGTGGTCTGTCACTGTCCAAACCAGAGCCTAAGATCATCAGCTGCTTGGATTCCATGGGGCAGCCTCTCCAGGGAAAGAAAGTAGACTTTACACAAAAAAGCAGAAGCAGGAAATCTGGGTGGCTCAGCGGTTGAGCGTCTGCCTTCCACTCAGGTTGTGATCCCAGGATCCTGGGATCGAGTCCCACATCGGGCTCCCTGCCGGGAGCCTGCTTCTCCCTCTGCCTCTCTCTCTCTCTCTCTCTCTCTCTCTCTCTCTCTCTCTCTCTCTGTGTGTGTGTGTGTGTGTGTGTGTGTGTGTCTCATGAATGAATAAATAAAATCTTTAAGGAAAAAAAAGGCAGAAGCAACAATTCAGAAGCAGCCTAATGACTTCTGCTTTATACCCACTCTACCCCATCCCATGAGTCCCATTTGCATTGGGCCTCGAATGGATGACACTTAACCACTGTTCCTTGAGACAAGGGAGCTGGCTCTGTTCTGAGAACCTGGCCCCCGTCTCCTGTAGGAGAAGTGGCTTCCGCCCTGACTGTGGCTGGCTCAGCCTCCTGTTCAGGCTCTGCAGGCGACCTTGCCTGCTCCTAGAATTCTGTTTGCTTGACTGGCTACATCTTTGTTTTCTTGTTTCATCATCTCTTCCCATGGATTGTCACCTCTGGGTGACCCTATGCATTATTCTCATCCCTTTTCTTTGGGCCGCCAGTCTAGGCTTCAAGCCAGTCAGCTGTTAGCCACAGCTCAGAAGGAGAGTCCCACAGCCTTACCCAACATCCTCCCTCCATCATCAATGCCTTGCTTGCCTCACCTAAGGCCACCAAATGCCCTTCCTCAGAATGTTCTCCCAGCATCCCATTCTCCCATCACCTCTTTCTTGTGGCTCACATCTGCCCAACAAGTGTTTTAATAGTTTCCAGATGGTTATCAACATAATAGTTAATAATAAGAGCTAACCTTTAGTAGGTACTGCCCAGGAACCAGGCACTACATTTGGCACTCTGTGTACATTTTTTTAAAGATTTTATTTATTTATTCATGAGAGACACACAGAGAGAGACAGAGGCAGAGACACGGGCAGAGGGAGATGCAGGCCCCACGCAAGGAGCCTGATGCGGGACTCAATTCCGGGACTCCAGGATCACGCCCTGGGCCAAAGGCAGGCGCTAAACCACTGAGCCACCCAGGGATTCCCTCTGTGTACATTTTTAATCCTATTCTTGCCAACACACCACAGAGGAAAGTACTATTACTGGTTTCTTTTTATAAGAAGAAACTAAGCCTCTGACAGGTTAAGTTGCCTAAGGCCAGACAACTAGGCCTGGAAATCAAACTCCAAAACCAAATTTCTCAAATCCTGCAGATTCCCTGCCTTACTCTCAAAGTACCTCATATTCCCTATAAGAATGATTGAATTTGGTATTTCATCTGGATTATACCCTAAAGATTGATCGGTACACGCATTTTCTAGATCATCAAAATCGGTAATTCTCAGTACCGGCTCCAGGTGAGAATCACCTAGAAAGCTTTTAAGAAATACTAATGCCCCACCCTAAAAAAACTCCTAATTTAATTGTATTTGCATCTGCACTTCAAAGTGAAGCCAGGATGGAGAGCCACTGATCTAGATGATGACCTCGCAACTGAATCCTAGCTGTAGTTGTGAACACAACCATTTCAGTTTGTGTTTACACTGCTCACCTTAGCACCATGTCATTAACAAAGACCAAGTCCCACCACACAGCATGAAGGAGAACCTTCTAGAGAGTTTTTAGAGAAAAATCACAGAATTGTGTCATCCAAGTACATACAAGGCTGAAACCAAAAACATCCACCCCAGCCATCAGTACTATGTTCCTTTGCAAGCAACAACTTCATTTGATCAAAATATCTTCCCTCATATTAAATCAATGTTGTTCATTTGAATTTTATTAGTTTGGTCATTTTTTTCAGATTTGATTTGTAAATGTATATTGGTTTTACAGTTGTGTAGGAGCTATGAATATAAAATATATCTTGTTTTATGTCTATAGTAATATAATAAAAGTAATTTCTCTAGGGGCCTGTGTGAATTCTTTTTTTTTTTACAGATTTCTTTTTTTCTATTTAAAAAAAATTTTAGTTAGTGAACGAACATGCAGTGCAATATTGGTTTCAGGAGTAGAATTCAGTGATTCATCGCTTACATACAACACTTGGTGCTCATCACATCAAGTGCGTTCCTGAATACCTACCCCCAATTTCGCCTATCCCTCACCCACCTCCCTCCACCAACCCTCAGTTTGTTCTTTTTTCTTTTAAGTAGACTCCACACCCAATGTAGAGCCCAACTCAAGGTTTGAATTCATGACCCTGAAATCAAGACCTGAGCTGAACTCAAGAGTCAGACGCCTAACCAACTGAGCCCCCCAAGCAACACTGTTCTCTGTCTTTAAGAGTCTCTTGAAGTTTGTTTCTCTCTTTTCTTTTTCTCCCCCTCCCTTATGTTCCTGTTTTTTTTTTCTTCTTAAATTCCACAGGTGAGTGAAATCATACGGTATTTGTCTTTCTCTGGCTGACTTATTTCACTGAGCCTAATACACTCTAGCTCCTCCACATCACTGCAAATGGCAAGATTTCATTCTTTCTGATGGCTGAGTAATAATCCATTATATATATATATATATATATATATATATATATATATATATATATATCACATCTTCTTTATCCATTCATCAGTCAATGGACATTTAGGTTCTCTCCAAAGTTTGGCTATTGTTGATAATGGTGCTATAAACATGGGGAGTGCATGTACCCCTTCAATTCTGTATTTTTGTATCCTTTGGGTAAATACCTAGTAGTACAAGTGCTGGATCATAGGGTAGTTCTATCTTTAACTTTTTGAGGAAGCTCCATGCTGTTCTACAGAATGGCTGTACCAGTTTGCATTCCTACCACCAGTGAGAGGGTTCCCCTTTCTCCACATCCTCATTAACACCTGTTGTTTCTTGTGTTGTTAATTTTGGCCAAGAATTCTTTCCTTGAAAAGGGGTCTGTGTTAAGTTCAGGACACACCGCCATAACCATAATGCAAAACTGCCTGCTTCAGCATGGTCAATAAAACAGGGTGTCAGAAATAAAAACTTTACGGGGCACCTGGATGGCTCAGTGGTTGAGCGTCTGCCTTTGGCTCAGGTCAGGGTCCTGGGATGGAGTCCCCTGCCGTGCTCCCCGCAGGAAGCCTGCTTCTCCCTCTGTCTATGTCTCTGCCTCTCTCTGTGTGTCTCTCATGAATAAATAAATCTTTAAGAAAAAAAAGAAGTAAAACTTTACTGATTGGGCCTCAACTTGATCAGATTCAGGTTTGATTTTTTGGCAAGAAAATTTCACAGATGATTTTTCCCCCATCAAGATGCATATAATGTCTAGTTGTCTGTTTTTGTGATGCTGGCAGCTATTAATATCAACACCTTCTAGGTCCACTGATTCACCAGAAGTTGCAAAATGGTGATATTCTATTTCCATCATTCTTTCTTCGTTTATTAGCTAAAATATTTCTATACAAAGAGTGCTCTCCCATCTTGTATTTCATTACCATGAGGTACAGTTCACTCAGCAAGGGCAGGATAACTACTTGATTCTTCTCTTTATTTACTAATTCTCAAGAGGATGGATGGGCTTCCCCAGCATCTTTCCATTAGCACTACCCCACACACACCACCAAGTATCATTATTAACTCATGGACTTTAAACATTTCTGTGTCTTAATGCATTGTCCTTATTTTTCTTATTGAAGCTCAGATTGCCCTAACTGTTCAGTGAGAGCTTCTTCAGGTTGGCTTCAGAGTCCTTTGGACATGACCCCAGAAGCTCTCATTAGCTTCCTCGCTTTTAAGATGTCTCAGGTGCATCTTGTACATTTCCTATCTTAGATGTGACATCAGCAGCCAGGTAATCCCGAGCTTCAGAGGTTCCTAGAGAAGCAACATTTATTGGGAGCAACTGTGTTACCTGCTGTTTTGATAATGACAAGGACACAGCATGGAGAGCCTTCTAAATGGGGGCTGAGGGGGGTGGCATTTTGCTTCTGGCTTGGCTCACAGAGGCTTTCATCAGCTCTCTCCTTCCACCTGGTCACTTATACCGCTTTCTTTCATCCAGTGGCTCAATAACAACAACAATAAAAGTGATTTTCAAGAGGCAGTTTGGGTCTGGTGGAAAGAACAGTCCACTTGGAGCCAAAGGGAACTGGATTAGATCCTGGCTTTTCTTCATTACAGTTGCTATTCATAAATGAGATGATGCATATGGACCTGCGGGATGCACGTCATTAATATATGCTATGTGAGCTACTTGTCGGAACCTATGTTGAGCATTTACTATGTGCCAGATGTTGTGATTTTGTTACTCCATTAATCTTCACGACAACAGCGTAGGGTAGTTGAAGGTGGTGCTTTGGCATTAAGGATTATTTTGAGCTAAAGGCATTTGAAAAACAGCAGATGCAAGAAGAGCATTCTTATCTTCCCTGTTCTTTCTGCAAATGGGAGATAAAATTCCCATGTGCGAAGTTGCCCTCCCTGTACCAGTAGAAAAGAAACAGTCTTCCACAGGGAGTCAAAGCCAGAATTCTGTACAAACAGAATTTTTAAAAATAATCCTTCTCTTCCTTTAGCCTCCCCATCTATTTTAGCTACTTTTCTACAATTGCCTCTTTGTTCAACCTAGTTTAGAAGCATTTAGGTTTTGCCCCTTCTTTGGATCTTCGTTTCCTGATGAGGGCTCCCAGGTCGGGTAAAAGTTATACTAAATAAATGTATACACTTTTCGCCTGTTAGTCTGTTTTATGTTAATTAGATCCTCAAGCCCAGACAAAGACCCAGAGGATGAAGTTTTGCCTCCCCCACCTATTCCAGAGGAGTGCTGGTAAATCAGCTGGAGGTGGGGGTGGCGGCCACCATTTGTGGAAGTTGCCGGTTAACACAGTGTCAATACTTCCACCAAGGCTGATTTGAAGCTACCAATAGTTTTAACAACTGGCTTGCAAAATTCCTGAATATTTAACAATAGGCTCTCCCAAGCCAGTAGGAGCCTGCTTCAGCACACCACTGAATCAGGCCCACTTTAAAGATGAGGAAACAGAGGCTGAGGGAGATTGAGCAACCTGGGTTCACCCTGGGCACGCAGGTCTGGGCTGTCAACCGGGTTTGTGCCTCCACAGCTCCGCACACACGTGCTTTCTCTACCACACACTTGCCCCTTCTCTAAGCAGTTGGTCCATATACTTTGGCCTCGGATTTACTTATTTATGCTTTAGGCATAACAGCATGACCCAAATGTTTACCTCCTTGCTGTTAACATTCTGTGAGCAGAGACCATATCCCATAATCTTTATATCCTCAGGGCCTCATTCCATGCATGGCACACAGCGGGCACTTGATAAAATAATTTATTTCATTAAGTAAATGAAATAAACCAGCCTCAGTTTTAGAGGGAAAGCAAGAGAGAGAATCAACTTTAATGTTATTCTTTACTTGTAATAGGCCCCCATTTTGAGAGTCACAATTTAATTGGGAAAAAAAAGAAAGTTCATAATTATAAAGCACTCTTAAGCCTTAAAACAAAGTCATCCTTTTGTGCACGAGGAAGGTAGTGTGTAGGGGGGTGAAGCAATTCATTCCATGTTATACAACCAAAAGGCAATGGGGTTGAGACATGAACTGGTAGCCAGGCTCCAGATACTGCTCACAAACCATAGCTCATCATCTAGTGTAACCATATGTGGTGGCCTTTGGTCATTAATACTGGTGGTGCTTGAGACCTCAGCCTGTTTCTTTGCCACCTGGAGAAGGTCTTTCCTGTGCCTAGATTAGGTGTGAAGGAACCAGGGGGAATGTGGGCTTCCTATCAACTGCTCCCTGCCTCAACACTCCTCAGCCAGCCCTGCATGAAAATTCAACCTTTCCACAGAAGACCAGCTTCAAGACAAGGCAAGTGGCTCAGGAACCATCCATTTCACTTTTTCTTCCTCAAATTATATGTGAGTTCTGTTACTAGAAACAAAAATGTGCTCTCCTAAATTTTCCACATGGGCCTCCAAGGAGTTGAAAAACAAAAATCATTTTCCAGTTTCTCTGGCTTCGAGCCTGATTCCAGGACGTGATCCAACACTAATCACCATCCAAATGCCTGTCAGCAAGACAGTCGCTATGCACTCTGGCATATAGTACTGAGGCAGTCTTGTGCAATGTTGTTAAAGCATTATGTTATAATTATACCCCGGCCTTGTTTCCTGCACATCTCGCAGATGCTTATCCACCAACGGGGTGTTAGCTGACAACCACTCTAAACAAGTCTGGACAAAAGAAATAATAGCGGTAACCCCAAGGAACTTCTGAAAGAATATGCAGCTAATGTTCCAGAATGTTCGGCCAGTTCAATACTTTCTTACAGGCAAGTCAAATGTCAGACAACATTTCGACCTTCTCTTTTCTGCCTTTGACTGCTCTTTGGGCTGTCCTGTCCTGTCCAGAACAATGTCACTTAACTCCTCTACACCTTAAAATATGTCAACTTAAAACATGAAACACTGGGGGAAATTCTTACCACCCCTCAGCCTCAGAACCCAACACTACCCCACCTCCCAGAGAAGCTAAAATGCTTCTCTATGAGGAGTGGTGTATGCACACTGTTTGTTAGAAGTGCTAAAGAAGTGCTACCTACCTACTATCTTATTGCTCCTCTTCTGGGATGGAAGGGAAAGGGTTATGCCAGGGTCATGGACACTCATGGTCGTGGACACTATGGTTTCACGTCAGACCGGATGGAACTCTGGGGAAACGTTCCCACTGAAATCCAGGGAAGTGGTGAAGAGAAAGATCCTGAGGGAAGAATCTAGGTGGTGGTGTGTGTGGCTTACATTCTTGTCCATGTTTTAAGAGGTTTCCAAGCAGGTTTTAATTAACCTTCAGCTGAAACTTGCTAAACAAGTTTTGCAACCCAGGTTATTGTGTTAGTATTTTTCCGGGTGTATTGTCCTAGGTTTGAATTTCATGAACTTTATTATTCTAGCTACAACTCAATGGCAAAAAGCAAAGTGTACGTTTTAAAACCTAGGTATTTCCTTGGTAATGACTTGGAGGAAAGAAGGATGTCTTCATGAGATTTGGACCAAAAAAGGAAATGAAAATTTTAAAGATGATATTTACGAGTGATAAGATGAAACCAAAACTATTTAAGAATATACCTTTCTTCAAGTGAAATATACAGTCTTTTGGTTCAAATGATAACTTATTTGAGACTTAGCTTTTAAAACAAACCCTTAGCTTCCATATGCTCCAAATGAGGTAGAAGGGAAGGGAGGCTCAAGAGACAAGTTGACCAAAGTAAAGCCATTTTGGTTTTAGGTTGATACTTAACCTAAAAGCAACTCAGGTGGCTCAGTGGTTGAGTGCCTTTGGCTCAGGTCATGATCCCGGGGTCCTGGGATCGAGTCCCACATCGGGCTCCCCAGGGAGCCTGCTTCTCCCTCTGCCTATGTCTCTACGTCTCTCTGTCTCTTATGAATAAATAAATAAAATCTTAAAAATAAAATAAAAGTCAGCAGGTCATGAAAAGAGTTACAAGCTCCAACTCATGGAAGACCACAAGACCCTATTCCCTCTGGCAGTAAAAGCCACATAGGCTGGGCATTCGTTTTTTTTTTTTTTTTTAAGTAGGCTTCATGCCCAACATGGGGCTTGAACTTATGACCTGGAGATCAAGAGTCCCATGCTCTACTGACTGAGCCAACCAGGTGCCCCTAGGCTAGATATTCTTAAAATTGCTCCCTATGGGTAATTCCACAACCCTAAGACAATGGAAGAACTAACCACCCAATGTAAATGATAAGCCCAAAATTAAAGAGTAAGTCCTTCCCTATATGGTTAGCTAACTTAAAAGAAAAACTTATAAAACCCTTCAGTAGAGGCAAAGGGGGGGGGGTCCTTTTCCCATCTGGGAAGAGAGACCACTACTTTGTGAAACAGCTCCTTTCTTACTTCTATACTTTATAATTCTATACCTTATACATCTTTGCCCTTTTCTTTAAAGATTTGCTCTTGGGCAGCCCGGGTGGCGCAGCGGTTTAGCGCCGCCTGCAGCCCAGGGCGTGATCCTGGAGACCCTGGATCGAGTCCCACGTTGGGCTCTCTGCATGAAGCCTGCTTCTCCCTCCTCCTGTGTCTCTGCCCCTCTGTGTGTGTGTGTGTTTCTATGAATAAATAAATAAAATCTTTAAAAAAAATAAAGATTTGCTCTTAAATTCTTTCTCAGGCCTGAAGCCCTCCCTCTCAGGGCCTCCACCGTTAGGCATCACAACCCCTAGGAGACAAATTCAGAAGGCTTTCTGTTTCTTTCTGGTCTACTTCATCAAGTCCTACATTTCAGAGACTAAAGTACCACATGATCTTTCTGCAACAATAGCCACTGAATAATAATCAGTCTGTCCTCAAAGAGCCACTGAGAAGAGTAGGCTTTGAGGAAACTCAGAAATCATCAAAAGATGTAGGATGCTGCCCAAGAGGCCTCCATCCCAGAGACCTTAGAATAATTTCTTGACATGATCAGTCATTCTCTATGGACTGACTTCATCAGTCATTCTCTATGGTCATCTCTATAAGCCTCTGCCTCAAGCACAGAGGAGTCACCTAGCTCAAAGCCTTCAAACTGAGAAACATTTGCCACTTGAGGTACGAGGACTTTTCAGGGTACTGAGTTTTAGGAACTTGGCTTCCAAACTTCAAATTCCATATATACTCTTTATGAAAATAATCTGCCTGATAATGACTCTGGTGAAGAGGTCAGTCTTCATTCCCCTTGCCTAGCTCCACTTTCATAGTTGCCCTTCTCCCACCTGACAAAATAAAGGGTATCTCTCATCACCCCCCTGAATCCTAGCATGGTGTGCTACCTTAAACTATAAAAACCTCTAGGCAAGAACCCAGAGAACAATTCAGCAATGCACAGATCCAAAGGGAAGATCTCCTTGAGTATAAGGCCATCGTGGCGGGGGAGGAAGAATAATTTTCCCTCTACCCTTCTAAGTTCTTGGCTGAGACTCCCTAAAATAAAAGATTAACAAGAGAAAAATAAACAGAAGTTTAGTAACATGTATACTTCCCATGTACATGGGAGAGCCCAAGATAAATGAGTAACTCTCCGAAATGGCCCCACCACCACCTTAAATACCATCTCCAGCTAAAGACAAAAGAAGATGCTGGGGCAGGGGCGGGGTGGGGGTAGTTATGGGAGACTATCAGGCCAAGCGCAGGATACAAAGGCATGGTTGTTATGCAGGTTTGTCTTTGCTTTTTCCACTGATTAGAGTTTCTAGAGATTTATAGTCATTCTTTTCTTCCTGGTACAAAGAAAGAGAGAGAGAGAGAGAGAGAGAGAGAGAGAGAGATGTTCTTACAAATGGAGATCTCCCTTATAAATGTAAATGTTTCTTACAAAAGGGTAATTTCTAGTTGATTTTCAGAGCTTCTCCTGTGTCTACTGTCTCTCTCTCAAAAAACAACAACAACAACAACAACAGCTCAAGATAATCTTTATGCCAAAGAGACCTATTTTGCGGTGACATTCTGCTCCACTTCACCAGCTTCTCAGATTGCTTAGAAGCACAGAACAAGGTTTTATTTCAAACTCCACAAAGGAAGAGTCTCCTAAGCAAGCCAATTCAAAGATTCTCTCTTGGTAGAGATGTCAGTGGTATAATACAGAAACTACTAGTTAAAGAGCATTAGCAGTCATTCAGCTGTGGGTAAGCATAACATTCCATGAAGAGACTGCTCAAGAATTTGTCAGGATTGGATTGTTAATTACCTTCCAGAAGAGTCTGCAAATTACATTAGACATAAAAGTTCTATCCCCAACCAGATTTAGGGTAATTGTCTCTCTCAAGACCTAAAAAGAAATGGATAGAAATTGCAACTTATTTTATCCAGGTGACAAATTGCTTTATCTAAGCAATTAGAATGAGATAATATTTCATGTTTACTTGAATTTAAAAATGGAAGTGAGATTTTCTTTGAAGATTTCCATTCCCCTTCACCTAATTAGCTCCTATCTCTCCTCAGGGCTCAGCTTAAACTGTCACTTCCTCAGGGAAGCCCTCCCAGACCACCACCCACCCACCTCCTATTGCACATTCCTCTACACTTCCTAACTGGCACTCTGCCCAGTTGTGATTTGTTGTTTGTTGAATTAAGATCTGTCTCCTCTAGTAAAGCACAAGTTCCACAAAGCCAAGGATTATGTCAGTTACAGGTTCACCATTGTTTGGTGAGCACGAAGAAGACTAACATTTTGCACAATTCTTTAACAGTGAGTTTGATTTGTCTGATTGGTTTGACAGCGAGGATTGGCTTTGCCATCAGGTTAATAGAGCATTCACCATCCAATAATTGGATGAGAAATGAGCTGTGCCAAGATTTTGAAACAATAGCAACAGATTTAAAGTAGATGCATAATGTATAGTATATCAGAAATCACATTCTTAGCAATTATTTAACCTATGTTTTTTACAAAAATATCAATTTGAAATATGCAAGAGAACATTTAAAAGTTAAAAAGTTAAAAGACAAAATGTATGAGGGGATACACAGTTGTTCAAAATTCTCTTAGGGCATACGTGAGCAGAAATACTTGAACAAAACTGAAATAGTACAGTCACTGCATCAACGCAGGACTCTAATCTCAACTGTTCCTGGGTGGGTATCAGTCAGTATCTACTTGAACACATTTGTTGATAGGTAGACTACCTACATGGCAGCTCCAAGGATTGCTGGAAAGTTCCACTTATGCAAAGCTTCAGCTAGCTTGGAGTCGAAAGCTGCCTCTTTGTTATTTGCATTCACCCAACGGTGCCCTTAATTCTGTCCACTGGAGCTGGAACAGCACTTCATCCACTGAGCAGGCTTTTGATGATTCCAAGACAGATGCATCAGATATCCAATCCTTCAATCATTCTTGATGAAATATAATTTCTAGGCAGGGCACCATCCTTCTTTGAAGATCTCAGTTTCCCTTTGCCTAATTAACTCCTACTCTTCTCAGAAGTTAGTTTAAATGTCTCTTCCAGCACCTCCAAGGAACGTGTCCATTTTCTACACAGGGAAGGTAAGAAGGCAGAGGGTAAAATACCCAGCCTGTCCTCATGTAGCTGGACGCCCTCCCCACCCCCGCTTTTTTTTTTTTTTAATTCTGAAGGAAAGCATCTCAGAACATCTACCTACACTTCATTTGCTGGGATATATCACATGGTAATCATCAGTTGCCAGGGAGGCTGGAAATTCTAATAGTTTGCTTTCCAGTTACTCTTGTAGAGAAAGTCATGGTTGTAAGATGAGCAAAGTGACAAAAGCACACATTGCAAGAATTACAAGCTATAATTTTTAAAGTACTTTGGAGGACTGCAAGGTAAACTAAATAATCAGCTAACAAAATAGTTACTTAAACAAAACAAAACACACTTTTGCAACTGGGTAATGCTGTGCGACTTTGTAATTGGGTTAAAGCAAAATTATAAACAGGTCACCAAAAATGCAAATTCTCAAAAAAATAAAAAGCAGTACGTATGGCCTGACACCACTCTGTTCTCAAACTTTTCTCTTTTTTAAATTTTTTTAAAAATATTTTATTTATTTATTCATGAGAGACACACAGAGAGAGAGGCAGAGACACAGGCAGAGGGAGAAGCAGGCTCCATGCAGGGAGCCCAACGTGGGACTCAATCCTGGGACTCCAGGATCATGCCCTGGGCCGAAGGCAGGTGCCAAACTGCTGAGCCACCCGAGCTGCTCTGTTCTCAAACTTTTCCAAGGACTTCTCCTTCCACTTCCAACTCCATCCACCTTATCCCCAGATATTAATGGTTGTGACTTTTGTGTTTCCTAATCAACGTGTAAGTCAGAAATTCTTAAACTACATTTTAAATTGTGGATCACACCAACAGATGACTTGGTCTATAAAGCAACGTGATTTTTTTTTAAAGGCAACTTAATTTTAGAAACACACACAAATGTTCAGTTGATTACGCTGAAGACCATTTTCTTCTGGTGCGTCAGCATGATTTCTTCATCAAATTAGGCACTTGGTCTGCTTTGTGAAACACTGGCAGTTTCATTTCCTGCTAAGGAAACAGTATCTTCAGAACTCAAATAAATCTTTGCCTTTACAATTTGCACACTGAAAATAAACAAAGAGAAATTTTAAACACATTTATGTACATTTGGGAATAGTGTAGCAAGTGTGTTTTTAGAATCATTTAAAGGTTTAGAAATGGATTATTGTGATTGAAAAAAACCACTTTTTAATATGAGTATTTACATATGGGAGATCTATTTTTTTGAGGCGGCGGGGGGGGGGAGATCTATTTTTGAAGTTATTCTGGTTGGTGCTGTTAATTTGTGCCTAGTTTCCTTCTTTTTGTAAAATCGTTAAAATCACATCACCACAATCTACACATGCCCACCTGGACTCTTAGAGTGAAGTCTGGTGTGGGTCTGGGGCCAAGGGCCCCCCAGTATATGTCGCATACAACATCCTAAAAGCTTTTAGGAAAGTTTTTCATTATTAGTGTTTTGTTTTAGAAAGAGTCCAAAAGAGGACATGGTGAAAATCTAAAGGCTAAGTCAAGGAGGAAGAGAAAACACTTAAAAATAGAATCACACAGTCTGCAAGCTGGGAAAGAGCAAGGAAAAGGGGGATTTGGGAGAAATTGTAGAGAAAATATGCCAAAGGTCAGTGAAGAAAGGCAAGCAATGTAGTGAACATTTTCTCAAATGTCTATATAGGGCTCAGTATGACAATGACCTCAATGTAGCATCCAGTAGATAATGGAGGGGACCATCCACTTGGTTGTTTGGTTTCTGATGTATTTAGGAAACAGTCCAGATTTTTTGGTTTTCTGTCCAGAAAGCAAAAAATCCGAATTCCAAATATCGTGGCCTGTGGTGGCTCATCTTTGCCCCAGCCCACTCCCCATTTCCCTTCTTTGGCTCCTTTGCAAAACTCCCCATCCCATCTTCTTGGCCCTGGTGTTACAGTAAGGTTAGCAGCCATGGTACCCTACATCTCTCTCACCTCCTGCCAGGAACTGGCTCAGAGCTGGGTGAACCCAGGCTTCACAGCTCCCACTATTTCCAAATAGTTCCCAAGCTGGAGGCTATAGCCTAGGGCTGTTGGCTTCCATCTTCCCTGCCTTGAGGGAGCGTCTGCTGCAAATGTAGCCAGGGCCTGTGGGAATCAGAGCCAGTAACTGAGATAATGGCTTAGCCATTTGAGCTAGGAGGAGTTCTAAGAAGGAGGAATCTGTCCTTGAACTCCCAGGTCAAGCTCCATCCCAGCCCGTGGGAAAGAACCACAGCCTCTGCTTACAGACTGCCTCTTATTATTAAATATATCACACAGGCGTGGCGCTTCTCCCCATCTAGGTAGGTCCTAAAAGGCTTCGTAGGGGCCATGTTATTGTTTTTTTCTGCCTCATTTTCCGCACAAGCCTGGCATGTAGAAGAGTAACAAATAATACTTGTTAAATTCCATTTTTTCAAAGATTTTATTTATTTATTCATGAGAGACAGAGAGAGAGGCAGAGACATAGGCTGAGGGAGAGGCAGGTTCCCCACCAGGGAGCCTCATGCAGGACTCATCCCGGATGCGGGATCACGACCTGAGTCAATGGCAGGTGCCCAACCACTGAGCCACCCAGGCGTCCCAATTCAATTCTTTTCTTGTGACAGAAAATATACTAAAACCAGAATGTTTTTCTAATAAGTGATTCCATTAAGTGGCTACTTAAAGCTTTACTGTGCATAACTTGTATTATCTCACTTAATTTGCACAACCGACTTGGGGAGTAGACGTTCAAGTTAATGACCTCGGAATTCTGAAGTTCTGAGTGATAAACTGCAACGGACACAAACACCGCTGACTCCACATTCTGTTTAAGAAAATGTACCACCCGTAGTGCCTCCTCTCCAGCCCTCCCGCCAGCCAACAAGCCGGCTTGTAGCACAGTACTACCCCCGGCACCTCCAGGGTAAAGGACATTCAGGGACAAGGCCTTACAAGCTCAGTAAACTGGGACAAATCACCCGTTTTGAGTTCTGTCAGACGCAGTTCCCAAGCAACAAACTATGGGATTTAGCATAGAAACAAACTAACCATTCGCTCAGATAACACATTTTTTGAGAAAGCCTTTGGCCAACCTTAGTAACTCTGCCGCCGCAGGAGAGGCCTCGGCCTGGGGAAGGAGGGAGGACAAGCCAGTCGTTGGATTGGGACCTTCCAGAACCACAGCTGTGACCCTTAACAAGACAGCTGACCTGGGCCTTTCGTTTGCTTTGACTTCATTTGTGTGTTTAATTCCAAAGTTGCAAATAACAGGAAACGAACCACAGTTTAGCCAGTTCACATCAAAGGTAGGAGACTAGGAGGCTGACCTGACCGGGACAAAGAATTAAAAGGGTAAAAAAAAAAAAAATCCAGTGAGTCACACCCTTTCAATATTCACCAGAACCACGAGAAGCAAAATGTGTGGGAACCTACAAGTGGACACCCCAAATTAGAGCAGACCTGGAGCTCTTTGAAAAATGTAAAGTTTCACACAAATGTGAGAAATAATACATAAGCCGTAGCTTGGATCAATACTCCTCCATCTGCTGCAAAAACGATTTTTAATGGTCATTAACTTGGGGACATACTGATTTGGAGTGCATTACATTTCATCCATTTTTTATTTTTTTAAGATTTATGTATTTATTTATTCATGAGAGACACAGAGACGTAGGCAGAAGGAGAAGCAGGCTCCCTGCAAAGAGCCCGATGTGGGACTCGATCCCAGGACCTCGGGATCATGCCCCGAACCAAAGGCAGACTCTGAGCCATTGAGCCACCAGGTGTCCCTCATTTTTTATTTCTTGTAGAGAGAATAATCTTTGCAGGAACTTGCTCTTGTATTTCAGACCAGAAATGTCACAGATTGTGTGGCACTTCGACTCTGAAATAAAAGTTTGTATGCTGTTCTTTAATAAAAATGGCAAATTTACAAATCTCGCTGCTGGGGAGAAAGCAGTAGCAATCTGTTCTCTCTTGTCACAGCCGTTCTCAGCCTTGGGAGCTTTACAAAAATACTGACTCCTGCTCGCACCCCTCCCCACAGTGCTCCTGAGATTCTGATGTCACCGGTTTGAGCCTCCGAATTTTGTAAATTGCCCCAGGTGACTCAAGTGTGTGCTTAAAGGGCAAGAAGAACCACTGTCTTCAGGGCTTCTTAGGAAGCAATGCAGCTGCCCAGAGAAGGAAGGAGATTTCTGGAGGTAGGCAGAATCCAGTCTTGATTCCATACCCTTTAGCTTAGCACCCTCCACTCCAAGAAATGTCCTCAGAGGGTTTCTACTACAAGAGATCTGGACTTCAAACAGCACCTCTTAACCTCCCTATTATTTCAGATGTTTGGGAGAAAAAGGTAATGAAGGAAAATTTCCATGGCTGCCAACTGTAGTGCTGGGTTTGCTCGACTCCACTGCTCAGGCTGAGTTTGGACAAAAAAAAAAAAAAAAAAAAAATTCAAAATGAGACTGCTTAAGAGAGGAGACCCTCTTAGAGTGTGTGTGTTAGTTGAAGTACAGTTGACATACAATAATATATTAGTTTCAGGTATGCGATATAGTGATTTCAACAATTCTATAGATTACGAAATGCTCACCATAGGTGTAATTATCATCTGTCACCATACAAAGTTATTACGATATCACTGACTATATTCCCTTGCTGTACTTTTCATTCCCATGACTTATTTATCTATTTTTAAAAGATTTTATTTAGGGCAGCCTGGGTGGCTCAATGGTTTAGCGCCTGCCTTTGGCCCAGGGCCTGATCCTAGAAACCTAGGATTGAATCCCACATCAGGCTCCCTTCATGAAGCCTGCTTCTCCCTCTGCCTGTGTCTCTGCCTCTCTCTCTCTCTCTGTCTCTCTGTCTCTCATGAATAAATAAGTAAAAAAAAATTTATAAAAAAAATAAATAAAAATAAAAGATTTTACTTATTTGAGAGAGAGTGAGTGCACAGAGGGAGAGAGAGAAGCAGGCTGCCCCCTAAGCAGAGAGCCAGATGTGGGGCTCAATCTCAGGACCCTGAGATCATGACCTGAGCTGAGGGCAGATGCTTAACCCACTGAACCACCTAGGCATCCCAACTTCTTTGTTTTATAACTAGAAGTTTTTACCTCCTGATCCCCTTCATCTAGGTGTGTGTGTTTTAACAACCATCAGAGTAACTTGGTACAAAGGTGTAGCACAGCACAGCATAGTGCTTGACATCGAATTTATGGCTAGTGCCTCTGACCAAAAGTGCACATAACCTTAGCCATAAAAATATTTATGTAATGATGCACATGCAGGGGCTTTGCTTTCTGTCTTGTTTTATTTCACCTAATAATTAAAGCTAACTAGGAGAGAAAAAAGTGATCTCTCTTATATCTGACAACTCATCCGAGTAAAGGAGAATGAGGTTTAATGAGAAAGGGCCAAAAACAATATAAAGAAGTGAAAATTGGATTGAAAACAAAGACAAATTGTCAAGAGTCTGATTTCAAAATGAAAGGCTCATTGCTATGATTTTGCTACAACTTCATTTTGATAATTTTGATTTGATTTAAATTTGGCCCCCCTCTTTTTCTCAAGTGTCTGCCAAAAACATTGGTGTTTCCCTGATGTACACTTCTGAATCTGCAAAGTGATTAAGATATCCACACCTCTGGGTTAACACGGAAAGAGGAAAACTGTATGGAAATCTCTCAAAAAATTAAAAATAGAACTACCACATGATCCAGTAATCCCACTTCTGGGTATTTACCCAGAAGAACTTAAGGCAGGATCTTGATGAGATATTGGCACCCCCATGTTCACTGCAATATTATTCACAGTAACCAAGACAGGAAAGCAACCCAACTGTCCAGTGAGGGATGAATGGACAATAAATTGTAGTAGATACATACAGTGGAATATTATGCAGCCTCAAAAATGAAGGACATCCTGGGGTGCTTGGCTAGCTCAGTTGGTAGGGCATGTCACTCTTGATCTCAGGACTGTGCGTTCAAGCCCCACATAGGGCATAAGGACTACTTTGAAAAAAAAAAGGACATCCTATCAATCCTATCACACGCTACAACATGGATGAATGTCAAAGACATTATGCTAAGTGAATAAGCCAGTAAGAAAAGACAAATACTGTATGATTTTATTTATGTGAGATGTCTAAATTAGTCAGATTCCTAGAAACAGGGACTGAGGGGAGGAGGGAATGGGGAAGTTATCATTTATTGGGTCTCAGTTTTGGTTTTGCAAGATGAAAAGGTTCTGGAGCTCTTTTTCATGATAACGTGAATATATTTAATGCTACCAAAATGTACGCCTAAAAATGGTTAGGATGGTAAATTTATGTTGTGTTTTTACCACAAACTTAAAAAAAAAAACTTGGTTTCAAGCATCAAAAACAGAATCCGGTCATCCTAAAGGAAGAAGAATTTGAACGTGGATGGAACTGGAGGGTATTATGCTGAGTGAAATAAGTCAATCAGAGAAGGACAAACATTATATGTTCTCATGCATTTGGGGAATATAAATAATAGTGAAAGGGAATAGAAGGAAAGGGAGAAGAAATGGGTAGGAAATATCAGAAAGGGAGACAACATAAAGACTCCTAACTCTGGGAAACAAACTAGGGGTGGTGGAAGGGGAGGAGGGTGGGGGGTGGGGGTGAATGGGCGACGGGCACTGAGGGGGGCACTTGACGGATGAGCACTGGGTGTTATTCTGTATGTTGGCAAATTGAACACCAATAAAAAATAAATTTATTATTTAAAAAAAAAGGAAGAAAAATTTGGAAGACTATTTGATCACTCTTGGAATCTCTGGGAAGCCCAAAGATCCATGGTTAGCCAGTCAGAACAAGAAAGGGTGGGAATCTGGAAATTCGGTGTTCCCTTTAAGTTGGAGACTGGAAAGCATCCAATAATAAATCTCAGGTTTGTAAATATCATGAAAAAAAAAAACACTAAAAACTACAAGAGGAAGACTGAGCTAAAGGAAGCCAAAGGGTTCAGGCAGCAGGTGCACTCTGTGCTAAATTAGGACGGGAACACTCATTCAGTGGCAGACTCGGAAACAAAGAAAGGCAGGGGACTCGACAGTCCCGCTAAAAGGTACTCCATTATGATGTCAGCATTTTGATGTAAGTCTGAGTCTATTCTCCCAGTATTAAAAAAAAATCAGCCTCTCTTTGGTGGGAACTAACAACACGATCTGATTCATATTGAATTTTTCCCAAAAGTTACACAAAGGGAAGTAATAATGCTGACTGTGAGAACTGAAGTGGAAATCAGATCTCAGCCCAACCAGAACAACCAATGGAGACAATAGACAATAACTGTGACTCTAATGAAATTCATTTCTCAGCTGAAGGCACCGGGCCCATGTTTCTCTTGCTCTATTCTTAGTACTAAATCTAACTGTTTCCCTTTCAGGGAAACAGCTCTCTTCAGTTTGAAACAATAGATATTCACACTGCATTCCATATTTTCTAGGTTCTCAGTGTTGCCTAAAATGTCATGACCAGCTCGCTTCCCCCACAAGACACGGCCAAGATTTCCCCATCTGCAGGGAGTCACGGCTGTTTTCAGAACATGAGTGTGCAGAGTCAGGCTAAGTGGCCCGAATCTATGCAGCAGGAACAGTAGTGATAAAGGGAGGGAAGCCTTAAAAGCTGTGTCTTACTCATCATTTCATCTCCTGGGCTATGCTTGTCATTTTTTGGCATTCAGCAAATGCTTTTGAAGGAATAGGACAACTTTGGGATCTCTACACATAACACATTTTTTTTTTTTATGATAGTCACAGAGAGAGAGAGAGAGAGAGGCAGAGACACAGGCGGAGGGAGAAGCAGGCTCCATGCACCGGGAGCCTGACGTGGGATTCGATCCCGGGTCTCCAGGATCGTGCCCTGGGCCAAAGGCAGGCGCCAAACCGCTGCGCCACCCAGGGATCCCCACATAACACATTAAAAGGAGCTAAAAGTTTTATGGTTAAAGTGGTTCTTGCATTACAACCCCTTAATAAATGTTAAAGGAACATGTGGTTCAACGAACTGGATTTCCTAATGACCATGATAGGCCGAGCTGCCCACCAAATATCTATTCTCCAATTCGCTCTCAAATTAAAAGAAATGCAGTTTCTCAGTTGGCATATTACTTCCCAGCTGAAAAACCACACTTGTCAGGCCCCATTGCAGCAAGGTTAAGTTATAGTCAACAAGTAAACTGAAGTAATGGGTACAAGTTCTGTGAAGTCTTCAAGGGGTGGTGGCATGTGCTCCTTCCTCTCATCTTCCATTCTGCAGCTTGGAACTATGATGTGATGGCTGGAGTTCCAGCAGCCATCTTAGACTGTAAGTATGATGACCATATCCTAGGGAAGGCAAGGTGGAAAGCTTGGAGGGAGCCTGGGTCCCCTATGACCATGATGCCGTCACAACAGCCCTCGATTGGTACCTTCTAAACTTCTTTTATTTGAGAAATAAATTTCTGTCTTTTTAGTTTTAAAACCCTTAGTTTTAGGGTCTCTATTACTCACAGCTGAACCCAATCCTAACCGACACAGCTATCAGAAAACACAGAATTAGGGGAAAGGTCTCAGGAATACACACCCCTTCTCCCCTTCCTCTCCACCAAGACATCGAACTCTGTCTAGGGAGGGTATTAGTCCTATACCTTATAAAGGCATTCCAGCTAAGATTGTTTTTATGATATATTCCTATAAAACTGCAAAGGTGGTTTAACTTGACTGGCAATATCCTGGCTCCTGACTTCTCTCCCCTGCTCCTAGACGCCAGTACAGTGCCATGATACTAACCAAAGATTCCCTTTGGCCTGTCTCCCTCACTCCTGGCCCTTTCTTTTTTTCTTTTATAAGATGTATTTATTTATTTTAGAGAGAGAGCGCACATGTGAATGAGTGAGTTGGAGGAGGTACAGAGGGAGAGGGAGAAAAATCCTCAAGCAGTCTCCCCTCCCCCCGACATGGGGCTCGATCCCAGGACCCTGAGATCATGACCTGAGCCAAAACCAACAGTTGGAGATTTAACCGACTGAGCCACCCAGGCACCCTAACTCCTGACCCTTTCTAAGCCTGCCTTATTCATACAGCAAGATTATCTAGTGCCCCCTTGCAATCTGATTAAACTGATTCACAGTAAGAAAATAAATGACTAATGGTCTTATTCTGACTAGGAGACCACACATTCCACAAGTGTATAATTCAGAATGCACTTGTGACAGGTGGGGGGAGAATGAGAGTGCAACACGGTTGTAAAACGACTTGTTTGGGCCACGTGGGCACTGAGGTGCAGACCTGGGACGTGAATTCAGGCCTTCTAGCTTCCAGTTCAGCATTCTTTCCTTCAAGCCAAGGGGCCAGATACCTTGAGGGCTCTACTTCAGAATTGGCGATACCAAGTCCAGGGGCACCACAGGGAGCATGTGGGCGAGATGTGTGCCTTATGAGCTCTGCCAAGTTGGAATCTGTTGACAGAGCTGAAGTCACAGGAAGCCACAGGATCGGGAAGCATGTGGGGAAGATCATGGGTTGAACTTTAAACTCCAAGGCTCTCAGTGGCACATGACAGGAAAGGGAAGTGGCTCACACTGTGTGCACTTGACTTCTTTTTCTGCGTAGCTCTTCCACAGAAGTCTTTTGAGGAAGACATGAAATTGTCCCGAAAGCATTTCTATTGCTTCTTCCAGGGCTGTCTGTGTAATGGGTCCCCTAGCTTGTTGGTGATATTCAAAAGTAACAGGTTACACAGAAATCTTTTTTTTCCCAATGTGGTAAAATTTACCATCGTAATCATTTTTAAGCATACAGTTAAGGGCCATTAAGTATACCCATGTTGTTGCACAACCGTCCCCACCATCTATCCACAGCTCTTTTCATCTTCCCAAACTGAAACTCTATCCCCGCTAACCACTAACTTCCCACTCCCCTCCCCATTGGCCCTGGCAACCACCCCTCTACTTTCTGTGTCTATGAATTCTGCTGCTCTGGCTGTCTCATAGGAGTGGAGTCACACAGTCTTTGTCCTTTAGTGTTGGGCTCATTTTTTACTTAGCATAATGTCTTCAGGGTTCATCCATGTTGTAGCAGGTGTCAGAACTTGATCCATTTTTAAGGCTGAATAATGTCCCCTTGTATGGATATATATAGGAATTATTTTTAAAGAAAAAATACACACACATACATACATAAACACAGCTACGGACTATATCTGATATTGTGCAAAGGGTCTGGATTTTGAGTCTATGGTTCAGGCAGTGAGTACACAAGGAGCTGTTAGCCTGCCACACATCAGGTGCCAGTGAAGAGAGAAAATACGTGGGACTGTCCTCCAAGACAGCTCAGAGTTGACCTGGGATGTGGACACAAGTAGCTTTAATGTAATATGATGAATGTTATGTCAAACCAGGTGACACAGATGAATTCTCCCTAGGAGGTGTCAGCATGATTACACAAAGGTTGACCTTCGACAAAGCCTTTAAAAGCAATGAAGACAAGGGGTTTCTGGGCTGGTGACTTCAATGGCAGGGCTGTAACTCTCACAGGTACGGGGTGGGTGTTTCAGTTGTGACGGCTGTATGACAAATTACCCCAAAACTTGGGAAGCATTTAAAAAACCCATTTCTTACGCTCATGGATTCAGTGAGTTGTCAATTCCATCATGGCACAGCAGGGACAGGTTGTTGTGTCAGCTGGGAGACCGGAAGGCTGGCTCTGTCACGTTTGACAGTTGATGCTGGCTGCTTGCCCAGATTGCAGCTGGAACTGCCAGTGGAACACCTACATGTGGCTTCTCCGTGAGACCTGTGCTTCCTCACAGCATGGTGACTAGGTTCTGAGGGCAAGCAGAGCGAGGCAACCAGGTGGAAGGAAGTCACATCACCTTTTATGACCTACCCTCAGAAGTCATGCAACCTCACTTCTCCTGCATCCAATTTGATAGGAAGAAGTCACTAAGGTCAGCCCGTATTCAAAGGGAGGAGATTTGTACTCCACCTTTTGGTGGGAGGGATGGCTAGGTTCTACAAGAACACGTGGAACCAGAAATATTGCTGAGGCCCTATTTGATCATCACAGGTTTGGCGGTACATGCCTGAGGCTGGAACCACCTTGGCGTGGGGACTCCCTTTGGGACAGTGGCTGAGTCCATGAGTATAAATCAGCTGCTCTGGGAGTGCAGAGAGTGGTAACCTTGGGCCACCACTCCAGCCCTTGTAATGACTAATTTCAGTAGTGACCAGGCAATAAGAACCATGTACCTATCTTTCATTTAGAACTGATGAATTCAGGCCCAGTAAATCTCTGGGGTTCAAAGACCTGGTGTTCTTGAAAACAATCTGGGGAGGAGGGAGAGGGACAGAGAGAGGGAGAGGGAGGGAGAGGGAGAGGGAGAGGGAGATGGAGAGAGAGAGAGAGAGAGAGAGAGAGAGAGAGAGAGAGAATGAGCACACAGTACTGGGTTGCCTACTAATTTGGATATGTGAGTGAGCAATTAACATGATTACAGGGAAGTGACACTTGTACCTCCAAGCTGGTGAAGAGGCCATACCTACTCTAACTTTCATACACTAATTTGTGGGCCCACCTGCCCCTCCACCAGATTGGAAGCTCTTTCCAAGAGAGGACTCTTCTTATCTGGTCTCCCCAAAAGATTTAACAAGCTTGGCCTTCGGAATCACACCTTTGATTTAAATCTCAGCTCTGCTACTTCCTAGTTGTGTGGCCATAAATGTTATTTGATTGTGCCAGACTTGAGTGTGCTCTCCTTAGACTTATTAAAAAGATTAAGATTATTTTGCCCTGCACCTAGAAGGCACTCAATAAACGGGAGACCCTTTCTTCCCCACTAAAAGTGGTGAATGGCCAGGTACACTCAGACTCCCCTCCCCCTGCCCTTCCCCATTCAGCTCTTTTACTTTCTAGGAGTCCTTCCTCCCCAAATGCTCCTCTAACGGTGAAAGTTCCAAGGACTCTTCCTGAGTCCTGCAGCTCTGCTTTTCCCAGGGACCGCCCCCAGGAGTTTCACTCCTTCCCTGTTCCCACCACAGTAGGAGGAGGATTTGGGGAGGCAGGATGGGGTCTGAGACCTCAGGACAAAGAGAGAAAGAGGAGTTGGCATGCCCTAGGGGACAGGGAGAAGGTCAAGTTACTAGAGCAAATGAAATCCTTTTCAATCTTTGATGAAACAAATACCGAACGCATCTCTCTAGGACCCAAACATATGAGAAGCTGGGGATACAGCAATGAGGAAAGAGGTCTCTAATCTTTGCAGACTTCTGGAATTTGTATTAGTATTTGTATTTTTGGAATTGTACAAATTGTACAAATTTTTGAATTTGTATTGTTATTAGTATATTGCTTATGGAGGGACAGGGGAGACGGTGCAGACAAAAGACAGACAAGCAAAATATAATATAGTGACAGTGTAACAACAACAACAACAAAACACTATGCTGGCTGACCAGAACCCACCCAAGCAAAGACTGATTGGGGTCAAGACCTGGGTGATAAGGAGCTAGCCCAGCAAATGTCCAGGGCACCAGGGCAAGGTTGCTCACCTCCAGTACCATGGGATCATTTTTTGTTGGGGGCTGTTCTGTGCTTTGGAGGAAGTTTAGCAGCATCCCTGGCCTCTCCCCAGAAGATGCCACTAGCACTCACCCTCCCAAGTTGAGACAGCCCAAAATGCCTCCAGCCATCGTCAAGTGTCGCTTGGGGGCAGAACTGCCAGATTGAGAACCACTGGGCTAAGGCATGGGCATTCCCGGCAGAAGCAACCAGGCCCCTAGGCTGCCTGACTTCACCACTTCCAGCTGCCTCTCCCCCGGGGTGAATCTGTCAACTGCAACAACTGGCAGTAGATCTTAGAGAGGAAAAGGGGTAAATAAACCAGGAAGTTAGAGTATGTTCTGGTTCAACACTTCAGCTGTTGGCTGTTCTTCTTCCTCACTCACAGCCTGAAACAGGCCACACAGCCTCAGAATACAGTCGGCTCTGCATCACTTCCCCGAGGATAACCAGGTACCCTGCTGTCCCCTAAACTCAGAGAAGAGCCAGGCAGTCACATTCCCATCATTCAAGACCAGATTTTACCATCTTAACCATTTCCAACTGTGCAGCTGAGTAATGCTAAACGTTCACATTGATCTCCAGAACCTCTTCATTTTGCAAATCTGAAATTATACCCATTGAACAAGAACCCCTCATTTGCCCCCCCCCCCACCAGCTCCTGGCAATAATCATTCTATTTCTATGCATTTAACTCCTTTAGATATCGTCATATCAGTGGAAGCAAGCAGCAATTTTCCTTTTGTGACTAGCTTATTTCACTGAGCATACTATGTCCTCAAGGTTCATCCATGTTGCAGCATGTGACAGGATTTCCCAACTTAAAAAAATTTGTTTTGGATTTCCTTCCTTTCTAGGGGTAATATTCCACTGTATGGATATCTCACATTTTGTTGATCAATTCGTCAATGGGCATTTGGGTTGCTTCTACCTCCTGGCTATCATGAATAGTGCTGCTGTGAACATGGATGCTCAGCACACATACAGTGTGTATTTATACCTTATTATACTAATATCTCTATTGAGATATAATTCACAAACCGTACAATTCACCCACTTAAAGCATATAATTCAATATTTTTCCATATATTCACAGAGCTTTGCATCCATGACCACAATTTTAGAACATTTTCATCAGCCCAAAAAGGAACCCATTAGCAGTCACTTCCCCTCCATGGCCCACCCCACGAGTTGTTTTGGTTTTTTTAGTAGGCTCCATGCCCAGCATGGAACCCAACAGGAGGCATGAATTCAGGACCCTGAGATCAAGACCTGAGCTGATATCAAGAGTTGGAAGCTGAACCAAACGAGGCACCCAACAATGGTCAGTTTTATGTGTCAACTTGATACTGCTGTGAAGATATGTTGTAGATACGATTAAAGTCCATAATCATTTTTTTAAAAAAAGTTCATAATCAGCTGACTTTAACCTAAGTGGGCTTGATCCAGTCGGTTGAAAGGTGTAAGAGCAGAAGTGAGGTTTCCCCTAAGAAGAAATTCCACTTGCGGACTGTGGTTCCAGCTCACACTCCAGAATCCCAGTGTGTCCTTCCTGATGACTTTGCCCTATGGATTTTGGACTTGCCTGGCTAACCCCTACAATCACCTAAGCCAATCCCTTGCAATAAACTTCTCAATATATATCTCCTACTTGTTCTGTTTCTCTAGTTGAAGCCTGATTGATACACCACACTCCCACCCTCCAGAGTACTAAGTGACCACTAATCTACTTTCTCTATGGATTTGCCTATTCTGGACATTTCAAATGTATAGAATCATACAATATGTGGTCTTACCATACAGTATGTGACCGGCTTCTTTCATTTAGCATAACGTTTTCAAATGTTATCGATGTAGCACATGCCAGTGCTTCATACCTTTTTATGGCTGAGTAATATTCCACGGTATGAAAGATATTTTATCCATTCATCAGTTGATAAGACATTTAGTTATTTCTACTGTTCAGCTGATAGACGTAACGATGCTATGAACATTTGTAGGCAAGTTTTTATGTGGACCATGTTTTCATTTCTCTGGGGTATTTACTGAGGAGTGAAATTTGAGTCATGGGAGAACTCTATGCTTAACATTGTGAAGAACCACTGGACCACTGGACCATTTCCTCCACATCCTCATCTACACTTGCTACGGCCTTTCTCATCATAGCCATCCTAGTAGATGTGAAGTGCTATCTCATTGTGGTTTTCATTTGCACTGCTGTAACTAACACTAATGATGGTGACAATCTTTTCATTTGTTTTTTTTTTTTCATTTGTTTATTGGCTACTTGTATACCTTCTTTGGGAAAATGTCTGTTCCTTTGCCCAGTTTTAATTGGGCTGTTTTTTTATTGTTGAGTTGTAAAAGTTCTTTATATATCTGGATACATCTCTTATCAGATATATGAATTCCAAGTATTTCCTGCACTCAGTGGGTTACCTCTTAATTTTTTTGATACTACCGTTTACATAGAGCACAAAGGTTTTTTAAATTTTGAGGTAGTCCAATTTATCTGTTCTGCCCCTTTGTGCTTTTGGTTTTGTAACTAAGAAAGCATTGCCAAATAGAAGGTCATGATTTACTCCTATGTCGTCTTCTGAGAGTTCTAGTTTTAGCTCGTACATTTAAGTCTATGATTCCTTTACAGTTTCCTAAAAGTCTTACCTATTTGGTAGTGCTTTCCCAGAAAATATTTATGGCACTATTAAAAAACAATTAAACTGTTGTGTTAAAAACAAAATGTGCAATGTGTGCTCTTTAGCATTCTAATCTAGCCTGAGAACAATATTTGAAATGAGCCAGTACTCTCTCTGTAGGACAAATAAATGCTTTCATAAGTACGTCACTTTTGAATGGAGTGCAGTTTATGACCTATTTACTTATGAACCAGCCCAAACAGCTTGCTTCCATAGTGTGAGGGAAGGAAGAAAGACTCTATTGTGAGAATCAGAAAAAATCTAATCGCTAATTTGGTCTAAACAACAGAGCTTAGAGCTTTCTGTGGCTTTCAAAAACTACTTTCTCTTTGCTTGAGAAAGATGAATAAAAACTGTTTTTTAATGTCTTGTGACCTGGAAATATTTAATGTAAATATAACAGTCCTTTTATTTATATTTTTCCTCTAATGCTGAAGGGAAGATAGCATAACATGAATGAAACAAGTATCATCTCAACATGCTGTTTCAGGGGATCCCCAAGATTATTCACACGTGGCAATTCACTAAAATAACTCACAGGACTTGGTATACAGTTGTACTTAGGCTTGACTTATTATAGCAAAGGGCATATGACAAGACCAGCCAAGGAAAAAGATACAGGCAGAGTGTGAGGAAATCCATGCACAGGCTTCCTTCATAGGCTTTCCTTCCCCGCCTGCGAGGGATACACTGAATGTGTTCCTTTTCTGGCAGAAAAAATGCAGCCACATTTGTATAATGCTTCTACCTAGACAAGTCCATTAGAGACTCAGCACCCAAGATTTTTATTGGGGGCTAGTCACATAGGCAGGCTAGCCTAGCAAATACCAAAATTCCCAACCAGAAGGAAATCAAGTGTTTGTTATAAATCACATCATTTACACAAACAATATATGTGTAAGGTCTGGTGTCCCAGCTTTTACCAGCTTGGGAAACTTCTGAGAAGCTGAGTTTCCTAAGGCCAACCATGCAAGCAGGTCTTTCTAAAGATGGCAGTCTTGCACCTGCTATGTTAACTGTCTTCTGCACAGAGGCCGTGGTACTCATTCAAGTGGTAGTTTAAAGTTTACTTAAGGAAACACTCAAATTTGGTGTCTAGGACTATTCTGAATTTATCATCATTTCAGTGAGTGGAAGTTTATCCCATCTATGAATTTTTAAAGAGTCAGTATATTACTATAGTAAATACTGTCTAGTGGCACGTTTAAGCTACTAAGAGATTTTTAAAGGTCAGTGGCATTTGGGTCTTAATTTTAAATAAAACATATCTATTCATTAAAGCAGGACATTCAGGATCTCATCTGGTACTACTCCTTAGGCAGATGTTGAAATTCCCATTTGTACTTGAAAGTAATAAAATATTAAATCTTATCCGCAATAACATTAAGAATGAGCTAGAGGAATCCATCAAGGGTGCCCCCAAAGCCCAACCCTAAGGTAACTTTTGCCAGTCTTGCTGGGGACAGAAGGTGTTCTGAAAGGAAAACAATAAGCACACAAAGAAAGCATAGGTTAGGTCCTAACAGACTAAAAAGTAAAACATTCATATAAAAGCAATATCTTGTTGTACGAGGCTTGTTTCCTCTGATTACTCTTCTTCCTTCTCTAAAAAAGTTAGTGTACAAAAAAATGTAAAATCACTCCTAGGCACCTTATGTTCCCGTTTTAGACAAATATCCTTGGGTGCTTTTTTGCATAAGACCAATGGAATCACTATCTGTCTGATAGTTAATCTGTACATTATGATGGCGTTGCCTCTAATTACCGTTTTGTGTACTTGCTTTGTCTTCACATCTGAACTGTACACTGTATTTCTCTTCCCTGTACAATATAACAGGATATCTAGACCAGGCACTCAAGGGGTGCTTAATCAATCTAAGGGGAAAAGTCACGGGGATTAAAGGCCTTTAAAGAGTACCAAGCTCAATCTCCTCTGTTTTTAGATTCCAAAGTCAGAAACAGAGGGACACACACTCTTGGATCGGTGGCAATCAAACAAACCAATGCTTATGGGTATCCTCAAAAGCTCAAATAAAACCAAATCATAATGCTATTTTGAACATTAAAGAATACACCCAACACACATTTGGCCACGTATACATCAGTGCATTAGGTCAGCGCTGTGGGCACGCTAGGGAGAAAGACACTCGCCCTGGTCTCAGGGAGAGCAGTCTGCTAGAGAGCAGGTGTAAACTAACAAGGGTAGAACATGCACGAGGACGCAGAAAATCTACAAAGTGATCCAGGACTTCAGAAAGAGAAGGTTTTCATGTCAGGAAATTTAGTTCTTTAGAAACAGAAGAGCAGGGACTCAGTGCTCAGCGGTTGAGCGTCTGCCTTCGGCTCAGGGCGTGATCCCAGGCAGAAAGGATCCCAGGGAGCCTGCTTCTCCCTCTGCCTGTGTCTCTGCCTCTCAAATAAATAAATAAATAAATAAATAAATAAATAAATAAATAGTAAAAAAAAAAAAAAGAAAGAAAGAAAAAGAAATGGAAGAGTGATGGTGAATTCAATAGGAATGCCAAACAACTTAAAAAGGTTTTATAAAGGTGCAAGCTTTTCCTACATCTCACAACCTGCCGAGAAATGAGGAACAAGAACAGAAGAAGGAAACCCAAGGGAAAAGGAAGAGTTACACAAAGAATCTATTAGTAAATTAAGCATCTTTAGATCAGTGGGGCCCACAAAGAGCCAGGAGCACAAAGCGAGGAGCAGAAAACAATGTCACGTTGCCTGACAGGACAGAGAGGAGATGCAGAAAGGAGGACGTGCCTCCTCAGCAGCCTCACCAGCAGGAGGCAAGTGCGGACTGCGAAGTGGGGAAGGCCCTGGGGCACGATGGCCGCTTCCAGGTCTAGAGAGCTTCGCCTAGTTGAATACACGAAGCAGTCTGTCTTTCTTCATGGAAACTACACGACTTTCGATCCTGGGGAACATGCCCCCAAACGAATCAGAGCCTCCCTCTGTAGTAATGTTGTAATCAAGGGTTGCATTCCTGAAGAAGGAATCAGAAAGTAAATCAGAGAGAGATGACCCACAAAATGCCATAGATAAAAGTCACACCAGAACCTTCTAAAAATTGACAAAACGGAGAGCAATGGATCATACTGCACTCATGACAGGAAAGGCCCCATTGAACGAAAGCACGGAACCGAAGCTTACAAAGTAAGTAGGAGACTTTTAATGTTAACTTCCTTGCTTTTCTTAGAATTCTTTTAAGAAATGTTTTTGTGGGGACCCCTGGGTGGTGCAGCGGTTTGGCGCCTGCCTTTGGCTCAGGGCCCGATCCTGGAGACCTGGGATCGAATCCCACGTCGGGCTCCCTGCATGGAGCCTGCTTCTGCCTCTCTCTCTCTCTCTCTCTCTATCATAAATTTAAAAAAAAAAGAAATGTTTTTGTTACTTTTGTTTGTGTCACTGTTATATGGGTGCAGGGTTTCAAGGGTCAAACAGTTCCACTAAGTGTGTTGCAAAAACCAGGAGTCCCATTGTTTCCCTCTCCCCATCCTTTCCTTGAGTGCTAATGCCAACTTAAAAAATCCCTCTTCCTAAGGGGGAAAAGCATTCCCTCTCTTACCATCTTCCTGGGGTCTCAGGAGAAAGTCATACATACGTGCATTCAGACACTCATTACCTGAGGGCCATTTTCTCCCAGTTTAGAAGAGATATGAAAAATAAACCAGACAGCTGATTTTTAAAAGCAGTCTGCAGCGAACAAAGCATTTAAAATCATGCCCCCCCCCCAAAAAAAATAAAATAAAAATAAAATCATGCCCCCAACCACACTGAAATTTGGAGTCACTAACAAAATCTGAGTATCGCGTCCTCTAAGTTTTGGAAGGACTGGCTACGACTTCACTTTTGAGTGTGGGGAGCAGTCTCTGAATCCTGGATTCTCCAGCTTTGCCTTGACTTCTGTGCCCACTTGTCCTTTACACTCCCAAGGCAGGCCAGCGCTGGATGGAGAGTGTTCCAGGGTGTACCTGAGAAGAGAGAGTTTACGGACTGACTCTGCAGGTACTGAGTCTGAAGACTCTTTCACAGGTTGGGGGTGGGCAGGGAGAAGAGTCACGTCCTACGCTGTTCTGCCTTCCAGAAGAACTGTTGCCTGCAATAACAAAGCTCTAGAATTAACTGAGAAGACAAAGGCCCTTAAATATGAAATACAGGTCACTCATTCAGCACTGCTAAGTGAACAAAATGTAAAACAGTGAAACTCTTTGCTTATGAGAACAAACCTGCTCCATCCAGAAATTTCTTTGGCTATCATTTCCCAAATATAAATAAGCCTGAACTTCGGTCATGTCTAGAGTCTGATCTAATTGTACCTTTAGAACTATGTCCAAGCTAATTGTGGACTTGCAATTTGAATCTATCAAAAGGGAAACAAAACATCAGACAGGAGGTGTACAGGGTAAAAACCAAAACTGCAAGTTTCTTTCAGCTGGTCGTGAACGAAAACATTATTTATCATTTTTTTTCCATCATGATAGGTGTACTCTTTAATTTCCATCTCCTATTTCACCCATTCCCACACCCTCCTCTCCTCTGGTAACCATCAGTTTGTTCTCTATAGTAGACTCCATTTCTTTCTTAGTTTGTCTCTTTTTCTTTGCTCATTTGTTTCTTAAATTCCACATATCAGTGAGATCATACAGTATTTGTCTTTCTCTGACTTATTTCACTTAGAGGAACTCTCTCTGGCTCCAGCCATGTTGTTGCAAATGGCAAGATTTCATTCTTTTTCATGGCTGAATTATATATATATATATATATATGTATATATATATATATGTATGTATATCTGTATGTAACTGTATCCACTTCTTTATTCATTAATTGATGGGATAGTTGGGCTACTATTTCCATAGTTTGGCTATTGCAAATAATGCTGCTTCAAACATACAAGTACATGTAACCATCTAAATTAGTGTTTTTGCATTTTGGGGGGTAAATATCCAGGAATGCAATTACTGGATCATAGATAGTTCTATTTTTATTTTTTTTTTTGAAGAACCTCCATACTGTTTTCCACAGTAGCTGCACCAGTTTACATTCCCACCAATGGTGCACAAGGGTTCCTTTATCTCCACATCCTCACCAACACTTACTGTTTCTTGTGTTTTTGATTTTAGCCATTCTGACAGGTGTGAGCTGATATCTCATTGTGGTTTTGATTTGTACTCCCCTGATAATGAGTGACAATGAACTTCTTTTCAAGTGTCTATTGGCCATCTGGATGTCTTCTTTGGAGAAATGTCTGTTCATGTCTTCTGTCAACTTTTTTTCACTGGATTATTTTTTTTGGGGGGGTGTTGAGCTGTATCAGATATATATATATATATATATATATATATATATATATATATATATATATATATATATGAGAGATACTAATCCTTTATTGGATATGTCATTTGCAAGTATCTTCTCCCATTCTGTATGTTGCCTTTTAGTTTTGTTGATTATTTCCTTTGCTGTGTAGAAACTGTTTATTTTGATGTAGTCCCAATAGTTTATTTTTGCTTTTATTGCCCTTGCCTCAGGAGACATACCTTGAAAACTGCTGCTACTGCCAATGTATGATAAATTACTGCCTGTGCTCTCCTGAAGAATTTTAAGGGTTTTATTTATTTATTTGACAGAGACAGTACAAGCAAGGGGAGAGGCAGGCAGAGAGAGAGAGAGGGAGAAACAGGCTCCCTGCTGAGCAGAGAGCCTTGTGGTGGGGCTTGATCCCAGGACCCTGGGATCATGACCTGAGCTGAAGGCAGATGCTTAACTGATTGAATCACCCAGGTACTCCTCCTAGAGGATTTTTATGAGTTCCAGTCTCAGATTTAAGTCTTCAACCCATCTTGAGTTTATTTTTGTGTATGGTGAAAGAAAGTGGTTCAGTTTTCATTCTCTTATCCTGTTTTTGTTTTTGTTTTTTTTTTTAATTTTTATTTATTTATGATAGTCAGAGAGAGAGAGAGAGGCAGAGACACAGGCGGAGGAAGAAGCAGGCTCCATGCACCGGGAGCCCGATGTGGGACTCGATCCCGGGTCTCCAGGATCGCGCCCTGGGCCAAAGGCAGGCGCCAAACTTTTTTCCCACTGTATATTCATCCCCTCTTTGTCAAAAATTAATTGACAATATAATTGTGGGTTTATTTCTGAGTTTTCTGTTCTATTCCATTGGTCTAGGTGTCTATTTTTATGCTGGTACCATACTGTTTTAATGATTACCCTTTTGTAATATAACTTGAAACCTAGGATTGTAATACCTCCAGTCTTGTTTTTCTTTTTCAAAATCACTCTGGCTATTTGAGGTCTTTTGTGGTTCCATACAAATTTTAGTATTGTTGGTTTAAGTTCTATGAAAAATGCTCTTGGTACTTTGGTAGGGATTGCATTAAATGTGTGGACTGCTTTGGGTAGGACAACCCAATTATTCCAACCCATGAGCAAGGAATGTCTTTTCATGTCTTTATGTCATCTTGAATTTCTTTCATCAGTGTTTTATAGTTTTCAGAGTATAGGTCTTCCACCTCTTTGATTAAGTTTATCCCTAGATATTTTATTGTTTTTGGTGTAACTGCAAATGGCATTTTAATTTCACCTTCTGTAGCTTTATTTTTAGCATACAAGAACACAACAGGCTTCTATACATTGATTCTGTATCCTGAGACTTTACTGAATTCATGTCATTGATCCACTAGGGAAGTACTTTGCAGTACAGGGGCCACTTGTGGGCTGGGATCCAGCAGTGCATTTATAATAAAAACTGCTAATCCACTGGCCCAGGCACCTGCTACTGTACCACCAAGGTAGGCATTCCCTCAGCTGGCCCTGGTTCTTCTAGCTACTACTATTGTTTTGATTTTGTCCCAAATGGCAGCACAGGTGGTAAGATTGATGAAGGCATTCTTTAGCATCTCTAGTCCCTTTCCTCCCACTGAAACAACTGCTTTACAATCTTGATTTGCGATAAAGCAATCTTTCTTAGGACTCCAACCACCACATTATTACAGAACAGACTACACCACATTTGTCTCTTCGGAGTCCCTTAAATCACTCTGTATGGTAGAGAGCGTTCCCTCCAAAGTCTCTAAAGTTATTAAAATAGAATTGTCCTGGGCAGCCCGGGTGGCTCAGCAGTTTGGCGCTGCCCACAGCCTGGGGGATGATCCTGGAGACCTGGGATCGAGTCTCACGTCGGGCTCCCTACATGGAGCCTGCTTCTCCCTCTGCCTGTCTCTGCCTCTCTCTCTCTCTCTGTGTCTCTCATGGATAAATAAATCAAAAATCTTAAAAAAACAGAATTGTCCTGATTAAGTCACAGATAAACTGAATTGAGATTCACAGTTTTATCATAAGGGTAATTGGTCATAAAAAAACAATAAAAAGGGGGATCCCTGGGTGGCTCAGCAGTTTGGCGCCTGCCTTTGGCTCAGGGCGTGATCCTGGAGTCCCGGGATCGAGTCCCGCGTCAGGCTCCTGGCGTGGAGCCTGCTTCTCCCTCTGCCTGTGTCTGCCTCTCTCTCTCTCTCTCTCTCTCTCTCTCTCTCATAAATAAATAAATAAATCTTTAAAAAAAACAATAAAAAATATAAACATAAAAACAGAGTACTGATGTCAGGAATAAGCCAAGGAAGGAAAGATATAAACTAGTACTGTGAAAACTAGAAAGAGCTGGAAAAATGCAAGATCTTATAATATGCAGATGTTTTATTTTCTACAGTTCAGGGTTCATGGAAGGCAAGTAAAAAGTGATAAATGTAAAAGGCAAGCAGCATTGGATAAAAATCACCAGATAAGGAAAAGATTATATAATATAAAGAGCAACTGAGTTAGCCTGGTTGGAAAGTGATGACCTTGCTGACCTAAACAGAGACCACATACTGCTCCGAGCCGGCTCTGTGACCCCCACCCCCATTCCCACCACTTGGAGGATTTAAGAGGTTTTAAGGCAATGTTTCAGTATCATCTAAAGGATTAAAAATGGAAGTAATACTTTACAGTTAGGAGGCACTCAAATACCTTTTGATTAATGATCTCAAGAGCAATTTCTTCTCTAGATAAGCAATCTCAAGAACGAGGAAACTTGGGGAGTTTCTACTTTCTGTGGGTGATATAGGAAGCCAAGCCAATGGGAAAAGCCTGAAATAATAATAATATATTTATGAGATATTAAATTTTGGGCACAGTAACACAAACGTATCTCAGCAAAAAAAAAGAAATACAGACTTCTGGATCACTATGGGGATTATTCTAGGGACAAATTTGCTTCACCTCATTAGTCCGGTGATAATGCTGGAAACATTCTTTGCCATTTTGGCTCTATCATATGTATTTAACATTAACACGAGCACATTCCATTTGTGTACTACTATCATACCAAATGCTATCAAATCTGGAAGGTCAACAATTAGGGATTAAATTGACACTACAAGAATACAAAGATACCTTTTAACTTCCAATCTCATTTCAATTCGGAAATTCTCAATTTTGCTTCAGAGGCCGCTCCCCGGCCATCTTCCCTCACTGGCTGACATGTCAAAAGGGGCTCCTGCTGTTCCCATTGGCACTGAAAATACAAAGCTTAATAAGCTGCGCATTCAGGGGTCACAAAAGTGAATAAACGGCCTACATACACAAAATCAACACACATGACCACATGTCATTCCTCCGCTGGCAGAGGACAGAGACTACTTCATTACGTATCTCCCACTGGCATTCAAGAAGTGCAAGATCTGTATAAGCTGGGAGGCAACAGAATGCAACCAGGGGTCACAGTTACTGTTTTCTTTTGTATGTCTTCTAATCACCGTCAGGCCAACTATTACTTACAAGTTATGTTCTCGTGCTGGCCATTGAAGCATTGTCTGTCATCTCTAGAGCCACTCTGCTTGACTCCACACTTGTGGGGCTTGGATCTGGGGCTTGGACTGTGCAGACTGCCAGCTGGTGCTGCCCTGAGGGGAGTTAACGGTTTTCTTTAACACACACCCACATCACACACATACATGCACAGAGAGACATACCACACGTACAACCATGCATACATACCACACACATGGGCACCAGATATGCTTAAACTGTCACTCAATAATACATATTAACAAAAACCAGAACAACTTTTTTTTAATTCAGAATTTTAATTATGTACATAAATAGCAACATGAGAACCAGGAGTTCTAATGCTGGACATTATCTCTAGGTGAAAGGATTTCCGATTAGTCCACTGGTAGTATGGTATCATCCAAGATAACAAAGAAGCCTGGTATATAGTTTTTCCTGAAGAAGAAAGCCAATTTACTACATTCAGTACTGACTTCTCTGCCATTTTTTCTGTAGAAAATGCATGGAGTTTCCAATGTTTACCTATAACTAAAAGAAAAAGAAAACCATAAGTAAATTGCCAGAAAAAAAAGACTTTAAAATTTGGCTTTTTGGGGATCCCTGGGTGGCGCAGTGGTTTGGCGCTTGCCTTTGGCCCAGGGCGCGATCCTGGAGACCCGGGATCGAATCCCACATCGGGCTCCCGGTGCATGGAGCCTGCTTCTCCCTCTGCCTGTGTCTCTGCCTCTCTCTCTCTCTCTCTGTGACTATCGTAAATAAATAAAAATTAAAAAAAAAAATTTGGCTTTTTGAAAATTCACTAGGGTTAAATTGAGAAACCATATCAAATATTTACATTACCATTATATGACCATGAGGATCATAATGAGCCATAAAAAAACTTATTTCCATTTTACAGACACTTAAACTACAAAGCAGAAAGGTTTTGTGTTTCATCCAAAGTACATTCAGAGTCTCAACTGGCTATGTACCTGAGCATAATTAAACAGATGGATGGATGAATAAATAAAAAATAAATGCTTAAATGGCACAGCACACACCACATGTCTCCCCTTCTGAAAAACCAAACAACTACATTTCTGTCCATCTGCTGAAGGAGAACGTGATTATATCTCCGTCCGTCTGACGTATGTATACCTTTCTTCATATCATACCATTATTCTTCTCTGGAATGCAACACACATCATCCAAAGACACATCAAAGACAAACTGATTATTTTTTCCTGCCCCGCCCCCTAACAAACTGATTCTTCTTCAGATTGCTTTTTCCCCCTAATACGTAAGTAATCTACTTAGCAGTTAGAGATTTTAGAGATATATTTTTAGAAATAAATATATCTTCTATTTTTTTTAAAGATTTTTATTTTATTTATTCATGAAAGACACAGGGAGAGACAGAGAGAGAGAGAGAGAGTCAGAGACATAGGCAGAGGGAGAAGCAGGCTCCACGCGGGGAGCCCGACGTGGGACTTGATCCCGTGGACTCCAGGATCACGCCCTGGGCCAAAGGCAGGAGCTAAACCACTGAGTCACTCAGGGATTCCCAAATATATCTTTTAATATAAAACCAAAACTTAAGTTAAACATATACACCTCTAGCTTACCTTTTCCATCTCAGTTTATTGATCTGTTTTGGACTTATCTAAGAATCCAATACATTTACTGAATTGTTAAAACTGCAAAATGGAAATGACCAAATTGATAAGGATTCAATAGGCCATGGTAGTCCATATTAGGAAGTTATTAAGCAGCTAAGAGGAGGAATGAGATAGATCTCTAAATACTATGAGAAAAAGCAGCACATAATATATTAAGTGAAAAAAGGAAAGTTACTTCATTTGTTCAACACAGCTAAACATAGCACTGTCTATGAAGTATCCTTACCAAAACTAAACCTAAATCTGATGGAGCCTTCGGATCTATCATCTTATGGGAAATGCAGAGAAGAGAAGAACCAAGAGATAAACAGAATGACACTAAATGGATGCCCTCAGCCAGCCAGAATATGGGATCTTCTAATGAATAGGCCTGTTTTTCAAAAAAAATAATGACGGGGGGAAATGAAGGAGATGGAACTATTACAATTTATTTTTTTAAGATTTTATTTATTTACTCATGAGAGACAGAGAGAGAGAGAGAGATGCAGAGACACAGGCAGAGGGAGAAGCAGGCTCCATGCAGGGAGCCCGACATGGGACTCAATCCCGGGTCTCCAAGATCACACCCTGGGCTGGAGGTGGTGCTAAACCACTGAGCCACCTGGGCTGCCCCACTGTTACAGTTTAAAAAGGACTTCAGAGACCTTCGGTCAACTGTAATGGGTAGATCTTGTTTGGATCCAGATTCAAATAAACCAAGTGCAAAAAGACAATCAGGGAAATCTGCATACTACCTGAATATGAAATATTAGACAATTAGTGTTAATTTTTTTAGGTGTGATAATAAAATTGTGATACGTTCCTTCATGGAGGTTTCAGTGTACTTGCAAAACAATTCAAGAAATATGAGCTCATTCTGTCAAAAAAACAAAAGCAGGTATGGATGTGCACACATTTATTTACATAGAGAAAAAAAGTCAAATGGTATGCCAAACTATTAATAGAAATTAACCATGGAAAAGGAATAGAGGATAAGACAAATTTTTAAAATATTTATCTAAGAAAATTTTTTTCTTAAAGATTTTATTATTTATTTGAGAGAGAGAGAGAGAGCGAGAGAGCATAAGTAGGGGGAGGGGCAAAGCAGACTCCCTGCTGAGCAGGGAGCTGGACTTGGGGCTCAATCCCAGGACCCTGAGATCATGACCTGAGCCAAAGTGAGACACTTAATCAACTGAGCCACCCAGGCACCCGTAAACAAATTTCTTTACAACAAATATGTATCACTTTTATAGATGAAAACTCCATCTCCAATAGAGAAATAAAAAAATAATCAAGAAATCAAGGTTGTGCATACAGTAAGCTGAAGTCTGGCCCAGAGTATTTTGGAAAGATGAAAGAGATATTTAAGTAGTTTCCCTATATTCCAAGTTTCATGGTTTCTGAAGAGAAACATAATATATTCAATGTCAAGTTTCTGGAGGACATATGTTGTTTCCTGGCTGCTCGTGTTCTAGTCTCTCTTCCAATAGCAGATCCATCCAGTGCACATCTCGCCCTGCTCTCCAGAGATGCTGGGAATTCTTGGGTGGGGCTTAGGCCTCTTTTAACAAGCTCCTGCGGTAATTTGTTTGTATAATAAAATTTGGGAAGTACAACTTGGGGTTACCATATGAAGGGCTGTGATGTGAAAGAGGATCTGTGTTTGTTTTCTGTGACCTCTACGGCAGGATCAGAACCACTGCACAGGAGTTACAAAAAGACATATTTTTGCTTAGTGTAGCAAAGTGATTAGTAACGCTTACTGATTCCGAAAAATCAGAAGCGTCCCAAGATGGCTGCCCTGTGGGGTGAGCTGCCTATCAGTGAAGATGAAAGGTGAGACCACACAGGGCTACAGGGTATTTATGCTTGAGGCTTGCTCGGGAGCCAGATGACCCCTCTCAAATTCTAAGAGTATATGACTCTGCGTCTCTAAAAATATGGAGAAAGCTTGAAAAAGAAAGACTTCAGGGGATCCCTGGGTGGCGCAGTGGTTTGGCGCCTGCCTTTGGCCCAGGGCGCGATCCTGGAGACCCGGGATCGAATCCCACATCAGGCTCCCAGTGCATGGAGCCTGCTTCTCCCTCTACCTATGTCTCTGCCTCTCACTCTTTCTCTCTCTGTGACTATCATAAATAAATTTAAAAAATTAAAAAAAAAAAAAAAAAAAGAAAGACTTCACAACTGAGTGCTTTCATGGACTGTAAACAGCAGTCATGATTTATAATAAATATAGTGGTGATTTTAAAAAAAGACTATAAAAGAAAATTCATATTTGCTGCAGAAAATTTTAAAACAGGACGTTAGGGATCCCTGGGTGGCGCAGCGATTTAGCGCCTGCCTTTGGCCCAGGGCACGATCCTGGAGACCCGGGATCAAATCCCACATCGGGCTCCCGGTGCATGGAGCCTGCTTCTCCCTCTGCCTGTGTCTCTGCCTCTCTCTCTCACTGTGTGCCTATCATAAATAAATAAAAAATTAAAAAAAAATAAAACAGGACGTTATATAGAAGAAAAACTATTTAAAAAATCCATAATTCAAAAAAAAAATCCATAATTCTACCATCCCAAGATATATACTTAAATTTTTTGTTGTATTTCCTGGTCTTTATCCTCTCTAAAAACGTATCATACTACGTTTTTTTTTTCATTTAACAAGTTTCCATGCAATTAGGTATTACTGAAACATAATAACATTCTTCTTCATGGATATACCAGAATTAAGCCACTTTTTAAGAAGATTTTTATTTATTTATTCATAAGAGACAGAGAGAGACAGAGAGAGAGAGAGAGAGAGAGAGATGCAGAGACACAGGCAGAGGGAAAAGTAGGCTCCATGCAAGGAGCCCAATATGGGGCCTGAACCCAGGAATCTGGAATCACGCCCTAGGACAAAGGCAGGCGCTCAATCACTGAGCTACTCAGGCGTCCCAAATTAAGCCACTTTCTGCAGCTAAATATTTAGATTGTTTCCAAACTCAATATAATCTTATATAATGAAGAAATCACAAGTGCCATTATATAATTTTTAATATATATAAAAACCAATATTAATATAACTAGGGTTTTGTACTTAGCTGGTACTCATGAGTAAATATTGAATAAATGAATGAAAATAGTGAATTGAGTGTGAGAAGGAATAATACTGATTTTTCTGACTTCATCTGGTATCCTAAATTTCTCTAGCCTCAGGTTACTCAATTTTTAAAGAAAGAATAATTATACCTATGAATTCCCTATGGCACTTATAATATTTCTATATAATCTTGAGCTTCTCTACAACCATCATTCATTCAATAAATGTTTATTTAATGACTATCAGATGAATACAAGGGTACCTACTATAGTAAAGTGCTATTTGAAAAAAAAACATAAACCTAAGAAATAATGACACTTTTCAATTGTTTGAAACAGTTTTGTAGACAAATCCCAACTGCCAAGTTCTAGCTTGTCTAAAAAAAAATAAAAACAAAAAACCCAGGTGCTTAAGAATGAACACAAACAAGTGAAGGCACTTAAGTCCACAAATTAAGGATGGAATGAAACATTATCCCAGCCCTTTTATGTATCTACATGAGGCTGAAACTGATATAATTAATTAAGTTAAATTAAGGACAAGTCATTTCAGCTGATGCTAACAATACTAAAAATGACTATAGCATTCTCTTGTTCTTTACCTGATTAAAATGGGCAGAGCATGGAGCATTCTACTTATTTCCAGGTGAATTCTTCACATTTCCTGGCTTGTAAGACAAAAAGTAAGAATATTAATACAGTTTAAAAAGGAAATAGTGAAACTTCTAAAGAAAGAGTGGAATGTCTCAAAGTGCCCATCTTTAGTATTTGGCTGAATACAACATTAAATATTCTTATAATGCAACCTGACCTACTTCTTAGTTAACTGAAGGAATTACTAGGGTTCCCTGAGGGCTCCACTGTAGACAGTGACTTAGGCTTGGAGTAGAGCTGGGACTAAAGCTTCATTAATCCTCACCACAGAGATTCAGCCTAACAGCTGATTCTATAAAAAAATCAAGAGTGAAAAGATCTCTTTACTATTTCATGCTGCTACCATTGTTCAAGTATTAAAAAAAATAAAGAATAAAGCTGTTCTGTGTGCATCATCCACCATAGGGGTCAAATCACAAAACACGTTTACAATGAAAGTGGTTATAATTGGAACACACCCATTCCACCTGGCCGCATCTGGGAATGTATAATTAGGTCATGTCATCTACCAGAAGTGATGTAGGAAAGTTTCTAGTAGGAAAATTACATGCGCCAGATGTTTAAGGCTTTACTTCCTATATGTTTTCAATACTCTATTTGCGGAAACATGTTGGTAAGAACTGATATCCACCATGGACGTGAACGTTCATGACATGGCAACTGCAAACAGTAGGCTCCAAGTGAGTGGTCAATGGGGCTGGAATTCTGGAGTCTAGACTGGGCACAGATTCTCTTGGTGGCCTTCTCGCAGTTATCCATGGGTGAAGGAGCAGGGGGAGTGAGAAAGCAAGAATACATAACTAACCCCGTAATTTCAGAGCATGGTTTCTAAGCAACTCCAGGCTTACTGAAGTGATTGAAAACTGGTCTCTCAACACAGTGATCATATATCCCGGCTTGCCAAGTTATACTGATTTATGCCCACTGTCCTAGCATAATTAATAGCACCCCCTTCACTTTCAAGCCTATTCTGACTTGGATGATAAATTATATGGTTACCCTATCTACAGACCACATCCATTTGATGATGAACTTCTGGGCAACAAGGCCTTATGTATTACTTGGTGGATCATCATACAACACCCATGTCTACTTATTGCTCTGAACAGAGCTCTACAGAACTCAGTACTGTGTGCCTTGCTGTATTCTTTGAGAGCCACAATCACACAAACACAAACAAACACACCCAGAGGCCTTCTTGCTGTTGCTTTTTCAACCTGCCAAGCTCTTTCCTAGGATGAGAACTTTGCAAAATGTATCTTTGACCTAGATTGGTCAAACTCAATTTCTGCCTAGCTAAATGCTATTCATCCTCTAGATCAAGGCTGTCACATGTCCTTCAATTTACATGAGAACCTTTTATTCACATTCACAGCATCATATGCTTCCTGATTTGTATAATTCTTCCATTCATTTACTAATACATAAGTTGAATCATTTACCAATATATAGGCTTCATGAAGGCACAATATTCCTAGAACCTCCTAGCACATGGTATTTAAACATTTGTTGAATAAAAAAATTAAATGCAGTACAACCTAGAGATCTGATGAGGTTAAAAAAATGTTTGGGTATGTAATTAATGAAGAAAAGAAATAAAAAAAAAGAGGCTTCATTTATGAAGCTAAGTGAGATAACCACGTCCGGCAGTGGGGTCTGTCATAAAAACCATGGAGTTCTCTACCTAGTTAAATATATTTTAGGTGTGAACTACCTTATGTAATGCTTGCCAAGTACTTCTAGTGATAGTCTTATATATTTTACTATCTATACTTGCCAGCATCTCAATCTCAAAAATATAATTCATAAGTTTTTTTTAATCTTTTGGACATTAAGAAAATGAGCACATGAAATATTCTGGTTGAGGAAAACAACTCTGTTGCTAGGAAATTTTTCTTGTTTGGTTATGTATCACTTATAGTATAACAAAACATGACAGTCAAATATCTCACTAAAGAAATATTGAGCCCATCCACCCTATTACAAATCAGATCTCTCTTGGCATAAACTGACATGATCTCAGAAAAAAAATAAAATTCTCCAACTTCAAAAGACAGATTGTGATTTAGTACAAGCCAGAAATTAATTTTTTTTGCATTTTTCAGACAGCTGTATTTGAAATATTTTATAACTAATTCTCCTTATAATTTAATTTTGATACCTATCAGGTTTCATTTTTTTTAAGATTTATTTATTTAGGGGTGCCCTGGTAGGGCGCCTGTTCTCAGATTTATTTATTTTAGAGAGAGACCACACGCATGACTGGGGGGGGGGGGGGTGGAGAGGGAGAGAATCTTAAGCAGACTCCCCACTGAGTGCAGAGTCTGACACAGGGCTCAATCCCAGGGCCCTGAGACCATGACCTGAGACAAAATCAAGAGTCCGAAGCTCAACTGACTAAGCCACTGAGGTGCCCAGGTTTCATAATTTTTAAGCAATTATTATATTTTATTTAACCCAACATATCTAAAATACTATTATTTTAACATATCAGTATAAAAATGAGATAGTTTACATTCTTTTTATTTGTACCATGTCTTCTAAATTTGCTGTGAATTTATACTTACAGCACACACCTCAATTCACACTAGCTATACTTCCAGTCCTCAATAGCTTGTGGCTGCCATATTGGACTATATAGGGCTAGAGGAATAAGCTAAATAGCACTGTTATGGTTAGTTTGATGTGTCAACTTGGCTAGGCTAGAAAAGAAAATTTATTTCCTTACCACATCCATGAACATGAATGATCATTTCTATTAGCAAAATCAAAACATTTGTTTTAGTCTAAACATTTATTCCTAATTAGTATGCACTACCATGTAAAGAGGGATTTCTGGACAAATCTCTGAGGTATAGCATCCCACTGAAATGTCTGAGCTCCTCACTAGTTGATTATTTTAATTACTTAACTTCCCCAAATGCAGTTTCCTCATTTGTAAAATGGGAATAATAACAGAACCTGCCTCAGAGACTCTTCGTGAACAAAGAGTTTAGTACCCAGGGCCAAGCTCACAGCAAGTGCTCGATAAACATTACTTATCCTATGTAAAAAGTCACTTAACTTTTTGACGAGGAAACAAAAGGTACAGATAAACAATCTGTTAAAGACCCCAATGAAATCCCAGTTCACTGATACCGTCAGCAGAATACTGCCTCCCCCAAAGATGTCTGCATCCTAATCCTGGAAACTGTGACTCTGTTACTTTACCTGGCAAAGGAGAGTTTATGTGGCATGGGGATTTGGGTTGGTAATCAGCTGACTTTCCAACAGGGAGATTAGTTTGGATTGTTACATGGGTTCCTATAGTCAAAGAGGGAGGCAGAAGACAGGGGCAGAGAAATGGGACATGAAAAGAATTTAACTTGCAGTGGCCGGCTTTGAAGATGGAGGAAGAGGGCTGTGAGCCAACGAAAGCTGCAGCCTCTAGAAGCTAGGAACAGCCCTCCACTGGCAGCCAGCAAAACAGACCTTGACCCTACAACCACAGGAACTGAAAAGAATTCTGTCAACAACCTGCATGAGGGGGGAAATGGATTCTCCCCTGGAGCCGCCAGAAAGGAATGCAGCCTTGCTGACACCTTGATTTAGCGCCAGACTTCTGACCTACTGAGTCTAAGATAATATAAATTTGTATTACTTTCAGCCACTAAATTTGTGGTCATTTGTTATGGCAGGATAGGAGACTAAAACACGGGGGGCAGGACTCTTGACTAATGGATATAAGCCCTATGTTTCCATTTCCCATCAGAGGATGTTATCTTCTCAAGCAGAAGCAAAACTGTGCAGTGTCCTGTGACATCTGTCATGGCTCTTGTGTGCTAGAGTCTGTCCATTTTATAAGTTTCTTACAAGGATAAACTCATTTAGTCCTCAAAGCAGCCCCTGAGGTCCTACTCGCATTTCCCAGAGTGCCAGAGCAATTTCCCAAGGTTTCATGGTTTGTAAGAAGTGAGGACGGGGCGGGGTGGGGCGGAGCCTGGAGCACTCATTCCAGAGTCCAGTCTCTTGGCCATCAGGCTATGCTGCATTCTGCTTGGTCCACCTTTTCTGATACGAAAGCTTTATGCCTTTCGAAAAAGGAGATGCTCCCCACTGCCCTGCTGCCCAGAATTTTTAACTTTTTATTTTGCTAAGTAATGATGTTAAAAAAAAAAAAAAGAAAAATCATTGCCTAGGACCTTGATTTTTTAAACAGCCAAAACTGGAAAGGGCACAAATTCAGAACAAATTTAGCTTTATGGAAAACCCACCACATTGTCCTTATGTTTACTTTTATTTTATTGGGTTAAGAACACTTAATATGAGATTTACTCTCCTGACAAATTTTTAAGTGTATGCTTTACAGTACTATTGACTTACAGGCACTATGCTGTACAGCAGATCTCTAGAACACATTCATCTTCCATGACTGAGACTTTACACCCATTGTACAGGAACTCCCCAATCCCCTTCCCTGTAGCCCCTGGCAACCAGCATTCCTCTTTCTGTTCCTATGACTTTGACTCTGTCAGATACTTCATATAAGGTGAATTATGCAGTATTTCTCCATTTGTGATAGAAATATCCGAGAGGATCACTTTGAAACCACGTAACTTATGGAGAGCTAAACTTGAGTGTGTTTAGCAAGCTGAGGAATTTGGAATGGAGGAAGAGAAAGCAGGGCATATTTACTCAGGGTGGTGGCTGCTGCTTCCCTTTCATTTTCCTGCTGAGCCAGCAGGGGCCTGAACACAACTATTAAAAGCCCAGCTTTAGAAGTTCTGCTCAGTTTTCACGTTAGTAACAGGTTTATATTTCTTCATGGATTTTCTTGCCCTTTAAAGACTTATTAAGATTTTGCTTTTTAGTTATTGTTGGCCTTTAAGAGTCATTCTGCAATTCTTTCAATAGTAACTTGTTATATTTTTTTAAAAACCTAGTGAAAACTAAACATGCCATTTACCGAGACACTGCTGTGTTTGGCTAATTATAGGACAACTCCAAAAGAGCCATCTGTGACCCTGGGGCCCCACGCCCACAACTGGCTTCCATCTCAGATACTCCGAGGACGTTGGGCTGATACTATTGTGAAAGGGTTTCAGATTAGCAATGGACAATCAGTAAATAGTTTCAGGCTTTTATTAAGCTCCTAGACTCAGAGTGAAAACCATAATGGAAAAAAATCAATAAAACCAACTACAATAAGAACTTCTGATGGTCAAAAGACACCCAAACTGAAAAGAAACCATCTGCCAACACATGATGAACAATATTAGCATCTAGGAAAAAATAAAGAACCTTTATAAATGATTAAGGAACGAACAAATTACTCATGCAAAAAATGGCCAAAAAACACAAGTAGGCATTTCAAGGAGAAACCAATAAACACGTGAAAAGATGTTCAACCTCATTAGTGATCAAGGAAATATATATTACAACTACAATGAGAAATTCTGAGACCGTTGTGACATGCTAGATAGCGAGGAAACTATCATATTTAGGTCATGTCAAAAGGACTCAAAGACAACTTCTATCAGCCAAAGTGTGACAATTTTAATAAGGAGTAAGGAATTTTATTAAGGAATTTTAATAAGGAGTAAGAATCATGAAGCATTCAAATCCAAATATGTATAAATCTACAAATTCATAGCTATATTTAAAAAACTAACTAGTGACCTTCTGAGGATGAGAGGGAACCAATCCATTATTTTGAAAACTGGATACATAGGAGAAAAAATAAAGCATCTATCCTGTCTCTCCTCTAACTGAATGAGTAAATAGTAGATGAGGGGAAGTGGTTCCTTATTAAAGTATTCCAGGTAATATGTGAAAAATGACATGACAGAGGTAGAATATAACCATTTTCTAACTCTCAGTGAATTAATGGATCTGGGCACTGGGCATCAATAACCACTAACCCCAAAACAGCAAAGTAAAAACCAGACTTAGGTGCCTACATAGATCTACAGCCTTGCCAAAAGGATCAAACACAAACCTCATAAAACAGTCATCTGAACCCAGCTGCCAATCTGCAGGAAATGCAGAGAAGAGAGGAACATGGTCAACTGCATCTTAAGTGTGCCATCAGCATCTCAAACTAACAGAAAGTCTCTAGGTCCAATATGCTGGGTTCTTTTAACAAACACATTGTAAGGAAAATAAAAAGATAGAAGAAGAAACTGTAGATTAAAAGTGACTTAAAAAGGGTGAAGGGAGACTTAAAAGGCATCTAAAGTCAGAAATAATAAGAGGAAAAACTCAAGTGACAGGGATAAATACTTGGGTGATAAAACCATAAAGAAAAATAAGAAGGCTATTACTATAGAAGTCAGGGTAGTAGGTAATTTTGGATGGAGGGAGAGAACTGTAATTGGAGTAGGCTACATGGAACGGGTTCTGGGAAGGCTGGCAAAATTCTGTTTTTGTCCTTAGATGATGGTCATGAAGGAGTTTGCCTTATTCTAATTCATTAACTATAAAAAATGAATTAAGAACCGGGGAAACCTGAATATGGACTGCATACAAGGTAATGTTTATATAAACAAGGAAATGTTACTTTTCCCTGATGTGATAATGGTATTGCGATAATAGTGTCTGCATTCTTTGGAAATACATGCTGAATTGCGTATGTGTAGAAAGCACAATGATGCCTACAACTAAGTCTCACATAGTTCAGAAAAAGAAAATACGTGTGTGTAAACACCCACACATGTGTAAAATATGGCAAAGCAAATGTAGAAAATGTTAACTGGTGAATCCAAGTGAAAAGGATAGTAATTGTGTACTATTTCTGCAACTTTCTGTAGTTTTGAAATTTTTTCAAAATAAAAATTGAAGAATAAAGCAAAACCACACACACACACACACACACACAAACACACACCTCATAGTGAAAAACTATTTTAAAGCTACCAGAATGGCAAAATTAGAAATAACCACTTATTAAGTAAGACTATTTAACGTCACCTAGTAAAACTGATGTGCAGACCCTATGAACCAGGGATCCTGCCCTAGGAACACTCTTAATAAAACAACTAGTCATCAACATGGCTATTTTCCCACAAAGGAATATTTTATAGGAGTGAAAAGGAATCAACCATAGACATATGTGGCCCATAAACATGTTAACAGGACAAAATGAGTTACAGAATAGTACAGATAGAAAGACTCTACCTAGATAAAAATCTTTATATGTGTATTTGATACGTTTATTTATATTTTCAAGACAAAAACCAGGCAAGCTCAACTACAATGTTTTAGAAGAACAAGGAAATGAAAAACTAAATTCTGGACAGTAGTTCCCTCTGGGGAGAGAGAGGCAGGAGGAGGAGGGCATGAAGAACTTGGAAGGCACTGGTAATTTCCTATCTTTTATTTTTTATTTTTTAAAAATTTTTATTTATTTATGATAGAGAGAGAGGCAGAGACATAGGCAGAGGGAGAAGCAGGCTCCATGCACCAGGAGCCCGACGTGGGATTCGATCCCGGGTCTCCAGGATCGCGCCCTGGGCCAAAGACAGGCACTAAACTGCTGCGCCACCCAGGGATCCCCAATTTCCTATCTTTTAAAGGTGGATGGATGATTGTATATATGTGGTCATTATACTGTTGGATTTTAAACTCTGCTTCTGTGTGTTTGTCTATAAACAGAGGGTTTTTTTAAGATTTTTTTTTAAGTAATCTCTATAGACACCCAATGTAGGGCTTGAGCTTACAATCCTGAGATCAAGAGTCGCATGCTCCACAACTGAGCAAGTGGGGTGCCCCTGTAAACAGAGTTTAAAATCTAACAGATATCTTCTATCTGAAAAAACAAACAAACCCCAGACCACACTAGGCTGACAAGATTTCTGGACACACCCAGCATTGCTTCACAGTTCTTACAAAGAGTTCATTTTAGCTGAAGCAGATAAATTTCTCTTAACTGACCAAAGACAATGACAGAACTGAAAGACTACCTCATCCGAACTTTATTGGTCGAAGACTCAGTGCAAACATTTAGTGTTAATTCCTAAATGTGGCAGAGCAGAAAAATGCCACTGGCTTATTTAGGGTCTTTGAGAGTACTACAGCTCCACAGAGCAAATAATATAATTGAGAACTGAGCCATCATTCATACCATTGAAAATTTCAGAGCCCTGTTTTAAACACGATGTCCACAATTTCCTTTTGACTATTTAGAAACAAAAGCACATACATTTGTTAGATCACTACAGTGATAACTACGAACCACCATGAGTTAGACTGCATCTAACTGAGACTGCTAATTTCAAGCCTGACTTGAAAACCAATTTCCAAATAAGCTAAGAAACAAACAAAAATCTCAATCATGAAGTGTCCTGTCCCCCAGGTCTCCTCAAAGAGACAGTTCCTGGGCCCCAAAGGACTCCTGTTCCAGGGTAACTTAAATCTTTGCTCTCATTAATAAAACAAAACAAAAACCACTGAAACCCACAAAATTCAACAAGAAGGGGGAAGAGTGATCAATAAAAAAAAATGGCATTTCACTATCAAATAATTCCTGAAATCTAAGTATATCAAAATTTGATTAGCGTTTTCTGTTGTTCTTCATTTAAAACTTGTGCTAAAAATAAATAAATAAATAAATAAATAAATAAATAAAACTTGTGCTAAAGGTTTAAGTAGTCAACATCAATTTTATTACCTCCACCAAGAACACACAACCATCAGGAAGATTGTGCTTTCACAGTTAACAAATGAAAGAACATTCATTACATTCTCAGTGACTGAAGAGGACAAGGGTGCAGAAGACTAATGAAAAAAAATGCAGGCCAACCATGAGCTAATTAGACATCTTTACTATCTCACTCCCCAAAGACTCACATATAAATGTGAGTAGCTTTAATATCCAATGTTTTCAAATTACCATAAAATGCTACCCTGTATAACTTACATCCCAACCACAGTCCTGTTGCTTCTGCCCTGGGCTGAAGTAGAGAAAGCTATTTCCAAGCTAGACGCTATGGAGGGATTCCCTCCCTGGTTTTCATGTGCAGCGGGTCTGAGCTGCCCACGGACACCACAGCAAGCACTCAGAGGCTCCAGGGGACACCTCCCAACTGGCTTTGGTGCACATGTGTCTATGTTACCCCCACGGTGAGCAACTGGAACTGAGGATGAGTTTCGTTTTCCATGTTTCTTTCTAGGGCTCTGTAGAGCCTTCCCAACATTCTATTTCCTTTCCCATATAAAACTCAGTGTGGACCTAAGGAATTCTTTAAACAGGAAAGCAAGCTTCCAAAGAAAATGTCAGAGGAATGAAAACAAAACTATGAGTGTTTATTCTTTAAAGGGGGTTGCCAAAGGGCACTTGATATTAATGTCGAACTTCCTACTCAAAGCTAGCTTAAACAGGCTCCATAGAGACTAACTCCTTTAAATACCACTAACACAAAAATGAGTCTTTAAGATTTCATTGGTAGATTATTTATGTAAATAATGAGGAGGGCTTATGACTTTTTAAAAATTTTCATTTATCCATTCATGAGAGTCATACAGAGAGAGAGACAGAGACACAGACAGAGGGAGAAGCAGGCTCCCTGCAGGGAGCCCGATGCGGGACCCAGTCCCCAGATCTGGGATTATGCCCTGAGCCGAAGGCAGAGGCTCAACCACTGAGCCACCCAGGCATCCTTATAATTGATTCTATAACATTACATCCAAATTCCAGTTCAAAATTCTGGATTTCAATTTTGACAGAATTCTTTATATTTTTTTAAGAGTATTTTAATTTGAGATGACGAAGTCAAAATGAATTTCCTTCAATCTATAATGTAGAAGGTATGTTAAATGTAAAAACCCTAATTCTTCCTTATTGAGCAGTGCCTCCAAGGGCTTGGAGGAGACATGTTGCTTTGTTCTATATTCACTCTTATCAGAGGAAAGAATGTTCCAGCAAACAGGGGCAACATTCAATCAGCTATGGGGCTGCAAGAAGAGATGAAAGATGACACCTTCTTACAATTATGCAACGTTCTCCCTCTGCTGCTCATCCACCAGTCAGCACAGAGAATATGGTCTGTAGCTGGTGGCTGATTCCCAATACACCACGACACATGCCCTTAAATGGGCCAAGAAGGCTAGGGGATGAAGAGATACGGTCCTGCTAAAGGAAAGGAGGAAGGCAGTAATAAGTGAAATAGCAAGAGGAGGAGACTTGGTTAGTTTTCTTGCCTGGGAACACAGTATGTTCCCTATGAATCCAATTTTGATAAAACTTTCAGATAATATGCTACACTTTGAGCACATTATAAATACAATAGAGAGAAAATTATGACCTAAGACTACAGTGGAATGCCTTTCATGGTCACCACTTATTCAGCCCTGCTGATAATAACCAAAAGCACAGAGGTTCTATTGCTCCTCCAATAAAGGCCACCAACAGAGAATCTGAACTAGAGGTGTAAAGAAAAACAAAAAAAGCAAGTTCAGGCAATAGGATTATCAAGAATCTTACAAAATCCTAGAGAAACCATACATTCAAACCAAAAGGAAGATAATGAAAAAGATCTTTCTCACCTTTTGAAAGTTCTCCTTCCACAAATCTTCTACGACTATGTATCCTCGTAAACCCCAGTCATATAATTTCTCCCCACTGACCTTGAAACAAAATATAAAAGATCCATTGCTATTCCATACATGACTGGTATGAATGAGAATATTCCACTTTCCTTTTTCCTGTTTCCAAAACAACTGTATTTAAGCATGATGACCCCAGAAGCCGTGGGACATACATATTCAGGCTGTGCAATGTAAGCAAATAAAAAGATAATGAGAATCGCAGCATAAGAAGAAAACACAGTTTGGTCATGTAGTTACTGTGCAAAATAATCTGCCATAAATTATAGGTGTATAAGGAAAAAAAAAGTAGTAGGTCAACTGGTGATATGTGAAACTCCTGAAAAAGAGACATAGAAAGAAGGCTTCTGCCTATCACATCTAGCACGTCAGAGCCAACCAAGGCACATTTGCCCAGCTGAAAATCAATCATTCATTTCAAGGGCCTGGGTAAAAAATACGTGAACCTAATGAAGATGTTAGTTTTCCCAGGTCCCCCAAAACATAAGGTATTCACCGAAGATTCTTTCTACAATATCCTGAGAGGTAGGCCCCCAGGTCAGAGAATACTTCGGAGCCAAGGAGCTCACTACTTAGTATGATATTGTAATAGCTCTGCACAGTGATGGATGGTAGCTACCCTTGTGGTGAGCATGGCATAATGTAAAGACTTGTCAAAAAAAAAAAAAAAGACTTTTCAAATCACTATGTTGTACGCCTGAAACTAATGTAATATTGTGTGGCAACTATACTCACATTAAAAAAAAATTAAAAATTAAGGGCGGCCCAGGTGGCTCAGCAGTTTAGCGCCACTTGCAGCCCAGGGAGTGATCCTGGGGATCCAGAATCAAGTCCCGCGTGGGGCTCCTGGCAGGGAGCCTGCTTCTCCTTCTGCCTGTGTCTCTGCCTCTCTCTGTCATGAATAAACAAATAAAATCTTTTAAAAAAATAAAAATTAAAAAAAAAACACTGGTCTACCTTTTGCTAGCTAACTTTAACTGTTGGAAATTTTTTTTAAGTACTGAGCTTTTTTTTTTGACAATTTTATTCATTTATTTGACAGAGAGAGCACAAGCAGGGGGAGCAGGAGAGGGAGAGGCCTGATGCAGGGCTCGATTCCAAGACCCTAGGCTCACAACCTGAGCTGAAGGAAGACACTTAACCCACTGGGCCGCCCAGGCATTCCAGTACTGAGCTTTCTTTAAAAAAAAAAAAGAAAGAAAGAAAAAAAATGCTTCTAGTGGGGCACCTGGCTGGCTCAGTTGGTAGAGCATTCAACTCTTGATCTCAGGGTCATTGAGTTCAAGCCCATGTTGGGCATGGAGCCTACTTAAAAAAATGCTTCTAGTAATTTGCATTCATTGGTCCTACATATGACAAACTATGGAGTTTCCACTTCACATTTCTGAAAGCAGTTATTATTCTCTTTCTCGTTTTTGTAATAATTCATCTATGAATGGCATTTTAGTTTACAAAGCACTTTCACATGAATTATCTCTATTCTAAATAACAACTCTGTGCAGTAAGTACATAAAATTATAAGGAAATATTCAGAGGCTAAGTGACTAATCTAACTAAGGTCATGGTGCTAGTAAATCCAGTGGTCATTGCAAGACACTGGTTTCTTACAATTTATATTCTTCCAGTTGTTCTGTTCTTAAAATATATGATTCTCAGACGCACTGGTAGACATAGCAAGCATTTACCACATATATGACACTACTCTTGGTGCTTTAAATTTGAGTGGAAAACAACATTTGCCAGGTTTTTTTTTTTTACAATACTTCTCTCCAAACATGACTGAACAGAAAACAATGTGAGCAATTAAGTGGCTGGTCCAAGGTCAGGGTATTCCTTAAAAAAAATTAAAACTGTGAAATAGGAACTAAATGACACTAAAACAGTAACAGAAAATCTCTTTTAATCACTGGTGTCTCTTTTGTTTTACTGTAGCAAAATATACATACAATTTACCATTTCATCCATTTTGAGGTGTACAATTCAGTGGCATTAAATACATTCACAGTGTTTTGAAACCATCACCACTATCCATTTCCAGAACTTTCTCATCAGCCCAAACAGATCACTAATGTTTTATGTCTAGTGAAAATAAAGTTAATTGTTGTGTTCTGGCTTACTCTGAATACAAAATAAAAGACAAAATTCCTTCCCACTGACTTTAAAAATAAATTAGAATACAACTCATAGTTGCATCCTACTATCTTGGCTGTGAATACAAAAGATCTTTTGCAACATATGCTGTGGAATATAAATAAAAAAGACCTCTCTACTCAGGGGGCAGCCACATATGCTTCTCAACCAGCAGCTAAGCCCACTCTCCATACCCTACCCATTTACTGTTTAAACCACAACACATTGAGATGATGTATGATTATGTTTATGATCCAGGGCAGGCAGATGTGATTCACTGTTCCTGAGCTGGGGCTGAAGCAGGCAGAGGGATATTAACTGTCTGCCTCCAGGACTGCTATAAACAATGTCGAGCCCATGCTATAAAGATCTTACTGGCATCTGCTAACCAAAGCCACCAATTTCTCACAGCTGGAGCCACTGGCCTCCCACATACAATGGCAGTGCAATCTAGGAATCCAGACTCAATCCTGTCCTAAGCGCTCCAGGGAGCTCAGCATTGGATCAGTCTGGCTCAGAGCCCTGAGGGCCCAACTCCAATGACGGCACTGCTGCTCCTCCTGGGACCAAGCCTCCGCGTGACAGAGTACCTCCAATGACTGGGTCCATGTCTCCATATGCTGTCCAGGACTTCAAAACCTAGAGCTTGCCTTGTCCTTGCCAATTTTCCATGGCACTCTGTGTCTAGAGTTGCACTAAGTCCAGACACCACTGCCCTAAGGAAGTCTAGTCTATGTCAGTGGTTCTCAAACATCAAGGACATCTGAATCCCCTGGAGGGCTGGCCAAGACACAGATCACTAGCCCTAATCCTCAGAATGTCTGAGTTAGTCAGGCCGAGCTAGGGCCTGAGAAATGTGCATTCCTAACAAGCCAAGTGATCCTGATGTTGCTGGGCTAGGGACCAGATTTTGCGAACAGTTGGTCACAATGAATTGTGTCCCTGGAAATGCACATGTTGAAGTCCTAACTCATAGTATGACTGTATTTGGAGATAGGGCCTTTAAAGTAGTAATTAAGGTTACATGAGGTGATAAGAATAGGGCTCTAATCCAATATGACTGGTGTCATCATAAGACAAGGACGAGACCCCAGGGATGTCCACAAAGAGTGGAAAGTTGGTCACCTACAAGCCAAGGAGAGAAGCCTTAGGAGAAACCAACCATACTAACACCTTGATCTTGGACTTCCAGCCTCCAGAACAATGAGAAAATATATTTTTGATGTTCAAGACACTAAGCCTGTGGTATTTTGCTACCGAACTTTGAGCAGACTAAATCATTGCTTGACCCATCTTGCCTGCCAACTCTGTTCTCTGAATTGACAGGATGCCATCAAGCTGAGGTCTGAGGGGAAAGAAAGGAGCAGCCAACTGAGAGCCCTAAGAGAGGCATTCCCAGCAGAGAGGACCATACTCCTTGAAGGCCCCAGCAAGGAAAGTGAGGCTGGGACCAGGACCAGGGAGAAGGTGCAGAGGGCCAGGGCACAGGCCTACGCCTGCAACTCCAAGGAGGACTAGGTACATTCCAAATGGAAAATGACCGCTAACCATCAGCATTGGAGTCTGAGTCTTCATGTACTTGAGACTTCTAGGTAAATGTGCCAAAAAAGTATCTTAATTTTATTTGACTAATATTCAAATTAGTGTGCACTCTCTGAATACTGACACGATTGGAGGGAAGGCCAGAAGTGAGGCACATGGCAGAGAAAGACATTTAAATTTGTGGTGGTTAAGTACATATGCAAACAAACTTTAGCCTCATGCTATAAAAGCTGCAAAATAAAATATATTAAGCCATAAACCCAAACATGCATAAGCAAGAACAAGGAACACTCCAGCTTTCTGGGTCTAACTTACCTGGACAAATACGATGGCTTGTTGTGGATAATAAAGAGAGGCAGCTAGTCCCATGAACCCAGGTGGATACACCAGCTTCTTTATTTTTGACCCTATTAAATAAAAGGTTGTAGATACCATCAGACAATTCACTACCCTTAACATCACAGTTTGCCCTGGACACCTAACACTGAAAAAGACTAATTTTCTTTGGACCTAGATTAACAGAGAACATAACATGCCTGATAATGTCATATGCACCAAAAAGAACCACCACACTTTCACAGCTTTTGTGAGATAAATTCACATCACTCACCCATTTAAAGTGTACACTCAATGGCTTTTGGTGTATTCACAGAGATATGCAACTAGCACTACAATCAATTTTAGAATATTTTCTTCACCCCAAAAAGAAACGCCATAGCCATTAGCTGTCACCCTCCCTACTCCCCCATTCTGGCATCCCTGGGGAACCACTAATGTACTTTCTGTGTCTACAGATTTGCCTACTCTGGAAATTTCACATAAATGTAGTTACATAATATGTGGTCCTTGGGGACGGGCTTCTTTCATCAGCACAATGTTTTCAAGAGAACCAACACTTGTAAGGGAGCAAAAACAAAGAATGTTTTGAAAAGAAGCACACGGCTGGTTTCTAAGGTTTATGTTCTTTTAGAGTAAACTGGCTTCCTCTTTAAGTACTCAACCCAAGCACTGCTCTCCTCTCCTTTCTAATACTCCATAAAAATAACAGTAAAAGGATAAAATACAGGTAATAAACCCAAGACCAAGAGGAAACGAGTGGAGGGGCCATGGGGAGAAAGAAGTCTCATCCAATTTACAGAAAGTGGAGAGTGGACAGAAGCAAGAGGACACATGGCTTTTAGGTCCAGAGGAGGGGCTGCAGGGAAGGAGGGAGCAGAATGGCCCTGGCAGCCCAGAGAGAGCAGGTGCTGTGGAGACCTGAGGGCAGCCACAGATCAAGGTGAGGGGAGGCGGGGAAACAGGAGGACTACCAACATGCAAATGCAAGTCCTGTGCAGAGCCTAGGTGATTTTCTCCTTCTTCTGTGCTATCTTAGTGCAAAACTGCCTGTGGTCACGCAGTCTATCCAGCCAGAATTTTATAAAGGTGGACAAGTGTCTCTAAAGAGGGGCGCCTGGGGGGCTCAGTCAGTTAAGCATCAGACTCTTGAGCTCAGCTCAGGTGTTAATCTCAGGGTGAGTTCAAGCCCTGCACTGGGCTCCACACTGGGCATGGAGTCTACTTTAAAAAAAAGAAAGGGAGTATCTCTAAAGAAATGCTATCAATTTTCTGCTGAGAACCAAGACAGCTGGTGTGTGTGGTGCGAATGTTACTACTGAAGAACAGAACTTCCCTCGCACAGAGCCCCGACTGTAGGCACCTTCCATGTAAAGTCAGTTTCTTTTCAGCTCACCCTGAGGTAGAACCTGCTGGCCAGTAAGCCCCACCTGTACACAAAAAGATCCTGTTAGCATTTCAATCACCTTGCTCTTAAACATGACTGTACAACCAAGGATCACTAGTTATTTGAGGAAAGCCTACAACATAAAAGAGGAGATAAAGACAAGCAAGAAAGGGGAAAAATGACCCTACAGGAAACAAAAGAACTTAAAAACAAAACTATACCTGTTATTAAGTATCACTGAATAAATCCAAGAAGCTACTACCTTAAAAGAAAAAAAAATGTTCTATGAAAAAGGAACAATCAAAGAATAAGAAAGAGCTACTTGGAAATGACAAAAGTAAAACAAATCAAAAGGAATACAACAAAATTATCAGGAAAATAAAAGAGACATATTAGGGTTGCTTAAACAGCTCCATTGCTAATTAACAGGAGTTCAGGAAGGAAAAAGAATAAGAGTAAATTGTCCAGGAAATACAAAACAGATCATCTTCCTACAGCTGAGGGCTGCAGGCCACCAAGATGCTCAACCAGGAATGAGATGTCTATGTGTTAGTCATAACACCCTGGAAGTCCAGAACACTGAAGATTAAAAGATCCTCAAAGCTTCTGGGGGGATGATGGAGAGGAATGAATCACTTCAGAAGGAACAAGCATCCAAACTGGCTGCTGACACTCACATCTGCAATGCCAGATGCTAGAAGACATGGACTTCAAAGTTTGGATGGAAAACAAATTCTATATCCAACCAACTTGATATGAAGGTAGAAAGTAATTTTCAGATTTGCAAGGATTTGAAAGTTTCCTTCCGACATGTGCTTTTTCTGAAAGTGACTTGAGCATGTAGTTCAACAACATGGCAGAGCAAACCAAGGAGAAGATGACATGGAACCCAAGGGAGTCAAACCCAAGAGAGTATAGAGTCCTGTCTCAAGACCACAGAAGTATTGAGCCTCCATCCAGATTGCAAGAGGATGTATGAAAGAGGGCTTCAACTACCTCCATTTTGACCTCAGTCTGCACTTTTGCAAAATTTTTAAAGATTTTATTTTTAAGTAATCTCTACACCCAATGTGGGGCTTGAACTACAGCTCTGAAATCCAGAGTCACATGCTCTAAAGATTGAGCCAACCAGGTACCCATCAATCTGCACTTTCTGAAAGATTAAATTTCCCTTTCCAGTTTATCTCTTAACTCAGGCAAAAGACCCTGCATGCAAAACATCCCCTGAAAGGAATCAAAACTACCCCCTCAAACAATAGGGACTGCCCTGAACCAGCAAGACTCCATGTGACTAACCCTATGACAACTATGGGCTTGACCTTCACTGACTACCTGCACTTGCCCACTGAACTTTGTCCCACATTTTCCTTACATAAGCCTGGAAATATTTTCGTCACTTTGGAGACTATCTCTGAGACGCAAGTCCACTGTCTTCCAGGTGCTGGCCTCACTGAAATAAATTCCTTTCTTGTTTCAACACCACTCCCTTCTCTGCCTTTGGATTTTGTCAGTGACTACTGACCAAACCTGGTCTATTTAAGACTCCCAAAGACAGCTGCTCTTACACCCCTGTACCCCAGCTACATGTAGAGCCCTGGGAAAGGGGGAATGGGCAGAAGAGGCAGCAGCATGGAGAACTGGAGAAGCCTGAGAATGAGGTGAAGAAAACTGGTAGAGGGTGAAACAGGAGAATCCTCTAGAAATGAACTTGGACCTAGAGAGTCTCTGCTGAGAGGCACAGGGTTTTTCACATGGGACACAGACAGATGATAGTGCAATGTATGTTACTAACACGCAATCAGGATAATCTAAGTGCTGTTTATTGGTTTTAAACTTTAAACAGACATATATCTCCAAAGATGGAACTGGGGTTACAGGAGACAAAACAAACGTTATCAATCTAGACTCTTCATAAATTAATATTTCTCTCTCAATCCTACTGCCTTGATTGAAAGGACAAAATTATTCTAGAAAACACTCTCTTATCCCTGGGGTCCCACCTGTACCCTTGAAGCTTTAAGTTTCTGAGCAGCTCATACAAGTGAGGTCCAGGTAAAGGGCAGCACACCTGACAACCAATCATTTCTGGGTCATTTACAGAAAACTGATAAGCAGCAGCTCTTGGGCCTCCAGCTTCTAATGGTTCCTACAATGAGCTGGGGCCCCAAAAATTCAGGAAGGAGGTGGGGAGGGGAAGAGCCACCAGAAGACAACAGTGGGCAAGAACCACCTGCCACCCTTGAGTGACCTGGCTGAGTCTACTTACTTTGAATGATCACCCGCTCACCTCCTACTAGAGAGGTGCCTCTTGTCACCACCAGTCATGGCCATTCGCATCAAATGAGGAGGATTACCTTCGCATTTATGCTCAAGAAACCCTATCATATGATCCAGTAATCCCTCTTCTGGTATACCCCCAAAGAAAATGAAATCAGTTATCTCTTTTTTTAAAAAAAATTATTTATTCATTCATGAGAGACACACAGAGAGAGAGAGAGAGAGGCACAGACACAGGCAGAGGGAGAAGCAGGCTCCATGCAGGGAACCTGACGTGGGACTCGATCCTGGGTCTCCAAGATCACACCCCGGGCTGCAGGCGGTGCTAAACTGCTGCGCCACCGGGGCTGCCCAGTATCTTTTTCTTCAAAAAAATATTTTATGTATTCATTCATGAGAGACACGGTGGGGGGGGGGGTGCACAGACACAGGCAGAGGGAGAAGCAGGCTCCGTGCAGGGAGCCCGACGTGGGACTCGATCCCGGGTCTCCAGGATCACGCCCTGGGCTGAAGGCGGCGCTAAACTGCTGAGCCACCCGGGCTGCCCGAAATCAGTATCTCAAAGAGATATCTCTGCTCCCATGTTCACTGCAGCATTAGTCACAACAGCTAAGACACGGAAACAACCTAAGTGTCAATGGATGAGTAGGTAAAGAATGGAGTATACCTATATGAATGGAGTATTATTCAGCTTTAAAAAAGGAGACCCTACCATTTGCAACAACATGGATGAACACAAAGGACATCATACTATGTGAAATAAGCCTTAAACAGAAAGAACAAAAACTGCACTATCTCACTGATATCTAGAATCTTAAAGAATCAAAATGTATAGAAGCAGACAGTAGAAGTGTGGCTACTAGAAGCAGAGTGGTGGGGAAAATGAGGAAATGCTGGTCATGGGGTACAAAATTGCAGTTATGTACAATGAATAAGTCTAGAGAGCAATATATGGCAAAATGACTACAGTTAATAATACTGAATCTTGGAGATTTACTAAGAGATTACAGGTGCTTTCATCTCAAAAAAAGTTAACTATGATAGAAGATATGTTAAGCAGCTTGACTGGAGTAATCATTTCACTATGCATATGGATATACATACATGAGAGGGAGCTGGGGAAGCTTATATATATATATATATCACATCATACATCTTAAATACATACCATTTTTACTAAAAAATAAATTTTTTTAAAAGTTAGACAAAAAAAAAGAAATGAAACTGCCAGGAGGAATCTTCTGAGCCCATCTTGCTGCTGCCAGCATAGGGGGGCCATCCACCTGGAGGGGGCTGCAAACCACTGCAGACACCCAAAAAACATACCTACCATCCTGCTCATCTTACTCAGTATCTTTTTTTTTAAGATTTTATTTATTTATGCATGAGAGACACGGAGAGAGAGAGAGAGAGAGAGAGAGAGGCAGAGACACAGGCAGAGGGAGAAGCAGGCTTCACGCAGGGAGCCCGACATGGGACTTAGTCCCGGGACTCCAGGATCACGCCCTGGGCCGAAGGCAGATGCTTAACCACTGAGCCACCCAGGGATCCCTCTTACTCAGTATCTTATTCAGTGACCAAACCTGACGTTGTTTATCTCAGGCCTTTCTACCCCAGCACCCCGAGGAAAAGACCCATAGTTGAATATTTGTGCATGAATGTGTGTGCACATACATACTTTTTTAAAAAAGATTTATTTAGGTCAGCCCGGGTGGCTCAGCAGTTTAGCGCCACCTTCACGCCAAGGCGTGATCCTGGAGACCCGGGATCGAGTTCCACGTCAGGCTTCCTGCGTGGAGCCTGCTTCACCCTCTGCCTGTGTCTCTACCTCTCTCTTTCTCTGTGTGTCTCTCATGAATAAATAAATAAAATCTCTAAAAAATAAAAAATTAAAAAGATTTATTTATTTGAGAGAGAGAGCAAGAGAGAGAGAGCATGAGCAGGGGAATGGACAGAGGGAGAGAATATCCAAACAGATTCCCACTGAACTCGGAGCCCAATGCAGGGCTCGATCTCACCACCCATGAGATCAGGACCTGAGCCAAAACCAAGAGTTGAACGCTTAACCAACTCAGCCAACCAGGTGTCCCCATGTGTACTTTTTTGAAATAGAATTATTGGAGTTTTACATTATTTTAGTGCTACTGAGTCCTCCGTGGAAAAGGAAAAGGAGAGAGGAACAAATAAACCAGCAAGCAAAAACAAAGGAATAGAACCCGCTGTAGTGGGTGTCCTTATATTGCTGTTCTGCCGGGGAAAGCATAGTCCCCAATTTTTCTCAGAATGGTCACCCCAGTGGATGTGCAGGGGGATAAACACCAGACAGCACAGCAACGCACTGCAAGCATCTGCACACGCACAGCAGAAGCAGCTTTCTTTAGGGCCATGCTCTAACCCTGAGAGGAAGGTGGGGAAGCTAATTTCACTTGATTCCACATTCCTGGCTCCCCAACAGTAGCCAAGACTCCAACTCCCTGGCCTTGAGAGCTTCATAAATTTCAAACACTATCTAAATAAGATACGAATGCTTTTTGGGACAGCTTTACAAGAAGGAGGCAAATAATGTTTCGAATAATGGGGCAAGGGAGAAAAGTTAGTTCAAGTCTTCCACAAGTTGATTAGTAAAAATGAACTCTAACTTTAGTTCTTCTATATTGTGCACAGGCTGGGAGGAGGGGCATAGAAACTATGACAGGAGGTCATTGTAACAAGTTGAGGGAGTGGCACCAGTGCCGCCTGGCTCCAGATTCTGAGATAACACTTAAGGCATGCACAGAAGAGCTTTTTAAAACTGGAGGAATGGGTACCAAAGCAGTCATGATAGTTAATCTTTTACGAGAGTCTGATCACAGCGTTCATCAATTCTCTATTTTAGGAATTTTTGTAAAGCCTGAATTTTATCACCAGTGAAACCTCAGTAGTTTATAACAAATTTATGTCATTATAGTGAAGTACCTTATCACCCTTTATCCTATAAATTTTACAATCCAGCAGCATAGTGTAGTAATATGTTTCAGTTGACATTTGTTAGCTTTTAAGTGTTTAAAAAATTTTAATATCCTCACTGATGACTGAAGCTATGACACATCCAGAAATTAATAAAATTTCTATGAAATCACTATTCTATTTACTGTGATTAATAGCCTGATCTCAATAGTGAAACAAATAGAGACAGTTTCTCAGGTGTGACAGACTTTAGTTAACAAAAATTTACTCTTTTTGTACCAGAGGGATAGTAATTTGATCAAGTAAAAGTGCCTATAAAGGATAACTATATTCTATTTTTAACCAGGAGTATACAATTTCTTCCATTTCATATTTTTATAACTTAAAAGTTATATTTATATAACTTTTATATAACTTATATATGCTTAAAATCAGATATACCAGAGAAAACAACCATATTAATTATATATTAAGAAGTCCATATTTCAGGAACCAACTCATTATTCTGACAGCCAGCAAATAAAAAGAAAGAACCAAGTATCCATCTTATCTTTCCCTTATGAGCTGTTTTTTAAAAAACCCACAAAATTGCACCTACCTCTAGCCAAAAGAAGTCCAACAATGCCAGCAAAACCAATAACACCAAGTCTTGGAAAAAATCCAGGAGGTGCATTTTGTAGATATTCATAGCTGTCTACAATAGAATCAGACCAGGAAACAGTTCGGTAAATTGCCCATTAAGAAACAAACCCCAAAAATCTTACACATGGCTAGTATATATAGTATCAAATGCTTCTCAAATAATGTGTTCTTTGCTCTACGCTAATACGTTTATTTCAACATTCTTTTTACATGATATATACACATGGTTTATTATTTACATGGCAAGTAGCCAATTTCCAAACACTTCTGGTCTGATGACCTACTGACAAGAAAGTAATGTTAGATTATCTTCATATTCCTGAAAGCAACAGATCTGAATCTACGCACAGGGGGAGAAATACCAACACAGGGATTCCTTGCCTTCCAAACACAGAAACAATAGATTTGGATAGATCTGCCGCTATCTTGAAGCTTTGCTGTTTGTTCTCTGAAACTCAGGAACCAGATACATGAGGCTTGAGGGAAAAAAACGTGTCCTTTGCCATCTGAATTCATGACTCAAACTCGAGAACAGAATCAATCTGGAGAATGAAGGAAACTTGTAGCGCAAGTATATGTGGGAAATAGTCACCGGTGATAGATAAACACAAAGAAATGCAGCATGTCCAGAAAAAAAAATAGAAATGCAGCATGTGAGCCTGTGTGCCATGCCTGAGCATGCCTTATGACCTCATCTGAATGATGACTCGTCTTCTGTCCGCTGAACCAATCCCACCAAGTAAGAGCCATCTGCATTCCTAACCTCCTCAGAAAAGCCTTTGCTAGACTTCTCAGCCCATGCCTCCCTCCCTCCCTCCTCTAAAGTCCCATTGTATTTCTTCTCTGTATCATTACTTGCTACATAATCCTATTATGTAATCCTATATAAATCCTATATCCTATATTCTATATGAAGCACCCTGTGCTTCATTCTTCAGGAGTGAATTTTATGTCTCCTCAAGGAGAACATATGCTCCTCAGTGGTACACTGCATAGACTTCTACATTATTTTCCTTCAGTGGGAAGAGGGGATGTTCGTCTGACAGATAGTTGCTAAAAGCACTGCTAGGTGTTGAATGTTTCAGAGAGGCTGTCACTGAAAAACCCTGCATGTCTCTCTCTCTCTCACTCTCTCTCTCTCTCTCTCTCTCTCTCTCTCTCAAGCCTATCTGCAGCACTCCCAATCTGCTTCCAGTTTCCAGTGCGGGAAACAAAGTCACTCCTCCGAGCCCGGATTGTGCTGGACCCTCCAACGTGGAATGCTGCCGAAGTTCCACCTTCATGTAGCAGCGTGGCTGACTCAACTCTAGGGTTCATCTCAGAAATCCTTCCCTGACTCTTCCCATTCCCTCTGAACTCTATGAGACAAATATCCTTCCTCTGTACCTTCCACAGTGGTCTGAGACTTTCTCTGTATTTGTGCTCATGTTGAAAATGTGTCATGGGCCCCTCAGGGGCTGTGACCACGGTCTTAATCAGCCATAATTTTCCATGCCTGCCATGATGGTGACTTAACAAATGTGTGCAGAACTGAACTAACTTGAATACTCAGTAATCTTCTCCCCCAGAAATGAGCCAACACATGCTGGTTTATCATTTCCTGGGCTGTTTGGGAAACTCAGTGATCATTTTAAATACTTCTATAGGGCTTGTGCTATGCACACAAATTCCTGTCTGGCCTTGTACTTATTTTGCCCTTAACTTAGTTTTCACTTTCCATCTCTTTGTCTGGGTCATCTGAGGCAATTTTCTACTTCCCTTTATTTTTGCCTACCAGCACAGTGTTTTTGATTCAAGACGTGCACACAGAGCAGTTGATAGGAAGTCACCCAGATGGCCTTGGTGAACAGAGCTGAGGTGGGTAAATCACAGAGAAATGGCAAAGAAGATATGCTAAAAGGCTGCGATGAAGCCTAAGCCCAGCTTCTGGTAACATGTCCTGGCTGTGACTGCCAGGAAATGGACGGATTGCCTTGGCAGACAACAACACAACTCATAATGGAATGTTTCTTCTTAAGAGCTTTTGCAGTAACCAGTCCAAGAGAAGAAAGACAAGATTTAGGTTGCAAATAATGCCTACCGCTATGCATCAATGAGAAGTGATAGGTAACAATAAAGAGACCCCTCCTCCATCACACACGTACTGACAAGAGATCAGGAGTTCTTTAGTCTCTTCAGATTAAAAGATGAAGGTAATAAAAGCACTTTCCTGTCAGGGTTATGAGGATTATACATAAATTAATATTTTAAAGCACTTAGATTAGTTCCTGGCATGTAATAAAAATTGAATAAGTGCTTATGAAATTAATAAAATTAGGATGTTACTTATTAACATACATATTATTCATGGATGCTCAAATCCTGTATCAGCACATCAACACTCAATGATCTTCAGAAGGAAATAAACTTTATTTATCTTTGTTTTATGTGGTCATGAAAGCAAACACTTTAATCCAATCAGTGTCCATTAATTCACCAGTTTCTGATGGAGACAAGTCAGAATATGGACTATGAACCCAGTTTCTGAGTGTATGGGATAAGTGGATGTGAACAACAGTCAAGGACAAGAAAAACCCAATTTAAAAAATATAAGAACACTACTCATGCAGTAGGCCTTTCCTGGGCACACCAGCCCAGTTCCTTCTTGCCTCTAAACTTCTGTAGCATGTATTAACAGCCATACAAATGAGCTACCCTGATTCTAAAAACCTACTAATGAGCTAGTAGGGGTGAGTATGTGTGAGTCAGTGTCACTGAACTTGGAAATTGATTTCAGAAAAAAAAAAAATCCAGCGTATCTGAACTTGTTAACCCAAAAATCTTAATGATTGTGAAGAGACTTCCCAAATATTTAGGGACACTAGTCCTCTGAAATCTGATGAACACAACAGATCTTCTTTCGAGAAAAATCCACATAGCTCTAAGATTCTGCGTAAAATTTTAAGGAATTCCTGGATCTCCTGGAGCCCATCCATGGAACCCCTGTTAAAGAGTTCAATGCTAATGAAGAAACAAATTGTGTTTAATTAAAAATCAACTTACCTAACCCCCATTGAACCAAGCTCTGCATCTTGGGCTTTGTTTGCGAGTACATTTCCTAAAAAGGTGAAAAGAAAATGAATGAGAAGAGAAGAGTATGCTGATTAGAAAGCAACAATATATTTGTCTTTACTGCATAAATTATCATGTTATTAACACTTTTTGAACAAAGGGATATACTGTCTATCTGCGTTTTTTTTTTTTTTTGTCTTTTTCTCTTGTGTAAGTTCCCCTTCACCACAGATTGCTCAGTAGAACAGTTTATTATTGCCACAGGAAGCAAAGATTTCAAGTCGAATGATTTCAACAACCCAGCCTTTTTATTCTTCTATTAAATTCAAAGAGAATGGACAAAAATCAATCCCTCTGATCATTAAAGTGGCAATGCTTTCCCTGTGAGATTAAATCTGTCTTTCATACTAAGTCTATTTCTTGATCTGTCATGATTTTAGAGTCTGTATCTGAAAACTGCCCTTCAGAAGCAGGAATGATCACCTGGAATGGGATGTAAGGAGTCTACATCCAAGTTTGAGAGACGCTTACCCCAATCCCGGAGCAAATGAAGTATTAACATTCTCTTAACAACAACAACAATAAAATGGCTTGGTACAAGAACAACATATATCCTAAAGAAAACAACAGACTAGCTAGAAGGTATCCCACCTTCAAGAAGTCTACAATAAGGGCGCCTGGGTGGCTCAGCCGGTTGGGCGTCTGTCTTCGGCTCAGGTCATGATCCCGGAGTCCTGGGATTGAGCCCCATGTTAGGCTCCCTGCTCAGCGGGGAGCCAGCTTCTCCCTCTCCCTTGCCCCCCCCCTCATGTTCTCTCTCTCTCTCTCTCTCAAATAAATAAAATCGTTTCAAAAAAAGAAGACTAAAATAAAGATAGGAAAAGAGACATGTGGGCATCAAAAGGTATTAGAACCAGTTGCCACTTGGAAAAGGATTTGTTTTGTTTAATTTGGTCCAAGTCAGAATAAGTTATGCAGTATTGTTAAATGCCTTTAAACAACAAATAGTGAATTTAGGGGAGGACAATATAGAACATTAAAAAATTGAATACTGCTTCATTAAAATCCATTATTGGTATTTTATGCCCATAAAAAGAAAGAAAACCTACAGATAAATGTCTAGGGTGATGACCTATTTCTTTTGCTGGATTATCTTCTCACTAAAAAGAAAAATTAAATTAGTTATTAAAGAAAGGGGCTAGAAATTATTGGCCTGAAAAAGGAGCCAGGAAGTAGAAATACTTCTATTGAAGAAACATCATTCTGTAGAAAAATAAAGCCATCGTAATCATAAAACTCTTTTTTTATTTAGAAGTAGTACAAACATGTTGATAATTATTCTATCATTTAACGAGGTATTTTGCTGCACTGAGCATCATGCACAGATGAAAAAGTAAAAAACAAAAAGCAATCTTAGGTTGAAAGGTTAAGAGACAAAGTGCTTTTATAATCCCCCAAAAAAACCCCACAAAATAATAGCAGTCATACCTACATGACACATGTTTGCATAAATTTGCCGACCTTATCTTAACCAGCAGATGGTTTAAAAATCTTCTAGAATGAGACAATAAAGTCTAAGCTTTTTACAACACATTATGTAAAAGATAAAGATATTTTTAGATATTTGTAACTCAAGAATATGGTTATGATACTTAAGTATACTGGCGTAATTTATATTGTTGACAGAGTCTATGCTTACTATTTTCTTCTAAATTGGTGACAAGAAGTTCAGCATTGGCAGAGACATTGAAATTAAAAATTTTAAGACAAGTTCTGGATGAAAATTCAGTTTGTAAATCTCAAGCAAAGTATAGCTAGACCATGTCACACACATCTACATGATTTTTACTAATCTGCCATCAATTTTTGAAACCCAGATCAAGTATGGCAAATACTTTATGTATCAAAGCCCACAAAAGCATTCTGTAGACTGTAAACTTCCATTTCAGGTGTTAAAAATTGCAGAAATGCTTCCATGAACATAATAACCAGGGCCTGATCTAAAACCTGAGCAGTGACAGAAGCCCATCTGTATATGTAGCTCTTTGGTCACTGGGACAAATAGTTCAGTACTCAAATACATAATCCCACACTTTTCTAGTTATCTACTCTATTACAGTATTCAAAATGTTCTGTAACTGTTCCTGTTAAAATGGTTCTGATGTGTAGACTCTCTGGGAGGAGAAAAACTTTCCAATTTTGATATAAATGCTTACATTATATCTTTTTCCTTATACTTGACTTCTAGCCCCAAGTCCTCTCCTGGGAAACAATCATGCTTTCATAGCTGCGACCAACAAGATAGTCACAGTCCACTCTCTAGTCAAGGTACCACACCTTGGTAGGTGCCTGGTAAGGGAAATTCTCTCTGCAGCTATGACAACAGCCACTACCAGGAAGCTGGGGCTCTCTGTTCCCCTCAGAAATGGCACTGATGACACTGTAAGTCAGGCACTCTTAAGCTGGTGCCCACTATCATGCCTTTTTCTGAAAACATGCAGCCAATACAGACTTTTCACTACTGACTCTAAAACAGAAATGTGTCACTCTACTTTTAGAACAGCTGTACCTGACACCAACTCGTATATGGCTCGCAATGATGTCGGAGATGTGAAATGCTTTCTTCAAGCTGGGTCCTTGGCTCCTCCACATATTTAGATTGACCCTCAGGAACCGAGTAGAGTGAAAGCTGCATATGTTAAAAACAAAACAAAGAAAAATTAAAAAGTAGATATAGTCATGAGATAATGTAATCAATCGTCAAATTTGTAAGCATCATTATCTCTAATAATTCATGAACTGCAGTGACTCTAAGGATTTTGTGCACCCTGAACTTACGTCCGAGGATCTTTGTACCTGGTTTATCAATACAGACAAGTCCAAGAGGACAGAACTATGAGGGGTCCTGCCCTCCTCCCACTCCTGTAGTAGCAGAGAAAGCAGCCCCCTTTCTCCATTTTATATACTGGCATTTGGTATTTCACCTTAGATTCAGTCTGGAAAAAGGATTCTATTAAAGTGGTGAGGGGATGTAAAAAAAAAATTGAGTTTAAATGATTAGTCTGGTGCTAATCCAAGAAGGATAGCAAGTTTGTTCTCCACCCAGAGAAGAAATTGTTCAGTCACTACTGGCTGCCTTCTTTGCCCACAAAAAAACACATTGCTACAAGGTCTGAGAAGAAGAGTATAAAGGGCAAAAGAGAAACTCATATTAGCCTTATGTCAACACCATTCAAGTAACCTGGTCCATGATCGAAGGTAGGTCTTTTGTCTACTTTAAGTCAAAAGAAAGCAAATATCTAAGATAATCAGTGGGAAGTACAGACAAAAAAGAATGTAAACAATGGAGAGAAGATTTCCTGCTTTATTTATTTAGTATTTATTAAGCATCTCCTTATGAGCCTCTAATCTGGCCAAGAAGAAGAACATACCCAGGTGTTTAATTTCTTAGAGAGGGAAAATGCAAATGTTTTCTTGGCTTGAAAGCAGTCTTGGAATGAGGCAAATCGCTTAGAGGTAATGAGCAGACTTCCCACAAAAAAATCTAGGAAATATTTAAGTATGCCTTTAGCTAACATCATTAATTAAAGTTTATTTGTTGAAAAAGCTACATCTTAGTAGCTTCCCACGAAGAAAAACTAAGCAAATATATTTCCTCTTTTTAAGTGTCTTCTAAACTATCTTGTCTCCTGACATACAATTTGTATACTTCGTATAGTAACTAATAAGCAGATGTTCAAAATATATCACAACATGAACGGCATGTTACCTCATTAACCTTCACAGAAGTTTTGTGAGGTGAGTCCCTTTTAGGTGACGCATAGACTTTAAAGGTGAGCAGACTCAGGCTGGCTGGCCCCACAGACCTCTGAATTACCTGAAACACAGAAGTAATCTTAAGCCTTGTGTCAGTGCAATAAACTGGATGTACATAATGTGAGCACATTTATAACCTCAGCGACTTCTGCCCTGGAAGGCTTATTATGGTTTATGAGAAACAGATGCATTCCTGAAGTTTTATGGAAGTCAGAAACTAAAAAGTATATAGTTGTGGACTTAAAATTTCAGGTCACCTTCACCTAAATTTCTAAGACAGTAAGTAGTTCCCAAGTTTTTCTACTTAGCTTGTCAAGTAAAACAGAAGATACTTGCACACACACATATACACATGTGTGCCCTTTTAAAAATAAGAGAAATGCTATGGAATGATTTTAAAATTATAAAATAGTCTCGATCTCTCTCTCACACACACACATACACACTCTCCCCCACCAACCAACAATGGATGAGGTTTCTTTCTAGTGATTCACTGAACACAGTGAAGATTATTTCTGTAATTCTAATAATCAAACTTTCACAAGCTTTCCCTTTCCATTCCCACACAGAGCTGGTCTCCCATGATCTAAGTTCTCTGAGTATCTTTTTGTGCCTTGCTCTCCCCTCCTGGGTCACTCACACCCAGGAGCTGCAACTTGAAGCCAGTGCCTCCCAGATATGCAACCCCAGCCCAGAGCTCCCTCCTGACCTTCACTTATCCCATACTTTTGGTCATTTCTACTTTTCTACAAGCCATGTCCAAAATCAACTCATCAGGATCTTGTCTGTGTCTCCAAGTCCACATTTGGCCTGATGGGTGTGTGTGTGCTATGGAATCAAGTCAGAAACTTTTTTTCAATAATAATCCCCTACCTTTACATAGCACTTGACCATCTAACGTCTTTACCCCAGACCTGGCCCTTCTTCCTCTACTTCCTCTCAGGCATGGTGGCACCATCCAACCAGACAACCCAGTCAGAAACTCTGAGGTCACATTCATCACCACCTTGTCTCATTGGTCATTAAGTCTTGTTAATTCTGTTACACAATCTCAATTCACTCTCTCCACTTTATCCCCTCCTGTACAATCTTCCCTTGGGCCCTCATTTCTTTCTTGGATTGTTTCTAGCGCATTCTAACTGCTCACCTGGCCCTCTGATGACTCGAACCACCACAATGTAAAAGAATGAGGTTTCTGAACTACAAACTGATTATCTTCTACCCTTATTTGAGAGTCTTTGTTATTTATTTTCTACTTATGTGGGCCAAAGAAGGCCCATTCTGAGGCAACTCCAACCATCTTCTTCCACCTTATCTCTGCAGCTCTGGCTTCTCCCACAACACACCAACTCCATAGATCTCTCCCATGCTATTGCCCAGCTTCATGGGTTTGTACATGCTGCTTGCTCTGCCTGGAATGTCCTATACTTGCTTTGTCCTTCTGTACAACTGCCTAAGAGCAGGGAGATATATTGCATTTTTCTTTTCTTTTCTTATTTCTATCTATTTATGGATATCAAGTTCTCCCTACCAGATGGGAAGACCTTTCACTATTGTGTCACGTCTCACTATCTCCCTTGTGACCCTGACTGTGCATAGCACATAAGAAATGTTCTGTAACCATATACTGCCTGCATGAATGAATGGAACAGAGATGGAAAATAAATGAGTGGCTGATTTGTTTTAACTCTGTAGGCATGCTTTAGCATCATGGAAATCATATTACTGAGATCTGCAGTGCCTACAGTGTGAAATGCCATAATGCTCACAAAACATATAATGCTAAATAAAACACGACAAAAATGTCTGTTGAAATGTATGCCAGGAGTTACACGCAAAAAGGGCAATTCCTGTTTCAGAAGCAAATAAAGAGCTAGAAGCTATTTTAAAAAGAGTGGCTATGACTTTAACTGGTTTAAAAATAATTAACATACCCTGAAGTAGTACATGTTCATCTTGAAAGTACTTAGTTTCAAGGCAATATTGCTACAAATTTTTCTTGTTTCTGTAGAGTCAAGGTTAACCAGCTACTGCAGACAGTGTGGCCCCTCCAGGCACCCGAGGAGAGGGCCTATACTAGGCTGCTAGTACATGGAGGTGCCAACTCAGTGCTCTCTGCCCCCTGGGTCTGTCCACAACCTACTGACAACACTGCCTTGAACTGGGGACTTTCCACTGAGCCAGCTGGCCCCACTCTGGACTTTCACTCTCTTCTTCATTGGCAAGAGCTGGCGTCTTACCCTTTCCCACTCCTTATCCAGCACTGGAGCCCCCAAACATTGGAGTTCATTCTGTCCTCTGCCTCCATCCTTCTTTGATATAATGCTTTATCCTGGCATTTTAAATTCTCAAGTCCTGCTTTCAATCCTTAATCCTATCTACCGCTCATATATTTCATTTTTCATCTCATAGCCTTCTGTTGTTTTAATTCAGATTTCCACCTTTCTGTTCTTAGTGATTATTTTCACTCCCTTTCATCTTTTCAATCTCAACTTACTGACTTTTTAAATATAACATTTTATTAGACTCCTGATTACTTTTACTTTATTTTTCCCTCTCATCCACTTTCCTAATTGTAATATTAAGCAAAGCCTGGCCCTTCATTGCTCAAGTTGTTTTCTTCCTCTTCTCCTGCCAGTCTTCCACACCATCCAAAGCCACCCCCACTTTCATCCCACAGCAAGAACTGTGGCCACAAGGGCAGGAGCACCCAAGAAAGGCTCCTCCTGCAGCTGCCCTTTCAGCTTCCTGAAGACCCTCAACAAATAAAAAATAAACAAACCTCACAACAGGAGACTTGGGAGATCTACAGATTAACACTCTCTAGAACCACAATTCTCCCTGCAGAGAGCACATAATTTACTTCAGGGATTCTCATTCTCAACAATATTAACACTTTGGGCTGGATCATTTTTTGATGTGAGGGCTGTCCTGTTCACTACTGTTGGGTTGCCCTGTGTGAGCCTAGAACACAGAGGCATTCTCTTTCCATGAAGGGTCTTGACCTATTATGTTACAACCAGACTGAAAATACCTCCTGGGAAGTGAGATCTCCCCTGGACCTTTTCTGGTGAGAGGCTAGAACCTCTGGGCTGTAGCACTCCCTGCCCCACGTGACAGTCCTTGAGAATCATTGTTTGCGAGGTTCACACTCTACCCAGGACAGATGGCTTGGCTCAGAAAATGGGTACATATGCACCTTCCAAGAGCTGATTAGACATGCTCTAGTTCAGATTCAATGAGTTTGGCTTGATAGACCGAAGTCGAGCCCACTCTGTTGAGAACTGCATCTTCAATGAGGGGCTAAACTACAGCTACAGAAGAACTAGATTCAACAGCTTTACTGCTTCAGATCCAGCCTATCCTCTGAAATGTATCCTTTAGCTACTAGATGCCTCTTCTGGAACACAGACCGCTGGGGGTGTCAAAGTAAGGACTCCAACGTGTTGACTTGTCTGAGGTTTTGCATATAGTGGTATGAGACCCTCAGTCATAGAGAAAACTAAAATCGATTTAAAGGTGAGTTGGTGACCCCTAGGCTTTGAGTTCCCTGGCTCATGTGGCTAAGCCTTCTTTCCGTCTGATTCTATTCCCCAGTGAGGTATCCTAACCTTTCCCTTAAGGTATATTCTCCACCTCAGACATTTGGATTCTTTGCCTTTCAACATCTATTTTTACATAGCCCACAGAGGGTTTAATCATCAGTGTAAACTGAGCACTAGGATTGGCAGGTAGTAGGATGGGGCTCTAACAAGGCATTTTGTAAATGGTGTAGGCCAGCAGTGTCTTCAAGGATTTCTGCTCCTTACCCTCTGCAGTGAAGGTCATCAGGGACTGGCAAGAGCAAAACAAATCTGGCTGGAGAAGCAGGGTTACATATGACAAAACAATTAGAAGAGGTCAACTGCAATTTTATTTCAAAAACAAGTATTTTTTGTAGACCTACTCCCATGTCGGGCTCAGTGCTAAATATGACACAACATTTAGGGAGACATGGTCCTTGCCCTTACAGAGTTTCCAGGAAGCTAATGAGTTTACTCAAAAGGACTCAGGTCATAATTAAAAAACACACACACAACACAACTCGGGCCTGAGATGGAGTTCAGCCTTTAGCTCCAGCAGCAAAGGAGATTCTTGGACACAGTTAACCAAGATATGAATCTAGTGAGGTCATAAACACTCAGCTCATAATGGGTACCCAGAAGGCTAACCTGTCCTTGTTTTGCAAATAAACACTGCCCTAGACTCTGTAGCTCCAGGACCACTTTCTGATTGTATGCCAGTAAAATTGCCTTCAAGACAAAAATCTCAGGCTAAATAAGCCATTTTCAGAATTACTCAAGGATGTTCATGAACGGCAGGGTTTAAACCCTGACAACTTGTTTTGTTTTGTTTTGTTTTTAACTTTATGGAGAACCCAGTATATAGTCTCTCTCATTTTTAAGTAGGGTGACCCTTTATTCTCCCCAAGTTAAAGATCTATTATCTTATTAGGCCTTTCATTTAAAATATATTAAATGAATATAATGGATAAAATTGTGGATAAAATCTAAGCCTCACTTTGCAAACCTGCATACACAAGAGGTTTTAGAATCACCTGGGGAGTTTTGTTTTGTTTTAAGGAACAGAGATTCCAAATATTCCTCCCATGGTATCTGATTCAGTAAATCTATAAGGGGACCCAAGAACCTATTCCCACAATCAGCCAAGTTTAGAAAACCAGTATTCCACAAGCAGATGCTTGGGAAACAGGTATTCAGCTTAGGTTTGTATAAGCACTCAAACATACTTACCTTTAAAAACATATGAAAGCATGAAATGAAAATTGCCCTAAACATAAAAAATAAAACAGCGACTGGACACCCACTACTAGAGAAGTTATGGGATTTATTTACATCCAAGAAAATCTTTCCCATCGTAAACACAACACAATCAATGCTCTCCACCCCTAATTCTCATTCTACCATCCCATCCTTCTATCTCCCTTCACTGATAAATTAAAAATAGACTATGGTTAGGAGGGAGAAGAGTGAATATCCTTGGGACACCTGGCTGGTTCAGCAGGAAGGGCATGTGACTCTTGATCTTGCGGTTTTGAGTTTGAGCCCTACACTGGATGTAGAGATCATTTAAATAAGTGACTATTAAAAAAAAAAGTGGATGCAAGCTGAGTGACAAGAAGGACCATGAGAGGTTCTAGAGTACTAGTTATGCTAGTATGGTAGGTTTGTAAAAATTCATTTGTGATCTGGGCACTTTTCTGTATGTGAGATCGCAACACAAAGTTAGAAAAATGGATTCTTACTTGCTTTCTTTACTTCATTCTCTCCTCCCTTCACTACTCAAGATACCTAAAATCATTCTTCCCAAGGCCACCCATGGCCTACCAATTGCTAAACTCCAATGGACATCTGGCATCCTGGCTGCACCCTGAAACTGGTGACCCCTCCACCATCTTCATACTCTCTCTTGCTTCCATTGCCAAGATTGTACTCTAGCTCCATTGTACATGCTTTGTAGGGCCCTCTTTCCCTCTCTTTTTGGGCCTTCTCTTCCTCTGCCCTTTCTTCAGAGTTGGTGAGTCAGAGTAGTCCTTAACCCTCTCCCCTTCTCACTCTAGAGCAGTTTCATTAAAATCTAAGCCTTTGACTTCCACCCTACACTACTGATGCCCAAATCAGTATTCCCAACCCCAGCCTCTCCCTAAGCCGCAGGCTTGTGTGTGGAACTCCCTGTGGGCTTCCTCACTAAGTGTTTCAATTGCCACCTCATAATGAATTTCCTTTATCCAAAACCCTGTTTTTCTCAGTTTCCCTACCTCATTTCATGGCCCTACAAGCCACACAAAGGACAACATCAAAGCAACTCTTTGATGAAACCATGAAAATGGACTTCAAAGACCGTAAGATGTGGTTGCTGCTTCCATCGTCTAAAAAAGTGGACAAATAATTACACTGCTGTGATGAGGGCGCTAACCCACAGAGGACCAGAGTAACACAGAGAAGAGAATAATGAGCCACAACTGGAAATGCTGGCAAACAGCTGCAGGGAGAAGGCAAAATCGACAATCGAAAGTTTACGCATTTCTTTCTCTTGGCAGCCACCCAACACACTGATGTTAAGACTTAAGTGTCACTAGGACTGGCCTCTGTAAAGAGCAGTAACAAGAGAAACCAAAGGTTTGGAACGGGAGGATGGTTTTTTGTTGTTTTTTCTTAAAGATTTTATTTATTTATTCATGAGAGAGAGAGAGAGAGAGAGAGAGAGGCAGAGACACAGGCAGAGGGAGAAGCAGGCTCCATGCAGGGAGCCTGACGCGGGACTCGATCCCATGACTCCAGGATCATGCCCTGGGCTGAAGGTGGCGCTAAACCGCTGAGCCACCCGGGCTGCCCAGGATGATTTTTTGAAACACCACACTCTTTTCAGCTATACCCATGAGTAGGTACAATCTCTAAACACAGCAAATACAGAATCATAAACCATGGCTGATGCTTTAATAATACCAAACATTCTCAATCAAAAAGTTTCCTTTTAATATCAAGGTCAGACAGGTTTGGATGATAACATACTCAAAATTATTTGGTATCAAAAACTGCATAAATAAACTTAATGCCTAAATTATTGCATTTTAGCTATTATATAACTTAGTGGTCATATAATCTGTACATTAAAATGCGCAGCTGTTTCCAAAGTTATTATACAAGACCATTTTTATATCTGTCACTGTGGAAAATAAGTGCATGTGGGGACATTTTTATAGTAAATGTCATTTAAAATTAGATATTCTCCTATTTATAGGAAATGAGGCATAATTATATATTTTTCCTCCAAATGTTATACTGGTTCTTTGATCTTCAGTCAACCTTTCCTGTAATAATTTCCATCTGAAAGCATTTTCCATTAAAAACAAAATGGGGGGGGGGGCCAGGGTGGCTCAGTCAGTTAAGCATCTGCCTTTGGCCAGGGTCATGATCCCAGGGTCCTGGAATTGAGCCCCATGTTGGGTCTCCCTGCTCAGCGGGAAGTCTGCTTCTCCCTCTCCCTCTGCCACTCCCCCCTGCTTGTACTTGTGCTCTGTGAAATAAATAAATAAAATATTTTAAATAAAATAAAAAAATGTTTTACATATGATTCTTTTTAGTTATTTAAGAGATAAAAATCTGAAACGGATTTTAAAAAAAAGATCTATGGAAACTGACAATACTTTTGAGGATATTCTTGTTCCAAAAAAAAAAAAAAAAGAGGACATAAAATGAAAAATAAACTACATGTGGGCAGCCCAGGTGGCTCAGCGGTTTAGTGCCGCCTTTGGTTCAGGGCGTGATCCTGGAGGCCTGGGATCGAGTCCCACGTCAGGCTCCCTGCATGGAGCCTGCTTCTCTCTCTGCCTGTGTCTCTCTGCCTCTCTCTCTCTCTCTGTGTTTCTCATGAATAAATAAATAAAATCTTTAAAAAAATAAATAAACTACATGAAAGAATTTAGGGTCAAACAAAATGATGAAAACAATCAACAATTTTGCCCAAGTCTGGCTATACTGCTGCCCTTAGTAATGTATTGTACACTGAATCAAAAATAAAGATAAATGAGTCCATATTTGTGAAATATCAAAAAAACTATGCCTTCCTGTCATAATGATCGTTCAGTACAGTACCTACATTTCTCATCTGGAGGCCACATGCCAACTGATAATAGAGGCTTTTCTTTCTCTGAGAAGGGGGCTAGAGGGATACAGACAATGGGAGCCTGAAAATGATCTTCACTGTACTGTTTTGACTTTAAACAAAAAGTTGATTCAGTATTACTTACACACTATTTTTTTTAAATTTTTTTTATTTATTTATGATAGTCACACAGAGAGAGAGAGAGAGAGAGGCAGAGACATAGGCAGAGGGAGAAGCAGGCTCCATGCACCAGGAGCCCGACGTGGGATTCGATCCCGGGTCTCCAGGATTGCGCCCTGGGCCAAAGGCAGGCGCCAAACCGCTGCGCCACCCAGGGATCCCCTACACACTATTTTTTAAAAATAGGTATTTTCTCGCCTCATATGCCTTAGGATGGGCACTATCAAAAAAACAGAAAATAGCAAGTGTTAGCAAGGGTATATTATAGAGACAGTGGATTCCTTGTGCACTGCAGGTGGGATTGTGAAATGGTGCAACATCTAAGGAAAACAGTGTGGAGGTTCCTCAAAAAATTAAAAATAGAATTATCACATGACCTGGCTATTCCATGTCTGGATATGTATCCCAAAAAACTGAAAGCAGGGTCTTGAGGATATATTCACGTTCACAGAAGCATTATTCACAATAGCCAAAAAGTGGAAGCAACCTGTCTGTCAAGGACATTATGCTAAACAAAATAAACCAGTCACAAAAGACAAGTACTATATGAGCTCATTTCACAAGGCATCTAAAGTAGTCAAATTCATAGGAACAGAAAGTGAAATGGGGGTTACCTGGGGGTTAAGGGAGGAAGAAATGGGGAGCAGTTTAATGGATAGAGAGTTTCAGTGTCCCAAGATAAAAAAATTCTGGAGATTATTATGCATCAATGTGAATATATTTAGCACTACTGAACTGTATACTTCAAAATGGCTAAGATGGTAAAATTTTTGTTATGTGTGGAGTTTTTTACTTCAATACAAAAAAGTGAAACTAAAAAAATGGTTAAGATGGTAAAAAAAAAAAAAAAAGTGAATGCAGCCAGAGAGAAAAATAAATAGTACGCCCCTCAAAAAAAGTTTTTTCTCTTCAAAGTAGTAACCTGGATAGATCAAATAGGGAGCCAGAATTTCTTGCAACTATTTATATAACAAAGTAATAAAGGGAATCTACTTTTAATATATGATCATATGGCTTCCATTTCTAAATGCTTTCAGATCCAATTTTAAGCCTGTAAGAAAAACAGTCTCTGTACATTTGAAATACAAGTGAGAAAAGCAGATTAGGAAATGGTATTGTTTAAAGGGTAGGGGACTGTAAGTTTTCTGAAAATGTGAAACTGAGGGTATGTGTAAGTATACCCACAAACAAGTCTGAAAAGATGTTAACAGTGGCTATCTATAAAGATGGTGGAATTAAGAGCAATTCTTTAGTTGTCTTCTGTATTTCCTAAAGTTTTTATAACATACATTGATTCATTCTTTAATATGCAAAGAACAAAAGTGGCTGACTCCAGTGTATAAAGTATCTGTCACAAAGTATGAAGATAACTCCAAATGAAGAGAGGCTGAAATATTTTGATGAAGATATTTTTCGAATAAATCTACTGCTCAGTGACACCATGTCTAGGGAGAAATGTATTGCCAGGATAATTAAATCTGTCCTCTTAAAATGACCACCTGGATGGGCATTCATTTGGATGTCTGAATTTGGGAGCACTTATACTTTTATTTTACAACAGTCACCACAATCATTTCAATGTCTGTTTCATAGTAAATGGGTCATGAAGTCAGTATTTTAAGAGTTCAGACTTTAACCTACAAATAGAAAAATGGTCTTCCAACTATGATAAATATAGAACTATTTTGTGAGAAACTCCATTCTGTAATTCTGTGGTACAGTAAGTGATATCTCCCAGTTCTTTCTCATTCACGACAAACGAACTGTGATCTAAAGAGATAAGGGAAGAAAATGAGGCTATCTTCAAGATTAACATTATCTTAGGCTTACATAAAACCAACTTCTATTTTATCTTTGGAGGGCAGAACTCACCACAGAATTAGGTCAGCAAAGCAACTACCTTTCATCTGCGACTGTTTCACATTCTACTCTTTAAAAACAGTCGCCAGTTTTTGTTAAATTCATGCAAAAAGGAATAAACGTGTCTGATAAACAGGAAGGAAACTTCAAGGCCAAAGAGTGAGATTACTGTTCCTTCAAGCACGTTTTGAGTCATCTGGTTGCGCCGTACTGGCGTCACAGACTTATAACACACATGACACATAATCTACCACGTCTCAAATTCATCTAGAACTTCCTCATTCAGACAGAAATTTACCGCTGCTTACCTAAACTCCTATGCATCTCTCCTCTTTCTCTTTCGGAATGGCACCCCAAGATCCGTTCAATCTTTTCTGAGTTAAGGGAATACAGGGAGGAAAAAAATCAGAGGGGAACAACTTACCTCAAGAATTATCTTTCAAACGCTTTTTCAAGTAACTAAAAAATCTACATTTTCTAAGAGGAAGAGCTATTTTGTCAAAGCAAAGTCTATCTAAACCCAGGTTTCATTTCCTAAGAAACCACTTTGGGTACAAAGAACACCAACTGCAACTGTCTCCAATCTCATCTCATCTATTCACAGATTTTTCTTCCTCAAGGAAAAAAAAACTTCACAATTTTTCTAGAAAAAAAGTGGCTGTGTAAGGCTCAATTCAGCTGATGATAATCCAGATTCATAATGAAAATCTCTGTAAAAATACAGCACAAAAACAAGAAAAGTCAATATTTAGACTATACACAGCAACTTCTAACAGTGCTCCCAAATGATATGACTCCACAAACAGGCTCAGGGTCAATATTTGCCAAGTGAGGTAAGCCATCAATAGAGGATTCAGGAAACTTGTTGGAGTCCTAGTATCACTTGGTGCTTACTTACTCAATTGCCAGTTTTACCCATGTCATAACACAACACATGAATCAGCACCTCTAATGGGAGAGGAGATTCATTTCAGCAAGCACAAAGAAAAACATTCTGTTATTTCACAAGTACTGACGTCTATGGGATGGGGGAGAAAAGAAAAAGAAACCTTTACTATTTTCATATATCCTATTTTAAAAGACTAGTCAAAGTTCAAGCTGTATTACAAAGTTGTGATCATCAAGACAGTATGGTAATGGCACAATAAAGACACATAGATCAATACGACAGAACAGAGAACCCAGAAATGGACCCTCAACTCTACTGACAAAGCAGGCAAGAATGTCCAATGGAAAAAAGTCTCTTCAACAAATGGTGTTGGGAAAATTGGACATCCACAGGCAGAAGAATGAAAAATGGACCACTTTCTTACACCATACACAAAAACAGATTCAAAATGGATGAAACACCTAATGTGAGACCGGAATCCATCAAAATCCTAGACTGGAACACAGGCAGCAACCTCTTTGACCTCGGCTACAGCAACTTCTTGCTAGACACGTCTCTGGAGGCAAGGGAAACAAAAGCAAAAACAAACTTTGGGACTTCATCAAGATAAAAAGCTTTTGCACAGCAAAGGAAACAGTCAACAAAACCAAAAGGCAACATATGGAATGGGAGAAGATATTTTTGCAAATGACCTATCAGAAAAAGGGCTAGTATCCAAAATCTATAAAGAACTTACCAAACTCATGTTGGCAAGTTGAATTTCAATAAAATACTAAAAAAAAAGAATTTATTAAACTCAACATCCAAAAAACAAATAATCCAACCAAGAAATAGGCAGAAAACATGAACAGACATTTCTCTAGAGAAGACATACAATTGGCCAAGAGACACATGAAAAAATGCTCAACATCACTCGTCATCAGAGAAATACAAATCAAAACCATGAGATACCACCTCACACCTGTCAGAATGGCTACAATTAAAAAAAAAAAAAGAATGGCTATGATGAACAAATCAGGAAATGACAGAAGTTGGCAAGGATGTGGAGAAAGGGGAACCCTCTTACACTGTTGGTGGGAATGCAAGCTGGTGCAGCCACTCTGGAAAATACGATGGAGGTTCTTCAAAAAGTTAAAAATAGAAGTACCCTACAACTCAGCAATTTCACTACTAGGTATTTATCCAAAGGATACAAACAGTCATTTGAAGAGGCACATGCACCCCAATGTTTACAGCAGCAATGTCCAAAATAGCCAAAATATGGAAAGAGCCCAGATGTCCATCAACAGATCAATAAAAAAGATGTGGTATGTGTACACACACACATGGGGGGGGGGAATATTACTCAGCCATCAAAAAGAATGAAATCTTGCCATTTGCAGCAACGTAGATGAACTAGAGGGTATTATGCTATAAGGGAAATAACTCAATCAGAGAAAGACAAATACCGTATGATTTCACTCATATGGAATTTAAGATACAAAACAGATGAACATAGGGGTAAGGGAAGAAAAAAATAAAACAAGATGAAAACAGGAGGGAGGCAAACCATAAGAGACTCTTAACTCTAGGGAACACACTAAGGGTTGCTGGAGGGTAGGTGGTTGGGGGGATAGGGTAACTGGGTGATGGGCATTAAGGAGGCACATGATAATGAGCACTGGGTGTTATATGCAATTGATGAATTCCTAAATTTTACCCCTGAAACTAATATTTTTATACAGTATATGTTAACTAAATTGAATTTAAATAAAAAACTAAAATATAAATAAAATAAAAAGATCAAATGAATGAACAGACACTTCTGAAAAAAAGAAACCATTGGCTATCCCTCCCAACCAGAGCTATTTTTTTTTAATGTCTTTTTTTACAGTTGGTTTATTTGGATCTCGATTCAAAGTCTACATACTGCATTTGGTTTATATATTTGTTCAGTCTTATAAAATCTGTAACAGTTTCTCCTTTTTATTTTTTTTTAATTTTTATTTATTTATGATAGTCAGAGAGAGAGAGAGGCAGAGACACAGGCAGAGGGAGAAGCAGGCTTCATGCACCGGGAGCCCGACGTGGGATTCGATCCCGGATCTCCAGGATCGCGCCCTGGGCCAAAGGCAGGCGCTAAACCGCTGCGCCACCCAGGGATCCCCCAACCAGAGCTATTAACACATTTGTGAATCTATCTCTAACTCCCACAAAGGGCTCCTCATCCTCACCCAGCCAACCAAAGACATCCTTAAGTTGGAGCCAGTATGGTCTTTGAATAAAACACTGCATTGCTTCAAAGAGTCAGAAAGAAGTAGGAAGACAAAGGGTGCCCGTATTTAAAGTGCGTTTAGGGGCATCTGGATGGCTCAGTGGTTGAACATCTGCCTTTGGCTCAGGTCATGATCCTGTGATCCTGGGATCGAGTCCTGCATCGAGCTTGCCACAAGTGAGCCTGCTTCTCCCTCTGCCTATGTCTCTGCCTCTCCCTGTGTGTCGCTCATGAATAATTAAAATATTTTTTAAAAATTTTAAAAAGTAAAAAAAAATTTTTTTTAAAAGTGCCTTTAAAACAATATTCATTCAAAATACACCTATACTATCTATAATGATATTATGATTAAAATACAGCTTAATATTCAAAGTTATAGGCTCTCAGCTATTGAAAACTCTCCAACCCTTGCTCTAAATTCTTGCTGCTGCCACTTTTAGTACACAATGAACACAGGTTTTAAAATCCACACATTAAGAAATTGGCACTGTTCAAGTTTTCTAAAAGAACTGGCATAAGGCCATGCAGAAATTAGGAAAAACTCACAGTGAAAAAGAAGTAACTTCCAAATTCTAAGATTTATCTTCAGACTGAGATTTTTTTTCCCCTGAAAATATCTAATTGAACTTTCATGTTGTATGCACTAACCATAAAATTCCACTTACGCATTACTGGAGAAGATCAACTCTTTTAACTTTCATTTCAAAAATCTTTTGGCACTTTCCTGTCATAATATAAAAAAAGTCAACTGTCAAGTTTTGGAAATGGATACATTTCTTTGCTATAGAGATGTCTTATGCATCTGATTACTTGCAGTAATTTTAAATGTACCACACAAACAAATCTCAAAGTTCATTTGTTAGCCTCTAAAAACTCCCAGTCTAGCCTAGAAGAGACAGAAGAGTCGAGCACGTATACATAAAGGTCCTCTAATCAGGAAAGTCTACAAATATGTACAGGCCTCATAGGGTAATAAATTCATTTATCATAAATATCTAGTCAACTGTATGCTATTCCATTTGTCTCTGTTCCCCATGCTTTTAAGGTACAATTCATGTATATCTTCCTTTTCCAGTGTTAGTGGCAAACAAGAGGCCATTAGCGTTTTAGATGGAAGAGCGTTATGGTGTCCTAAGAATTCAGTTCTATATGGGAAGTGAATTTACCCAAGTTGCATCTACTTTTGACTGTCCTAAGTCCAGGGTGCTAACCTGAAACTCCAGATCACTTCGGGAGACATGGGTGATGCAGAAGGGATCGAAAATAGCTTACATTCATACAGTACCTCACAGTTTATGGTTCTTTCCATATGTTATCACATTTGAACCTCCCAACAATCCTGTGCCAATTGGAGGGGCACGTTACTGTCCTCACAGTACCTTGATAAAAGGGGACTCTGAAAAATTAAGAAATCTCATTAAAGTTGCTCAGCCAGAAACCAAAAACAAACCTGAGCCCACACTTTCTGACTGCATCCAGCTGGGCAGTTTTTCTTCTTTGGGATATACCACCCAACATCTTTGAAGGGTAAGAAAGGAAAAAAATCTAATTGATCCTGTACATAAATACATATGTATTATATACATATATAATAAATATATATACACAGTAAACATATATGTGTATGTATGAATGTATGTGTTCACTATAATTTCTCAAGAAGCCCTTTGGAGATGCTTACATTGTAGAGGAGAAATCTTTATTTCTTTCAAAATATGCACCATTTAAAATAATAGTCAAGTAAAATAAAGTTAGAGCACTTCTTTTGCAATTTACAGGTGATTTTCCTTTTTCACTTAGCAGTGTTAGTCTCCCCTCAGTTTGTACTAGTGATATACTATTTATGGTAAGTAAAATAATTTCAGAAAGTCAGACACGCAATAAAGGCATTACATCAAGACGAAACAGCCACAAAGAGTGTGTGAGGTAATAATGCCTTAGAGCCAAGGACACGGTCACCTCAGGCTCCTCCGAGCAGGGAGCTCTGAGTGCAGGTCATAGATAGCTCTGTCCTTCAGGAACAAACTGCCAGAGTTTTCTTCAAGAGGCCAAGTTTTCTCCCTCAAGGTGGCTGACAACTCCATCTCCAACCCACATCTCTCGTGAAAACGTCATAGCCTTGGGTTCCACGTCAGCTGATCACTACATGATAATATCCACAGATAGTTCAATGAGGCCAACTTGTTCAAAAGCAAATTATCACCTCCCTCCCCCCAACCCACCTCAGCCTTCTTCCACCTTCCCATCTCACCAAGTGGTTCCAAGAGCCACTCAATTTTCCAGGCTAAAAGCCCAGGCAGCATTCTTAAATTCTCTTCTCCTCTGCCACATACAGTCAACAACCCCATTTTGAAATTAAAAAATACTTCTGGAAAGCCCTAAGATCGTGCACCATCATAATACTACTATAGCCGCCTCCTACGAGAAGCCAACTAAAAGTAACAGCTCATGGTTATCCATTCCTCACTTTATCCCAAGCACTGCGAAGTTTTGGGTCTGAGTCAATTTAACCCACACAAAAATGTGAGGTCAGTGCTAGTCTCATCCTTGTTTCACAGATAAGGTTGCAGTTACAGAGAATTGGAGTATCTTGCCCACGGGAACACGGTGAAGCCTAAGGTCTTAGCAGAGTGTCAAATTCTTCTGGAACTCCTCTGTGTCCTCACACCCGCTTTTCTGCTCAGCTTGGAAGGGGCCCCGCAATTGTGTCCACCCAGCTTCAGAGGTCAGCGCAGGCAGGTTCTCCTCTACAAAGTCTCCTCATGCCCCCTGCTGGCACTCACTCCTCTAAGTCAGTGGTTCTCAAGGTTGGCTACACACACTGCAAACTAGATCCCTACATCTCAATTCTAAAGATTGGCCTGCGTGCAGCCTGGGCAGCAGGGCTTGCTCCCTAAATGATTCTAACGTGTAGCCGAAGTTGAGACCCCATTGCTCTATATTTCCCACAACTCTTTCACATCAGAACACTTACCATGCTGCATCAGAATGGGCCATTTCTGAGCCACGGGGGCAGGGGGTGTCCCAAACCAGAGGTTCCTGGACCTTCACTTAAAAAGGAAATCAGGGGACGCTGGGGTGGCTCGGTGGTTGAGCATCTGCCTTTGGCTCAGGGCGTGATCCTGGGGTCTGAAGACAAGTTCTACACCAGGTTCTGTGAGAAGCCTGCTTCTCCCTCTGCCTATGTCTCTGCCTCTCTCTGTGTCTCTCATGAATAAATAAATAAAATATTTTAAAAAAAAAGGAAATCAGATCTTTGGGCAGGGCCCTGGAAAATGTCTATCGAATAATTCTGGTGTGTGGCCAAATCTACAGACTCTCTCCTAGGTAAGAACTAGGACTTATTTGTACCCACGAAGGTGTAGCATGGTGCTCAGTCATAGCTGGACCTTGATAAACATTTGTGTAATGAATGAAGTCTAGTAACATGAATCTGGGGACTAGGTGTATATATTCAATTCCAACAGCAGCACCTGGAAAAACTACTTCCTGGAACAGAATGCAAATTCAGACTGGGCAGCTTTTCAAATGTGTTTTTTAATCCACCAGTGCCCCCTACTGATCTGAAGATGGATAAATCAAAACAATGGTTACAGTTCAAATATTTTAATTGTATATGCACATAACTAACTAGTCACACACACAGTACACTTTTTTCCACCAACACCTATACTATCAATTCCTTTCCGCTCCAGTCCTAGTTAACTTAGGGCTCATAACTCTCAAACCTAGATCTATCCTACCATTTGTTGGTCCCCACTTCCAGGAGGCAGTCATGATAGAGCTCCAAAAGTAGTTCTCGGAAAAGTCCTCAGAGCCTCTCACTGATCTTTTTTGTTCTTTGGTCAGTGTCTCTTGCAAATCCCACCACACTCATAAAATCACTACCTTTTTAAAAACACAAGAAACCATGGGACACCTGGGTGGATAAGTGTTTGAGTATCTGTCTTTGGCTCAGGGGATCAAGTCCCACACTGGGCTCCCTGCAGGGAGCCTGTTTCCCCTCTGTCTATGTCTCTGCCTCTCTCTCTCTCTGTCTCTCATGAATAAATAAAATCTTTAAAAATAATAAAATAAAAACACAAGAATCCATTCACCTACCAATCTGCTTCAGTTCCTGCTATTCAAAGTATAATGGAGCACCAGCAGCATCTATATCATCCAGAAGCTTGCTAAAAAATGGACACCCTGAGGCCCCACCCCAGGCGAACTGAAGCGGAGTTGCATGTACATTAAAGTTTGAGAAGCACCAGTTCTCAACTTTCTCAACTACTAGACCTAACACCACCATTTTTATGACAAAGATTTGTCTAAGTAAGTGTTTTGCTATCTTGAAATAAAAGTTATCACCCATCTACACAAGTAAGACCAAAAAAAAGAGAGACCACTATACTGATCTGATGGAAATGTAATGGGAGAACAAAAGGGCAAGATTTATAGTAAGAATTGTATTCCGGCATATAAATGTTCAACACAACTAAATAAAAGACATGCAGAACAATCCAAGTTCCCAAAATATATCCCAAATGGATGGTACTGTCTGGCTGAGAACTGCTGCTCTACTAACACTCCCAATCTTTTCTTTCTAGCTCACAGAAAGAAGGCAACATCTTTCTTCCTTTTTGAAGCTGAGGGATTGATTCTCTCTTGTAAAAGCCCCCTTCCTACATTCCTCCCTAAGGCAATAAACATTGCCAAATCTTGAATACCAAAACAACCACAAAAACAACTCTACAATCTTGACCCAACATGTCCCTCTAGTTACCATATTCTTGCTCCTTCCTTTGAAGGAGAAAGTCAAACTTATCAACCCTACCATTGTATCCACTTACTCATGTCTCAGTCACCAACCCATACTAATACAGCTTTTGCTTCCATCAGTAAATCCACATATATAAAGGTCATGAAAGCCTTCCAAATTGCCCAAATTAACAAACACTTCTCGAAATTCATCTAACTTATCTCTCTGTAATGGGCATTGCTGGTCACACATCCAAACTCCATTCCCCACTGTATTCATAAATTCATTTCTCCCATGTGACTAAGACAAATTGACCCCACCCCTAGCTGCTCCTGTTTAGTTCAAGCCAATCAGAGCATGGCATTCCCCTGGCACTGGCTATCAGGTCAGGGGCAGACACATGACCTAGGTTGGTCCAATCAGACTGAAGGAAGAGTGTAATCCAAGCGTGGGAGTTGTCCTCTCCCCTGCTTTAGTGAATGAGAAAGCATGTGTTACTACTGCCAGACATGCTATACAACCATAGGGGGAATCGATCTTACCTTGGAAAGCCAAGAAATGAGATCAGGTCCTTGACAACACTGTTGATCCACTGGAGTCCACCCTTCCTCTAGACTTTGTGAGAGAATTCTTCTTACTATTTAAGTAACTGTATTTTCCCAGCTGAAAGCATCCTAACATGGCCTGTCCTCCTTGAAACGTTTTTCCCTTGATTTTCTAAACATCACCCTTTTGTACACCTACTTATCAGAAGTTGCTTCTCAAACATCTCTGGCTTCCCCTCTTCCTCTGCCTATTCTTTACATTTTGGTGTCTGGTAAGGTTTGTTGTGATCTCTTCTACTCAAACTACATGTTTGAATAATTTAAGCTGAGCTATATTAGCACTTCCCCCAAAGGAGTACCACTGCTGATGCTCCCCAGCTCATCCACCTATGGAACTCCTACTTGTCTTTCAAAGCTAAATGTAAATGTTTCCTCTGTGAAGCCTCCCCTGAAGTTCCCAGGGGTTCATTGCCCCTTTTTTGTGCCATTTTTTTGTCCGTTTTTGTACGGACCTGTTCTCAAAATAATGCTTCTAACTGCATAAACTGCCAACTATACTTCAATAGTATAAAAACATTTTTAAATCACAACATATGATATAGTAATATATACTCATTACCTCATTAAATAAAAAGACCTAACAGTCTTACAACTACTATAATTTTGAAGTAGTGATGACCATAAATGATGCCTTGAGATCTGTAACAACTGTGATATGAAAATGTCTGTGACATGTATTGGTCCTGTGACTTCTACTGATGACAGGTACTGTTAATATTACTGTGATTTATTGCTGTACTAGCTTATTAAATCAATTGATCCCAATGAACCTCCTTATATCCATGCTCTTGTGTAGTGCCCCCATACTGACTCTGGGCTTGGCTATGTGACTTGTTTTGACATGAGCAAATGTGATGCAAGCAGTTAAGTGTTTGTGCAATCAGACTTGCCTTCTTGGAACCCAGTGGCCAGGTGAGGAAGCTTAAGGTAGGCACAATGAGGGGCACCAAGCTGCCATATATGGCAGTAAGGCCACCTTATAGTCTAGCCACCAGCTGAATTCACCCACTAGGGATGCCAACAAGACTGCCCAGGCAACCCACTGACAGTGAGAAATAATAAATCATTGTAGTTTTAAGGCACTGGTTTGCACTGGCTTGTTATCCAGCAACATCTAACTGAAAGTTACCTACACTCACAACCAAAGTAAATGCTACATTTCAGCTCCAGATTGGTGAAAATAAAGACTTTTTCCCATCAGAGTTTAAGGACTGAATTCTATCTACAGGCCCTCTGAGGGGCTGAAGACCACAGGTTAAGAACCCCCACCCAGTGCAGAAGGAAACCCCTGAAGCAGAGGACATCCTGCTCTCCTTTCTACTACCATGGTACATTATCGATACCCATATAAACTGATCACAGCATATCCTTTGCTGTTGCAACCCTAAAATTGAGCTAAGCTCCTAGCACATAATAGGTATTCACAACACAAATTTATCGAATGAATGCAAGTTGCTTATAGGATCTGCCGTGGTAACTAAACTGGGAGCAGCCTGAAAGCAAAATAAAAGCAAATACTTAGATGGCACCTCTATATACCAAGGGCTGTTCCAAGTGCTTTACATATACTAACTTATTTATTCCTTATAACAACCCTATGAAGTATATGCTATTCCCTCCAATTTCATGGATAAGAAAACAGGCACAGAAAAGTGATGTGCCCAAGGTCACCCACCTAGAAAGTGGCAATGGCAGAACTGGAAGGCCAAATCCATGCTGATTTTATAACCTGTCCTAATGTGCCCAAAGCACATTGCAGACGCACAATAAAACCTTTCAATGAGTAGTACAAATTTGAGATTTCATTAGCACCATCTTATGGGTGCTAGGCTTCTTGAAGACTCAATTTTGTAGAGTAATATCTGGTAGCTTGCAATTTCTCATGATGGAAAACATCGTTTATTTTTTTAAAAAGTAGAATAATGGCTTCAGGTTAAAAAAGAAGATTTTCGAAAATCTTCACTGTGAAAGGCGATTTCTTTCAAAAGACATAAGTTTGCAAAATGTAAAGGAGGGGGTCGACTTGTTCATACTAAATAATGCCCACTCAGGAGGGGAACTAAGTTGTAGCTTCCCACCCTTCCAGCCATTCCCATACCAGCTTCCCCAAATCCTGCAGTAGCCTCTCCAAAGGTGACCCTCCCCCATTCACACATTAGGTTCTGAAACCTGACTCCACCAGGCAACCAAAGCCGAACTCTGCAGTGCCCTGAGCTGGCCTCTCCTTACCCACGAACCCAACAGGGCACCATTGGACGGTGGGGTGCGTGACTACTTTGGGGGGTACTTTAACTTTTCAAAGTGTTTTATTCAAGAGAGTAAGACCCAGAGGGCCCACCCACCTACCCATCACGGGGTCTCACGCCTCCGCCCGCCAACCTCTAGCTCCCCGCGGACTAGTGAATGGACCATGAGGTTGGGACGCAGCCGCCCCGGAGGCGGGAAAAGCCTTGGGGCAAACTGGGCCTGCCCTCGGAAAAGCCCACGAGAGCGCAGCCAGGGCTCCCCGAGGCCGGGAGGGGGCGATGACAGCTGTGACCCGGCTCCACGCTCTCACCTTGAACATGTTGCTGGCAGAGGTGGCTCCGGCGGGGTCACCCCGGCCCCGGCCCCGCCCACTACGGAGAGGCGGCTACGGCGGCCGGGTAGGGCCCTGATTCCTCTGTCCCCTAGTGGGCCGCGGGGCGGGTGACTGCCGTACAGCCAATTCGATCCCGCGAAGGATTAGCTCGGAAGCCTGGTCTCGGAGCGGCGTCGCTGAGCTGTAGCGCGTAGCTCCTCAGGCCTCGAGCGAACGCAAGCCCCGCCTCCCGGAGGCTCCTCCCCTGCGGCGGTCGTTGCTAGGCGGCAGGAAAGCGCCAGCTCAGTGTGGGCGGCCCGCGGGGGCGCCGGGAGGGAGGTGCCGGGCGTCGCGCCGCGCTGGGAATTGGCCTTCGCTGCCGCGATTGGGTGCCCAGAGGCGTGGGCTGGGAATCCTGTGCGCCGAGGCCGCCGGGCGGGGGCGCTCGGCTGGTCTCGGGCGGCTTTGAAAGTCTCACAGCCGGAAGCAGCCGACCCCTGGGGCCTGGAATTATCTCACAAAAGGTTTTCAGATTTTTTTTTTTTTTTTTTTTTTTTTTACTGTGGGCTGGAAGTTCCTAAGATTTTGAATTTAATCTAATTCGCCATGTCCTTTAGTCTCGAAAGGCCCTGGGTTTTTTTTTTCCCTTTAAAATACTTAAACATATGCCCCTCTCTGAATCAGATGTCCCTTAATGCTACTAGAAAAGGCAATAATGAGAATAATTATCTAATTAACAAGAATAGCAAACACTAACACGGTGCTTACTATATGCTCAGCTCTGATCTAAACTCGTTACACATACTCATCTAATCTTTCCGACAACCCAGGTAGGTGAGTACGATTATTATTTTTAATATAGTAGAACACGAAACCGAGGCACAGAGAGGAAGGCCACATGGAAAAAGTGGGAAGCCTGTGATCTCGCCTAAATAATTGTTATACTGTCTCATAATGGGGGTGTATTTCATATTTCAATCTGTATTACACGTCCTCACCCCATAGAAAGTGTAAATTCATCCAGGCGAGCATCCGCAAGATTGTGGGGGCTTGTGTGGGGCCGTGTCTCTGCCCTCCAGCCAAAGACCACTGGGAACACATCTGTAGTTGAACAAGTTGGGTTTATTATGTCTCGTTGCTGCGAGGAAAACACGCAACTTGGCACAGCGGGGCATCTCAGTGAGTGCGTGCTAGATTTATTACAAGATTTGGGCTGATTTGCCTGGGGTGGCGCAGTGGGTTAAGGATCTAATTGTCCATCTCAGCTCCGGTCTTGATCTCAGTGTCTTGAGTTCAAGACCCACCTTGGGCTCCACGGTGGCCTTGGTGTTGCAGCCTACTTAAGAAAAAAGATTTGGGCGACGCCTCAGCAGCTCAGGGGCTGAGCGTCTGCCTAGGGCTCAGGGCGTGATCCCGCGGTCCTGGGATTGAGTCCCGCATCCGGCTCCTCACAGGGAGCCTGCCTCTCCCTCTGCCTATGTCTCTGTGTGTCTCTCATGAAAAAATAATATCTTAAAAAGAAAATTAATAAGAAAAAAGATTTGGGCTTTGGTTGAGTGATTTGGGGGCAAATTCAAAGAAGCCAGGCTTTGTTCTAGATTGGGTGTTGTTAGGAAGCCAGGATAGCACCAAAGCCCAGCTGTGAGTGCCAGGCCAACTCCCATATGTTAAGGGCTGCTTTTTCTCTTTCTCAAGAGAATTGTATGTGCCAAGCCGTCCCCATTCCTATACCCAAGGACAAATACTGAGAAGACTCTGAAGGCTCTGCATTTGTAATGGAATGTCACATGTGTATAAAAGTGTGAAGTATAGTGACAAATTAGGGCAGGAGTTCTTAAATCTTTTTTTTAACCAAGATTTATTTATTTGAAAGAGAAAGAAAGCAGGGGGAGGTGCAGAAGGAGAAAAGTTTCAAGCATACTCCTGGTTGAGCATGGATTGTAGTGGGGCTTGATCCCAAGACCAATGAGATCATGACCTGAGCCAAAAGCAAGAGTTGAATGCTCAACCTGACTGAGCCACCCAGGCACCCCAGGGCAGGAATTCCTGATTCAAGGGGTATATGAACTTAGATGGGGAAAGAAATTACAACTTTATTTGCGCTCATCTCTAACTGAACTTCAGCATTTCTTTCAATTTTAGTGTAGGCAATAAAGGACAGAAGTATCAGCAGTATCTGGGACTTTGTCATCGGTAGAAAGCACAGATATTTTCATACAATGTTACACTCATGGCAGATTTCTTGACATACCATTTCTGCTAATTACCAATTCACAAATACAGGAGTTATTAGAGCTCTCATTTTATTTAATGCATAAAGAGGATAGATTCCTATAATTTTGTTTTTGGAAGTATTTTGCAGTGATTTCAATATAGAGTCCTTTGTGATCCTATGTGTTTTATGTTATGCATTTAAAAAACGTAATTCTTGGTAGTTGTCCATAAGAGTCCATCCATAGAAGTCCACAACACCAAAAGAAAATTAAGAGCCCCCGCTTTAATAGAAGAGACTAAGCAGTGAGTAAGAATTTGGGAACTGCATCCAAATCAGAGTAAGGCATCAAAAGATAGAAAACCAAAGATAGAATCAGTTCATTTAGTACACACCCTTTTAACTTTATCACAAGGGGAACTGAGCTACCAAAAGGTTAAGGAACTTGCCTTAAGTCCCACAGCTATTCCATGATAAAACTAGGACAGAAATTTCTTAGACAAGCATGTAAAAATTCTCCACTCTCACTAGACATGGAGGATTCCATAGTTAGCAAGATGTTTCTGGCCCTCAATGAGCCTTGTTGGGGTGACAGCCAAGAAAACAGATTATGGCATAACATGAGAAGTACTGTAAAAGAAAAACATGTACAGTATTATGGGACCTTGGAGATAGGGTGAACAGTTGTATGAAAAAGAGGATGGAAAACGTCAGAGAAGAGGCATCAATTAGCTGGGGTCTTGAAAGCTGAATTGATGTTTGCTGGCAGTAGGAAAGAAGAAAGAGAAGAGAGAAGAAATGGTGCGTCAATGGCACAGAGTTGAAAAACATTAATTTTGGTGAGAAGTTCTTGTTCTCACAGAGTCTAGAAGACGAATGCTGGTGAAAGTTGGTATTTTGATATTTGAAAGAATAGACCGTAGATTGAGAAAAGTCTAGAACACCATTCTAAGGAGTCTGGACTTCAATGTGGAGGAAATGAAGTGTCCCTGAAAGACTTTAAGCTGGGAAGTAAGAAGGCTGGATTATTGCTCTACAGAATTAACTCCAGCTGCAATGTGGAGGAGGGCCAGAAGGAAACAGACTAGAGACTGAGGGACCAGTTAGAAGACTATGGATAGATGCACTTGTCTTTTCCACATCCCTCAGAATATTTTTAGTACCTAAAGCATGTAAACTGAAAAAAAATAAAAAATAAAAATAAAGCATGTAAACTGTAAGCAACATTAAGACATCCATGGTGCCTTCCTTTGTAAAGGATTCTGGAAATAGCCCAACAATCATATGGCACTTGAGCCTTGTCCAAACGGTGCAGTAATATAGACTATGACCTCAAATGCTGAATCCATGTACTTTCAGAATACTTCATCATAAGGAAAATGAAGCACTCCTCAAAGGTGTCAGTTAGTGGTGTTCCAAAATCAGATAATCCACGCTCAGGAAAAGACTACAAAATGCATTTGTTAAATATTGGAAAGAGAAAAGCAGTACAACAGTAAGTAGTCATCTTTCAACCTTTATCATTTTCCACAACTGGTCAGTTTCCATACCGTATTTGCCCAGCTAACATCAAACACTTCTTGTTTTGTAAATTAGAGGGCTTTTTGTGTGTTTTAAAATTACTTTTGGGAAAAAATAAATAAATAAAATTACTTTTGAATTGAATAGTAATTATTATAATTAGTTTTTCATAATTTGCAAAGCATGTTAACACACATTTCTTTGATCCTGACAACTCTGTGAAGCAGTCTTATTATTACATTTTATAAGTGAGGAAGCAGCAACTGGGAGAAGGTAAGTGATTTGCATAAGGTTAAACAGCTAATAAATGGCATCATCTAGGAGTTAAAGCTTTGTTTCTGTAAGTCAAGCCTTTTCTTTTTGTTCGTTCTATCTGTTAAATAGGACTTATTTTTAAAATTAAATTCAAGTAATTAACATGTAATATGTTATTGGTTTCAGGGGTAGAGGTCAATGATTCATCAGTCTTATATAATGCCCAGTGCTCAGTAATATAGACTATGCCCTCCTTAATGTCCATCACCCAGTTACCCTGTCCCCCACTTCCCTCCAGCTATCCTCAGTTCCCTATGGTTAAGAGTTTCTTATGGTTTGTTTCCCACTCTGATTTCATCTTGTTTTATTTTTTCCTCTCTTCCCCTATAATCCTCTGTTTTGTTTCTTAAATTTTACATATGAGTGAAATCATATGATAACTATTTTTCTCTGATTGAGTTATTTCACTTAGCATTATACCCTCTAGTTCCATCCACATTGTTACAAATGGCAAGATTTCATTTTTTTTGATGGCTGAATAGTAGTCCATTGTGTGTGTGTGTGTGTGTGTGTGTGTGTGTGTGTGTGTGTACATCTTCGTTATCTATTCATCTGTTGATGGACTTCTGGGCTCTTTCCATAGTTTGGCTATTGTGGACATTGCTGCTATAAACACTGGGGTATGGGTGCCCCTTCAGATCACTACATTTGTATCTTTGGAACAAATGCCCAGCAGGGCAGTTGGTGGGTCATGGGGTAGCACTATTTTCAACTTTTTAAGGAGCCTCCATACTCTTTTCCAGAGTGACTGCACCAGCTTGCATTCTCGCCAACGGTGTAAGAGGGTTCCCCTTTCTCTGCATCCTTGCCAACATCTGTCATTTCCTGACTTGTTTATTTTAGCCATTCTGACAGGTGTGAGGTGGTATCCCATTGTAGTTTTGATATCTATTTCCCTGATGGTAAGTGATGTGGAGCATTTTTTTCAGGTGCCTGTTGGCCATTTGTATGTCTTCTTTGGAGAAATATCTTTTCATGTCTTCTGCCCATTTCTTGATTGGATTACTTGTTTTTTGGCTGTTGAGTTTGATAAGTTCTTTATAGATTTTGGATACTAGTCCTTTATCTGATAAGACATTTGCAGATATCTTCTCCCATTCTGTCAGTTGTCTTTTGGTTTTGTTGACTATTTCTGTTGCTGTTCGAAAGCTTTTTATCTTGATGAAGTCCCAATAGGTCATTTTTGCCTTTATTTCCCTTGGTCTTTGGAGACATGTCTGGCAAGAAGTTCCTGTGGCCGAGGTTACAGAGGTTGCTGCCTGTTCTCCTCTAGGACTTTTAAAATTTTTTATTTATTTATTCATGAGAGACACACAGAGAGAGGCAGAGGCACGAACAGAGGGAGAAGCAGGCTCCATGCAGGAAGCCTGATGTGGGACTCAATCCCGGGACTCTAGGATCATGCCCTGAGCTGAAGGCAGATGCTCAACCACTGAGCCAAGGCATCCCTCCTCTAGGATTTTGATGGATTCCTGTCTCACATTTAGGTGTTTCATCCATTCTGAGTCTATTTTTTTGTGTATTGTTTATGGAAATGGTCCAGTTTCATTCTTCTGCATTTGGCTGTCCAATTTTCCCAACACCATTTGTTGAAGAGATTGTCATTTTTTTCCATTGGAAAAAATACTCTGTCAAGGATTAGTGACTGTTGAATTGAGAGTCCATTTTTGGGTTCTCTGTTCCATTGATCTATGTGTCTATCTTGGGCCAGTACCATACTGTCTCGATGATTACAGCTTTGTGATATCGCTTGAAGTCTGGAATTGTGATGCCACCAGTTTTGGTTTTCTTTTTCAACATTCCTCTGGCTATTTGGGGTCTTTTCTGGTTCCATACAAATTTTAGGAGTATTTGTTCCAGCTCTGTGAAAAAAGTTGGATGATATTTTGATAGGGATTGCATTGAATGTATAGTTTGCTCTAGGTGGCATAGGCATTTTAATGATATTTTTCTTCCAATCCATGAGCATGGAATGTTTTTCCATTTCTTTGTGTTTTCCTCAATTTCTTTCATGAGTGTTCTATAGTTTTCAGAATACAGATCCTTTAGTCAGACCGTTTCTACTCTACATCTTATAGTCTGCATTTTGCCAGCCAATGGTGACATTATACAGGAGTATCTTTCTTCACATGTAGCTTTGTGAGGGGTAAGGATGGGATTGGGGGGTTTTGGAGAGAGTAATCCCTACAATCTGCTGAGATGTGAGCAAAAGTAAAATGATTCTCTGACCTGACTGGAATGAGCCTGGTTCAAGCCAAGATCAGAGAAGGGGGTTTCTTTTTTAGGGCCTGGTTGTCTGTTCCCAGAAAAGAATTGGACTTACTGTAACTTTGAGTATTCTATGTTCTATTTTCATAGCACTTGGACTAGTTGGACAGTGTTTTTAAGAACTAACTATAATGAAATCATTTTAGGTCATGGATGTTTTTAGAAAGCAAATTTGTCTCTTCCTACGTTTTTAGTTATAATATATATGCCTTTTGCTGATAAAGTTTTAGCTGGGACTTTTTTTATCTCAAGGGAAAGATTCTCAAATATCTTATATCCTCATTCTGACTAGATTCTGCAAATGACCAGTTCCAATTACCACATCCAAATGTTCCTTATCAGATCAGTCTTAGGGTGGAGAATGGGAGGGTGCAGGGGGAAGAAGCATAAATTGAGTTCCCCAAGATTTTAGGAAAATGAAAACTACTTCACTAATCTTAATCTCTTGTTTTTCTTCTCAGAACTAATAGAGCTATTTCAGCTCGAAGGATACAGAGAGCTTGGTTATCTCATGTGAACAAAAGAATATTTAAACTCCTAAAGCACACAGTTTGTGCAGCGGTATGTATTTTGCTTTTTGTTTTCTCTGACACATCTAATTACTTATCAGCTAAAAGGTCTGTTAAGTAAAGATAAAGTATGTAACCTTTTAAAAATCTCTTCTATATGAATATAATAGTGCATGGGATTCTGAGATTGCTCCTTTGTTTATCCCTAAATGAATATTTCTGGATTTATTTGTAAATAATGTGGGTGACTGTTATTTCCTTTTCTGAAATTAAAATGATGTTTTTAAAAAATCAATTTCTTATTTGAAGATGTGGGACACTGATCTTCCAACCAGAAAAATCTCTGAATTAAGTGCCCTTACCTTCCACCCAGCAATTTTACTTCTAAGAATCCATTCTACAATATTTGTACAACTTCATTGCAGTATTGTCTGTAACAGCAAAGAAAGTAAACCATAAAATGTTCACCAATGGGATGCTGGTTAAATAAGTATTGGTGCTTTCATAGCATTTAACCTTGCAGCCTTATATGTGACTCTGCAATATAAAGATAGCTAAGATATCTCATTAAGGAAAAAAGCAAATATAGAATAGTATGAATAATATGGTCCTATTTAAGCAAAAACAAAAACCTCCAAAGGTGCATATCCCCTCACCCCTCTGAAAAACAACTCTGGCAATGCTAATAGAGTATATAAAGCTTTCCTTCATATAGTACCAAGTATTCTAATAAAATCACCCATGATTACAATAGTTTATAATTAGTAATAGCCACATTAAGGGAATTTTAGCAGCTCTGAAAAAAATCATGGAGTCTGAGCAGTTTATACACTTCTTCACCATCTGACCCACAGATGCATTTCTGATGCCAGTAAAAGCAGAATACCTCAGAGAAAACCCGCTCAGTAAAGAGGTGACATTTCAGGTCCATTACCCATTGTCTTCACATATGGAACTTGCATTTAATTATCATAATACTGATTTTGTTATAACTTTAGATGTTTATAGTAACAGAAAGAAGGAAATTAATTCTTTTTTAAAAATCTGTTATCCTAACACTTTAAATTCCTACCTGACATTAATAATGCTTTGTCATTTTGAAAGCCCTTTGGTGTACATTTTTATGTGATTGTCATTGGCATAGAGGTTGGCAGGGTCATTTTGGGGGTGGAGTGGGGGCTTTATTTTTTTTAACTTGCAAACACTATTTATTTGTTTATTTATTTATTTATTATTGGTGTTCAATTTGCCAACATATAGCATAACACCCAATGCTCATCCCATCAAGTGCCCCCCTCAGTGCCTGTTACCCAGTCATCCCCACCCCCCGCCTACCTCCCTTTCTACCACCCCTTGTTCGTTTCCCAGAGTTAGGAGTCTCTAATGTTCTGTCTCCCTCTCTGATATTTCCCACTCATTTTTTTCTCCTTTCAAGTGGGGGCTCTCTCATGTTCTGTCTCCCTCTCTGATATTTCCCACTCATTTTTTCTCCTTTTGAGTGGGGGCTCCTTTCGAGTAGAGTCAAATAGATCTCTATTTGTATCTTGGCTTGCCCATGTACTACCTGTATGCCTTTGAATAAGTTACAGACACTCCCAGAGTCTCAGCCTGCTCATTGGAAAGATGGGAATGATAATATTTGAATAATACTGCTGAGTTGTAAGGATTAAATGAAGTTATGTATATAAGGCATGTAACAGAATATGCGGTATATAAAAGGTGCTTAAAAACTAGTAGCATTACTATTACCATCCTCATTTTACAGTTTTTTTTTAGATTTTATTTATTTATTCATGAGAGACACACAGAGATAGGCACAGACACAGGCAGAGGGAGAAGCAGGCTCCATGCAGGGAGCCCGACGTGGGACTCAATCCCGGGTCTCCGGGATCACACCCTAGGCCAAAGGTGGCGTTAAACCCCTGAGCCACCCAGGCTGCCCATTTTACAGTTATTTATTCAATATCAAATACTTGCTAAACCTGCTGTGTTCCAAGGACTGTACTAGATGCTAGGAGTATGGTAAGGAATAAAGACATGATCAGTACTTTCACGCCACTTACAGTCTAGTAGAAGACACAGATTAATTCATAGTTAGTTATAATACGTGGTGAAAAGTGTTGTCATAAGGAAAGACCAGTGCCTGGGATGTCAAGGAGGGACACCTACTCAAGCTTGAAGGCTAGAAGGATAAAGTAATTGATTCAAGATTACACAGGTACTAAATGGAGGAGCCCAGACCAGAACCCAGGTCTTCAGAACTCCAAGCCTGGTGCACTGTTCACTTTACCATGCCACCTCTGTTATTCTCAGTAAGTTACACCTGGACAGAGTACCATTTTCCATTTATAGCATCATCATCTATTTCAGGAATATTGTGTGACACGTGAAATACTGAAGAAAGTGAGCCCTTTAGAGGCTGAGCTTGTGAAAGATCCTAGCATGAAGTATAAAGTTAGATTCAGGTAATATTTCTATACTGGTTTATTTCAAGAAGCACTTAGTTAAAATGAAAAAAAACCTTATAAATGTATTTTCTTGTTTTTTAAGATTTTATTTATTCATGCGAGACACACAGAGAGAGGCAGAGACATAGGCAGAGGGAGAAGCAGGCTCCCTATGAGGAGCCCAGTGTGAGATTCGATCCCAGGACCCTGGGATCACAACCCGAACTGAAGGCAGGCGTTCAACCACTGGGCTACTCACGTGCCTCTAGAAATGTATTTTCTTAAGTCCTCATAAGTTCTCAGGGTTGTTCTTAAATTTACATTTATTATGTGAGGAAACTGAGGTATGACTCTTGGGCTAAAAGTTGGCTTGAGAGTGGCTCATCTCCCATGATGTGTCCAGTCTGACACGTGAATGAGAATAGTTTTGAGCACACACACCCCAATGTGGCTCTTTCATCTCTGTAATCGATTTCATTACCCATTCTTTTTTTTTTCTTAAAGATTTTATTTATTTATTCATGAGAGACACAGAGAGGCAGAGACATAGGCAGAGGGAGAAGCAGGCTCCTCGCAGGGAGCCTAATGTGGCCCTCAATCCCAGACCCTGGGATCACGCCCTGACCCGAAGGCAGACACTCAACTGCTGAGCCACCCAGGCATCCCTTCATTACCCATTCTTTCTGTGCTCTGGCGTAGATTTTACCCTGCATGCAGGAAACTATGAGAATAATCTTAAGTAGAGGAGGAAGGTAACTAAGCCCTAACCCTGATGCCAAACGACTAATTATTGGTCTTTATTTCAGATTCAGTGGTGAAACATTTCCACCTTTCATCGTATTTAAAATTTTTCTGCATACTGAAGGCCATGGTAACAAGTATTTCAACGGAAAAAATTTATTAAAGCCATCAAGTGAGGTGATGTTTCATGATGTACACTTTATGTTACTTTATTTTTTAAAGATTTTTGTTTATTTATGAAAGAGGGAGACAGAGATTGAGCATGAGTGGGGAGGAGAGGGAGAAGCAGGCTCCTCTCCCCAGGATCATGACCTAAGCCAAAGGCAGACGCTTAACCGACTGAGCCACCCAGGCACCTCCATTTTATGTTACTTTAGCTTCTTAATATCTGCGTGGTATCTGAATTGCATTCGAAGTATACAGACTAAGTGATTTCACCATTGAACATCCCAGCAGCCAGGTAGCATTTTTTTTAATCTCATGTTTCAGGGTGTCTCTGTTTATTAGCTAAAAAAATATTTGGAATGAATTACTGATAGAGGCCCTAAAAAATACTTATCAGTTTTCTTTGTATTAAAATTTTGGTTTAAAAAATAAAAATAAAAATAAAAATAAATAAAATGTTGGTTTGTGGGACACCTGGGTGGCTCAGGGGTTAAGTGTCTGCCTTCAGCTCAGGGTGTGATCCCGGGATCCAGGATCGAGATCCAGGATCGAGTCCCACATCGAGCTCCCTGTGAGGGAGGGGCCTGCTTCTCCCTCTGCCTGTGTCTCTGCCTCTCTCTCTCTCTCTGTCTCTCATGAATAAATAAATAAATCCTTAAAAAATAATAAAATAAAATTTTGGTTTGTTCATGAGAGACTCTTTTTTTGGTATTTTTTTTTATTGGAGTTCGATTTGCCAACATATAGTATAATACCCAGTGCTCATCCCATCAAGTGCCCCCCTCAGTGCCCATCACCCAGTCACCCCATCCCCCTGCCCACCTCCCCTTCCACTACCCCTTATTCATTTCCCAGAGTTTCTATGGGAAAGAAACTGAGGGTTGCTGGAAGGCAGGTGGGTCAGGGGATGAGGTAACTGGGTGACAGGCATTAGAGAGGACACGTGATGTGATGAGCACTGGGTGTTACATGCAACTGATGAATTAGTGAACTCCAAATCTGAAACTAATGATGTTCTGTATGTTGGCTAATTTAATTTAAATTAAAAAAAGAAAAAGAAAATTTTGGTTAGTAATGGACTAAAGCGGCCTATTAGGGCTTTTAAATTATGCAGACCATTTGATGCCATTCTATTTGTTTTAATGGTATTTTATCATTGTTTCTTTGATTCTGGTAGCATATTTAGAGAAAAGTGAGCTGGACTATTGAAAATGAACTTTTAAAATATTTATCTTTCTTTATATGAGTTCTCATACTTTTAAGTTTCAAGTATATTTACCATAATTGTGTCTGCAGGATAGGAATCACCTGAGAATATTGTTAAACAATATAGTTTCTGATTTAGTAAATCTGGGATAGGACATGAGAGTCTGCATTACTAACCGGTTCCCAGGTGTTGCTGCTACTGCTGGTTCTTGGACCCCACGTTTAATAGCAAGGATCTGCAATGCTACTACAGCATAGATTTTGCTCCTTTGGCCCTTATACATGACTATAATTGAGAAAAAATGCATGCATTCTCATTCTCAGCCTTTCATAAATCATACATCAAAGGTTATTTTCCTATAGCCTTCTGGAGATATTTTACTTGAAAAGTATGGCCCATCTGAAGTCATCAGTAATGGTATGTGTTCAGAATAGAAGACCACATAGCCTGGGAGTTTCTGATCAGATCCAGAATGTACAGCATTTATTCTCTGAAGAATGTTAGAAAAGAAAAAGAGACTGCCTTTCTCTGTGTTCTCAGGCAACGTCAGAGAACATTTCATTCAGTTTCAGGATATATCAAATGGACTATGTGTTTTCATATGGAATATGGTGTTCCAGAGTCATTAATATTTGTTCATTTATGTAGAATGACTTCACATGCAAAAGTTGATATTTATCTTACATTCAGGGAATAAATTCATGCCACATTTATGTACAGAATAAGCTTATCATACCTATAAAATATCATCAATTGTTGCTTTTCTGAGATTACATGATGAGACTTTTCCAGGAACAGAAATTCTCCTGGGTCCGCTCCCGGTGGCCCCTGCTGTCTGCAGGCTAGAGCAAATGAGAAACTTAGAAGCCGTGACTGGAAAGGACTCTGTGTATATTAAAACTCATTAAAATGCTGCATAATAACTTCAGTTTTTATTTAAATTACAAAGTAACTTGGGAAAAAAGGAAATAGCACAGATTTTTTTTAAAAAGGAAACTATGAAAAAAAAAAAAAAAAAAGGAAACTATGCCTCATGCCTTTCTGTGCTGTGACTTTCACTTGCCTGGGGTTATCACTGTTAATAGTTTACTGTGTATCCTTCATTTTTTGCCCATAAAAATACACAAACATGTTTTTAAAAAATTTTTGTTTTTATTATGAAAATGTAATAACACTAGTTTGAGTATTTCACTAAACATTCTGAGAGAATTTAAACGATCAGAACATGAAAGAACAGTTTAGGATTCCTTTTTGAGCTACATAACAAACTCTGCTAACACCTGGATTCATGGTTGATAGAAAACCTATAGAATTATTCTTACTATAAGTTTACGCCAGTCCTTTGAATGTAGAAATTGTGTGTTTAGCAAGCCGATCCAACTTTCCTAAGTTCATTTCTTTCTTTTTGTTTATTTTATTTATTTTTAAAGATGTTATTTATTTATTCATGAGAGACACACAGAGAGGGAGGCAGAGACATACGCAGAGGGAGAAGCAGGCACCATGCAGGGAGCCTAACGTGGAACTCGATCCCAAGACTCTGGGATCAAGCCCTGAGCCAAAGGAAGATGCTTAACCGCTGAGCCACCCAGGCGTCCCTCTTTCTTTTTTTTAAAGATTTATTTTTTAAAAGTAATCTCTATACCCATCTTGGGGCTTGAACCCACAACTCCAAGATCAAGAGTTTCACACTCTACCAACTGAGCCAGCCAGGCACCCCCCACTTATTTCTTAGTATGAAATAAATAAGTCAGTTTTAGTTCAGACATATAATCTAAGTTCACTTATGAAGAAGGGGAGTTTCACAGTTTTGTTGTTGTTCAGTCTTTTCCCTGGTACTTATTTCCATTTCTAGTTTCATTTCCTTATCATTTCCCAGTAGCATTTCTCATGTGTTCACACTTCGCGTGTGTGTGCGCAGACACACACACATACACAAAGTGAAAACAAGTGAAAAGATATAGAATAGCCTAAGCCATTTTAGAGAAGAACAAAGATTTACATTAACTGATTTCAAGAACTAAAAAGCTGCAGTGATCCCACAGTGTTGTGATGGCCTAAAGACAGACATGTAAATCAATGAGATAGAATAGAGAATTCAGAAATACACCCACTCATAGATGATCCATTGATTTTCATCAAATGTGCCAAGTCAGTTCAAATGGTGCTCGAACAATTGGATAGCCATGTGTACAAAAGAGAGATCTCATTTCAGTTACCTACTTCGATGATCTATTTTCAGAGCAATGCTTATTTACAGAGGGTTGTCACTATAGTTCATCCTCCAACTATATTTAGAATATTCTAAAGCCTTGCTACTCAAGAGTGTGGTCTACAGACCCACAGCACTGGCATTCCCTGGAACTTACTAAAAATGAGGACTATCAAGCCCCTCCCCAGACCCACTGAATGAGCACCTGCATTTTAACAATCCCCCCAGATGATCCTAGGCACAATCTAGTTTGACAAGCACTGTCTTACAGGTGCCCCCCCACACACACACACACAGCGTGGCCTAGAATGCCTCTGGGTAATTGACAGTTCTTAAACATGAACATCCAGCAACCATTAGTTTAAATTGAAGATCCCTGTTCTTTTTGAGGATTAGGCATTTATGTAAAAAGAAAAAACACCATTATTAATAATAACTGCCCTCATTGAGCACCATTGAGTCCTGTGTTAAACATTTTGTGTGCATTATCATTTAATTCTCATAAACTCTAGAATGTAGATTCTGTTATCTTCAGTTTTAAAAGACCAAGTAACTTGCTGAAGGTCACAAGCTAGAAAGGGAAGGAACCGATATTAAAACCCAGTGATCCTGACTCCAGTGCCTGTGCTCATAATTAACCACTCCTGAGCCAGGACGCCTGCTAAATATGTTCTCTTATACAGGCTCCTGATAACTCCAGCACAGTCCATGTTATTCCCATTCAGCCTGTGAGGAAGCCGGGACTTGGAGAGGCTTGCCAGGGGCAGAACTGACACTTGAATACTTCTCCATCTATCCACTGCACTGTGCACACTTCGAGGTTGAAACCACACCAGCAGCTGTGCTGGTTTCATTAATTCTGAACTCACGTATAATCGAACTGTTCCAAACCGAGAAACCCTGTTCCTGTGCAGGATACCAGTTCATGCTACCTTCGTAAGAATTTCCAGCTGGGCGGGGAAGTGACTTGAGATAGTCGCTTGACAAGGGCAGGTGTGGATCTAGGCCAGCATGTACCTGTGGGGCCATGGGGGCTTCTGGGCCACAGTGATGCCAGGTATCAGGGGAAGTGTCAAATTTAGAGATGCCTGCCTTTGACCTTTTGTTTGAGTCACCCACTAAGAATGGAGCCTGCCTCTTGAATCCTAGTCTGATTGGCTGCTGTCCTGGGCTTTTCGCCTCATTTCGGCCCTTCCCTTTCACCTGGGGCTGGGCACTTCTTTCCCATCCCTTCCTACCCAGAAGTACTTTCCTGAAGCTAGCCATACAGCAGATGCCTGAGAAAAAAAGAATGGCCTCCATGCTGGCCATTGGAGGGCAAACTTTTTTCAAACCCCTGTCGCAAGTGGGCAGCGAGCCCTCCCCGTGCTGCCCGGCATAGGGATTTTTGGCTGGATCCTGGGATGGGCCTCACACAGCTGAGCCACACAGCTGAGGCAGTGTACAAATAAGGAAACCGGGGCTTGGAGAGGTTGTGGGTGGTGGCTGAGTGGAGTAGAGTGGGGAGGGACTGGCAAGAAATACCCTTACTAAGTAGCTTGAGCTAAAGTAAAATACAGTTATATCTAAAGAAATTCTCAAAGCAGAAATTATACAGCTTTCAGATGTGTTCACTGTATAGTTTATTTGCTTTTACCTTTAGCATCACCATGAGGGTAGTTAATGAGAACCCACGGGAAATTAATTGCAAGAAAGCATAATGGTGACACGTGCCAATACTGTCTTTTCTTTAGATGCGTAGTATGTAAAGAAACTAATGAAACAGAAAACAGAGATGATCTGCCTAAAGGAAGGTTCATCACAGAAACTGTTTCTGTCCCTTCCATGTAGTACATTAGGAGTAAAACTACCACCATTTGAATATTCTTTCATTTTCCATGTATGTCCGTGTGCTAAGCTTTGGAATTAGAAAAATAAATAAAAAAGGAATATTCTCAATAACAAAAGTGAAAATTGAAATGGAAACTATATCCTCCAGGCTCATTGTCGTATTGTGTGTTAAGTAAAAAGAACAGATTCCAAATTCTGATCTCATCTCAAGCGGCCTCACATCAACATTATAACCTGGAGTTCCCATGTTTTCACAAATACACATTCTGAGATTCAGAGGGAAAGAGAAACTGATCTGGAATCCAGAGATATTTGAATTTTATTCTACGCCAGTCTCCATTCTCATAAGCATATGCTTTGTGGCCAGAAGCATAGATATGTAATATAAATATGTGTTAGAAGAGTCAGCACATACTTATGGGGGGTGGGAACGAGGGTGGGGAGAACTTAAGTCTCTACTCAGTCTATGTATAGCTCTTAGCAAAGGATGGGCGTATGTGGAACGGTATGGTACAGACAGGGCCAGATGAGATTTGGGCCTCCATATTTTCTGGCATTCTTCTACCTCTGCCCTCTCAGGTATTTTCCTTTAGTACAAAATGCCAGCGTTTCGGAGAGAAAAAAAAATGCTTCACTACTCTTTGGCCACAGAGAATGAAGTCTGAAGGAGAGGAAGGTCTAAGCAATGTGAAACATACATGTTTCCATTTGGGGGTGAGGTATTAACTAGTGCATAAAAGAGAGTTGGCCCAGTAATACCTTTCACTGCAGTTCCTAGGGCAACCTGTTTAATAACCAAGGAAGTTTTCTCTGCCTTGACAGCATGAATGACGCTACAGATTTGTTTTGTTAAGGGAAAAGAATGTTTTTTAAGAGGGGAAAAAACATTTTTAAAACACTGTGGTTCTCTGAGGGTTGGAGACTCAGCTACATTACATTTTAAAACTATGTAGATATGGTTATGGAAACGAATTTTAAGTGGTTTAAAAACTCTTATACAATCTTTTTTTTGTAAATACAGTCTTTTTATTGAATAGCAAGCTGCTAGAAGAAAGGAACAGTATTTGATGTGTTTGTCAGAAGAAATATGTAAAGTGTGCACTGATAATTATTGCTATTATACTACTGTTTTAAAAATCTGTTTTCTATTCTCTTTATAGGCAGTGGCTGATGCTTGCAAAATTATGGGGAAAAAGAAGTTTTACCATCAGGTTATGGAAGATGAATGTCTTTTCCAGAAGTTCAAAATAACTGATAAAATAGATATTGTCACCCTGAAAGACTACATGCAAGTAAGGAATTGAGATTTAGATATTAGAAACAACAATTTTTAAAAAAGCTTTCTGTGGGCACCTGAGTGGCTCAGTTGGTTAGGCGCCTGCTTTCAGCTCAGGTCATGATCCCAGGGTGCTGGGATCGAGTCCTACATCGGGCTTCCTGCTCATTGGGGAGCCTGCTTCTCCCTCTGCCCCTTACCCTGCTCATGCTCTCAAATGAATAAGTAAAATCTTTTAAAATAAATAATCTTTAAAAACTCTTCTGACCTTATCCTCCAAGAGGAAAGGATCATATATTTTTTCACTATAGAAAAATAAGCATAATATAAAATTTACCATCTTAAATGGTATAATTCAGTGACATTAAGTATATTCACAGTGTTGTTCAGACACCACCACTATCTAGTTCCTGAACTTTATCACCCCAAAAGGAAACCTCCCTTGTATTAAGCTGTCACTCCCTGTCCCTCCATCACTCCAGCCCCTATCACTCACTAATCAGCTTCCTGTCTCCCTGAGTTTACCTATTCTGGATAGCTTGTATTCATGGAATCATAAAATATTTGGCTCTTTGCATCTGGAGAATGATAGCTAATGAATGTGGCTTTTCTTTTGGGGTTGATGGAAATGTTTTGGAATTAGATAGTAGTGCTATGTAGAGTTAATTTACTAAATGCACTGGATTGGTACATTTAAAATGGTTAAAATGGTGAATTTTATATTTTGTGAATTTTATCTTGGTAAAAAGTAAAAAAATCAAGTACGTGTTGCTAAGAGAGTGCATGATGGAGATTTGACCTAGTGAGAAGGGGTTATTATTATTATTTGGGTGCTTTGTGGTACAAGTGACAGATTATTCCCAACCACAGGAGGCTTAAACAGCAAGGGAATTGTACTGTCCCATGTCTGAAGTCTACAAAGAGGTGGGTCTCAGGCCAGCTAATAATACAGCAGCTCAAGGACATCAGGGTCCTCTACATGCTCTTGTCTTCCTCCACATGGTAACAAGATGACTATCACATTCTTAACTTCCTTTAAAGTCAGAAACAAGGGGACTCTTAAGCACCATTTTCCTTTTTATCTCAAGAAGAAATATCTCTGGGGGTGCTTGGCTGGCTCAGTTGGTAAAGCATCCAATTCTTGATCTCAGCTCAGGTCTTGATCTCAGGGTTGTGAGTTCAAGCGCCCCGTGTTGGGCTCCATGCTGGACATGGAGCCTACTTAAAAAAAAAAAAAAAAAAAAAAAAAAGGAAAGAAAGAAAGAAGAGAAAAATCTTTGCCAGAAGTCCCCAACAGACTTCCCCTCAGATCCCATTGATCAGAATCCTAACCTAATTGCTGATAAAAGGAAATGAGATCATTTTCCACCATTGACTTAGAACCATCATGGTTCATGTGCTGGGGCCCTCCTTCCTAGAACACGTGGCTGCTCCATACTTGAAAAAAAAAAAATCAGGGCTCTGGAGGCAAGGAAGTAGTGGGAAATGGTTGATGGGCAGGCAATCAACAATGTGTCACAGCCTCAGTCTGGGGCTGAGCAGGTGCTGTGCCCCAGGCAGAGGCTCTGTGGCAGGAGGAACTGCAGGTCTGTGGAGCTGGAGAAGAGAGAGCAGAGGTTTGGGCAGGCAGCCTGGAGGGCTGGCAAGAGAGCATCAGACAGGCCTTTTGACAATAGCAAGGTATTTTTCTTTTTCTTGATCCTGTGTGCAGGTAGAAGCTGGTGCTTCTTAATGTGTTAAGAAATGAGATGATCTAATGAGTGAAGGGATCTGTCTGGCTGCAGTATAGGGAATGGATTAGAGTACAGCAAGAGCCTTCTCTTAGTTTGGATGTTCCTGCTGTATTTCAGGAGAGACGGTGGTATCTTGGCTGAGGGCTGTGAGGCTGGAGACACAAGAGATAATTAGAGAGTAAAAGCAATGGGCCTTGGTGACAGACAGCAAGGCAGGCTAAGGGGAGGTGTCTGGCATGGCTCCTAGGTTCCTGGTTTGCATAATGGATTGGACAGCAGTACTAAGTCAGGAACCTTAAACTAGATACCTGAATAATAATAATAATAATAATAATAATAATAATAGCAAATGCTGGTGTAGTACCACCTCCTTTTATTCTCACAACAATTCTAAGAGGTAGGTACTATTATTACTGCCATTTTACAAGTTCTAAAGAAACAATGGATACAAAATTTCTGGATAATAATAATAATAATAATAATAAATGGCCTTAACTGTCCACTCAGCTAGTTTATTGTGACACATGAAATTAATGCAGTGCCTTGGAGACTCCCAATTCTGTTTTCTTTCCTTTAGATTCTTAACCTGGAAAATGAGGGAATTCAACCCTCATTTGAAATAATAGAAATAAATAGCACTTTGGGATGCCAACTATCTTTGCAAAGGATGTGGCTCACATACTTGGAGCGTATGACTGTGCCAAGGATTGGTGTCTTAGGAAGAAGTCCCCAATAGACATGTTGGGAGAGAGAAGCATGGTGATTGCTGACAATCATTTTATCAATTTATTGAGCCCCTTACAGATACAAGCACTATTGCTGGCTCTTTTTATGTATAGTATATCTCCTTTAATCTTCAAGTTTGTAGATTATGTGACCCTTTAACAGATGAGAAAAATGGAGTTTAATAAGATTTCTTAAAACTTGGGACACCTGAGTGGCTCAGCAGTTAAAGCATCTGCCTTTGGCTCAGGGCGTGATCCCTGGGTCCTGGGATTGAATCCTGCATCAGGCTCCCTGTATGGAGCCTGCTTCTCCCTCTGCCTCTATTTCTGCCTCTCTATCTCTCTGTCTCTCTCATGAATAAATAAATAATTTTTTAAAAACTTGCCCAAGTCACTTAGCAAAGCGCAGAGAAGGTCATTGACAGTTCTGAGATGTTTACTCATTTTACTACTACACTCTCAGCAAGTAAAATATGTAGTCAGTCCTCACTTTGCACAGTAGTGCAGGGTCATGAAAATGTACAGCAGTACCTCGCTGGCTTGGTTGGTGGAGCATGCCACCTTGATCTCAGGGTTATGGGTTCAAGCCTCACAATACACGTAGAGATTGCTTAAAGATAAAATCCTTTGGGCAGTCCCGGTGGCACAGCGGTTTGGTGCCGCCTGTAGCCTGGGGTGTGATCCTGGATACCCGGGATCGAGTCCCACATCAGGCTCCCTGCATGGAGCCTGCTTCTCCCTCTCCCTCTGCTTGTGTCTCTGCCCCTCTCTCTCTGAGTCTATGAATAAATAAATAAAAATCTTTAAAAAAAAAAAGATAAAATCCTTTAAAAAAATGACCGTGCAGGCAGCCCCAGTGGCGCAGCGGTTTGGCGCCGCCTTCGGCCCGGGGTGTGATCCTGGAGACCCTGGATCGAGTCCCCCGTCAGGCTCCCTGCATGGAGCCTTTTTCTCTCCCTTTCCCTCTGCCTCTCTCTCTCTCTCTGTCTGTTATGAATAAATAAAATCTTTTAAAAAAATGACCGTGCAAGCTGAAACCATGCAAATCGAATTTAATAATCAATGGGAAAAATCATGATTGTTCCATACCTTTAAAAAAAAAAAAGCTTGTCAAAACTAAAAACTCTCTGTTATAAATATATAGGAAAATGAAAAACAAAACATTTACTACATGATAATTTAAAACACTGGAAACGTTGAGGATTAAAACGTTTTATTTCCTTGTAAAAACTTTATCAACGATAAATATACTAAAAAACCATTGAACTATATACTTTAAATGGGTGAATTGTATGGGATGTGAATCTCAATAAAACTTTAAAAAAACAGTTTATGAGGAATAGTTTAAACAGCGCTTACCTTCTTAGTCTTCTCATATAACTTAAAATACATAGTAAGCCTCTTTTCTATGCCTTAGTGAATCGCCACACTCCTTTCTAAGTTCAGATTACCTACCAACATTTTATCCTTTGCACTTTAAATGTTATGAAATCTCTCAAAGTTCCTTTAATGTGAAGAGTCTTTTGTCAGCGTCACTTCCCCTGGAACAGCTGCATCCTTTTCATCACAACCACTTTCCTCATTTATGCTGCTAAGTTCACCTTCACCACTTTCCTTCCTCTTGCTGCCCACCCGCAGTCTCTTGAATGACGGCAATGTCAATATCCCTTATTTCTTCTAACTGCATTTACGTTTAATTTGAATTTCATTTCCAACATTATCACTTTTTTGTTTCTCTGTTGGCCTATTCTTTTGATTATCTTTTTTTTTTTTTTTTTGTAAAATGGCACATGTGTTTATTACTGGGAAACAAAGAGGTGACACAACTACATACTTTGCTCTCTGTGTGTGACCTGAATAACAGATCATCAGTGGCCAATCACTGACACTTTGGAAGAAGGGACATGATTTGTCACTATTCACTACACATATCTGTTATTTCTGTAGTGATCTATGGACTGGAAAGCTATCAGCAAAGTTTGTACTTCATACAGTTATTGAGTTATACTGCAGAAACTGAAATTTGAGACATGTTGAAGGACTGGGGTCATTCAGTCAAATGGTAGTAATTAAAATCTGTGCATGCCTAAATGATACAAAATAAAGACTGCTTGTGGGGGTGTAGGGGTGTGTGTGCATGTGAGAGAGAGAGAGAGAAAGAGAGAGAGAGAGAGAGAGAGAGACATACCTTAAATACCTAGCTGATATTCTGTCCCAGCATTGTAGATCCTCTAGCCCTATTCCTGTCTCTTAAATGAACATTTTATAAGGTTGATTATATATATATATGCATTTTAACATTCCTAATTTGTTATTTTAAATTTAAAAATAAATACATAAACGTGAGATTTCTACAAATGCTCCAAATGAAAATAGTGAAATTCACCACTTGGTACCAGAGGTGAACTCATTATTTATTGTGCAAATGTCCTCTCGATCCAAGCATATTATGAACTAGCACTACCAGGTATGCAGATCATGTATTTGGCATTAAAATGTTTATTCATTAAATTAAAAAATATTTATCATTAAATAAAGATTGAGTGAGTGGGATACTATGTGTGTGATGCTGTATGACAAGGATCCTGCCTTGTGGTGGGGGCGCTAAGTACACAGCTAAAACATCAAGTAGTCAGTAATAAGCCATAGAAGAAAGTTGCTGATTAATTTCAGAGATGGGATCAAGGAATACTTTTTGGATGAAGTGACACTGGACATTGGAACCTTGGGAAATGTGTGTAAAACCATTCTGGAGTACCCACAGCCGATCATTCTTACTTGTTTTTTCCATATAGTATTCCAGTCTTCTGGACGAGACCCCTGCATCTTCTGGTGGTAGAAATAACTACTGGCGAAAATTAGACCTCAAAAACATCCCCAGGACAATGATAATATATGACATAGTTGATTATGCAGAGTCTGGAATAATATCAAACCGTCTACAAAAAGAAATGAAGTATCTATTACAGAGACCACAAACAGAAGAGATGCGTCAGCGTCAGCTACGGATTGTTTCTGAAGTTAGGTAAAAGTAACAGTTTCCTGGGGTTACAATACTAGGGGCGTTTCTGAAAATGTTCACATTCTGCCAAATAGCTCATGAAATATAATAATAGGGCATATGGGAAAAATAGGGTTGGGGCAGATTGCTCAAAACGTACACATCTTTGTAAGTAGAGCACTAACCAAAAGGACAATTGGAACCTGGGGAGATAACTCGCACCACCAGACAGGCAGCTCAGGATGGCTAGAGGGGGCCACAGCAAATATTAAAAAACGGACAATAGAGTTGAAACGCTGGCAACTCTTTAATCGGAGCGGGTAGTCAACACAGAGGTAATGCAGATGGAGGTGGAGCCCTGGGCTGGCATGGCTGCCTTTTCAGGGTATGTGAGAGGCAGTGCAACCCGCCAATAACCAGAAAGCCCCCCCCCAAGGTGGGAAGTATGGTGGGGGCAGCAAGGGTGGACTGTGGGGTCAAGGGTGCCTCTGGGGCGAGAGCCCTAGATGCAGGTGCTAATTCTTTTCATAAATACAGCCCAAAGGGCCCCTGTTGCCTATGCGACACAGAGCTGAGGACCTTTTCCTTTTCTGCTGAAGGTTATAATTCTACTCTTGCGATTCTGGCTCCCCTTGCTGAGGACAAATTGCATATAAATTACAGTGACATTATTCTCTTCTTTAGCAATAGCATGTGAGCCAATTCACATTATAGAAGCTCCTGTTGTAGCAAAAGAGACTGTATTATGATCTGAAACAATGCGGACAGAATATGACTGCTCCAATTATATTCCTTTTTTCTTTCCATTACAAGTCTCACCTAGCCCATCTTATTTACAAATGAAGCTTGCTTTCTTAAGAAAAAGAGATAATCAGATTGAAGAGCATCTATTGGTAGTCTATTTCCATGGAGTCACATTTGAAATGAAAAAATACTCCTTTGGTACACAGAGGAGACACTGGTCTTCTTGTCAGGCAAACACACTGGGTTTTTTTCAGGGCTAGAGATGAGTGGTACTGACCCAATAATATAATTTAGCCCATATATTTTATGATCGAGGCTATACATTTGCCAGACAGATGGCCTGGTGTAGGGTACAGTCTGTCATCATGAAATAGATTTTCTCTAACTCATCCATATAGACACTGAATATAGAACCACCCTATTACCACCAAGGTCAAATAAATGATGTAATTTTCCCTGCCACCATATATAACCCTAGGCTCCCTGCTATTTGGACTCTTGCTACTGATTATCTAAGAATGAGCCACTTGAAGAGCCAAATTAAGTAGCCAAATTCTAAATCAATTAAAGAGGGAAAAATACTTTCTTTTTTTTTTTTTTTTGGAAAAATACTTTCTTGCAGATTTCTTTGAATGCGGTGTTAGTTTGGGATCTCTCAGGAGATCAAATATTTGAGTATGAGTAGTTTATTTGGGAGGTGATTCCCAGAATCACTGATGAAAGGGAGACAAGGAAGGGCAGGCATCCAAAACAGCGTTTGTTAGCAAACAGATTACTTCTGCGGGTGAGGGGAGCTTAATCCCTCCTGGGAGTATCCAAGCCATTACAGAACATGCACCTCAAGTTATCTTGTGGGGGCAAGGAAGTTGGGATATTTATAGGCTGATGTGCATCACTCAGTGGCTAAGGACTGTTTCTGAGGGAAAGTGCTAATTCTCAGGCACTTTCCCAGAGCATGGGCTCTCATTTCCACAAGAAAGCTGTCATGCCAAGAGAGGCCAATGCTGGCAGTTGGAAGTTGGGCCTATGTACTTCGTGGTGGTAAGGCCTAGGGGACTGTGGGCATGGTACCACCTGTATCTGATCCCAACACTGATAAAGACAGCTTGTTTTTTCAGCCATTATGAGATTTAATACTCTTTTGTGTTACTATGACTACTACATGGTATTTTCCAGGAAAACTGATTTTAAATTGATACCATGTTCTATAATTTTCATCATCATTGTGATCCACATCATCATTTATACACCTTCATAAGTGCCAAATAAAGAGCTATGCCCTATAATTTAAGCAGAAATGATGCCTTTGGCCTAAAAACTTACATACAGTATTGCTCCAAATACAGAGGCCTATGATCTAGTTGCTAGAAGATGCTTTAATAAAATTTGCAACTTGCTTTACATTTAAATGTTATTTTGTGCATTTTTTCTGTCTACAATTCAAATCTTTTCTAGATGCCCTTCATCCGTTTCAGCTATCAAACCTTTATATCGGCCCTACCAACAGCAGAATCAAATTAAACATCTGGGTCGTCAATCCAAGCAAGCTCTAATGAATGTGGAAAAAATGAAAAAAGCTTATAAGATGGCTAAAGAAAAAAATGCTTCCATGGGGACTGTAAGTTGAACTCGTACTGAATTCATTGTTTTGGACACTAGTCAAACTGTTAGTAATTCTTCTTCTGTAAGTAGAATTTTCCTAATTTACAAGTTCAAGGCTAAAACACCTTTGGTATATATGTGGATAGTATAAAGCTGTGTTCCTCTTGGTAACACATGTTTTAAAAATTCTTCAACAATATAGCTAATCTGATAAATACCAGCTGTTTTGGCCTCACATCTGTATAAAGTGGCAAACAACAACAGTCATCTCTGTATGTTGACACTATTGATTCAGCACATCTCAAATAGTGCTTTTCTCAAAATAAAAGTCATTTCTATCTAGACTTATTTAAAACTATATGCATAAAGTCTGCCTCAGTATATTCCTACATTGTAGGAATATTTACAACTAACATAGCTATGTATTACTTTGTAATTCTTTAAAAATCTATATATGGGGATCCCTGGGTGGCGCAGCGGTTTGGCGCCTGCCTTTGGCCCAGGGCAGGATCCTGGAGACCCGGGATCGAATCCCACGTCAGGCTCCCGGTGCATGGAGCCTGCTTCTCCCTCTGCCTATGTCTCTGCCTCTCTCTCTCTGTGTGTGTGTGTGACTATCATAAATAAAAAAAAAAATTAAAAAAATCTATATATGGTATAAATTTTTTGAAATGAGGCTAAGTATAAACAGTCCATATAAAAACAGAAAGTAGTAAAAAACCAAATGTAAAATCCTTTCCTCTTTATTTATAATTCTACTTAGGAACCACAAACGGACAAACCAGGCACAAAGCAACAACAGTCAATCATCTTCTCTACCCCATCTTTTGACATTGTGAAAGTTGATGAGCTTGTGTCAGATGAGGAATTGAGAAAAGAAGAAAAGGAATTATTTGCCTGGTATCAAGACTTGTATATTAATAGTTCTCCATCATGTTAATATACAGCTAACTGATAGAAAACCAAATTATTTAACAGTCTGTCTTGCTAATATGCATATTAAAGGAAAATGAAATATAAACAAGCCCTCAGAATGCTCTCTTAACCAAATGTGTGACCGATTTTTAAGCCATTTTAGTCTTACCATAAGTACTAATATTTTTTTACTGACAGAATTTTAATCTGAATAAATTATTTCTACTATATGCCCTTGAACTAGCTGTATATAGTTTTACTCAAGAAATGATTAGTAAATTAATCCCTGGAACTTTTATTCAATTCTGATTTTCCTTCATTTTTAAAAACATCTAAACAGGCCATGCTTAACATAAATATTAGAATTCACAGAATAAAAGGCTGCTCTTGCATCAGCTTTTTTTTAAACTGGCATGTTGTTTTTACAAAGCACCTTTTGATTGACCTATTCTAAATTATAATACAAATAATAATGAATTTGTTACTACAGTAGACACAACCTAGCATACCTAATCATTATCGAGGATTGTAAGGACCTGGGGCAGAATGTCTCATCTGCTTCAATGTTGTATTGGGATATTTTTCAAGTATAAAAAAGGTTTTGAGTAATATTTACTGATCTCCTTTTGATCTGATCATCTTATTCCTGGTATAGTACAAATTATTGATATTTTTTGTGATCTAGGCTGTTAGATTATATCAAACCTTACCAGGAACTATGATAATTAAACAAAGTACATTCTTTTTTTTTTTAGTTTTTTGCCTTTTTAAAATATTTTATTTATTTATTGGAGAGAGAGCAGAGCTAGAGAGAGAGCATAAGCAGTGGAGGTGGGGGCCCAGAGGGAGTGGAAGAAGCAGACTCTCCACTGTGCAGGGAGCCCAATGTGGGGCTTGATCCCAGGGCCCTGGGATGGTGACCTGAGCTGCAGGCAGACGCCTAACCAACTGAGCCACCCAGGCACCCCAACAAAGTGCATTCTTTATTGAACTTTAAAAATACAATTTTTGATTTTGTTTAACATTTAAAATATGGAGGTTGATAGCTGATTTAACTCAGGCAAAGCAGTCTATAAATAGATCTCATTCTCTATTAAAACATTTTCTTAAGTGATAAGGAATATTGGAGTATATGTGTATGATTCCCACTAGAATATATTTAACATAAACATGTACTCTTCCATATTAATGTATTATTATTTGATATCCAAAATTAGGATGGATAATCCCCTTGTTTTCAGAGCTTGTACTGGGCACCAGTTGAATAGAAAATATGTATTTATCCTCATGAGTCATACATACTCATTCATTAAGTTGGGAAGCAGTCCCTCATCCAATCAAATTCCATTCAGGTTCAATCTACCCATAGTATGTGCAATAACAAAGCTAGGGAAGATTTCAGGTAACAGGTTGAACGAAAAAGACAAAAGAACAGACTCTACATTTCAGGGCACCCACTTCTCATATTTCATTAGCTCTGACTTTGTCCCATTGTAACGCCTAGCTACGAGGGAGGCTGGGAAATGTACACTTGTTTTAGGCAGTTATGTACCCAACTAAAATTCTATTGTTATAAAAGAAAAGGATAATGGATATTAAGGCATAAATAGCATCCACTGCCAGACAGAGATCAGGTCTTCTATTGATTATTTTAACTCACATTAAACAGTGTAACCACATCACAGAAAATCTTTTTAAAGGTAGAATTACACATAATCTCATCACTGTAAAATAACAACTGCTTTCATTTGCTTATATCTTTCTAAATACATACATATTTTCACATGGTTGTAATCATAAGTAACAGATTTAAAATTTTCACTTAATATATCTTAAACATAGTCCATTAAAAATTAATTTTTAATTTTTTAATTATTTATTTATTTATTCATGAGACACACAGAGATGCAGAAACATAGGCAGAGGGAGAAGCAGGCTCCCCGCAGGGAGCCTGATGCAGCACTCAATACCAGGACTCCGGGATCGTGACCTGAGCCAAGGGCAGGCACTCAACCACTGAGGCACCCAGGTGCCCCAATTTTTATTTTATTTTATTATTTTTTTTCCAATTTTTATTTTTGAAACATTTTTTTTTACTTTAAATTCAGTTATCCAACAACATCATTAGTTTCAGATGTAGTGTTTGAGCACCCAGGTACTCCAGACACCTGGGTGGCTCAGTGGTTGAGCATCTCCCTTTGGCTCAGAACATGATCCCGCGGTCCCAGGATCAAGTCCCTCATTGGGCTCCCTGAATGGAGTTGCTTCTCCCTCTGCCTCTCTCTGTTTCTCATGAATAAATAGATAAAATCTTTTTAAAAAAATAACACCCAGTGCTCATCACATCATGTGCCCTCCTTAGTGTCCATTACCCAGTTATCCTCTCCCCCCCTGGCCTCCCCTCTAGCAACCCTCAGTTTGTTTCCTATAGTTAAGAGTCTATCATGGTTTTTCTCCCTCTCTGATGACTTCCCATTCAGTTTTCCCCTCTCTTCTCCTATGACCCTCTGTAAAAAAATAATTTTTAATGGCCACATGATAGCCCATCGGATTGATGTGGCATAATTTACTTCAGTGATTCTAATTTTTCATTTTGCTAATTAACGCTAGAATGAATATCTTCATACAGTCTTTTTCCTTTGGTTTTCTTTCTGATACTTATTTTTTACCTAATTGCACTGTAATCAGAAAACATGATTTGTACGATACTGATTCTTGGAAAATTGTTGACTTTATGGCCAAGTATATGATCAGTTTTCATAAATGTTTCTTGAACTTTTAAGAAAGAATGTACATTTTCTTTAGCTGGATACAAGGTTCTACTCATGTCCTTTTGATCAAGCTTGTTAATTATATTATTTCTGTTTTCTATATACTACTAATTTTTGGTCTATGTGACAAGAGTTAATGAGGAAGGTATATGTTCTATAATTTTCTCCTTGTGTCAATTTTTGCTTTTTGTTTTTTGAAGATATCATCAGGTACATACATAGTTTCAGAATTAATGTCTCTTGAATGTTATCTTTTTGTGGTTACTGTCTTTATTCCTAATAACCCATTTTGCCTTGGAGACTATTTTGTCCAATATAAACAGAGCTACTCTAGCTTTCTTCTGGTTAGTGTCTACCTGGCGTATCCTTTTCCATCTCTTCATATTTTCATCCTTTTTATGTTTCAGAGACTGGCTAGATGCTCACTAATTCCATTTCTTCTTCCTGGAAACTCAGGAAGAAGCCCAGCTCTTTGCAGTTATGTTGGGACCCGGAGAATGTGGGTAGCAGCGATGTATGCCACTTCTAGGCTTGGCCCTTAAAATGCCATCCATACTCTTTATATGTTCTCTCTCCTGTGCTCACGTGGCTCAAGGCAAAGAACTCCAAGACTGTGGAACTAGGATCGATGGATCCCAGATTCCTATATCACTGATTGAAGGAGTGACAGCCAGAGCAGCAGCCTGACCTGATGAACTGTGATGTGAGCAAAAATTAAACCTTGTTGTGTTAAGCCCCAGTGATCTTAGGGGTCGATTGTTCCAGCAGCTAACATTAATTATTCTTATATACTATGTCTTTGTATTTTAGTTTTTCTCTGCGGTACCACAAATATCTGGATTGTTTTGTTTTGTTTCATTTTAGTCCAATCTGAGGATATCTTTCTTTTGACTGGTGAGTTTAGAACATTTACACTTTACTGTGATTTTAATTGATTGTTGGCATGTGCCATTCTCTTTACCATTTTATCTTGTGATATCTATCCTGCTTTTTCTATATCTTCTTCCCCTTCCACGTTTTTTTTTCAGATTATTCTTTTGATTCCATACTGTTCCCTCTATTGGTCTATTTCTCTTCTTTGTGATTACTCTTAAATTTTAGCATGTGTGCTTAAAATCTAAATCAATAGCTCCAGCCCCCTCCCAAACTATCCAGGGGCCTTCAGATGGCTAATCACCATCTTCTTGGTCTTAAAAGTCATTGTTTATCCAATATTTGAGTGCACCATCTTATTTTTAACCTCCAAATTAGACGTTGTTTTATAAATCTCCAACTTTCCTTCTGGGATCGTTTCTCTTTATCCTAATATGTACTCTTAAAAGTTCCTTTTTATTTATTTACCCATGAGAGACACAGAGAGAGGCAGAAACATAGGCAGAGGGAGAAGCAGGCTCCCCACAGGGAACCCAATGTGGGACTTGATCCCAAAACCCGGGGATCACGACCTGTGCTAAAGGCAGACACCCAACCACTGAACTACCCAGGTGCCGGTTCACCCTATTCTTAAATACATAATTTAAGTTGGTATCAAATTCTATGTAGATGGTGGTATTCTCTCAGCAATCTGAAATTAATGTTCCACTGTTGCTGCCAGGCTAGTTGTTGCCTTTTACCTGACCTCTCTTTTCTGACAACTTTTAAGGTTTTCTCTTCCCATTTTGTGTTCTTCAGTTATGTAGAAGATTGTCCCACATTCTCTCTCATCTACCTCCATTTTCTTTCACTTTACTGTCCTGTGAGAGTCTGACTTTATGCAGATGTCTCAGTTCCAATTCCCTACTTTCCCTGTTCCAAGACCTTGTCTCACACACATACATGAAGTCATTCAAACCCAAGACTTAAGGTTCCTGAGAGGTGATGGATATGCTTAGGGTCCTCAGTCACAGACCATAGTTAGTTTGGAGCTCCCTCTTTATTTCTCACTCCTGAGGATTTTCCTACTTAGAAGTTTAATGATACCTTTTTTTTTTAAGGTTTATTTATTTGAGAAAGAGAGAGAGCACGCACATGCATGGGGCGGGGCAGAAGGGAGAAGGACAAGCAGATTCCGTGCTGAGCAGGGAGCCTAACACAGGGCTCAATCTCAGGACGCTGAAACCATGACCCAAGTTGAAACCAAGAGTTGGACTCTTAACCAACTGCACCACCCAGGCAACCCTCGATGATACCTTTTATTTATTTTTATTTTAGAGATTTTATTTATTTATTTGAGAGAGAGAGAGGGAGAGAGTGAGAGCAAAAGAGCACAAGCAAGGGGGAGAGGCAGAGACAGAAGGAGAACCCGATGTGGGGCTTGATCCCAGGACCCTGGGACCACGACCTGAGCCGAAGGCACAAGCTTAACTGACCGAGCCACCCAGGCACCCCAAAACAACACATTTTTTTCAATGACACATTTTTTAAAGATGTTTTTCTGTATTTTATTTAGGGTTTCTGTGGTTTTTGCAGTGGAATGGTTTTTCAGAATATTTAGTTCACCATTTTCTCATCATAAGTGAAAGTCCACATTGTCGCTTCATTCTTTTGAATTATATCCTCAGGATTAAAATCTTGAGTGGTACTACTTACTGCATCAGAGAATTTAAACATTTTTATAACAGTTCACATGCATTGTTGAACTGCTTTCCAGCCGTTCTCTTTTTGAGGGGTAAGTACTATATTTGTTTATCTACTTCATGGAGGCAGATTGATATCGAGAGACTATGGGCTTTGAATCAATTGAACTTGGCTCTCCCTCCCCCTACCCCATCTCTCTCTATTTTTCCACTCTTCACATATATAGAGATTAGAGAAGTATTTTCCTTAAATGTTTTGTGGTTTGAGATGTCAGAGAATTAAGAAAGAAGGTACCACTTGAGAGGCAGAGAATGAAGATACACGTAGAAGAACTTCTGGCTAAAAATGTAGGCTTCGATACCTTAGTTTCAGCTGCATGCTCAAACTCCAATAAAATTATAGTGAAGAGATTTTTTTTAAAGGTATAAGCCTTCAATGATAAAGAGAACAGAAACAGAATTTTGTCAGTTGGAAAACTTCTAAGTGGTAGTTGACGTAGCAGGTCTGAGAACCTAACTTAAACTGGCCTTGAGGAAAACTAAGAAACCACTTTACCCCATGGGACCCCCACAAGACTCGAGAATTGGCAACAGCAAACAAGTTACCTTTGGAAGCGAAGGGTGAAGGAAAAGGATTTGGCTGAAAATCTGTGTAAGAAGTAATTAGAACACCAAATCCCTTCCCCACTGTTATGGGTTGAATTGTGTCCTGTCCTCTCCCTGGGAAAAGATATTTTGAAGTCCTAACCCTCAGTACCTCGGAATGTGACCTTATTTGGAAATAGAGTTGTGGCAGATGCAATTAGTTAGGATGAGGTCATACTAGAGTAGGGGGGCCCCTAATCCATTTGGACTGGTGTCTTCAACAGAATTTGTTAAAACAGGAATTGAAAAGGTTGCCTCTAAGGATCAGAAAATGGGGGAAAGAAAGGCAGAGCCTAGTGGATTTTATAATAATCATTGTAGAACCATCTGACCTTTAAAACTCTGTGCAAGTATACATTTGATTTTAAAAACAAAAAAAAATTTAAACACAAGAAAACAGGAGAATTGTTGGGACGGAGATACAAGTGTGCCAGAATAGACCATGTTTATCTTGCTCAAGCTGGTTGTGAAATTTCTGGAAATTTCATGAACCACTTGTTAAATACAGCCATTATTAAAACTAAAATTGTATAACCTTATAATTAAGTAAACTATTATATTAAAAGCACAGTTAGTTACTCAAAACTCATCACTTCTGGGGCACCTGGGTGGCTCAGTTGGTTAAGCGTCTGCCTTTGGCTCAGGTCATGATCCCAGGGTCCTGTGATTGAGTCCCACATTGGGCTCCATGCTCAGCGGAGAGTCTGCTTCTCCCTCTGCCTCTCCCTCTGGCTTGTGCTGTCTCTCTCTCTCTCTGTCTCTCTCAAATAAATAAGGAAAATCTTAAAAAAAAAAAAACACCTCACTTCCTAATTACTTTACATTTTACTATGATCCTGTGGTCTCGAGGTTATTTTTATGTATTGCATCTGTCTGGTAGAAATGCCAAATAACAGCGTGCTACTGGACATCTCTGCTCACCTCTGTGTTGTGATATCATGCTGGTTGTTTATTTCTTAAACTTTTTAATTAAGTATAACACACAGGAAACCATATAAAACAAATATATAGTTTAATGAATTATTGTAAGGCAACAGACCTTTGTAACTACCATCCATGTCAGAAAAAGCAGCAAGGCCGACCACCGCAGAAGCTCTCCACTGGCTCCCCCTCCCCTAGGAGTACCATACTTCTGATCTTTATGGTAACCGTGACATTACTTTATAGTTTTATCACCTAAGTATGCATCCGCAAACACAAACACTACGGTTTCGTTTCCTCTATTATTTTTATATGGCTTTTACCTCTTTTTAATCTGTAGGTTCCCGCCCACTTCTTTTGTTCCTCCTTATAATTTGTTGACAAACCAGAGTGTTTATCTGTCGAATCTCCCATGATCTGAATTTTGCTGATTGAATTCCTGTGGGATAGCTTAATATGTTCTTTTGGCCTCTGTGCTTCCTGGAAATTGGTAGGTGGACCTAGAGATTCGATCTTTATTATCAACAACAATGACAACAACCAAAATACTAATTGAGTAACTATGTATTGAACATTTAGTACATGCCTGAATGGGATGCTATAAAAACACGAAGTAATTTTTGAAGAACTGTCATTAATTCAGGCAACTGACAGAATGTCCTCAAGGGACGAATTGCTCTGGCTCACTCTGTAACATTAGCTTGGTTGCCAACTCAGACGGCATCTCCAAAAGTGTTAGGCCTTATGGGTGAAGCATATATGAACTGACAAAGGGGACATACTACTGATACTAGTGTAGCCATGCCTTCCTGAAGAAATAATTAAATGTAGAACCACTTGTACAGAAACCTCTGGTTTTCAAGGCTGGTTTAAACACCAGTACATTTCCCAAGCGCTACTGACAGTGATCACAAATTTCATAGGGACAGTTTGTAGGAACTCAGCAAGAAAGGGTTTTTTAAAAAGAAGAGGGGGGAAATATCATTAGATATTTCTAAGTAATAGAGCCTTAAGTTAACAAAAGCACACAGATTAATATGTTATAACTTGATGCTCTCTAAAACTTCTTCCTATGATAAAGCAATAATAGTCTCTCTAATTAATGCTAATGACTTTTAGTATAGTACTGACAACTTGAAGAAATGTTGATTTGCTGAAAAACCAAACATCAAGGCTTCCTATTCATGAACAGTACTTGGCTGGCTAAATTGTTTTAACTGGTTTAATTTAAGAGTTTTGTGGCTTATTTTCATAGTGTACTAGTGAACATTTTATGTTACATATATATTATGTTTACAAAATGGGGTTTTAGGAACATGAATTTAATTCACCTCTACTATTAAATCTTTGCTTAGAAGTAAGGTAAGATGTTCAGATTTGTGGACCAACAAGATAGGAAAGAGTGAAGATTGCCCCAAACCTCAAAATTTTCAACCCTACTCTATAATTTTACAATATTATATTCAGCTATGATTCATAGAAATGACATTAAGTTTAAAATATTCATGTGTATCATTTTTTAAAGTTCTCCAAGAGGAAGTCATTTCCTTCTGTATTTTTGGAAAAGTGAATATTCATTTCTCCCTCATAATATTAAATTATGACAATCCTTGGCATTCAAATTAACCTGTCAAATTATATGCTTCAAAATTCTCCAGGATTTGCAGAGATATGAGAATTTCTAAAAGTGAAAAATTTCAAGATATAATGGCTATCAGCCAGACTAAAAAAATAAATATGAAAAATTATACCATCCCATCATAGAATATTAAGAATCAAACACAACCTGAGCTTATTTTGGATCAATAATTATAACAGGTTTCTATAAATAAAAAGCCTCCAGTGTTAAAAGACGTTGGATCAGCATTTCCGGAAATCTATGACTAATGCCATTATACTATCTGTCCCAGGGAGTTTTATTATGACATCATCTCTTCAGAAACTTTAAATATTAATCCATAAGTTATTCTCAGCATGCAACCCATTGCTTTTTTTTTTCTCATTCAGAGTACTTTCTCATTTAGCACAAGCAAGTTAATGTAATTCTTTCAATATTCTAAAGGAAATAGGATCAGATCATGATATTCAGATTTATGTCAATTTAAAGTAAAAATGCTCGATGCAAAGACTATGCATTGCCAGTCCCTTTTTGCCTTCCCAGATTATTTCTGAAAGCACAACATCAAAGGAACATTATTTCTGACAAAAATTTTACAGTGTCACTCCCAGGAATGTATTTCTACAGTTTGAGCAATTTTGGAATAAATTAAATCATGATATTCCTATTTTCCTACTAAAAAAAAAAAAAAACAAATCTTTCTCTGGAAGGTAATTTTTCTCTCTGTCTCCAAAATGTGATTCCCCTACCCAGCTGTGGCAGGTGCTGTGGACGTCCTGCCATTTCCCATTCGCCTTTACTGCTTTGCAGCAGGCAGCCTAACTGCCAACTAGCAGCCCCTCACCACCTTTCTTTTCTTATTCATAAAAATCTCTATTCATATTTAATGGTATCATTAGGAAGACCACTGCAACGTGCTGATGATAAACAGCTTTTCACAATTAAACCTGAAAGAGTGCCTGGGTGGCTCAGTTGAGCTTCTGCCTTTGGCTCAGATCGTGATCCCAGGATCCCCGCATCAGTCTCCCTGCTTGGCAGGGAGTCTGCTTCTCCCTCTGCCTCTGCTCCTCCCTCGCTCATCTCTCTTGCTCTCTCTGGCTCAAATAAATAATATCCTTAAAAATAAATAAATTGAAATCTGGGAAATTGTGATTTTGTAAATGTCAGTATAGAGAAACAGCTGCAAAAAGAAGAACAGAGGGCAGCCCGGGTGGCTCAGCGGTTTCACACTGCCTTCAGCCCAGGGCGTGATCCTGGAGACCCGGAATCCAGTCCCACGTCAGGCTCCCTGCATGGAACCTGCTTCTCCCTCTGCCTGTGTCTCTGCCCCCACCCCCTCTGTGTGTCTCTCATGAATAAATAAATAAAATCTTAAAACAAAAAAAAAAGAGCAGAGTGGATTGAAAGACAAATGCAAAACCTGGAAAAGGAATATTTATTCCTTTCCTACTTGGAGCAACAGGTAAAACTGATGGTTTTGTTTTGTTTTTGATAAGCAGACTGACTTTGTTCAGGGGACTTTGCTGCTGGAGCCCACCGCTGCTGGTTTTTGCACTGCAGGCCCGAAGTGCCAATTAATCCCCCTCCTGAGTGACCCTCACTCGGCTCCCAAAAGAAGTTGGTGGATAAAGATCCTGGCTCCTGTCTCTGGTAGAATAACTGAGGTGTGTGTGTGTTCTCAGAACCTCCCCTGCACAAGTAAATCCTGGTCACCCTCAGTGGTGAGAAACTTAATAACACACATTATTGGCTGGCTGGTCTTCCTTGTCTTACTTCTCTAGTAACTTCCTCATTCTCCTACTGAGATTTCCATTCATTTGTTTGTTTTTGTACCTTCCAGATAAACTACTTGCCCTGGAATCCTTAGTCAGCTTCTGGGAAAGCCAACCTAAGACAGACCAGTCCTTACTGCTTTGGTTCATTCTTTCCTCAATATTTGAATTCAGTTGTCATTTCCTGATTTTATAGTGCAGTGAAGAGAGCAAATGTCAACTGTAGTTAGGAAATGAGTCTTCCACTCCTCTGACCATCCTATCTTCTTTTGACTCTGTGTCAAGGATAGTCACTTTAGTTCCTTTGCTAATGCTCCAAAATGATTTGGGAAGTATTCCCTCCTTTTCAATTTTCTGAAATAGTTTCCATAGAATTGGTGCTACAACTCATAGAATTTTAAGCCTGGAAGACACTCATGAAATTACCAAGTACTGGCTGGGACCTTGATTTGACTAGAGAGACCCCAGAGACCCCCCTCCCTTTTCTTCTCTACAATTGAATATGGCTACCTGGAGAGAAGAATCATTTTGAGTATAACATAGTACCCCAAACAGACAAAAGCAGTACAAAAAAGAAAACTACACAATGGTATCACTCATGAGCTTAGACACCAAAATCCTGAAATACAATTTAGCAAATTAGGGATGCCTGGGTGGCTCAGTGGCTGAGCTTCTGCCTTCGGCTTAGGGTGTGATCCTGGGGTCCTGGGATCGAGTCCCATATTGGGCTCCCCGCAGGAAGCCTGCTTCTCCCTCTGCCTATGTCTCTGCCTCTCTCGCTCTCTGTCTCTCATGAATAAATAAATATTTAAAAATTAGCAAATCAAACCCAGGAATATGTAAAAAGAAGTATACACCATGACCAAGTGGAGTTTATTCCAGGATGTAAAGGTTCAATATCCAAAAGTCAGTGTAATCCATCATATCAACATGCTAAAGTAGAATAATCACATGATGATATAAGTGAAGCAGAAGCATTTAACAAAGTTAAACACTCATTCATAATAAATACTCTCAGCAAATTAGGAATTAGGGGAAGTTCCTCACTTTGATAAAGAGCATCTAAAAAATATTCTATAGCTAACCTCAGACATAATGGTAAAAGACTGAATACTTTCCTCCTAAGATCAGGAAGAGGACAAGAATGTCCACTTTCACTACTCTTTTTTGTAAGTTTCCATTTAAATTCCAGTTAGTTAACATACAGTGTACTATTAGTTTCAGGTGTACAATATAGTGATTCGGCCCTTCTGTACATCACCGGGTGCTCATCACAAGTGCCCTCCTTCATCACCATCGCCTATTTCCCCCATTCCCCCCACCTCCCCTCTGGTGACCATCAGTTTGTTCTTTATAGTTAAGAGTCTGTCTCTTGGTTTGTTTCTCTCTTATTTTTTCCCCTTGTTTGTTTTGTTTCTTAAATTCCACATATGAGTGAAATCATATGGTATTTGTCTTTCTCTGACTGACTTATTTTGCTTAGCATAATACTCTAGCTCCATCCGTGTCACTGCAAATGGCAAGATTTCATTCTCTTTTACAGCTGAAAAAAATATATATATCCATTCATCAGTCGATGGACACTTGGGCTGCTTCCATATCTTGGCTATTGGAAATAATGCTGCTATAAACATAGAAGTGCATGTATCCCTTTGAATTAATGTTTTTGTATTCCTTGGGTAAGTTGCTGGATCATAGGGTAGTTCTATTTTGAACTTCTTGAGGAACTCCATCCTGTCTTCCACAGTGGCTGCACTAGTTTGCATTCCCACCAACCAACATCGCCCAAGTGTTCCTTTTTCTCCACATCCTCACCAGCACCTGTTGTTTCTTGTGTTGTTGATTTCAGCCATTCTGACAGGTGTGAGGTGATAACTCGTGCATTTGATTTGCATTTCCCTGATGGTAAGGGATGTGGAGCATCTTTCTATGTGTCTGTTAGCCATCTGAATGTCTTTTTTGGAGAAATGTCTGTTCATGTCTTCTGTCCATTTTTTTATTGGATTGTTTTTTGGGTGTTGAGTTATATCAGTTCTTTATATGTTTTGGATACTAACCCTTTATCAAATATGTTATTTGCAATTATCTTCTTCCATTCTGCAGGTTGCCTTTAGTTTTGTTGATTGTTTCCTTTGCTGTGCAGAAGCTTTTCATTTTGATGTAGTCCCAATAGGTTTTTTTTTTCCAATAGGTTTCTTTTTGCTTTTATTTTCCTTGCCTCAGGAGACATGTCTAGAAAAATGTTGCTATGGCCAATGTCTGAGAAATTGCTCCCTATGATCTCTTCTAGTTTTTATAGTTTCAGGTCTCACCTTTAGGTCTTTCATCTATTTTGAATTTTTGTGTGTGTGTGGTGTAAAAAAAGTAGTCCAGTTTCTTTCTTTTGCATATTGCTCTCCAATTTTCCCAATACCATTTGTTGAAGAGACTGTCCTTTTTCCATTAGATATTCTCTCTTCCTTTGTCAAAGATTAATTGACCGCATAATTGTGGGTTTATTTCTGGATTTTCTATTCTGTACTGTTTATCCATATGTCTATTTTTGTGCCAGTACTATAGTGTTTTGATAACTATAGCTTTGTTATATAATTTGAAGTTCAAAATTGTGATGCCTTTAACCTTGCTTTTCTTTTTCAAAATTGCTGTGGCCATTCGGGGTCTTTTGTGGTTCCATACAAATTTTAGGATTGTTTTTTCTAGTTCTGTGAAAAAAGCTGTTGGTATTTTGATATGGATTGCATTAAATGTGTAGTTTGCTTTGGGTAATATAGACATTTTAACAATGTTTATTCTTCCAATCCACGAGCATGGAATGTCTTTCCATTGCCTTATGTCCTCTTCGGTTTCTTTCATCAGTGTTTTATAGTTTTCAGAGTCCGGTCTTTCACCTCTTTGGTCGGTTTATTCCTAGGTATCCTACTGTTTTTGGTGTGTTTGTAAATGGGATTGTTTTCTTAATTTCTCCTTTTGCTGCTTCATTATTAATGTCTAGAAGTGCAACAGGTTTCTCTATATTGAGTCTGTATCCTGTGACTTTACTGAATTTGTTTATCAGTTATAGCAGTTTTTTGGTAGATTCTTTAGGGTTTTCTATATATATATGGTATTATGTCATCTGCAAATAGCGAAAGTTTTACTTCTTCCTTACCAATTTGAATGCCTTTATTTCTTTTTTTTAAAATATTTATTTATTTATTTATTTATTTATTTATTTATTTATTCATTTATGAGAGACACAGAGGGAGAGGCAGAGACACAGGCAGAGGGAGACGCAGGCTCCATGCAGGGAGCCCAATGTGGGACTCGATCCCGGGACTCCAGAATCACACCCTGGGCTGAAGGCAGGCACCAAACCGCTGAGCCACCCAGGGATCCCCCCGAATGCTTTTATTTCTTTTTGTTGTCCGATTGCTGTGGTTAGGACTTCCAGTACTATGTTGAATTGAAGTGGTGAGAGTAGACATCCTGGTCTTATTCCTGACCTTAGGGGAAAAGCTCCCAGTTTTTCCCCATTAGGATGATGTCAGCTGTGGGTTTTTCATATATGGCCTTTATTATGTTGAGGTATAGTCCCTCTAAACCTACTCTGTCGAGGATTTTTACCATGAATGGATTACTTTCACCATTCTTATTCAGCATAGTACTGTGAGTCTTAGCCAGTGCTTTATTGTAAAAAATAAAAAGGCAAAGGGGGAAAAAGGAAATAAGATCAGAAAAAAAGATTGAAAACTATCCCTATTTGCAAATGGCATTATTGTCTACATAGAAAATCCTAAGGAATCTACAGGAAAAAAAACACAAAACTTGTAGTACTAACGAGTTCAGCAAGGCTGCAGAGTACAAGATAAATACACAAAACCCCATCTATTCCTGTAAACTAGCAATAAACATGTGGAAACTGAAATTTAAAACAATACCATTTAAAATCACTATCCCCCCAAAAAACTAAAACAAAGTAGGAATCTTTAAAAAATGTGTAAAGGATCTGTATGCTGAAAAATTCTAAATGTTGCTGAAGGAAACCAAAGATTTAAATAAACGAAGAAACACACTGTGTTCATGAATTGGCAGACAATATAGTAAAGATGTCAGTTCTCCCCAAACCTGATATACAGGTTTAACACAATTCCTATCAAAATCCAGCAAGACTTTCTTATAGACAAACTTATTCTAAAAGTTATATGGAAAGGCAAAGGAACTCAAATAGCTAAACAATTTTGAAGAGGAAGAAAATGGAAACAATCACTCTATCAGAAGTTAATACACTCTATAGCTACAGTATAAATGACAGTGTGATTGATATTGGCAGAGAAAGAGACACATGGATCAACAGAATAGAACCCAGACATAGACCGAAACAAAAAAATCAAATTGATTTTGGATAAGCCTGCATAAGCCATTCAATGGAGGAAGAATAGTCTTTTCAGCAAATGATGCTTAAATAATTGGATATCCATAGCAAAAGAAGAAGGAAGACGGAAGAAGAAGGGAGGGGCAGGAGGAGGAAGAAGAGGAGAAGGGGAGGAAGGAGGGGGAGGGGAGAGGTAAAAGGAGAAGAAAGAGGAGAAGATTACCTTGAACCTTACGCCAATGTTTCTCATTTTTGGAGCTTGTCTCATTCTGGTTAATTTTTCATATGCCATTAATAGTGCTTCCAGTTATCTTTTCCTTAAATGTCTGAAAAATGTTTGCCCTTGCACAGGAAGAAGAGCTGGAACAGGGGCTGAATTATAGAGTAACTTTCCTTTTCTGACAAAACTGCATTTTTTTCTCTCCTTTGGTTCCAGACTTGAAGCTCCATGGTGGTGAAATTAATAGTACCAATATTCTGGTCAGACTGAGATGAGAGATCAACAGTGATAACAGGCAAAGCAGTGTGAAAAAAATTTTTTAATTTAAGTTTTATGTTTTCTTACCTTTTATTTATTTCCTCCCTGACTTTCCTAAAATGGTTCCCATTTTGGCCAAATGTTGAAGTACATTGATTGAAGAAGTTTAAATCTGCAAGTAAAAAAATGAATAATTTTCAAAGAGGAGAAACACAACAGCCTTTTAATCCCTGTTTTTCTGCTTCTGATAACTAATAAATGGTAGGTGCCCAGTCAAGCATGACTATGATTACAATCTTCACATAGAAAATTGGGCCAGGGAAAAATATTCTCAATACACAATGCACAAATTTTAATTTAAAAAAATTTCAACTGCTTTGTTGAGGTATAATTGACACACAGTGAATTGCACATATTGAAAGGACAATTTGATAAGTTTTGACATATGTATGTACCCGTAAAACCACCGCCACAATCAAAATAGTGAACATATATCCTCCAGCATCCACAGAAGTGTCCTTGTGCCACTTTAGACCCTCCCTTCTGCCTTTCCCAGCCCCCGTCTCCCAGCAACCACTAATCTGCTCCGTGTCAGTATAAATGAGTTTGCAATTTCTAGAGTTCTGTAATAAATGGAATCAAATAGCATGTGCTCCTTTTTGGTCTGGCTTCTTTCACTCAACATAATTATTTTGAGATTCCTCATGTTGTTGCATGTATCAGTAGTTCATGTGAGAGGCATTCCATTGTTTGGATAGACCACGTTTTATTTATCTGTTCATCAGTTGATGGATATTTGGATTGTCTTTACTTTTTGGCTCTTGAAAATAATGCTGCTATGAATACTTGTGTGCAGTCTTTACTCCCTACCTCTGGAAACCACTGATCTCTATTTTATCTTTATAGTTTTGCCTTTTTCCAAAATGCCGTATAAATGGAATCACACAGTGTGTAGCTTTTTGAGCTTTGCTTCTGTCGCTTACCATAGTGCATTTGACGTTCTTCCATTGTTGCATTCATCAGTATCTCACTCCTTTTATTTTTTTTTTTAAGAGAGAGAGTGAGCGCCTGAGCCAGGTGGTGGGGGAGGGGCAGAGGGAGAGGGAGAGAGAGAATCTTAAGCACCATCACAGGGCTTGATCTCCTGACCCTGAGATCATGACCTGAGCCAAAATCAAGAATTGGATGCTTAACCAATCGAGCCACCTAGGCACTCAAAATTCATTCTTTTTAAACGATTAATATTATTCCATCTTATTGATGTACCACCGTTTGTTTACCCACTCACTAGTTGAAGAATATTTGGATTGTGTCCAGTTTTTTATGATTCTGAATAAAGCTCCCATACACATTAGCATGCAGAGTTTTGTCTAAACAAAACATAACATATGTTTTCATTTCTCTTGGGTAAATAGGAGTGGGATTGCTGAGTGGTATGGCAAGTTATATTAGTTTCCTATTGCTGCTAAAACAAATTACCAAAAACTTAGTGGCTTAAAAGAACTCAAATGTATTCTCTTATAGTTCCAGAGGACAGAAGTCCAGCATGAGTCTTATGTGGCTAAAATCAAGGTGTTACTTTTGGAGGCCTAGAGTAGAGACTCATTCTCTTTGCCTTTTTCAGCTTCTAGTGGCCACTTGTATTCCTCCTTCAGTTAGAATAGAGGAGGATGGATGAAGGCCCCTTTTTCCATCTTCAAAGCGTATCACTCCAGTCTCTACTTCCATCATCACACCACCCTCTCCTCTTACTCTGAATCCTTCCGTCCCTCTTAGAAGGACCATTGTGATTACATCATCCCCACCCAGATAATCCAAGATAATCTCCTCATTTCAGTATCTTTAATTGAATCACATCTGCATGGTCTTTTTTTACCATAGAAAAGAACTTTAACAAATGCCAGGGATTGGTATGTGGGCATATTTGGGGGGGCTATTATTTAATCTATGTATATTTAACTTTATAAGAAACTGCTCAACTGGTTTCCAAAGTGGCTATAACATTTCCAATTCTCACCAGCAGTGCATGAAATTTCTAGTTGCCCGACATCCTTGCTTTGCCCTTGATACTATCAGTCTTTCTAATCTTAGCCATTTTTGAGGGAATAGAGTGGTATTTCATTATGGTTTTAATTTGCATTTCCCTAATGACCAATGATGTCGAGCAACTTAATTTTTGCTTTTTTTTTTTAGTCATCCAGACATCTTGTTTAGTGAAGTGCCTGTTAAAATTTTTTTGACTATTTTTTAGTTGGGTTGTTTGTGTTCTTATTACTGAGTTTTGAGAGTTCATCATGTATTCTGCTTACCATATTTTTTATCAGATATGTGTTTTGCGAACATTTTTTCTCAGGCTATGATTTGTCTTCTACCTTATTTTTTCCTTTTTCCTTTTCTCAACAGTGTTTTTCCAAGAGTGGAATTTTGTTGAAGTCCAATTAATCAATTTTTTGTAGATTGTCTTTATAGTGTCAGAGAGAAGAAATCTTTGTCTAACCCAAGTCACAAAGATTTTCTTCTAAAAGTTTTATTGTCTTAGGTTTTACATCTGGGCCTATGATCTATATTTAATTCATTTGTGTACATCATGTGAGATATCCAATGAGGTTCTTTTGTTTTGCATATGAATGTGTTTGTTTTGCATATGAATGTTCAGTGGTTCCAGCAATATCTGTTGAAGATATCATCTTTCTAAAAATTGCCTTTTCGCCTTTGTCAAAAATCAATTGACCAGGGACGCCTGGGTGGCTCAGAGGTTGGGCATCTGCCTTCGGCTCAAGGCCTGATCCCAGGATCTGGAATCAAGTCCCACATCGAGCTCCCTGTGAGAAGCCTGCTTCTCCCTCTGCCTGTGTCTCCACCTCTCTCTGTGTGTCTCTCACGAATAAATAAATCTTTTAAAAATATCAGTTGACCATATAAGTGTGGGTTTATCTCTGGACTCTCTGTTCGGGTCCACAAATCTATCAGTCTACCTTTCTACCAATGCCACAATGTCTTGATTACTCTAGCTTTATTATCATATCTAAAAATCAGGCACTGTGAGTCTTCCAGCTTTGTTCTTCTTTTTCAAAACTGTTTTGACTATTCTAGTTCCTTTGCCTTGCTGTATAAATTTTACAGTCTGCTTGACAATTTCTACAAAAAGTCTTCCTGGGATTTTGGCTGAGATTGCATGGAGTCTACCTGTCAATTAGGGGAGAATTGACATTGTGTTATCTATTACTGCATAACAATTTAGCCCCCAAATTAAGCAGTCTACAACATCAAATATTTATTATCTCACAGGTTCTGTGCATAGGGAATGTGGATGCAGCTTAGCTGAGTAACTGCCTGAAGGCTTTTCACAAGGTTGCCATCAAGTTGTCAGCCAGGGCTGAGTTGAAGGCTCAACTAGGGGGAAGTTCTGCTTCTGAACTCACTCACATGGTTATTGGCAAGATTCAGTTCCTTGCAGGCTATTGGCTGGAATCCTACCTCAGTTCCTTGACCTGTGGGCCTCTCTATGGAGCAGATCACAAGATGGCAGCTAGCTTTCCTCAGAGCAGGAGAGTGAGAGAGTGCTAAAGACCAAAGCCACAGACTCTTTACAATCTCATCTAGGAAGCAACATCATTTTTGGCACTTTTTAAATTAGAGGTGCATGACTAGGTGTTGCCCACACTCTAGGGAAGGGAATTATGCAAGGATGTGAATACCAGAGGCAGGGACTATTAGGGGCCATCTTAAAGGCTACCTACAACAGACATCTTAACAATGAGTCTTCCAATTTATGAAGACATTATTTATCTAGATCTTGATTTTTTTCATTGATGTTTTATAAATTTCAGCATACAGATCTTGCACATAATTTGTAAGAATCATACCTAAGGATTTCATGTTTCTGGTGCTTCTGTAAATAGCACTATTTAAAATTTTAAATTTCAAATTGTTTATTGCTAGTATACAGAAATACAGTTGATTTTTCTATATTGACCTCATGTTCTATGACTTTGGTAAAGCCACTTACTAGTTCTAGTAGTTTTTTGGTAGACTCCTTGGGTTTTTCTACATAGGCAAGTTGTTTGTCTATAGGTTTTATTTCTTCTTTTCTGATATGTATGCCTTTTCTTTTTCTGGCCTTTTTCACTGGCTAGGACTTCCATTACAATATTGACTATTGTACACTATTCCTTCTTATGTCCCAGATGTTCTTCCTAGAATCATTTTTATCCTTCTGGGACATGTTCTTTAAAATTTCTTTTAATAAAAAATAAATAAATAAAAGTTATTTTAATGATGCCTGTTTATGAAAACACATTTATTTCACCCTCATTCATAAAAGTTTATTTGCTGGGTATAAAATTCTAGGTTGACAGTTATTTCTTTTGCTACTTCAAAAATACCATTCCACTGCCTTCTGGCTACTGTTATTGGAAAATCTTCTGCTTGTCTTTTGTTATCCTGCAGTTTTGTTACTATGTGCCTAAGTGTGGTTTTTTTTTTTTTTTTAATTACCCTGCTTGGAATTCTTGGGTTTCTGAATCTGAATATTGTTGTCTTTCATAATTCCTGAGACTTTATCTCTTTGTATATTGACTTTTCCTCTATAATTGTTCTTCTCTTCTTCTGGAACATACATTGAGCCTTTCCTATGCTCTACTTCTCTTAACCCCTAATTAATATTTTCTATCATGCTATCTTTTTTGTCTTATTGGTAATTTATTTATATCTATCTTCTAATTCTTTAATTTTTCCCTGAGTTCTATCTGCTATTTATAGCATCCTCTGTGTTTCTAATTTAATTATTACTTTTTGGGGCACCAGGGTGGCTCAGTTGGTTAAACATCAGCTCAGTTGGTTAAACATCAGCCTCTGGCTAAGGTCATGATCCCAGAGTCCTGGGATCAAGCCCCACATTGGACTCCATGCTCAACGGAGAGTCTGTTTCTACCTCTGCCTCTCCCTCTGCCTCTCTCTCTCTCTCTCCCACTTTCTCTCTCAAATAAAATCTTTAAAAATTTTTAAAAATTAACTCTTACTTTTTATTAAACTATTTGATTTTCTTCTGAATCTGTCCAGTCAGTTCTCACACTCTCTGCACCCTTATTCCAGTAACCCTATCTTTAATTCTTTATACACAATTCACATCACTGTTTTATACTCTGTGTTTGAACGTCTCACGATCTATAGTTTGGTGTGTGTGTGTGTGTGTGTGTGTGTGTGTGCACACCTGATCCTGAAGTTTGATGTGTATGCTGATCCTTGGAGATTTAGTGTTTTTTAAAATTCTGAATTTGTAACTTTATGGTAATTCCTTGAAAGCTGTCAAGGTATTCCTCCAAAGAAAAAATTTATTTTCTTCTGGTAGTTTTCTATGGGTACTACCAAGATCCACTTTGAACTCTGTCTTTGGCACAGGGATTATTTTGGATCACAGAGATTCAGGTTTAGATCTGGCCCACACCCATATGAGTTTGCTTGAACTTGGCTGTTCCCATGGAGGTCATGTCTTCCGGCTCTGTCTGCAGGGTGGGCTTTGTCCAGTTGAACTTCTTGAGGCTGTTGCTCTTGGGCTCTCCTGCCTTTATGAAAGGGTCTCCAAACTGACCTCTCATGCTGCTTGGGCTCTAGGCTTTGTCTCCTGTCCCCCATAGCAATGACTCATTAGAACTTGGCTCTAGGCTGTCAGGAATCAGCAGATACCTTCACAGTACATATGACCTCTAGTTCTTGTGGATTTGTGCTTTCCTATCATTTCTGTCCCTCACCCCATTACTTACCCACCACTGCTCTATATATTGAAGTATTAAAACTGCTTTCTGAACTAGGACTTTCTCCAAACATCTAGCCAGCACATTCTTGAAAACATAAGACTTGCTGTTAAAATATTAGTGTTTTCCCTGGCAGAAATTTTTCCTGTGTTGATGTATAATCTAATAAGAAAACCACTTGTTTAGTGTGGTTTTGTATAGTGCTTCCTAACCTGTATAGTGCATGTATAGTGCTTGTATAGTGCTTTCTAACCTGTTGTTTATCTTTTAGCAACATAATTTCAAACAACTTTTTACATAAAGAAATGTGGTCAGTGATGCTGTGGGTGTAGAAAGCAGACACCCAGACCAAGATTTGAGTGCAGGGAGTTCATTAGGGAGTGCTTTTAAGATCAATACCATCGGAGAAGAGGGTAAAGTAGGTTTAAGCAGAAGGAGGACTTCAGGCAGAAGTGTAGTTGTCAGTCACAGGGCTTTGGCTCTGGCGCTGGGAGGGCCATACAGAGTTGTCCCAAATTGAAGAAAGAAGACTGGGCCTTTATACTCTTGTGAAGTTTGATGTGGGCTGCCTCTGGGAAGGGGATGTGACACTGGGCAAGGCAGCCAACCTCAAGTGAGTGCAATTCCTGGAGATAGCTGGCAGATGAAGACTGTCAGCCCATAGAATTCCCAATATCTGAAGTCCTAAAGGGGGATCTTGGGAAGCACATCATAGTATCTGCCACCATGAGGTACACTTTGGGGTCCAAATAACAGAAAATCCAACCAACTTTTGCTTAAGAAATGGTTAATTATTCTCAATATAAGATCTGCAGTGGATAAATTTTTTTTTCATCAACAGCATCTTTCCTTTTATTAGGAAAGCAAAACAAACAAACAAACAAACAAAAAACCAAAAAACTTTCTCAAAGCTTCCAGTAGACTTCTTATATTTCATTGACCGGAACTGGATCACATGGCCACTTCTAGGCATGAGGGAAGCTGGGAAAGTGGGAACTGGATTTTCATGATTTTGTGCCTGGAGTGGTGAACATTGATGCCCTTAACAGTATCTGGGTTCTGTCTGTTAGTATAAAAGAAGAGGGAAAGTATTTTAGACATGCATCTAACAGCCTGCCACAAATAGATCTCTACAAAATTATTTTGGATAATACATGGAGATAACTTACTGAAAAAGACCCCATATTGCTGGAAATTTTTATTGTTGCCAACATTTTGCTATTATCCACGGTGCTACAATAAACATCCATGTTTGCCCATATCCTCAATTCTTTGCTCCAGATGAAATGCCAAATATGTAATTTCTGGGCCAAGAGAATGTACCTTTTTAAGGATTTTGATACAGATTACCATGATATACCAGGAATAGTTCTATAAATGTATGTTTGCAGTAGCAGTGAATGAAGAGGCCTACTTCCCCTAGATCCTTGCTGATGCTAGATATTAACATTCTTATTAATTTTCATCAGACTTACATTCTTCAAAAAGTATCTTGTTTTAATTTGCATTTTGATTACTTTGTATTCATCACATTTATTCATTTTTTTGAGTTGTGGTCCAAAAATAGAGTTTGTGTGGTTTCAGCATTTTGGAAACTATTGAAATATACTTAGTGTTTTGCTACTGCACTGCAAAGGTTAATTACAGCAGGTCTGTAATTAACCTGAGTTGTTTGCTTAAATTAAGGCCCCTGCTTAACACTGACTCTTGGTCAAAGCATGAATAGTCGATGTATAATGTCTCTGTGACCACAAGTCCAAAGAGTTTCAGAGCAGTCTGACACAGCTGGTCAGCACTGTTTCTTAATAACGATAAGATTGAATACTTGTACCTGTATCACTTGGAGTGATACTCCCCAGTCCCCACCCCAGGGTTCTGTTGGTTCTGTAGCCAAGATATGCCTAGGTGACCAGCAACATATAAACAACCTCAGCAACTACTTCATTTTAGTCTCCCTGCTTCCAAAGCGTTCTGTGAGCACATCAGTGGCTCCAGATCCAGGAGACATCCGGCCGGACCCTTACAGAAAAGGGACATTAGGAGCCTGCACCTGGCTTCTGCAAATGCCTACTGTGAGTCAAAGGCTGTGATGTATATTCTGATATTCATGCTCTTGCTATAGCATGTCCTTTCCCTATAATAAACTGTACATTTGCAGGCTTTGTTCTTTTGGGTTCTGTGAGTCTTCTTCAGCAGTTGAACCCTGCTTACATGCCCCTGTTAATAGAGCTATACAGACAGTGTTTGTACATGTTCCATGGACTTTGGGGGAAAAGTCGTAATGTCTAGAATACATACATGTTTCTTTCCAGGAAACTATTAAATAAGACATTAATTATATCATTAATTGAATCTCTGTCCTTCATATTTTGATTGTCTACATTTCAGTGCTGTTTCCTGGATTTTTGTCTCAAATTCTTCTAACTTAAGTATTTTGATCTTAGGTTTTCTTTCATTTGTGTCTGCTTCTCATCGTCTACCTTCCCATTCTCCTACATTGATCTTTTTGTGTGCTTGTATGATTGTTTTTAATTAACATAGAAATGATTTTTTTGAAATCTAGTCTGAGAAATTTTATTTTTAAATATGAGAGTAAGTTCCATTTATACTTCTCATTATAATGAATACATTTAATGAATTATGTTTCATCTTCTATGCTATTTTTTTTTAAGATTTTATTTATTTATTCATGAAAGACACACAGAGAGAGAGAAGCAGAGACACAGGCAGAGGGAGAAACAGGCTCCATGCAGGGAGCCGGATGTGGGACTCGATCCCGGGACTCCAGGATCACGCCCTGGGCCAAAGGCAGGCGCTAAACCGCTGCGCCACCCAGGGATCCCTTCTATGCTATTTTTAAATGCTTCTTTGCCATTTCCTTTGTTTGATGATTTGTTTCTCTCTTATGAGTACTGGCTTTTATCTTCTTCATTGCTTTGGAAGGCATATATATTCCTCTTAGAACTGGGATATATGGACTTTAAGCATTCCTTGGGTCTTGTTTTGATAGCAATAAATCTATCAGACATATTAGGATATGACAAAAGGACTCAGGGGCCAGCTCAAACATCCCCTTACCCACAGCTGGGATAATTTGAGTAATAATAAGCATAATTGCAGTGGCTAGAAACACATCAAATACGTGTGAATCTGTGAGTTCATATTACAAAAAAAACCTCTATTTACCTTTTAAAAAAGACAAAAACCTTATTGTTTTCCTTTAATGGATATTATGGCACCAGCTGTATTTGGAAAACTGCTAAATAAAATATTGAAGTAGGACAACAATTTTAAAAGGCATTCTGTGGCCTGTATTTCTTAAATTATCAGAATTTTAAAAAACGATCATCTTTTAGTACCTACTGATTTGGCCAAATTGAGCTTACTTTTATTATCCTTCCTCCTTCTTCTCTCTATTACTAAAATCTTAGATTCGGATACAGAGTAATCATGTAGACTTTTAAAAACTGTCATTTTGACACAATTTTCTCATTTTTGAATTTGGGTTTTTTTAATCCCTTGTTATTATGGTGTACATTCAATTTTTTTCAGGAAATGTGTGTTGACGGTATGAATTTGAACCCTGGAAGTATGGAAGAGCAGTTCACAGCACAGGCTCAAAGATCCAATTGCCTGGGCCCCAGCCCGCCTCTTAGGTAAGTTATCTAAACTCTTAGTTCTCTCATCTCTAACATGAGGGGTGGTGGTAGAGTGATTGAGTCAGTATATATAAAGCACTTAGAACAGTTCCTATCACACAGCGTGTGCTTAATATTTGTTAGCTATTATTGTAAAAGACAATTTGGCAGAGTGTGTGAATCTTCAGTTAGCAATCCTTTTCTCTAAAAACTCGCTGTGGCTCCATTTTCTTCTGAAAGCTGATGCTACAGAGAAGCCTGAAATCAAACTGAATTTGTTGCCTTATAGCTTGGTGCCTGAGAGCTCTAGATGTGTCACCTCGGGCAACTTATTGGACTTTTCCAGCCCTTGCTGTCATCATCTGTAAAGTGGGGCAACTCAGAGACCTCCCTGTCTTGGGCTCTTTGCATTTGCTGGCCAAACCATCCTTCCTCTCTTTTATTTGCTAATTTTTCCTCACTCCAACCTTTTAATTCTGCCTGGGCTTATAATCATAGCACCCTGAGGCTCTAGCCACTTATCTCACTCCATCCTCTTGGCCGCTGCACTGGACTCAATGACGAGCACATGGCACAGGGACAATGGAGTCCTTCTGTGGCAAAACCAGAAGAGAGACTCTCTCTCTTTCTTCCAGGGGGACTGGGCTGCGATGACCTGAGCCCAGAGCTGCCTGTGCCCATCTAGAAGAAGCCTGTCTCCTCCAGTGTGGGCTCGAAGAGAGCCGAGGTAGCCAGAGAGCAGAGGGGTCCTGACCAAACCGTTGGACTTCCTGAATCCAGTCCGCTTGAAGATGGGCATCACCACTTTATTGGGATGCCATGAGGTTTAGATGAGAGAACTCAGGGAAAGCACCAAGGAGCGTGCAGAACACAAGGTGAGCCCTCAATAAATGATGAGTTTTTCTCCTGTCTTAGTGATCGCAGGGGTTTTTGTAATGAAAAGTTGTCCTTAAAAATCGTTGCCCCACTGTGTGGATGTGCGGGTGGGCGATTTTCCCTGAGGCGGGGTGAGTTCTTTCAGTCTGCAGATAGAGATGTGTCTCAGGCTGAGGAAAACCTTTTTCCAGAAGATCTTTCGTTATGGCCTCTGTTGGCCAGGAGCAGCAAGTACCTGTGTGTTGGTGTTGGCTGTCTGTTCTCCGTGTCTACCATCTCTCTCCTCCCCCTCTGAATGTTGAGCTCCCCGGGGCGTGGACACAGGTGATGGTATTCATCTCCATCGCGGTTCCCCTGGCTCTTCCCCCCTGCTCTTGGGCCACAGGAGACCCAGGCAAGGCCTCAGAGCCACTGGCTGTCACCAGCTGGACCACATCGGGAACCAGCTTCTGGGCCTCCCGGTCCCACTGGCCTTGTAGCAGCAGCGTCCGGGAGCTGCGAGGGAGGTGAGGGAGGCGTGATGGGGGGCTTGAAGCAGAGTGAGCAGGACGAGCCACTGAGTCGCTGGGTCCCAGGAACCCCCTCTGCTCAAGATGGACACAGCTCGAATATAAAAGGGATTAAAGGGGAAAGGAGAGAAAATGAGTGGGAAATATCAGAGAAGGTGACAGAGCATGAGAAACTCCTAACTCTGGGAAACGAACAAGGGGTAGTGAAAGGGAGGTGGGCAGGGGGTTGGGTGACTGGGTGATGGGCACTGAGGGGGGCACTTGACGGAATGAGCACTGGGTGTTATGCTATATGTTGGCAAATTGAACTCCAATAAAAAAAATAATAAAATAAAGCTGCAAAAAAATTTTAAAAAAAAGGATGGACCCAGCTCTTCTCCGGTACCTCGTATAAGCACTTGTCGTCAGGCTGTGCCAACAGTAACCTCCAGAGGTTGTCGGAGCGCCACCCACTCCGCGGACACCGTTGCCCTAGCGCTCAGCCCCCCTCAGGCTGCCCTGGCCCCTCCTGGCTCTCATGCTTCCCCCTTTCAGGGACCAGACGACCTTTTAAAACGTAAATCACGTCAGCCACCTACTTAGAACCCTTCCATGACTTCCCATTTCCCTTAGAATAAAATAGAGACTTCTCACCCAGCCTCAGGTGGCCTCGGGGGATCTGGCGCTGGTATCTGCCACATCGTGCGTGACACAGCCCTGCCCGCTTTCTACTCTGTGGGTTTCTCCTACCGATCCTTTAGCTCCAGCTACATATTCCTCCTTTAGAGAGATGCTCTCTAACCACCCAACCTGACCTGGCTTCTCCCAGGCAGCCTTTCTAGGACCAGTTGTTGGGTGTGGCCACCGTCATCATTGGCAGTGGTGGTAGTTTGCACCGCCGGTTCGAGGGCTGCCCCTCGCACTCCGATGGTACCGCGAGGGCCTTTAGATCCAGTGCCTAGGAGTGACCGGCGCGTAGTAGGTGTTCATGAGGCATGTGGTGAAGAACTGAATGTCTTCTTCATTTTCACCTGCATTCTGGGAAAGGATGTCTTTTTTTTTTAAGATTTTATTTATTTATTCATGAGAGACACAGAGAGTGACAGAGAGGCAGAGACAGAAGCAGGCTCCATGCAGGGAGCCCGACGTGGGACTCGATCCCGGGTCTCCAGGGTAACGCCCTGGACCGAAGGCGGCGCCAAACCGCTGAGCCACCAGAGCTGCCCAAGGAGGTCTTTTCTTATCAGCAGGTGAATTTCCTATAAGAGCCTCTCTATTCTTTACTGACTGCATATGCATTTTAATTCTGTTGTTGCTCGAGGAATTTTCTTACAATCTTCCTTGAGTCAACTACCTTTTAGACTTTTGCTCTTCATCTACCTGGGACCTTTTTGCTTCTTGTGCACAGAGGTCATTGGTTATTTGCAATCTTTGGAAGATGCCAAATAGTTTGGACTTTTTCTTCCGGATCTGAAAGCCAGGAATTTTCCAGAAGTATTTCCTTTGAGTCTTCCATAATTTCTTGTATGCCATAGTCTTTGCTTGTAGATCCCAATTTGGTTTTTTTGTTTAATCCATACATAAGTAGGGGAAGACCCTTCCTGACCCAGTGTGTCAACAGAACGTGGGCATGGCCGTTAGTCCCAACCTGTTATGCACTCGGGTAGTATTCCCACCCCCTCGATAAATCTATAGCTGGGAAGTGGGTTAGTTGATGGGCATGGCTTCCTGTCCACACTCCAGCTTCTAACAGGCTTTCCCTTATTGTACCTCCTTATGCTATTGTGGTTTATCACCTTCCTCTTGTCGTCTTCATCTGTGAGACTGGAAGCCAATGACAGCAAGTGAGACGGTTCTTCCTATGTCTGTGGTCACCTACTGTGAGTGAGTAATGAGGGAGGATACGTTTTATACCACGGCCAGTCTGCCCTTACTTCCTGCCTAGTTGATTAACAGGGTTGCTCTGTTTCAATGTAAAAATGGAAAAAGGCAGTGGGTAGACTAGAGGGGGTGGGGGTTGAGGGGCGAGAGCAGGGTGGGTAGAAGACACAGAGGGATTTCAAGGCCAGGGGCAAAACTCAGGAAGAAAACTTCCTGCCTCATAGTATAGCTCCTTGGGATCAAGAGCTATGAGTGCCCAGGCTTCTGGCTAGTAAAGGCCCAAATTCTTGCATCAGGGCACAATTGGTGTTGCAAGAACAATGTACCTTTAAAAAAAAAATCTTTCTCCAGTTGCTCTCTTTCATGAAGAGAAGCCTGAGTATCCCATAAGGTGAAGTATGCATCTCTTCTCAGTCTGTTTGCCTTAAAATTATTTTCAAGGCTGTTCACAATTTTATATTATGTTGTCCATCAATCTCTCATCATTTTAATGGATTTTTATTATTTTTCTATAAGGTCATGGGACTTTTTTTTTTTTTTTCATGGGACGTTTTAATAAAAAGTTGTGAGGACTTTTACTGGTGGACTGTAAGATCCAATTTTTCTCTTATCCTTCAACAAAGAAATCTGCAGATCCACAGAATATTCATGAATATGATTTTTTTTTTTTTGCTTAACATCTGCTCCCATAGCTCTGTCAGTAAGGAATTCATCATTCCCAAAGCATTCCATATGCTTTTCCACTCTGCATTTACCCATGCAATTTCCCCTGGCACAAAACCTCTTCATTTTTTGGCCTCTAGCAACTCAAGAACAGGATGTTTCGATCCTCTTCTTGTTTTGAGCCCGAGGACACTGTGACTCCATGTTTGTTAGTACAAACATTCTAATCAGAATCATGCCAACATCGAAGAAATTTTATGAAGAACATATTTTCCCAAGCAAACTCAAATCACTTTAATTCCTTGATATCAATTTTCTATATAAGGCAGATAAAATGTTTCTAGTATTTTTATTTGCTTTTATTTTAATGCAATTATTTTCATCTGGACAATTCTTATTCATAAAAATGTCACCATGATTAGTTTTAAAATTCGTCCAAATAAAAATTTTTACATTTTAACCTCTTTTGTAAGAGATAAACTCACTTATGTGAGTTTACTTTCATGGCAATTAGGTCTGCCAGTTTCTCGTGTTGCAAATTTTATGGGCCTAAATTTTGTCAAGAAAATGTGGTTCTTCCAATTGTCTTGAACCACTAACAAACAGCAGATAGTAGTGGTGACTCACCCGTACCACCCTGGTGCTCACCCTTCAGTACGGAAAAATGGTAGTTGGCCCCTGAGTGCAAACACCTGCAACTGCCCCCAATCCTAAGCCAATGACAGATGTGAGTTGGAGGGTAAATACCCTAGCTTCCACGTCCTCTGGTGGGATGACTCCCAGGTTTTTCCTAGGATCGAACCCAGTTACCTCCAGTGGAAAACTGCTTGAAGATGTACCCTTTACTGGCTCATCCCTGTCTTAACTTCCCCCTCCCTACTAATGATGCTTTCTGGAACGACCTCTTCAGTAAATTCCTTATACTCTCATTCTTCTCTAGGAGTCAGTTTCCAGGGATCCCAACTTAAGGCTACAGATGTGTAAAGTCTTGTCATTGTCAGTTTTATTGTGTCATTTTTATGCAGTCTATGTTTTCCATGGTCAGTGGGTTTTTTTTAATTCTCAGAGTTAAAAAATGTTTTCATGAGTTAAAATGAACTCACTTTTCAGCTGGTTGTTTTTGCATCCAGAGCAAATATCCTAGGTGCTGTTTTATGTTGAGTATTTCTACCAGTACTAGAATGCACTTGGATAGAAGACTGATAGACTGGATCTGGGTGCATGCTTCATGTGACCTCCTGTGCTTTCTCTGCACATCCTTTCTTGAAACCCTTTTGTGTATTCACCACTTTGAGAAATCTTAATTGCCGTGACCAAGTAAAAATGCCAATAGCTCCATGAACCTTTCCTTGACTCTCATCAATAGTAACTGATATGGTATAGCCATACTATGGAACACTAAACAATCATGAAATGTATTTTCAAAGAAATTTTAATGAATATTGAAATTATTTCTAATACAATTTTATGTGAAATACAGGACACAAAGCTATAGTCATAGTGACTTCCATGAGCACTCTGAGCCCTTAGATGTCTACTGACTCCTTATCTTCCTGGCATGGCTCAGACTATCCTGTTTCCTTGCAGGTCTCATCATTTTTTGTTGGAAACTTGACGTTTTGGATACTATATGGTAGCAGCTCTGCATTCCGTGGGGCGTTTAAAAGAAATTTTTTTTAAAGATTTATTTATTTATTCATAAGCGACACAGAGAGAGAGGCAGAGACACAGGCAGCGGGAGAAGCAGGCTCCATGTGGGAGCCAGACGCGGGCCTCCATCCCGGGTCTCCAGGGTCATGCCCCCGGGCGAAGACGACGCTCAACCGCGGGGCCACGGCCGCCCTCCATGAGGCGCTTTTGCTCCCTTGGTTCCTAGGCGCTCTGTGATTTGCCTGCTAGATTTCTGCCAAGTCTCTTCCCTTCCTCCTCCCCCCCCACCCCCGTGTGTGGCCCCTGAGGACTCAGCTCAATTTTTTTTAGTTTTTTTTTTTTTTTTTTAACTTGGATTCCCAGAGATCACCCAGGTCAGCAGAGCTAAGCAGCCAGCGACCAACTGGAACTTACACTTCCATCTTGAGCCAGTAAGGCCTCCACTCTTCGCTCCGGAACCTGGGCGACCCCGGGAACGCATTCGAAGTTGGAGCAGCTTGCTAGGGCCGTCTCAGGCCCCCCTTGAGTGCACACAGCCTTGTCCGTGAACACGACCGTCTGGACCACCAAGGTCTGTTCAAGTTTCTGGCTGCTCCTGTCGGCCAATCTGCTAACACCAATCACTGCTGAGACCTCAGGCTAGCGGCAGCGTGGGCAACGATGACAGGGGCTTGCCCATGCTCCAGATAAGGGCAGGTCCCCCTGAGGGCCCCGTGAACCTTTGTGCCACATAGGCGGGGGGGGGGGGGGGGGGGGCTGAGATGGGAGTAGGCCCTGGCTCAAATAGCAGACTCCCACCGCTCTTACAGTGGGTCTGCACATCTTGCATAAATGTTTCTCCGATTTGAGGTATGCCTTTGATCGATCTCCAGAATCTTTTCTTTTTACTAGTTTGCTCAGCTTTATCATTGTTTTTTAGGGAAAGGATCTGCTGACCTCCTTAATTGGCGACTCTGGAAGTCCTACTCTGTAAAACTATCAAAGTTGTACAGATTAATGATACAAACTCATCCTACTCCTTGGGAGAGGAAGTGGAACCTTCCTTGGGTTGTCAAATCCCCAGGGTAAGGTCACCTTAGCAAAATGTCGACTTCAGCCTGGAAACTAACTGGATCTGCAGGAGGAAACCCAATTGTACAGACCAGAGCACCTGAATTAGTGGTCCTCTGTACTTGTTTTCTTCCAGTTATTCCCTAGCCAGGTTTTTTCAAGAGCACTCAAGGATCATATACATTCCACACAAAAAAAAGAGTTCTGTGGTCAACAATTTGATTTACACTAAGCTAAACAAAATCAAAAGGCGTTAACATCAGGACTTCTCAGAGCTTTTAATATGCTGCTGAGATTTTCTAGGAAAAGAAAAAATATGTGTACTGTTTTCTCGACATTGTGACCAATGAACACTTTTAACCCCACAGGGCATTTCAAGGGATTAATGGTCTTTGAAACACCCTTTGGTTTTACTTGAAATTTTCTGCCTGGATCAGAAATACTGATATATTAAGGGAAGAAGTATGTTCACAACTATGATAGCTGTATGCATCAACCTTCTAGACACGGGAATGGTTGGTAGTGGAAATGAATGGAGGAAATCCCTTAGGGAGGCTAATTTCAGCAGCCAATCAGGCTCTCTAATACAGTGCCCCTGCTCACCAGGAGCATTTCACTGATAACCTTCCAAGCTTCTGTTTTTCTTTAAGGAGGCCTTCCTGCATGCCTAGCTTAAGTCAGACTCTTGGAAAATAGAGACACAGTATCTGCCCTCAAGGAGTACAGTTAAGGGTGAGATAGAGAAAAGTCACAACCCGGGCCTCAGAAGGTGCTGGGGTTACGACCAACAGCACAGTGAACCTGGCCCAAGGCATTAAAGACTTGGCAAAGACTGATGTCCAGGCTGGTCCTTGCAGGTCAAAGGCGGCTTAGCCAGGAAAGGCAAGGGGGAAGAGCATGTGCAAAGGCAGAGAGGCCAGAGAAAACCATGTTCGGGGAGCTCCAAGTTGCTTACGTAGCTGGGACATGGGATGTAGAAGACTGGACAAGTGCTAAGGGAGCAAAACGAAGGGCCTTGTGTGGCATGCTGCTGAGTTTGGATCTTATTCTCAGGGTGAAGGGAGATTATGAAAGGCTCTTGGATCTCAGGATGATTTACCTTTTAAAAGCTCCCTTGCGCAGCAGTGTAGAAAGGAGATCATAGAGGTAGATCAGAAAGCCAGCTCAAAGAGGCCAGTAAGCATTAACCAGGGCCTGAACAAGGGCAGTGCAGATGGGCGAGAGGGCAGCAGAGTCTCGAAACCGACAGGGCTGGATGAAGCAAGATGCTGGGGCGACGGAGAGAGACGCAGAGGCAGACTGTTGTCAGGCTTCTGACTTGAACAATCGCAGGCAACGGTCCAGCCGCACAATGGAGGGAACACAGGACAAGGGGCAGGTGTTTGGGAAAGACATTATGTACTCAGGTTTGCACGCATTCAGCTTGAAATTGTGATTAAAAACGTGAGATGTTCAGGAGATGGCTGGAACTGTGGGTTAAGACATACAGATTTGACAGGTGTCAGAAGTTGTTGAAGCCACAGGTGTGGTGAGGTTGAACAGGGAATGTGCAGACTGAGCAGCAGACAAAACTGGCAGGGGACTCTCTCTTCCGAACACCTACAGCATCTGCCTGTAACTCAGATGGAATCTGTCACGTGCTGCAACATTTAGCTTGTGCCTATTGTGCACAAAAAGTATCCTGCTAGAAGTGAAGGTACAAAGGGGAATAAAAGAAGGTCCTTTCATCCACGGAGACTAGGATGTCGTTGTGGAGAAAGAATTACACCCCAGTGATCATGCAAAATGAAATGAAGAGCTATAAATATGCTGAGTGTAGAAGAGGCAATTAATTCAATGGGAGAGAGAACACAGGTTTCTGGAAGAGAGGAGAGCATCTGAGTTGGGGTGGGAAAATAAGGGGATTTCACAAGCAGGGACGGGGAAAGAAGACAAGTAATTTGAGGCTAGAAACTAACAAAGATCACAAGAGAATGGAGTGTGGGAAGCGACGGAAAGAGGCTGATAATGGTAAAGTGGCTTGAGGCCAGGACCCAGGGAATCCTGCTGAGGTTTCTCAGGAGTCCATTTTAAGGAAGGCACACAGGAGCCTATGTATATCCAAGTGCCTGTGATGTACCGGCTTCATTTCTGCCTTTTTTTGCTAATTTCAGAAATGCCTTTAAGAACAATCAATCATAAACGCTACAGGGAACCTATAAGATCACCACACTGCATTTCCACTCTGCAAAACTCTGTTAGTGGAACTTTAATTACTTGGCTTCGTTATACAATTTCCATTGCATGTAAGTGTAAATAATTTCACTCTAATGTGCTCATTTGAATCTGTGGCTGAAAGCATTGGTAGAAATCAGTTTTATGGCACTTCCTTGGCACACTGAAGGAAAACAAAATGTATACTGTTAATCAAGTCATGAGTGACTTTCAAAGTGATGGGTTGCATAAAGATAGCAAATAATGAGATAAATATTTTAAAGATTAAAAATATTTTATTTAAACTTTTCTTCATAAACACTTTTAACATTTTTTTTCAATTTAAAAACAGAATGGATAGCATAAACATGTTTGAATAGATTATATTCACGGCTTGGGAAAAATTACCTGACAAAAATGTAAAGGCTTTCAAAACAGGTATAAAAGGCAAACCTTAAATTATTCTAAGATTTTTTAAATCGGCCCTAGGATTATTTGACTACTGGCCCAAAATGTACCTAAAGGTCAAAATATTTTTCTATAGACAAAGTATGCCCAAGAGGCAGAGGGCATATGTGAGTTAGGTAGAAAATAACCTCTCTGACCACCTCACTGGAACTCTCCTTCAGAAAGCAAACACCTAATCCTTACTGATATACTGATTAATAAGGTTTTTAATGCAGTTGTTCCCAAAGATGTAAAATGAAAATCCAAGAATATTAAAGGGGAACAAACCAAGCTGATGGCATTCTCTCAGTGTTGCTCGTGTAACACCAAAGTTACACGGGTGTATGTACTGAAAGGCTAGGACTTCCACAAGCTTACCTATTCCAGGCTATGTCTATTGAATATTTGACTTTATAAACTCTCAATAAACTAATTTTTCAGGACTTTAATTTTTCAGATAAATCTCTTTTTAGAAGATATTTATTCCCAAACCAACTCTAATCTGATTGAACAAACATATCCCTAAAAATGTTGAGTACAAAAAAAAAAATCAAAAACGTGTAATAGGCAAAAAAGAAAAATGGCACTAGCAGTTTTACTGCCAGATAGCCCTCAGTTATATCTAATTTACACTATTGTCTATGTTGTGTTTTACTTCAGTCTGAAACTTTAAATTACGTATTCTCAAAAGAGCTAGTCTTTTCTGAGATAGCTTATAAACTGAAATATCAATTTATATTATAAACTGAAATGTTATGACCTACAACCACATATACATATATAAAAATAGTCCCACTGAACGTTTGACATGTTTAGATTATGCAGCTCAAATAATTTGTTATAAAATATTTTAAAGCTTAGTTTCATGTAATTAAGACAAAACTCTCCATTTTTACCACTTCTCTCCACACAAATGTGTGTGTCCTTTACTATGACTCGAGCAGGCTTCCCAGAATGAGGTGTCCAAAGGTGCTGCTTTAGAAAAGATAAGTGAAGGGCTCAGTCAATATTTCACAAATTAGAGTAACACGCACACAGAGCAGAGTAATGAGGACACAGAGAATGCTGTCTCAAGAAAAGCTAATAATTCTATTAATTAAGCTTTGCTTCTTTTAAAAACCAGTAGTATTTCTTCCAATACAAAACCTTCAATGTGAGAATCTTGAATTTTATGAAATGGTTGTAGTGCAAGGATTTTCTTTAAGCAGATTAAAATAAAAAACTGAGAAGGTCAAAGACACAGAAGAGAACAAACATTTCTAATTAAGATGTAATTAATGAAGATCAGCTATTTTTGTAAAGTCTGCTGTTTAAAATATAAAGTGAAAACACACAAAGATCACAACAGTTACACTGTATAGTTTCCAACCTCTGACTTTTTTTTAAAAAACCACTATTTTGAGCACATACAACGTATATAAACAAAAATGGTTCCAAATGAAGCACACAAAAAATAAACTTGAAAAAAACTTCTATGAAAAAATTTTCCATAGATTAGTATAACAAAAATAAATCTCTTTCAACAATTAAACCATATTTTTAAAAGGGAATGTAAGTTAATCATGGGTTTAAAATAACCTATATTAGCACTACATTTAAACAAGATGAGTTTTCTCATACATTCAGAACCCAAGCAATAGCAACTATCCTTAAAGCTCAAAACTGATAACAGCTAACATCAGGTCAGACATGACTTACGTATGAAGCTGAACCCAGAGTTAGTTCAAGTTAAGATTTCACAAATTTTCCAAAACACGAACTTTGATCTTGGTCTTTGTGTCTTGAGAAAGGAAGACCAAGAATATTCAACTGTTTGCCCAGATCTTACCCTCACTAGGGCTATGAAGTCATATCTAAACAATTAAAGAGAACCACCACTGGTGTGTGAAAGCGTAAAAGCCTGATAGGGGTACCCTGTCTCGGTCTTTTCCAGCAAAAGACAACAATGAGGAAAATAATGAAGACGTTATTGTTATTTTCTTTAAAGCAAGACAGCACACACAAACAAAAACACTAAACCAACTAATAACATTAGAAAAACAATTAAATGGCTAACCTAACTGCTAGTTTTCAAAAGTAAAATGACTAACAAGGATTTTTTAAAGGTAGGAAAAGACTTTTACCCATATTAACCATGGGAAAAAAGGTACTGAATTTTATTTCTAGAAAGTGAAAGTAAATGATAGAACCACTTAATAAAAATTTAAGTCTCATATACAAAAGAGTATCATTAATTTTATTTCTAAAATCAATGCCAATGTTTCTCTTTCTCAAAAACTACTTGTGTACCTGTTTCTTAAACTCAAATGCCTCTCAGTTCTGGAGTTTTAAAATCAGGTGTTTTTGTCATAGTTGTCTATCTCAATTAACAACAACAACAACAACAAAAAAAAAAAACAACACAAAGCAAAAGTCTTCACATTTCCATTTCCATGACTTCACTCTTCCATTTTGTGTTCAGTGGTGGCAGCAGCAAAAAAAAAAAAAAAAAAAAAGAAAGAAAAGAAAAACTAGAAAATTTATACAACAGCCATAGAAGAAGGCATTGCAATATTGCACCAACATCCTAAGATCTGGCAAGTTTTGCCAGTGTAGAACTAACTTGTCTGTATCAGATATAGACTCTACTCAGGAGAAAATGGTATCAATTTGAATGATCCACTCCCCAGTTATTCTTGCTTAATTTTGTCAACTATGTGTTTTTCCTTCGAGTTTCAAGAATTGAAAGGTGCGCGGCTAATCCTAAAACACTTATCATAAATGCTTTTAAACAGTTATTCCTGAACCATTCTGAACTTTGAGGTTCCCATCCTTCATGCTAGTAGCTTTCAGTAAATAAAACAAAGGCTGAGGGCTTACATCCCCAGTGCGACTAAGTATTTTGTACTAAATAAACAAGTAGATATGACCAGTAAGATTATAATTCTGTTTCTTACCTCTAAAGTCAAAAATGAGCTCAAATTTTCCACGAGTTGCTACTTTCCATTCAATAACAGATGCAGCAGCCTTACTGAATGTAAAGAATGGGAGTTGCACTTACTTTTAAGGGGCCTTTATTTAGGAGTCTGGTATTACCTAAATTCTCTTTAAAAGTGCTTGCACGCTGCAGGGCCAGGGCTGCGTATACCAGTCCGATTCTCACTAAAAACAGGGTAACGTTAAACAGACTGCAAAGAAAAACATTTTCAAAAAGAAGACATACATTGATAAGGAACACTAATGTTTACTTGTGAAAATAAAATATAAAATGTTAGTTTTCAGAAATCCATACGTGTTTCAGGAATACAAGGAGCTCAGATATTACTGAATCAGTATGGACTGAAGATAGGCTACTTTGATACCAAATGAGGACTCCAGTTATTTTAACTTTCTAAAAATGTTAATACATGAAAAGACGTTACATCTAAAATTCAACAAGTATGGCAAACTGTGTGTGCAAGTGCACTAGCTTAAAAATATAGAATCCTAACCACGCATAAAAGGAGATGTGCCTTATATGTTCATAAGATGTATGCAAGTATGGATATGCTTTCACTAACACAATGCAGATAAGAGAAGGCAGCTTAGAAATAGTGTTTTGAATATAAAAAAGTTACTTTTGTAGAAAATTTATATTTTTGCATTTTCAGCAAAAAGCCATGCAAAAAGGTCAAGAGTTTTAACCTTAAATAATAAAACCAAAAGGTCTAACAGACTGTAATACACTGAAATAAACGTTTCAAAAAGACTTCAGGTTGAGATAGGAACCAAAATTACACCCAGTGACACTTATCAGGTCTTCTCTTAGAAGATGCAGGACTCCTACGCTGACATCTGAAAGAAATGTTTTAAAGCATAAAATCAACTTCCCAGATAAGTGGATCACTCTATTCAACTGCTTCTGGAAGTAGTTTCAAGAGCTAGCGCTTAGAATGAACTTATTGCATGAGTTTGAGGCCACTGAAAAGAAAAATAAAAGGATGCTAGCACAGAATGAAACATTTTTTACGCTATTAGACCAATGGCTTCGATAGTAAAACTGGTGAGGTTTTTCTTTATGTTTTTTTTTAATTAACTACTTTGTCACAAACGAATTTTGTGTTTGGCTTTTTTGAAAGGGAGAAAGACGTCACTAGTTGCAGCGTCTGACCTCGTCCAGTATGTACTCCGGGAAATGCAGGTTGCACACCTGTAAACCATCCAGCTTGCAGGGCATCCGTGGGTACTCATCTTCCTTCCACTTGTTCTCTTCCGGGTCAAAAGTAAGAATGGAATCGCTGTAATGACCGTTGTAGCAAAGGCCTCCAAGAACCATTATCTGTTTGTCCAGCACAGTCACACCATGGCCACTTCTGCCAATTGGCATGGATGCTAAGATGGTCCACTGATCAGTCTCCGGGTTGTACACTTCTGTGGAAGGGCATCCCTGAGATTCAAAAGAGGCCCTCAAGATCACACAGACGCCACCGAAGACATAAAGCTTGCCGTTGTAAGAGATCATCTTGTGAAAGCATCTTGCGTAATTCATCTTGCTCTTATTCTCCCAACAGTTGGTAACCACTTGCGTTCTTCTGGTCCGCTGTTCTATGGTCCCTTCTTTACTGGGGTCAAACACGCACACTTGTTTGGAGGTGGAAGATGAGGTGATCCCACCGGTGATGAACAACTTGTTATTGAGCACTGTCCCTTCATGTCCATATTTGTTAACGGGATAAGGATCCACGAATTCCCATTTATCATTGGTGATGTCATATCTCTCAGTTGAATAGAAGGTCTCATCTCTGGTTCTGCCTGCCACGGCATAAATAAACTTGCCAATAACACCAACTGCGAACTCTGAACGTGGCACTGACATGTCTGCCATCCGGAGCCAAGAGTTCTGCCTTGGGTCATACCTGAACACTTTGGAAGAAGCATGGAATTCACCATCTGGGCCCAGTTCTTCACCACCCAACAGGAACACAAAGTTGTTGACGATAGCAAGGCAGTCCGGGCGCAGTGGAACCTGTGGGCCCTCCAGTTCCCACCAGACTCTTGGTTTCTTTAACAGGAGGATTTTACTGTTAACCATGCTATGTCCAATCATTCCTCGGAATACTGTAGTCTGGGGTTTGGCAGAGCGGATGCGGCTTGACTTCATGTCCAACAGAGGCTGCTGGTGAACATTCTGAAAGTAATTCAATGCTTGGTCAACTTCATAGCGCAGCTGTCGGGAGTATCTATAAAATTCGGATGTCTTAACCTAAGAATACAAGTAAGAGAATTTAACCAAAAGAAAGAACATCAATGGCAAACAAAATATCAAAGCCAACTAAGATGATTAGTATGTGATTCCAGACTATCCTAAAACTGCTTTTCCTGTTACAATCACAGACTTTCTTTTTATTTTTTTATTTATTTATTTATTTTTTTATTTTTTTTTAGACTTTTTTTTAGACTTTCTTTTTAAACAAAGCTTTTATCCTATTTGTTTTTATAATAATCTATGCACATCCCCAAGCCTTTTAAAGTAAACAAGCTATTTTCAAGGCACAAGCTAAATTCTTCTAACAAAATGTACTAATCATCTATTCTAGGCCAGGCCCTGGGATACAAGTGGTGTCTGTGAGGGCAGAGGTTTCACAGTAGAGGAAATCACAGCCATTGTTGTCTTAACCAAGAGGAACAATGTTAAGACCAACCATGACTGAATAACTTGGGCAATCAAGTTAGTGAGTTAGTAAAAACTTAAACGTATACAAAATTCTCTGTAGGTTTTTGACAGAAAGATTTGGTCTGATTGCATCAACTCCTAAAACCATAAGCCGGTTGGCAAGGTCCAATTTTTTCCTTTTTGTTTTTGGAGCTGGAACTACCTCATTGTGATGACTTTTTTTTTAAACCAAGATCTTATGAAGCACTTTTAAGTATTGTGCTAAGTTATATAGGGAAATAAAAATCTTAAGTATGAGACTGGGTCTATTTCCTCAAAGAACTTTGAATATGTTTGGGGAAATGAAAACAGATACAGATTGGCCAACAAGTAAATGAGGCCGTTGCCAATTGGGAAAAAGAGTGTATAGCACATCTGTGAGTGCCGCAGGACTGAAGATGTGGCACATACCACACTGGCCCCAAATGCTCACGGACTCCCTTGGAGAAGAGGCAGGGGGGCTGGACAAGCACGAAGAAAAAGCCTGGATCATAATGTCAAGGATGAGATGAGAGTCTTCTATTTCGGCGAGAAAATCTGACATTGAGAGAGAAGATGGGCAGAGGCACATGACTGATGTGAAGCAGCAACAGGGTGCAAAAGTGAGGACCCGAATTGATCTGAGGATTTAGACTTGAGGTGCTCTGGAGAGTGGTATGGTTAAGGGACACTGGAGAGGCATGCCACTTCACTGGGGATCAATCTGAACTGCTGAGAGGATGCTGAGGTGGAAATGTCTCAGAGCCTGTGGGAAATCTGGGGTGACTGCTTGGGAGGGAGCCGACACCAGGCATATATATTCAGGAGCTCCCTCTTTCTTTCCTCTCCTCTTTTTCCTCCCTCCTTCCTATCTTTCTCATTTACTTCCCACCTTGGTCCAAAAATAAAGTCTGAAACAGAAAGTACCACAAATATGTTTTAAGTATTTTGCTAAGTGTACTTCAATATAACTGGCTTCCTTTGTAATCCAAAGCATTTAACTTGATTTAAAAATCATTATTCTGAGAAGGGGTCCTTTCGTGGGTTTCACAGGGCTACCACAAGGGTAAAGGGCACAAAAAAGTTTGAGAATTCCTTGTCTGACTACATACAAGAGAAAAAAAACAGGTAGCAATACTGCACTGGGGCTTTACGTGTCATATCTCAAGTTAAGTTATTTCTCCCACCAGAGAGTAATAATCATCCCTGTTTTCCTGATGAAACCACCGAGGCAGAGAACCTTAAGTGACCGGCCCCAACTGTTCACGTGACTCACACTGGCAAAACTGGGATCCAAACCTTGAACAGGACAGTCTTGCTCCAAAGCTCAATCAATTTCTAGAAGGGGACAGCAGAGCTTCCACTACTCTTTAGGAAACTTTCTAGATGACAAACTCATTTATTAAAGCACACAACATGTTCAATGAATTAGTCTAATGACCCTTCTCAAAGAAAAGATAGTATAAGGACTCTTGAAACAAAGATTCAATCATGTGGATCACAATGACTGGGCATCCAACCCCAATCTTCCTAGCAAAACAGCAAGTGTGGAAGAGATCATATAATGAATAATGGTCAAGAAGTAATTTCAATAAAGAGACTAATAATAAATTTAAAAATCTAAGATCTGAAGTCTCACCCTCGACTACTCTTACTTCACATGAACAAATGAAATGAAGTGAGCTTTGATCTCTTATGATAAACAATGGAAACCTGTACAGCCATCAGCACTGAGTACGTACTGACACAGAATGATGTGCACAATATATTCAGTTTTTAAAAACCAACAAAAACAGGGTAGCCCTGGTGGCTCAGCAGTTTAGCACCACCTATGGCCCAGGGTGCAATCCTGGAGACCCAGGATCGAGTCCCACGTCGGGCTCCCTGCATGGAGCCTGCTTCTCCCTCTGCCTGTGTCTCTGCCTCTCTCTCTGTGTCTCTCATGAATAAATAAATGAAATCTTAAAAAACAAGCCAACAAATACACTGGTATCCCAATTTAAAAAGATTTTGTGTATGAATGCCTGCATTAATAGTGATTATCTCTGAAACTTCACAAACATCTTTGCATTCTTTTTTGTGTATCGTATTTATAAACAAAAAGTCTTGCCATTTCAAAAGTGGGTCTCTCAAAGTCATCAAAAATGTATTTGCTGGGATCCCTGGGTGGCGCAGTGGTTTGGCGCCTGCCTTTGGCACAGGGCGCGATCCTGGAGACCTGGGATCGAATCCCACGTCGGGCTCCCAGTGCATGGAGCCTGCTTCTCCCTCTGCCTATGTCTCTGCCTCTCTCTCTCTGTGACTATCATAAATAAATAAAAATTTTAAAAAATGTATTTGCTTAGTAAAAATGAGCATCTTTTCATTTTCCATTCATTTCTTCTATGAATTGCCTAATGGTGTGCCTCACCCATTTTCCTCATCTTTTTATCTGCAAGAGCTAAACAGCAATACCCTGGAAATCAACAAGAAACATAAACCTCAAATTAAATATTTAAGTGCCTACTGTGCACAGCCAGTGGCCTGAGAGCTACACGGGTTTTGAAGTAACAGAATCCTGTCCAGCACTGTAATTAAGCACCACATCAAGCAGCCCAGTGTGGCAATTAAGAATCCAATTTAGAAAATATCTGACTTTGGCACTCACAAGTTGTGGGATCTTGGGCAAGTAACTCAACATCCTTATACCCATTTCCTCATCTGTATTACTGGGAAAACAATAATAGCACCTATGCCTCATAACCCTAAGGTAGGAGACAAGCAAGATAATCTATGTGAAAAGGACAATATGGTGCCTGTCACATGGCAGTATACAACAAATAACAGCTATTATGAGCTACTATTACTGACCAGTGGACATCTGTGGAATGTCAGTCAGCTTAAGTCAATGCATTTGATGATGTGTTTTTGGTCTGTGTAAAAATTCAGCCTTTCAGAAATGAGAGGAAAAATGAGAGAAAACTTACTCTGGACCTAATCCTGCCCAATAAAACATGATCGGTAAGATGCAAGGAGGAGGAAGCTTTACAGAAAGCAGCCATGTCATTTGGAGATTGAGAAAGGAAGGGGAATGCTGCACATATTGGATAGGCAGATTTCAAGTTTTTTAAAGGAAAATTAGGATCAATTCCAAGATCGGAAACTGTGTAAAGAAGCTCAAGAAGGCTTGGAGGCTCTCAAAAGCATAATGCTGACTGCATAATTGCAAAACACACTGATGAGGGGAAGAAAAGGGGAAAGTATCTAAAAAATCTGATGTGCTGCACAGAGAGCTTTCTGGAATTCAGATGTTAAAAAACCACTTACGACAGATGGTAAAAAAAAAAAAAACAGGCACATAAAATAAGTATTACAAAGGGTGAAACGGAGCTTTAAAAATACCGTGAACAAGGCTAAAGCCTCAGGATGAACTGTGACTTAACAAAGTGCCAGATAATGAACAAATGGTGTCTTAGAGGTTAAAGTGAAAAAGAGTAGAGGCAAAAGTAAAGCCCCTCCTGGATGGGGTGGTTAATGTAATATTAACAAAGACCAATAGCCTTCTATTTTATTTCCATTCTTGGCTAAGAATGTTTTATTCTTTCTAATCTAAAGATCAAACACAATGACAAGAAGAAACTTAAATCCAAGATGGCTGAGGAAAAAGAAAAGAAAAACTAGATAGATATTCTCACCAAGTTAGTCATTTGATCTCAAAATCACATCCTGGAATCCTGAGAGGCTTCACAGATAAAGCTGCTTAATTGTTTTCTGTAATCTGTGTGGAATCATGAAGAATGGGAAAGTACTATAAATCAGACTTCCAAACTACAGACTGGTTAGCCTGAGGCTGATCCTGGATTGTTAAAACAAAAACAAAAACAAAAACAAAAAACATGCCAGTTGCGATAAGAGCACTACACGCTGGGAGGCAGCATGACTCACCCAGCAATGGCAAGACTTGACCATTTCCAGTGTAATGTTTGAGGATGTAACAGAACTGGTAGAGAATGAGAGAACCTATGACTTTGGCAAAGTAATTAACAAATCTAATCATAAAGAGAAACACCAGGGACCCACGAACCACCTGAAACTGCAGCAATAATTGTTTTAATGCATCCGGGGGTGGGGGTGGGGGGGTAAGGTGAGACGATGAGAAGTCCACAGCTTTTATCAAATGCTCCAGGGATCTGTGAACTCCAAATGTAAAGCTACAACTGACTATCCTCAACACGAACTAACAATGTAATATGGCAGAGTAACAACGTGGACTGAATTAAACTAGACAATCCCACCCTCTCCATTTGGTGAAACCACAGCTAAGAGGGCTGAGTTCCATTGCTACAAATTAGATATCACTAAGTGGACCACATCCCAAAGACAATAGAGGGATCCAAACCATAGGAAAAATGGTAAAACTGATGAGGAATGTTCAAATTCAAGAGAAGACTCTGGAGAAAGATAGCAACTGTTTTTAGGACCAGTAAGTGGAAGAAGGAAGATCTTCGGCTGGTCTACAATCTTTACCATATGCAGTCATTAAAAAGAATGAGGCTAATCCACATGCACTAACACAGATGTTCAAAATGTCAAATGATAAAAACTGCCTAAGAGTATATATAATATTCTCAAAAAGTAAAAATGGACTGTTTTATACAGTTGGCAGTATATTCAGAGGAAAACATATGTCTACCCGTACAACAGTTACCAGTGAGCTTTTGGGGGACTTGCCCCCTTTCAGGTTCTATATAGGTCTGTATTTGGCTTTTTTTACAAGGACTATAGTAAGAAGGGTATGGATACATATTTTCCCCAAGTCAGGACTGTCTATCTCTGGAGCCAGTGAGCAATCTTGCCAGTGGAGGTAATCCAAGTGTGACTGTGGATCAGGAGCACAGGAGAGGGGTTCTGGCATCACGTGAGGACGAGGCATAATGGCCTGTGACAGCCTTCCACCTTCCAAACCCAGGCTCTTACAGATCCCATCAAATTGAGTCAGCTTAACTGCTTCTTACAGTGATTTTCCTGTCTCTCATTTTCTATCCAATCTTCAGGTTCCTTTTTTCTCATCTCCATTCATTCAACTGTGTTCCTTAGAAACTCGAGTTCCAAAGTTTAAAAAGTTACTTCAACTCTGTTAAAATCCACATAACAGCTACCTATCTTTATCCAGCATATTCTACCTGTAGGCCCTCAATAATGAAAGTTGTGCCTTTGAGATAATCGATTATACAGTAAAACGTCTTCTAACCAAAGAACTTTAGCTCCTAACCCCTGCCACAGCTAGAAGTTCTAGATCTACCTTGTCCTTTTCCCAGAGCTACAATTTTCCTCTAAAACCACACAATATCAATAAGCATAATTAGTTTCTTCTTTCATGATAGAAATGGGGAATTAATGCCTCTTTGATAATCCTGGACAAAGTAATTACAGATATACTCTGCTTTAAAACAAAAAGCATAGGGCTAAAACCTATGTGAATGGAGTCATTTAAATGCATTAACAAAGGGAGCTATCAAAAGAGAAACATGTGGCTCATCTTTTTGTAGAGAGAGCATTTCTCCCAACATTCACTCCTCACATAACAGATTATCTATAGATCAGGTGTTTCCAAAGGCAAGATATGGAGAAAAATGACATTTCTTTCACGTTCTAAAGAACTACTTTCCTTATCCTTTCATAGGATTAAAAAAGCTGTCTTGTTTTAACACTTAGAATATATTATCACTTTTCTTACTTCAATACTTAAAAATCATATTACAAAAAAGTTACCTCTTAAAAACAGTGATCTGAAAATCTTAAATTGGCCATTTCTTCCTATGATTTTCTTTTAATTTAATGTAATTGTGTGTATGCATATAAAGGAGAAAATGTGAGAAATTATTAATTTTGAATGTGGTTCCTGTACATATATAGTAAGTTGAAGAAATAATAGCTAGCCATTACCACTGGGCAAAAATTCCATGTTTTTCCCTCTGCTGTCAAAACGTTACATAATCCATTAAAATTTTAACTTTTAAAGGTAATTTGTATATACCACTCTTAATTTTGACAATTAAAACATAAACAGCAATGTATCTAAAACAGGCATTTTCACAGAGCTTATTACCCTTATTTGATTAAAAATCTGCAACTTAAAAAAGCTACTAAAACTGGCTGCAGTCTAGGGTGCCTGGCTGGTTCAGCCAGTAGAGCATGTGACTCTTGATCTCGGGGTTGTAAGTTTGAGCCTCATGCTGAGTGCAGAAATTACTGAAAAATAAAATTAAAAAAAATAAATGGCTACTATCTAAACTTCTTTTAGGTCTTTAGCCAGCCAATTTCAGATATTATCTATTTCACCTTTGGAAATGTATTTTAAATGCCCAGTATAAACTAAAAACCAAAAACAACCCTTGTCTTTTATTATTCATCAGTGGGGGTGGGAGGTGGCCACTGGTAACTGGAGTAATTCCTTAACTAAAGAACCCAGGTCTTAGGCTTGACATTGTCCCCAAGTCACTGTGTGACTATGGACAAGCCTCTGGTTTCATATTTTCTCCTTATAAAAGGAATCAGCTGGATGAAGACACCTCTGGCCCTTTCTACAACCAAAAAATGCTAACCTAAATTTCAGAATGATGAATATAAGGTGTCTAGTGGAAGGAAGATGGAGTGCTGGCTATCAGTTTTATCATTCCCTCTCCATGATCCAATCTGTTCAAAAGAAATATCCAGAAACAAAGCAGTTACTAAAACAAATTATACCCTTGGGAACCAAAGCTACATTTAGTATTATTTTGATATTCAGCAAAATGTGGAGCAGTCTTTATGTACTGTATTACAAAAGCATCCATCCTGGTATGAGAAGTCTATTTATAAAATCATGCTCAGAACTGAAGCTTCTACTCATTTATGTTACAATCAGCACAAAAAAGCTAGGTGCAAAATACCTTTAATTAATCCCTTTGTCCTGAAAAACCAAGTTAATGACCAAGGATAAGGCTATAAAAAAAATCAGTTCCTGCCAAGCACAAATCCTCTAATACTGTAATTGCAGTCAAATACCAAACAGTAAAGACAAATTTTAATAAGGATTTACCTATCCTCTCTCCTTCAAGCAGGCAACAGTCTAAATTACCGAAAAGAACTTCAGAAGTAACCAGTATAAATGGGGATGAGGTAGACCCTCATTAAGATAATACTCTATCTGAGTTTCAGCACAATTTGGTTAGCTCTATCCCTTCAACTTCTCTAGAGTGAAAAATATGTAGTTCAAAAATAAGTATGCTCAGAAAGTCTAATTTCCTTCCAATTTCAGTGCAATGGTCAGAGAACACCACTAGAAATTAAGCAAGTGTGCGTGCACAAGCCTAAAAGGTAGAAAATGATGTGATTTCTAAAAAGCCGCTTAAGACCATATTATCTGATTATAGTAATATTTAGATAGCACTACATTCTAGAATTTTTCCTATTTATGGAAATACTCTCAATTATGTAAATATTTTAAAACAGAAATAAAGCCAAAAAGTTTTAATCCTAAAACTAACTTCTGAATGATCAAGGCTTACCTATGACACATGAAACATTTTCTAAGTAAATATTAAATTTGAGAATTAAAACTTTAAAGCCTAAAATCTCAGTATTTGCCCTTGTTCCTTTCCTGCTCCTAACCTTGTCTCCATTTTCTGACATCTCTGATCTTGTTTGATGTCTGCTTATCATTTGGTTTCTCCTTCGTTCATTAAAAAAAATTTTCTCCTTTTACAAGTCAATATAGCTATTTGCACTCCATCTCTTCCTTCACTTTTACTTCATGGTTAATTTCCAATTCTAGGCTTTTCATTTCTCATTTATTTTATTTAAGAGAAAAATCAGCAAGACTGAATTTGTAAACTCTCATTTTCAGTAGGTTCCTGCCTGCTTTATACACCTCGTACCACACTCTCCCAGGGGATCTAACACCAGTCAACACCCTGAATTACTGCACCCTCCAGGAACCTGCAATGAACCCAAGTTCAAAAGCAGAAAACAAGAGCACTCTGCTTCTGTATGTAGAAGATAGAAGACTTGAAGAGAAAGACACTTTGAGTGCTTTTTAAAGAACTGTGCATGTGTTAATTACAATCATACAAGTCCACAGGGCTGGGGAGGAGGTTGGCAAAAAGCAGATGGATGCAGAAAAAGACACTAAGTGAAATGCAAAAGTCCGCTTAACCTATTGACCTAGTTTCTACCCGAAAAACTGCTCATCTCTGTGCTTTCGCTCCAAGGGGCAAGTGAGCTGATTGTTAATTTAAGCAATTTCAAGTTTACAGCTGGTTAAGTACTATTTAATATATGAAGGGAATTTTAAACTTTTTCAAAAACTCAAACTTATTAGGAACTCTAAATTTCACATTTGAAATCTAGGTTACTGGTTTAGTAAAAATTTTGTATCATCAAACACAGCACTGCTTGTTTCTCATGTACTTCTGTGAGGGCTAGAAGCAAATCTTTTTTCCTCTACATTTGTCTGGCTGTAGTTGAAGTCACTAGAAATAAATTTTTTGAGTTTTCCACTAAACTGTGGTACACTACAGGTAATAATGGTCTGGTTGCTGGACAGAAATTTTGGCTCACTCAACTGCTAGATTAGTCAAAACATGTCACAGTAAAGGAATTCTGGAGGGTATATGGCACCTACACTTTACATAAATGTGTCCTTACCCATATGATATTGCTCATTACAAGTGGTCTGTACCTCAATTAACCTGGATATCACATCATCCGAGCATGACATTAAGGATAATCAATGCCCTCAAGTCCACTGTTAATGCTATCTAAATCAACTATGCTAACAGAGAAAATATTTGGAAGTTTATCAGTGTTTTGTGAAGACCAGTTCTGAGAGCTACTAATGTTGTTAAGTATCCAAGGTATACTTGGACACTTAAATTCGTAATCCTTGAATTCTTTCCATTTCAAGGTGAGCATGACACATTATCCCCATTTTAACGTGTAGCTTTTAAAGCCACAAATTCTGCACCTTAAGTAAAATAAAAAACCTTTTTAAAAAAAGTACTAGTAAGTTCTTCTGAAGCTTTTTAAATTCTGATCCTAGGATCAATTTCTACTAATAAGAAAGCTGTCTTTTTTTTCAGCAGACTATCAATATTATCTCAAAGTTGTAAATATAAAAAGTTTTCATAAAACGCAGATATGGTTTGTTAAATCCAAATATATTCTCAGTAAAAGAGAACTTTTTTCTAACTAAAACATTAGCTTTGTTCTTTAAAAGTTACATAAATCCAAGTTTGGGGGAATATGATGAATTACATTTATTACATGAAGAAAAAAGCACATTAGGGAGTCTGAATATCAGGAGGTAGTTTATAAAACATTAGGAATAAAGCAGAATACATGTTTATATTCTGCTCCTTTACTAAACAGCCAATGAAAAATCAACCGTAAAAGCCTAATTATAAGCTGAACAAATGTGTTTTTAATCTTTACAGGACTGAGAGTTTCTTTCCTTTTGAAAAATTGGAAGATATTATGATTAATATAATTTCTAAGGGAATCATTGGCATGCTCTTACCTTATACATATTTATGATACTAAAGATTCCCTGGGTTCAAAAATATTAAAGTGTCACTGTACTAGAGAATCAACATACAGGTATTTTAATGAATAATTTAACAATTTTGCTACAAAAAAGTATAATACGTATTTTGCCAAATTTACTTCATAAAATGTTTTTAATAAAGCAGTAATTGTTTTTTAAAAACCAAAAGACCACAGAAAGCAAGGTTTAAACTATTTAAATCTTCACATCACTGAAATTAAAGGGACAAATGTCAGGCATTATCTCTGTTAACAGATGCAAAAAGACCCTCAGAGCTAGGGGAAAAAAAACATGCCAAAGACATGTGTGTAAGTAAAAACTGAAAATGAAGTCTAGATTTAAAACTGGGAATCCACTATAGACAAAAGGAATCATGAGAACTCTTCAACAGCTAGTATTAAAAGGAGATACTTAAATTTCTTTTCAGCTTTCTTTGATTATACATTGAAATCCCAGAATCATGCTTGCACATATGAAAGTTTTCCTACACCTTGTACCTTTTTTCAGTACCATTAAATGTCTCAGGCTATTTTATTCACACAAACACACTGGGACTTTCCTGACTCTATATTCAACAACTTCAAAATGACCCAAGCTGGGCCACAGGGTAAGTGTTAGCTTCTGCCCCTCAGGGTCCTGTCTCTCCCTGCTCTAGTGGCTGTGAATAGGAAGCCCCTGAACTGGGAAGCAAGCAGACCTGCGTTCCATTCGGAGCAGTGCCACCTATTCTGGGATAAGATTCCTAACCTTTCTGAGCCCGTTTTCATATCTATAAAATGGAGATAACCTACAGAATCTACCTATGTGTAGAGCACTCGATGCACAACGTGACATATATAAGGTGTTCACTTAAGTAGATTCACTGCTTCTAACAAACTCTGGTAAGGAAATCTGGAAGTCTTGATCTCTTGGTGATGGTCACATAGAGTACTCAGTACAAAAGTTAAGATCGTCTGTTTTCAGCTGGGGAGAAAAGTAGAAGACAATGGGGAAAGATATTGCAGAAGAATAAACCCAAGCATTTCAGCATAGCTAGAAGGCATGGTTCAGGTCCCTGCGATGAAGGAGGGCTATTCCTTGGAGGAGAAGCAGAATGCCCCATTCCCTATGAAGCCTCTGCTCAGATCTGTTGATAACTACCAAAGGAAAAATTAAAGTCTCCACAGGCTTATTTCACCAAGCTTTGTTCACTTGCTTTTTATTTTCCTGATGCCAGGGTTAAGGATTCTGACAGAGATGCTATACTCAAGTTAACTTCATCAGTCATTCTATGGAACAGTTAGGTAGGTAGGTAAGTTCATTTAACACTAAACTGCAGAGAACATCTCAAATGGCTGAGAAACCAGGAGAAGGGTTTAATATGTGAGAAAGGCTGTTTACTGCACACATATTTAGAGAGTTTCTAATGAACAACTCACTCCTTGAACTTCTAGAGCAGCGCTGTGCAACAGAAATATGAAGAGCCACAAATGTGAGCCAATGATCAATTTTACACTTTCTGGTAGCCACATTTAAAGTAGTAAAAATGGTGAAGTTGATTTTAATAATGTATTTTATTTAACCCAGTATACCCAAAATATCATTTCAAACTATAATCAATATAAAAATGAGTAACGAGGATATTTACACCTTTTTTGTCATCCTAATTTTTTAAATCTTAATTCAGACTTGCCACATTTCAAGTATTCAATAGCCACAAGCAGTAACCGTATTGAACAGCACAGCTCTAGGATCACAGATATACACTAATTTTTTTATTAGAATGAGTAATCTTTTATTCTTGACTTCAGCTAGTTTTAATCCCATTTAATTGAATGGAAAGACTCAGTTTTTTTTGTAAGGAGGTAAATTTTAAGAATCTAAAAGAAATCTAACAATACTGTGAATAAAATTCTTGATTATCTTTGTCATAGGATTGGGCTACATAGCCTAATGAAAAAAATGGTAAATTCTAAGTTTGATCAGAGTTGATAAGTGCCAAAATGTCTTTGGCATTACAACATTTTCCTATAACTGTTCCTGAAGAAACACAATGCTGAAAAGTAGGTGTTGTTAACAGGACACGTAAGGAAAAGAGGAACTAAGTTAACACCAACACAAGGAAATAATCTGATAAATCCAGAATGTGGGACACACTAAGACAACCAGTGTTCTGATCTTTCTCACACACACACAAAAAAGCAGGGGACTGTTTTAGATTAAGATTAGACAGAAGTCATAACCAAAAGTAATGCATAAATAATGACTGGATTCTAGGGCATTCTGAGAAATGGGAGAATTCAAATATGGACTAGCTATTAGATGATATTGTTAATTTACCTAGATGGAATGGCATTGAACATGGGTAGGAAAGAGTCCTTATTTGTATAGGAGAGGCATGTTAAATTTTTAGGGATGGAAGTATTATGATGTTTGCAACTTATTTTTGAAGATTCAGCAAAGAAAAACCTAGATAAAGCAAATATGGTAAAATGTTAACAGTTCTTGAATCTAGGTGACAGCTACAGTTATCCACTATACTACTCTTCCAACTTTTTGTGTGCTTGAACATCCTCATCATAAGCAAGAAAAAGGAGAGAAAGTTCTAGAGTCAAAGACATAATAACTCAATATGTGGTATGAACCTTGATTAAATCCTAAAAAAAAAAGCTAAAAAAAAAAAAAGACACTTGGGGGACAAGTGAGAAAAATTAGAAAATGAAGTGGATATCATATGACATTAAGTAATGACTGTTAATTTCAACAATGGTATTATGGTTATGTCGAATTTCCTCACCCTTGGAAAATGAGCTGCTAACTCAAGTAGTTAGGGATGAAGTACCATATGTCCACGACATTCTTTCAAATGGTTTTACATTGCTAAAGCCAATGTGGTAAGATGATAACTCTAGTAACCTATAGTATATGTTTATGGGTGATCATTCCACTATTCTTTCAGACATTTATGTTTAGAAAATCTAATAAGTATTTTTAACAATTTAAAGCTAAAAATAAGTGCCTATCTATATTCCATTTTTCTAAATTTCAGCAAATAGGAAAAAAAAACACAAATCAAAACTGCCTGTAGTTTTCCCCGTGTAAATTCTCTTACTAAAGAGATCAGCCCAGATGTAACATATCTTTATTTCTGTGCCCTTTCTGGCACCATGCATATATAATAGGTATTAAAATGGCTGTGTGTGAGACCTGCAGCATACCAAAGGTAAAGGAAAAATAGATGGGCCCTATTTTCAAGGGAGATCAAAATCGTATGGTACAAAATAGTTCAAATTATTTCCCAACCCAATTTTCCATTTTAGTTTGGTCTATGAAGAGCAGTTCTCAAAAATCTGCCTAACATAGTGTTTCTCAAAATTGAGAAAGCCATACATTCCTCCTAAAACTAATATAACAATATATGTTTAGTTCTACTGGAATTAAAATAAAATAGGAAGCCACAGATTCCTTTGATAAGCATTAATTCTCATACATCGCTAAGACCAGAATCACGGACTACCATTTATCTTACCAGTATTACTAAAATAAAACTAAGAGATTTCCATTATATTATCAAAAACAACGGTTTCTCTGTGGCCAGAGCCTTATTAAGTTTTTCTAAGAAATTAACTCAAGAAGGAAGCCTTAACATTTTTATTCTGAGGAGATACCCAATACCTGGCTAATGGTTAATAACCACCTCCTCTGCTATTATAAGCAAACAAAATCCATCAGAAGGTACAAGTGATGCTTCATATAATTTATAAAACTATCCAATGGTATTAATTTTCATTTCAGACACTGTCACTACTGACCACCTTGAATTGGTAATTAGAATATAAAAAGGCTCTGCACTCAACTGCTAACAATTATCCATCATATTGTCCCACAAAAGGAGAAGTTTTATTTCCTATTTCACCAGTACTTCCATTTAGATTGAAGTTGGAGGGTTTTTGTTTTAGTAGTAGGAAAGCATTTGCATTTAATGTATAAAGATAAAACAGGATTCCCCAAGGAAAGAGAGCAATAAAAACATATAGTAAGGGAAAAAAAATCAAATCAGACAAATGATTTACATAGTTGATGCGGAGCCGATTATCACCCAACAAAAAGTAATTAAGAAATGTATTTTTTAATTTCAATAATTTCTGCCAGATCAAGTACATTCTGAGAATAAAGATAAAATCCTGTAAAATTGGGTTTTCTATTAAAAGTATAAGTTAATGATATTCCATAGCATTTGGGGGGGGGGGTGGAAACATGCCACGCTGCTGAGTGTTATTTTTCAAATGGTGTAAATAACTCCCCCTTTGCAAATATTATATTTTTTATCGCCAGGTGTGGTAACTAAAGCTGAAGAACTATTTAACATGAAGGGTGTCGAACCAAAGATTTAAGTGTGCTTTCTAGAAAGAAGAAATGATGCAAGAGGTAAACAGAGCCCCAGAGGTAACCATGTGATTAGAAACCAATTAAGTTAAGCAATTACTGAAACTGCTTTCTCTCCTTTCAGCACGAAAGGACCACAAGTGAGACTCTGATATAAAAATGAAATATGCTTGCATACAAAAAGGCCAAGGCTGTTTTGGAGAAAGACTATTTTTCAGATAGCAGAACTATTACACGGTAAAATGTGCACAGGGATGTTTCATTGATGTAGACAGAGGATTTATAGTCTATTAGTTAGAAATGCCAAAACAATGGTTTTAGACATAAACGTTTTCATGGTTAAATTCGGTTAGTATTCATAGTGAAAGAGGAGAAAAACAGAACTACTTACGAGTAGGGGAAAAAATCAACTAGGTCAGGGTAGGGGAGAATCACCACTAGAGCCTACTGGCTTTCAAGAGCAATTTTATGTTTACTCACTACAGTTTAGAGGAATACAGAACTGCATTAACGCACATCATTCAAAACTAACGAAACTCCTCTCAATTCTAATTTCAGCATGTATTACTTAAATTAACTTTTAAAAATAGAGCTAGCCTGACCCAGTTCAGATTTAATTACTCTGTGAAAAGAAAGAAAAGTTAAAGCAAACTTGGAATATTTTGAGTTAAATACTTATGTTCCAACTTTAAAAGTATTTTTAAAATAAAACTACTCTACTACCTACCTGGTTCATCTTTCACCCACAAAATGTGTTTCTTAAACCTAAATGCAAAAGCTACAACAAATCAGACTGCTTGTACATAAACTATTACAAATCAGACTGCTTGTACATAAACTATTCTTTTTAACTCCTGACCAAGCCTAGAATCTTACCTTAAAAACATACTGCTTTAACTAAATAAGTCCTATCTACTGCTTTCAAATGCACTGACCTTCTCAAAAACACTGGATGGAGTCATCAAACAAAACCTGATGTTCTGAATGATGGTATCGGTATGTCTCCAGCGTCTTCTATCATGCCGCAGCCAAGACTGCACAGCCTCGTACAGCTCTATCTCTGGGAACCTGCTCAGATGATCATTATCCAAGTAAGACATGAGCTTCTCAAAGCTCAGATAAGACAGGAAGTCAGGCCTGGACATGAGTGGTACAAAGTTGTCTAGCAGAAAGGCGTCCAACTTCTCCCTGACTCCCTCGATGTTAACACCAAAATCATCTAAGAGTCTCATAATTTCTGCACAATTTTCTAAGCAGATTTTCGCTAATAGAAAAGAGCAGCAGAACTTCACCACTTCTATAAGTTGAACATACATGGCAGCCTGAAGGATCTCATGAACAGTATTCATACTCAGTTCTATAGTTCCATAGTACATAAATTGAAGGACGTGGCTGAAACCAGTAGCAGTTAGACCTTTTAAATGAATTTTGTCCTGATCTCGCTCCCTCATGTCTGCAGTAAACATAATTCTGAAGTAATCACTCTGGGTGGCCAAGAGTGCTTTATGGGCCTGGAACTGATGATCTTCAATAACCAGAGTGACATCAAGAAGCAATCCCTCCTCATACAGTGCTCTGAACCCAGCAGAGACACTGGTGTCATGGATGGAGGAACAGAATCCTTCCACGTCCCCTGCCATGAATCACCTGGAAAAAAGGTAATCAAAGAAAACTGTGTTAATCATTTCCATGCATTCTGAAGACATTATTAGTTTAGGAGCTTAAACAATTTTTCATAATTATCTCAATTTCACTGCCTCAGTCTTAAATGTACAAGCCCTTTGGGAGAAGACAACCTAAAGGCTTCCCTTTTTTTGGCTTCCTCACCTGGGGAAAAAAGTCTATTACATACCTATCAAATAATGTAAATTGTTAACTTAACAAACAGTATATGCCCAGCCCATTGGTTTTACACTGTTCACCAAGTATATTTCAATATGTCCCCAAATTATCAACACAAAAAGATTTCTCTGCCAAATGCTGAATTATGAGAAAAAGCAGCAAAAAAGAAATCAAACCAAAAAGCACTGCTGTTGACCTTGAAAAAAACCTAGAAACTTACCCAAAGGAAGTAATAAGATAAATATGCCAAGTTATACATACAAGATTTTTTCTTTCTAGCCTTACTTATAACAGAAAACTGGAAAATATTCAAAAGCCCAACAACAGATTATTAAATAAATACGGTGCTGTTGTCTAATGGATTACTGTAACAACTAAAAACAATGGCAGCAATCTACCTATTCTGACAAAGGATGTCTATTAGGTATTGTTATGTGAAAAAACACTGAAGGAAACTGCAGTTTATTTGGTCTATTTTCCAAAATAAAATATACATATGTATGTTGAGATTTGAAAAAGTCTGGAGGAACATATGCCAAAATGATATCCCTGGGTAGTAAGATTTCAAGAAATTGAGGTTTGCCTTCTCCTTTTTACTTACCTCATTAACCTTATTCTAAAATACAATGATCACACATTGCTTACATATTTAAAATACAAATAATTTTTAAAGGGAATGAAACCATATTTTTTGCATATCAGAGAAATGAAGCCAAGATAGTTAGAATAATTAGATCTCCTAAGCAGAATAAACTAATTCAGTCTATTATACTGTTTATGAAGCAAATTTTCTCCTTTTCACACAACCTCCTTCCCACCCTGTCAGCCAATGGCCATCTATCCTCTCTTCTGCTCAGGGGCCTCCTCCCATCCCAAATTCCCTCCCTACCCTTTCCTCTGTGCCCAGTGGAACCTTGCTTCAGTGTAAACAAACTTCCCTACCAGCTCCTGCTAGTCACCAAATTTTCTCCACAGTCTGATTTAAATACCAAAAAAACCCCTCTTGTACAGATTAAAACCTACCTTCTAAGCCTTCTTGTAGGTGTCTACTGTCCTTTTTCTAAAACATACCCTTTTGCTCAGATAAAAATCCATCTTCTATTCCTCCTTGTCACTTATCAAATACACACATCCTGATCAATCACTCTCTCCTGCAAGTTCACGGACAACTCTGGCCGAAGCTGATGTTCTCCACTTCTTCAATGTTGGATCACTCATGCAAAACCCGAAAAGTCCAATTTCCCTAGCCACCTCAACTCCTACAACCCCCCCCCCCCTTACTCCATTTTAAAACCTTATTCCCATACCTGTTGGATCTCACCACAATCGAAAACCGGTCCCCATCTAAAATCTAAACGGTCAACTTTTCACTCAGGCTTAACCTCCACCTCTCTTTTTACTTGGCCTATCACTTCCAAACTTTACCTCTGTCCTCCAGCTTGGACTTTCTGGCATTAGACCCAATCTCCCCACTCTATTACCAAGGCCGCCTCCTTTACTTGCTGAAAGAGTGCCTCATGTGTGCCAGGCATTATGTTAGGCATGGAAGTATGGGCCTTTTGGGAATCCCCTCTGCACCCTAGGTTTGGCGGAGCCCTCTGATATGACAGTGAAAAGGCAGCTTCCATGGACATGCTAAAAGCACTATTTCTCCACTCTTGTGAGTAGGTGATCACTGTGTTTTTCTATTTTGTCATCAATATGTTATCTGTGAAACCCTATGTTTAATTTTTTGACACATTAACCCATTGATTCAGCAGTTATCTCAGTCTAAAGTCATCTTAACCCACAAAACTTTGTGAATTAGCAAGAAAAAAGTCAGAAAGGATAACATACCAAAATGTTAAAAATGGTTATCTCAGGATGGTAGACTATCAAGCAGTTCTAATTTTTTCCCTTTTGCTAAACTGTGTTTTCTAATCTATCTGCCACAAAAGTGTATTATTGTTTTGAAAGTTCATTTTAAAAATTTTTTTTAAAAGGCGGGGGGGTTGGGGGTGGGTGGCGCCTGAGTGGCTCAGTCAATTAAGAAGCTGTCTTCAGCTCAGGTCATGATCCCAGAGTCCCAGGATCCTGCATCAGGCTTCCTACTCAATGGGAGTCTGCTTCTCCCTCTCCCTCTGCTCCTCCCCTGCTCATGTTCATGCTCTCTCGCTCTCACTCTCTCTCAAATAAATAAAATCTTAAAAAAATAAAAAAATAAAGATTATATCCTAGTCCCTATTTCTCAGAATCCTTCTGCAGCATGACTTACTCCCTTGGTTCAACACTTTCTCAGTTTCATGACACTATTTCCCTGATTTTCTTTCTATTCCTGGGCTACTTATTTCTCAATCTCCTCCCTGGGCTCATTTTTCTTGAATGAACACTGCTGTTCCCCCAGAATTCTGCTCTCAGACCTTCTTTCTTTTCATCTAAACATTGTGTCTCCTTAAATGACTTCTTAAAAACCCATGGGTTCTCCTAATACCTACCTTTACCAATACCTTGACCATCTCTGTCCAAATGGTGAATGGTCCACTAGATATTTCTTCTGGGTAACTGGGATCTCAAAATCATCATGCCTAAAAATAGTCATAATTCTACTCTCTCCCAATCGGTTCTTGCTTCTGTATTTCCCATCTTACCAAGAGGCATTCTAAGTGCCTCTTGTCCCAGTTTGTCCCTAACTTACCTTTCAGTCTTAATGATTAAACGACATAATATGTTCACTTACCTAAAACAGCAAGTATGCACAAGGTGAAATTATTATCAAGTTTATTAGTACTCCATTAATCCAAAAGCTATACTTTCATTTTGGAAAGGCAGAACACAAGAGGGCTGTTTATCATTTGGAAAAGAGATATAAGATATCTTAGACACTGTAAGCAGAACAACTTTACTAATACATTCAAGATTAAAGTAAGCTACTAGGGTTTTTCTTTCCCCCATGTTATTTTTAGAGGTAAAATTAGAATTAGAGCTTTGAATTTTCTAAGTGATATGAGGCATATACACACAACTGCATACTGGGAAGAAAAGGAACATCACACAGTGTGGTATCTGAATAATCGAACATTATGGTTAATAGAGGACTATCCACATCACACTAATGATCAATTTTCAAAATAACTGGAATTAAAAAACAGTAAATTAAAACAGATGAAATATCTGATATTTCATTATCTTTCTCAGGATCACTATGGACACCAATTATCACTCTGACTTGTCAAGATATTGGTCACATTTAATGAAGATTTAGTAATAGAAGATTGGACATCGGCATTCATATACTGAGAGTAGATTGCTTTGTGTTTTATTAATCTGTTATTTTGATAAAAATAACCTAAAATACCATATATTTCACTTCCTGTCAAAGTTAACCCTCTCAGGACACCTGGGTGGCTCAATTGATTAAGCGTATGCTTTCGGCTCAGGTCACAATCCCAGGGTCCTGGGCTCCATACTGGGCTCCCTGCTCAGTGGAGAGTCTGTTTCTCCCTCTCCCTGCTGCTCCCCCAGCTTGTGCACTATCAAATTAATTAATTTAAGTAAGTAAATAATTTTTTAAAAAAAACAAAGTAAACCTATTTAACAGTTATCACTATCTGAAAAGGTCTCAAACAGCTTTTACCTTTCTGAAAAAAGTTGAATCTAAGGAAATTTTTAAAAGGAGATACTATACTGCAATAAACAAAGAGGTGCATATACCTTTTTGGACTTATGTTTTCGTTTTCTTTGGGTGAATAGCGAGAAGTGGAATTACTGGGTCATATGGTAATTTTATTTTTAATTTTTTATGGAACCTCCAGACTCTTCTCACAGTGGCTTTACCAACCTGCAATAGCCAATATATGGAAGCAACTCAAGCGTCTAGCGATTGATGAATTGATAAAGGTCACATGGTGTGACACACACACACACACACACACACTACAGAATATTACTCAGCCATAAAAAAGAATGCAATCTTGCCATTTGCAACAAGATGGATGGACCTAAAAGGTATAATGCTAAGTAAGTCAAAGAAAGACAAATATGATTTCACTCATATGCAGAATTTTAAAAGACAAATGAACAGGAAAAAAAAGAGACAAAAACAGAGTCTTAAATGCAAAGAACTGGTGGTTGCCAGAGGGAAAGTTGGTGGGGAGAATGGGTAAAAAAAAAAAAAGAGGATTAAGAGTACAGGTCTCTCTCTCTCTCTCTCTCTCTCTCTTTTTTTAAGAGTACAGGTCTCTTGAGCACTGAGAAATGTCTAAAATTGCTGAATCATTATATTGTATATCTGAAACTAGTATAAGACTGTATGTTAATTATACTTAAATTTTAAAAGAAGTAAAAATTTAAAAAAATAAAAGAAACTATGCTTTCTGAAATAAATAGATAGTTGGTAGATAGATAGATAGATAGATAGATAGATAGATAGATAGAAAGAAGCAATCTAGGTTCCAGATACTTACTATGGTAAAAACATCACAGGGCACAGAATCAAAGGGGGGGGGCGCGGAGAGGAGAAACTGGAGTCAAAAGACCCTTAAACCATAAAGACAGCACTTGTACTCCTCAGGGCACCCAGCCCACTAAGGGGGACTCCAACCAGGCAGGCTTCCACTCCGTGATCCTGTCTAGTCACATAAGGTCAGAATGGGGTGGGAAACGTGAATCAAGATGAACACTCTCTTGTCAAGAATTTAGAAAAGGGATAAAAGAGACATGCACTGACTGTATGTATGACTGGACCTGGAATATGTCAAGGAGCAGCTGTGGGCACCAACTTCTGCCTGCCACGCAGGCTGAGTTATCAGAGAAAGCCAATGGGCTAAAGAATAAAGCTAAGATGAGAGGATAGGGAGTGCTCCCCAACACCCTCATTTTTCCAGTTGCTAATAGGGCCCACCTCTATTCCTGTTCCCGGGTTCTAAGAGAAATTCTTCTATGCTTAAACTAAATCCCTTCTTACTACCTCGGGTGGGTTTTTCCTTCATATTACCATCAAGGTCCCTAACTAACATGGTTTTAGAACAGAAATTGCTATACTTGAAGTTACTCAAACCTTGGTCTTATCTCTGCATCTGTAAAATCAAGAGCATTTAACATGAGCCACCCAAAATTTTTAGTCATAAAATTCTCACTTATTCTACTATTCTCCTACAGAGGTATAATAATGCACTTACAAAGGCATACGGTTATTTTTCAAGTCTTAGCAATTCATTTGTCAAGTTTACTTGATCTAAATGGACTTCTAAAACTAATTTGTGATAGCTGGGACATATCAGTAACTTCTTTTCTCCATGAAAAAGCTTGGTGCATCTATCAGTAAGACTAACAGCTTTAAAGCAGCAGCAGTATTTTACATTTTAATAGGAAGTATGTGTATAAGCAGAAAATGATGAAATATTCAGTGATTAACTGACCCAAGATTTAATCTCTAAATGAAAGTAGTGAATTAAGAGTACAGGTGTGGAGTTAGAGGCCTATGTTTGAATCTCCGTTCTACCTCTTACCAGCTCTGTGACATAGGGGCAAGCTATTTACCCTCTCTGGGTTCTCATGTCCTTATTTGTAAAAAAAAAAAAAAAAAAAGTGACATCAAAGGGGCACCTGAGTGGCTCAGTTGAACATCTGCCTTTGCTTCAAGTTGTGATCCCAAGGTCATGGGATCGAGTCCTGCAACAGGCTCCCTGCTCCATGGGGAGCCTGCCTATCCCTCTCTCTCTGCCTCTCATGAATAAATAAAATCTTAAAGAAAAAAGTGACAACAATATCAATAGAACCTTCCTCACATAGTGCTGTGAGGATTACATCAGTTAATACACATAAAGACTTAGAACAGTATACAGCCCTTAAGGACACCAAAATGTTAGGGCTTATTATTATACCTCTTCAGTTGGTGCTACTGGAACCAATAAAATAGACCTGACCCTTTAAAAGTCTGGTTGTCTCTGGAAAAACCCTTCTCCCTAGGCACAGTACTTCTTTCAAACCCCAACCTGCCTTATCAGTTAAGTCTCTTAGGACCCAGGCCAACTTAACTTGATAGACACTAGGGTTGATGGGTGAAATTTTTCAAGGTCATACGACTAGTTAAAAATAGAGATAAAACCAGAATCTGATTTGCAAAAAATATAAAGGAATTTGTATTCTGTTGTAAAAAGCAAAACTTTGAAATTAAGAGTGGTTCATTAGTACTTACCACCTGCATGATCTGAAGAGTCTCTTAACTTCCTGACTTCATTTTCCATCCACACATTAGGAATTATCATCACTACCTTATTATTGAGTGGCAGTGGTGATTAAATGAATTCACTTAAATGCCTAGCCCAGAGCAAGGCACTCCACCAGAGGTCACTCAACGTTGGCTCCCATTGTCCAACTCTTGCCTATTGCTCTTTCACCATTCACAAAACCATAGGAACTTGATACCCCTCCAAAATCAATTCTACAGATTCCACACCCTCCTAGAATTCATCACAATGTAAGTTTATGAGAGATCAAGAGATGTACTAGTAGTCCAAACACTGGACCTCATTTTGCAATGCATTTTTTTTCATTTTTTCTCATCACACAAATATAATTTTGTAGCTTGTATGGGCTCTTCAAGTTTTTCTGCCCTAACCTGAGTAGCTAATTTCTACATATGTGCTGTTCAACATACAAGCCACTAGCTACAGGGCTATGGAGCACTTGAAATGTGGCTAGTCCAAATTGACATGTGCTGTAAGTTTAAAATAAATGCCAGATTCTGAAGAGTTAGTACAAAAAAGAAAGTGTAAATTTCATTTACACAAATTTTTGTACTGATCACATGTTGAAATAATATTTTGGATATAATGGGTTAAATAAAATATATTAAAAGTAATCTCAGGCAGCTCCAGTGGCGCAGTGGTTTAGCGCCGCCTGCAGCCCGGCGTGGTCCTGGAGACCTGAGATCGAGTCCCGCATTGGGCTCCCTGCATGGAGCCCGCTTCTCCCTCTGCCTGTGTCTCTGCCTTTGTCTCTGTGTGTGTGTGTGTGTCTCTATGAATAAATAAATAAAATATTTTAAAAAATAAAATAAAAAAATAAAAGTAATCTCATCTGTTTACTTTAAAAAAAAACCACGGCTATAAGAAAATTTTAAATTACATGTCTTATATTCCATTGGACAGCACGGATCTACAATATCAATGCTTAAGGCATCAAACAACCAAACTTACAAATGAACACATGAAACAAAACCAACTTGTTCACAATTCATACCCTGGAAGCTACAAAGAAAAGGAAAAAAAAAGTGAGGCTTAAATTAAAATAAAAAACACAAAACACACATATAAGCAAATAAAAAATATTAAATATTAAAAGGAAAGTAAGAATACAAAAAGTAAAACATAACTTACACATAAGAAATCTCTAAGAATTATAGCAACTTACAGAATAAGTAATTTTAAGAATCACTGTGAAACTAAACTCAAGAACTACATACCTTAAAATAATAAAAACAAACAAACAAACAAACAAAAAAACCCGAGGGGCCCGCGTGGCTCAGTGGTTTAGCGCCGCCTTCAGCCCAGGGCGTGATCCTGGAGACCCACGTGACTCAGTGGTTTAGCGCCGCCTTCGGGCCAGGGCCTCCCACATCGGGTCCCACATCCGGCTCCCTGCATGGAGCCGGCTTCTCCCTCCGCCTGTGTCTCTGCCTCTCTGTGTCTCTCGTGAATAAATAAAATCTATTAAAATAAGTAAATAAACTTAAAAAAACTACATATCAATGAGAGCTGGTTAAAAAAAATCCATTAAGGGGATCTGAGGAGAGAGATTTACTAACATACAAAATGTTCAATGTACAGAAATTCTGTATCCTCACTTTTCAAAAACGGATCATCAGATTAAAGGAAATCATGGTTTATAAACCCATATATATATATATGTGTGTGTGTGTGTGTGTGTGTGTGTATATATATATATACATTCTACACTTAGCCTTCAAATTTTCAAATGGCAGGTTTTATTCAAAAGCGGAACCAGGGCAGCCCGGGTGGCCCAGTGGTTTCGCGCCGCCTTCGGCCCGGGGCGTGATCCTGGAGTCCTGGGATCGAGTCCCGTGTCCGGTTCCCTGCATGGGGCCTGCTTCTCCCTCTGCCTGTGTCTCTGCCTCTCTCCCTGGGTCTCTCATGAATAAATAAAAAATCTAAAAACAAAAAAAAAGCGGAACCAACTTAAACTAAATGACAAGACATACACTACTGGGAAAAAATACTTAAGAGTATTTCATCAACTTGGCACTGATTAAAGAAAAAAAAAAGCCTCATATTTTCGACGCATAATGATTAGTATAGCAATTTCCAAAATGTCGTCTAGGGACAAATGGGGTCCTAGTCCCCTAAAGGACTCTGCCAAAGTCAAAACTATTTTCATAGTAATGATTTTAAAAGTTGGGTTTTTTCGGGCAGCCTGGGTGGCTCAGCGGTTTCGTGCCACCTTCCGCCGCGGGCGTGATCCTGGAGACCTGGGATGGGGTCCCGCGCCCCGCTTCCTGCATGGAGCCTGTTTCTCCCTCTGCCTGCATCTCTGCCTCTCTTTCTCTGTCTCTCTCATGAATAAATAAATAAAATCTTTAAAAAAATAAAAATTAAAGTTGTTTTTTCACTTTCATTCTCTCAGTATTTTCTAGAAGCTAGACGTGCGATATGGTTAACAGAGTAAATGCAGAAGCTGGTAAGAAGCCCATTGTCTTTCATTAAGTCAGACATTAATTAGATCTGCAAAAAGGTAAAAATGATGCCACTCTTCTCACCAAATTTTGTTTGGTTTTGGAAAACATTTAATTTTCGGCAAAAATGCTAATTAGATTTTTTAATTTTCTAGTTTTAACTTAAATTTGGTAAATATAAACAGATACAACCCACATAGCTAGAAGCTCTTTAGGATCTCCAAAATTTTTAATAGTATGAGGTCTTGAGACCAAAAGGTATGATCAAGAGATCAATGCAACACACGCATATACACAAAACATACTTTTCCTACCTCTGCCCTGAAAGACTATTAATGCTATTTATATCACAGAAATTTCTAACAGTTTAAACTCTCTAGTGACCAGTAAAGAAAGAAGTCTAGTGGGGGTAAAATTGGACAGGAAATTAAAGGCAAAGAAATTAAATGCTTCCTTTTCAGTTAGAAGGCTGCCATTCCGATTTGAAGGCAAATTCTAGGCAATAGAAGACATTTCAAAATTAACCTCCATGTTTATGCCATAAGCAATAATTAAATGCTTTCATATTCCTCCCAAAGCTCCTTAAAAATTCATACAAAATCCTAAGTCATTTGGAACAAAAGCTAGATTCTCAGAGCTTGATATACTTTTTTCAATGAAAAATTTAAATCATTTCATACTACCTTTATCCTCAAACCGGTAGCTTACCAAAGTTGATAACTAATGCAGAAAATCCCATAGTTGCACACTGAAAAGAAAATGCAAGGCTTACTACGGATAAAAATAGAATTAATTTCTGAGTCATAAAGTTTCTCACCATTTCTGTAACTTACAAAGAAGAAAATTTAAAGTCTGGGAATCTCAAAGTGGCTAAATTCTCAATCTAAAAGGCAAGAAAAATTTAAAAACAGACTCATTGTATTAGCTCTATCAACAGTCATCTTACTCTTGGATAACACTATTCAAATGGAGAAACAACTCAGTTTAATATGGAAGGAAAGGCTGCATAACTTTAATTTGTTTAATACTGGAAATTCTTTCTTGTCTATCTAAATGTTTTTACAGCTCAGTACCAAATTGTAAATGACTGTTTAACTAAGCTTTTAGGAAGGCTCTGGGTTCTCCAGTCTCAGGTTGGCACCTATTATCCAAATTACTTCACTTTTCAGGTATGTTTAGTATTTAATCATTCTATAATACAAGAAACCTTGTAAGAAAAAAGCCACTCCTGCTTTAATGCTATTTTTTCATCAGGAGATTTTCATTTAATGCTCCTCTGCCTATTCCTCAGTACGAGCAGTAGTAGTCCAAGAGTGATGTCATGGAAAACAGCTTCCCTAGCCTTCAGAGATTGGATCCAGTGAGAATTCTAGGAAAAGCCTCTATTGGGGAATAAAACCCCAAATCTTCTAAGTTATTTCCTAACAATAAATCATCAACATTATAATGTTAACATCCTAGTTCTCTACAAGAATTATAAAAAACTAAATCTTTTGGAAGGTCCTGATGTTCTGATACAGATTTCCTGCAAATCTTTAAGTGATGTACAATCATTAACTAAATTCAATGATTTTATCAGAGACAAAGGAATAAATTTTCTATCTGTTCTTATTTGTTTCAATGATTCAGCCAGATGAGCTTTAAAGGCCTTATATTAAAAACAGAGTATCTTGAGGAAATACCTTGCCTTTTCTAGTTTCTTCCAAAGTAAAAATTTCTATATCTGAAAAGGCCTTCCACCCAGTAGCAGTACAACATATACCTACAACAAAGATGAATCATGAGAGCCCCTCCAATGATTAAGATGGTTAATAATAATGCTCTATTACTCTCCCCCCTTGTTCATCCTGCCCCGATACACTGGCCTCTTTTGCTGTTTCTTGAAAAACAGCCACACGCCCACCTTAAGGCTTCTACACTCACTATTCCCTCTGCCTGGGATGTTCACTAGATTTCCAGATATATAGAGAGCTCCCTCAGGTCTTTATTCCAGTGTCATCTCAGTGAGGCCTTCCCCAAACCCCATCTTTAAAAAAAAAAAAGAAAAGAAAAACCAAAAAATCTCACCCGCCCCCACAATCAGAAATCCTCACTTTCCCTTTCTGCTTTATTTTTCTCCATAGTATATTAAAATAGAGGTAACAGGCTCTTTTACTTATTTAGTTTACTTTTGGGGTTTTTTTTTCTTTTTTCAGTTTTGCTTTGTTGTATCCTTCACAACCTAGAAATAACAGCACTTGGCACATAGTAAGTGCTTAATAAATATTTATTTGTTGGGTAAAGAGATAAATTTAATCCTCATAACTCTCCAAGTTCTGTAACTATCCCTGATTTAAAGATGAGAAGAATCAAAACTCACAGAGGTTAAGAAACTTGCCCAAGGCTATGATTCTTAAGTCATGGTGTTGGGGGTCCGCCCCACTTCAGAGCCTCTGTGTTTAAACAGTGTCCTACAATGCTTCACCAGTGACTTCTTCAATAAAAAACTCCACACCAACTACACCATTCCAGTTAAGGGGAAATATATGCTAATAAATTAATTCAACCCCTCAAATTAAATATTCATTCTCCTCTCAGTTAATATTATTTACTCTTAAAATATTTACAATGTGAAGGGCAAGCTGACAACAGGCCAGCTAATTTTCAGGGCCCAAGCGAAATGAAAATTTGGGCCCCCTTATCCAAAAGAAGGAAAAAATGTCGTTAAAAGTACTAAAATAAAAAGCCTTCTCCTTTCTTCTGAGACTTCTCTTGACTTGTCATGGTGTTTTTTTGTTGTTTAATGCGTTCTAAGTGAAGAAAAATTAAACATTTAAATTAGCATGAATTTTACCATTCACCTTTATATTGAACAATGCCAGTTTTATATGCAATTATACCAACTTCAGGGCTCTTCCGAACACCCACAAAGCCAACCCAGCCCTGGTTCCAAGATTTTAGCCCCAGAGAACCCAAATCAAGGCAGAGAGAAGGTCAAACCTTGAAATTCCCAATAAAGCGGTGATCTGCCAAAATTTTATCTTCAGGACAAATGATAAGTCCAATGCATAAAAGCTAGAACATTAAAATAGGCTCTTCCATTTGCTAATTTAATCCTGCCCGCTTAAATTATTTTGTCTTTTTACACAACACAAAGGCATCCTATACAAAAACAACTGGTATTGGATTATAAAATAAAACATTTCAGAAAAAAATCAGAAAACCATTTGCTGGCTAAAAATAATAATAATATAGTTTAAAAAAATGCTTCTCTTTCACTTTTTGTGAACCATTTTTAAGCCAAACCATACTACATTTTTGATGTACCCAGTAAGAACAATTCCATACTGTTACACATATATATTATAAATTCTGACAAATAATAAATCCAATTTCTCAAACCACAAATATTTACTCCATTATTCCTAAGTTAAATCAGCAAGAGTGCAAATTAACACCCATTCCCACTGAAAAACTGGTTCTAAACACCTACTAAGTGCTGTGACGATTTAAAAAGAGAATTAAATTATATAAACACTATTACATTGTCAAAAAGTTGAAAATTTCTACATTTCTAGATCTTTTAAGAACCACAGACATCTGAATGCATTTGTAAGCTCTTCAAAAACAATTCTCAAATTAGTAGATACTCAGGCATCCTGTTCCCTAGACACGAAAAACAGCATTAAAATTGGAGTATATATCTTAAAAGCATTTTCTAAGACACAATTTAATGAAATCAACAAAAATAAATGTAAATTCGGAAAATATGTAAGACTAAAACACAAGTGTTAAATAAATATTCCGAGTAAGAAAAAGGGCATAAGCGGCCTAGAAAAATGAAAAGCAAAGCAGTAGAGTAACGTTAAATTTGAATTAAAGAATACCGTTATTTAAATAAGCAGTTAGCATTTCGTAGGAAGAAGGCCAAGCAACGTGACTATTATATATTTCTAGTCGATTCACGGCACTGCTTCGCTATTCCGTACTTATTGCTTATACTTATAATACGGGGGGGGGGGGGGGGAGAGGCAGCAACAGTTAGCCACTACAACATTAACCACTCTGGCAAGGGTTACTTAAAAAATTGCTTTGCATTTTTACAACACTTTACAGCTATAGGTTATTTTCACATATATGACCTCATATAGTCCTCGCTACCCTGTGATGTGGCTATTACTGACTAGATTTCATAGATAAGAAACCGAGGTTCGGTAAGCGATTTTCTCAGCGTCACCCAGTCGAACCCAGACCTTCTTATTCCACGTTTTATGCTTCGCATTTCGCATAGTTCTATTTCAGGCATAAACAGAATTTTTAAAGGGAAGGAACGGGTTAGGGAGAAAATAATCATGGTACCTGCAGCTGTGTGCTGCAAAAAATGGCTGAATTATGCTTCTTCCGTTTTTTTTCCCCTCCTTAAAAAAAAATTATATTTCAAACAATTTAAGTAAACTCAAAGACAAATTAGGTCCCGGCGTCTACCAAATGTTTGACTCGGGTCTGAGCAGAAAAGGCTACCGAATCCGTGCCGAGCACGGGGCCGCGGACGAAGCCCGGGCTCCCGCAGGCCGGCGGGCCAGGGGCGGCTACGCACCTCGGGGGTCTGTCCAGCCTCTAGTGGACGGCAGTCTGCATCAGGAAGAAGCGGGCCGGCGGGCCGGGCGGTGGGCGGTCGGGCGCCGGGATGGCACTCGGCAGGCTCCTCGAACCTCTTACAAGGGGCCGCTCCCGGGCCGGGCCGGGGCGCTCAGGCGGGGGGCGAGTCTGCGCGCCTGCGGCCCCCTCGGAACCAGTCCTGGGAAAGAAGACAGCGCTGAGTCGCGAGTCGAGACAGTCGGGCTCGGCGCGAGGCGGCGCGGCGTCGGGGCCGGGCCCGGCCTTGCCAACACCAGGGGCCTCGCGGCGCCCGGCGGGGCTCGGCTGGAGGACCGACGCGGGGCCACAGGCGGGGGAAAGGGCTGGGGGGCCGCGGGCAGCGGCAGAAGCGCCGGCGGTAGCGGCGTCGACGACGGCGTCTCCGGGCTTCTGCCCCGAAGCGCGCCGAGCCTCAGGATCACCCACGCCGGGGGTGGAGGAAGGCGGGAAAGGGGCGGGCAAGGGGCGGAGCGTGCGGGGCCACGAGCCAGGGGCCGCTCCGGGCCGCGCGCCCCCTGCGGGCCGCAGGAGCCGCCCGGGGCCGGCCCAGGGAGGCGGGGCCCGCCGGCAGGGGGCCCCATGCGGCGTCGTCGCAACGCGGAAGCCTGCCACGCGGGTAGGGAGGTCGAAGGGTGGGAAGGCGAGAGTTGGAAAGCAGGCTTCGGAGGCGCCGTCGGCCCCCATCGGCGCCTCGAGGGGGCCCGCGCGCGGGCCGCGGCCCGGAGGGTGTTTACCTTCCCCCTGGTCGAGCGCCAATGCCGCCATGTTTCAGCCAGCGCGCGTCACTTCCGGGACCGGGGGAGCGGGAGCGGGTGTGGGAGCGGGGTGGGGGCAGGGCCGTCCCACGCCCGCGGGGCCCCACGCTCAGGCCCGCCACGCCGGCGGGCCCCACCGAGGGAATGAGGCTGCCCGGCGCTGCACTGCGGGCGCGACCTAACGCGTTTTCCCTCGTGGCGTCGCCGTCGGGGCTGGGAATGCTCGGTGGTGCTCGTCCCGCCGCAGCGGTCCCGCTCGGTCTGCGCGAGCCGGGGGCTCGAGCTACTGCGGCGCGCCCACCCTCCACAAGTTGTGGAGTGGGACGCCCGGAAAATGTCTTTTTGCATCTCGAACACCACGGCGGGGGCGGGGGAATCTGCGACGACGGGGAGGAAGCCTTGCCATAGCTACCTGTTATAAAATTGACTACATCTGCGCCAAATGACATCATTTTTGCACGGCAACTTGCAGGGTATTATTGCGTCATAGTTCACTCGGCTTATTGCACAACAATTACACGTTTCGGAAATGCATTTCCCAGAGGTGGGAAAATTCATGGAAAACGGCATGTCTGCACCGCACAGAAATGTCGGCTCTAAAAGCGCTATTCTATTTGCGTCAAAATAAGATGGCAAGAACGCACATTCAGAGAGCAGTGATTTGGGGAGGTTCTTTTTAAATAAGCTACAGCTGTAGCGTTCTAGCGAATGCTTTTAAAATATCGCCTTTTTTTGATTTAAGAATATTAAAACTACACCATAGGACTGCTCTGTAAATTTGTTGTGAAATCTCTTTGTGAGAAAAATGCAAATAACAGAAATACACAGCTGGAGGCCAGTGCTTCTGCAACTAACCTTAAATTAAGCCATCCATTGCCCATTTCTAATCCTAAACTGAGGAATTTCTCCTACCCCCACCCCCACCCCACCCCCCGCCGCCATTTTCTCTCTAGACCAATATCCCGATGAATTTACAGTGAGGTGTGTGGCTGAAAGCGATCATTATCTCTTTCTAGCAAACTTGAACATGCCATGTTTCCCAGGAGGCCAAGATAGCACACGGTGTACTGTTTTGCTGAAGTAGCTAGTTCGTGGGAAAAAATAGAGAATCACCTGAACCCTTCGGAGACAGGGAAATAAGCTTACCTTTTGTAACTTAAACTATAAAAACAAGCTTTAAAAAACTATAAGCCCTGAAATATACTTTAAAATGGCATACGTGCAAGTTTGAACATTTGAGTTTTCAGACATTATTCTTGAGCATTTAAAAGTAATGAATTTTGATTTCTGTATATGAGCCAAATAACATTAATTTTGAGGTGTACATTACATAGGGTAGCAGCGACCTGTCTGTCCAGAGAGAAACTTACGTTCTTCATTCAAGCAGGAACCAAAATGTGTCTGTGCTCCGTGTAGCTGGTATATATACCTATGACACAATGACACAAACCATAAACCATTCTGACCAGTACACCCTTATTATGACATTAACATTACATAGCCTCATATGTGATATTTCATTATGTCCAAAAGGTCCTTTTTAAAAATACTCTCTGAAACTGGGCTGCATCTTTTCACCAATCTATTTACTATGTAGAGTCCATTCCTAGGGGTAAAATGTTCTATGTAATGACACCTCTTTCACTCTCATTTTTTTAAAGTATTTTATCAAAGGGTCTATAGTACAGTAAGGAGCATTCTGCTTCCCTGAGACCAAAGTAAAACCACGTCATTTAAATAAACTAACTCCTCCAGGTAATTCCTGTATTCAATTACTTTCCCCACCAATTACTGGAAAGTAATGGGAGCTCCCAAATACCTTGAGGGCATCCTTCCACACTGGTGGATTCCCACGGGGGCAAATGGAAGCTGTCTTTTCCTAGCCCTCTAACTTAAGTGTTTGAGAATGCTCCTCAAATCTGCTACCTTGCAGTCTGAAATGTCCTGAGGCATGCTAGAGGCTTGGGTCTAAGAATGGTGGTAGAGTCGGAAGGAAGTTTCTACCTGGAAGTTCTGAGGATTTAGGATACTGTATAATCTCCCCCTGCCCCACTTTACTTATTTATTTTTAAAAGAAGTCGAGGCTTGGGACGCCTGGGTGGTTCAGAGGTTGAGCATCTGCCTTTGCCCAGGGTCCTAAGGTCCTGGGATCGAGTCCTTGGGCTCCCTGCAGGGAGCCTGCTTTTCCCTCTGCCCATGTCTTTGCCTCTCTTTGTGTCTCTCATGAATAAATAAAATCTTGAAACAAACAAAAAAAAAGTCGAGGCTTTTTAGAAACCCAGACTCTACAGTAAGGTAATTATCTTGCTAATCACTGCATGTATCCAGCTCCCACCTTAATCTATGGGAATCAAAGAATTATATTTTCAGTGAACTCTAATAAGGTTACATATGCATTCTCTTTCCCCTTGAAAACTGTTTTGACAGGCACTCTATAGCTTTTCAGGGGTTTTAAGGCATCTTGTTGGGGTACAGTCCATCTCAGTCCCTCAAAGTTCAATACCCTCCCCCCCAAATCAGTACCAATTTCTGCCAGTACACACCAAGACCTATACACTGACACATTCCAACAGGATGGTGGCTGTTGGGCAGCCTGGGTGGCTTAGCGGTTTAGCGCCGCTTTCGGCCCAGGTCGTGACCCTGGGGTCCTGGGATCGAGTCCCACATCGGGCTCCCTGCATGGAGCCTGCTTCTCCCTCTGCCTGTATCTCTGCCTCTCTCTCTCTGTGTCTCTCATGAATAAATAAATAAAATCTTAAAAAAAAAAAAAGGATGGTGGGTGTTGTCCTAAACTTTATTTTTTGGTCCATATACCACAGGGAACCTTCAAAATGCAATCTGAGGGGTGCCTGGCTGGCTCAGTTGGAGGAGCGAGCAACTCTTGATCTCAGGACTGTGAGTTTGAGCCCCACATTGTGTGTAGAGACTACTTTAAAAAAATAAACTTAAAAAAAAAAGCAATCTGAGAGGTTCCACAAATTTTCCAGCCTTTAAAATTTGTTGTTTTTACAGCCCAATAAGTTGAGCCTTTATGTTGCATGACTAATCGGAAATCCATGTCTTCATGAATGTTGGAGGATTCCTAGCTAATGCCTACATACCTTGGTTGTTGCTGGTCACCTGTCCCTTGGAATTATTCCTTGTTTTTTTTTAAGATTTTATTTATTTATTCATGAGAGACATGGGGGTGGGGTGGGCAGAGACACAGGCAGAGGGAGAAACAGGCTCCACACAGGGAGCCCGATGTGGGATTCAATCCCAGGACTCCAGGATCACGCCCTGGGCTGAAGGCAGCACTAAACCACTGAGCCACCCGGGCTGCCTGGAATTATTCCTTGTAACTTCTCTCCTATTATTTTTAGCCTTCTGGTCTGTCACCACCTCTCCACATTTCTCCAGGTCTCCCTGTGTACTTCCCAACTCACAAACTTGATTTTCCCTCTGGTTCTCTAGCAAAACAAAAAACTAGGGGGAATCCCTGGGTGGCTCAGCGGTTTAGCTCCTGCCTTTGGCCCGGGGTGTGATCCTGAGGTCCCGGTATCAAGTCCCACATCAGACTCCCTGCATGGAGCCTGCTTCTCCCTCTGCCTGTGTCTCTGCCTCTCTCTCTCTCTCTATCATGAATAAATAAATAAATCTTAAAAAAAAACAAAAACAAAAAAACTAAAGCCATCAGAAGGAAAATTCAATCTCTTTAAACAGGACATGGTTTCTAGAGATCCCTAGACAGGGATGTCTTCTCTGGTCGTCTCTAAGTCAGATCTATAGCCATTAGGTGGGAACCCTTTCTTAAGGATAGGAAAGGGGGGATCCCTGGGGGGCTCAGCGGTTTAGCACCTGCCTTCATGCCCAGGCCGTGATCCTGGAGTCCTGGGATAGAGTCCCACATCAGGCTCCCTGTGTGGAGCCTGCTTCTCCCTCTGCCTGTGTCTCTGCCTCTCTCTCTGTGTCTCTCATGAATAAATAAATAAAATCTTAAAAAAAAAAAGGATAGGAAAGGGTTTGTCCCGTCTCTATTCCAGTTTCATGAGCCTTTAAACCCATCCCCGGGCCCTGCTAGGAGAGTACCAGATCCCTAAGTATCCGAAAGGAATGTGGGCACACGCAGAGAAAACCTTCAAAGGGTACTCCCCCACCACAGAGTATATTTGAAGTATTTATATTTGTGTTATTTCATCAATGTGGGGAGTTACCTCAATGAAAATGAATTGATAGCTTGACTTAACCTTGTATGACCAAGGGGACTCAACAATGTGATTCTTTCTGGAACCAAATGCTTCATATTTCACTTCCATCCATAAAGCCCTAGCAAGTAATTCTCTGCTGGCAGTTGTGAGAATAACTGCTTTGTGCTTGTGGCCAGCTAACAAGGGTTTAGAAAGATTCAGGTTTGGTCTCAGAGTCCCCAACACATTGTGACAGGTTTAGACCACATGGGTGCTCTGTGAGAGAGCACAAAGGTAAAGGGATATAACCCGGGCTTGAGAGGGTCAAACAAGGCTTTGAATTTTACTTTTACAAGAAAGTAATTTCTTTTTTTTAGATTTTATTTATTTATTTGATGGAGAGAGAGAACAAGAGAGCCCAAGCGGGGGGAGCGGCCGAGGGAGAGGGAGAAGAAAGCAGGCTCCCGACTAAGCAGGGAGTCCAACGTGGGGCCCAATCCCAGGACCCCAGGGTCATGACTCGGGCTAAAGGCAGACACTTAACTGACTGAGCCATCCAGGTACCCCATCAGAGGAAGTAATTTCTAAATTCAGTCCAAAGGGAAAGGGAAGAGAGTAAAGAACCTCCCATAGCACAGTCTGTTCCAGGCCTAAGAGAGGCAGCAAGGCAGCTTTATTCAGAGAACCACTGATAATTTCATAGGCTTATAGTGTAGGACACAAGAAGGACAGAGGGAAAAGAAGAAAAACCAGACCGCTGAGTATAGACTGAGGCCTTCCTGCGTGGCCTCTCTCACCATGCTTTTTCAACTCTAATACTATTATACTAGTGAACATATTAAATGATCTTGCATTTTTACTCCTATATAATTCCATAAACTGTTTGTTTACTATAGTAATCTAATCAATACTAATCTACGCTAATTTACTTTTTCATGCCATCAGTATTTATGAGTGCCTACTGTGTGCCAAGTCCTGTACTAAGCCCTGGGGATCTGTCAGTGACCAAAACGTATGACAGCCCTTGCCATTTCAAAGATTAAATAAATGAGGTAATAAATAAGCAAATTATGTGGCCTCAGAATGTGATAAGTGCAATAGGAAAAAACAGAGCAGGACAAAGAGATTAGGAATGTTGAGGAGGACTGTTCCAGTTTTAACTGGGATGGTCAAGTTAGGAGATTGCGTTTGACTTAAAGCAGGTGAAGGACCAGACTGTGTAAAGCTTTGTAGACCATTGTAAGGGCTTTGGCCACTGAGAAACTGGGAACCACTGGAAGCTCTTGAGAAAAGGCGCAATATAATTCACACTAAGGCTGCTGTGTAAATAATAAGAGTTTAGGCATATGTAATGTACAACATGATGACTATAGTTAACACTACTGTATGGGATATTTGAAAGTTGCTGAGAGAGTAAATCCTCAAAGTTCTCATTACAGGGAAAAAAACACATTTTTTTCTCTGTATGAGATGATGGATGTTAACTTACTATATTTCACAATATGTTTATGCCAAGTCATTATGCCATACACCTTTAACTTATACAGGGCTGTATGTCAGTAAAACTAAAGAAAAAACCCACTGGACATATAACACACATACACATATCAATAATAAAATAGGCTATTTAAAAATTTAAGTAGACAAATGTGAAAGCAGGGAAATGGGTAAGGAGACTTGTCTAACAAAGGAATAGAACACTGGCTAAAGGAGAGACTGTAGGAAGTGGCCAGACTGCAAATATTCTGAAGGTATAGCCAACAGAGTTTCCTGGATATTGGGATAAAGGGAAGACAGATGTCAAGGATATCACCTAGGTTTCCAGCCTGAGTGACTGGAAGGATGGAACTGGCATTTCCTGACATGGGGACGATCTCAAGAGGAGCAGGCTTGAAGAGGGGGTGGGGGAGAAAGGAGGAGGGGGCATGCCAAGGGGAGGGAGCTATCCCGACCGAACAGGGAGCTGGTGCAGAAGACTAGAGTGTGCTATGCTTACCAGCTGGAGAGATAGGTACTAGAAGTTGCTAAATGTCTGTCATCAATAAAAGGTGCCATGAATGTTGCCAATTTAACTGAATAGATTACTTGGAAATGCAGAGTAGACAAGGTCCCCTTGAAAATGAACAAAGAATGTTTAAAAAGCTAATCATTTTTGTACTCCTGCTAAAACAGCAAAAAATAACACTATGTTTCAGAAGCCTCAACATTGCAAGCCACATGTTCATGAGGTGTTTATGAGATTACAAAGGGGCTGAATGAAGTAAAGCAAGGACTGGGCCTGAGGCACTCCAATATTAGGGAGTCATCCAGGAAAAGATAAAGAATTGTCAAGGAGACAAGAGGAGTAGCCAGTGAGATACGGGTTAAACAAAGAATGTGATATGCCAAGCCAGATAGAAAAGTATTGTAAGTTGTTAAACATCCACTATCTATAAAAGACGAAATGAATGTCACCGTTTTTTAATGGACTATATTTACTTTGAAACACAAAGTAGACAATGCCCCCTTGTAAATGAATGTGTGAAAAAGGACAAATTCCCCCCCCCCCCAAGTTAATCATTCTTATGTTCTTTATGAACCAATGAAAAGCAACACTATACTTTAGAAGCCTCAGGGTACAAGCCACATATTCATAAGCACTGCATTTCAGTAGATGTGCATGAAAACACACACACACACACACACACACACACACACACACACACACACACACACACACACCAAGTGTGAGCGCCAGAGCTGAGGTGAGTGGGAGCAAAGACGAGCTGCTATATGGTGTTTGCTCAATGAAAGAAGTGAAAAAAAGCCTTCAGTAATAACTGTTGCCAGAAGCACAGCTTTAGGGTTTGGGGAGTGTGGTTAAGGATAGAGACGGGATTGAATCCAAGCTCTGAGGTTATTTATTGGTTCTAAAACTAAGTTCTTTAAAAAAAAACAGTGATTGCATAGCTCTCTTGGGACAAAATGTCTTTGTCAATACAGGGTAGAGAGGGACTTTAGGTAAGTTAGTTCTGGCTGCCACAGCTTGGGGCGGTGGTAGCTGAAGTAGAAGCAGGGAAAGCATTACATGAACAGCAGGGCTCAAGCCTGGCTGAAAGGACCACTGAGCTTCATGCTTTCCAGCGACTTGAGAGAGGAACAGCACTGTTTTGGTGAGGGGCGTTTCAATGCTAAGTATAGGTAAGGCAGGATAGCCCTATGGGATTGAAGTTTCAATACTGTTGAAATGGTGATTCTCCCTAAATTGATCTGCAGATTCAAAACAATCCATATAAAAAACCTGGTAGGCTTCCCCCCCACCCCCTATCCCCCGCTTTTTTGGCAGAAATTGACAGGCTGATCCTGAAATTTATATGGAAATGCAAAAACTCTACAAGGGCCAAAACAGTTTTGAAAAAAAAACATAGTTGAGAGACTTACACTTTTCAATTTCAAAATGTACTATAAAACTACAGAAATCAAGACAGCGTGGTACTGGCATAAGTATGGACATATAGATAATGGAACAGTATTTAGAGTCCAGAAAAACCCCTTTTATGGTCAGTTTATTTTTTACAACAATGCCAAGGCAATTCAATAGGGAAGGGACTGTCTTTTCAACAAATAGTGGTGGGACAATTGCATGTAAAAAGATTTAAACTTTTGGATGGAGTTAAATTCTTTCCTCACACTTTACACAATAATTAACTTAAAATAGATCATAGGCCTAAATATAAGCGCTAAAACAATATTTTTTAAGATTTTATTTATTTATTCATGAGAGACACAGAGGGAAAGGCAGAGACGCAGGCAGAGGGAGAAGCAGGCTCCCCACAGGGAGCCCAGTGCAAGACTTGATCCATGGACCCTGGGGTCATGCACTGAACCAAAGGCAGACGCTCAACCACTGAGCCACCCAGGCGTTCCAAAACTATCAATCTTTAAAAAGAAAACCTAAAAAAAAAAAAAACACCCTAGAAGTAAATCTTCGTGAACTTCAGCTAGGTAAAGCAGTCTTAAATAATGATACCAAAAGCATGATTCATAAATGAAGAAATAAATTGGACTTTATCAAAGTTAAAAATTTTGCTCTTCCAAGATACCATTAAGAAAATGAAAAGACTGGAGCACCTGGGTGGCTCAGATAGTAAGTGCCTGCCTTTGGCTTAGGTCATGATCCCAGATTCCTGGGATCAAGCCCCATGTAGGGCTTTTTGCTCAGTGGGGAGCCTGCTTCTCTGTCTCCCTCTGCCTGCGCACTTGCTCTCTCTGTCAAATAAAATCTTAAAAAAAAAAGTGAAAAGAGAAGCGACAGACTGGCAGAAAATGTTTGCAAATCATGTATCTGATAGAAACTTGTATCCAGACTATATAAAGAACTCTTGCAACTCAATAATAAGAAAATAAGCAACCCAATTTAAGAATGGGCTGGAATAGCTTTTTTGCCGAAGAAATGTTAATGGCGGGCAGCCCGGGTGGCTCAGCGGTTTGGCACCGCCTTCAGTCCAGAGCGTGATCCTGGAGACTCAGGATCGAGTCCCATGTTGGGCTCCCTGCATGGAGCCTGCTTCTCCCTCTGCCTGTGTCTCTGCCTCTCTCTCTCTCTCTCTCTCTCTCTCTGTCTCTCATGAATAAAATAAAATCTTAAAAAAAAGAAATGTGAATGGCTAATAAGTACATGAAAAGATGCTCAACACATCATTAGTCATTAGAGAAATGCAAATGAAAACTGCACCTATTAGAATGTCTTCAATAAAAAGAAAAAAACAGAATCAAGCATTGGGAGCATGTGGAGAAACTAGAGCCCTCATAGATTGCTGGTAGGAATGAATGGTGCAGCCACTTTAGAAAAGTTTGTTCCACAAAATGTTAAACATAGATTTACCATTGCACTCAGCAATTGGACAGCTAGATATTTACCAAGAGCAGTGAAAACATGTTTTCATAAAAATGTGTACAGAAATGTTCATAGCATTATTCACAACAAAAACTTGTACACCAACGTTCATAGCAGTATTATTTACAATAGCCAAAAGTGCAAACAATCCAAATATCCATCAACTGATGAAAGGATTAACAAAATATGATATGCCCATGTGATGGAATTATTCTAACATGGATGAATCTCAAAACCACTATGCTCAGTGTGAGAAGCCAGATGCAAGAAAACATTATATGCTTCCGTTTATGTGAAATGTCCAGAAATTGTCTGTAGAGACAAAGATCTTTAGTGGTTGCCTGGGGCCAGAGATGGAAAGGGGGATTAACAGCAGGTAGACATGAGGGGTCTCTTTGGGGTGACAAATATTCAAAATTTGGACTGTGGTTACACAGCTCTGTACATTTACTAAAATCACTGACTTGTATATTTAAAGTGAGTGAATTTCATGGTATGCAAGCTTTACCTCAAAGCCGACTCTTTAAAAAGAGTATGCTTGTAATTGCCTATGAATTCCAGTTCTGCTACTTAGAAGCTGTGGGACTAAAAAAAAAAAAAAAAAGAAGCTGTGGGACTGTGGGCATGTTATATAATCTTTCAAGGACCCACTTTCCTCACCTGTAAAAATGGGGTAATACTATCTACCTCATTGGATTGTTGTGAGGGTTAAATAAAATAAATAAATGCCTATTAAGTCAGTGCCAATATTTATAATTCTTAATAACATTATTTCTTGTGACATTTCTACTTCCAGGATACGTTTGACAATAAAGCATATTATGTTCTATTCATTATCAATGAATTTTATTTTTCACTGAGATACAATTCACATACAAGATTCACTCTTTTAAACCATACAATTCATTGGTTTTTAGTATATTCACAAAGTTGTGCAACCATCACCACTAGTTCAACATTTATCTTTCATTATAGTTGACATACAATATTACATTAGTTTCAGGTGTATAGCATAATGAGTTGACATTTCTACATTTTTATCACCTCAATAGGTTTCCTGAATTGGCTGGTATAACTATTTAGAATGTAAGATAAATTCTAAATTTATAAACTTACAAATTTATAAGTTGTTAAATTTAGGAAAGAAATGCTTCCATTCAAATACAATACATTGTACAGTTCTCTACCATCACTTAACCAATGAATGCACTTACTGAAATAAGATTTCCTATTTTAGGTAAACTGTTGTAACCTAAAACTTATGTGATAGAAAACCTATATTCCTATTAATCTTACTTAAGTATTCAATAAACACAGGTAATCTAAATTCTTAGTCGCTTCTCCTTACATTTTTTGCTGGCTAGAAATGAACAGCTGTTCATGACAAAATTTGTAAAAGTGTAGAAATGCATGGGGAGAAACAAAAATTACTCGGCTTCTTTTTGATACCCTGTGAAAAAAAGTAAAGTCCCCGAAGTCTTTTAATTTTAAAATACCGATTGGATGGTAATTTTTCCATTAAAGAAGTTAGTTTTTCTGTATGGGCTTAAAACAAAAGCAAACCTTCTTGGGCGCTTTTACAACACTTCGCTTCTATCCTACGTTAACTCTATGCTGTGCAGTTTAGAGCCACCATGGACCCGCCTTCCGGGCCCTAGAAACCTGTCTCTGAGAACAAGTTAGGGACTTGGCTCTTCCCATCCCTGGGCCTCTGACCACTTCATGAAATCTCCGCGCGAGGGCGCCCTCCCCGCCACTCGCCAGGTGACGCGCAGGGCCATGAGCGCTGCCAGCGTGGCCATTACAGGCGAGCCGCACCCCGAGCCGATCTCGCCTTATTAAATTATGGAAATCAGTAAAGATGGACAGCCCCTCCGTCTAGCCTCACCCCCCCCCCCCCGGCCCCCGCGAGAACGTTCCCAGGTTCCAGGAAACTTCCGGCCATCCCTACGGGAACCGGAAATGGCTTCTCCCTCGCCAGCGCGCTTGGCGGTTGCATCACCCGCCTAGCAAAGGGTCTTTTTTGGGGCTGCCCTTAGCGTTGCCTACACAAATATCCGCCAGGGCAGCAGCGTATGGATTCCGAAGCTTTGCCTCCTGTTTTCTAGTGAGTCTTCAGGCAGGCACTGCGTAAGCCCAAGCGGAGAGAAGTCCAAGCAGCGAGGCCCCTGCCGTACCGGCTCCCCTCTTTTCCCAGGCGTGGGTCCTAGTCGGCCTTCCCGCCCTCCGTTTCCCCGCCCCACACAAGGGGACCTGCTTTCGGTCAGGCAGCGACTGAGGCGACTTCCTTCCTCTCGGAGCAAGATGGCGGGGGGCGAGGCTGGAGTGACTCTGGGGCAGCCGCACCTTTCTCGCCAGGATCTCGCCACCTTGGTAAGGTTACGTTCTGCAGGGATGCGGAGTGAACTCAGAAATGGATCATCGAGCCTCCCGGGAGGCGTGGAGACGAGGCAGTGCCGGGATGTCGGGAGCATGTGTTAGGGAGATTCGGACTGGGGCGCCCTAAACCGTGTTGGTGCCGCCGCTTGCACCTCGGCACGTCCGCGCGAGCTTTGCGTGGGGATATGAGGTTGTGGGACCTCAAATCCCTGACGGATTCGGCTGGAAAGGCCTAATGCTAAGTGTTACTAAGGCTTTTGCTTCTGAAGATCTGGGAAGGGAATATCCACATCATCCTCAGTGCTAATGCTGTCAAAGTGGGAGGTTGGGGGGTCTCGGGCTTTCTCATCTCCCATAGTGAGTGGAGGTGTAGTCTCCTGAAACGATGAAGGGCTTTTAGGGCTTCCTATTCATCCGAGTACAAGAAAGCACTTTTGCAGGAAAAGTGCTTTAGGGAGTAGAGGAGAGCTGTTCACATGGTGGCAAGCTGTGGGTAGCAAATGTAAAGTCAAAGGAAAAGCTGTGATTTGTCTTATGTACAGCGATTTAAAATAAAAATGTTTCATTGTAGGATGTTACCAGGTTGACTCCACTTTCACACGAAGTTATCAGCAGACAAGCCACAATTAATATAGGTAAGATAAGAATAACTTGGTGACCTGACTTGCTTGATCAGGACGAGTAATTTTAACTTCTCCCTTTGTGTGATTACCTGAATTTTGTGAGGTCACAGACATTCAGGAAATAGACATTGAGCTTGTGTGAGCAAAGCACCTGCCAGATTTTGTGGGAAGCACATATTGTTCATGCTTAGTTTATGTATAGGTGAAAAGAAAAAATACAGACACATGAAAATTTTAGTAGCATAAGGCAAGGTGTAGTCCTATGTAGCAGAAGAGATGAAAATGTGGTGGTATTTGCCATACAGGGTTATTGCAAAGGCATAATTTTCTAAAGTTTTATTTGGTATATAAGCTATTAATAAGTAGAAGGGTCCCCCCTCCCCACAATTGCCATCTAGAACTTTACAGAAGAAGATATGTTGACTGAGTGTAAATTTAGGGTATTTGACAACCTGTACAGACAGCACAATCAAATCTAGTTAATAGTAAAGCTCTGCCATCAGGTTATTAAAAAGCTATAAGATATATGCTATCCTTGATAGCATTACCATAATTAAACCTGGGTTGTTTTCCTGTTTTCATAGATTCTTTTTGATTGTGTCAGGACTCATACCTACTTACTTTGCTCTGGTTATGCTGTAAAGTTCCTTAGTATATAGAATTCTTTCTTGTGGAGTGTTTATTTTAAATGAAGGCAGTCTTTTATGTGATTGGAAACATAAGATGAATAACTTACTATACTGACTGTAGTGTTTTTTTTGTTTTGTTTTGTTTTTTGAGATTTTTAATTTATTTAGTAGAGACAGGGAGAAGCAGGCTCCATGCAGGGAGCCTGACTTGGGACTCGATCCTGGGTCTCTAGGACTGAGTGTAGTTTTTGAATGAGATTGTCATTACATGGAAAGTTCCATTCAGTCCTGTACCAGAATAAGGTTTTAGTAGGAAAGAATATGAAGGAGGAAAAATTGAAGTCACTCTTTTACATTGATATTTATAGTAAGTTATAGCTTTGGATTTTGTACTCCAATGCTTTTTGAAATAGTGTTTGGTGTAATTGAATGCACATGAATTAATTTCTTAAACTTTGTCTATAGGTACAATTGGTCATGTGGCTCATGGGAAATCCACAGTTGTAAAAGCTATTTCTGGAGTTCACACTGTCAGGTTCAAAAATGAACTAGAAAGAAATATTACAATCAAGCTTGGATATGCTAATGCTAAGGTGAGCTGTGTACTGTGGAACTAGAAATAACTTTGATTATTAAATGTGCAGATAACAAGTTCGAATATTTTCTTCGTTGGAATTTTTAGATTTATAAACTTGACGACCCAAGTTGTCCTCGGCCAGAATGTTACAGATCCTGTGGAAGTAGTACACCAGATGAATTTCCTACAGACATTCCAGGGACCAAAGGGAATTTTAAATTAGTCAGGTGATCTATTTCAAAAAACACATTGTAATGAAACTAATTGCTGAATGTTTTTGTTGCCTATCTATTTTTTGAGTGTGATTCATATCCTGGTTCTTTATCAGAGGATACAGCTTCTACCTAGTGATGTTACTGGGGTTTGGGGATGGCCCACAAGGAAATTTTTTACATTGGGGCAATGCTGGGACTGGGTAGAGGTGAGTGAGGCCCTTGCCTTGGGCCCAGAATATAAGAGAAAAAATCCTAAACAACAACAACAACAAAAAAACAAAAACCTCAGTAAACAGTATTTCGTAGTGGTGCTTTTTGAAAGTGATGCAAAGAATTGTCATAAAATATCGTTTGTTTAAAAAAAGACAAGCTCAAAATCACGGATCTTTTTCCCCTTGCTTCAGTATCACTATTTTGGGCTCAGTGTGACATTGTTAAGTTAATTTTGATATTTTGCCCATCATGAAATTTTTGGCATTAATTTTGTTTTTAAGTTTAAATATTTATCTTGATTAGTGAGTTTTTTGTCACTCCCTTAAATTTTGCCCCTGAAGCAAATATCTCACTTGGCTTCACCCTACTTCTGGTCCTCAGATGGCACTGGGAAGAGGCTACTCATCTCTGCCTTTGTATTATGAAAGCAGATGCAAATAATATGTGCTTAAGTGGGCATAGGCAAGATTTGGCCTAAGGGCTTTAGTTTGCTAACCCCTTTTTAGATCATAACAATGTGAGCATACATTCTTTAAAAATAGTGATTTTCAGTAAGTAGCAGTTTTGCTAAAATAGTACTACCATCTCTACTTCAGATTGGCAGTTCCAGCTTTTCAAGGTGCTAGAGGAATTTTTTTTACAAATCATTTTTTCAGATGGCATTGCCCATTCTGTAAACACTGTTTTAGCTTTCAAATTGGTGACATTTCTAGTATATTTTCTATACTATATTCTATACCATATTCATTTTGATTGGATTTGGGGATTTCTATCTTTTGAAATTGAATTGATCTTAGGACTAATCGTTATTTCTTAATTGCTAGACATGTTTCCTTTGTTGACTGTCCTGGCCATGATATTTTGATGGCTACTATGCTAAACGGTGCAGCAGTGATGGATGCAGCTCTTCTGTTGATAGGTAAATATATCAGAATTGGTTTTGACAAATCAATGTGGAGCAAATCCAAGATGTTATATTTAAAGGGGAACTAAGGCCATTAAGGGCCATATCCGTTACCTAAGAGCGACACAAATGGGAGTTAACATGTCATCCATGATGACATCCCTGCCTATCAGGTATCATAAAATAACTAAGCAAGATAGCTCTGGGGCTGTATAGGTTAGTATATATATATATATTTTTTTAAGATTTATTTATTTATTAATGAGAGACACACACAGAGAGAGAGAGAGACACAGGTAGAGAGAGAAGCAGGCTCCATGCAGGGAGCCCAATGTGGGACTTGATCCTGGGACTTCAGGATCATGCCCTGGGCCAAAGGCAGGCGCTGAGCCACCCAGGCATCCCGGTTAGTATATAATTTTAAATTAAAGTCAGTAGTGCATTTTCCCCACCTAGATCACATGAGATGATTTATTATTCTAGTTTTAAATTTGTGTATAAATGTATGTATATTTTTTGTCCACTGCAATAGTTAACGTATAGTGGTTTTATTTGGATGCAAATCTCATTTATAATAAGTGCTAAAGTGTAAAAAAAATAAAGTGCTAAAGTGTAGACCTCATTGGGATTTTCTTTTTTTTTTTTTTCTCATTGGAATTTTTCAAAGCTAGAGTTGTACTACATTCCTTATGTGAGCTGTCAGATTTCATTGCTAATGGGACATAATTTTTATTTATTTATTAATGAGGAGAGAGACACAGGTAGAGAGAGAAGCAGGCTCCATGCAGGGAGCCCAATGTGGGACTTGATCCTGGGACTTCAGGATCATGCCCTGGGCCAAAGGCAGGCGCTGAGCCACCCAGGCATCCCGGTTAGTATATAATTTTAAATTAAAGTCAGTAGTGCATTTTCCCCACCTAGATCACATGAGATGATTTATTATTCTAGTTTTAAATTTGTGTATAAATGTATGTATATTTTTTGTCCACTGCAATAGTTAACGTATAGTGGTTTTATTTGGATGCAAATCTCATTTATAATAAGTGCTAAAGTGTAGACCTCATTGGGATTTTCTTTTTTTTTTTTTTTTTTTTTTTCTCATTGGAATTTTTCAAAGCTAGAGTTGTACTACATTCCTTATGTGAGCTGTCAGATTTCATTGCTAATGGGACATAATTTTTATTTATTTATTAATGAGGAGAGAGACACAGGTAGAGAGAGAAGCAGGCTCCATGCAGGGAGCCCAATGTGGGACTTGATCCTGGGACTTCAGGATCATGCCCTGGGCCAAAGGCAGGCGCTGAGCCACCCAGGCATCCCGGTTAGTATATAATTTTAAATTAAAGTCAGTAGTGCATTTTCCCCACCTAGATCACATGAGATGATTTATTATTCTAGTTTAAAATAAAGTGCTAAAGTGTAGAACATCATGGGATTTTCTTTTTTTTTTTTTCTCATAGGAATTTTCAAAGCTAGAGTGGTACTACATTCCTTATGTGAGCTGTCAGATTTCATTGCTAATGGGACATAATTTTTATTTATTATATTTTTTTATTAAAATTTTAAAAAAGATTTTATTTATTTTTTTTTTTTTCTCATTGGAATTTTTCAAAGCTAGAGTTGTACTACATTCCTTATGTGAGCTGTCAGATTTCATTGCTAATGGGACATAATTTTTATTTATTATATTTTTTTTATTAAAATTTAAAAAGATTTATTTATTTGAGAGAGAGAGATCGAGAGCAGGGAGGAGAAGGAGAAGCATGCTCCCCGATGAGCAGGGAGCATGACGTGGGGCTGGATCCCAGGACTCTGGTGTTATGACCTTAGCTGAAGGCAGATGCTAACCTACGGGACATAATTTTTGAAAGGATGCCAAGTAGATAGTGTAGGACACCTGAACATCACTGCCTGGGGAAGATGATTGTTGGAGGGCCCAAGAAAACATGCCAATTTCTTAATAATACACTGTTCTAGCCTTACTCTAGGTTCCCCCCCAATCCTACCCCACCCCGCATTACCATAGCCATCTTTATTTGGAAAAATCCAGATATAAAATGTATTCTCTCCGTCTTTCCAAGTTTTCCTTTTTACAAAAATAAAAAGACACATAAAAACCATCCCTGCGGGATCCCTGGGTGGCGCAGCGGTTTGGTGCCTGCCTTTGGCCCAGGGCGCGATCCTGGAGACCCGGGATCGAATCCCACGTCAGGCTCCCAGTGCATCGAGCCTGCTTCTCCCTTTGCCTGTGTCTCTGCCTCTCTCTCTCTCTCTGTGTGTGTATGTGTGTGTGTGTGTGTGTGTGTGTGACTATCATAAATAAATAAATAAATTAAAAAAAAAATCCCTGCTTATCATTCCCATAGACCATGTTTTTCAGGCAGCCCTCTCCCCTACCCCCCATATAGCTACATGCTTCATTCCAGAATGTCTCGCTTCCCCCACATGCTTCGGTGCTTTCCTACCAGGGTAGAGTTCTGAATTCCAATACAAGTACACAATGAAGGAGTATAAAGAACACTTTACATCTAGTGTTCTTATCTCGTTTTGTTAGGGAGTACCCTTTGGTAGTAGTTGAAATTCACAGACTGTAGTGTCTTCTCTTAATTATTCTCTGCCTCTCAGGAGCTTAACTGGGCCATAGCATCTCTAAGACTGGATACAGCCAGAGGGTATACCTTATACCTGAGCAAAGGCTAGGGGCAGACCCTGGGATGCCAAACTTGTTGATCCAAGCTTCTTGCTTAGCACCAGGGATGAGAGCCAAATTATCTGAAGACTCCAGTGAATGCAGGCACAGAGTGTTAAACAAGGACAAAAGGTGGACGCTTGGCAGTGATATGTAGGACTTTTGCTGGTATAGCTAGGACATGCAGAAGTTTTCTTTATTAGATACCAGGTAAGCTTTTTTTAAGTAGTAAAATATACATAAAATTTACCGTTACAACTATTTAAGGTGTACAACTCAGTGACATTAAGTACATTGACAGTGTTCTACAAGCATCACCATTTTCTGGTTCCAGAACATTTTCATTACCCCAAAAGGAAACCTCATGCCCATTAAGCAGTCACTCTACGCTGTGTCCTTCCCCCAGCTCCTGGCAACCACTAATCAGCTTTTTGTCCCTATGGATTTGCCTATTCTGGATATTTCCAGTTAATTCTCATGCATCTTTTTTATTCTTCATCATCTAGCTGGTAATGAGTCTTGTCCTCAACCTCAGACTTCTGAACACTTGGCTGCTATAGAAATCATGAAACTGAAGCATATTTTGATTTTACAAAATAAAATTGATTTGGTAAAAGAAAGTCAGGCTAAGGAACAGTATGAACAGATCCTTGCGTTTGTACAAGGTAAGAAGCCATAATCTATAATAAATCTATGAATCACTTTGAGAGGTATTTAATCCAGATACCAGATGTTAAATTAACTTTTACTAAAAGAGAATATCTGAAATAGAGAAGTTTATGGATCTTAAAACCTATTTCTCTACCTACCACTTCGTAACCACCAGATAGTTAGTGAAATCTGTGTTTGTGAATTTGATAAACTAAAGCGCATACATTTTTTCATCCAGATATATCTAGAATATTTTCTTTTATTCAAGTGTAGTTGACGTACTCTTGTGTTAGTTTCAAGTCTACAACATACTGATTGGACAGTTCTGGTAATTCTGTGCATTATGCAGTGCTCAATAAGTGTAGTTACCGTCTGTAACAACAAAATTGTTAAAATATTATTGACTGTATTCACATTTCATCCCAGTGAATTTTTTTTTCAGTGACTTATTTTATAATTGAAAGTTTAAAGTTTATTTTTGCTGGCTGAAAGAACTGAAGTTATATTCTGGAAACTGTTAGTTTAGGAAAAAAGTCCTCCTTAATGAACAGAAGCATCTTTTGAAAAAACTTAAGTCTTAGACTATTCTTACTGAGTACTTTGATCTTTGGAACTGACAATGATATATTAAATCTTCCTAGTGTTCATTTCTCTAACAGCATAGGGTTTTTCATTTTAGGGAAGACATGATGCATGCTATTGTTGACAATTCTCTCTCAGCCTTGTTGGAAGGGTTGACTCTAATGAACCTAGTTCTGTCATGATGAAAAGAATAAGTCATTTTGATTAAAAACTAATTATGTTTGGTCCATTTCTTTGACCAACCTGTTTAACATATAATTAATAGGGAGCAAATATTATATAAGCCAGTAGTCTTTGATTAGTAAAGAGTCTGTAATTTTACCCTGACATTTATTGGGGGGGTTAATTACATGTTATTAGAAATCTTTCAACTAGTAAAGTGCTTTTTCCCAGGAGTTTTAGTGCTTTATTCCTTTAGACAGTGTTACCATTTTAGTATATTAAATATGTGTGTTAATATATTTTAACAACTTTTTTCCGAAAAGGGACTAGTATTCATTTTTATGAGTAAAAACAGAATGCTGCTACCTTTCTGAACAGAATTAGCACTTTGCATCTGTTGCTGGCATTTGTGGGAGGATGTTTAGGCATCTGTTTTGGTTATCTTAACTGATGTAACAGAAAGATCACGTTTGTAAAACTAAAGAGTCTTAATCTTGCTGAATTTTGTATAGGCACAGTAGCAGAAGGAGCTCCTATTATTCCAATTTCTGCTCAGCTGAAATACAATATTGAAGTTGTCTGTGAGTACATAGTGAAGAAAATTCCAGTACCCCCAAGAGACTTTACTTCAGAACCCCGACTTATTGGTAAGTGATAGTATTTATCTTTAACTCTTAATTTGATCTTTTTCACTTTGGTGGTTCCCTTTGAGGGTGTTTATTAATAACTTCCTCTTTCTGCAGAGATAATAAATAATAATCTTCGTAAAAATTTTTTTGATTCTGGGATTATATTGATAATGCTAGATTGCATTGCTGGAAGAGGGACAGAGTACTGAACACAGAAGCAACTTTTAATCTTTCTGTGATGTGTATATGTATGGTATATTACATGATTAAGATGGAGTCATACAGTATTCTCCATGGAATCAAAATGTTTTAGTCAGGAACAGGATATTAGAAGTTTCATACAGGGCACCTAGGTGGCTCAGTGATTGTCTGCCTTTGGCTCAGGTCATGATCCCAGGCTCCTGGGATTGAGTCCCTCATCCGGCTCCCTGCAGGGAGCCTACTTCTCCCTCTACCTATGTCTCTGCCTCTCTCTGTGTCTCTCATGAATCAGTCTTAAGAGCTTTCATACAAATGTTTTCATTGTACCATTAATGAAGATTTTCATGTCCCTTTCACTTTAAGTTCATAGTACCACTATTGATATAATTTGATCATCTGATGTGGTTGTGGTTCCTCTATAGAGAGGTAGGAGCCTTTTTTTGTTTGTTTTGTTTTGTTTTGTTTTTTTAGGAGCCTTTTTAAAACAGACATTTGAGCTTCTCTGGGCCTGTACCTGGTGCCCCCCTTTATATTGTGGGAAGTGTTCTCTTGGGTGATTATGCTGTGTATCCTTGCTAAGGGTCACTGCTCTCAGGAACTAAGTTCAGTTCATGTAGTTCTAAAGGTGTTTTATGGTTTTATTTATTTTTTTCATGAGAGACAGACACAGGCAGAGGGAGAAGCAGGCTCCCTTTGGGGAGCCTGATGTGGCACTCGATCCCAGGACCCAAGGATCATGCCCTGAGCTGAAGGCAGATAGATGCTCAACCACTGAGCCACCCAGGTGTCCTTGTTTTATAGTTTTAAAACTAAATTTTAATTCAAGAAGTTATACAGAGGTAGATAAAGAAAAGTCCCATCTCCCTGCCTTTCACTTCTGGCCCCTTAGCCCTGAAGTAGCCAAAGTTAACAGGTGGTGTGTATTATTCCCATGCCTTCCTCTTTATTCACATCATTATGTATAAACATGTACATGTTTCCTGTTTTAGTTTTACTTTGTAGAAATGGGATCATGAGGATCCCTGGGTGGCTCAGCGGTTTAGCACCTGCCTTCAGCCCAGGGCGTGTTCCTGGAGTCCCGGAATCGAGTCCCACGTTGGGCTCCCTGCATGGAGCCTGCTTCTCCCTCTCCCTGTATCTCTGCCTCTCTCTCTCTCTCTCTTTGTGTCTCTCATGAATAAATAAATAAAATATTTTAAAAAAAAGAAAGAAAGAAAGAAAGAAAGAAAGAAATGGGATCGTACTCTGTGTGTTACTTTAATATCTAGGTTGTTGGTTTTTTTTTTTTTTAACAGTGTTTGTGGGTTATCCTTTCAGGTCATTACATTATAAGTCAAACATTCTTTTTTGGGGGTGCCTGGGTAGCATAGTCGGTTAGGCATCCAACTTTTGGTTTCAGCTCAGGTCATGATCTCAGGGTCATGGGATCAGGCCCCACATCGGGCTCCAAGCTCAGTGCAATCTGCTTAAATTTCTCCCTCTCCCTCTGCCCCTACCCCCAGTGTGTGCACATGTGCTCTCTCAAATCTTTTAAAAAAACAACATTCTTTTTAAATATCCGCATGAAATTCCATAGTATGGATGTACCATAATATGCTCCCATCAATTTTTATTTCCACTATTTTTTTTTTTAAGATTTTATTTATTTATTCATGAGAGACACAGAGACAGAGAAAGGCAGAGACACAGGCAGAGGGAGAAGCAGGCTCCATGCAGGGAGCCCCATGTGGGACTTGATCCTGGCTCTCCAAGATCACGCCCTAGGCTGAGGGCAGTGCTAAACCGCTGAGCCACCGGGGCTGTCCTCCACTATTTTCATCATAAGTAAGAGTGTGATAAATATAGGAGTAATAATAATAGATTTTGTCACAAAGTCACCCCTGTGTGTATAAATATTACGTGACTATTATTATCCTAGAGAAGTTAACTTAGAAAAAAATATATTTCTTTTAAAGTTAAAATGAGCAGAATTGGCTTTAATTTGTTTTTCTTTTAGTTATTAGGTCCTTTGATGTCAACAAACCTGGCTGTGAAGTTGATGACCTTAAGGGTGGTGTAGCTGGTGGTAGTATTCTAAAAGGAGTATTAAAGGTGAACTGGATTTTGATTATTGTGTTATTTTGTTTTTCCCTGGTCTTAATCATGAAGTGAATAGTATGGATACTCCAAATGAAAAAGTAAACTTATGTGTGTGTGTGTGTGAGGATGGAGCACATTTTATATGGAGATAGGCTTTTGTGGTAGGTAGTTAGCAACAGTTGGTTGGATGGTTCTCATTTTGAAGCTCTTTTCTTTTTTTAACAGTCTTCAACATAAGAGAAATAATTGCCTTTTCAGTTTTGAGGTCACCCTGTTAGGACTTTTGATATGTTAGTGTTAATGGTATCATCCCACAGTGATTCTAATTACTAACTCATGTGTTTACAGGTGGGCCAGGAGATAGAAGTCAGACCTGGTATTGTCTCCAAAGATAGTGAAGGAAAACTCATGTGTAAACCAATCTTTTCCAAAATCGTGTCACTCTTTGCAGAGCATAATGATCTTCAGTATGCTGCTCCAGGAGGTCTTATTGGTAAGGATTTTTCTCTCATCCCTACATTTTTAACATGGCTGTATTTTTCATGGGAAAAGGATTACCCAAAAAGATACATTGTAGATTTTTAAATGAGTATTTTAAATAATTGACTGGGGTGGGGGAACATTCATGTGGTTAAGCTGTTGATTTTAGTTCATAAGATGGTTTCATATGTTTGTAAAAATTATTTCTAAGCATAAAGAAGAACACATTTTGGTTTAGTATGTGAAGTGACTCCTTTTAGCAATAATAAAATAAGTTTTATGATCCAGCATTTAAAATGATTAAGTATACTTTTTTGTCTACACAATTTTGGTGGTAGAGAGTGGTTGTTTTTTTGTGTGTTTTGGAAAGTTATCCACAAATGTCAGTTGAATCCTGTCAGATCATGTTTACTCTGAGGTAGAATTAAAAAATGCCTTCAATTGTGAAGTAATTACTGAGATGATTTATAGGTTTTCTAGTCTCTTACAATTTACAACTTACAACCCATGCCCAGAAAAAGACAAGATTCAGTGAGAATTTGACATGTTGTACCTTTGGATTACAGTAGAAATTATTGGGTAAAGGAGGAGTTTGTTTTTTGGTTCTCTGGTTTTGGGGTATATAATTCACTTTTCTATCCCATAATTAAGAGTTTACTGTATATAATTTAATGATAATGCTCATGTAGCCACTGCTGAGCTTGAACAATTACCAATACTTTACCAGTCTTCATCTTTATATCTTCTTCCCTCCTCATTCACAGCTAAAATATCTTGAAGTGGATCCCAGGAATCATATGTAAAGTCCTGAAGTTAATTTTTTAATTAGCCTTCCAGGGGAGAAATGGCAGGCAAATATTCTACAAATTGCTCGTTATGAATTTTGTATTTTTTCAACCTTTAATAAGTATATTCATACTTATTTTTGAGTTAGGCAATCATCTCTGTCCTTTGTTTATAGAATTTATTTTTTATTTTATCTTTTTAAAGATTTTATTTATTCATGAGATAAACAGAGAGAGAGATAGAGGCAGAGACACAGGCAGAGGGAGAAGCAAGCTCCATGCAGGAAGCCCGACATGGGACTTGATCCCGGGTCTCCAGGATCACACCCTGGGCTGAAGGCAGCGCTAAACCGCTGAGCCCCCTGGGCTGTCCTGTTCATAGAATTTAAATCAAGAGATTGTTCTCAAATGCCCAACTAATCTATGAGTTTATGATTCTGTTTCTTCAGGTAAGACAGGTATTTTGTTATGCCCTATGTAATTCTTATATGAGTATGGGAATATAAATGTGTGTAAAAAAGTATAGGTGTATGCTGTACTTATTTGACTAAGTTTTGTGTAAACAGCTTTATAGAAAATAAAAAGTTGGGCTTTTTTATCTTGTTTTATATCAGGAGTGGGAACAAAAATTGACCCCACTTTGTGCCGGGCTGACAGAATGGTGGGACAGGTACTTGGTGCAGTTGGAGCTTTACCAGAGATCTTCACAGAATTGGAAATATCCTATTTCTTACTCAGACGGCTTCTAGGTGTACGTACTGAAGGAGACAAGAAAGCAGCAAAGGTAAGTGCTTTTTGTAAGTCCTATTTCCGAAAAGTGGCAGCAATGTTAAGACCAGTTTTGAGGTTCATTCTTTTATAGCTAACATGGGATTAAGAAAAGGTGAGTAAATTTGACTTTCAGGAAGTTAAGTCTCATATTAGGTTAGCAGAGATGGAAAATTGCCAATAATCTGTAGTTGGCAAGGATGTAGGAAAATAAGCAGTCATTTTTAGAAAGCATTTTCTTGATTATGATGTTTATTTGTCCTCGATTTTTTTTTCCTAGGTGCAAAAGCTGTCTAAGAATGAAGTGCTCATGGTGAACATAGGATCCCTGTCAACAGGAGGAAGAGTTAGCGCAGTCAAGGCTGACTTGGGCAAAATCGTTTTGACTAATCCTGTGTGCACAGAAGTAGGGGAAAAAATTGCCCTTAGCCGAAGAGTTGAGAAACATTGGCGGTAAGTTTACTAGCCCTTGTCACTATCTAATAAAAAAGACACAGTCGATTCCCCTAAGATCTTGGACACGCACAGTTTACCTTGAGCACAACACTTAGTGACACTTTAGCTCAACTATTTCTTTGGATAACTTTGAATCTGTATTTCTAGCCCTGGTTTGTGATACACACAACATATGAAAAGACCAGGAGTTTATTAGATTCATTATTTCTCTTTTGGCTTTTTAAAACTATATTTGGAAATAATTTCAGACTTAAAAAAATTGCAAGAATTGCACACACCCCTATTCTCTTTTCCTAGATAGACCATATACTTTTACGTGTGTGTGTGTATATACTCTTTTATATGTATAAACTTCTTTCTCGATAAATTAAACCTACAGTTGATATTCTAGTTATACAGCTTGTCCCAATAATGTCCTCTAGTCCCTCTGGTCTAGGCTCCCGCACTGCATTTAGCTGTCATGTCTCTTTTATCTCTAATTGGGTACTTCCTCAGCTTTTCTTTGTCTTACTTAATGTTGACTATTTTGAAGAATACATTTTTACTCTTCCTTAATTTGAGTTTATCTGATACTTCCTAAGATTAGATTCAGATTATGTATTTTTGGCCGGAATACTTACAGAGGTGGTGATGTCTCCTCAGGAAATCACAGCCAGAAGCACATGAGATCTGATTGATCCTCCTTGTTGAGGTTAATTTTGATTATGCAGTCAGCATTGGCCAGTTTTTCTACCTCATCCTCTTTTTACCTGTGCACCTAGTAAGCATTTTGTAGGAAGACTCCCTGAGACCGTGTGAATAACCTACTCCTCATCACATCTCACTCCCCGGATTTAGCCTCCACTGACGATTCGTGTCTGAATTGAATTTGATTTTAGGATTACAAAATGGTGACACCCTTCCTCCAACCTACCACTTCTCATTTATTGTTCTTTCTTTCCTATTATTTACTTAACTAGTTATACTCAGAGTTCTGTTTTATTCAGTAGTTAAGATTTCGTTAATGTCCTTGTTTATTTTGATTGTTCAGGATTTGTCTAGTAGAAGCTCTTCAAGCTGGCTCCCATGTCCTTTTTTTTTTTTCTTTTTTTTAAAGATTTTATTTATTCATGAGAGACACAGAAAGAGAGAGGCAGAGACACAGGCAGAGGGAGAAGCAGACTCCATGCAGGGAGCCCGATGTGGGACTTGATCCCGGGTCTCCAGGATCATGCCTTGGGCTGAAGGCGGCACTAAACCTCTGAGCCACCAGAGCTGCCTTTTAATATGAACAATTCCTTAGTTTCTGGCCCAAGAGATTCTAAACCCATCTTGTACCTCCCCTGCTCCAGTTTTAAAATTGGCCATTTCTCCAAGGAAGCCTGGTTTCCTTTAGTAGGAAATATTTAGAAATGAAGATTTGGGTGCTAGGTCTGCTCTTATTCCTAGGGTGCTCTTCCTTCTAGGTCCTTTGAATGGATAAGCTAGGAAATACATATCTTTGATTTCTGACTCTGCTTTTAGTTACCTGGTTAGTTGCTGAATCTACCCTTTGCTTTCTATTCTGTGTGGTCTTATTCCCCTTATGCCATTGTTTCACACGTAAAAGTTAACTGCAAAAGATTCCTAATTTCATCTTCCTTTGTTAGTTAAGAGCTCAGTCAAAATTTATCTCCCTAAACCATTTTTATGATGCTGTCTTCAATAATTTCCAGTAGGTTCTCACTACTTTATGATACTCTGGACCTTTCTGGAAGCATTTTATGTTTGTTCCTGCTTTGTCTCATACAAACTCTCTCAATTACACTGTTCTGAGACCTCATTATTGTCATAATTATTCAAATCACTTTTGGTTCTCTGTTCTTTTCTCACTACTTACTTCCCTTATTAAGGCTTCTTGATACTGTGCCCCATGAAGGTGTCTCATCATCTGTTCAGAAGATTCATCTCAATTATTACTCTATAATTTAGAGGGAGTTAAACTTCTGTCCCTGGTTGAATTTTAAGTAAATAATCCTGCTTTGTGGTGATTTTTGTCATTTGATTTTACTCTTTGGTGTGATTATACCATTTGCTATTATAGACACACTGATTTCCAGGGTATTTTAAAATAGTCTTAAATAATAAATTTTCAGAAACTCTTAACAGGGAATGTATTATTTGTACTTGGTTAGAATGATTTCCTAGATCAGAACAGATTTTAAAATAAAAGGATTTTTTTTGTGTCTCTCAGTAATACTATAAGAGGATTCTATCCACATGAAACTTTAGATTTTGCTTAAAAATTGGCAAGTCTTCACCAGAAAACTGTTAGAACTAATAATAGGTGGATGCAGGAAAGTTGCAGGACACAATATTAATATATACAAGTTTGTTGTAGTTTTATATACTAATAAAGCAGCAGAAAGATTAGGGAAACAATTTTATTTACAGTTGCTCCAAAAAGAATAAAATACCAAAAAAAAAAAAAAAAAGAATAAAATAGGAATAAATTTAACCAAGGAGATGAAAGACCTATACTCTGAAAACTGTAAGACTTTGGTGAAAGAAATTAAAGACAACACAAGCAAATAGATATACTATGCTTAAGGATTAGAATTACTCATGTTGAAATGTTGCTACTGTCCAAAGCAGTCTATAAATTCAGTGCAGTTCCTATCAAAATAGCATAGCATTTTTCATAAAACTAGAATAAATCCTAAAATCTGTATGGAAAAGATCCCAAATAGACAAAACAGTCTTGAGAAAGAAATATAAAGCTGCAGATACCATAGTCTCAGATTTCAAGCTATATTACAGAGCTGTAGTAATCAAAACAGTAGTAATCAAAACAGTATGATACTGGCACAAAAATAGACACATAGATAAATGGAATAAGATGGGCAAGATATAAACCCATGCTTATATGGTCAATTAATCTATGACAATGTATAGTGGGAAAAGGAGAGTCTCTTCAATGAATGATGCTGGGAAAACTAACTGGACAGCTAAATGTGAAAGAATGAAACTGATGGCTTTTTTTTTTTTTTTAAGATTTTATTTATTTATTTATTTGAAATAGAAAGCATATGCACGAGTGGGGGGAAGGAGCAGACTCCCTACCAAGCAGGTAGCACTAATCGGGGCTCAGTCCTCAGGACCCTGAGATCATGACGTAAGCTGAAGGCAGACACTAAACCCAGGTGCCCCGAAACTGGACCGCTTTTTTACACCATACACAAAAATAAATTCAAGGCCTAAATGTGAGACTGAAACATAAAACTATTAAAAGAAAACATAGGCAGTAATTTTTGACATCAGCTTTAGCAGTATATTTATGGATAGGTCTCCTCAAGCAAGGGAAACAAAAGCAAAAATAAACTATTGGGACTGCACCAAAATACAGAGTTTTTGCACAGCAAAAAATGAAAAGACAACCTACTAAATGGGAAAAGGTATTTGCAAACAGTATGTTCAACAAGGGCTTAATAGCCAAAATATATAGGGGATCCCTGGGTGGCGCAGCGGTTTGGCGCCTGCCTTTGGCCCGGGGCGCGATCCTGGAGACCCGGGATCGAATCCCACATCGGGCTCCCGGTGCATGGAGCCTGCTTCTCCCTCTGCCTGTGTCTCTGCCTCTCTCTCTCTCACTGTGTGCCTATCATAAATAAATAAAAATTAAAAAAAAAAAAAAATAGCCAAAATATATAAAGAACTTGCATGACACCAAACAAGCCAAACAATTCCATTTAAAAAAGGGCAGTGCACCTTAATAGTCATTTTTCCAAAGACATACAGATGGTCAACAACCACATGAAAAAATACTCAACATCAATAATTTTTGGGGAGAAATGCAAATCAAAACCACAATGAATTTTCACCTTACACCACACTGGATGGTTAGTGTCAAAAAGACAAGAAAAAGGGGCACATGGGTGGCTCAATTGATTGGATATCTGACTTGATTTCAGCTCTGGTCATGATCTCAGTGTCGTGAGATCAAGCCCCGTATTGGGGTCCACTCATTCTTAGTGGGGAGTCTTCTTGAGTTTCTCTCTCTCTTCCTCTCTCTCTTCCTCTTTCTCTGCCCTTCCCCCTTGTGCACGTGCACACTCTTTGTCTCTCAAGTAAGTAAATCTTAAAAAAAAAAAAAAAAAGTCAAGAAATAACAAATGTTGGTAAGGATGTGGAGTAAATGGAGCTCTCATGCAGTGTTTATGGGAATATAAATTGGTGCAACTACTGTGGAAAACAGTATGGAAGTTCCTCAAAAATTTCAAAATAATCATGTGATCCAGTAATTCTACTACTGGGTATTTACCCCTAAAAAAACAAAAACACTAATTTGAAAATATATATATATATATATATATATATATATACATATATATATATATATTTCTTATAGCATTACTTACAATAGCCATGTGTCTATCCATAGATGATTGGATGAGGTAGATATGGTATATATACACAATGAAATATTAGCCATAAAAAAATAGAATAAAATCTTGCTATTTGTGACAACATGGATGGTTGTAGAGGGTATTATGCTAAGTGAAATAAATCAGAGAAAGACAGATACTATATGATTTCACTCAAAGGTGAAATCTAAAAAACAAACAGGCCCGTAAATACCAAGAACAAACTGGTGGTTTCTGGTGAGCGGAACAAAGTGGGTAGGGTAGTGCAATAGGTGAAAGGGATTAACACTTCCAGTTATAAAACAAGTCCTGGAGATGGAAAGTACAGTTTAGAGAGCATAGTCAATAATATAATGTATGGTGCCAGATGATGAGTACACTTAATGGTAAACATTGAATAATATATAGAATTGGCAAATTACTATGTTGTACACCTGAAACCAATATAATACTGTATGTCAATTATACTTCAATAATAACAAATTGAAATAAAAAACAGGTTTTTAAAAATTAGCAAGTATGTTAAAATTGTTAAATGAGAGCATCTGAATGATTTTTACATTCATTTTTTTCTTTTTAAGATTTCATTTATTTATTCATGAGAGACACAGAGGGAGAGGCAGGGACACAGGCAGAGGGAGAAGCAGGCTCCATGCAGGGAGCCTGACATGGGACTCGATCCTGGGTTCCCAGGATCACGTCCCAGGCCGAAGGCGGTGTTAAACCGCTGAGCCACCCGGGCTGCCCTGATTTTTACGTTCTTTAGAATTGTGGTTTTACCCCATGTTTAGATGGGTTTTGTTCTAGAAGCTATTGTTGGGGTAGCAATTCAGCCTAGTCATTGATTAGAGCAAACATTGTAAGAGGGAGCGGAAGTCCCTCTGCTATTTAAGAGTAATCTGCTAATAGAGTGTACATTCTTCTAGTTCTCCCCTTAATATTCATTACCAGCTAAGGTCATGCTGAATCCTTTGTGATCTGTTGAGTGCTGTGAATGGTAAAAATAAATAAATAAATAAATAAATAAGCATTTTTCAAGAGAAGAGGATAGGAAATGAGATTTTTTAGAAAATCAGACTGTGATAGACTGTGTATCAGCATGATTCCTTAGGTGGACTGGAAGGCTCTGGTGGTTCTGGAGGGGTGAGTATACTTCAGTAGAGTGAAGACAAACATATTTGTAGTAGCAACTTTTTGTTTGCTTTTTTGGTCATTCATTCTGTCTGGAGCCCATCTTTGTGGCCCTGAGGACCTAGGAAGAAAAGTATCAGCTTTCTTAATGGAACAGCAGTTTTGGGGAACATTCAAATTTAGCAGATAGGCAAGTAAAACCAGTTATGTCATATGATTGTGTGGTAATGATAATGAAATGGGTGTAAAATTCATGGTTTTTAAAATTTTCTTTTTTGCAGTTTAATTGGTTGGGGTCAAATAAGAAGAGGAGTGACAATCAAGCCAACAGTAGATGATGACTGAAGAATTCCAGGGAAATCATACATTTGGATGGAGTTGGAATTTCTCATTACAACCTAGGGGTATATTTTCAAAGCAATACTGGGAAATTAATTTCACAGCTCATTACCTTAGTAGTAGCTGTAAGGTTATTCTCATTTTTTGGTGATGAAAATTTAACCTCTAGTGCTAAAATAGGGTCTACAATAAATGTAAAAATTGGCATAATGTTAGATTCAATCTACATTTTAGCAGAAATTAATCATTCCCAAATAATGTCTAATTTATACATCAGTACAGGTTTGAAATGAAACTATTTGCTAGAACCAGCCTGTTCTGTAGCACACGTATCAAACCTATTTCAAATAAAGATTTTCTTCTTACTTTGCATGATTCATCTTTGATTGATTCCAGGCTTGAAGGACTATTGTACCAGTAAAGATTTGAAGACACAAGTTCTTAAAAACCAGCTTTGGTTTCTCCCATATTTTATGTTGCTTTATCTTTGAAATTATGAGTGAAAAGGAAATTAATAAAAATTATCCTTTAGAGCATAGGAGCTCATTCCCATGGACACACCTTTTTGTTCTCTCCCTCTTTTCCTGAACTGGAACACAGGAAACCAGAGCCAGAGGTTTGTCACCTTCTTCCTGTGGTGTCCTGCCAGTTGTTTCTGCATTGGTTTATACCTGAAATCTGATAACCTCCCCATATTGGAAAACACTGTTAGACCAGATGATTCTAGATAAGTAACGTAGATCTTTATAGGCCTTATTTTATGCTTTTTCTTAACTGCCTAATTGATAACGGTTATAATGTAGATTCTAATTTTAGTAACTTTTGGACCTTTCAAGAGGTCAATGATGTTAGAAAGCAAAGCGTGAGCCTTTTCATTTTTAACTTCGTTTCCATTTTCTTACACTTTTCCTGTACTATGCTTTATTTTTATTTATTTATTTGTAAGATTCTCTTAAAACAGTAGCTCCCGACTCTGGCTAACATTAGATTTGCTGGAGAACCTGAAAAGAAAGAAAGAAAAAGATAGCCTGAAGAGATTCTGATTTAATTGACTAGGGATGGAGCCCTGGCATTGATGTTTTTCACAACTTCCTAGTGTTAAGAAATAATTTTAAGAGAGTTGAGAAGTAGGTGTATCAAATAATACAGAATTGGCTTAGTTTTGGTAGTCCGGTAATGGTCTCTAGTTGCTTTTCTTAAGTTTGCATTAAACTTGATGCCACAGTCTAATAAGCCTTTTCAGGCGTTGAAGCTGCCTTATAGAAATTGAGAAGGTGTGGCTATGAATTGTTACTTAAATTTATAAGTTCTGCAGAAGCATATAATGCTGCATAGTTGATCAGCTTTGAAGGGTTGTATTGTATGTAGCATGAAGGACACATTTAATAAAACAAAGTTCTAATCCAGACATTAATTTTATATTTAACATGTCCGAATTTGTTTTGTAAGCCTCTGCCACCAGAAATTCTGGGATAACAAGACCCAAAGCTTTGGCAGTTGACTAAATTTATCTTAAGTAAATCTCGTGTCACAATAGAAAGAAGTTTGGTCTGTTTCCAACATCTACATGAATTTCAACAAATTTACAAAGCACTATGCGTAATGTAAATAGATATACACAAATGTGAAAACAGTGGGCCTAATTTTCTTAAAACTTGGAATGCATTGGTTCTTAGCAAAAGCTGTACCTGGTTGAGAATCTATCTGCCTGTAATGCACTGTTACTGATGATAATACATTGTGTGTGTAAATCCTCTTGGCTTACCTGTCAAGGTATTTTTGGAGTCTGACCAGTTCTCATTCCCTCCACTTTTAACATAGTTGAAGCTACCATTGGCTATCACCTAGAATAGCACTGCATAACTCCTCCATGCTTCCATACTTGCCCCACTGCGGTCTGTTCTCAACATAGCCGGTGCTACTCTTTCTGTAAGAGAAAGCTGTGTGTACAGCTTAATGATAAGTTGTCAAGTCTCAGAAATGGGGAGCATGAGGGCAACCTAGCTGTGACATGCAAAGGATTTTCAGGCTGCCTTAAGTTCTGTTTCACTGAATGTAAACTCCAAAGATGGTGTGTGTGTATGTGTGTTTTCATTTTGCAGAGGAAAAAGAATTTTATTATTTTTTTAAGATTTTATTTATTTATTTATGAGAGACACAGAAAGGCAGAGGCAGAGAGAGAAGCAGGCTCCCCATGGGAAGCCTGATGCAGGACTCAATTCTGGAACTCTGGGATCACACCCTGAGCTAAAGGCAGACGCTCAGCCACTCAGGCATCCCAAAGAATATTCTTCTGATAAGAGTGCATATAGTTGCATTCATAAAACTTCTGAAATCCTGTTTCTAGAAAAATTGAATATGGTGAAGCATTCAGTGAAATGGATGCTTTTCAAGAAATACATAAAATTTTTAAAAATTCTTGAAACAGATATCCTTAGTATACTTAAAATCAAGCTCAGATTACTAAAAAAAAAAATATATCGGCAGAAATTTCCACAAACTGTATCTTCTGCCAAATTTCAAAGAATAGGTAATTTTTAAAAAAGATTTTGAGAGAGAGAAAGCACGAGTCGGGGGAGGGGCACAGGGAGAACACTGAGCAGGGAGCCCGATGCAGGGCTTGATCCCAGGACTGGGGATCAGGACCTGAGCCAACACCAGACGCTTAACCAAGTGAGTCACCCAGGTGCCCCTGAATAGGTAATTTCTGTTTAAACTTTTTCAGAATATGGGAAATGAAGAGACAAAAAAAGGAGACCTCATAATTCATTGTTCAAAGTTCTATCCCTGCTGCCCAAACCTGGAGAGAAAACTACCAAAAACAAAATGACAAAACCACTGGAACATATTCTCACCAAGTTATAAAATCCATGTTAAAATATTAGTAAATTGGGTCACCTGGGTGGCTCAGTCAGTTGTGTCTGCCTTTGGCTCAGGTCATGATCCCAGGGTCTTGGGATCGAGCCTCTCATTGGGCTCTCTGCTCAGCGAGGAGCCTGCTGCTCCCCCTGGTTGTGCACGTGCACTCTCTGTCAAATAAAATCTAAATAAATAAAATTATTAGTAAATTAGGTCCAGTAATAAATTAAAAGAATAACCTGGAAATTACAGAGATTGAAAGAGAAAAGCATACCTTGAAGATGTATTTAATATAGTCCACAATAACTTTTTAAATGTAGGTAATGTAGAGAAGGAAACTTGATGTCATGTGCTCAGCATCATGGTTTTGAATGATGAAATACTGGAGCACAGTAACATCCCTCCAAGATGCCATAGGTGGGGTAAAAAGTTTGAGTTGGGTAAAAATGTGGAGTTGTGAGGTTAATGAAGTAATAAGTAGAGTAAAATTCAGGATGGGAAGCAGTTATCAGTTGCATCACACTGGAATTCATGTGCTTGTTTCTCTATTCTCATTAAGGTCTGCAGCAAGTCAAGAATGTCAGCTACCACTTCAGTTCTACAACAGTGTTCTTTGGGGCTTAGCAGATGAGGTACAGATATTGGGAATGGAAGCAATAGAACATTATTTACAAGGTATAAGATTGTCTAGAAAATACAACCTAGAAACTGAAAAACATGAACTGCTAAGAGTTCAGTGAGGTGAAAGGGTTCAAGATAAACATGCAAAAATTATTAGTTTATTAAATAATTTACTAATTAGTTTATACCCCCCACACACACATACAGATCAGAAAATACAGTTGGTATAAGCTATCCAGGTATAAATTTAACAAGACTGCAAAATCTTTATGAATAAAACATTGGCTAAAGGACAAAAGAAGGAGATAGAAATAATGAGAAAATAGGCAATATTCCTGTATGGTAATACTCAATATTGTATAGATGGCTGCCATTTTTTGCTATAAATTCAGTGTAATCTGAATAAAAATTTCAGTAAGACTTTAAAGAACTTGTTCAGCTGATAAAGATTTAGAAAATAAATTCACAAAAGTAGTAAGTAAACTTTTAGAAACAAATTATAATGGGAGAGTTGACTTACAATGTTTTAGAATATAGAAAGCTATAATACAAGAAGTGTGGTATTGATGCAGAAATTGATCATTGAAACAAACAACAACCATATATAAAATTTTAATAATATATGCTATAGGCTGCATTTTATGTCTGTGAGGAAAAGGAAAGAATCCAAATGGCTAACCATTTGGAGATTAAAGATCTTTTACTTAAAATCTTATTTAAGATTTCATTTTATTGAGACAAAATTCAGAACAAAGAAAAAGTAAGAATTTTAATCATTTGTATGAGGAGTGCAAAACAAACCCAAAAGGTGTAAAGGAGAAGTTAACAGATCTGATGTCTAAAAGCTCAGAATGAGGCCAAAGATATCACAGATGTAAAAGATGATAGATTGAGAGAAAATATTTATGACTTACATGACATGTGAAATATTAATATTCCTAGAACAAATCAGTAAGATGAAAAAGCAGAAATGGAATAAAATATTTATTGCATCCCATTCAGTGGGCTAAGGACCAGCAGGAAGAGAGCTCATGTTGACTCATGAGCATACTGATTTGACCTGGGTGAAGACTGCAGTTAGTGACAGTCAAGTGATCCCACAGGCAGGAGCAGATGTGACATCTCCATGGAGTTCTCTCTGTGCCTCAGACTTAACAGGGAGGAGCTGTGCTACTGCCCAGTGACTGTCTTGTAAGGTCGGTCCTTGCTGGATTAGAGAAAATGAGTTTTGTCCTGGGCCACTGTACTTTTTTTTTTTTTTTTAAGATTTTCTTTATTTTAGAAAGAGAGCATGCGAGAACAGGAAGAGGGGCAGAGGGAGGGCAAGAGAGAATCTCAAGCAGACTGGGTGCTGAGCTCCAAGCCCAGTGTGGGCCTTGATCTGGGCCTTGATCTCACGACTTTGAGATCACGACCAGAGCCAAAACCAAGACTTAGACACCCAACCAACTGAGCCACTTGGGTGCCCTCTGGGCCATTGTACTTTTATACTCAAGGATTGTGTTACTGTTTGGGAAGAACTTAGACAAATAGTTAACGCTTTCATTTAAGAGAATGTTTACAAATATTGGGCATCAGGGGCATAACATTGCATTCTAGGGGGATGGAGCACTGCTGTTAAACAATATGTCTGACTTCAGCTTTTGGCCACAGGGAAAGTCCATCTTGCAAATATGTATGGGCTATTTGTACAAGAAATACAAAAATACCCAGTACATATTTGTAAAGTGCTGAGCCTGTCTGGTAATAAGAAATGTGAAAACAATGGGATTCATTTTCACTTATTAAAATTTGTAAAAATTAAAAAAAAATAAATAAATAAAATAAAATTTGTAAAAATTGTGTCAACTATACTAAAAAAATTTGGCAAAAGTTGAAAAGATTTATAGCAATTGGTGTTGGTGAGGCTATATTGTTGGGAAGTATAAACTGGAATGTTCTTTGAAGAGGACTGTGATTTTATATATCCAGATTTAAAATATCTCATCCTCTGACCCAGAATTCCTTGTCTGGGAACGCATCATAAACAAATATTTGCTCATGTTCACAAAGATCTATATAGGATGTTTATTTCAGCATTGTTTATTATAGCAACAGTTGTAAGACACCTAAATGTTAGAAGGGAGTGATTAAATACCTTTTGTGGTACATTTACTCTATTATTAATTAAAACTATAAGCCATCTTTGATTCAGCCCTGGTTAAAATTGAAGGTGAAAATCTTGGTCCTAAAAGTGTTTTATGAAAACCCCTACGAGGAAGTAATCTCTTTGACTTAAAGTACTTTGAGAATTCATAAAGCACTATTGATTGTTGTTCACTTCAGCAGAAAGAATGGTGTCAAAGGAATAAGCTTTATGTCAGCATTAGCATTGATTCTGTTAGAATCACAAGTTTATAGAAAGAAAGCCAAGGCCAGCAAGTGAATTCATGCTACTTACATAGTAGTGAAATTATACATTAAAGTTGACCACTGTCAGACTGGTTTATTTTTTACAATTTATATTCTTACAATAAATACTTTCTAATAAATATAATTTCCTATTACATGCATACAGTAATTCTCTCAACAAACATAAAAACTTAGCAAGAATCATAACTCCGAAAGAGTTAACAGTAAGTCCTTTATAGATAATATGTACATCAAGAATGTCACAGCAGGAGCTTCACCTAACCAGGAACACATTTTAGTGATGGCAAGATAACTGAATATGTGTAGCTCGAACGCATGTAAGACCTTTATCCCTTGAGAATCATCTTCAACCTTCTCCAAAGGATTGTAAAACTACAAGAAAACCCATTAGTCCAGTGGTTTGTATTCTCAAACTCCTTCAACAATATTTTGCACTAATTCAACAATCTTTTGTCTTAAAGTTTTTTATCACCTACTATTATGATTCATGGCCTATTTTTCTTTTTTCAAAAGACCATTTCTTGAGTTTTTGGGTCTCTTGTTTTTATTTCATTGACTTCTTACCTTTATTATTTTCTTTCTTTTACTTTCTTTGGATTTATTGTCCTGTTTTTTCACTAAGTACTTAATTTTCTTTTCAGTCTTTTTCATTTCTAATATAAATATTGAAGGCCAAACACTTCCTTGGGACTTCCATAGCAGAATCAAACAGGGTTTTATTCATTTATTTAGATACAATCTACATTCAATAAAATGCACAAATCATGAGTGTTTGGTTTGATGAGTTTTGGTTATTTTATACAACCATGTATCTATCAGCCCAAATAAGATATAGAACCTTTGCATCAGTCCAGAAAATTCCTCATGCACCTGCAATATGTAGTCTTTTAGCACCTGAATTCTTCCACATAAGATGTTTTTGAGACTCATCTATGTTGTAACCTGTATCAGTAGTTTCTTTTTATAGCTGAATAATATTCTGCTATAAAGGCACACCATATTTTGTTTATGCATTCACCAGTTGATAGACATTTGGATTGTTTCCACTTTTTGGCTATTAAGAATAATGCTTCAGTGAACATTAGCATCCAAGTTTGTGTAGACACGTTTTCATTTCTCTTGAGTAGAGTCCTAGGAATGAAATAAATGTTAGGTTGTATGATAAGCCTATGTTCCACTTTTTAAGAGCCTTCTAAACCATTTTCCAAAGGAGCTATACCATTTTGTATTCCCATCAGCAATATGTGAATATTCCAGTTTTTCCACATCCTTCCCAACACCTGGTACTATCTCTCTCACACTCTCTCTCTTTTTTTAAATTTAATTTTATTTATTTATTCATGAAAGACACAGAGAGAGGCAGAGACATAGGCAGAGGGAGATGCAGGCTCCCTACGGGGAGCCCGATGCAGGACTCGATCCCAGGGCCCCGAGATCACACCCTGAGTCGAAGGCAGGTGTTCAACCACTGAGCCACCCAGGCATCCCTCTCTCTCTTTTTATTATAATCATTTTAGTGGATATATAGTGCTATCTCATTGGCGTTTTGATTTTTATTTTCCTAATGACAGCATCTTTTCATGTGCTTATTAACCATTCATATTTCTTTGGCGAAATGATATTCAAATATTTTGCCAATTTTTTGGCTGGATTATTCTGTTACTGAGTTGCAGAAGTTCTTTATATATTCTCAATACAAACCTCTTATTAGATATATGATTTGCAAGTATTGTCTCCTGTTCTGTGGCTTGTCTTTATTTTCTCATTGGTGTCTTTTGAAGTGCAGTTTTCATGATGAAGTCCAATTTATCTTTTTTTTTCTTTTATGGATTATACTTTTGGGATTCTATCTCAGAACTCTGCCTACTCCAAGGTCACAAATATTTTCTTTGTTCCAGAAGTTTTATAGTTTTGGTTTCTACATCTAGGTCTGTGACTATTTTGAGTTTTTTTTTTTTTTGTTACAAAAACGTTTATTTCTTAAAATTTTAATTCCAGTATAGTTAATATACAGTGTTACATATTAGTTTCAGGTATACAATACAGTGATTCAACACTTCCATACAACACCCAGTGCTCATCACAAGTGCCCTACTTAATCCCCTTCACCTGTTTCACCCATCATCCATACCTACTCCCCTCTGGTAACGATCAGTTTGTTCTCTATAATTAAGAATACCTTTCCTGGGCACCTGGGTGGCTCAGTGGCTGAGCATCTGCCTTCAGCTCAGGTCATGACCCAGGGTCCTGGGATCGAGTCCCCACAGGGAGCCTGCTTTTCCCTCTGCCTGTGTGTCTGCCTCTCTGTGTGTGTCTCTCATGAATAAATAAATTAAATCTTAAAAAAAAAAAGAGTACCTTTCTTGATTTGCCACCCCTTTTCCCTTTGTTCATTTATTTCTAAAATTCCACGAGTGAAATCATATGGTATTTGTCTTTCTCTGACTTACTTTGTGTAGCATAATACTGTCTAGCTCCATCTGTGTTGTTGCAAATGGCAAAATTTCATTCTTTTTTATGGCTGAATAATGTTCCATTGTGTATCTATGCCACATCTTTATCCATTCATCTGTTGGTGGACACTTGGGCTGCTTCTGTAATTTGGCTATTGTAAATAATGCTGCAATAAACATAAGGATGTGTGTAACCCCTCAAATCTGTACTTTTGTATCCTTTGGGTAAATACCTAGTAATGCAATTGCTAGGTCATAGGGTAGTTCTTTTTTTTTTTTTTTTTTTTAAACATTTTGAGGAACCTCCATACTGTTTTCCATAATGGCTGCACCATTTGCATTCCCATCAACAGTGCAAGAAGGTTCCTTTTTCTCCATATCCTCACCAACATTTGTTTCTTGTGTGTTTTTTTTTTTTATTTTAGCCATTCTGACAGGTGTGAGGTGATATCTCATTGACTTTTTTAAAAAAAGATTGTATTTATTTATTTGAGAGAGAACACGAGATGGGGGAGGGTCAGAGGGAGAAGCAGACTCCTGCTGAGCAGGGAGCCTAATGTGAGGCTCAATCCTGGGACTCCAGAATCATGACCAGAGCCAAAGGCAGAAACTTAACGGACTGGACCACCCAGGAGCCCCTGTCTTGGCACTTATATAAAAAATATTTGACATAGATGTGAAGGTTAATTTATTGAATTCTATTGATCTATATGCCACATTCTCTTGATTATTATGGCTTTACAGTAAGTTTTAAATTAGGTAATAAAATCCTCCCCCCAAATTTTTTTCCTAATTCTTTTGACTATTCTAAATCCTTTGAATTTCCATATAGGTTTTAGGTTCAGCTTGTCAATTTCTAAAAAAAAAAAAAAAAAAAAAAAAAAAAAAGCCTCCTGGGGCATCCCAGGTGGCTCAGCGGTTTAGCTACACCTTCAGCCCAGGCTGTGATCCTGGAGACTCGGAATCCAGTCCCACGTCAGGCTCCCTGCATGGAGCCTGCTTCTCCCTCTGCTTGTGTCTCTGCCTCTCTCTCTGCATCTCTGTGTCTCTCATGGATAAATAAATAAAATCTTAAAAAAGAAGCCTCCTGAAATTTTGATACAGATTGTATTAAATTTATAGATGCAGTTTGGAAGGGATTACCATTGACAATGTTGCTTCTTCCAGTTCATAAATATGGAATGTCTTTCTATTTATTTAGATTTTCTTTTAATTTCTTTCAGTAATATTTTGTTAGTTCTCAGCATACAAGTCTTGCACGTTTTTGTTAAATTTATTTCTAGTTATTTTTAAAGAGTTGGGTCCTTTTTTTTTTATTTAAAGTTTTTACTTATTTGACAGAGCACAAGTAGAGGAGCAGGAGGAAGAGGGAGAGACAAAGCAGACAGAGGGAGAAGGGGAAGCAGACACCCCACTGAACAGGGAGCCTGATGAGAGGCTCAATTCCCGGACCCTGGGATCAGGACCTGAGCTGAAGGCAGACACTTAACCTTCTGAGCCACCCAGGCACCCCTAACTAGTTATTTTTGATGCTACTGTGAATAGAATTGGTTTCATAATTTCATTTTTGGATTGTTTGCTGCTCACATATAAAAATATAGTTGATTTTCATATATTGATCATACATCCTGTGGCCTTGACAACTAGTTTATTACTGCTAATCATTTTTGTGTGTGTGAATTCCTTGGTATTTTCTGTATATAAGATCATGTCACCTGCAAATAAAGACAGTTTTACATCTTCCTTTCCAGTTTGGTTGCCTTTAACCTTTCTATTCTTTATTATACTGGATAATACCTCCAGAACAATGTTGACCAAAAGTGGCAATAGCAAAAACATCTTAGTCTTCTTCCTAATTTTAAGAGAGAAAGCATTCGGTCTATTACTACAAACTATGATGTTAACTGTAGATTTTTAGGTTGAGGAAGTTCCTTTCCAATTCTTTGTTTGCTGAGAGTTTTTATCTTGGGTGGGTGATGATTTTGTGAGATTTTTTTTTCTACATCTATAAACAGTTTTTTTCATTATTCTTTATAAGCACAGTATATTACATTAATTGATTTTTGGTTGTTAGATCAACCCTGTATTCCCAGGATAAATCACAGCGTATGATCCCTTTTAATATATTGCTTAATTTAGTTGGTTTATACTTAATTATTTATTTAATGTGTGGGCAGAAAATTGTTCATGTAATTCCTTTTAATCCTTTAAAATTTAAATTTCTGTAGCATGGATAGTGCTGTCTTCTATTTCATTCCTGATCTTGGTTATTCATTTCTTCTCTCTCTCTCTCTCTCTCTCTCTCTCTCTCTCTCTCTCTCTCGTGTGTGTGTGTGTGTGTGTGTGTGTGTGGTCAGTCCAGCTAAAAACTTGTCAGTTTTATTGATTTTTTTCAAAGAACCAACTTTTAATTTCTTTGATTTTATTGTTTTTCTGTTTTGTGTTCCATTGATTTCAGTTCTAATCGTTATTATTTCTTTACCTGCTTTGGGTATAGTTTGCACTTCTTTTTCTAGTTTCTTGAAGTAGAAGTGTAGGTTATTGATTTTGTATCTTTTCTTTTTTTAAGATTTTATTTATTCATTCATGAGAGACACAGAGAGAGACAGGCAGAGACACAGGCAGAGAGAGGGAGAAGCAGGCTTCATGCAGGAGGCCCGACATGGGACTTGATCCCAGGTCTCTAGGATCACGACCTGGACTGAAGGCGGCTCTAAACCGCTGAGCCACCCGGACTGCCCTGTATCTTCTTTTATATAGATATTTAAAGCTACAAATTTGGGACGCCTGAGTGGCTCAGTGGTTGAATGTCTGCCTTTGGCTCAGGGCGTAATCCCAGAGTCCTGGGATAGAGTCCCACATTGGGCTTCCTGCATGGAGCCTGCTTCTCCCTCTGCCTGTGTCTCTGCCTCTCTCTCTCTCTCTCTCTCTCTCTCTCTCTCTCTGTGTGTGTGTGTGTGTGTCTCATGAATAAATAAATAAAATCTTTAAAAAAATTAAAAAATAAAGCTAAAAATTTCCCTCCAAGCACCATTTTCTCTATATCCTATCCTGTTTTTATTTTTTTAATTTTTAAAAAGATTTTATTTATTGATTTATTGAGAAAGAGAGAGCGTGGATGCCTGTGCCAGAGGGAAGGGCAGAGGGGAATTTCAAGCAGACTCACTGCTAAGCCTGAATGGGGCTCAATCTCATCACCTGATCATGGCCTGAGCCAAAACCGAGTCAGGCACTTAACCAGCTGAGCCACCCAGGTGCCCCTCCCACTGTGTTTTTAAAATTAAACTCTTAAAATTTTTATTTATTTGTTTGTTTGTTTGTTTGTTTGTTTATTTTAGAGAGAGAGAGAGAGAGAACACAAGTGTGGGGGAGAGGGATAGAGGGAGAGCATGAGAAAGCCCCAAGCCGACTCCATGCTGAGGACAGAGCCCTATGTGGGGCAGGATTGCATAACCCTGAGATCATGATCTGAGCTGAAACCAAGAGTCAGATGCTTAACTAACTTCACCACCCAGACACACCTCAAAACTAAACTTTTTATTATGAGAGAATTGTGAATTCACATGCTATTATTTCTAAGAAATGGCACACAAATCCCTTGTACCCTTTTTACAGTGTCCTCTGCTGGTAATATCTTATAAAACTATATATAGTAGCATATCACAACCAAGATACTGACATTGATATGGTCAAGATACAGTACTTTTCCATCATTAAAGATCCCTCGTGTTGCCCTCATGTAGCTATACCTGCTTTCCTCTTGCCCACCTCCTCACCCCTGCTTCCCCTCAGTCTTTACTTAACCCCCTGGCAACTGCTAATCTGTTATCTATTTCCATAATTTTGTTATTTCAAAAATGTTATATAAACAGAATCATACTTTCATAGTTCATTCCTTTTTATTACTAAATCATATTCCTTGGTATGGATATACCATATAGTTTGTTTAACCATTCACCCATTGATGGACATCTGGGTTGTTTCCAGTTATTGCTTATTACAATTAAAGTTGCTGTAAACAACAACAAAAAAAAGTTGCTGTAAACATTCATGGAATGTCTTTATGTGAACCAAAGTTTTTAGTTCTCCAGAGTTAATGCCTAGGAGTGCAGTTGCTGAGTAGTGTGGTAATTACATGTTGAGTTTTTCGAGAAACTGCCAAGTAGTTTTCCAGAATGGCTGTACTAATTTTACATTCCTATCAGCAGTATATCTACTTTTTCCATATCCTTGCCAGATGATGTCACTGTTTTTTATTTTAGCTATTCTGTTAGGTGTGTAGTGATATCTCATTGTGGTTTTAATTTACATCTGTAATGGCTAATGATAATTAAACATCTGTTTGTGGGCTTATTTGCCATCTGTATATCTTCTTTGGTGAAATGTCTGTTTATGTAATCTCCTCATATTATAATATTTGCTTTTTCACAATTGAGTTTTGAGATACTAATCCTTTCTCAGATCAATGCGATTTGCAGATATTTTCTCCTAGTTGTAGCTTGACTTTTAATCTTCCAAATACGGTCTTTCATACAGAAGAATTTTACATTTTGGTGAAGTTCAACTTGTCCATTTTTCCCTGTATGGTGCTTTTGGTGTTAAGCCTAAGAATACTTCACCCTTCCTTGGTCCTGAAGATTTTCTCATATGTTTTCTTCCTGAAAATTTTATAGTTTTATGTTTTACATTTAAGTACACAATTTATTTTGCATTGATTTCTGTATGCGTTGTGAGGTTTGGATTGAGATTCATTTTTTGGATTACGAATTTTTTTTTTTTGATCCAGCACCATTTGACAAAAGGGCTCTCCTTCTTCCATTGAATTACTTTTTGCACCTTTGTCAGAAGTCAGTTGGAAAAAAAAAGTCAGTTGGGCATATTTGTGTGAGTTTGTTTCTGGGTTCTCTAATCTCTTCATTAATCTTTATAGATTTCCCTGCAAATATCACATAATCTGGATACTAGAGCTATATAATAAATCATGAAATCAGGTATAGTGATTTCTTCCACTTTACTCTTTTTTTCAAAATTAATTTAGCTAATCTAGTTCCTTTTTCTTTCCATATAAATTTTAGGATAAGAAAAAAAATTTTAGGATAAGCTTGTCTATATAAAAATATTGCTGGGTGGGATCCCTGGGTGGCGCAGCGGTTTGGCGCCTGCCTTTGGCCCAGGGCGCGATCCTGGAGACCCGGGATCGAATCCCACATCGGGCTCCCGGTGCATGGAGCCTGCTTCTCCCTCTGCCTGTGTCTCTGCCTCTCTCTCTCTCTCTCTCTCTTTGACTATCATAAATAAATAAAAAATTAAAAAAAATATTGCTGGGATTTTGATAGGAATTTCATTAAACATGTGTATGAATTGGGTGAGAATTGATACCTTTTTATATTGAGTCTTCCAGTTAATGAACACAGAATATTTCTCCATTTATTTAGAAATTCTTGTATTTCTTTCATCAGTGTTTTGTAGTTTTCAGCATTTAAGTCCTATACATATTTTGTTAGATTTACATTTGTTTCATTTTTTGACTGATTGTAAATTGTATTTTAAAATTTGATGTCCTTGGGTTCATACAGTTGATTTTATATGTTTATCTTTGTATCCTGCAACCTTGCTGAACTAATTCTTTTATAGATTTTTCACATACACATTAATTTCATCCACAAATAGGGACAGTTTTATTTCTTTTTTTCCAATCAAGATGCTTTCCCCCCCCTTTTTTTGCTTTGTTGCCCTAGCTATAACTTCCACTACCATGTTGAATTAGGTGGTGAGAGTAGACATCGTTTCCTTGTTCTTGTTTTTAGGAGGAAAGTAGTCTTTCACCAATAAGTATAATGTTGGTTGTAAGGGTTTTTTTTTTTTTTTTTTTGTAGATTTTAAAAATCAAGTTGAAGTAACCTCTCCTAGTTTTCTGCGGATTTTTGTTGGGAATAAGTGTTGAATTTTGTCAAATGCTTTATCTGCGTCAGTTGATATGCTTATGTGATATTTTTTTCTTCTTTAGCTTGTCAGTGTGGGTTTTGAATATTTAACTAGATTTGTATTCAGAGAATAAATTTCATTTGGTTATGATTCTTTTAAGAAAAAATTATTGTTGTAAAATACACATAGCATAAAATTTACCATTTTAGTCTTTTGAAAACATACAATTGTCACTAAGTACATTCACAGTGTTGTGCAACCATCACCACTATCTAATTCCAGAACATTTTCATCACCCCAAAAGGGAACCTTATACTCATTAAGCAATCATTCCACAGTCCCATTCCCCTCAGCCCCTGTCAACCATTAATCTGTTTTTTGTTTCTTTGAATTTGCCAATTCTGCATATTTCATATCAATGGAATTATACAATGTGTGGCCTCTTGTGTCTGGTTTCTTTCACTTAGCATAATGTTTTCAAGGTTCATCCATGTCATAGCATGTGTCAATACTTCTTTCCTTTCTGTGACTGAATAATATGCCACATTTTGTTTATGCATTCATTTGTTGATGGACATTTGGGTTGTTTCCATTTTTTGGCTTTTGCAAATAGTGGTGTTATGAACACACAAGTTTTTATTTAAACACCTGTTTTCAGTTCTTTGGGGTATATACCTAGAAGTGAAATTAGTGGGTCATATGGAAATTCATTGTTTTAACTTTTTAAAAAATATGTGTTTATTTATTCATGAGAGACACACAGAGAGAGGCAGAGATATAGGCAGAGGGAGGAGCAGGCTCCATGTGGGGAGCCTGATGCAAGACTCCATCCCAGGGTCTCGGGATCATGACCTGGGCCGAAGGTGGCACTAAACCACCAAGCCACCCGGGCTGCCCAATACTTATACATTTTGTTGCTGTTGTTACGGCCATCCAAGCGGGTGTAAAAAATATATATATATTCTAGATACTAGAACCCATACAGTTCTTTTTATATATTGCTGAAATATTTGCTAAAGATTTTACATCTACCTTCATGAGGGATATTGGCTGTAGTTTTAATATTTTGTATTGTCTCTGATTTTGGTCAGGGAAGTGCTAGCTTCAAAATGAATTGGGAAGTGTTCCCTCTTCTGTTTTCTGGAAAAGATTATATGTAATTGTTGGTAATTCTTTAAAAGTTTGGCATAATTCTCCAGTGGAAGCCATCTGGGCCTGGAGATTTCTTTTTGGGAGGATTTTTAAGATTAAAAAATTTAATTTTCTTAATAATCATAGGGTTATTCAAATTACATATTTCATATTGGATACATTGTGGAAGTTTGTGTTTTTCAAGGGATTGGTGCATTTCATCTTAGTTGTCAAGTTTTTATATGTAGAATTGTTTGTAGTACTTACTCCCTTAGTATCCTTTCTATGTCTGCAGGATCCATAGTGATACTTCTTGTTTCTTTCCTGATAGTGGTAGTTTGTGTTCTCTCTCTCCCCATCTCAGGTGATTTCTAAAACATTGAAATGGTTGTTTTTGTCAGTTTTATCCAACTTTATTGTTACTTTTCAGGGACATAATTTTCCTTCCATCTTCCCTGAAAATTTTGCCTCCTCTATGTAGTTTTTTTTTTTAATAGATTTTTTTCAAGGTTGGGAAGTTCCCCATTCTAATTATCTTAGGGGTTTTAATTTTGTTTCGTTTTAAACAATGAATAAATGCTCATCATCTTTTCTGTATCTTGTGTGATGATTATATTTTTCCTTTAATCTATAAAATATTGCATTGCTAGATTTTCTTTTTTTTTTTTTAATTTTTTTTTTTTTTTTTTTTATTTATGATAGTCACAGAGAGAGAGAGAGAGAGAGGCAGAGACACAGGCAGAGGGAGAAGCAGGCTCCATGCACCGGGAGCCCGATGTGGGATTCGATCCCGGGTCTCCAGGATCGCGCCCTGGGCCAAAGACAGGCGCCAAACCGCTGCGCCACCCAGGGATCCCATTGCTAGATTTTCTGATGTTGAACTCGATGCATTCTTCAAAACGTTCTACTTGATTGTGTCACGTTATTTTTTTTTATTTTTTATTATTTTTTTAAATTTTTATTTATTTATGATAGTCACAGAGAGAGAGAGAGAGGCAGAGACACAGGCAGAGGGAAGAAGCAGGCTCCATGCACTGGGAGCCTGATGTGGGATTCGATCCCCGGTCTCCAGGATCGCACCCTGGGCCAAAGGCAGGCGCCAAACCGCTGCGCCACCCAGGGATCCCACGTTATTTTTTTTAATACAGTGCTTAAGTTAATGGTTGTTATTTTATTTAGAAGATTTGCATACAAATAAGTGAGATTGATTAAAATGTTACTTTCTTTTACTATTTAGTGAGTTTGTTATGAAGTTTGAGCTGAGTAACTTTTACACTTCTATTTTTTGAAATATATTGTTTAATATAGAAAGATTAACTTTCTTTGGAAGATTTGATAAATTTTTCAGTAAAACCATGGGATTAATATTTTTCATATGAGCAACATTTGATTATCAGTTCCTATATTTCTTATATTTCTCTTGAAATCTTTCCATATGTTCTTAGATTTCAGATGGACTGGAATGAAGTTGTCCATTGTATTCTCATATGTTATTAAAAATTTCTCCTCTTGGGGACAGCTGAGTGGCTCAGGGCATGATGCTGGAGTCCTGGGATCGAGTCCCACATCGGGCTCCTGCATGGAGCCTGCTTCTCCCTCTGCCTATGTCTCTCTCATGAATAAATAAAATCTTTAAAAAATTTTCTGCTCTTATTTTTTTATTATATATATAATTTTCTGTTCCAAATATTCTCTACCTCTGTCTCTCATTGTCTCTCTTTTTCTCCTAGTTTTCTGACAGTCAGACTTGCTGGAGTTTTTTCTGTTTTAGTAGTTTTGTCAGAGAACACCATTTTTTTAAAGATTTTTATTTATTCATGAGAGACACACAGCAGTATGTGTGTAAGTTTTTGCATGGACATACGTTTTCATTTCTCTTCAGTATAAACCTAGGAAGAGAATTATTGGGTCATATGGTAACTTTCTATTTAATCATTTGAAAAACTGCCAGACTGTATTTCAAAGTGGCTGCATCATTTTAATTCCCACTAGCAGTATGTTAGTGTTCCTGTTTCTCCACATCTCACCAAAACCTGTTGCTATGGCCTTTTTTCTCCTTTGGCTATATTCTTTTTTAGTTGACATTGTTTACAACAGGTTTAAAAAAAACTTAAAGTTCATGATTTATATTAGGATTCACTTTTGTATTGTATATTCTCTGGGTTTTGATAGTTGTATAATTACATATATTCACCATTACACTATCATACGAAATCGTTTCAGTGCCCTAAAAATTGCCTTGCTCTACCTACTCATACCTCCCTTTCTTCCTGCTGTTAAACTCCTAACAACCACTGTTCTTTTTTATTGTCTCCATAGTTTTGCCTTTTCCAGAATGTCATATGGGTGGAATTATACAGTATGTAGCTTTTTCAGGTTGGCTTCTTTAACTCAGCAATATGCATTTAAAATGTTTCAGTGTCTTCCTGGCTTGATATCTCATTTCTTTTTATCACTGAATAATATTCCATTGTATGAATGTACCACTGTTTGTTTGTCTGATAAAACAGCTTAATTGTTTCCAATTCCAGCAGTTAGGATTAAAGCTGTAATAAATATCTGTGGGCAGACTTTGTGTGGACATAAGTTTTCAATTCATTTGAGTAAACACTAAGGACAGTGATTGCAGGATCATACGGTAAGAGTATGTTTAATTTTGTATGAAATGGCCAAACTGTCTTCCAAAGTGGCTGTACATTTTGCATTTTCACCAGTAATGAATGACAGTTCTGCTTGCTTATTATGACTTTTTGATTCTAGGCATCCTGGTGTGTGTGAAGTGGTATCTCATTATTGTTTTGATTTGCATTTCCCTGATGGCTAATGGTGCCAAACATCTTTTTGTGTGCTTATTGGCTATTTATACATCTTCCTTGGAGAAATGTGTATTCAGATCCTTGACCCATTTTTACAATTGAATTGTCTTTCTATTACTGTGTTGTAAGAATTCTTTGTATATTCTGGATACAAATCTCAGATTTATGGTTGGCAAATGTGTTCTCCCATTCTCTGGGTTTTCTGTGCACTTTCTTGATGATGTCTTTTGAAGCCCAAGAGTTTTTCATTTTGATAAAGTTCAGTACGTCTGTTTTCCTTTGTTGCTGGTGCTTTTGGTATTATAACTAAGAATCCTTTGAAAAATTATGATTTTCTCGTAAACCCATAAGTTATTTAGTAGCTTTTTGTTGTTCTTTTTTAAAAAGATTTACTTATTTGAGAGAGAGAGAACACAAACAGGAGGAGTAGCAGAGGGGGAGGGAGAAGCAGGCTCCCCAATGAGCAGGGAGCCCAATGTGGGGCTTGATCCCAGGACCGCAAGATCATGACCCGAGCTGAAGGCAGATGCTTAACCGACTGGGCCACCAGGTGCCCCACATTTTATTATTCTAAACATTTTTTAGCTTTATTGAGGTATAATTGACTAAACATTTATTTTTTAAAACATCTTTTCATTCCTTTCTATCAGAAACTGAGGTCTGTTTAATACTGATTTTTTTTATGTTTGTTGAGACTGTCGCTTATATCTGGTCACTTTTTATTATTGCGTCATATATAATTGAGAAGAGTGAATACATTTTTCTTGTTGGTGAGTTCATCTTGTTTTGGATTTGCTGATCTTGACTATAGAGACATGTCTTTCTCCAAATTTGGGAAATTTTCAGCCATTATGTCTTCAAATATTTTTTTCTGCACTAATCTTTTTCTGCTTTCCTGGGACTCTAGTGGTACCAATAGTTGACCATTCGATATTTTTTCACAGGCCTGATGTTCTGTTAAATTTACTCTTCTTTCTTTTTCTTCTTTAGTTTGGATAATTTCCATTGATCTGTCTTCAAGCTCATAATCTGTTTTCCTCTGTCATCTGTGATGGGTTAATTTTATGTGTCAACTTGGCTAGGTTAGGATACCTAGTGTTTGATCAAACAGTGGTCTCTATATTGCTGTGAAGGTATTTTTTAGATGTGATTATAACATCTAAATCAGTAGACTTTGAGTAAAGCAGATTATCCTCTATAAAGTGAGTATGCCTTATCCAATAAGTCGTAGGGCTTAGGAAAAACTATTGACCTGCCGAGAGAAGAGAAGAATTCTGCTTCTAGACTGCCTTTCGACTCAAGACTGCAACATCAGTTTTTCCCTGGGTTTCCAGCCTGCTGACCTGTCCTGAGGATTTTGAACTTTCTAGCCCCTACAATCATATTAGCCAAATCCTTAGAATCTCTCCCATTTTACCTGCCTCCCTCTGCATATATATATTTTCTTTATCATCCATGTTTTGCAGTTTCATTCCAATGTGTCCCAAAAAAGTACACACAAACTTCCACAATGCTCCCTAGAGGGCAGTGTTGTTTCTTTTACACCCATAGCTCTTCAGAGACTATTGCCATCTCTTGATTAAAGTTGCTGTTTGACCAGAGACTGACCGGGTTGTGAGATCTGGGGTGTACATCTCCAGCTTCTCATGATCGTCAAGACTAGACTATATCCCTTTTTAGAGACAAAATGACACAGACTCCAAAATTTTAAAGTAGGAGTTGTGCCTACAGTCCTCATAATCCTCATATTTACATATCATATATAATTATATATCCTATAAAATGATGGTTTTCTGTATATTATGCATACATGTCACACATATAATTCTGCTATTGAGCTCATCTAGTGAATCTTTAATTTCATATATTATAGTGTTATCCTCCAAAATTTCCATTTGGTTATTTTTTATAGTTTCTTTTTACTCTGTTGAGAACACTCTTTTCACTTATTTAAAGGGTGTGTTTACCTCACAGAGCATAATTATAACAGCCTTGAAGTCTTTGTCTATAAATTTAAGTAGCTGAGTCATCTTGGGTTTGGCATCTGTTGAATGTCTTTTCCCTTGGGAATTAAGCACATTTTCTTGATTCTTTGTATGTCAAGTAATTTTGGATTGTATACTGGATATTTTGTATCTTATGTTGTAAGAATCTGGATCCTGTTATAAAGTCTTCTGATGGATGTGATTTTTTTAAAGCAGGCAGGCGATCAACCTGGTTGGATTCAGACTACGGATTTTTAGCTCACCTTCAGTATGCCTTGGTCTCAATATCAGTTGAGTTTTCAAAGCCTTTGCTCTGATACTTTGGGGTTATCCTACATATTAGCTACACAGGGGCTAGTTTGAGTGGCGTTTTATATCATTGTTCAGTTCTCAAAGTCTTTGTTTGCTATATTGCTTTGGAGCTGTCTCATTGCATACTCGGTTCAGAGGTGAGCCTCTGTGGGTTCATATAGAGAATTAAAGGATAGTCTTCTCCAGCTTCCTCCTCTTTTTCAAATATACTTATTCTAACAGCAATGTTTTAAAGATTTTTGTAAAAGAAAAATTGAACCTGACCAGTTGAAAAATCAAGGAAGACTTTATTCAAACCTATTACAGGGCACGTGGGTGGCTCAGTAAGTTGAGACCTCTTTGTTTTGGCTCAGGTCATGAACTCAGGGTTATGAAATCGAGCCCTGCATCAGGCTCAATGGAGAGTCTGCTTGAGATTCTTTCTCTCCCTCTTCCTCTGCCCTGACTCCCCATGCTCACTCTCAAACAAACAAATCTTTTTTTTTTAAGATTTTATTTATTTATTCATAGAGACAGAGAGAGAGAGAGGCGCAGAGACACAGGCAGAGGGAGAACAGGCTCCATGCAGGGAGCCTGATGTGGGACTCGATCCAGGGTCTCCAGGATCACGCCCTGGGCTGCAGGTGGCGCTAAACTGCTGCACCACCGGGGCTGCCCCCAAATAAATCTTAAAAAAAAAAAAAAAAAAAAAAAAACCTATTGGAATGAGGGAGAGAACTCACCTCTAAAATTTAAGCATTGAGGTGAGCTAGTGGAAAAGTACTGGAGAATGTTAGGAGAAGGTTGGTCTATGTAATTAGGCCAGCTATACTTGCTAATTGGTGCTTATCAAAGTTAGGCTTCAACTCTTTCACCAAGGCTGGGAAATAGGGATGCTATCTTTCTTGATAATTACATTTCTAGAGAGTATAACACTAAGTGAAATAAGTCAGTCAGAGAAAGACAAATACTATATGATTTCACCTGTGTATAGAATTTCAGAAGAAAAACAAAGGAACAAAATAAAAAGAGACAGGGATGCCTGGGTGGCTCAGCAGTTGAGTGTCTGCCTTCAGCTCAAGGTGTGATCCCAGAGTTCTGGGATCAAGTCCCACATTGGGCTCCCCGCGGGGAGCCTGCTTCTCCCTGTGTCTCTTGCTTCTCCCTCTGTATTTCTCATGAATGAATAAATATTTTAAAAAACTGTACAGTGTGTAAAATGGGAAAATATTTTTAAAAAGAGAGAGAGAAAAGACAAACCATAAAGCAGACTCTTAACTATAGAGAACAAACTGATGGTTACCAGAGGGCTGGTGGTTGGGGGATGAGTAAAATAGGTGATGAGGATTAAGAGTACACTTATCATGATGAGCACTATGCAATGTATAGAATTGTAGAATCACTATAACGTACACCTGAAACTAATATAACACCATATGTTAACTGTACTGGAATTAAAAATTTAAAAACACAGTATTTCTTTTAGTAAGAGTCTAAGTGGTAAACTACTTCTCTTTCTGTGACTGTATCTATTTTGTTTTACTCTAGAATGGTAATTTAACCTAGGTATAAAATCCTATGTTGCTAATAATCTCTTTTTCACTTTGAAAATATCATTCCATTATCTTCTGGTGTCAGTTGTTGACCCATGCAAAAATTCTGGTGACAGTCTAATTTTCATTTTTTAGGGGTAATGCCTTTTTTCTCTTGTGGCGTTTAAGATTCCTTTTATAATTGATGTTTTGCAGTTTCACTCCAAGTGTGTCCAAAAAAGTACGCACAAACTTCCAAAGTGCTCCCTAGAGGGCAGTATTGTCCTTGTTACTTCAGATACAATTGCTGTCTATTATGATCGAGATTGCTGCTTGGCCAAAGCCTGGCGGTTGTGAGATCTGTCCTATAGCTCTCTAAGAGTAGACTAATTCCCCTCCCCCCCTTTAAAGATTTTATCTATTAGAAAGAGACAGCTCGCATGCACATGCACATGCATGAGTGAGGGGCAGAGGGAGAAGGAGAAGCAGACTCCCCACTGAGCAGGGAGCCTGAGTGGGGCATGATCCAAGGATCCAAGGACCCTAAGATCATGATCTGAGCTGAAGGCAGACACTTAACCCACTGAGCCACCCAGGTGCCCTTAATCCCCATCTTATAGACAAAATGCAATGGACTCCAAAATTTAAAGTAGAGGTTGTACCTGCAGTCAACATAATCCTCATTTCTGGGTTTATAGCCTATTAATAGCCATTTATTGGATTTTAAAAAATTATTACTATTATTTTAATAGAAGTACAGTTGAATACAATATTATATTAATGTTTCAAGTGTATCACATCCTGATTTAATAATTATATACATTACAAAGTGCTCACCACAATGACTATGGTTACCATGTGTTGCCATACTAAGTTATAACACTATTATTGACTATATTTCACATGCTATATTTTTTATCTCCATAACTTATTTATTTCATAATTAGAAGTTTGTACCTCTTAATCCCCTACACTAATTCATCCATCCTCCCAGCTCTCCCCTTTGGCAACTGCCAGTTTGTTCTCTGTATTTATGAATCTCTTTCTGGTTTTGTTTTGTAGATTTCAGATATAGATGAAATCATAGTATTTGTCTTTCTCTGACTTATTTTACTTAGCATAAACACCTTCTAGGTCCGCTCATGTTGTGATGAATGGCAAGTTTTCATTCCTTTTTATGGCTGGGTAATATTCCATTGCATATATATACTACATCTTCTTGATCTGTTTGTCTATTGATGGACACTAAAGCTGCTTCCATATATTGGCTATTATAAATAATGCTGCAGTAAACACAGAGGTACATATATCTTTTCAAGTTAGTGTTTTCTTTTCCTTTGGGTAAATACCCAGAAGTGGAATTACTGAATTGTATGGTATTTCTATTTTTAATTTTTTGAGGAACCTCCATATTGTTTGCTACAGTGGTTGCAGCAATTTACATTCCCACCAACAGTGCGTGAGTCTTCCCTTTTCTCCACATTTCACCAATAATTATTATTTCTTTTTTTTTTCATTCTAGCCATTCTGAGTAATGTGAGGTGATATCTCATTTTGGTTTTGTTTTGCATTTCCCTGATGATTAGTGATGTTGAGCATGTTTTCACCTGTCTTTTGGCTCTCTGTATGTCTTCTTTGGGAAAGTGTCTATTCATGTGGTCTGCCCATTTTTTAGTTAAATTTTCTGGTGTTGAGTTGAAAAGTTCTTTATATATTTTGGATATTAACTCCTTTTTTTTATTTTTTTTTATTTATGATAGGCACACAGTGAGAGAGAGAGAGAGGCAGAGACACAGGCAGAGGGAGAAGCAGGCTCCATGCACCGGGAGCCTGATGTGGGGATTCGATCCCGAGTCTCCAGGATTGCGCCCTGGGCCAAAGGCAGGCGCCAAACCGCTGTGCCACCCAGGGATCCCTGGATATTAACTCCTTATCAGATATATCATTTACAAATATCTTCTCCCATTCAATAGGTGGCCTTTTCATTTTGTTGAGGGTTTCCTTCGCTGTGCAAAAGTTTTTTAGTTTGGGATACCTGACTGGCTCAGTTGGTAAAGCATGTGACTCTTGATCTTGGGGTTTAAGTTTGAGCTCCACATTGAATGTAGAAATTACTTTAAAAATTTTTTTTAATCTTTAAAAAAAAAGTTTTTTAGTTTGATGTAATCCCAGTGGTTTATTTTTGCTTTTGTTTCACTTGCTTGCAGAGATAGATTAAAAAAAAACATTAATGCTAAGGCAGATATCCAAGAGTTTACTGCCTGTATTTTCTTTAGGAGTTTTATGGTTTCAGGGCTGAAATTTAGGTCTTTAATCCATTTTGAGTTTATTTTGTATATGGTATAAACTAGTGGTTCACTTTCATTCTTTTGCAAGTAGCTATATGGTTTTCTGCACTGTTTATTAAAGAAATTATCTTTTCCCCATTTTTTTTAATCTTTTCCCCATTTTATATGCTTGTTTCCCTTGTCGTAAATCATTAACCATATGAGTGTGGGTTTATTTGTGGGCTCTATATCCTATTCTATTGATCTATGTGTCCGTTTTTGTGCCAGTACCATACCATTTTGATTACTATAGTTTTGTAGTATAGTTTGATCCTGAGATTGTGATATTCCAGCTTTGTTCTTCTTTCTCAAGATTTCTTTGGCTATCGATAGTCTTTTGTGGTTCTATACAAATTTTAGGATTATTTGTTCTAGTTCTGTGGTATTTTGATAGGGATTGCATTGAATCTGTAGATTGCTTTGGGTAATATGGACATGCTAATAATATTAATTCTTCTAACGCATGAGCATGATGATCTTTCCATTTGTGTCATCTTCAGTTTCTTTCAGCAATATCTTATAGTTTTCATTGTACAGGTCTTCTACCTCTTTGTTTTTGTTTTTTCAAATTTTTATTTAAATTCTAGTTGGTTTCCATACAGCGCAATATTGGCTTCAGGAGTAGAATTCAGTGGTTCATCACTTACATATGACATCCCGGTGCTTATCATAACAAGTGCCCGCCTTAATACCATTATTCATTTAGCCCATCCCCCACTCTCTTCCATCAACTCTCAGTTATCTATCTTTAAGAGTCTCTTGGTTAGTTTCCCTCTCTTTTTGCCCCCTCCCATATGTTCATCTGTTTTGTTTCTTAAATTCCATACATAAATGAAATCATATAGTATTTGTCTTTCTCTGACTTATTTCACTTACCATAATACACTCTAGCTCCATCCACATCATTGCAAATGGCAAGATTTCATTCTTTTTGGTGGCTGAGTACTATTCCATTATATATATATATATATATATATATATATATATATACCACATCTTCTTTATCCATTCATCAGTTGGTGGACACTTGAGCTCTTTCCATAGTTTGGCTTTTGTTGATAATGCTGCTGTAAACATTGGAGTGCATGTACATCTTCGAATCTGTATTTTTGTATCCTTTGGGTAAATACCTACTAGTGCAGTTGTTGGGTCATAGGTTATTTCTATTTTTAACTTTTTGAGGAACCTTCATACTGTTCTTCAGAGTGGCTGCCCCTGTTTGCCTTCCCCTTTCTCCACATTCTTACCAACATGTGTTATTTCTTATGTTGTTAATTTTAGCTGTTCTGACACCCGTGAGGTGGTATCTTATCGTGGTTTTGATTTGTATTTCCCTGATGATAAGTGATGTTGAGCATCTTTTCATGTGTCTGTTAGCCATCTCGATGTCTTCTTTGGAAAAATGTCTATTCATGTCTTCTGCTCATTTTTAAACTAGGTTAATTTTGTTTTTTTTGGGGGGTATTGAGTTTAGATAAGTTCTTTATAAAATTTTTGGATACTAATCCTTTATGCCATTTGCCAAGATATATCATTTACAAATATCTTCTCCCATTCAATAGGTGGCCTTTTCATTTTGTTGAGGGTTTCCTTCGCTGTGCAAAAGTTTTTTAGTTTGGGATACCTGACTGGCTCAGTTGGTAAAGCATGTGACTCTTGATCTTGGGGTTTAAGTTTGAGCTCCACATTGAATGTAGAAATTACTTAAAAAATTTTTTTTAATCTTTAAAAAAAAAGTTTTTTAGTTTGATGTAATCCCAGTGGTTTATTTTTGCTTTTGTTTCACTTGCTTGCAGAGATAGATTAAAAAAAAACATTAATGCTAAGGCAGATATCCAAGAGTTTACTGCCTGTATTTTCTTTAGGAGTTTTATGGTTTCAGGGCTGAAATTTAGGTCTTTAATCCATTTTGAGTTTATTTTGTATATGGTATAAACTAGTGGTTCACTTTCATTCTTTTGCAAGTAGCTATATGGTTTTCTGCACTGTTTATTAAAGAAATTATCTTTTCCCCATTTTTTTTAATCTTTTCCCCATTTTATATGCTTGTTTCCCTTGTCGTAAATCATTAACCATATGAGTGTGGGTTTATTTGTGGGCTCTATATCCTATTCTATTGATCTATGTGTCCGTTTTTGTGCCAGTACCATACCATTTTGATTACTATAGTTTTGTAGTATAGTTTGATCCTGAGATTGTGATATTCCAGCTTTGTTCTTCTTTCTCAAGATTTCTTTGGCTATCGATAGTCTTTTGTGGTTCTATACAAATTTTAGGATTATTTGTTCTAGTTCTGTGGTATTTTGATAGGGATTGCATTGAATCTGTAGATTGCTTTGGGTAATATGGACATGCTAATAATATTAATTCTTCTAACGCATGAGCATGATGATCTTTCCATTTGTGTCATCTTCAGTTTCTTTCAGCAATATCTTATAGTTTTCATTGTACAGGTCTTCTACCTCTTTGTTTTTGTTTTTTCAAATTTTTATTTAAATTCTAGTTGGTTTCCATACAGCGCAATATTGGCTTCAGGAGTAGAATTCAGTGGTTCATCACTTACATATGACATCCCGGTGCTTATCATAACAAGTGCCCGCCTTAATACCATTATTCATTTAGCCCATCCCCCACTCTCTTCCATCAACTCTCAGTTATCTATCTTTAAGAGTCTCTTGGTTAGTTTCCCTCTCTTTTTGCCCCCTCCCATATGTTCATCTGTTTTGTTTCTTAAATTCCATACATAAATGAAATCATATAGTATTTGTCTTTCTCTGACTTATTTCACTTACCATAATACACTCTAGCTCCATCCACATCATTGCAAATGGCAAGATTTCATTCTTTTTGGTGGCTGAGTACTATTCCATTTATATATATATATATATATATATATATATATATATATATACCACATCTTCTTTATCCATTCATCAGTTGGTGGACACTTGAGCTCTTTCCATAGTTTGGCTTTTGTTGATAATGCTGCTGTAAACATTGGAGTGCATGTACATCTTCGAATCTGTATTTTTGTATCCTTTGGGTAAATACCTACTAGTGCAGTTGTTGGGTCATAGGTTATTTCTATTTTTAACTTTTTGAGGAACCTTCATACTGTTCTTCAGAGTGGCTGCCCCTGTTTGCCTTCCCCTTTCTCCACATTCTTACCAACATGTGTTATTTCTTATGTTGTTAATTTTAGCTGTTCTGACACCCGTGAGGTGGTATCTTATCGTGGTTTTGATTTGTATTTCCCTGATGATAAGTGATGTTGAGCATCTTTTCATGTGTCTGTTAGCCATCTCGATGTCTTCTTTGGAAAAATGTCTATTCATGTCTTCTGCTCATTTTTAAACTAGGTTATTTGTTTTTTTTTTGGGGGGGTATTGAGTTTGATAAGTTCTTTATAAATTTTGGATACTAATCCTTTATGCCATTTGCAAATATCTTCTCCCATTCAGAAGGCTGCCTTTTAATTTTGTTGACTGTTTCCTTTGCTATGCAGAAGCTTTTTATCTTTATAAAGTCCCAATAGTTCATTTTTGCTTTTGTTTACCTTGTCTCCAGAGTAAGAAGTTGTTATGGCTGATGTCAAAGAGGCTGCTGCCTCTGCTCTCCTCTAGGATTTTTATGGTTTCCTGTCTTATATTTAGATCTTTCATCCATTTTGAATTTATTTTTGTGTATGGTGTAAGAAAGTCATTCAGTTTCATTCTTCTGCATGTTGCTGTCTAGTTTTCCTAACACCATTTGTTGAAGAGACTGTCTTTTTTCCATTGGATATTTCTCCCTGCTTTGTTGAAGATTAGTTGACCATATAGTTGGGTGCATTTCTGGATTTTCTTTTTTTTTAAGATTTTTATTTATTTATTCACAGACTCAGAGAGAGAAGGGCAGAGACACAGGCAGAGGGAGAGGGAGAAGCAGGCTCCATGCAGGAAGCCCGATGTGGGACTCGATCCCAGGTCTCCAGGATCACACCCCAGGCTATAGGCAGCACCAAACCGCTGCGCCACTGGGGCTGCCCGATTTCTGGATTTTCTATTCTGCCATTGATCTAACTATATGCCTGTTTTTTAATTATTCATTTTTTAAAGATTATTTATTTATTTATTTATTTATTTATTTATTCATGAGAGACACAGAGAGAGAGAGGAAGAGACACAGGCAGAGGGAGAAGCAGGCTCCACGTAGGGAGCCCAACGTGGGATTTGATCCTGGGTCTCCACGATCACGCCCTGGGCTGAAGGTAGCGCTAAACTGCTGAGCCATATGAGCTGCCCTATATGCCTGTTTTTGTGCCAGTACCATACTGTCTTGATGACTACAGCTTTGTAATATAGCTTGAAGTTTGGAATTGTGATTGTGAATTCTTTTCCAGGGTTGTTTTGGCTATTCAGGGTCTTTTGTGGTTCCATACAAATTTTAGGTTTGTTTGTTCAAGCTCTTTGAAAAATGCTTGTGGTATTTTGATAGGGATTTCATTAAATATGTAGATTGCTTTGGGTAGTATAGATATTTTAACATTGTTTGTTCTTCCAATCGATGAGCATGGAATGTTTTTCCATTTCTTTGTGTCCTCTTCAGTTTCTTTCATAAATGTTCTATAGTTTACAGAATACAGGTCAATTTATCTATTTGGTTAGGTTTATTCCTAGGTATCTTATGGTTTTGGGTGCAATTGTAAATGGGACCAATTCCTTGATTTCTTTTTCTGTTGCTTCATTATTGGTGTATAAAAATGGAACCTATTTCTGTACATTGGTTTTATATCCTGCGACTTTGGTGAATTCATGTATTAGTTATACCAATTTTTTGGTGGAGTCTTTTAGGTTTACTACATAGAGTATCATGTGGTCAGCAAAGAGTGAAAGTTTGACTTCTTCCTTGCAGATTTGGATGCCTTTTATTTCTTTTTGTTTTCTGATTGCTGAGGCTAAGACTTCCAGTACTATGTTAAATAGTAATGGTGGTCTTCCACCTCTTTGGTTAAATTCATTCCTAGATATTTTATTGTTTTAATGCAATTATAAATGGAATTTTAAAAAATTTCTCTTTCTGCTAGTTTGTTAATCAGTGTATAGAAATGCAACAGATTTCTGTATGTTAATTTTGTATCCTGCAACTTCGCTGAATTAATTTAATTAGTTCTAATATTTTTTTGTGGAGTCTTTAGGGTTTTCTATAGATAGTATCATGTCATCTTCACATAGTGACAATTTTACTTCTTCCTTACCTGTTTGGATGCCTTTCATTTCTTTTTCATGCTTTTTGTTCTGTGGCTAGAATTTCCAGTACTATGTTAAATAGAAGTAGGGAGAGTGGACAGCCTTATCTTTTTTCTGGTTTCAGAGGTAAGGTTTTTGGCTTTTCTATTTTTTTAAGATTATATTTATTTGAGTGAGAGAGAGTGTGAGAGAGAGAGAGAATACGAGAGGGGAGAGGGTCAGAGGGAGAAGCAGACTCCCCACTGAGCGAGGACCCTGATGTGGGGCTCAATCCTGGAACTCTACAATCAGGAGCTGAGCCAAAGGCAGACACTTAACTAACTGAGACACCCAAGCACCCTTAGCTTTTGGCCATTCATTATTGAGTATGATGTTACCTGTGGGTCATATGTGGCTTTTATTTTGTTTAGGTATGTTCCTTCTATACCTACTTTGGTGAGTTTTTATTGTAAATGGATGTTAAATTTTGTCAAATTCTTTTTCTGCATCTGTTGAGATGATTATATGATTTTTATCCTACATTTTGTTAATGTGGTGTATCATATGGATTGATTTGTGGATATTGAACCATCCTTGCATCCCACCATAAACCCCACTTGATCATGGTGGATGATTCTTTTAATGTATTGTTGAATTTGATTTGCTAATTTTTTAAAAAAGATTTTATTTATTTATTCATGAGAGACACACAGAGAGAGAGAGGCAGAGATACAGGCAGAAGGAGAAGCAGGCTCCATGCAGGAAGCCTGATGTGGGACTTGATCCTGGATCTCGAGATCACACCCTGAGACAAAGGCAGACTCTAAACTGCTGAGCCACCCATGTGTCCTGATTTGCTAATATTTTGTTGAGGATTTTTTGCATCTATGTTCATCAGGGATATTCGTCTATATTTGTCTCTTTTTTTTGGTTTTGTCTTTGTCTGGTTAGGTTATCAGGGCAATGGTGGTCTCATAGAGTGAATTTGGAAGTATTCCTTCCTCTTCTGTTTTTTAGAATAGTTTGAGAAGGATAGATATTAACTCTTCCTTAAACATTTGATAGAATTAACCTGTGAATCTGTCTGGTTCTGAACTTTTGTTTGTTGAGAGTTTTTCGATTATTGATTCAATTTTGTTACTAATAATCAGTCGTTTAGATTTTCTATTTCTTCCTGATTCAGTCTTGGAAGATTGTTTCTTTTTTTTTAAATATTTTATTTATTTATTCATGAGAGACACAGAGAGAGAGGCAGAGACACAGGCAGAGGGAGAAGCAGGTCCACGCAGGGAGCCTGATGTGGGACTTGATCACGGGACTCGATCCTGGGTCTCCAGGATCACACCCTGGGCTGCAGGTGGCACCAAACCACTGCACCACTGGGGCTGCCCCTATTTCTTTTTTTTTAAATTCAATTAGCCAACATAAAGTATATATTTAGTTTTAGATGTAGTGCATAATGATTTATCATTATGTATAACACCCAGATTGTACGTTTCTAGAAATTCATGATATCTTCTAAATTATTCAGTCTGTTAATATATAATTTTTCATAGTAACCTGTTATAATCCTTTGTATTTCTGTAGTATCAGTTGTAACTTCTATTTCTTTCCTGGTTTAATTTATTTGAGTCCCCTCTCTTTTTTTTTCTTGAGGAGTCTGGCGAAGGGTTTATCTATTTTGTTTATCTTTCCAAAGAACCAGGTCTTAATTTCATTGATTTTATCTGCTTTTTAAAAATATCTATTTCATTTCTTTCCATTCTGATCTTTATTATTTTCTTCTTTCTACTAACTTTGAGCTTTGTTTGCTCTTCTTTTTCTAGTTCCTTTAGGTGAAAGTTTAGATTGTGTATTTAAGATTTTTCTTGTTTTTTTGGTTATTGCTTTAAACTCTGTTAGAACTGCTTTTGCTATGTCCCAAAGATTTTGGACCATTGTATTTTTTATTTTCATTTGTCTCCAGGTATTTTTTTATTTCTTTCCTGACCCATTTGGTTGTTTAGTACCATGTTGTTTAGCCTCCATATGTTTGTGTTTCTTCCAGTTTTCTACTTGTAATTGATTTCTACTTTCATAGCATTGTAGTTGGAGAAGATGCTTGATATGATTTCATTTTTCTCAAATTTATTGAAACTTGTTTTGTGGCCTAAAATGTGCTCATCCTGAAAAATGTTCCATGTGCACTTTAAAAGAATGTGAATTTTGCTGTTTTTAGATGGAATGTTCTGTAATATATCTTTTAAGTACATCTGGTCTAATGTGTCATTCAAAGCCACTGTTTACTTACTGATTTTCTCCCTAATGATCTCTCCATTGATGTGAGTGGAGTGTTAAAGTACCCACTATTTTTGTATTATTGTCAGTTTTGCCCTTTGTGTCTGAATATTTGCTTTATGTATTTAGGTAGGCTTCTGTTGGGTGCATAGATATTTACAATTGTTATATCCACTTGTTGCATTGATCCCTTTATCACTGTGTAATGCCCTTCTTTGTTACAGTCTGTTTTAGTGTCTATTTTGCCTAAGTATTTCTACCCCAGCTTTTTTTTGCCTTCATTTGCATGGAATATTTTTTTTACATCTCTTCACTTTTAGTCTGTTTATCTCTTTAGGTCTAAAGTGAGTTTCTTGTAGGAAGCATATATGTGGGTCTTGTTTCTGTTGTTGTTATTGTTGTTTTTATCCATTGAGTTACCCTCTGTCTTTTTTTTTTTTTTAAAGATTTTATTTATTTATTCTTGAGAGATAGAAGGAGAGACAGAGCCAGAGACACAGGCAGAGGGAGAAGCAGGCTCCATGCACCGGGAGCCCGACGTGGGATTCGATCCCGGGTCTCCAGGATCGCGCCCTGGGCCAAAGGCAGGCGCCAAACCGCTGCGCCACCCAGGGATCCCTACCCTCTGTCTTTTGATTGCAGCATTTAGTCTTACTTACATGTAAAGTAATTATTATTATTATTATTTTTAAAGATTTTATTTATTTATGCATGAGAGACACAGAGAGAAAGGCAGAGACACAGGCAGGCAGAGGGAGAAGCAGGCTCCACGCAGGGAGCTCGACTCAGGACTCGATCCCCGGACTCCAGGATCACGCCCTGGGCCAAAGGTGGCGCTAAACCGCTGAGCCACCCGGGCTGCCCAAAGTAATTATTGATAGAAATGTACTTACTGCCCTTTTGTTGTTTTTTGGTTGTTTTGTCGCTCTTTTCTATTCTTTTCTTCTCTTGTTCACTTTCCTTATGATTATGTGACTTTCTTTAGTGTTATACTCAGATTCCTTTCTCTAATTTTTTGTGTATTATAGGTTTTTGATATAAACATCCTATTTTTATAGCAGTCTATATTAAGTGGAAGATTGCTTAAGTTTGAACACATTCTTTTTTTTTAAGACTTTTTAAAAATTTATTTTTTTATTCATGAGAGACACAGAAAGAGGCAGAGACATAGGCAGAGGGAGAAGGAGGCTCCCTGCGGGAAGCCTGATGTGGGACTTGATCTCAGAACTCCAGGATCATGCCCTGAGCCAAAGACAGACGCTCAACCACTGAGCCACCCAGGCATCCCAAGTTTGACCACACTCTAAAAGCACTGCATTTTTACTCCTCCCTCCACGTTTTAGTTTTATGATGTCATACTTCACATCTTTATATTTTGTCTCTTTCTTAACTAATTTTTGTAGATAGAAGTGATTTTATTTATTTTGTCTTTTAACCTTTTAAAAAAAAGATTTTTATTTATTTGAGGAGGAGGGAGAAAGCACAAGCAGGGGGAGGGGCAGAGGGAGAAGCAAGCTTCCTGTTGAGCAGGGAGCCCAAAGCGTTGTTTAATCCCAGGACCTGAGATCATGACCTGAGCTGAAGGCAGACACTTAACAGACTGAGCCATCCAGGCATCCAGTGTTTTAACCTTTATATTAGCTTTATTTTTTTTATATTAGCTTTATAACTGACTGATCTACTACCTTTACTATATATTTCCTTTTTTTAAAAAAGATTTTATTTATTTATTCATGAGAGACACCGAGAGAGAGAGAGGCAGAGACACAGGCAGAAGGAGAAGCAGGCTCCTCGCAGGGAGCCTGACGTGGGACTCGATCCCCGGTCTCCAGGATCATGCCCGGGCGGAAGGCGGCGCTAAATTTCTGGGCCACTGGGGCTGCCCTACATATTTCCTTTTACCAGTGAAATTTTGTCCTTTCATTAGTCTATCACTTCTAGTTATGGCCTTTTCTTTGTTTATATTTTTAAAAGATTTTTAATATTTATTTGAAAGAGAAAGAGTGAGCAAGAGAGCACAAGCAGGCAGAGCGGTAGAGGGAGAGGGAGAAGTAGGCTTCCCATTGAACAGGGAGCCTGATGCAGGGCTCGATCCCAAGACCCGAAGAGCCAAAGGCAGACACTTAACCAACTGAGTCACTCAGTGGCCTCTGGCCTTTCCTTTGCTGCTTTAACATTTCTTGTAAGGCCAGTTGAGTGATAATGAACTCCTTTAATTTTTGTTTATCTAGGAAACTCTTTACCTCTTTTTCAAATTTGAATGATAATCTTGTTGGTTGTATGTTTTTTTCCTTTTAGAACTTTGAATATATCATGTCCGTCTGTCTTGGCCTACAAAGTTTCTGCTGGAAAGTCAGCTGATAACCCTATAGGGTTTTTCTTGTACATAACTACTTGCTTTTCTCTTGCTGCTTTTGAGATTCTTTATCTTTAATTTTTGATATAATAATTATATGTCTTGGTGTGGACCTCCTTGGGTTCATCTTGTTTGGGGTTTTCTGTGCTTCCTGGACCTGGATGTCTGTTTCCTTTCCCAGATTAGGGAAGTTTTCAGCTATTATTTCTTCAAATACTCTTTTTGACCCTTTTTCTTTCTCTCTTCTCTTCTGGGACCCCTGTAATGTGAATGTTAGTACACTTGATAATATTTTAGAGATCCTTTAATCTATCATCGTTTCTTTAAAGATTTTATTTATTTATTTGAGACAGAAAGAGAGAGTTTATGTGAGTGGGGTGAGGGACAGAGGGAGAGGGACAAGCAGACTGCCGGCTGATTGTAAAGCCCAACATGGGGCTTGATCCCAAGATCCTGAGATCATGACCTGAGCCAAAGTCAGATGCTTAATTTACTGAGTTACCCAGGTGCCCTTATCATCATTTTTAAAAATTACTTTTCTTTTTGCTATTCAGCTTGAATGCTTTGAATTACCTCATCTTCCGGATCACTGATTTGTTCCTCTGCATACACTAATCTGCTATTGCTTCCCTCTAGTGTATTTTTTATTTCAGTTACTGTGTTCTTCAGCTTTGGTTGGTTCTATTTTATATTTTCTATCTCCTTTTTGAAGTTCTCACTCTTCTGTCAATTCTAGTATCTTTATGACCATTACTTTGAATACTTTATTAGGTAGATTGTTTATCTCCATTTTGTTTAGTTCCTTTTCTGAGATTTTCATCTTGTTCTTTTGTTTGGAACATACCTCCTCTGTCTCCTCATTTTGTTTGACTTTCTCTGTTTCTATGTATTAAGAAGGTCAGCTACTTCTCCTAGTCTTGATGGTAGTGGCCTTATTTAGAAGGTATTCTTTGGGGCCCAGTAGTCCAGTCTCTCCTTGTTACCAGAATCAGGCCACAACTGCTATGGTTGTGCTGGTGGACAAGACTGATTTCCCAGGGCAGGAGTCACTTTGGAGGGGTACAGTATCACCAAGCCTGCCTGCCAGGTGTAGTTGGGCAGTAGCTGCTTTAGGGAGATGCCTGTCCCAGCTGAGGCTGCCCACCAGGTATGACGGGGCAGGAGTTGCTTTGGGGAGGCACCTGTCATGGCAGGTCTGCAGGTGAATGCGTTGGTGGGGCAATAGGTGCTTGCAAGGTAGGTGGATAGTGTTAGAACTGGCTCCCACAAGTATTTGGCTAGCTACACTGAAGGAGGGCAAGATAAACAGTGCCTCCCAGAGCTTCCATTTCCAGAGAAAGCTCCTAAAGATTTTTTTAGGGCACATGCCCTAAAGTTAGTCAATAAATCTTCATGTATAAACCATGTGCTTTTCAAACTGCTCTATCTGTGCTGGGTCTCTTGACCAAGTTTACAGTGTACCAGCTTTTTAGGAGTGGAGACTCGGTTTCCTATAGCCTTCTGTCTTTCACAGAGTTAAGCCCTGCTGATTCTCAAAGTCAGATATTATAGGGGTTCATCTCTGGGACTTGATCCCTCGCTTCTCAGAAATGACTTCTGTGTCTGCAATGTCTCTCCATCTTGTGGATCACTATCAGAGGTCTGGTTCTCAGCTGTGTCTCTGCCTCTCCTCCCCTTCTTGATGTCACCTTCTCTTTATGTCTTTAGCTATCGAAGATCTGTTCTGCCAGCCTTCAGGCCATTTTCAGAGTGAGTTGCATTACATGCATTTATAGCTTTGCTGTGTCTGTGGGAGGAAGTGAGCTCAGAATCCTTTTACTCTACCATCTTTCTGGGATCTTTCTATTAATACCTATTTCTTTCATTGATTCTTGGAAATCTGCAGCTTTCACTAAAATTTTGGTTAACTTCTTTCAGTTTTTCATTATTTTATATTTTTGTTCATTTAAAGACATTTAAATATATTTCACAGTAACTTAAAGGCACTTAAGACCATCTTACTAGATCCTTTGCACCCCTTCCTCTTTCTTTCTTTCTTTCTTTCTTTCTTTCTTTCTTTCTTTCTTTCTTTCTTTCTTTTTCTTTTCTTCCTTCCTTCCTTCCTCCAATTATTCATTCATTTATTTAACATTAATTGAATTAATACGCTAGGTTTTATACTAGACCCAAGGACAGAGAAATAAATAAAACCTAGATACATTTCTCAAGATTCCTTCAACCTCTTCAATGTGTTACTAATCTAGAAAAAAGAGTTTCATGTCATGGAACAGTTTTAAAGAATGTGTGAAGCTGTTCCAGAAAAGTCTTTGATTTAAATAATTTAATTTCTTAGTGGGTATGATATTTTTGGTCAAGAGAACCTACCCATTGTTCCTCAAGCTTCTGAAAACCAGCCTGCTACCTTCTATATAATACATTATAGTAATACTTACTGACTCACGTGCAGGGTGGTTGTGAGAAATTTCACGATATTTATTATCAAGTCTCATTCAGTAGAGAAATTGTTACTGGAAGTAGTACTTGTGGGAAATGTTTTTTTGTCAGGCTGAATTATTTGTTCTATAATATCTTGTGCTAAACCTGAAAGTAACAGACAAGTATTCAAAGTGAATCTGAGTATTTTTTCTTTTATCAATATTAATAATATTACTTCTAGTGGACATTTGAAAACATTTAACTTTTTATCATAAATAATAGAAGTATAGATTTATTTGTATAATTTTAAAAATTAAATATTTGTTACTAAATATTTAAAGAAGAAAGTGATTGTTTTAATTAGGGACATCTTTGTTTACCATAAGTGGTTGTCCAGAGCTTGTACTTTGATTTTTTTTTTTTTATTTATAATAGTCACAGAGAGAGAGAGAGAGAGGCAGAGACATAGGCAGAGGGAGAAGCAGGCTCCATGCACCGGGAGCCTGATGTGGGATTCGATCCCGGGTCTCCAGGATCGCGCCCTGGGCCAAAGGCAAGCGCCAAACCACTGCGCCACCCAGGGATCCCAGAGCTTGTACTTTGAATTTCTGTTTCATATGTTCCTTGAAAATATGAAGAATGGGGCAGCCCTGGTGGCTCAGCGGTTTAGTGCCACCTTCAGCCCAGGGCCTGATCCTGGAGTCCCGGGATCGAGTCCCATGTCGGGCTCCCTGCATGGAGCCTGCTTCTCCCTCTGCCTGTGTCTCTGCCTCTCTCTCTCTCTCTCTCTCTCTCTCTCTCTGTCTCTGTCTCTCATGAATAAATAAATAAAATCTTTAAAAAATATATGAAAAATGAAACTATGTATTCTTTTAAAAAATATTTTTAAAGCATAAGTGTGCCTTGTTTGGGGAAATAAACATTGTTGGTGGGGAGCAAATAATTTGTATGATAATTTTGCCTAAACTTCTGTTAATTGAATGCCATTCTAAAATTTATTAGAGAAACTTTGACATGAAAAAATTAGTTTTATTTATTTTTTTTTGAAAAAATTAGTTTTAAACCATGAAGTACTATATTAATAGGAAATATTATACTTCATAATGACAATTTAAAGGAATTTTAGGGCCAAAATTATTATAAAATGATTTCGTAGACTTAGTTTACTTAGATGAGACAATATGAATGAATAAATGTTTGCCTTCAAGGAGAGGAAAAATGGAAAAATAGAAGATATCCCTCATTTTCAGTTTTTTGTTCACCATTTGGTATGCAGTCCTCCAGGGGATAAAACCAATAGTCCCACTATTTGTAAGAATATTAGGATAGGATCCAAGAAATTAAGAAAAACACTGTAATGTTAAAACTGAACTAAAAAAATTCATATAAGCCATTGGTTAAATAGTGTTAGTTATCTATTGTTACATATTACCACAAAGTTAGAGGCTTAACACAGGACACATATTAGTTCACACTTTCTGTGGGTTAGGAGTCTGAGCATGACTTAGCTGCATGCTCTGCTTTAGGGACTCACAGAGCTTCAATCAAGGTGTCAGTCAACACTGTGCTCACATCTGCTCCCAAGTTCTTTGGTTGTTGGCAATTTTTCATTCCTTGCAGGCTTCTGGGCTGAGGGTCTCAGTTTGTTGTTGGATGTTAGCTAGAGGCTGCCCTCAGTTCTTTGTCAAGTGGTTCTCTCCCTAAGTGATTCACAGCCTGGCAGCTGGCTTCTTTAAAGCTAGCAAGGGGGATATTCTCCTTCCAAGACTGACATTAATCATAAATCATACACATATAATTATATATATGTAATCGTGTGCATCCTGCCATCTTTGCCAGACACTGCTGACTAGAAGCAAATCACGATTCCTTCCACTTTCAGGAGGGAAGCACACAGGAACATGAACACCAAGGGGGCACCCTAGAGTCTGTCTTCCTCAATATGTATATTTTTCTAGTTCTGTCCATTGAAATGGCCTAAAAGCAGTGTCACCCCAGTAATAATGAACACCTCTAGTGCTCAAGTTGTGGTCTCTGAAAACCACTCCCCACTAAAGTACAATTGGACCTTTTAGAGAAATAGCTCATTCCAAGCCTGGAACAGAGAAAATACAAGAAAAGCCAGGGATATTTTTTTGTGATAGAAATCAGTAAAGTTCTTAAAGATCACTGGGCTTATGTTCCACTGGCCATAGTCATGACATTTCGAGCATTATAAAGACTAACAGTAGCAATGAATTCAAATAGATGGAATCTATGGAAATTCACCTTTTGAGAAAGCTATTGAATCAACTACTTACTATGAAAGTTGGTAATTAATGGCAAAAAATAAAGCATTTTATCCTGCCTTTCCAGTAGAATTTGTATTTCATGTAACCAAATATCCCCCCGAAATGAGGGAAAGCTTTACTTCACAGGTGAATAGTAATTAGTAAATGTAGAAGAGATGATAGACTTTTAAAAACATCACAATCTTTTTAAAAATATTTTATTTACTTATTCATAAGAGACACACACAGAGAGAGGTAGAGACATAGGCAGAGAGAGAAGCAGGATCCATGCATGGAGCCCGATGTGGGACTCGATCCTGGGACACCAGGATCACACCCTGAGCTGAAGGCAGGCGCAAAACCACTGAGCCCCCCAGGGATCCCCAAACATCACAATCTTGAATGAAATTGCCATGAATTATAATGGTCATAACACCATATCAACAGGTGTTAAAATGGTTAATAAGAACTGGATTTTTAAAAAGATTTTATTTTTAAGTAATCTCTACACCCAACATAGGACTTGAACTCACATCCCTGACATCTAGAGTCACATGCTCTACAAGCAAGCCAGCCAGGCATCCTGGAACTGGATATTTTTAAAATGCAAAGGAACAATGGTCACTTTCTAGTTTCAGGGCAAAAATATAACTGTAAAATGGAGGGATTAGGCAGTCATCACCTTAATCCAGTGGTCAGTCTTAACATCCTTAATGGATTAACCATATATTATGTGTTTTCTGATGTGATTCAACATGAATACCCATAACCTATAGAGAATTCTAGCCAAAAATTTTAATAAAAATGTTACAGCATTTCAAATACAGGAAATAAAAGAATAAACTAAATAGCACCAGAGGTAGCAACTAAATGAACCAAAAGGTGGCACATTCTTCAGAGCAACTGTAGAACCATCTCCTCAATAGTCAACAACATAACCAAAGGGACCTAATAATCAGATGATATGTGTGGTCCTCAAACAGATTCTGTTATGGACCAAACAAGAGTTAAGGGCATTTTTGTTTCATTTGAGAAATTTTTAATGTAGTCTAGATATTTGATGAAATGGACATATGGAGCTTGTAGACTTAAAAAAGCAAGTTACAAAATAGCATGTGATCCAACTGTGATCCATTTTTGTAAGAAGTACACACACACGTACATACACACATTAAATACACACATTTAATGGTATAGGAAAAGATCTGGAAGTACAGGTACCAAGGTGTTAACAATGGTGGATCTCTCAGCAGGGAGAAGGGGCAGAAATGTTTATGAGTTTCCTGTTGTTGTTGTAACAAATTACCACAAATTTAGTGCCCTAAAACAACACGGATTTATTCTCTTACAGTTTTGGAGGTCAGAAGTATGGAGAAGTTTATGGAGCTAAAATTAAGGTGTCTGTAGGGTTGGTTCCTTTTGGAAGTTCTAGGAGAGAATCCATTGCTTGTGTCTTCCATTTTCTTGAGGCTGCCTGCATTCCTTGGCTCTAGTTGCATCACTCCAATATATACTCTTATTGTCACATCACCTTCTCTGTCTTCTGACTCTCCCGCTCCCCTTTCCTAAGGACTCTCGTGATTACATTGGGCCCACTTGGATAATCCAGGATAATCTCCCCATTTCAAGATCCTCGACTTAGTCACATCTGCAAAATCCCTTTTGCCATGTAAGGTAACATTCAAAGGTTTCAAGAAATCAGGTCATGGACATATTTGAGGGGAGCCATTATTCTGTCTGCCATAGTATATAATGTTTTTATTCTATATTTCTGTTTAGGTATTTTATATTTTTATAAAATGTGGATGTTATTACTTAGAATATATTAGTTAAAAGTATGGGGCGCCTGGGTGGCTCAGTCGATTGGGTGTCTGCCTTCGGCTCGGGTCATGATCCTGGGGTCCTGGGATTGAGCTCCATTTGGGGCTCCCTGCTCAGCGGGGAGCCTGCTTCTCCCTCTCCAGCCCTGCTTATGCTCTCACTCGCTATCTCTCCACCCCCTCTCTGTCTCAAATGAATAAATAAAATCTTTTTTAAAAACCAAAATTATATTAGTTAAAAGTAGAAAAATGTTATAGTTTAATATCAAGTTACATGAAATGTGGTTATATATAAACTTTTATCTGGCTCCATGTGAAGTTTGAGCTTCATGTTCAGTTATTTTCTTACTTTGTATTTATACTAAATCAGAAAATTCAAATTCACAATTATACATTGCCAGAAATGGCAGCAAGTGTTTGGTAATTGAGTCAGAGACTTTTGTATGTTGGATTGAACAAGAATCCATAAATTGAGAAATTGAGAAGAATCCATAAATTGAATGGTTTCTTCCATTGAATGTTGCCTCCAGTTAAGTGGATGAGATATCAAACTCAAATTCTGCAAGGATGAATGTTTCACCTTAGAAGAGTAGGTATCACTAGAGGCAGTACCACCCAAGGGTATGCTTTGAAAACTCCTGTGTGGCTAGTAAGGTTGTTGCAGTGATTGACAGGAACCCCCTGGCCAGGGATTAGTTAGTTGGGCAGAAGCCAAGAATGTCATATGTCCTTCAGCGCATGTGACTTTCTTACAAGGATGAATTTTCCTACGTCTTATGTGATTTTCTTTCTTTTTTAAAATTTTTTTATTATTTTTTTTCTTATGTGATTTTCAAACATCCCCCTGGCCATTCATATGTATGAGAAACTTATTTGTAATTATCTGAACCTAAACCTGACCTCATTTTGCATGTAAATTCAATGTACTTTTTTCTCTTTCTAAAATTTATTTTTTAAAATATGAGATGCTTTTACAAATTTGCATGTCATTCTAGTGCAGGGGCCAAGCTTATCTTTTCTGTATAATTCCAATTTTAGTATATTGCTGCTGAAGTGAGCATAACTCAAAGTATTTTTTGCATGGTTTTAATATCCTGGAATTTTCCAGGAACGGAACTACTGTGTAAGTTGAAAAGAGTGTGTGTTGTTTTGTTTGGAACTTTCCCAAGAATGGCTTAATGTTTTAGAAAATCATGCCAGTGACATCAATGCCATTTATGGGCTGCGCTAGATATCTTCCATTTGCCCTTCCAGATTCACTCCACCCTCTCTACCTGCTCTGTGCCATGGGAGGTGGTATCAATAGGTTTCTTTGCCCTCCAGCTTCTGGTTAGGTTCAGTCAATGAAAAGCATGGGCAGGAAACCTGGAAGGTGAAAGGAGAGTGAGGTGTGCCACTTGAAATGACCATCAGGAAGTGAATGTCGTTTCCATGGAAACATAAAATTGGATGTGACAACAGTATTCCAGTAGGAAATGGTAACGTTGTATATACATGATTGGATCCAAGCTGCTCAGAAGGCACAAGTAAAGTGCATGAAGCTATGTTTTAAGCTCCCATGGTACTTGCTTCTATTGATTTACTTCTCCCTTTAACCCGCATTTATGACTTCCCAGAGAGTTATCTATGACTGGTTAACATGAAAAAGCACAGGCCTGGTTTACACACAGTTTGCTGGCACCAGCTTAAAAATGGATCCATTCTAGTCCCTCAAAGACAGTGGTGAAAGAAAATATTCCTAGGAGCAAAACTTTGAGCAAGACCTCTTATTGTCCACTTCATGCAGAAGGACAGATAGCCTGTTATCTCTCTGGGCACGCTTTTGTTAGAAGATACTATCCATCACAGCCCAGAGCATCACTGCGTGTTCTTGTTTTACATTCCTGGAACACAGGATCCAGACCGCTCTTTACCTGAGCCATTTCTCAGGGCTTTCTTCGTAGGGAGCTTCCTGGAGGGATGAGGTGATGTCTCCTTCTGAACAAATAGGAGGTTTTCTCTAAAAGATGTGAATTCCCTAAGGCCAATATTCCTCGGCAGCAATGCAAAACTACAAGATATAAACAGTGTGTCCACTGGGCCCCTCTGCATGGCCCCTGTGGGACTTGGGGAGTGGGGAACCCACATATATATGCTGATGATGCTCATACTGCTTACCATGCTGCTGGCATTCAGGAAATGATAACAGGCTAATTTGTTAGCTTGTAAGTAGGAGAAAAATCTCAAACCCCAACAAATGTTTATTATACACTTTGCAGTTAGTTCTATAAGCCTTTTGGATAGTATGTGACTTGTACCTGATTTGGTATTGAAGAACATAACTCAGAATTATTCCTCTGTAGTTTTGGTCCCTTAGGGAAAATTTTTGCCACTTTTATGTTTGAATGACGTATTTTTTTGTTTTGTTCAGGCAAAACTCTACTGCCAGAGGTGTCCCTGCACATCTGTTGGAAAAAACAGGTAAGTTTTAATAACTTCATGAAATTATTTAAAAAGGTTACATGGCAACAGTACTAAGGACTAGAGGTAAATGGATTGCCAATATAATAAATCAGAAATTCAGATATTGTCAGTTTCTTCTGTTTGCACTGTAGGACATTCCATGCTAATATTCCAATTGTTTATAATTCTATTTTGCCCTTTCCCTTTCCATAGTAAGTTTTAATCTTCCTAGATCTGTCTTTATTTCTTTCAGTTCTAAATAATGGAATTTCAGCATTTGGTCTGGAAAACCACAGGCTGTCCTAACTGCTGGTATAAGAAATCCCAGCAACAGAATAAGACGATTTTCTGGTTTCTTAATATGTCCTTGAAAATATTATTACTAACAAAGGGGTCTTGTAAGACATCTGGAACTCAAAAATTCTGGCTTGTTCTGTGAACGTAACTTCGGCCTTAAAAAGCCTGTAATTCTTTTTGTTTGTATTACCGAATAATGTGTTTCCCTGGTAATGATATTTAAATTGCCATCCCCATGTCCTAAAAGCTATGAATACCTATGAGCTTTCTTTAATAGCCAAGTTAATGGAAAATTTATGTGCACACAAAAACTTGTATGCAAATGTTTATAGCAGCTTTATTCATCAGAAACTAATGTCCTTCAACAGGTGAATGGATAACAAACTGGCACAAGTGTACAGTGGAGTACTAGTCAGTGATAAGAAGGAAAGACCGACTGATTCACTCAACACAAATGAATCGTTTTTCTTAGTGGTAAAATATATATAACATAAACATGGATGAATTGTAAATGTATTTTGCCAAGTGAAGGAAGCCAGATTCTAAGACCCAGAAGTATTGTATAGTGCCATTCTTAAGACATTGTGGAAAAGGCAAAACTATAGGGAGATGTATTAGTTTCCTATTGCTGCTGTAAAAAAATTACCACAAACTTGGTGCCTTACAACAGCACCAATTTATTCTCTTAGAGTTCTGGAGGCCAGAAGTAAAAAATCAGTTTCATTAGACTAAAGTCAAGGTATTGTAGGACTGGTTCCTATTGGAGGCTCTAAGGGAGGATTCATTTCCATGACTTTTCTGGGTTCTAGAGGCTGCCTGTATTGCTTAGCTTGTGACTCCTGCCTCACAACACTCCAACCTCGTGCTTCCATCTTCATGTCTCCTACTACCTCCTTTGTCTTGCTGCTCTCTTTTAAGGACCTCTGTGATTATTTAGGACTCACCTGGATAACCCAAGATGATCTCCCCTTCACAAAATTCTTAATCACATCTGCAAAGTCCCTTTTGCCATGTGATGTAATATTCACAGGTTGGAGGGATTAGAACTTGGATATTTTTTCAGGTCATTATTCGGTCTACCATAAGACGGAAAGTAGAGCAGTAATTGCCAGGGATTGTGGGAGAAGGAAGGTTGAAATATACAATGGGCTGTACAAGAGTGGTGTAGATATGTATGACTCCACAGTTGTCAAAAACCCACAGAATGTTACGCCACCAAGAATGAACTTTACTGTTCGCAAAATTTTAAAAATTAATATGATTGTCCATGATCTTGGGATGGAGTGCAGTGTGTGACAAAAGAACCTAATTGTATTAAAATTGTATGGCATAACTTCACTGAAGAGGGTAGGGGGGAATGTTAAAAAACTGTGAAAAACTAAAAAAAAAAAAAAAAAAAAAAAAAAAAGGGATCCCTGGGTGGCGCAGCGGTTTGGCGCCTGCCTTTGGCCCAGGGCGCGATCCTGGAGACCCAGGATCGAATCCCACGTCAGGCTCCCGGTGCATGGAGCCTGCTTCTCCCTCTGCCTGTGTCTCTGGCTCTGTCTCTGCCTGTGTCTCTGGCTCTGTCTCTCCTTCTATCTCTCAAGAATAAATAAATAAAATCTTTAAAAAAAAAAAACTGTGAAAAACTTTTTTTTTTTTAAGTTTATGGACACAGAGATTACATTGGTGGTTGCCAGAGGAGGGGGTGAGGTGTAGGAAAAATGGGTGAAGGGAGTCAAAAGATGCAAACTTCCAGTTATAAAATAAATAAGTCATGATGATGTAATGTACAGCATGGTGACTACAGTTAATAGTACTATATTGCATATTTGAATGTTGCTAAGAGAGGAAGTCTAAAGTTCTCATCACAAGAAATGTGTGTATGGTGGCAGATATTAACTGGACTTATTGTGGTGATCATTTTGCAGGATATACAAATATTGAATCATTATGTTGTACACCTATAACTAATATAATGTTGTATGTCAATTATACCTCAGTTTAAAATAAGAAAATGGTATTTTGATAAGATAATATAAGGCTAACAATAAAAAGAACTATATATAAGTGTATTCTAGTTGGTAGATATATACAGAAATATAGATATGTACATATACATAAGGTAGTATACTTACATATATTTTCTGGCTCTGGCTTCTGAAATGGTCTAGAAGCAGTGATACCCCAGTAGCAATGAGTATACCTAGCACCCAGGTCTTTGTTGCTAAATATTATTCTCCAATAAATGGAACCAGGGTTCCTTAAAGAAATGGCTGATTCTAGGGTTGGAGCAAGGAAGATATAGGATGAGTGCAGAACATCTTTTAGGACTAGAAGAGGACAATAAGAGCCTGCACTTGGCCTCTCCAGACCCCTGCTGTGAATCATATGCTGTGATGTATATTCCGACTTTTGTGCTGTTGATGTAGCATGTCCTTTCCCTATAATAAACTGTATATTTGTAAGCCATGTCATTTGGGTTCTGTAAGTCTTCTTTAGCATTTGAACCTACTTACATGCCACTATTCGTACAGCTATATATACTCAGTTTTTGTAAATGCTACATGATACTAGGGAAAAAAGCCAGTATATTATCTAGTATTCAATACATGTTTCTTTGCAGGAAGCTATTAAATAAGACTTATTAATCATACTATTAAGTGATACTCTATCCTCCTTCATATTTTGGTTTTACAAATTCCAATGTCATTTTTAAATGTCAAATTGTACTAATGTAAGTATTTTCATCTTTGATTTCTCTTCATTTGCATTTATTTTATATATTCTCCTTCCTTTACATTAATCTTTTTGTTTCATTTTGTGTTTCATCTAAATAACATAAAATGGAATTCTTAGTCCAATTTGTGAATCCTAATTTTAGTTTATTTTTATCTTTTTATTTTTTAAAATTTTAGTTTTGAGTAATCTTTACACCCCTTGCTCTACCAACTGAGCTAGCCAGGTGCCCCTGTGAATCTTAATTTTTTTCTTTTTGAATCTTAATTTTTAATAAGGGAGTAGATTCCAATGTATTTATCATGATAACTAATACATTTTTTATTATTCATGTCATATTTTTATGCTATTTTAAAAGATTTATTTATTTGAGAGAGAGAGTACAAGGAGGAAGGGTAGAGAGAACCTCAAATGGACTGTGCTGAGTGCGAAGCCCAATGTGGGTCTTTAGTTTCACAATCCTGAGATCACAAGCTAAGCCAAAACCCAGAGTCAGATGCTTAACCAACTATGCCACCCAGGCATTCCTTTTTATTCTATCTTTAATGTTTCCTTATTTTTTAAATTTCTTTTTCCCTTTTGAGTGATTGCTTTTATCTTCTTCATTTCTTTAGAATCCATATATACTCCTTTTGATACTGGTAAGTATGACCTTTCAGTTTTTCAAAAGCATTCTGTAGGTAATGTACACAGTATGTATGTCTGTATTATTTTAATTCCAGTATAGTTAACATAGTGTTATATTAGTTTCAGATATACAATATAATGATTCAGCAATTCTGTACATTACTGAGTGCTCATCATGATAAGTGTACTCTTTTTTTAAAAAAAAAAGATTTTATTTATTTATTCATGAGAGACAGAGAGGGAGGCAGAGACATAGGCAGAGGGAGAAGCAGGCTCATGCTAGGAGCCCAATGCACAAGAGAGCCCAATGTGGGACTCGATCCCAGGACTCCAGGATCACGCTTAACCGCTGAGCCACACAGGCGTCCTGATAGGTGTACTCTTAATCCCCTTCACCTATTTCACCCATCTCACCACCCACCTCTCCTCTGGTAACCATCAGTTTGTTCTCTATAGTTAAAAGTCTGCTTTTTGGCTTGTCTCTCTTTTTTTTTCTTTGTTCCTTTGTTTTCTTAAGTTCTACATAATGAGTGAAATCATATGGTATTTAAAAGTTTGGAACGCTTCACGAATTTGTGTGTCATCCTTGCGCAGGGACCATGCTAATTTCTGTATCATTCCAATTTTAGTATTTGTACTGCTGAAGCAACTAGAATGTACACAGTATTTTAACAGCAAGAAAGCTGTCAACAACTGTTAGGGTCATGTCAGAAAGACTTAGGAGCCAACCTAAAGAATTTCCCCCAGTCACAGTTGGCATACTTTGAGCATCAGTAAAAATAATTGCAGTGGATTGAAACACCTGGGGTATGTTTGAATCATGAGTTTACAATGCTACCAAACTTATTTTTCTCCTTAAAAAAAAAAACTGATTGAAGTATGGACTTCCAAAATGGTGGGGTGAGATTAGTAGACACTTTCCCCAGAGAAACAAGTATTTAACTGGTGAAAAGTATTTTAGAAACCCAACCATTTAAAGTCTCTGGGATTGTCCTAAGAACATACAGCAAACACAGAAACATTTATCCAAGAAAATTTACCAGTAAATCTTAATAAGAGCAATGAACTTGTTACTTAAATGGGAGTCTGGTGACATCTGAACCACAAACTGCTTCCTACTTCTCAGCTCAGTCTGATGGAATCTACTTGTGTAAGATGCAGCCAAAGAGATGGGACTCCATTTCCTCTCAGCTCCCAGTCTAGGGCTATGGTTTCACTCCAGGAAGGGCAGGCCATCAGCATCTTTCATCACCTCAACTCCATGTTGCAGAAGCTATAGCCAGGCAGGTTCAAGGCAGAGGATTGGAGGTCCCATTCCTGTCCAGCCTCCACTGTGGGACAGAAGTTCTATTGCATGTGCAGCAGGCTGTAGTACTGGGACGTCATCACTCCTGCTCCAGCTTGCTCACATGGCAGAGGTTCCATATCCAGAGGAGCAGGACAAGAGGGGTAGGGGCCATTATCCCCAGAAGAGAGACTCTCTCTCTTTCTTCCAGGGGGACTGGGCTGCGATGACCTGAGCCCAGAGCTGCCTATGCCCATCTAGAAGAAGCCTGTCTCCTCCAGCATGGGCTGGAAGAGAGCCGAGGCAGCCAGAGAGCAGAGGGGTCCTGACCAAACCGTTGGACTTCCTGAATCCAGTCCACTTGAAGATGCGCATCATCACTTTATTGGGATGCCATGAGGTTTAGATGAGAGAACTCAGGGAAAGCACCAAGGAGCGTGCAGAACACAAGGTGAGCCCTCAATAAATGATGAGTTTTTCTCCTGTCTTAGTGATCGCAGGGGTTTTTGTAATGAAAAGTTGTCCTTAAAAATCGTTGCCCCACTGTGTGGATGTGCGGGTGGGCGATTTTCCCTGAGGCGGGGTGAGTTCTTTCAGTCTGCAGATAGAGATGTGTCTCAGGCTGAGGAAAACCTTTTTCCAGAAGATCTTTCGTTATGGCCTCTGTTGGCCAGGAGCAGCAAGTACCTGTGTGTTGGTGTTGGCTGTCTGTTCTCCGTGTCTACCATCTCTCTCCTCCCCCTCTGAATGTTGAGCTCCCCGGGGCGTGGACACAGGTGATGGTATTCATCTCCATCGCGCGGATCCCCTGGCTCTTCCCCCCTGCTCTTGGGCCACAGGAGACCCAGGCAAGGCCTCAGAGCCACTGGCCCGGAGGCGTGGCCTGGGAGCTTGTAGGAAATGGGCAGTCCTGGCCCTGCTGCCACAGAGGAGTGGGTTCACAGCAATCCTGGGTTGTTGGGGCGGGGAGGGGGCGGGATTGTGTGCACATTAAATTCCAGAAGCTCTGCTCCAGAGCACAGGCGCTCTGTAACCCTTTTATTCGTGATCCATTTTATCTGGCTACTCACGGGGTTGTTCTTTACAGTGAAGGCTGTCCCAGACTCCTCACCAGATTAGACCATGCCATCCATGCTCTGACTCTACTTCTCATTTCATTCTCGTGTGAATTTTCCCTCAACATAGTGTCATTACCATAAAGTGGGGACTCCATTGCTGGCCACCTGAGTCTTATGGGCACAATTGACACTTGATTGAAACCTTAATTTCAGTCAGATTCCTGCTGTGTCCTTGGCTTCCTTCACCTTTTCAAGAATTACGAAACTTTCCACATTTCTGCCAGCTGCTCCTTCCTGTTTTGTTCTCAATTTGGGGTGTTTGTTTCTATTTGCTTTATGTCTGTGTGCAAAAACAAGCAAAAAACATTTGTGGTTCATATAAACATAGAACACAATTCAAATTTGTTCCATATGAGATTCTCTGATGAGGAATTCTTACATTCTGTAATTGGTGAGAATATTTTTGCTTTAAACTGTAATGTTGAATTATCACTTCTTTTAGCATATTTATTTAATGTATTTTGGGGTGAAAAGTCATTATATCATTAAAAAGGAGTCTTTGTTCAAAATGTGGCAGATTTTTCAAGAGCTGCTTTAGCAAATGTTGCTAACTGAAAGATCGTTCTGTAAGGTAGTTATGTTCTTGGCAAAAATTAAAAAGTATGAGCACATCAAGAGTTAGCCAAGAAATGGAGATTTGGGAATTCTCTTCTTCTGCTGGAAGGAATATATATTAGGATAGTCATTTTGGAGAGTTATATTGAAAATCTGCCATCTCCAGCAATTTTACTTCTTTATACTCCAAGAGAAACTCTTATAAATATGGGCAAAGAGGTATTTACCAGGATGTACTAATGTTTCTTGAAGTATATTGCTGTGTGGCCCAGTTATCTATGTATCATGTGGGCTCCTGGTTAAATTGCAGATTCCTTAGCTCTATCCCATACCTACTAAAAATTAGAATTTCTAGGCATTGAGACCCAGCAATCTACATCTTTAGCAAGATATTCCCTTGCAAATTTGAAAACCATTGTTGTTTTCTTAATTATAAGTAGTCTAGTTTTATTTATTTCATTGTTTAATTATGCGAACTGTTTTGAAAATAAGTACTGTTATATGGTCCACAGAAAAGTAGAAGGGAGGCAATTGAATATATTGAATATAATGCTTGCCCCACTCCAAAGATTCTGTGAAATGTAAAGGTAATTTTTTCTTTGTATGTTTATTTTTGTTTGTTTTTTAAACTTGCTATGGAAAATTTCAAGTATATACACAATGAGAATAATGCATCAAACCCCAATGTGCCCATCATCCAGAATCAATGTTTGTTCCTTTATGGCCAATTTTGTTTCATTTATATCCCCCACCCACTTCACCCTCAAACCCCATACTTCCCTCAACTTTTCCCTTATTATTTTGAAGGCCATCTCTGATAGCATACCATTCTCTTTATTGAAGTAAAGTTGACATACAGTATTATATTAGTTTTAGTTGTAAAACATAGTGATTCAACAATTCTGTACATTATGAAATGCTCACCACAAAAAGTTTGTCACATACCACAAAAAGGGGTATACACCTACCACCTTACCATATTATTATAGTATTATTGACTGTATTCCTTGTGTTGTACTTTTCATCTCTGTGACTTATTTTATAACTGGAAGTTTTACCTCTTAATCCCCTTCACCTATTATGCCCATGCCCTGACCCACTTCCTCTCTGGCAACTACCAGTTTGTTCTCTATCATTTATGAGTCTCTTTCTGTTTTTGTTTGTTCATTTGTTTTGTTCTTAGATTATATCTATAAGCTAAATCATGTGGTATTTATTTTTCTCTGTCTCACTTATTTCACTTAATACAATACCCTCTAGGGCAGCCCGGGTGGCTCAGCGGTTTAGCGCCTCCCTTCGGCCCAGGATGTAATCCTGGAGTCCTGGGATCGAGTCCCACATCGGGCTCCCTGCATGGAGCCTGCTTCTCCCTCTGCCTGTGTCTCTGCCTCTCTCTCTCTCTCTCATGAATAAATAAATAAAATCTTAAAAAAAAATACAATACCCTCTAGGTCCATCCATGTTGCTGCAATGGCAAGATCTCATACTTTTTTACAACTAATATTCTGTGATCTATCTATCTCCTACATCTTCTTTATCTTTTGATCTATCAATGGACACTCAGGTTGCTTCCATATCTTGACTATTATAAATAATGCTGCAGGGGCGCCTGGCTGGCTCAGTCAGTGGAGCATATGACTCTTAATCTTGGGGTCATGAATTCAAGCCCCATATTGGCATAGAGCTTACTTAAAACAAATAAGTAAAATGTTTTAAAATTTTTAAATAAATAAATAATGCTACATTAAATACAGAGGTGCATATATCTTTTCAAATAATGTCTTTGTTTTCTTTAGGTAGATACCCAGAAGTGGAATTACTGGATCATATGGCAGTTCTATTTTTATTTTTTTGAGAAACCTCCATCCTGTTTGTCACAGTGGTTGCACTAATTCACATTCCCACCAACAGGGCACAGAAGTGTTCCCTTTTCTCCATGTCCTTACCAACATTTGTTATTTCTTGTCTTTTTGATACTAGCCATTCTGATAGATATAAGGTATCTCATTGTGGTTTTGATTTGCATTTCCCTGATGATTAGTGATGTGGAACATCTTTTCATGTGGCTGTTGGCCATCTGTATGTCTTCTTTGGAAAAATGTCTATTTAGTTCCTCTGTCCATTTTTTAAAAGGATTTTTTTTTTTTTGGTGTTGAGTTGTATAAGTTTTTTTTTTTTTTATCTTTTGGATATTAACCCTTTATCAGGTATATCATTTGCAAGTATCTTCTTTCATTCATTTGGATGCCTTTTTGTTTTGTTGAAGGTTTCGTCTGCTGTGCAAAAATTTTTTATTTTGTTATAGTCCCAATAGTTTATTTTTTATTTTGTTTCCCTCGCTTCAGGAGATAAATCGGTAAGTATGCTGCTAAAGCTGAGGTCGAAAAACAGAGGTTGAAGAGATTGTTACCTATATTTTCTTTTAAAAGTTTTATTGTTTTAGGTCTTACATTTAGGTCTTTGGCCCATTTTGAGTTTATTTTTTGTGCATGGTGTAAATAAGTGGTCCAGTTTCATTCTTTTGCATGTAGCTGTCCAGTTTTCCCAGCACTGTTTACTGAAGAGATTGTCTTTCCCCCATTTTATATGCTTGCCCCCTTTGTCTTAGATTAATTGACCATATAAGCATGGATTTATTTCTGAGCTCTCTATCCTGTTCCATTGATCTGTATGTCTTTTTTTGGTGCTAGTACCATACTGTTTTGATTACTACAGCTTTGTAGTACAGTTTGAAATCTGGGATTATGATACCTCCAGTTTTGTTCTTTCTCAGAATTGGTTTGGCTATTTAGGATCTTTTGTGGTTCAATACAAATTTTAGGATTATTTGATCTAGTTCTGTAAAAAATGCTATTGGTTTTTTGGTAGAGATTGCATTGAATTTGTAGATTGCTTTAGGTAGTATCAACATTTTAATATTAATTCTTCCAATCCATAAGTACAATATATCTTTCCATTAGTTTGTATCATCTTCAGTTTCTTTTATCAGTGTCTTCTAGTTTTAGATCTTTCATCAACGGCCTATCATTTTATCTGTAAATATTTTCATAATGTATCTCTAAAAGATAAGGATTCTTTTTAAGAAATAATCACATCTTCATTACACTTAAACCAATTTAACAATAAATTGTTTATGTCAGCATATATCCAGTTCATATTGACAACAATCCAGTGTTCACATGTCTCTGTCTCATTTTTTTATACTTGTTTGTTTAAACCAAGATTGAAATAAAGGTCATACATTGTACTCGATTAATATCTTTTAAATCTTTTAAAAAAGATTTTATTTATATATTTGACAGAGAAAGAGAGAACAAAAGTAGGCAGAGCGGCAGTCTGAGGGAGAGAGAGAAGCAGGCTCCCCACTGAGCAGAGAGCCTGATATGGGGCTCCATCCCAGGACCCTGGAATCATGACCTGAGCCAAAGGCACATGCTTACCAGACTAAGCCACCCAGTGCTCCCTTTTAAGTCTTTTCTTATCTATTGGTTTCCCCTCAAATTTTTTGCTATAGTTTATTTGTTGAAGAAAGCAGGTCCTATCGTGTTTCCCATCATCTGAATTTTGTTGATTGCATCTCTGTAGTTTCATTGATATGTTTCTCTGTTCCCTGTATTTCCTGTAAATTGGCAGTTAGAGCTAAAGAGTTGATTAGGTTCAGGTTTGATTTTTTTAGTTGATGGCTTTGTGTACTTTCATCATGAGGCATATGTCTAGTTGTCACTCTGGTTAGCAGCCATTGCTGATTGTTGCTTAGATCCATTAATTCATCTGGGGTTGCAAAATGGTGATATTCTAATTCCATCAAGGCTTCTTCATGTATTTGTGGAATTATTAAAAGAAAATTCCCTTCATCAGCTATTTGTTTAGTCTGAGGAACAGGTCATACAGGATCAGTGCTTCATCTTTCCCTTCACTAGTTTTCAAAACAGTGAGTTGGTTCTCTACCATTTTGCAAAGGTGATCACTTTTAAAATTCAAAATATAATACACATACTATAAAATTCACTCAATTGTACAATTCACTAGTTTCTAGTATATTAACAAAGCTGTGCAATCGATCATTTTTAAAAGTGTCATTATAAACTCACAAACATACTTGGTGAGTTTCATTTCACAGCAGTTATTCTTTTGACATTCAAATTTTTTCATCTTTAGCCAACTAGAGCCTCTTTAAACTGGCTTTAAGACCCCTGAAACCTTTTGACACACCCCTAGTAATTTTGACATTTTCCTTTCTTGCTTTCTGTTATGAGGAGATATTCCTGGTTCACTATGTACTTTTCTGCTCCAGCCTAGGAATCAGTCATTTCTTCCAGAAACCCTGGTTCTATTAGTGGAAAATTGTATATAGAGGCTTCAGTCTGGTCACCCGACAGGTCATTGTTTCTAGGCCTCACATATCGATTTTCACCTTTTTAGTGGAGCTAATTTGTTTGCTGTGTTCTATGATTTATAATCCATGAGAATTTGGCTATTGGTGACTTTCAGGAACTAAACAATGTCTTATTCAACTAATGACTTGTGTGAAAAAATACTGTTTGAAAATCACCTAATTGTCAGTCACTGTTTATTTTAAAATTATTTCCCTTGGGGAGGGTGTGTGGCTTAAAGGCTCAGATTAAAAATTCTTACTTGACATTAATTATAGCCAGCTGAATTCCAACATGATGCAACTTGCTCATGTTAAGATAAGTATGACTTAAGTATCAAGTATCAGATAAATGGTTCATTTTTATAGGGCATGCTTAGTTCAATAAAACTAGGGCCTTTCTAGGGGAAAATGAATATTTTTCAATCTTTGGGATATGAAATAATGAATTACCACAACTTCATTCAAGAAGGTCTCTATTTTCTAAGGCAGTAATTTATGGTTTCCCATTTGGATTTTCATCAGTCGGTGATGTGGAGTGAAAATCAACAGCTTCTTTTCTTCTTTTTTTTTTTTAACAGCTTCTTTTCTGACTAATCTTTCTCTGGAAAAGTGATTGAAAAGCCTCGTATTATTTCTGGCTCAAGGACCTATAAACATGTCAGAGATTTTAGTTAAGTTATTAAAACACTGTCAAAACCTTGAGTAGATGCTTTTAACTATCTGATATACATTAACAGCTCTGAAGAAACAAATAAATTTTAGCACATAACCCAAACCCATCTAACTGCATTGAAACCATCTATCCTGTATTCACAGCATATACCTTTGAAATATTCTGTTCTCCATCTACCTAAATAAAATTTCCTTTTATTGTGTGCTTATTTAAGCAAGAAAATGAAAGCACTTAAGAATGTTTTTATTCTGCCACACACAGCCTCCTTATTCGCAGTTCCCAAGGGCAAGCACCACATCTTTTGACTCTGTGCCCAGAATTCTATAGGTCCCAGATACGAAAACAGTGAACAAAAAGTATCAATGCAAGATAGGCTGTCCTTCAAGTGCCACATTGTCAGGTCCTGAATCACTCAGTGCTTGATCACCAAATGCTTTCATTGATGTTAGGTGTCCTCTAGCTCCAACTATGAACATTTTCATCAACTATGTTTTGTATGTTATTATAACACTGAACAATTTCTGATCTCTGCTGTTTATACTTTCTTTGCTCCTTCATTTTGAGTATTTTATATTCAGTGTACTTCTAGTAAAATGATTTTTATCATGCAGTGTTGTTTATGGCCTTCTATAAATGGATTTGAAGTACAAGTTACTTTCCCTTTTTTGACAACTTAAAAGAAGTATAGTTGAGCTCATCTGTACAATCATCTGTAGGGTATTTGTTGTACTGCAATGAAGTTTTATCTAATGTAATTAACAGAACTAGGCCATTGTTTCCTTGTTTCCCAACAATTTAACAGTCTCTTTTGCATGAAAAGTAATGGCACAGGGCTCTTGAAAAGTTTGAAGACCTAAACTACTTCTGGACTTCTAAATTGAGGAAACATCTTTTTCATTTATAATCCTTGATACTCTTTTGTAGTGCTTTCTACTGGTGTACTTAGAAGTATTTGATGGTAATGATGGAAGAACTAACAAGAATGTTGACATTAGGTTTTTGTATTCATGCTGCTTATAGCTGCATGGTGACGAGACCCCATTCTTGACATACCATAGCATTAAATGGAGGCCATTGGAAAGTACTTAAAATACTGGTTATCAATTTTTTGAAATTATATTAGTGCACACACAAGCTATTTCTCATTTTTTTACTTGACAAAAGTTAGCTTTATTTACCTTTCTGTGAATACAGTCTGTATCACAACAATGTAATGCAATTTTCTAGACATGGCAAAGACATGTTGTCATTCTTTCTTAAAAATGAAAGGAAATTTAATCTCTTGCAAAAAATTAAAGGTAAAGCCTGGAAGGGAAAATTATCATCCAGTACGTCCTTTGAGATTTCTTGTTATTATACCTTTGTTTTTCCTTCTTGAAAGCATTTTATAACTGTAAAATGTCTGAGGGAGTGGACAATTTGCATTCTGGGAGTTTTAAAAAGTTATGACAGGAACCTAAATACATGGCCTCTGTATTTAAAGAGACTTCACATCAATATGCTATTTGCTTTATAACCTTTGTGTTCTTCACTGTTTAAAAATCTTTTTAGTGAATTAAAGAAAGAAAACATGTCAGATTCTGGACTAATATAAGGATTACATCGTTTAAGGTTTAACTAGTAACTTAGTTTGGGTCCCAAGTTCAGTATGGAAAGAGTGTAAAAATTTAATGGAAACACAAATACACATTTTTGGAGTTGATAGATGCTTGTTTATCAAATACGTATTTTTCTTTTTCTCCTAAGTCTTTTTAAACTTTAAAAGGCTTAGTTTGTAAAAAAAATCCATACCCACTTCTGCTACCTCTCTATATTAAACTGTGAAAAATTCATTATTTATGAAACAATTACACAAGACTTAAATTTCATAGGCTCCCAAACTCTGCAATACAGATATATAGAAAATATACATTAAAAAATCCTGTTCATTGCAATGTGCGAAACCAGTTTGAAAAGGTAACCCTTTTCCTCATCTTTGTATCCTGCAAACTAATAAAATAAGTTAGGTTCTCTGACTGAATGCTTGTTTAAAAAAAAATTAAACGGTTTGGTAGTAGCTGTAGGATAACCCTTCTCCCCCTTCTCTGTGCCCACACACCCATTTAGACTGGCAAGCCTATTTTCATTTATTTCAAAGATTTTTTTTCTTTCTTTTTTTTTAAGCGAAGGCAGGGGACGGCGGGGATTGCTAAATTTATCTTCTCCAGCCACAGGGATGAAGAAAACACATTTACTGCGGGCGGGGGTCTGAGGGCCTGCAAACAACTCGAGCAGGCGCCTCGGCCAAGACAGGCGCGGAGAGGCGGTAGGTCTCCGGGGAGGGCCCGGGGGGCGGCCGAGGCCCACGGGAGATGGTGGGGGGCGGCCAGGCCGGGTCGGGTGCCGGCCGCCTGCCTCTCCACGGGGTCGACGGACCGCGGCCCCGCGCGGGCTTTACGGCCGAGGCGGCGGCAGCGGCGTGTATGTAGCGGCGGCGGCTGCGGCGGCGGGCGGGAGCGCGGAGGAGGTGGAAAGAAGGGGGGCGCTGTCACGGAGACTCCGGCCGCCGGAGACCCCGCCACAGCAAGGCCACTGGGCTCCCCGGTCGCGGAGCGTGAGCGGCGCCGACCCGGGGCGCCAAGGGGACACACCGGGCGGAGGAGGGGGCCTATCTACCCTTCCGCATTTTCCTGGGTCTCTCTCCCGGGCGGTGACGTGACGTGCTGACGGCGGGCCCGTGCCGGGGAGCTGGGCCGCTTTTTGTCAGCTCCGAGCTCGGCCCCTCCTCCCTCCCTCCGCCCGCCCCACCAGCCGGAGCCCGGCCCAGTGCTCCAGAGAAAGGCCGGCCTGCAGCACCCGCCACCGTCGCCGACCGCCCGCACGCCCGTCCGGTGAGTTCCGGGCGCCGCCGCGGCCGTGGGGCCTAGCGCGCGCGCAGCGGCCTGGTCCCGGCCTGGTCGGCGGCCCGCGAGGCGCCCTTCCGCGCTAGGCCGGGCGGTGCGGCGCGTGGCGCCGAGCAGGCCCCGAGGAGGCCGCAGTTAGGCCCGGGGAGGAGCCCGGCTGCCCCGAGCGGCGGCGGAGGCGCGCTCCGTGAACGGGCGGGGGTTGGGGGAGGGTCGCCCGGTGGCCCGGGAGGCGGCGGAGGGGCGTCGGGTCGGCGCCGCGGCCTGCCCGGGGCACCGCGCGGGGGCGAGGCCTGGCAAGAAGGCGAAGGCTGCAGGCGTGAGGTGAAGGCCGCAGGCCGGCCGGGCCGATTTTCGCTATGTAAATATCGGCGAGGGGGGGAGGGACGGGGGACAAGATGGCGGCGGCTCGGCGCCTGCTGCAGGGAACGATTGAGGGGGTTGTCGGGAGGGGGAGCCGCCATCTTGAAGGCGGCGTCTGAAGAGAAAATTCCGCTACAGCCCGTGAGGGGGGGTCGGAGAGCGGGCGGCGGCGGCGGCTCCGGTGACGGGCCCCCGAGGCCCGGCACGGCAGCCTGTGCGCGCGGAGGGGGCGTGCTTGCTCCCCACAGCGGCCATTGCCCTTGCCGCCATGATGGGCGCTCAGGCTCTAGGCGCTCGGCGGCAGCGCCACCTTGCTGCCCTGCCTCCCGCAGCCCCGTGACTGGCTGCTGCTTCCGCTGCATTTTAACTGAGCTGCCGCAGGCGGCCATCTCGTCCCTGGGCGTCCCTGGCCCTGCGCCTTTCTCCCGCTCCTGGAGCAACCCGAGGGATGTCGGGACGGGTGGCAGCCCAGGCATCTGGGCTCGCTACGGCAAATGGAACCCCACGACATTTTATTTTTACTCCACGTCGTACGTGGCTATTATGGTGCCCTCGATGCAGTTTTGCAGCACTCCCTGCTTTCTCTAGTACCCGAATAAAGAAATAAAAAATAAAATTCGATAGGAACAGTTCTCATCACGCTTTTATCCAACGGGGGGAAAAGTGTAATTTGCACAACACGAAAACAGAGCAATAAATTTTTTAAGGAGTCTTTTGAACTCATTTATTTGAAAGCAACTTTCTAGAAAAGGTCCATTTAAGCTATTAGTGATCTGTTGGTATTAACTTTTTTTTTTTTTTTTTGAGGAGTAAGGAGGTCAAAAAGTTTTTTTATTTCCTTAGTCGTGCAGTATTTATTCATCTGCTTGCCATGGTTTTTTTTAGTTTCTTTATTTGATTTGAAAAATTCTTAGGTGGCATTCCGTCCCTGAGAGGACTTGATTGCACACTGCAGAACTCCCCTGTAAACTTGGAACCCAGTGTTAGCGATGCACTGTGCTCGCTGATAAAGATTAGAAAGGTTCTTGTGATGCAGACGGTAGCTGCAAGAAGTTCGTTGTTCAGAGGCGGAGGAGTCCTGGTGAATTGCACTCAAGTGCTGCGGGGGAAAAAAGGTACAGCCAATTACGGGGGTTCCAGAGGAAGGCAGAGTTTCCATTTGGAGCGTGAGGAAAGGTTTCCTGAAGTAGGTGACATTTTTGAGGTTACTTCAGGATGGGGAGGGGGGCTTTGTTAAAGCAGAGGTAGCGGGTGGGGAAAGGGCATTTCAAGGGTGAAGTTTCTTCACAAAGTAGCAAGTATTTGAGAAAAACAAACTAGCCAGTATTTGTAGTTTGGCAGGAGTCGATGGTGAAGGTAGGGGGGTGGTGAGATTTCTTGCTAGAGAAGGTGCAAGAGTTTGCTTGCCAGGTGGAGGGGCTTGCTTATACGTTGGGGGTGGCCAGGGCAGCCCTTGCGTAGAAGGATGATAATACACCTGAGCTGGGCTTTATATTCACTTAGCAGTTCCATCGGACTAGGAAAAGTTTCGAAGTTGAGAAATAGAGTAGCAAGTGGATCAGTGTTTTCACTACCTGAGTGATTATCAAAACTGTTCCAGAAGTTCAGCCAGTTTTGTTACCTTTTCAACGACCGGTTTGTACTAAAGAGCTGCTCCTCTTTTCTATCCTAACTTTTCACTCCAAATAACCTTTAGCTCTGAGTTATAATTTCACTAGAAAACAAAGAGTGAGAGGGTTCTAACTTTTCATTTACCATGGTTGAAAATTGCAGCACTAGTGTGTTTCGGATTACTTTAAGAAGATGAGCAATGAACCTGTAAGTATTCTCATGGTAATTTTTTAAGAAGTCAGTTTGAAAAGTTAGAAGAAAGATTACTAAAAAGGTAGTAGCCTTCAAATGGTTTTTTGCAATCTCAGTTCTTTACTCTGGTGAGAGTGACTACCCTTTTGTTTGAGAGGGGACTAAGGATGTTAGCTAAGCCAGACCTTCTCATGTTTTGGTTAATATTTGACTGTCCTAGATTCACATGTGGGGAATGTGTTTCTTAGAATTTTATGAACTAAATCTATAGGTAGTATAAGTATTCACTAGAAAGGTGTTTGTTTTTCCATTTTCCTGGACTGCAAGAGGTCAGAGGACTGATGCTCCATGAGAGGACAGGAGGGATCTGAAGATTCTTATGTTTATCGTAAGGGGCCATGGTTTAGAAAAGTTGGAAAAACACTTGCATTTTAGGATGCTGACTAGAAGCAAGTTGCTAAGCTAGTGGGCAGTGGTTGTTGAGATGGTTAAGGATAAACATAAACTTAGAAGAACCAGTTGCTTTATATCTTGACAGCTGGGAAGGACGAAGAGCTCTAAAAAAAAAAAAAAAAAGAATAGCTGCACACACAGTGCAGCAGCAGTAGATGTTCCGTTATAGGAAGAGTAGATGGTTAAGATTGAGACACAGGTTGTATAGTTAAGACTGATAAATGAATGGGTTAGAAGGATTACTGTTGAAAACCATTAAATATGAAATGTTATTGCCTGAAAGGGTAGACCTTGATCTGGAAAACTGACTGGTGTAACACCTTATTACCCAATCATTTTGGATAAATGAAGTGTTGGTTCTTAATTTGTGTGTATATTTCCGATAGATGCAAGTTTCCTTTTTAAAAAACATGCCACAGGGTATTAAAAATTTTTTCTTTTCCACATTGCTCTTTGTAAATGCTTCCTCTCTAACCCCATCTGGACAAATAATTGTCATGGATGACCTTGCTTGTGTATTTGTGTTTGTGCACACTGGCCATTCCAGACTTGATTTTTTTACTCAAACTCCTCCACCCGTCCTTGAAACCCCTCAGCCTCACAAAGATTACCTAATCTTTTGCTTAAACCAGAAAGATACACAACAATCTGATCTAAGCATTTGAGTTTCCTTCCTTTCCACTGCACATTCTTCCTCTGTCTCTACCTAGGCTTTCCTCCTGTTCTTTCCCTGCAGGAAGAATTGGCCTCCTTCATGCCCACAATTGCTCTGCCTGTTGCCCCCCCCCCCCCCCCCCCCCCCCTGCCTGGGACAGGACTCTCAGTGATTTTGCTGTTGCATCATTGCCCTCTAACTCTGCTAGGGCCTTTCCCGCGCTCCTTAGAAACATTCCTAGCTTTCTTTGCTCATCTTACAAAAAACCCTCACTTGTCTTCTCAGTCCCTTCACCATTACTTTTATTTCTTTTCATTGCACTTACTCCTGAATCCACTATTTCAGAAATTGGGAAACCTCCACAACATGTATCAAATAAAAGTGTTCTTTGTTTCAGAAACTCTCTGTGCATTGTCTCTGTTTTCTATCATGGAATTTCCCTCAAGGTCAGTCCTCTGTCCTTTTTCTTGAATTTTCACCCTTGGTTTTAGTGTCCTTTACCAAGCCCACCCTCTTTTCTAGCTTCTCCTGTAGTATTTCCAGTTGCCTACTGACCGTCTCGATCCAGGTGTGTTACTGTCTCAACATGGCTGAAACCAAATTTATGTGGCATATTGGAGATGTCCAGTACTATTTGTAGAGAGTCTTTTTTCTTATTTTTTTAACCCTCAAGTCTCGCTGTCTAGCTTTTTTTCTTGTTATTGGCACTATTGTTTTTCCAGGCTCATTCTTCTTTGTCTCGTATCAGTGTGGACAACTTTAATTAAGCATTTGACCTATGATGTTTTAACTGTATATTTATATTTTTTGTCATCTTTTCTAAACTCTGAATGTAGGGGATCCCTGGGTGGCTCAGTGGTTTGGCGCCTGCCTTTGGCCCAGGGCGTGATCCTGGAATCCTGGGATCGAGTCCCATGTCGGGCTCCCTGCGTGGAGCCTGCTTCTCCCTCTGCCTGTGTCTCTGCCTCTCTCTCTCTCTCTCTCTCTGTCTCTCATGAATAAATAAATAAAATCTTAAAAAGAAAAAAAACAAACAAAACTGTGAATGTAGAGACAGGGTCTTCTTTATTCTTATCCTCGAGCAGTAGCTGGCACGTGATCATTATCTCTAAAAACAATTATGTCATTTGTTGGTGATAAAACTTCTTGTAGTTTGATTAGTTTTCAAGTATTAAAGCATCTAGTCTGTGTGTCCTTTGACCAAGGAGTGTACATTTTAAGGCACACTACATGAGCTCAGTAACCCCTTCCCCCACTGCTTAACTTTTTGGGGTTATGTGATCAATCTGTTTTTATTCCTGTCAAATTATTTTCCCAAACAACTTTTTAAATGTCCAGGTATCTCGGGGCACCTGAATGGTGCAGTTGGTTAAGTGTCTGGCTTTTGGTTTTGGCTCCAGTCATGATATCAGTATCCTGGGAACGACTGGTTATGATCTCAGGATCCTGGGACCGATCCCTGCACAAGGCTCTTGAATTCAGTGCAGAGTCAGGTTGAGATTCTCTCTTCTTCCTCTGCCCTTTCCACTAGGGCATGCTGTCTCTAAAATAAATAAATCTTTAAAAATAAATCCGGGTATCTCATAACTGTACTTTATTTAGAGGAAGCACACTTTAAGGAAATCTCAATGAGAAGTAGGTATAGGATTTTTTAAAATACATTTAACATTTTTAAATTGTGAAATATTTCAGAACTGAAGAGCAAGTATCACCCAGATGTAACAACTTAATAGCTTATTAAGTATTTCATAACTTTTTTTTGAAGAAATAAAATCTTACAGATTGATTTAGAGTGCCCCCCCATCCCATTCCTCTTTTTTGTGCAAGAAGTAACGTGTTTTAACATACATGTTAACATGTATGTACCAAAACTATTATCAGGTATTGGTTTTGGTGTTTTAACTTTACATAAATGGCATCATACTGCATATGTCATCTCGTATTTTTTTCACTTAACATTGTGTATTTGAGATTTATCCATTTTGTATGTGGATCTAGTTCAGGAGTTCTCAAAGTGTGCTCTAGGAATTCCCAGGGTTCTCTAAGATTCTTCTGGCCACATTCCTATGTGCACTGCATGAGTGCTATGCAGAGGCTACATGATACATGATGTCATAATAGGTTGAACACAGAAGCCAGTCATGGGAATCCAGCTGTCCTCTAGTAAGCCTCTCTTCAAAGAGATTGCAGAAATGTAAAATAATGCTACTCTTTTCACTGATTTGTTTTGAAAAATAATTATTTTAAAATAAGTGTTATATTTATGTATAGTTGGTTATTTTTAATGAACTAATATTTTTAAAATGTTTCATCTGATTTGTAATAAAAGTATCTATAGATAGAACCCACATAAAGAAAAATTGTTTGAGGTTCTCAATTTTTAAGAATGTAATAAAGGGGTCCTAAAACCAGTAAGTTTGAAAACTGATCTAGCTCATTTTACTTGTATTTCAGTGTATAAATATACTGTGGTTTATTTATCTATTCTTATGGAGGGGCCATTATGTTGTTTATAGTTTTGGGCAGTTTCAAACAATGCTGCTGTGAACATCTTATACAGGGTTCTCTCTTGAGATTATAGATGTAGAGTTGCTACATTCAAGAGTACATTTGTCAACTTTACTGGGAATTGCCGAATCATCAAATCATGTTCTATCCGACACTCCCACCAGCTGCGTATGAGCCTCTATTTCTGGAGACTACTGCCAAAAGATTAGCCTTTGCAATTTTTTCCGATCTGTTGAGTATAAATTGTATCTCATTGCTATTTTCACTTTGCATTTCTTAGATTACTATTGAGGTTGAGCTTTTTCCTCCATGTATTTATTGGCTATTTGAATTTTCTATGACTTGCTTGTGCCTATCCTTGGGTCTATTTTTCTATTGGCTTGTTCCTTTTTCTCATTGGTAGATGGATATTCTTTTTATATTCTCAGTACTAATGGTTTGTAATTTTACATACTGAAAATACCATTTCCTAGTTTGTGGCTTATCTTTTAGTTTGTGTAGGATTTCTTCATGTGAAGGTAGTCCGTTTTCTCAGTCTTTTTTTTCCTTGATGGCTTATGTGTTTTTTTTTTTTATCTGTAAGAAATTCTTCCCTTACCCCAAGGTCATACTGATACTGTGCTTTTTCATATTAGGTCATTAATTCATCTGGGATTTTTTTTTTCTCTCATGTGATGTAGGGATCTAGTTTTATTTTTTTAAATATGGATTCATTGAGTAATGCAGTTTTTCTCCCCACTGATTTATAACGAAACTCCTGAGGTTTATTGTAGTCTCATATATACACATCTGTTTCTAGTTTCTCTTCTGACTTCATTGATCTGTTTGAGTCTATATCTGTACCACTCTGATTGAATACTGATTGCTTTATAACCAAATCTTTTTTTTTTTTTCTTTATAATATGTTCTTTTTCTTCAGGACTTTTAAAGCTGTTTTCTTTGTTTTTGGATCAGTTTGTCAATGTCTATGAAAAACTGTCAGATTTTTATTGTATTTGTGTCATATTTATAGAATAAATATATAGACATATAGATGCATGCTAAACAGTGGAGCTGGGATTTGAATCTTAGCATGCACTGCTGCTTTACATAAAGTTCTTGCACAACTTTTGTTGGATGTTTTTTTGCTGGATACTATGCAATATTTGTTGTAAATAGGATTTTGTTATTATTTAGTTATTGCTAATGTATAAGGAACACTACCGACTTAAGGTATATTCATCATGTAACCTTGCTGATTTTTGTTCTTATTGTAGTTCATAGACTCTGAGATGCACTTTTCCCCTGTACATTTTAGCATTTATAAAATCAAAATAGGTTTTCAATAGGTTGCTTTATAATCATTGTTGTTCAGGCAGTAGTCATGATGTGTATTATGTATTACATTGCATACACATGCACACAGTTGGTCAAGACTCTTCACTTTGTCATCACCTAAATTTTAAATGAGTATGTGCATTGTTGTGCTGTTTACTTCATGCCAAACAGTACAACTGAGGGCAGAAGAAATTGTGAAGTGGATATCTGACTGGAAAGAAAATCCTGTAGATAATGGAGCATTTTAAGAAAAGCTGTGTCACCAACAATCCTCTTGGCAGAGGACAATATTGTTAAGAAAGATTGAATGAATAGCTTTGAGGGAAAAAAGCAGTCCAAGATAGGACCCTGAATGTGAAGTTTTAGGAATTTCCAACCAATTGCCTTTTGCTTCTGTTTTTTTGTCTATATATTTACAAGATATGATAAACTGTGTATAAGTCTAAAAGAATGGCTTCAATCTAAAATGAAAATTCTGGATAAAGTATGGCATCAGTTTAATTGGCAGTGCTTTTTCTTAGTTGTATGTAAACAAGGGTGCATCTTAGAGTTGGTAATATCTTTAGATTGAATGAAATGTGTGAGTAATAACAGTTAATAAATCTTTTGTATTTTCTTTTTTTTTTTTTTTAAGATTTTATTTATTCATGAGAGATACAGAGAGGGAGGCAGAGACATAGGCAGAGGGAGAAGCAGGCTCCATGCAGGGAGACCGATGTGGGACTTGATCCCAGGACAGCGGGATCACACCCTGATTTGAAGACATGCGCTCAACTGCTGAGCCACCCAGGTGTTCCTCTTTTGCATTTTCTAAGTAGTTGAGTGTGAATCATGAAGGTTTTATTTTTTATTTTCCATTAGATTTTGCCTCCTGTTTCTTTTTTATTATTTTTATTGGAGTGTTTTTATTATTTTTGGTGGGAATAAAGTATTTTATTATTTTTATTCAACAGTGTTGAATGGAAGCATTGGTATCAGGCATCCTTCTGTAAGTACTTTAACGGAGTGCTTCTAATATTTTATTAAAAATACTGTAGTGGGGTTTTTTGGAGAGGGTAGATATTATTTATTAGTTTATTTTCTATTTATTATTTTAGAGTTTTTGTCTTAAATAGTTGATTTTTCTAGTGCTTTTACTGCATGTTGGTGTGATGGATTGCTTTTTTTTTTTTTGTAATGTAGACTCCATTCCAGCATGGAGCCCAACATGGAGCTTGAACTCACTGGAGATCAAGACCTGAGCTGAGATCAAGAGTTGGACCCTTAACCAACTAAACCACCCAGGCATCCCTAGATTTTCTATTTTAAACTGTTTTTGGATGCCCTGGATATTTGCATCCCTTCATTATTGCCATATACTTTTCCTTTTTTGGTGTAGTCTTTGTTTTGTTTTGATAACAAGCTTATGGTAACTTCATAAGATGAGTTATATTTTCAAACAAGTTATATTTAATAGGGATGCTCTGTTTCTTGAAAGTTAGAATTTATCTGTGAAACTGGTATCTTTTGTGATTTGGTTTTTGATACAGTAATAGTATGGTGATAAGTCTTTTTGGCTTATCTTGAAGGTTTTCTTGTTATTTATACAAAAGGAACAATATTTTAGAAAACTATAAATTTTCAAATATACTGGTATAAATTATAGGCTTTTATAATGACTTTAAAATATTAATTTCATTAATTTCTTTTTTTTCTGACCAGTACTACCAGTAACTTGCCAGTATTATTAAGGCTTTTCAAATAGTTCTTTCATTGATCCTTTCTGTACCTGCTGATATGATTAATATTTCTTTTCTTCTATTTATTGGAATTTATTCTGATATTTAAAATATTTAAGTGGAAAGTTTAGCTCATTGATATTTAATGTCTGCTCTTCATATACCTTTTATTTTATTTTATTTTATTTTAATTTTATTTATGATAGTCACACAGAGAGAGAGAGAGAGGCAGAGATGCAGGCAGAGGGAGAAGCAGGCTCCATGCACCGGGAGCCCGACGTGGGACTCGATCCCAGGTCTCCAGGACTGTGCCCTGGGCCAAAGGCAGGCGCCAAACCACTGCGCCACCCAGGGATCCCCCTTCATATACCTTTTAAACTATAATTTTTTCTCTGAACTATAGATGCTGTGATTTTTTTTAAAGATTTTATTTATTTACTCATGAAAGACAGAGGGGCAGAGACATAGGCAGAGGGAGAAGCAGGCTCCCTGTGGGACCCAATCCCCAGACCCTGGGATCATGCCCTGAGCCAAAGGCAGATGCTAAACCACCCAGGCATCTCTAGATGCTGTGATTTTGACATTAATTGATTTTTATTGTTTCTAAATATACTCTGATTTTCAGTATTTTCTTATTGCCCATTGAATTATTTAGAACTTCATTTTCAAACTTATGGGACTTTTTTGGTTTCTCTGATATTTATTTCTAATATTAGTGTATTATAATTGGTTAGCATTGATATGTAAAAATTAATTGTATTTCTCTATACTAACAACAAATAATTTGAAAATCAAATTAAAACCAGTACCCATTACTCAGCCATAAAAAAGAATGAAATCTTGTTATTTGCAATGATATGAATGGAGTTAGAGAGTATTTTTCTTTTTAAGGATTTTATTTATTCATGAGAGCACAGAGAGAGAGAGAGAGAGAGAGGCAGAGACACAGACAAGGAGGAGCAGGCTCCATGCAGGAAGCCCAGCGCGGGACTCGATCCCAGGACTCTGGCATCATGCCCTGAGCCAAAGGCAGATGCTCAACTGCTGAGCCACCCAGGTGTCCTGGAGTTAGAGAATATTAAGCTCAGTGAAATAAGTCAGAGAAAGACAAATACCATATGGTTTCACTCATATGTGGAATTTAAGAAACAAAACAAGCAAAGGGGGGAAAAGGAGAGAAGCAAACCAAGAAACAGATAACTATAGAAAAGGAACTAGTGGTTACCAGAGGAGAAGCGGATGGAGGGATGGGCTAAATAGGTGATGGGGATTAAGGAGTGCACTTGTGATGCGCACTGGGTGTTGTATGGCAGTGTTGAATCATTGTATTGTGTACCTGAAACTAATACTGCACTATGTGTTAACTGGAATTTAAATACAAACATACTAAGACCTTTAGTAAAAGCTTTACTAAGAAGTAAAACAACTAAGTTAGTGGGGAGAGTTACAATGTCCACGGATGAAAAGTCTCAATATTATAGAGACATCAGTTATGATATACAGAGATTCAATGCAATACCAAAGAAAACCCCAACAGGACTTCTTTTTTTTTTTTTTTTGGATAGACCAATTCTCAAATTTATATGGAAATGCAAAGGGCCAGGAATAGCAAAGGCAATCTTGAAAAAAAAGTTGGAAGACTTACACTACTATATATCAAAGCTTATTATAAAGTTATAGTGATTAAAACAGTGAACACAAAGCCAGATTGATCAATGGAATAGTCTGAAAGCAGACCTACATATATAAGGTCAACTGATTTACAACAAAAGCGTATTGGGATTTCGATTGAATGTAGAGGCTAATTCAGGGAGAATTGAAACTATTCAACATTGAAGAACAAAATTTTTTTAAGGTTTTTATTTAAATTCCAGTTAGTTAACATATAGTGTATTATTCCCAAACACCTATTTAACCCATTCCCTCACCTACCTCCCCTCTGGTAACCATCAGTTTGTTCTCTGTAGTTGAGTCTGTTTCTTGGGGTGCCTGAGTGGCTCAGTCGGTTGGATGTCTGACTCTTGGTTTCAGCTCAGGTCATGATCTTAGAATTGTTAGATTGAGCCCCGAATTGGGTTCCACACTCAGCAGGGAGTCTGCTTGAGATTCTCTCCTTCTCCCTCTGCACCCTACCCCACCCTCTGTGCTCATGTTTATTTGCACTTCTCAAAAAAAAAAATTTTTTTTTTTAGAGTCTGTTTGTTTGCCTCTCTTACCCCCTCCTTTGTTTATTTCTTATATTCCACATATGAGTTAGATCATATGGCATTTGTCTTTCTCTGACTTACTTTGCTTAGCATAATACTCTAGCTCCATCCATGTCATTGCAAATGGCAAGATGTCATACTTTTTTATGGCTGAGTAATATTCCATTGTGTATATATACTACATCTTTTTTTTTTAAAAGGTTTTATTTATTTATTCTTGAGAGACCTACAGAGAGAGAGAGAGAGAGAGAGAGGCAGAGACACAGGCAGAGGGAGAAGCAGGCTCCATGCAGGGAGCCTGACGTGGGACTTGATTCCGGGTCTCCAGGATCACGCCCTGGGCCGAAGGCAGGCACCTAACCACTGAGTCACCCAGGGATTCCCTACATCGTCTTTATTCATCAGTTGATGGACCCTTGGGCTATTTCCATAATTTGGCTATTGTAGGTAATGCTGCTGTAAACATTGGAATGCATGTAATCCTTTGAATTAGTATTTTTGTATTTGGGTAAATACCTAGTAGTGCAACTGCTGGGTCATAGAGTAGTTCTATTTTGAACTTTTTGGGGAACCTCCATAGTGTTTTCCACCATGACTGTACCAGTTTATATTCCCACCAACAGTGCAAAGAGGGGTCCCCTTTATCCACATCCTCATCAATACCTGGTGTTTCTTCTGTTGATTTTAGCCATTCTGACAGCTGTCAGGTGATACCTCATTGTAGTTTTTTTTTTTTTTCTAAGATTTTGTGTATTTGAGAGAGAGCAAGAGCACAAGTGTGGGGGAGGGGCAGAGAGAGAAGCAGACTCCCTGCCAAGCAGGGAGCCAGATGCAGGGCTGGATCCCAGGATCCTGAAATCATGACCTGAGCCAAAGGCAGACACTTAACAGGCTGAACCATCCAGGCACCCCTTTCATTGTAGTTTTCATTTGTATTTTCCATAATGATCAGTGATGTTAAACATCTTTTCATGTGTCTATTGGCCATCTATATGTTTTCTTTGGAAAAATGTCTCTTCATGTCTTCTGCCCATTTTTGATTGGATTATTTATATTTTAGGTGTTGAGATGTGTAAGTTCTTTATATATTTTGGATATTAATCATTTATCAAATACGTTATTTGCAAATATCTTCTCCCATTCTGTAGGTTGCCTTTTAGCTTTGTTGATTGTTTCCTTTGCTGTCCAGGAGCTTTTTATTATGATCATATCCCAACAGTTTATTTTTGCTTTTGTTTCTCTGCTCTGAGGATACATCTAGAAAGAAGTTGCTATAGCCTATGTCAACCAGTTACTGCCTGTGTTCTCTTCTAGGATTTTTATGGTTTCAGGTCTCGCATTAAGGTCTTTTATCGATTTTGAATTTATTTTTGTGTATGGTGTAAGAAAGTGGTCCGGTTTCATTCTTTTACATATAACTGCCCAGTTTTCCCAACACCATTTGTTGAAGAGACTATCTTTTTCCCATTAGATATTCTTTCCTGCTTTGTCCCTATTTGTCAAAAAATATAGTTGTGGGTTTGAAGAGCAAAATTGATTTATCTATACATTTGTGTTTTTTAATCACACTTAGAGTTTTCAGGTATTTTTATCAGTGGAATTTAAATGTATTACATAAGAAAGCTTTTGTCTTCAAGTCTATTTTACACTAGCACACTTTATAAAGTTATACTGATTGTAGTTTTTCAGTTGATTCTTTTAGATTTTCTAGGTAGATCATATATAAATAAGTAAAATTTATTTTAAATAATAATTATATCTTGTATTTTATTATCTTACCTAATTGCATTGGCTATAAATTTCCATGTAATCTTAATAGTAGTGTTAATGGGTGTGGTGTCCTTGTCTTTTTTTTTTTTTTTTTTTTTTTTTTGAGAGAGTGAGAACAAGTGGGGAGTGCAGAGGGAGAGAATCTTACACAGGCTCCACACCCACAATGGAGCCCAATGCGGGGCTCAATCTCACAACCCTGAGATAATGATATGAGCCAAAATCAAGAGTCAGTTGCTTAACTGACTGAGCCACACAGGCCCCCCTCCATTCCTATTGTGTTTTTTAACTCTTAAGAAAATATCTTTCTGGGGAGCCTGGCTGGCCCAGTCAATAACATGTGACTCTTCTTGATCTCGGGATTGTGAATTTGAGCCCCATGTTGGGTGTAGAGATTACTTACAACCTTTAAAAAAATATCTATTACAATTTAACTGAGTAGTTTGTTTTGAATATAAAGTAGATATTCTCAGAGTATGGGAAATCAAAATGGGACAAAAAAGGAGACATTCTAATTCATTATTAAATTATATCCCTGCCCAAACTTGGAGAGAATACTACCAAAACTAGAATAAGAACAACAGAAATTAATGTTGAATTTCAACTTTTTGGCATCTATTGAGAATATTGGGATTTTCTTTTTTGACCTGTTAATTTAGGCCATTATTTGACTCCATCTTTGAATTCCAGAATGACCATAGTTTGTCCAGGGGTGTGTGTGTGTGTGTGTGTGTGTTTACATGATGGATGGATCACATTTGCAAACATTTCACTTGGGATTCATAATTAATGAAGTTTGTTGTTCGATTACATTTTTTTTTTAAGCCAAAATTTTGTAAGAGAAAAAGCTTTTCTGTTCTGGCATAGTTCAGATAGCTTTGGGGAAAACTTAGAGCTTTCTGAAAGGATAAAATTTTCCTTTATTTAAAGAGTTTTTTCCCCCAATTTCATGGTGATTGGGTTTTCCTTTATTGAGTTAATAATGGTAACTTACATTTCCCCTCAATGTGCTAGCATAGAATTATAGGCTATTTTCTTACAAGATTTTTAATTTTTTTCTTTATCATTTCAAATTATGTATGTTTGTGCTTTCTCTCAGTCCCCACCCCCCCTTCAGATTATTATCTAATAGTATTTTACTGTCTCCCCAAACTTCTGAAAAGAGCCAGGTTTGGATTCTTTTGGTGGGGTATAAATTAGCTGGCTCCCTAACTTTGCTCCAGATAATGATCATGGAATTAATGCTGCTGATACTTAACCTGGAGCTGATACTCAGTGGAGCATGCCATTATTACTCATATAAGAAGCAGGTGTTCCTCATCACATCTTTCCCCTCCCCTCCCCTCCCCTTTTCTCCCCTCGCCTCGACAGTGAGAGAGAGAGAGAGAGAGAGAGAGAGAGAGAGAGGCAGAGACATAGGTAGAGGGAGAAGCAGGCTCCCTGCCAGGAACTTTATGCGGGACTTGATCCTAGGACCCTGGGATCACAGCCTGAGCTGAAGGCAGACGCTCAACCACTGAGCCACCCAAGTGCCTTTTTTTTAATTATTAAAGAATTTAATAAGTTATAGGTGCAAAACATACTACTAATTGTATTAGTAAAAAATCAAATAAAAACAGTCCATAATTCTGTAACTGTGAATTTAAAAATTTTGTTGTAGTTTTTGAAAAGCCTAGTGTTATATTCTTGCCAGTATTTAACACATACAGAGAATATTGTTAGTGTCAGCACTGAGTTTACAGAACCTTGCAGACCCAAAGTAATGTATTTAGGTAAAACCATAATAAGCATGTGTTTATGCAGATGAAGGGAAAAATAGGATCAGTATTAGTTAAGTTATTGTGTTGGTGATCTGACAAGACTAATTTTAAGAAGTTTCATAGTTTAAGAATATTTAAAATAGTTTAAAAATTCTAAAGCTGTAACATGTATTACAGATTTAGAAAACTAGATTTATAAAACTAAGGAGAGTAACTTACTAGCTTGAATGAAGTAATATGACAGAATGCTTTAATCTAAAAGAAAAAAAAAACAAAATATAATACACCAGCAGAAAGATTTTCTAATATAAGGAGACATTACTCATTAAGAAGGAATTTGATAGGTAAACAGTCAATTAACAACTACAGGAATAATCAGTTCAGAGATGAATTAAAAGCCCAGTTTTGGGAAAGATGGCAAGTGCAAGAAAAAGGAAAAGGGGAGGAAACGGTGTCTGATAATACCAATCTTTCTTCATCATGTACTGTATTTGACAGAAATTTACCTTTTATTTTTTTTTTTCTAAGCTTTATTTTATTTTTTTTTTAATTTTTTTTTTTTTATTTATGATAGTTACAGAGAGAGAGAGAGGCACAGACACAGGCAGAGGGAGAAGCAGGCTCCATGCACCAGGAGCCCGACGTGGGATTCGATCCTGGGTCTCCAGGATCGTGCCCCGGGCGAAAGGCAGGCGCCAAACCGCTGCGCCACCAGGGATCCCGAAATTTACCTTTTAAAAATGCCTCCCCACACACAGTTTTGTTTAACTATTCCATGTACAATGTAGTTTAATCTCCAGGTTTTGGAAAAATAAGGCTTTGAGAAGACTTACCATATTAGGACCAAATTTTAACAGGTTTTGAAAGTTCAAACTCTTAGACTTCAAACAAAACTGTTAAATTCTTGATTGGCTCAGGATGGTTTTTATGGAAAAAACTAATCTGTAACAAAAACTTGGCATTGAAATTTTGAGCAAGTGTACAGAAGTTCCAAGTAGAACAGGGCAAGGAAGGACAGGGCTCTGACATTTACAACAGCAAGCATTTTCTCTTCTTATTGTTACAGAAGGCAAGCCTGTTTGAGAACAAAATATTCAATAGGAATGGAATTTGAAATAGAGCTATTAGATTAATATTGCTAATTATATGTATCTCTTTCCTAGGTTTCTTTCTTTCTTTCTTTCTTTTTAAGATGTTATTTATTAAGAGAGAGAGTGTGTGCATGAGAGCAGGGTGAGAGGCAGGGAGAGGGAGAGAGAGAATCCCAAGCAGACTCCAAGCTAAGTGTGGAGCCTGAGGTGGGGCTAGATGTCATGATCCTGAGATTATGACCTGAGCCAAAACCGGGAGTCAGATGTTTGACTGAGCCACCCAGATGCCCCTCTTTCCTTAGTTTTTGAGTATTTGATCTGTTAAATGTTGATAAGAATTATAACTGGTCACTACTACTGATTTTCTTTTATTTCTGTCTTCTAGGTTTTGTTTTTATATATTTCCATGTTTTGACACATGCAAATTCATAATGACTTCAAATTGAAGATAGACTAGAGAACACACACATTTACATTTTTTTTTTCTTTTCAAGATTGAGGAAGAAATAGAAAAATAAATCCAGAGAAAAAAAACCCTGAGAGGTATGTCACTTGTAAACCAGAATATGATGAATTTTTGGTTGAATAAAGTACTTGGAAATTATTTAATGGCAGAACCCTAGAAAGCTTAGTGAACCTGTGGCCTTATTTAGAAAGTTGGAAGGACCATCCAAAATTTCATTTTGCATTATCCCTAATGTCAAAAGCAGGGGTGTCCCAGGAGAGAGAGCAAGCCATGGGCATAGCCAAGCAATTTAAGGTATGAAAAGCTAAGTCATTTGTTTGTCAGTATAGATATCTTCTAGTGTGACTTTCCTCCTGAGATAATGCTAGAAATTCAGCTCTCTGATTTACATATTTGTCCGTAGGAAATTCCAAAGTGGGTATACTGTGTGGAGAAAGGGGCAGTGCTTTAGGTGGCTTGTAGCTAACCTGAGGGTTATTGGACCTCCAGTACCTGGAGAATGGAATGCTTATCCACCATTAAAAGAAAACCTAGCTGGTTACATGGTTCTTTTCTCTCCCTGACTTCATTCTTCTAGACTCTAGACCTCTAAATGTGGTCATAATTTAGGTTCTTTGCTAGGCAAACAGGGATTCTCACTTGAACTGAGGTGACAGCCCAGCTATCAGAATGTAACTCTGGTCTAGACCTTCATCTACAGATATGAATTGACAATCTAGAAGAATCATGCTTGTGAGGAAAATCAACAGCCCGAAAGAGGCACCAAATCCAACTGATTGAGACAACAGAGGAGGCAGTTTAATTTAGAATACAGAGTTAACTTCATATCTTTAGAGATAGTTGGGAAGATCCTGTATCCAAAAAAAAAAAAAAAAGGAGAAAAGATGGCTGTGAAAAAGAAACTAAGTTTATTTTGATATTAAAATATGACCTTTTAGATAAAAATTCAGGAGCTGGAGTGAAGATCAAATTAGCTAGTTTAGAAAAAAATGTTTAGGGGTTTTGAAAATGGAGGAGAAAGAAAATATGAAAGAAAAAGCAACATGAAGGCTAGATTTAGGAGTCTTTATATCATTTAATAGAAATTCTAATATGAATGAACAGAGAAAATGGAAGTATAGAAACAATAGAAGAAAATTTCTTGAGGTCAAGAAGGGCTTGGGTCTTTTATTCATTTATTTATTTGTAGCTTTATGCCCAACATAGGGCTCGAACTCATGACCCTGAGATCAAGAGTTGCATGCTCTTAGGACTTAGCCAGCTCAGTGCCCCCTAGAGGGGCTCAAGTTTTTTAATTGGAAAGGCCCCATTGGGTTCTGGATGTAAGACAACCATAGCTTTTTAGAAATAACAGTGAAAATAAAAAGGACTTGATAAATTCTAGAGTGGGTAGCTTTAGAGACTAATTTAAGGGCTGAATTGGTAAGAGAAGTGAAGCATAATTCCATACTTGAAAATCGGGTATCTGAAGAAATAATGGCCAACATTGAACATGGGGGAAAAATTGGAAAGAAATATAGCTTAGGAGGGAAGATGTTAATTACACTTTAAATGTAAATTTTCACCTGTTCCACTTTTGCTCTAAGAAAAATTCTGGGGCACCTGGGTGGCTCAGTTGGTTAAACATCTACCTTCAGCTCAGCTCATGATCCCAGGCTCCTGGGATCCAGTCCTGCTTCGGGCTCCCTGCTCATTGGGGCATCTACTTCTCGCTCTCTCACTGCCCCTCTGCCCTGCTTGTGTGTGTGCGCTCTTTTTCAAATAAATTAAGTCTTAAAAAGAAGGAAAGATTCTTGGGGCATTTGGCTGACTCAGTAGAGCATGCAACTCTTGATCTCAGGGTTGTGAGTTCAAGCCCCACGTTGAGGGTAGAATTTACCTAAGAAAAAAAGAAGAATTCTGTTAGAGACACATCTGCCTTTCCTGAAGCTTGAGCAATTCGATTTACTGTGAATAGTACAATTTAGTTCTGTGAGTTTGACTTAGGGAGAAGAACTAGACTTGAGTCATAAAATCAAAAGGCAGTGAGTTTTTGGGAAACCAAAATCAGAAAGTAATTCTTGAAGTAATTCTTGCATACGTAATAGCTGCAAAAAGCAAAGTGAATGTGTAAGCACCCTGTTAACTTGCTCAAAAGAAAGATCATCAAAATGTCTAGGTATCAAGAGATCCAAAACGGAAATATATTCGTTAGCCCTAATTTTAGATAGATAAATGCCCTTGCTATACCTATTAATTTCGTGTGGTATTTTTATTGCTGCATTTCAAAGAATGGAAGAAAATTTTTGTGAATTTTTTGAGTTTCTCTCAAACCATTATTTCCCTTAAAACTGCATGTTCTTCTTGTGAATTCTTCTACACCGTGTTTAAGATCATGACTTCTGCAACTGGGAAGGAACTGTTTTACTGACCTTGAGGTGAGAGTCGGGTCCCAGAAGTATTTTTGAGGACATTTGGTAATCGGACAAAACGTTAGGATGTGTTCATCCACACTATTAGAGTCTCAGTTCTCTGAACCATTCTGCTTATTTGTCTCCACATTCAGCTGATCTCTGTGCTTGGTTCTTGCAGCAAAGACAGGGGCAATTGCAGTTAGTTATTAGTGTGCATTCCCCACTCTTACTTAATGGCAATCCAGAGAACTCTTCTAAGTAGCTTTTGTTTTAAGAACATTGGTTTCATTCTGCTTGTCAGAATTACTTCTAACCCCACAAGGGTTACAAAGTTGAAGGATGGTCATCTCTGCTTGCAAGTACAATGTATGTTTTTTCCTGATTTAAGTTTTTATGGGGACAGGATAGAATTAAAAATAATCAGTCAAAACTGTTTAATAACTACTGCTCACCCAAGTCAAAATAATATGAGTGGATACTCTCCATTTGGGCCAGAATATCTGTTAGAAAATAAATGGATAGGATGTAAAATGGTGGGAATAACAGCAAATAAGTCTGTTGTGGTAGCTGGGGTTAATATTTTAGAGCACCTTGCATATTGGGGAACTACAAGCTTTCTGAGCAAGGGAGTTGGGCCATGATCAAAGTGGTGCTTCAAGGGATCAGTGTGTGGCAGATTGCAGGAATGCCTCCTCAGTGCTTGGCCTCAGCCCTCACTAGTAACAGGCTTCCTTGTCATTTGTTGCGGGAATGGCAGCAAGGAGCAGAAGAGCCAGTGGAGAGGCTGTTTTCATCCCCTGGGCGGCAGGGGGGAGATCAGGAAAGAGGAAGCTGAGAGTGAGTGGTGACAGTGGAAATATGAAGAGAGGGACAGATTCCTGAGAGGTTGTGGAGAAGAAATGAAGAAGGTCTGACAACCTGAGTGAATTTAAGCAGGGAAGAAGGAAAAAGGCCATAGTGGTCATGTCAGGAGAAAGCAGGGTTCTTTTCTGATGAAAATATTCCACAGGCAGTCTGATGGAAGCGTTAGGTGCTACCCCTGAGTATGTGGATTTGGGGACTCATCTTTGTGTAAATGGTAGTTGAAACTATGGAATAAAAAGCAGAAGAGAAGAGGGCTGCAGTAAGGAGTGGGAAGACAGAGTAACCTGGGCTGCAGTAAGGAGTGGGAAGACAGAGTAACCCACAGTTGGGAAGGTGAAAAGAGAAATGAGGGAAGGAGAGAGTTTTAGGATCCAGGGGATTGATTGTCAAACTCTAGTAGAAAAGCCAAGGAGGAAGAATACCTAGCAAAGGAGTTTAGTGTGCAGGTTGAGAATTCTTAGAGCTGATGGGATTGGGGTTATGTAGGGAAATTGGAGAGAGAGAGCCTTGATACATTAACTAATCCTATTTATTGCCCTCTTAATTGGCTTGATTTCAAATAGTGCTGTGGCATTATGCTTAGAAGCTTCATTTACTATTATCATTTTGTAATTACACTTTTAAAGAGGTGAGACAAGAAAGAATCATGGCCAAAGGTGATTTTATTTTACTTATTTTTAAAAAGAATTTATTTATCTATCTATCTATCAATCATTGAGAGAGAGCACAGGCAGAGGGAACTGCAGGCAGAGAGAGAAGATCAAGGAGCCCCAGTCTCAGGACCCTGGGATCATGACCTGAGCCGAAGACAGACACTTAACTGACTGAACCACCCAGGTACCCCTGGCCAGAGGTGATTTTAATAGGGAGAGAACAGTTGACAACTTAGAGCATGTATGCTTTCCATTTTCCATAGCTGAAAATCTTTTTGTTGTTTCTTTTAATTTGAAGCAGTTTGAATAAATAACATGAAACATGTCCTTCCTTAAAAATGAAAAGAATATGTCTCAGAGATGACATGTTGAAAATCTATTTATTACATTAATGTTCAAGTTTTTCATGGGTATCTAAGAAGTATTTGTATGTAAGTTTAGTATCTAAAAATAAGACCTATATAAATAAATATTGCAAACAAGTAAAATCAGAAAAAGGATAAAAGTGCTGTAGAAATTCAGAGGAAGGAGAAACTATTTGCAGCTTTTTCTTTTTTTGTAGGGAAGGGGACTTGAGGAAAAGGTCCAAGCAGAAATGATAAAGGAAAGGTGTTCCAGGTAGAAGAAATCCTGAGCTCAGTGTAAAGCTGGGGTCTTATCAGGGGACATGGGATGTTTTTGTTTGGCTGAAGTGTGTACATGTGGTGGTTGGGGAAGATTCTTGAAGGGAAGTTAGGGGAGAGAATGATGGAAAGATAGTTTGGGACCGGAATTTAGAAGATGGCAGGAGTGTGAACTTTATTTGGAAGCAGCAGGGAGCCATTAGATATTTTTTAACAGAAGAATGACATCATCTAGCTGATGCTTTAGAAAAATGACTCTTGGGGCACCTGGCTGGCTCAGTCAGTGGAGCTTGGGACTGAGTTTGAGCTCCATGTTGGTAGAGATTACTAAAATAATACACTTAAAAAAAAAAGTGACGCTTTCTATTATTTGAAATTTTAGTAAGCATTCAGCACTTACATCATCAATGAAAAATGATAAAAGTTAAAGAGAGATGCATCTAATTGTACCATTTAGGCTGGATTAGAAAGTGAGAGAGATAAGGAAACCAATGAGGGAAATGGCTTATGCAGTATTTAGAACAAAAGTAAACCACAATCCCTGATTAGTATTAGTGTATTATTTAGTTGGTTAAGTTTTTTGTTGGTTTGTTTTTTAAAGATTTATTTATTTTAGAGAGAGCTCATGCGTGCAAGCAAGGGGAGGAACAAAGGGGGAGAGAGAGAGAGAATCCTTAAGCAGACTGTCTGCTGAGTGCAGAGGAGTTCAATGTGGGGCTCGATGCCAGGACCCCAAGATCATGACCTGAGCAGAAACCAAGAGTCAGCCGCCTAACCCACTGAGCAACCTAGCCTCCAAGGTTTTTTTTTTTGTTTTCGTAAGTTTGGGCTTAGGTAGAAAAGGGAGCTTTAAGGTCATTGGGATGTCTTGAAAAAAATCCAGGGCAACAAGGTTCTGGAGCTGGACTTCAGAAAGGTCTGGAGCCAGGAGCTAAAAAGCTATTAGTAAACCTTCCCCTCCCTGTTCCCTCTACTTTGTTTCTCTGGACATTCACTGGATTCTTTTTTATTTTTTATTTGTAAACTTTATCTCCCTAGTCTAACCTGAAGTTGGAAAATGGCCATCCTCATCTCCTGTGTTAAAACCAAGGGCGGTAGTGGTGGGGAGAAGAGTGATCCTTGCTCCTGGTTTCTGATTCTCAGGGATAGGACTTTGATTTTGTTATGCTCACAGATGAACTTATTTTTACTTTATACCTACTGCCAGTCAGCTGTGGCCAGGAGAGCATACATACACGGAGGGAACTGACTTCTCTAGATTAGAGGGTCAGTTAAGGGAAGTCAATATAAGTTAGGCAGAATTCCCAAAGGGTGTTTACTACAGTTATGCATTTTGAATTTTTACAGTTGTTCAATGTATTGGTTGAAAGATAGCAGACTATCTAAATTTAGAGAAGTGATAGGAAAATCATGCAGAAATTTCCCCCTAGTAAGCTATAGAGTGTGTTTAAATTGAACTTTAATAAAACTGGCTACCCTTCTGGGAATATGTGTTACACAGACTGAAAGGAGACAAGAGTGCTAGGGTGCTGGAAATGTTCTAGATCCTGATCTGGGTAGTGTAGTGATTATATGGGTTTATACCTGTGTCAAAATTCAAGGTGTGGGGCACCTAAGTGACACAATTGATGGGAGTGTCCAACTCCTGATTTCAGCTCAGGTCATGATCTCAGGTTGTAAGATTGACCTTGGGCTCCATGCTCAGTGGGGAGTCTGCTTGAGATTCTCTCTCTGCCCACTCTTGATCTGCATTCTCTCTCTCTGAAATAAATAAATCTTTAAAAAATTCATCAATATGTGTATACCTAGTGTGTGAAAGCAGTATCTTAATTAAAAAGCTAGGCACAGCTGACATATTTATCCGCCTTGCCTTGTCATACAGATGCCCATATATCACTGGACATCAGTTAAGTTCTCTTTCATTTTAGATAAATTTTTGATAGGTGTTCATCTGTCACATAATTTTGAGTGTTTCAGAAATGTAAATATGATGAGATTTTTAGTACATGATATGAAAGTAATGTTTGGTTTATGTGTTTTTTTGATTTAGGAGCTGTGACTGATGAGAATTAAAGGCCATGGATGAAGATGGACTTGAATTACAACCACAAGAGCCAAACTCATTTTTTGATGCAACAGGTATAACTTGGGTCGTTCTGCTTCCCAACTACCAAACTTGGAGTTGGCTATCAAGTGGACGAATTGCTAGACTCTCATGTTGATACTCACACTTAGGTATCTTTTATCCTGTCAAGCCTACATTTGTTAAAGGGGCATATTATTATTCCCATCCTCAAAAATGTGTTACCCTCACAGCCAACATTCACATTTTTCTCCTTAACAGTAGCAGTATCAAAACACCAGTGTTCTCCAGTTCTTCTCATCTTACCCACTTATAGCACTAAGTCCTGTTACTTCTCCCTTTGAAAATGTTCTTGCTTATAACTCTTCATTCTACTGCCTCTCCCATAGACAGGCTCTGTCATCTCATTTTTAGTCTGTGGTTACTTTTAAATTCTTTTCCTTACCCTTAGTCTCTTTTGTCCAGCCCGCCAGTTAGAATACTGATTGTAAACTCTCATGTGGATCGTGTCATGTCTCTGATTTCCATTACCCAACAGGTAAAAAGTATAAACTCAGGCCCTCCACATTCTGACCCCATCCTACTTTTAAAACCCTGTCTCTCACAAGGTGATAAAAGGAGCCCTCTGCTTCAGGAAGATGGAGTCTGACCTCACTCTCCAAACTACCAAGACTATTAAATTCATGAAGTTCTAAAAATAGAAAAAAATGTATTCGTAATTTCAGATTATTTATGATTCCAGTTGTCTAACATTATAAAGTGATTATGCTAGGCTTAATAATGTAAAATGTTTTTTTGTCACATTAGCTAGCTACCCTTACAAATAAAACTTTGACTATTTTCCATTGGACTTGAAATGATCTTGCAGTATATTAAAGAAATAATGATTAGCTTTATCAGGAAATAAAATATTGATGATTTAAAATTTTAACTTTTTCTTCAATCTCTAAATCCAGCGGGGTATATGTATTTTTCTTAACAACTTGGAATAGTCTTTTAGTTTACATTTGGTAACTTCGGTTTGATAGTGATAAATGCAAAGAAAGGTATAATTCTCTCTTCATTACAACATGGAGTATAATTAACGTGATTGAAAGACTAAGCTCTTTGGAGAAGAACGCACACTATTTACTAGCTTAATCTTTCCACAAGTGAGCCTGGGTTATGGACTAAGTGGTGGATTGAAGGTTTACTGGATTTTAGCCCTGATTGTTAACACTTATGGTGTTTGTTTATCTTTGAGCAAGTCACTTAATCTGTCAGGGCCTCCATTTTCTTATGTCCTAATAATAATGAAACCTCTCATTACAGTTTTTCAGAACACTTCCCATACATTCCCATTTGATCATCACAACAGTCCTGTGAGGTACGCATGGCAGATACTACTGTCCTCATTTTACTGATAGGAAACCGAAACTCAGAGGTTAAATGACTTGCCCAAGGTCACAAAACGAATAAGTGTCTGAATGGTACTCTCTTAGATTTTGTAACTAGTCTTCTTGCCACCAAATGCTTTCATCTTTATGTCTACAAAATGGAGATTATAATGATCTGTTGCTGATGTTAATATTGAGAATATGGAAAACAAAGGAGTATAAAGCATTTTGTGGAAGTTCCCTAGAAATTAAAGCGAACATATTCTTTAATATTTCTAGATGTAATTAAAATGGATATTAACTGGCTATAAGAATTCCTGTACTTTAAATGATATTTTGGCCCTTGCTGGTCATTTGTGTTTGTTAAACAAAGCCATATGTCTCTGAGGACCTGGCCAGTGACACAGTCATTGAGTTAGGCAGCTGCTTGGACTCAGCCTGATTTGAGTTATGTCCAGAAGCACTAATCAACCGAATAGCGTTTTCGGTTAAGACTTCTATAAAACTTTCTTTTTTCTAGATCAAGATCCAAGATACTGGATTTGTTTTCTTTTATCTTCTATTTTTGGCAAGGGTATTTGGTTTTGATTCCTATTTGTGACATTCATTCAGATTAATATTTACAGAGCACCATAATCTGTGCAAATTGTGTGATCTTGGTGAAGTCATTTAATCTCAATGGGGCTTCAATTGATTCAACCCTCTACCTTTATTCCTTAACTGCAGAGTGCACTAAAGTAAGGTTTCTTATATTCTGAAGAGCTGCCTGGGGAATTGGGATATGGGGGGACAGGAGGAGGCTGGATGGAGATGGAATACCCTGGTGAAGTCAGGGCAGGCCCCATTCCAGCTAACCTTGGCCTCTACCGCCCCGGAACAGCTGCACTTTAGGCATCTCATCTATCCACAGAGACTCCTTAGCCGGTTGTCTTTTCTCTGTAACTGTGGCCCTCTTTTCATTTATGCCTTGATCGTTTTATATCCTACATTCAGAGGATAATTTCTAAATTTCCATAGTCATAAATGGAGGATATTGGTGAGATACTGTTCTAGAACAAAGGGGAAAAAAGGGGTAAAAATGGAAGGGAAGTAAAAGAGATAAATGTGAGAGCTGGAAAGAAGAAAAAGTATGAGTTGAGAAAGAGATGGAGCAAGAAGGAAACAAATGAAAACACATATAATGAAGAAAAATGGCATATTTGTCACCTGAACTTGAGTTACTTATTTTTTTGATCATCCCTATGCATACAGGTTTAACTTTAGTGAGCCTGAAATTTTACTTTCATGATTGTGTGTGTGTGTGTGTGTGTGTGTGTGTGTGTGTGAGAGAGAGAGAGAGAGAGAGAGAGAGAGAGAGAGACTGGCTCAGTTGCTTTGTTTTTCTGTATTTCCATACCTATCACTTGATTTGGAATGACAATAAAAGTTCTTGTAGTAAAAATTTTTGTTTCTGATATGATTCAAAAATAGATTCCCTCTTCTTTAATCTGTCTTAATGTTTAAGAAAACTGAGGAGCTAGTCTGTTTTACTGGTAGGAATTAAATAACATTTATATTATTCGAGGTAGTCATGCACATCTAACCGAAATTTGTGATTTTAATTTTTTTTTCTTTTAAGGAGCTGATGCTACACACATGGATGGTGATCAAATTGTTGTGGAAGTTCAAGAAACTGTTTTTGTTTCAGATGTTGTGGATTCAGATATAACTGTACATAACTTTGTTCCTGATGACCCAGACTCAGTTGTAATCCAAGATGTTATTGAGGATGTTGTTATTGAGGATGTTCACTGCTCAGATATCTTAGAAGAAGCAGATGTTTCTGAAAATGTCATCATTCCCGAGCAAGTGCTTGGCTCAGATGTAACCGAAGAAGTTTCTTTAGCACACTGCACAGTCCCAGATGATGTTTTAGCTTCTGACATTACTTCAGCCTCAATGTGTACGCCAGAACATGTATTAACAAGTGATTCTATACATGTATCTGATGTTGGACATGTTGAACATGTGGTTCATGATAGTGTAGTAGCAGCAGAAATTATTACTGATCCTCTGACAACAGACGTCATTTCAGAAGAAGTATTGGTAGCAGACTGTGCCTCTGAAGCAGTCATAGATGCCAGTGGGATCCCTGTGGAGCAGCAAGATGATGACAAAAACAACTGTGAGGACTACCTTATGATTTCATGTAAGTCTTGGGGTACAGTGATTGTCAAAGGTATTTTTGAAGGCTGTATTTCCTAACTTACATCAGGGGTGAAATTTTCTTGACTTCTATAAAATTAAACTAAATTTCATATACCTACCTGCATTGTTGTTTCAGTTTGGAGCCTGTAAGATTACTCAAAATTAAGAGAAGTGAAATGGTGCAGAGTAAAGAGTCGTTTCTCTATAAGGACACAATAGAAAGATGAGATTTCTTCAGTCTAGAAAGACAAAGATGTAAAAGAGTAGAACTGAACTTTCTGAAATCATAAAGGATGTGATTAGGCTGTTACGAGCCTCTATTAGAATTAGGAATCCTCTTAAAAAGGAGTTCAACCTAGAAAAAAATGTATAACCAAACTACTTATGTTCTCGTAAATGGATGTACAGTGCTAACTTATTTACTACCTGTGTACTCTACTTACATGTAAAATGCCATTTATATATCAGATAGCATGGAAAAGAGCTCTGGCATAGTGTTGAAACATTGAATGATTGATTCCAAAACATGATTTCAAGTATGATGGACTCATAGTAGGGTATGGAAGAAAAGTAAGATGTTTTGGAACACACTTGTACATTTTTAACTTAACGTCTGGAAGGATAGCTGTGTCTTCTTACAACATATTTCTTGATGCCACTTTCAGAGATAAAATCCTCAATTGGATAGACCACAGTGCTGACCCAGTATGGGGATTCTTGTGCCTTTAAGAACTAAACTTCAAACAAAGACTCAGACTATTTGCTTACCTAAAACCACAAGACTATTTGGTTTGCTTGAATATCTATTATAAAACAGGAATTTCACATAGCATATATTGGAGTCCACCAGCATTTTAGGAAATACCTTTTAAAAGTTCCAGATTTTGGAAATCCAAGAATTCTTTATGTGAAGAGGAAGAAAACGCCTTCATTCAACGCATGTGTTTGGGCTCCCTACTCTTTGTTAGACATTGTTCTAAGTAGTGCAGATATGGATAAGTGATAAAAAGATACAGAATACAGAAAACCCATTGTCTGTAGAGAGCTTACAGTTCACTGCAGGAGATAAAGATAGGTTGCACTGAAATACCGAGGTGTGATCAAGTTGCTGTGGAGACAAGATGGAGTTGCTGACCTTTGTACTGAAGAATGAGTACTAGTTTTACCAGGTGAAGAGGGGCATGAGTTGGGAGGGAGCATTCCAGGCAAATTGTATTAGTATGTTAAAAAAAAGTCCTGGCCTTTGCTGGGAATGATGGGAACTTTAGGATGTACTTCTATATCTTTGTGTACTTTCTGGTTAATTGATTAGAACAAATTTCTTGAAATAGAATTGCTGGATCAAAGGGTATACACATTTATAACTCCGGTGATATTGCCTCAATATTTTGCCTAATGATAACTCCCCCACCAAGTTTATGAGAAGATCCATTTCCGTCCACAACTGACCAACACAGGGTTGTTTTTTTTTTTTTTTTTAAGATTTTATTTATTTATTCATAAGAGACTTAGAGAGGCAGAGACACAGGCAGAGGGAGAAGCAGTCTTCATGCAGGGAGCCCGATGCAGGACTCGATCTCTAAACCCCGGGATCAATCCCTGAGCCAAGACGCTCAACCGCTGTGCCACCCAGGAGTCCCCCAACACAGGATATTAACTTTCCTTTTTGGTTTTTGCCAATCTGACAGGGAAAAATAGGGTAGCCATTTGAAGTTTGAATTTATTTTAGCAAGGTAATTTCGGTAGTAATACAGAATAAGAAGAGATGGAGAGACTAGTAGTAGAGAGTAGTTGAAATGGTTCATTTATGAGATAAAGAAGATCCTACTTTCATGGGAATGGGGACAGAAACGGGGAACTAGATTCAAGAGAGTTTTTAGGAAGTAAAATGGATGAGATTTCATAACAGAATAGGAGTGGGGATCTGAGGGAGAAAGAATTCATGGAGGACCAACCCTAATCTTTCTACCTGGAGGATTGGGTGCCTGGTCATGCTATTACCTAAGAAGTGGAGGAGATTTGGTGGAAAGAATATGATTTAGAACCTGTTAGAAGTTTGAGTTGCTTGCTGGGGACAGTTGATGGATATTTTTTCTCGGCAGTTGATAATACAAATTCAGTGCTTTTGAAAGAGTTGTGGCTCGAGGAAGAAATTTGGGACAACAGAATATAGATAGTATCCTATGTGGAAGTGGGTGGTGGTTCCTCAGAGAGTGCTTGTAGAATAAGAGTGTCAAGTATGCATCCTTTGGGTATTTAATAAGTATATGGAGTAGAAGAGCCCATGAAAATCAGGGGGTTTGAGGAAGAGAAGGAGGAGAAAGATCTTTATTTTTTAAAAGATTTTATTTATTCATGAGAGACACAGAGAGGCAGAGACATAGGCAGAGGGAAAAGCAAGCTCCCTGCAGGGAGCCAGATGCAGGACTCCATCCCAGGACCCCGGGATCGTGCCCTGAGCCAAAGGCAAATGCTCAACCACTGAGCCACCCAGGCGCCCCTGAGAAAGATCTTTAAAGAAGTGTTTTTAACACTGCTAAAGATGAAAAGAATTCCTGGAAGTGTCATCACTGAGTAGAGAGAGTGGAACTGTTTAATTGAGCAATTAGGAGATCATTGGTATCTTAATTAAAATAGTTTGAATAAAGCATGGGCCAAAAAAAAAAAAAGAAAGAAAAAAAAAAAAAGCATGGGCCAATGGAGAAGAAATAGAAGAGATGAACCATAATGGATTGAGAAGTTTCGTGCAAGTGAAGTAGGTGAAGCAGTTTTTATAAGTGGCCATTTTGGTCAGTGAAGGGATAAAAGAGGCAAGAGTACAGCTTTTGATGTTTGGTTGGATAGTGAAAGTGTGTTGAGCATATTTATAGTCTTATTGGTGCAGGCACAAACCGTTGGATGGAGACTAAAGACAAGGGAAAGGTTACCAGATGGAGCAGTTCCAGAGAAGGGGGCAGAGAATGAGGTCCAGGGCAGCAGAGGGGGACTGTCCAATGAGGCCTAGAGAGGAAGAGTGAGTACCCTGTCCAAGACAGGCAGTAAAAGGAGCTTTAGAATGATGGGAGCAGGGTGCCTGGTGTGTAGTCAGTTGATAGAACATGCGACTCTTGATCGTGGGGTTGTGAATTCGAGCCCCACATTGGGTATAGAGATTACTTAAAAATAAAATCTTAAATTTTTTTTAAATGTTGAGAGTGATTTTCTTTGTGCAGCAAATTCACCTGCCAATATAGAAGGAACTGCAGAGGTTGGGTGGAAAGCTGAAGAATACAGGTGAAAAGGTGAAAAGCCTTATTCTTAAAGGGAGGAACCAGGGCAGGAAGCTTAAGAACTTACAGGATAGATTATTTAGCTGCATTGAGGGGCTGGTTGAGATTCGGAGTCTGAAGTTTATATGTAAGATGCACCATTCAGTATGAAAATACCATTTTAAAATAAGACTGCCAGATTTTCTCTTGCAAAACCAGGCAACCTAGAGGCAAGGCTGGAGAAAGCAAGAAGTTGTGTTCATCATGCTTTATGAGAACAAGAGGATCTGGAGAAATATTTAGGAGAAAGCACTGTTGGTTCTCCTTGACTTCTCTTTTCACTTAAACTTGTTTGCTGAGGAGTAAAATGCATACATAGCTTTGGTTTGACCTTTAGCTGCATACTGTCTCTTGCCTTTATTACTCTCTTAGGAAGTCTAGCCCTCCAAGAATGTCATTAAAAAAACACTATAAGTTGATTTAGTAACGGTTGACATAATATACTAGATTTTTTTTTAAATTAAGATTTTATTATTTGAGAGAGAGAGAACACAAGAACAGGGGTAGGGGTCGAGGGAGAAGCAGACTCCCTGCTGAGCAGGAAGCTGGCCTCAGGGCCCAGGACCCTGGGATCAGGACCCGAGCCAAAGGCAGATGCTTAAGCTGACTGAGCCACCCAGGTGCATCATTCCTTTCCTTTTAAAATAGAATGTCACATCCAAGCTCAAAGAATACAAAGAACACGGACGTGTTACCTAATCTCCCTATTTTACTATGATGAAATGGTTTGATTGCTTTTTTAAAAAAAAATTTTAAAGCTTTATTTATTTTTGAGAGAGAGAGCATAATGGGAGGGCCAGAGGGAGAGGAAGAGAGAATCCCAAAGCCAACTTCATGGCAAGCACAGAGCACAACACGGGGCTCAATCTCACGATCTTGAGATCAAGACCTGAGCCGAAACCAAGAGTAGAATGTTTAACCGACTGTGTACCTAGGTGCCCCTGATTGCTTTTAAATTGGGTTTAGGGATGGTGAGTTTTGGTAGTATCTTTTGTCCTTTTGCAGGTACTGCTTCATTCATTTTCCTACCTTCCACACCATCATCCCTTTTCCCTTCAAAGTATGGTCATGTTAAAAAATTTAATTTACTTCTGGTTTGGAATCACACCAGTTGAATACTTTAGAATTAATTACCATTTCTCTTGTTTCTGCCTCCCAGTGCTACATTTCAACTTAAAACCTGAATTGATTTCAGAAGTTTAGAATTGACAAAGACTTTGTGATAAGTGTATAGAGGAACTATGGCCTGATTTTCTCCATGATTGAGAATGCAAAGATGCCATTATTAGCACTTAACTTTAACATAGCATAATGAGAGATGGTAGTAGTATCTCTGAATTCCTGTGATATTTATTCATCACCTCATCAAAGAACGTGAACACACATCGAAATACTTGTCAAAAATTTCAGTAAGTCATTGGAACTAAGAGCCTAATAAACAGCTTTTATAAAGTCTTAGTGTCTTGGCAGATTTCTTCCCTCTGAAGGTTTTGTTTAAAATGATGATGGAAAAATAAAATAAAATAAAATAAAATAAAATAAAATGATGAAGTAGCAATCTTCATTCTTTATAGTGTCCTGATAATGTATATAGACACAAATGTTCTTTGTCACAGTAGAGCTGCCTTTGAGGCCAGGATGACCTCTTTATCTCATCTTTGCAGTCTAGATGTTAAGATTGCTTCTAAATTTGATGGTTGGTTTCTTGAGAATAGGAACTATCCACTACATCTTAGCCATTGATGTATCTTCTCCATCAAACCCTATGCCTATTAAGTGTGAAGTAAATATTTGTTGGATATATGAAGGCTATAGCTACAAGTCTTTGATGTTGTGCCACATCGAATGTATTAATAATACATTTATTCCCTACCGAAACCTATTGGTTCTCACTTGGTTCTGATTAGGCTAGATATGGTGGTACTGCTTTATGGCACTTGAGTTTTCTAAGTCTCTGAGAAGCGGAATGTTTGAGTCATCCATTTGTTAACTAAGTTGTTTTTTAGTTCTCCTTTAATCCAAGACAGCTGCCAGACATCCCTAATTTCTTTGCAGTGGTCTTCAGCCTCCTGGAGTTTCACTTTGCAGCTGTAGAGTCAAGATGCTGTTTTGTCAAACATCAGTTTGTACAATAGGGAAAGTTGGAGAAGCTCTGATGATGATGAGTCAGGCACTGTCTTACAACAGCTGCAGGAAGCAAAATACTCTCCGGGTGCCTCTGATATTAACATGGTCAACAAGAAGTTACTCTTTAGATCTTATTGACATCTCCATGTCTTTTAATTAGAACAGTTAGAAGATGAGCAGGAGCTAGGTATTCCTCTCTAATCCTAGATTCAATTTAAGTGTTAGTCTTTTTGGTAACAGCTTTAACATAACATAACAGCATGTGACATTTGTCATACCGTTTGTTCATTTAAAGTGTGCAGTCCAGAGGTTTTTAGTGTATTGACTAACTTGTGCAACCATCAAGTTTTAGAAAATTTTAGTTACCTCAAGGAGAAACTTCATACCCTTTAGCTATCACCCCCATCAACCATCCCTGTCCCTTGCAGATCTAAGCAACCCCTAATCTACTTTCTGCCTAGATAGCTTTGCCTATTAGGGATATTTCCTATCAGTGGAATCCTATAATACATAATCTTTTTGACTGGCTTTTTTCACTTAGAGAATGTTTTCAACATGTTTCATTGCTTCATTCCTTTTTATTCCTGAAGAATATTCCATTTTCTGGGTGTTCAGGGCATATATTTTAGTCCATTTGTAAGTTGTTTCTACTTTTTAGCTATTATATATCTATGATATTAATGGCTGTGTTCAAGTTTTTGTGGACATATGTTTTATATGTGGCATTGCTGGGTCATATGGTAACTCCTATGTTTAATGTTTTAAGGAATGCCAGACTGTTTTCCAGAGGGCCTGCACCATTTTACATTGCCACCAACAGTGTATGAGAGTTCCAGTGTCTCCATACCCTTTGTAGTACTTGTTAATACTGTCTTTTTTTTTTTTTTTTTTTTTCTTAATCATAGCTATCCTAGTGGATGTGAAGCAATATCCTGTTGTGGTTTTGATTTACATTTCCCTGATGGTTAATGATGTGAAGTGGTTTTTCGTGTGCTTACTGACCATTTGTACATGATCTTTGGAGAAATGTTTCTTCGGATGCCTTGCCCATTTTTAAATTGAGTTACTTAGCTTTTTATTATTGAGTTGAAAGAATTCTTTATATATTCTTGATATAAATCCCTTAGCAGATACATGATTTACAGATATTTTCTCCCATTCTGTCAGTTAGTCTCCACTTCTCTGAGTGTCCTTTGATGCTCAAAAGTTTTAAATCTTGGAGTCCAGTTTATATATTTTGTTGTTGCTGTGGCTTTGGTGTCCTATTGAAGAAACTGTTGCTTCATGCAAGGTTACAAAGATTTACACCTGTGTTTCCTTTTAAAGTTTTATATAAAGCTTTGGTTCTTATATTTAGGCCTTTGATCCATTTTGAGTTTATTTTTATATAGGGTGTGAGGTAGATAAGGAGCGAACTTCATTCTTTGGCATGTGGATATTCAGTTGTCCCAGCACCATTTGTTGAAAAAAAACTATACCCATTGGATGTTCTTGGCACTCTTGTTGAAAATAATTGACTATAAATGTGAGAAGTTTATTTTTTTTGGACTCTTAACTCCGTTTCATTGATTATCCTTACACTAGTTCTGTGCTATCAGAGTACTTAGTGAATTTGCAAAATTTACAACCCTAAATATTAAAGTCTAAATTTTTAAGCCTAGGCGAAAATGCATAATTCAGTTTTAAAAGGTATAACACAATAAGTGATGGCAACATAAAATGTTCTTATGGAAAAAAGGATACTTGGGTATGTTTGTCTATCTTTTATAGTAACATCAAAGGAAACAACTAATATGCCTCTGGAACATGGGATCCTTTCTGTCAAAAACTGAACACTTAGCCATAGAGTCTCTTTTCTAATGTAAACCTATATGATGCTTCATTTCTAATATACATTTGAATAAAATGTGTGCTGTCAGTTATGTTAAGCAGTTTTAAAATACATGAATTAAGAAAAATTATAGCAAAGAATTTAAACTTAGAACTCTTTAAACTAGTTTGGTTAAATAAAAGTATGACAGATTTTAACACATTGATTATAAAATTGGAAATTTAAAAATAAATAAATAAATAAAATTGGAAATTTTACTTTGTGCGAACCATAACTTTAATAAAAGTATTTTATGACAGTGAGTGTGGAGTAATAATATAGCTATGTTCTATCCATTTAGTTGTTTTTATATTCTAAGGCTAAGGATATTTTCACTAAGATAAAGTTGATTTCAAAATACTATTTTCTATAATATGCAACTGCTTGTATAAAAGCTAAATGTTAATAAATCATTAGATTGGTTCTTAGCTAAGATTATTTAAGCTCTTTTGGTCGGGTGGCATTTAGAGAATTTAAGTCCATTTGAATTAGTATTTCAAGGAAGAGCTCAGGTGCTAATGCATGCAAAATGCTTTCACACTCATCAGACCTATTTTCTAATGAGTCAGTTTGCATTTCCATCAGAAGATGGAATTAAGTTTGGTGAACTTTGTTGTTAGTAAAGCTTATTTTTCAGGGGGAAAATGTTTATGACTACATTTGTAGTTTGATTGTTAAATCAATATGGACAACGTCAAAAAACTTTTTTTTTTTAACTTTGTTATCCCAGGAAAGATTATTTTATTGGAGATTTGTTTTTTTTTTTTCTTTTTTTTTTTAACTATTTTCTTTTATTTATTTATTTATTTATTTATTTATTTATTTATTTATTTATTTATTTATTATAGTCAGAGAGAGAGAGAGAGAGAGAGGCAGAGACACAGGCAGAGGGAGAAGCAGGCTCCATGCACCGGGATCCTGACATGGGATTCGATCCCGGGTCTCCAGGATCGCGCCCTGGGCCAAAGGCAGGCGCCAAACCGCTGCGCCACCCAGGGATCCCCTTATTGGAGATTTGTAGCAAGTTGGTAACAATAAAAATAGGTAATAGTAAACCTTCAATAAATAGTATCTGTGGGCCAGAACTTTGTATATATTATTTTCTTTATGCAACCTTATAATGTTGGTGTTATCACTGTTCTTTACATACTAGGTAACACGACCAGTTTAAGTAATAACATGACCAAAGTTACACATCCAGCTAGCATTAGGTTGAGGATATGAAATCAAGTGTGTTTTATTCCAAAGTGTTTATCTTCCTCTCTCATATTGTCTTTCTTCGTGTGTGTGTGTGTGTGTGTGTGTGTGTGTATTTATATACGTAGGTGTATAAAACTCATACTACAAAGTAGTAGAGTTTGGCTTAAATAGTGCTTAGTGGTGAATGAAGAAAGCAAATAGAATTCAGTGATTATTAAAATTTACAATAATATTTTAAACTTTAAAAAACATTTACAATGTTACTGAATACCCAATTTCAGCAGTATTAGGAAATAATTTAAGGGCTTAAACATTTTCATAGTTAATTCATAGCAGAAGCCACCCAGACAGCTTCCAAACCCTATTCCATTGTTTTGCTACCTAAGGAATAGGTTTTTTTCCCCAAATTTATGGTTAAATGAGAAGAAGAAATCACACATAAACTATTATTTTTACTTTTGCCTGTATTTACTTTCCTTGTGTCTTCATTCATTCAAAAACATTTATTGGCCACCACGATAAGTTAGGAACCTTGGTAGCTGTTAAAGGTAAACAGTGAAAGTCTCTGGCTTTTTAGAGTCCACAGTCCTGGAGGGAAGACAAGCAGATCATTATAGTTGATTATGAAAAGATAGATAACTGGAAATACAAAGTATTTTGGAAGCAAAAGATAGATAACTGGAAATACAAAGTATTTTGGAAGCACTAAGGGAGGAAATGGTGGGGGAATTTTTGGTATACTTGAGTAAGCTACATGCCGTGAAAGCATTACAAACCAGAGTTCAATGGAAACTGAATATTTCATCTCTACTCCTATATTTCATTTCTATATTTCATCTCTATATTTTATCTCTGCTCCATTTCCTTCCCTCTCATATTGTTTTGAAGCAAATTCCACACATACTTCATATATAGGTATTTCAGTATATATATCTCTGAAAGACCAGGATTTTTTAAAAAGTGAAACAATCTCATGGTCACATCTTTAAAAAAAACAATTTGAGGTGAACTCAGTTTGAAGGATGAGTGGACAGCTAAGGCAGGAGGAATGGCAGAGAGGAGGGAAAAGGGCCTGTTTAAAGGCAAGGAGATGTGAAAGATCTTGGAGTGTTCAGATTGCAAATAACATCTTTGGTGAAGAAAATGGAGGAAATGGTGAGAAATAGGACAAAATAGGCAGGGCCCAAATCTTAAAGGCCCTTGAATGCACTAAGAAGCCTATTTTACCTTGTAAAGTAGGGGAGCTGTTAAAGGGTTGTAAGCCGATTAATAATAACACAGTTAGGGACGCCTGGGTGGCTTAGCGGTTGAGCGTCTGCCTTTGGCTCGGGGTATGATCCTGGGGTCCCGGGATCAAGTCCCACATCGGGCTCCCTGCGTGGAGCCTGCTTCTCCCTCTGCCTGTGTTGTGTCTCTGCCTCTTTCTCTGTGTTTCTTATGAATAAATAAATAAAATCTTAAAAAAAAAATAACACAGATTGGTAGTTTGGAAAGATCATCCTCATGGCAATGTTGAGAGCAGACAAGGTAAGAGTAAAATCAAACAAAAAGTACACTATGAGAGATTTAGTAGTTCAGGTAAGAAACAGATGATGACAGTTTGAAAAAAGGTTTATCAGTAGAGTTTGGCAGAAACGGCTTCATGACATATTTAGGAAGTAGGATTTGGATTAAATTTAGACCTGAGGAAGAAGGAGAGTTCAAAGCTCTCTTCCTGATTTATGGCTTGTGGAGCTGGGCAGATGACAAAACCATTACCAGATGAGGAGCACGTTTGGACATGCTGAAGATCTGTCCACAGGGTTGCTGCCTACCGCTGTCCACATGATGCCCCTGGCCTCCTAGGTGAGATATCCTGACCAGTTGGTCTGATGTTAGTTCCTAGTTTAGCACAATGTTTGGTCATAGTAGACATCTAATAAAAAATGGTTTGGTGTAAGGGGGTGTGGGGCGGAGAAGGGTGGGCCTGGGTGGCTCAGTCAGTTAAGCATCCTACTAGATTTCTGCTCAGGTTATGATCTCAGGGTTGTGAGATCAAGCATCATGTCAGGGCTTAAGAGTCTCTCCCTCTGCCCTCTGCTTCCCACTCAAAAGTGGTTCCGGGAATGAATGAATAAATAAATCCAAACTTCTATGTTTAATGCATAAACTCTGAGGGTTAATACAATCTAATGGTTTATTGATTCTCAGGGCTATTAGCACAGGAGACATGGTAAAATATTTGTTTATTTTGTTCTGTGGGTAGATTGTTGAAGGTTTATGCATCTTACCATTATTTTTATACATGTACTCTATCAGTTTTGTTTCTTAACCATTTGGTAAACCACAGAATAAAATTATAGAATTTTAAAAATATATATCCTCATGGGAATGTTACTGAAATGTGAGAAAAGTCTTAGAGAAGACATTGAAGAAGCTTTGAGCTTGTTTTGATAAAATTCAAAAAGTTTCCTGTTAATCCATCTGAAGTTATTGTCTTTACTGTGGGCATTCCAAAACTTATTTAGAAATCAACTCTAAAATTGGGGCGCCTGAGCGGTTCTGTCGGTTAAGCTTCTGCCTTCATCAGCTCAGGTCATGATCCCAGGTTCATGTTGGGCTTCCTGCTCAGCAGGGAGCCTGCTTCTCCCTCTCCCTCTGCTCTTCCCCACTGTGTTCTCTCTCTTTCAAATAAGTAAATAAAATCTTTAAAAAAAAAAAAAAACACTAAAATCAGTGAATTAAGAGTTTTCGGTTTAATGTTTAGCCTGTATGTCGATTTGTAGCAAGAATAAAGCACTCAAGGCACATTTATTGTTGTCTTCCCCTCTCCCCACCAAAAATAAGATTGGATAAAAAGTCTGTATCTCAAAAGCCTTAGAAGCAGTTGGAGCTTCAGATTAGCCTTGTGACTCATATTTGCTGTTTATCTGCTTGTGACCTAGACAAAATTGTCCAACAGCTTGGCCTTTGAACAGATCCATGATTACTTTGTGGGATAATGGGAGTTGGGCAGGGAAAATTGAGAGGAGGAGAGATGGGGAGAGAGAAAACACGTCTCCTTTCAGGATCTTTGAGAAGCTGTTTGGTGTATGGAAACAGTGCCTGCGATTTAGTCAGCCAGCGTTCCATTTGGATGCCAGCCCAGCTGCCTACTAGCTGTATGATTTTGAGCAAATTATTGACTTCTTTTTGGCTTTCGTTTTTTTATTTGTAAGATGGCAGGCCTACTACCTGTCTTGTGAGCTGGTTTGGGATAATTAGAGATCACATGCAGCAGGCGCCCAGCTCAGAGCCTGCCTGTCAGTAACAGCTAGCTAGTCGTCCACTAGAGTTTCTCTGGTGGCATCATCTGGACCAGTAGGACTAACTCTGGACTGGCTTCACTTAAGACCTTGCTGTTGTCTGGAGAATTTTTGGGTAAAGGCAGGCACAAGTTGGGATTGTAATAGTCACTCCTTTCTTTTCCTCTTGAATTTATAGTATTAAGAAATCCTTTGTTGGTTAACTAGGTTTAGTTATGTTTTAGACCAATTCAGTGCAATTTGGCAAATATTTTTTGTATATTCTCTCTCTCAACATTATGCTGGATATCACTGTAACTTAGGCACTTGAATGACCCTTTGTACAAAATAAGGCTATTTTCATTAAATCTTTGAAGCTCTCCAGGAAAGTTCCAAGAAGTAAAGGAGATCAGAGTATAACTAATTCTCTGAGATTTTTTTATAGGCTATATAATAAAAATAAGATGGAATTTTAACTACAGAAAGGGGATTCCTAAGGAGGAAGCTAAGAAAGGGAGGTCCAGAAGTGAACTACAAAATGTATTTATCTACTGGAACATCTGCTTACTCAGCAGAATGCTTCTTGTAAGTTACTTAGTTTTTTAGGTGCTCCGGTTTCACATCTGTAAAGTGGAGATAAAACACCTAGGTCATGGAGCTGTTGTCATTGATTTCATGATAAAATAGAGACGGACACCACTTACCACAATGTCTAGGACATAACAATTGTTCATAAGCTCAGGTATCCTTTTAAGGGGAACTGCCCATCTATGGTATATTTTACTATTAAGTAGCCACCTGCCCACACAGGAAATCTTAAGACATTGAATAATACCAAGTTTTTACTCTGTAGTTTTTCTTTTGATTGGATTTTGTGTTTAGAAGTTTAAAAAATGTGAAGTGAGTAAGTAGTAAGACTATTGGACTTGTCAGAGTAAGTTAGAACAGGCTCTTGGTTCAGGGAACCAAATTCTTTCTTGAATGCTATACTGACTGTATGGTCTTCTGGAAAGGCCTGATTTCCCTCCTTGTGTCAGTCCTAACATTCAAACCTGGGGCTCTTGTTAAACTTTAGAAAAGATTTGTGTATTTAGACTGTCCTTGAAATAAATTATTTAGGATGTAAAATCATCTTTATTTTTCTTTCAAAATTAGCCTGTTTTTTAAGATCTTTCAGATAACTAGCTTCTGATTCTGGAAGGCTGGAATTTAGTGACTGAATCTATGTCCTCCTTGTGAGTACTGGTCATAGTTTATAGACTTCAAGCTTAATTAAACTTTGTCTTTGAGACTGATTCCATCCTCATAGCATGGATTTTCCTTCTTAAGTGTCTGTGCTTTCTGAGAAATCTGTCCTTAAGTTTGACTGACTTCTCCGTCCACTTAGGTTTTTCTTTGAATCCTCCTTTTCCCAGTGACTCCCCTCTTGAAGCTTTTTATGTTTCTGCTCCATTCTGAAGTAGTTGCTTTCTAGGCTTAATGTCATACAGACCTTTTTCTGAAATTTTCCTTTTCTCATTTCCTGAGATTTATCTACTGTTTTTTGGATTCCCATGCCACCTTCTTTCTTGATTTACTCTTATTGTACTGGACCACATAATTATTATTAATTGCAAGAAGAATCTCTGAAAGAAACAGAGTAAGTGTATCCCAACAATTGTCTGAGCCTGTGTATTCCAATATGGTAGTTATTAGCTACATGTGGCTAATTAAATTTAGTTAAATGAAAATTAAATAAAATTAAATCTATAGTTTCTGAATTGCACCAACCATATTTCAAGTGCTCAATAACCACATATGTCTAGTGCAGATATAGAACATTTCCAACATCTTTTTTATTTTTATTATTTTTAACGATTTTATTTACTCATGAGAGAAACAGAGAGAGAGAGGCAGAGACACAGGCAGAGAGACAAGCAGACTCCACGCAGGAAGCCCGACATGGGACTTGATCCCGGGTCTCCAGGATCATGCCCTGGGCCAAAGGTGGCGCTAAATCGCTGAGCCACCTGGGCTGCTCATGCTCTCTTTTTTAAAAGTCAAAAAGGAGATGCAGAAGTTCAAAGAATATAAGACAATAGAAGCAGATAGAAACAGAATTCAGAAAGAAATTGAAGAGAAAAATAAAACTATCAAGATAAAAGCCAGCCTAGAAGCAACGGTAAGAATAAATATGCCTCAGTAAATAAGCACAGGCAGAGGATCCAGCTTTAGGAAATCACAAAAATGAAATGATTAAGGAAAAAAGTACAAAAATAATTATGGAGGAGATGGCTAGATACAGGAGACAGATAAAGGAGACAAACACATAAGGGGAATTCTAAAAGAAGGGAACAATGAACGAACTACAAAAATATTTATAATGGAAGAACCTGTCCTAAGATAAAAATTGGAATCTTTCAGGGAATTTTCCTGAAATATAAAATCTTTCTTGTTTCAAGAAATTGACAGGATGATAAAAACAGCAAGTCATAATCCTAGTGATGTTTAGTGAAATTTAATTTAATGATCTTAGTAAAGAGTTATAAGGACATCAACACAGAGATACTCAGTGTTTGAAGATAGTGGAACAACTCTTCAAAGTTCTGAGAAAATGTAACTTAAAAATTTTATTCCCAGCCAAATTGTTTTGGAAATGAAGGCCACAGACTGACATTTTCAAATATTCAAGAACTCAGGAACTGTAACATCCATTTGACCTCTTGACAGCCCTATTTGGTAAGGAATCTAGCAAACCAAAGGATCAGTCAATATAGAGAGGTATAGACTGGAGAAACCATGGTAAAAGGGTTGGTAGTGAGCATTGGCATTCATTTAATATCAAAGTAACTATAAAATATTTGGGACAGGGAGGGGCACCTGGGTTGTCAGTGGGTTGAGGGCCCTACTGTTGATTTTGGCTCAGGTCATGGTCTCAGGGTCTTGAGATTGAACCCATCATTGGGCTCTGGGCTAATCGTGAAGCCTATTTAAGATTCTCCCTCTCCCTCTGCTGACCCCCATTCCCCATGTGTGTGCACTCTCAAAAAAAAAAAAATGAAAGGTGGAAGGGAAGGTATGTTGATGTGTTCATTTCCGTATCTTTCATAGTAGGATGACAGTAGATACAGACTTTTTTTTTTTAAGATTTTATTTATTCATGAGAGATACAGATTGAGAGGCAGAGACATAGGCAGAGGGAGAAGCAGACTCCTCATGGGAAGCCTGATCCCAGGACCCAAGCCGAAGGCAGACGCTCAACCACTGAGCCACCCAGGTGCCCCAGATATTGGGTTTAAAATTGATTCATGGGGCACCTGGGTGGCTCAGTCGGTTAAGTGTCCGATTCTTGGATTTGGCTCAGGTCATGATCTCAGGGTCATGAGACTGAGCCCTGCATCAGGCTTTGCACCTGGGCATGGAGCCTGGTCAAGATTCTTTGTGTCCCTCTCTTGCACAGATGTTCTCTTTAAAAAAAAAGATTAATTCATGTGTTATGAGCAAACTATGACTAAATGTTTTTGTAATATATTTACTTTAGAGGGTTAAGAACTAATAAGATAATGACTAGACATTTACTTGAAGATCAGCATTTAAGAAATGAATGTTGTATCTTTATGTCAGTGTATTGTAGACATTTGGGATACATCAGTGAACAATGATACATACAATGGAACATACATGCCAGTGCTTTTCCCTCCCTTATGTTATGTTCTAAAGAGTTACACAGACAAATAAGTGATGTAGTATGAGTGATACCTTCTTGGGTAGAAGACAAGAGTATAAGGAGAATTTTGGGTTACAGATGTGGTCAGGGTTTGCTGAGATGACATTTGAGCACAGATTTAATTTTGAGATACCTGATGGACATCAAAGACATGTACAAATCTGAGTTGGGGAAATAGGACTAGAACGGAGATGCAAAATTGGGAGTTGTTGGCATACAGATAAAATTTAAGCTATAAAACAGAATGACATTGTCAAAGGAGTGATTGTAAATAAACCAAGACCAAAGACTAAGCCCTGAGGTTTGCAACATTAAGAGGCTAAGTAAGAGGCAGCTCCTGCAAAGGACTGAGGAGGCATGGCCAGTGAGAGAGGAGGAAAGCAAGAACTTGCATCCTGGAAGCCAAGTGAGGAAAGTGAATTAGAGTCAAGTGATGAGCAGTTTTGGTGAGGTCATGGGCCCGATTGAAGTGAGTTTAGAGGATATGGAATGACAAGAATTGGAGAAATGAGGTCAAGAGTTTTTGTTTTAAAGGGGGAAAGAGAATTGTTTGTTTATATACTGATAAAAGCAATCCAGTAGCGGGGAGAGAATGTTGGAGCAATAAAGAGGGGGCAGGCTTTAGCTAGGAATGCAGGTGATTTGTCTTTGGTAACAGGCTGGGTTTGGTTGCTGGTAGGTGTGTAGATCTGGCTGTCAGTGAATCTTCCAATCATTTCACTTGTTCTCTGTGAAATAAGATCATCAACTGAGAATGAGGATGGGGAGGTGAAATTAGAGATTTGAGGAGAGAGGATACTAGTAAATAAGAGAGAGGGAAAGTAGCAGAAAAGCTTTGCTTCAGGTTCAGGGTCATGAATTTAAAGTGAAGCCATCAGTGTGCATGTGTGTTTCCTATCAGATTAGTGACATAGATGCTGGTGCAGAGGCAGAGAGGAAAGTTGAAATTAGGCAAGTTTATGGTTCTACCAAGCCAGTATGATGGAATGAGAGGAGGCGGGGGAGGGCAGGGGATTGGAGAGCAAGGGAATGAGATTGACTGTGGAATTAAAGTTGAGTTCAAGTAAATTATAATGTAATAATTTTTGTTTAAAAATGACATATTACAGTCTCTAGTTTTCATTAAAATATCTGTTCACTCTTTAATTTATAAATATGCATAGGCAAATGTCTGAATAATCTGTAAATTGGTAGTTCTGGGTAGTAGGATTTTGATCACATTTTAATTTACTTTTATACTTTAAAAATACTTTTTTTCAAACAGTAAGATGTACAATTCCTACAGTGAATTATATACAAGTTCAATAAGCATAAAGGCATGGAAATAAAAATGTATTGTTTAAGCTCACGGCACATGGGGTTGTCTAGGGCCTGATGGGGGAGGCAAGGCCGAAGGCACAAGGCGCCTTGGTCAGAGGTTGGATGCTAGACTATGCAGTTTGTATTTTATTTGGTAGGAAATAGGGTACCATTCTGGGCCAGAGAGTAATGCAACTGGGTCTTTGTTTTAGGAAAGCTGACTGAGGGCTGTGTCTAGGAGTATTTGGTAGGAGACCTAGGAAGAAAGAGATCAAATGGTAAAGATCTCTTCTTTCTTTTTATGATGTTAATTTGTTCACAATACAATTCCACTGCAATCCAATATGTATTTTTCTATCTTGGTAAAAGTTGCAAGAAATTTGTCTAGAAATTTAAGTGAGATTAAGTGAGAATAACAAAACAGTATTACCTATTCTTTTTTTTTTTTTAAGCCTTCTGGGTTTGTGGCTCAGCGGTTTAGCACCGCCTTCGGCCCAGGGCCTGATCCTGGGGACCCGGGATCAAGTCCCACGTCAGGCTCCCTGCATGGAGCCTGCTTCTCCCTCTGCCTGTGTCTCTGCCTCTCTCTCTCTCTCTCTCTTATGAATAAATAAAATAAAATAAAATAAGCATAAAATGTATTATTGGTTTCAGAGGTAGAGGTCAGTGATTCACCAGTCTTATATAACACCCAATGCTCGGGATCCCTAGGTGGCGCAGCGGTTTGGCGCCTGCCTTTGGCCCAGGGTGCGATCCTGGAGACCCGGGATCGAATCCCACGTTGGGCTCCTGGTGCATGGAGTCTGCTTCTCCCTCTGCCTGTGTCTCTGCCTCTCTCTCTCTCTCTGTGTGACTATCATAAAAAACAAAACAAAACAAAACAAAACACCCAATGCTCATTCCATCATGTGCCCTCAGTACTGTTCATCACCCAGTTACCCCATTCCCCTACCCACACCCCCGCTTCAGCAACCTTCAGTTTACTTCCTATGATTAAGAGTCTCTTATAGCTTGTCAATCTCTCTGATTTCATCTTTTTTTTTCTTTCCTCTCTTCCCCTTGATCCTGTTTTGCTTCTTAAATTCCACATGAGTGAGATTATATTATCTTTCTCTGATTGACTTATTTTGCTTAGCATAATATTCTTTAGTTCCATCCATGTCATTACAAGTGGCAAGATTTAATTTTTTTTCACGGCTGAGTAATAGTCCATTGTATAGATATCCATTCATCTGTCAGGGGACATCTGGGTTCTTTCCATAGTTTGGCTATTGTGGACATTGCTGCTGTGAACATGGAGGTGCAGGTGCCCCTTTGGGTGACTACATTTGTACCTTGGGGGTAAGTACCCAGTAGTGTATTACCTATTTCATAAGGTTTTTATGAGGAGTAAATGGTTACATTTTAAGGGCTTATCATCATGCTTGGTGCAAGGTATGTGGTCAGTAAATGTTACATTATCCATCATGACCACCATCCTTCCTTGTTACATAGATTCTCCATCAGCTTAGTTTTACTGATCTTCTAATTAGATCAGCATTTAACAGTTTACTTGAGGGGCACCTGGGGGCGCTCAGTTGGTTAATCATTCAACTCTAGATTTCAGCTCAGGTCTTGATGTCAGGGTCATGATTCAAGCCTGGCATGTGGAGACTTCATAAAGAAGAAGAAAAAAAAAAACCAAAACGAGCGCTGTGTGGCTCAGACAGTTAAGTGACTGACTTGTGTTTTGGGTTCAGGTCCTGCTCTCAGGATCATGAGATTGAGCCTTGTGTTGGGCTCTGCGCTGGACCTGGAACCTGCTTAAGATTTATATTCTCTCTCTCTCCCTCTTTCCCTCCCCCCTCCTTCTGCCCCTCCCCCCCATAAGTGCTCTTTTTCTCTCTAACCCCAAAACCAAAAAGAAAAACAATTTACTTGAAGTGGTTTATTTCCTACCTCCACTCCAGTAATTTTTCTTTTCCAGAAACTACTGGATTTTTTGAGATCTTAATGAGCTATGTTTTTTAGGCACAGTGGTATCTATTACCATTGCAAATAAGTATCCCTCAATTTTTGGTCTTTAGGAGAGTTTACTGAAGCTTCCTTCAAGCAGTATAAAGTATTGCCTATATTTTGCTATAGTTTTGCTCTTACTAATGAGATCATTGATAAGTCCAGTGTTTCTCAGTTTTGAAGTTTAAAATGCTGGCTGAGTTGTAAAGGTTATTATATAAGGCTTGAGGACACTGATGCCGATTTAACAAAAATAGAAAAACTGGGAAGAAAATTTACTAACATGATGGAGTCTCTGGTTGGTGGGACTATTGGTGTTTTTTTAAATAATAAGTCTTATACAGTAAATTAAAAAATCAGAAGATGAAAATAAAGATCTTGGTTCTATTTTTTTAAGTTTTTTTTTTTTTTTTTAAGATTTTATTTATTCATGAGAGACCCAGAGAGAGAGGCAGAGACATAGGCAGAGGGAGAAGCAGGCTCCCTGTGGGGAGCCTGATGTGGGACTCGATCCCAGGATACTGGGATTATGACCTGAGCCAAAGGCAGATGCTCAACCACTGAGCCACCCAGGTGCCCTAAGATCTGGGTTCTAAAGACAGGCACCTCTTTTCTCTCCCATCTCTTATTTATTAGTTCATTGACTTTGGGCAAATCACATACCATCTCAGAGCCTTTGTTTCTTTATCTGGAAAAGGTAAGGATCAAATAAAAGCACATAGAAATGATAAGGAAATAGCAAAATGCCATGCAAATGGTAGTTATTATTAGAAGTAGTCTTAATTTACAGAAATTATGCTCTTCTATTTTGGAGAGGCCTTGTTCCAGACCTCTAGTTCTTCATCACTACATTAGAAGAAGGCACTTAGATGGAAATCATACATATGATGACTCAGTTTTATGCAAGATTTCTTTGTCTATTTTTAGAAATTCATTTTTAATGGTAGCTTTAAAATCAGAGAAATTTTGAGTACTTAACAGGACCATCAAAGTGGTTTTAAAAAAATCACTTCTGTAATATTTCATATTCAGAATAATTTCATAAGTTGAGTTAGTGGGGCAAATTTTCAAGGCAAAAACCTGAAGGTGAATTCTACTTTTGTCTAACAATAGAATGGCTTTGCTTGGCTCAGGTGAACCTGTATACTTGAAATGTGTTTTCCTAGACAATAATGAAAGCAAAGAGAAAAAGGTCTTTTACTCCGAATTATAGATAAATACATGACATTTGGCAAGCTCCAAAATGATGAGGTTTTTCAGTCATCAAAGGTTTTATCTTATGGGTACCAACAAACTAACATATGCTAAAACAGCTAGCCTGACCCTGTTCTTTGTGCACACAAGGACACTTGATTTTCTAGTATCTGTTAGAATCAGTTTGACAAGCCTTGCCCAAAAAAGGGCAAGCTTCCTCAATAGTATCAAACTGTTCAGAGATGAGTTTTCTGAAGATATAACAGATTTATTCAGCACTCTCTGACTCATTTGGTGAGATCTTCATCCTTGTAACTGCTACCTCACTTTGAAATTCCAGGGCTGCTTTTAACAAAATGGCCTTGGCTCAGTCAGCCGGCTATGTCATAAAAATATTGAGCTTTGAGAAGGGGGTAAATACACGTCAGGCTGGATGTTGAAGCCACCAGCCACAAACTTCTCCAGCTTCTAGCATTACAGTCTTCCCCCTTTACACACTGTAGCTTTGTTTGCATCCAGGTTTACCACCTCAGGTCTCAGAAGGATAGCATATTGCTTCCCCTGTCTAAGGAAAATTTCTTCATCTTTGCCTCTCATGTCATCTTCCTCTTTTCCTCTGACATCTCAATCCAGAAGTGTCCACCATGTCCTCTGGCTTCAGCTTCTTCCCGTCTGTTGTATTTGCTCCCACAGACTGAATATGCTTGAGTATTCTTATCAGCTAAACAGAAAAGTCCTTGACTCTGCACCTCATTCTAGTTACTGCCCCTTTGTTGTCCAGTTTAAAGTTAGACTTCTTGAAGAAACACACACCTTCCAGTGAATCCTCACCCCATTTTAATCTGACCCTGTGTAGCCTTCACTATGCTGCTTTTCACCAGGAGCATCAGCAACTTCCAGTAGAGACATAACAGTCAGTACAGACATTCCTCCTTGACTTGGATGTGCACTGCATTATTGCCGTGGGCCTTAATGGGCTTCTTGGGATTTATAACTCCCTAGCTAGCCTCCTTCCGGATCTCCCACCAGCCTCTCTGGCTTTCCTCTCTTGGGTTCCTTTGTGAATTCTTTTTGTCCCTCCCTTAAACTGTGACAGTCCGCAGGATAGCCTTACCCCACTCTTTCCTCATGCTGTAGGTCCTCACTGTGATCTCAGGGCTAGTTAACACAGATCTGATGGCTCCCAGATCTGTGTGTCAGCCTTCAGCTTTCAGACTCAAATACCCAGCCACTGACTTCACATCTCATTCACTGAATCATTGGCTCATCAATATTCCAAGCGTCTGCCATCACCGGACGCTTGCCCTAAGAGAATGACTTATAAAATGACAGGTTCTCTCTCCTCTATCAATGAGAAAGATGGAGGGAAATCCCTGATAGTGACAATACAGTGACTAGTACACTCGGAGAGAAACAAGCAGAGGGTGCTGTGAATATAAAAGGATAAGGACAGGGACACCTGGGTAGCTCAGCAGTTAAGCGTCTGCCTTCAGCCCAGGGCGTGATCCTGGAGTCCAGGGATCGAGTCCCACTTTGGGCTCCCTGCATGGAGCCCGCTTCTCTCTCTGCCTATGTCTCTGCCTCTCTGTGTGTGTCTTTCATGAATAAATAAAATTAAATAAATAAGTAAATATATAAATAAAAGGATAGGGACAGGCACCAGTGTGAGAGCTTTCAGGGATGTTACCTCCCAGACCTTAAGTTTATTCACCATGCAGGAAGAGATCCTTTTCCTTATTTCTCTTCTTAGCATTTCTTCCCCTAGATACTCAGTCACCTAAATCAGAAACACCAAAGTTATCCTTGGCTCTTTTGTCCTGCCTGTTCAGTTTTCATTCTTAGGTCCTGCCATTTCAGTCCTAAGACAGGGCTCCAGTCTAGCGTCCTTCCCCATCCATCCTACTTCTGTCTTGATGTGAGGCCTTGGCATCTGCTGCCCACATTTTTGCAGTAGACTCACAAGTGCTATCCTTACTTTATGCCTCAATCCCTTTGCATCCACTTTCCTAAAGGCCAGTATGGTGTTCGGGAAACGGTGATCTGCTGTTACCGCTGCTCTGCTGAATAGTCTCTGCGCAGAATCTCTAAATCTCTCCACACAGCTGGCTTCCCCCTACAGATTCTGACTCTGTTAGTGCTGCTGGGCTGGAAACTGTGTTCTTACATTCCCTAAGAGATAATGACACCTGACCAGATTGAGAAACCTCTGACCTACCATTGTCAAATCTGAACCCCTCTGCCGGGTTGCACAAGGCCCTCCATGACCCCTGCTTTGACGTAGCAGTCAGCCACATTTCCCACTGTGCCCCACGTGTCTACATGTCTAGGGAAAAATCCTCCGATTTTATATGAAGCCTGTTAGAGATTATATTTGTAAAAAGGACTTTTAGAAACTAACATTTTATTTAAGGGTCTGCTATTGTTATTTGTAATGTATTTCCTGCCTTTTCAGTGGATGATGCTGGCAAAATAGAACACGATGGTTCCTCTGGAATGACCATGGATGCAGAGTCGGAAATTGATCCTTGTAAGGTGGATGGCACTTGCCCTGAAGTCATCAAGGTATACATTTTTAAAGCTGACCCTGGAGAGGATGACTTAGGTAAGAAGAAAGCTTCAGCATATACATCCTGATCTGACCCTTCACCCTGATTTCTTTTGGGTGGTTTAGATTGAGAACATTTGAAATCTTTTCTGAAGATAACTTTTAAACAAGGATTTCCATGTAGCAGTAGAAAAGTATATGGAATGTATAAGTCAGATGGGGAGAAATGGAGTTTTCAGATAAATTCTCGGAGCTGTCCTCTTCCCTGATAGGTGGCACCGTAGACATTGTGGAAAGTGAGCCTGAGAATGATCATGGAGTTGAATTACTTGATCAGAATAGCAGTATTCGAGTTCCAAGGGAAAAGATGGTTTATATGACTGTCAACGACTCTCAGCAAGAAGATGAAGATTTAAGTAAGTAGGTGGCCTTTTTGTGGGAGAAAATTTTATGTTTTTGTAGCTCTCTGTTTTTAAATATGGTCAGTGTTTAAAGGAAAACAACTAGCATTATTGTAGAGATTATATTGCTGCCATATCCCAAGGGAAGTCTCAGTGACTCTTGACGGATGTGTAAAATGTTGCTTTAAAAACGAGTTTAAAAAAAAAAAAAAACGAGTTTAAGGGGATCCCTGGGTGGCTCAGCGGTTTAATGCCTGCCTTTGGCCCAGGGCGCGATCCTGGAGTCTCGGGATCGAGTCCCACGTAGGGCTCCCAGCATGGAGCCTGCTTCTCCCTCCTCCTGTGTCTCTGCCTCTCTCTCTCTCTCTCTCTCTCTCTCTCTCTCTCTCTGTCTGTCTATCATAAATAAATAAATAAATAAATAAATAAATAAATAATCTTAAAAAAAAGTTTAAGGTGAAAGCCAAGAAATCAATGATTCGTTCAACAAATATGCATTACCTGCTTAGGACTATGTGAAAGCTGTGTTCTAGATGTATAATGAACCTTCTTTCTACTTGTCTGTTAACTGAATTCAAATAAAAACGTCTTTCTTGTGATCTCTGTAAACCTGGTCACAAAAGTTGATATAATTTCCTACTTAGATGTTGCGGAAATCGCCGACGAAGTTTATATGGAGGTGATCGTAGGGGAGGAGGATGCTGCGGCGGCTGCAGCGGCCGCTGCAGCACACGAGCAACAGATTGATGACAATGAAATAAAAACCTTCATGCCAATCGCTTGGGCGGCAGCTTACGGTAAGTCACTTGACAGCTCTTTGGATGGAGTTGGCTTGCGAACATGAATTCATGATTGAGAGCGGTGTCTATGGTCTTAGGTTTCCAAAATAGGAAACACCACTACCCTGTATGGGTTACTTGATATGAACAAGAGTAGAGGAAGATTATAAAGTCTACCTTTTGTCTTTATTTTTAACAGGAATTTCCTTCATGTGTATATTACGTAGCAGGAAGTACTGCAAGAAGTACACAGGCTCTCAAGCTGAAACTTTTCATGTTGATTGTATCTGGCCCATGACTTTACAATTTTGGGAGACAAGGGAGTTCATGGGGCACAATGATGACGTGTTTTTTAGATTTGGAAGCTAGGCATTTCCTACTGTCTCACTATAATAAATGTGGTCATAAAGCCCATTACCTAGAATGGGGGCTCTGTCATTCATGAGTATCATGGCTTACTTTTTGTTGTTGTAGTAAATAAAGAATCCCTAATTCTTTATAAAGAATACTGTATAATTTTGTTTTTTAATACACATTGTTAGGTAATAATTCTGATGGCATTGAAAACCGGAATGGCACTGCAAGTGCCCTCTTGCATATAGATGAGTCTGCTGGGCTTGGCAGACTGGCTAAACAAAAACCAAAGAAAAGAAGAAGACAGTACCAAACAGGTGAGGGCACAAGAGTTCCACAGCGCAGCGTGCTTTGCGAGCTCTCAGATGAAACTCTAGTATGTATCCACGGAGGTGTTGTAATGGCATTTTAGCTGCTAGACCACATGTAGCTTTTGTGTATTGAAAATATAATTTTAAGAATTCAGTGATATTCATGAATGATTTCCTGGGATAAAAAGAAACAGGGAACGGATCCATTGTGGATGAGGAAAAAAAATTCAAAACTCGGGTGGTTTTTATGTGGAAATAAAAAGAAATCCCTCAAATTATTGTAAGCATTAACTGTTTTAAAAACAAAATTAATACAAAGAATCTGATTATGTTCCCTTAAGGTAGGCATAATTTACAGAGCAGCAGGACAAGTACTTCAGTTCGTGTGACCCTGTCTATTCATGGATGGCAATTTGCATATTAAAATTTCCATAGGTGGATTTAAGCTTTACTGTAAATTGACACAAAATTATGTTTTTTGGAATAACCAAAGCAGGAATTGTGATTATAAAACTTTATTTTTATGAGTGATTTTCTAAATTGACATAGCTTTGATCACTAGTTGGTAGAAGTTACATATTTATTGATTTAGTTTTTAAACTGGAGGGACTGAGGTTGGTACAGTCATACTGAATGAAGTTTTCAGACCAGGGTTCTTTTTATGACAGGGTTGCTATATCTCTTATACCAAAAAATGGCAAAAGGAATGTTAAGTAGCAAATAGCTTAACATAGGCATACTTCCCTAATAACGTTCAGAACACACACTTTAACTGGTTGAAGAACCAAAGCAGAACTTGGTTTGATCACTCATGTTCTTTTCTTTTCCTTTCTTAGCAATAATTATTGGCCCTGATGGACATCCCTTGACTGTCTATCCTTGCATGATTTGTGGGAAAAAATTTAAGTCAAGAGGTTTTTTGAAAAGGCACATGAAAAACCATCCTGAACACCTTTCCAAGAAGAAGTACCGCTGTACTGACTGTGATTACACTACAAATAAGAAGATAAGTTTACACAACCACTTGGAGAGCCACAAGCTAACCAGCAAGGCAGAAAAGTCTATCGAATGCGAGGAGTGTGGGAAGCATTTCTCTCACTCTGGGGCTTTGTTTACACACAAAATGGTGCATAAGGAAAAGGGAACCAACAAAATGCACAAGTGTAAATTCTGTGAATATGAGACAGCTGAACAAGGCTTATTGAATCGCCACCTTTTGGCGGTTCACAGCAAGAACTTTCCTCATATTTGTGTGGAGTGTGGTAAAGGTTTTCGTCACCCGTCAGAGCTCAAAAAGCACATGCGAATCCACACTGGCGAGAAGCCATACCAGTGCCAATACTGCGAATATAGGTCTGCAGACTCTTCTAACTTAAAAACACATGTGAAAACCAAGCATAGTAAAGAGATGCCATTCAAGTGTGACATCTGTCTTCTGACTTTCTCAGATACCAAAGAGGTCCAGCAACATGCTGTCATCCACCAAGAAAGCAAAACACACCAGTGTTTGCATTGTGACCACAAGAGTTCGAACTCAAGCGATTTGAAACGACACATAATTTCAGTTCACACGAAGGACTACCCCCATAAGTGTGACATGTGTGATAAAGGCTTTCACAGGCCTTCCGAACTCAAGAAACATGTGGCTGCCCACAAGGGTAAGAAAATGCACCAGTGTAGACATTGTGACTTTAAGATTGCAGATCCATTTGTTCTAAGTCGCCATATTTTGTCAGTTCACACAAAAGATCTTCCATTTAGGTGTAAGAGATGTAGAAAGGGATTTAGGCAACAGAATGAGCTTAAAAAGCATATGAAGACACATAGTGGCAGGAAAGTGTATCAGTGTGAATATTGTGAGTACAGCACTACAGATGCCTCAGGCTTTAAACGGCACGTTATCTCCATTCATACGAAAGACTATCCTCATCGTTGTGAGTACTGCAAGAAAGGGTTCCGGAGACCTTCAGAAAAGAACCAGCACATAATGCGACATCATAAAGAAGTTGGCCTGCCCTAAAAGTACTTCTGTAGACATTTGTGGAGATGTTGGCCTTGAAACAGAAATTTCATTTGAAAGCCAATCAGTCTCATTGAAATACAATACTGTACATCGATCTATGCTGTATACAAATAGAATTATTGCTTCTAGTTGAGTTGGTTGGTTTTTTTTTTTTTACATTTTGTTGAATAGTGTGTTCTGAATTCTATTCAGTTTGTTTAATAAATGGGGGAAAGCAGCAACAAGTTGCTTTTAATAAAGTAATCCCTGATTCTATACTGAATTTTTCTATCTTAGAAGTTTTATATTTATTTAAATATTTACCTTGCTTACCTTGATGGTACTCTTCTAAGACCATTTAACTTAAAGTTAAGGTAACTTTAGATTGGTAACTTGGAAAGTATTCATGTTGACTCATTTTTTTTTCCCATAAATTTCTCACAATAAAATTGTCAGAGACATCGACTAACATAAATGGGAGATTTTACAGTCAGATCTAATTATCCTAATATGGGAGTCATTTACTTGTCTTGCTTACTATTTTCAGACCATATTGACAATGAAAGTTTCCATTTGAGCTTTTGCGTCCCTGGCATCGCTGAGGAAAGAACAGTGGCTGGGTTCGTGTTTACTTTTCATTTTGTTTAGCAGACAAACTGTACTTCTTTGGGGGCTTTCTTTGATGTATTTACATCTTTTGTCAGCATAGCAAACTTAGAAAACTTTCTTGACAAATTTTGCTTGATGCTGTTGTATTTTGATTATTCCGTCTGTGCTGCTTTGTCTTGGAATGGTTGTGTGCTACAAATGAGATTATTGAGGACTGCATTTTGGAATCTCCTAGAGGTAATTCGTGGCTCGTAGGATCTTTTGCGACTTTATATATGTAAATGTACCCTGAATTATATATATGCACATATATAGAGAACATGTATCTGTGTGTATTGCTTATTTTACATATTTATACACACAACCCCAGTAGTAGTTAAGATCTATAATGAAAAGTATTAAATTTACAATAACATGAAAGATGCAGGGATGCATGAGAGAGCATTTTATAAATCATGCTCTTCAGAGAGACTACTCAGGTGAAGAATTAGAAGGAAAATAAGGACACTAGTATTTTTAAAGAGTAAAGGTATTTTCTTTTAAATATCTTTGGTAATTGAAAAATAGACATTAAGATGTTTCTAGATAGAATGTTTTCATACAACTTCAGCTCCATGCCTTTATATTTTTCTGAAAAGCTAATGAATATCTGGACTTAACTCCCTCAGTTCTCTCTGAGAAGCCCACGAGGGAGCTGTGCGTCACCCAGCGAGGGGGATCAAGGAAGCCACAGCGCCATGTACCAGGGATTGGGTGCTAATTATGACTACACCTGGCAGGTCCAGCCTGCTCTGTTCTTTCTTAGCTGCAGTTAGCAAACTTTAAAAAAACTGAACGCTTAAATTGGCTTCGGTTAGAAGATAAAGGTGTGTTTAAGTGCATGAGGAAAATCTGAGGCCTTATTTGGAACGTCACCAAGTCTTTTACAGTCTTGTTTTTCTTTGAGAGCTGACATTTTTTAAACAAACAGTTTGGAATCAGAGTCCGAGATGGATAAAATATACTTGGTTAATTAGAATTTGGTTATGTTAAGATGGATTTTGGGAAATGGGAAAACAGTTTTTGGGGTCCTTTGAATTGGCTGTCAGCATATGAGTATCTGGCACATTATAGGAGATTTAGGAACTTTCTTCCCACTTGATAGCTGCCTTGCCACTTCATTATGGTGCTCCATCCCTTTCGTGCTGTTAGGTTTTTTCCTCTCCTCTTTCTCTGTGCCATTGATATTTGTATTCAAGAATTATATTTATAGGGTTAGAAATCTAAATATTTGGTGGTTGGCAAGCCTCTGAAGTGCTAGATTGATTTTGTCCAGTTGTAAATCAAGTGCTTTAGGCTGGTATGGACTCCAACCTGAATGCCAGTTAAAGCCAAGGCATGGGCCTGTCCCAGTGGGAGCTTCTGTGCCCTCTTGGCTCTCATAACATGCTTTTTTTTTTTTTTTTTTTTTAAAGTAACTTACAGTTGTGTGATTCATTGCCCTGCAGTACTATCCTTGAAAGCTCTGTCTGTTTTTTTGTGAGAACCTTTAAAATCTCCCTTAATTTTTTTTTTCCCCAGAAATCACGTAAAAGACACTTAAATGAAAGCGGAAATTTATTGACTTTAAAACATGCTGTAAAATTAGTACAGAAAATATAAATAATTGGTCATTTAACTATATTTTTTTAAATAAACTGAAAGATTAAAGAACACAACACTCTACACACTTTATATTTCTCTCATAGTCTGGAATCATACACAGTTATGTTTTTCTTTTTAAAGCACAATATTGAAACCTTTAAAAGGTATTTAAGGGTTTGGTCAAGTGAATATGATAAAATGTGTCTGTATAAAGAGAAAATGAAATTGTAGTCACTGTTATGTACTGACATTAGTTACAACCTAGTTTTAATTCTTAAAACGATTTTGATTAGCAAAGCTAAAAAAAATGGATGTTTCAGTTAAATGTTTTAAAGAGGTACAGATTTTTACAAGGACATAAGTTATTGTTCTGTAGAAATATCCTATTAAATATTGTATGTCCCTCCCTCTGTACACTTTGTAAAAAAAGTAAAATACATAAAAAGAAAATCATATAGGGATGTGTGACATTATTGTAATTGTGTACTTGAGAATAACGTGCAAAAATAAAAATCAGAATATTTTCCTGTTAATGGATGTTTAGTCTATTTGATACCAGTACTAAGTTAATGCTTTTTCTTAAGGAAAAAAATGTACAGTTTTTGTAAACCTAATAAACATCAAAAGCAGTGGATTATTTTCATTTCCCCATTTCTTAATTCCTTTTATGCAGCATTGGATTGCAAAATGCTTGATTGCTTTGAATTTTGTGACTCGATGCAAATACTCATAATAGTTGAGCCGTGCGAATTTGCAAGTAATATATCAGAGAACTTAAGAGATGATTGGTGAGTCCTTTGATGAGCGTGTCCTTGAAGTTCATTTTTTTCTTTTATCTTCATAAGGGATTTATTTTATTAGCATCTCCAGTTCCCCTGAGATGAATCTGCCACGCATAAAGTGGTTTTTGAGAGCACTTAATGTTCATTTCAGTATCAGTCCACAGCATACTTAATCACTGGGTGTTGTCCCCACCTCCACAGCAGAAGCCTTGCCTTAGTGTGACACCTTTGTATCACGTTTGGAGGGCTTTGATTTGTAGACAATAACATGCTAGATAGAGAATGGGCATCGTTACAAAAATGAGAAGTTAGATAAAAGTTACCAGGAGTCCAAAGAGAGTAACAGATGGGTTTGAGACATCTTTCATTTTTAAAGATGAGATCCTTCAGATCTTTATGTAGGAACAGGTGTTGGCCTGAAATAGTAAATAATTAAAACTTGGGGTCATTGGTCAAGAGAACATGGTGTCACTGCCCAGAGCCATGAATCACGTAAAACCATAGCATGTGAAAAATTTAGTTGTAGTACAGTGCCTGGTAGACAGCATTTTACCGGTCTGATCCCAGGCAGTCACATAATGTATTGCTCTATTCTCTGGGAATCTCAGTGTTAACAATTTTGTTGCCCACAAATTCTAGGCTCCATGAAGGAAAAGCCTGGACTGGCCAAAATCTTAAAGGGGTGATATTTTAGAGCAATGGTTTTCAAAGTGTGGTCTGGCAACAGTGACAGCATCATCATCACCTGGGACTTTGTTAAAGATAAAAATTCTTGGCTGCATGTCCCACCCACTGAATCAGAAAACTGGGCATGAGACCCAGTGATCTGTGTCCTAACATCCTCCAAGTGATTCTGATGCATGCTCAAGTTTGGGAAACTTTTAGAGCACCCAAGGAACGAAAAAAATCACTGGTGCAAATTTTGTGTGGTAGATGAGAAAACACACAGACACACACAATCCAAGAAATAAGCAGTGAGGTTTATTTATTTATTTTCTTTTTTTTAGCAGTGAGGTTTAAAGGGGACTTAGTTGACACCTTTGGTTTACCTTTTTGAAGTGTGAGTCCACCAGACAGTGTGTATGTATCCTTTTCAGTACACACCTAAGTAGCCTATACTTCATAAATCTTGTATAGTCTCCCTTAAGTTCCATTTTCTCAAAGGTTAATAGAAGGAAGATTCCTTCTGAGATTCCAAGGAAGGTTAATCCGAGGAAGATTCAGCAAATAGAAGAGAAAAGCTGAGAAGTGTGTGTTTAATTGGCCCAACATTACTTAAATAATTCATATATGAAAAGTGATTTTGCCACATTCTGCAGCTGTTTTAGAGTAAGTCAAAATTAAGTTTTGCCCTTTTGGATTTTGTTTTATCGTGTATATATTGTTTGCCTTTTTCATAAAATAATTCTTGGGTTTGTTATATATTGTTGCTGTTATTTTTGACATCTTTGCTATTGTAAATAAATTCCTATTTTGTTTTAAGTTATTCTAGTGGAGTGTTGGCTATAGACAAGGCATAAACACACACGGTTACGATGAGACTGAAATCACAAAATTAATAAATCTCCAACATCATATAAACTGGAAGTGATATGACCCCCTCCCCTTCAGCACTTCTAGCATCAGTGAAAATATCACTGTAGCAACTGCACCTAACTGATTTTAAAATCATTTTCATGACTTCTGAGGGAAATTCTTAAGTTTGCCAAGTTTGAGGTCAACATCAAGAATTATTTTCTTGGGGGATCCCTGGGTGGCACAGTGGTTTAGCGCCTGCCTTCAGGGCAGGGCATGATCCTGGAGTCCCGGGATCGAGTCCCACATCGGGCTCCCTGCATGGAGCCTGCTCCCTCTGCCTGTGTCTCTGCCTCTCTCTCTCTCATGAATAGATAAATAAAATCTTAAAAAAAAAAAAAAAAAAGAATCATTTTCTTTTACTTGGTTTTTCCTGATCTTTTGGTCTCGTGTTACTTGTATTGCTGGTACTGGTGAACACAAAGGCTCTGGCGCTGTGACCTGCTGCTGTAAAGCCACTGTGGTACTTTGCTACAGAAACCCTGCTGAGGTTTTTATTCTTCCGTGTTTATTCTTCCGTGATGTGAATTACCACACAAATAGCTAAACCCATTGATGAAAATAGGATAGTTAACGAGACCCATGTTATTTTGCTTTCCAAGAGAGGCAAGTTTCTGCTTTTCCTTAATGATTGTATTTGGCTTTAAATTCAGCAGCCATTTCCTTTTGCCCAAGCAACTTCAAAATAAGGAGAGAGATTGCAGAGAGCCATCTTTGGTGGTTTGGGAGGTTCTGTTACATCCATTCTCCTCTTTGGGTTCTAACCACATTGGAAATAGACATAAACCACCAGTTGAACGTGTGAACTTCTAATAAAGCTGAATTGGGAAAGCAAGAAGCCAAATCTCTCTCCCCTCAGTCGAGGCCTTGACCTGTGTGACCAGGCACCCGAAGGCACTTGGAGCCGAGACCGCTGTGTCCTCCACCAGAGAAGTGGAGCCAGTGGGAGAGAATGGCTGCAGCATCCTCACCAGCCCTCCCAGGCCCGGACTCCCGGAAGGCAGAGAAGAGTTCCTCGTGCCAGGTTCGTAAAATAGTAAGGATTAGTCCACTTCTGGGCTGCCCTCTGGCATTCGCCCGCTAGCAAACTGTGAGGTTCTTACTTTCAGCTTTCAATACTGGAGGTTTCCCCCTAGCTGACTTCTGTTTCTCCCCTCTTGGAGTGGTTGTTGTGTGACTGACTTAAAGGTTCAGTTCCTGGGGCACCGGGGTGGTGCAGTCAGTTAAGCGGCTGACTCTTGGTTTCGGCTCAGGTCGTGATCTCAAGGTCGTGGGATTGAGCCCGGCATCAGGCTCTGCATTAAGTGCAGAGTCAGCTTAAGACTATCTCCCCCTCCCTGTGCTCTTCCCCTCTCTTGGATAAATCTTTAAAAAATGATTTAAAAAAAAATAAAGGTTTATTTAGTTCCTGTTTCTTTTAGGGCGGTATGCTTTAGTTTTTCTTCAGAAAAGTAACTTTTCAAGGGAAATTAACTTACTATCCAAAGCTGATAACTTTGCAAGTTATTTTTATTACATATTTTTGTAACAATATTTAGAAAAATTGTCACCCACAATGCCAGTTGCTTTATTCAAGGGATTCATCTTTGTTCATCTTCCAGTCTTAGCCCATACACATAAATCTTTTATCTGTCTTGTTACCACAGCATCAATTCTGTGTTCAGGAGTTTTCATTTCAAACATCAACTATTTCCATATCGATTGGTTGTCTTTAAACTGTTTTAATGCACATTTTTTTTGGAGAGAATATAGAAAATTCAGAATGGTACTGAGAAGAAAGTAAAATGCTTTCTGTTTTCAATCCCATTACCTAGAACATACTATCTTTTTTCTTTTTTTCTTCTAGTTTTCACTTAAATTCCAGTTAACATACAGTATTATATTAGCTTCAGGTGTACAACATAGTGATTCAACACTTCCATACAATACCCAGTGCTCATCATAAGAAGTGCCTCCCCAATCCCCATCAACTATTTAAGCCCATTCCTCAAGCTACCTCCTCTCTGGTAACCAACAGTGTGTTTTCTAGAGTTGAGAATCTGTTTCTTGGTTTGTCTTTTTTTTCCCCATTTGCTCGTTTGTTTCTTAAATTCAACATATGGGTGAAATCATATGGTATTTATCTTTCTCTATTTCCCTTAGCATAATACTCTCTAGCTCTATCCAGTCATTGCAAATGGCAAGATTTCATCCTTTTTATGGCTGAGTAATTTTCCATTGTGTGTACACACACACACACACACACACACACACACCATCTTTTCTATTCATTATCAATTGATGGACACTTGGGTTGTTTCCATATCTTGGCTATTGTAAATAATGCTGCTATAAACATTAGGGTGCGTTATCCCTTTGAATTAGTATTTTTTGTATTCTTTGAGTAAATACCTAGTAGTGCAATTGCTGGATCATAGGGTAGTTTTGTTTTTAACTTTTTGAGGAACCTCCATACTGTTTTCCACAGTGGCTGCCCCAGCTTGCATTCCCACCAATAGGTGTGTGAGGTTCCCCTTTCTCCGCATCCTCACCAACACCTATTGTTTCTTGTATTGTTGATTTTGGCCATTGTAACAGGTGTGAGGTGGTATCTCATTGTGGTTTTGATTTGCATTTCCCTGATGGTAATTGATAGCAAGCATCTTTTCATGTATCTTTTGGCCATCTGCATGTCTTCTTTGGAAAAATGTTCATATCTTCTGCCCATTTTTATTTTTTTTTAACTTTAAAAATTTATTTCAGATAGTGCACACGAGTGGAGTGGGGAGGGTCAGAGGGAAGAGGGAGAAGCAGACTCCCCGCTGAGCAGGGAGCCGACTCGGCTCCATCCCGGGACCCTGGGATCATGACCTGAGCTGAAGGTAGACACTTAACTGACTGAACCACCTCGGTGCCCCATCTGCCCATTTTTTATTGGATTATTTGATTTCTGTGTGTTGAATTTGATAAGTTCTTTATAGATTTTGGACTAACCATTTATCAGATATGTTATTTGCAAATATCTTCCCCCATTCTATAGATTGCCTTTTATTTTTGTTGATTATTTCCTTCGCTGTGCTTTTTATTATGATGAAGTCCAAGTAGTTTATTTTTGCTTTGTTTCCCTTCCCTCAGGAGACCTATCTAATGAATATACTACCCTTTTAAGAATCTTTACTGAGTTTTAATTTTTTTAGATTTTTTAGTTGCAAAATACGTGTTTTTGTAACAAGTGTTGTACAAATAAGTATAAAGACAAGCTTGAGCTCACCCTCATGCTTCCTGCAAGCCATTTTCTTGTGGTCACCATATTTAACAGACTGTGTTTTCCCTCTATCCTCATACAGACCTGTACAAAGATAGATAATAAAAAGAGTATGAGGAAGTTGGGGGAGTAGAGGAGGCAGAGATTTCACAGTTTTTGACCAAAGTCCGATTACGTATCTTTGCAAGTCACTTAATATATTATGTCCATCTCTCTGGGACAGGAGACCGAGCTCTATCACGTTTATTCTCTTTAATAGCCGAATAACTTTCCAGAGATTGAACCCACCATAATTTGATCAACCATTCCCCTTTTATTTTTTTAAGATTTTTATTTTATTTATTCATGAGAGAGAGAGAGAGGAGAGAGAGAGAGAGAGAGAGAGGCAGAGACACAGGCAGAGGGAGAAGCAGGCTTCACGCAAGGAGCCCGACGTGGGACTCAATCCCAGGACCCAGGATCAGGCCCCGGACCGAAGGCAGGCACCAAACCACTGAGCCACCCAGGGATCCCCAACCATTCCCCCTTTAGTGGACATTTAGGTTTCTGGTTTTCTGCCACTATAAGAATGTTGAAATCAGTGTCCTTGTGCATATAATCCTTACATACTTGGGCTTCGATTTCTGTAGGATGGATTCCCTTATGACATGATTGCTAAATGAGAGGGTATGTGCTATTTTTTAAATGTCACTAGATGTTAGCAAATTATTTTTTGTTCGAATGTAAATTCCAGGAGGGCAGGGATTTTTGTCTGTTTTGTTCATTGCAGTTCACCTGTAACAACATGGTGTATAGCAGATACTAAAGAAACACTTGTTGGATGTTGAGGTTTTCTGGGTTATAGCCACTCCCCTCAGTCTTATAAATAGTGACGGTTTAGGCCAGTATCACAGATAAAATATATATATATATATATATATATATATATATATCCATCATTGTTTCAATCTGCCTTGACCTGACTGCTGGTGGAGTTAAGTAATACTTTAACGTGGCTAATAGCCATTTGAGTTTTCTCTTATGAATCACCTGTTCAAATGCTGTGCCCCATTTCCTATTTAGTCCTTTGAACATCTGGCCGATTAGCTTTTTAATACACTTGCTGCACAGTTTTTCAGTCTATGGTTTACCTTGTTATTGTTTACGTTATCTTTGCATACATAAAAATCTCATATTTGTATAATCAGTTATATTTATTTTCCCCTTTATGATTCCTAGGGTGTCTTGTCCTACTTAAAAAGGTCTTTTCTGCCCCCCCCAAGGTTCTACAAATACACACATAGATTTTCTAATGATGTTTTGATTTTGTTTGGATTTATATACAGTTCAAGTTATTTTGGTGTATGTTATTTGTCAGGGGCTCTAATTTCCCTTTTCTCTTGGATAGAGAGCCAGTTATAGTAAGCCATCCTTGACCCTGATGAACTGAAATTACACTTTATGTACTAGGATTATAACTTGGAGCACCTGGATGGCTCAGTCGGTTAGGCGTCTGCCTTCTTCAGCTCAGGTCATGATCCCGGAGTCCAGGGATTGAGCCCTGCACTGGGCTCCCTACTCAGCAGAGAGTCTCCTTCTCCCTCTGACTCTGTGTGCGCACACTTGCTTGCTTGCTCACTCTCTCTCTCTCTCATTCAAATAAATAAATACTAATTTCATAACTTAACCTTGGATTTATATATGAAGTGCATTCTGTTTTACTGCTCTACTTGTTATTCTTGTGCCAATGGCATATTGTTTTACTCACAGTACTTTATGCTGAACTTGAATATCAAAAGACAAGTCTTTTCCTTTTTCACTGTTTTCTCGACATTTATTCTTCCATAGGAACAGTAAGAGCATTTTAACCTGGTTTCCCTTAAAAAGCCATTGGGACTTTTTTATTCCAAATTGCATGAATTTTTAATATTAAATTGAGCCTGATACTTGTATCATACTGTCTTCACATCCATGTTCCTCCTTTATTCTGGTTTTGTTTTACATTCTTTAATAAAATATTACTGCTTCCTTCATATAGGTCATATTTGTCATAAGTACATTATAATTATTTAGCTACCTAGATGCTGCTAGAGTATAGAGAAAAGCTATTGGTTTATATATATTTTTTACATACTCAGCTAATTTACCAGATTGTCTTCCCAATTCCAATTGTGCTTTTGTAGTCTCTTGAATTTCTGTGTGTGTGGTCATCACAAAAAGATGTCAATTATTTCCCTTTTGCGTCTTAGCTAGAACTTCTAAAACGATGCCGAATAATATATATTATAGCAGGCATTTCTGTGTTACTCCTTTGGATGGCAATACTTCAGGGACGCCTGGGTAGCTCAGTGGTTGAGCATCTGCCTTTGGCTTAGGTCGTGATCCCAGGGTCCTGGGATCGAGTCCCTCCTCCATGCAAGGAGCCTGCTTCTTCCTCTGCCTATGTCTCTGCCTCTCTCTGTGTCTCTCAGGAATAAATAAATAAAAATCTTTAAAAAAAAAAAAAAGGTGGGGGGGATGCCTGGGTGGCTCAGTGGATGGCAATACTTCAGTAGTTAACTACTTAATATAATGTTGGTTTTGGAAAGTAGTATTTACCAAGGTTAGATAGTTTCTCTCCATTATTATTTGACTTAGAGATTTTATTAGGAATGTCTAATAATATCACATACCTTTTAGCCACCTATTGATATAATTACTTGATTTTTCTCTTTGTATTTGTTAATGTCATGAAGGATACTGAATTACATTGATAGATTTTTTAAAGTTAAACCATTCTTGAATTTCTAGAGTGAAAGTACCCTACTTAGGCAATATTTATTGTTCTTTGCTTACATTGGCTAGTATTTAGAGTTTTTGTATCTGTGTTCGTAATTGTGGCATTTTCTTGTTTTATACTATTGTCATCAGGTTTGAATGTTAATGTAGCACTAGCTGCATAAGATAAACATGGAAACTGAAAAAAAAAAAAAAAAGATAAACATGGAAACTTTTCTATAGTCGAGAGTGGTTTAAAAACTGGAGGCATGGGATCCCTGGGTGGCGCAGCGATTTGGCGCCTGCCTTTGGCCCAGGGCGCGATCCTGGAGACCCGGGATCGAATCCCACATCAGGCTCCCGGTGCATGGAGCCTGCTTCTCCCTCTGCCTGTGTCTCTGCCTCTCTCTCTCTCTCTCTCTCTGTGTGACCATCATAAATAATAAATAAAAAAAAATTTTAAAAACTGGAGGCATTATCTGATTTTTAAGGATTAGGTGAAAAAAATCAATTGTGAAAGCATTTGGATCTGATGCCTCTTTTTTTATTTTAGTGTTCACCATTTTTTAAAAAGATCTTATTTATTTATTTATTTATTTATTTATTTATTTATGACAGTGAGCAAGCAGGTGGAGGGGGAGAAGGGGAGGGAGAGGGAGAGAGAGTCTGAAGCAGAATCCCCACTGAGCATGGTGCCTGAAACTGGACTCCATTTCATGACCCTGAGATCATAACCTGAGCTAAAATGAAGAGTTGGACACTCAACTGAGCCACCCAGGTGCCCTGGGTCTAATGCCTCTTTATAAATGGTAGGTCTTTACTTTTCTGATATCTTCTGTGTTAATTAATCCATCAGGTTTTCTTCTTAAATACATTTTAGTGTCTATATTTCCCTTGGAAATTGTCCATTTTCTCTAGATCAGTACAGCTCATATGTTAATGTGCATACACATCAACCTGGAGGTTGCCATGCAAATGCTCATCCTGATTCTGTAGGTCTGGGGCCCAAGATTCTGCATTTCTTACAAGCTCCGTGGAGATGTTGATGCTGCTGGTTCATGGACCACATGGCTGAAGCCCTGTAAGGATTTAGTGCTTCTAGATTTTGGTTGGACATCAGACTCATGTGACCTACCCTTTGTCTTCCTCATACCCAGACCAATTAAATTAGAACCTCTGGGAGTGGGGCTCAGGCATCAGTAACTTTGCAAGCTCATCAGGTGATTATAATGCATAGCTAAGGTTGGAAGCTAGTCTTCTAGATTTTCAATTTATTGCCCAAAAGACGTACACAGTATTCTGATAATGATTTTATTCTCTTTCATTAAGGGTTTTATCTCCTTTTGCATCCTGAATATTGTATATTTTGTTTTCTCTATTTTTAAAAAGATTTTAAGTAATGTCTACACCCAATGTGGGGTTCAAACCCACAACCCCAAGATCAGGAGTTGCATTCTCCACTGACTGAGCCAGCCTGGCTCCCCCTCTCTGATTTTCTTTAAGCAGGCTTTCAGAGGTTTAGCTATTTGTAGATATTATCAAAGAACTTGTAATTTCTTAATTTTGTTTATTCCTTGTATGTTTTGGTTTTCTATTTAATTTCCTCTTGCATCTTTATTAGTTTTCCTATTCTGGTTTATTTTGTTATCTAGTTGAAATGTCTTATGTTTCATATTTCATTTATTTTCATTTCTTATTAAATGAACTCCTTGAAAGCTGTGCATTTTATTTGGTATACAACTTTAGTTGTGCCCCACTGAATAGTAATTGTTCTTTTTTGTAGTTTTCTAAATAGTTCTACACATCAGTTTTTATTTCCTCTTTACAGTAGATAGTGTTTAACTTCTAAATAGTGAAAGCTTTTATTAATTTCTCCAGTGTTGATCTCTAGTTTTATTGGTTTGAGCTCAAAGTACGGCCTGTATAACTTCTACATTTTTGAGGAATGTTTGAAGTTTTACTTTTGGGAGAAGCACAGAATGTTTTGGAAATGTAACAGACATATTAGTATAATGTTAACTCTTCCATATCTGCTATAAATTTATAAATAAAATTGAGCTTGTTTATATTTTCAAATCCTTTATATCCTTGCTAATTTTTTACTACTTTTTGAATTTTTAAATATATATAAAAATCTCTCCCCAGGGATCCCTGGGTGGCGCAGCGGTTTAGCGCCTGCCTTTGGCCCAGGGCGCGATCCTGGAGACCCAGAATTGAATCCCACGTCGAGCTCCCTGCATGGAGCCTGCTTCTCCCTCTGCCTATGTCTCTGCCTCTCTCTCTCTCTCTCTCTGTGACTATCATGAATGAATAAATAAAATCTTAAAAAAAAAATCTCTCCCCATAAGGATGTTTTATGTGATTTTCTTGTATTTCAAGTTTTGCTTTATATATTTGGTGTCTATATAGATTTTTGTTATATAGATGTGTGACATCTTCATGATTGTTTCTTTTCCAGAGCATCATTTTTGTCCTCTTCAACATATTTGATCTTGAATTCTGCTTTGTTTGATATGTTTTCTATTTCAACAATCTTTTCTTATCTCCTGTATTACAAATCTCAGTCATGTTATCATGATCTAGTTAGATGTAAGTGTACACCACAGGATTTATTGTTACTGCTGTTTCTTAGTCATTTTATCTCTTTCCCCATTTGACATCTGTGCGCTGAAGAAATTGTCATTTGACTGATGTATACTTCATGTTTGTTCCCTCATCTCTGCTGTGTGGGCGTATATTCTTCCTGAGGCCCTGACTGCCCCAAAATATCTCCTTTGCCTTGACAAACAATATCTTAGTGGGGAGGTCACCACTTCAGGTCATAGACCCTTTTCTTTTACAGTTCATAGATGTCTCACTGTTTCCCAAACGTCAGTATTCTGAGAGATTAGATGCTAGTGTGATGGTTTGGGTTTTTTTTTTTTTTTAATGTATTGCCTGTTCCTTTGTTGCCTGAAGGTTATATGATTTTTTTCCTTATCTTTGGAATTCAGAAAGTTCACCAGGATCTATCCTGTGTGTATGTGTGTGTGTGTGTGTGTGTGTTCTAATCATGTCTGGGATTTATTTGTCGAACCCTTTCTTCCTGATGAGTCAAGTCCCTACTCAGCTGAGGGAAATTTGCTTATGTTTGTATTTATTCTCTGATTGGTACTTTGCTTCTTTGGGCCTTCCTATAATTCACGTATAAGATCCCTGGGATTTGTCTCATCATCATAAAATGGCACTGACGAGAAAAATCCCTTTATTCCCACATCCCAGTGTGTGATCGTTATTGTACCGAAAAATTGAAATGTTTGAAATCAACATCTCTTGAAGGAAGACGCCAGAGAACGGTAATATTTGTAAATGTGTAGCTTGTCCTGGTGGAGTAAGAGTGCTCCTGAGATATTTTTCTTTAGGAGAAGGAATTTCAGCCGGAAGCTTCCTGTTGTAGAATAACAGCTTCCTGGGCACCCCTTGAGCCTCAACTTTAAAGAGGCATGTGAAAAAGACTTAACTTAATGCTTAGCATATAGTTAGTACTGGATCAGAGTTCCCCACATCTTTCTCTCCCGGAATGCTCTAAGTCTTGTTAAGCTGGCAAGAATGAGAGCATTATGATAGCAGGCAGCACCATCGTCTCTGGTTATTTTATCTCACCTTACTCAAATTGAACATGCCAGGCTGAACGAACACCAGGCTTTGTTTCAAAACAGACCAATTTACACTCCCACCAGCAAAATCTGAAAACATGGTTTTGGTGAAGATGTGCAGCATTGTTTGAGAATTCTCATTGCTATGCACTCTCACCAAAGAATGATATTTTCAGACTATTTAGGTTTGCCAATTTTGTGCATGTTAAAAAAATTTCATTGAGGCTTTAATTAGCATATCCCAACAATGAATAACATTGAGTATCTTCTCACATGTTTATTGATTATCTCTTTCCTCTTTTGTGACATGCCTGTAGAGGGGTTTGTTCATCCATTTGCTGTTAGATTGTTTGCCTTTTTCTTGTTGATTTATAAACATCCTTTGTATATTTTTAGTATTGATCTTTTTTTTTTTTTATTAGTCCTTGATATTTAACAATCCCAGCAAATATTTTCTCTGGGATCTGTAGCTTGCCACTCTTCTATTGTGTTTCTTGATGAACAGTTCTTTATTTTATTTATTTTTTTAAAAGATTTATTTATTTATTCAGAGAGAGAGAGAGAGAGAGGCAGAGACACAGGCAGAGGGAGAAGCAGACTCCATGCAGGGAGCCCGACGTGGGATTCGATCCCAGGTCCCTAGGATCACGCCCTGGGCTGCAGGCGGCGCTAAACCGCTGCGCCACCAGGGCTGCCCAACAGTTCTTTATTTAAAGTAGTAAAATTGGGACACCTGGGTAGCACAGCAATTGAGGGTCTGCCTTTGGCTCAGGACGTGATCCCGGTCCTGGGATCGAGTCCCGCATCGGGCTTCCTGCGAGGAGCCTGCTTCTCCCTCTGCCTGTGTCTCTGCCTCTCTCTGTGTGTCTCTCATGAATAAATAAATAAATAATTTTTTAAAAAAATAAAATAGTAAAATTGAAGGGCACCTGGCTGGCTCAGTCAGTGAGGCACATGACTCTTGATCTCCGGGTTGAATTTGAGCCCCACGTTGGGTATAGAGATTACTTAAAAATAAAATATTTAAAAAATAAAGTAGTAAAATTGAGATATTTTCATTATGATTAGTGCTTTATGTGTCTTAGGAAAGGCTTCCCTTCCCTATAATAAAGAAGATACCCTCTAATATCATCTTCTAAAAGCTCTATAGTTTGACTTTCCTTACTGAATTCCTTAATTCACATTTGGTTTTTAGGAAATATATGAGTTAGGCATCCAATTTAGGTTTTTTCAATTTCAAACTGGTACAATTTGAACTTCATCAAAAAACCAATACGCTCCCCACTGATTTGCAGAGTCAGCTGAGTCAGCTCTGTAATATGTATATTTCTACATATGTGAGTCTTTTTCTCTGTTTTGTTCCATTTGTCACTTGTCTTTTTATGTAAACATACCACACTGTTTGTTTGTTTGTTTTAAAAAACATCTTTATTGGGATATAATTCACATGCCATAAAATCTACCATTTAAAGAATACAATTCAATACTTTCAGTATCATCAGAGTTGTGCAACCATCACCAAGATCTAAATTTAGAATATTTCATCACTTCAAAAGAAATCCCATACCCATTAGTAGTCACTTCAGAGTCTCTGCCCTCCTTCCAGCCTCTGGCAACCAGTAATCTCTTTTCAATCTCCATAAGTTTGCTATTCTGGTCATTTCAAAGAAATGGAATTTTACCATATGTCTTCTATCCCTATATCTTCTTGGTTTTAGTGTCAGTTAATGCATTTTGTCCATTTTTAATGGAATTGTTGTTTACTTACTGTCGAGTTCTGAGTTTCTTTATATATTCTCTGGACACAAGACCTTTGTTGGGCATATGAGTTTCAAATATTTTCTTCTGGTCTGTAGCTTACCTTTTTAGTTGACATATTAACATCATGTTCTGCAGATCAGAAGTTTTAAATTTTGGGACGCCTGAGTGGCTCAGCGGTTGAGCATCTGCCTTTGGCCCAGGGTGTGATCCTGGAGTTCTGGGATCGAGTCCCACATCAAGCTCCTGCGAGGAGTCTGCTTCTCCCTCTGCCTATGTCTCTGCCTTCTCTCTGTGTCTCTCGTGAATAAATAAATAATTTTTTATAAATAAATAAATAACTTTTTTTACAGAGTCCAGTATTTCAACTTTCTTCTTTTTATAGATTATGCTTTTGATATCATATCATACCTGTCTAACCCTAGGTCAAGAAGATTTTTCACCTATTTTATTTATAGTTTTGCAATTTAGATTTAGATTTATGATCAATTTTGAGTTAATTTTTGTATATTAGCCTTGAAACTTGCTACCTTTATAAATTTGCTTATTAGTTCTATGAGTTTTGTTTGTTGATTCATTGGGATTTTCTACATAGACAATCATGTCATTGTGATATGTTTTTACTTGTTACATTCTCATCTTAGGAAATTTCTTTTCCTGGCCTTATTGGAAATTTTTGCCTTTTTCTGCTCTTTGAAATAAAGCATTCAGTCTTTCAGTAATAAGTATTATTTTAGCTATGGAGTTTTTTTGTAGATGCCCTTTCCTTTTTACATATTGTTGGATTCAATTTACCAAATTTTTGTTTAGAATTTTTTTAAAGATTTTATTTATTATTTTGAGGGAGAGCAAGAAAGCATGAGCATGGGGAAGGGCAGAAAGAGAAGCAGACTCCCCACTGAGCAGGGAGCCCAATGCAAAGCTCCATCCCCAGACCCTGGGATCCTGACGGGAGCTTTACTGACTGAGCCACCCAAACTCCTGAATATTCTTTTGAACTACGGTACCCCTTCATATGCATAAAAAAACTCCTGGAGTATTTACAGTTAACATCAATCTTGTGGCGCTTCTGTTGCCTTGGCTTTCTAACGCCAGAGTCTAGCTTTGGGTCCTGGGGACACAAACATTTCCAAAAAATATGACTTGCATCAACCCTGGATTACTACCTTTCTCTGCAATTTGGGGAAATCCTATGTTAATGACAAAGGGAAACAAAGAGGAAGTCAAAGCAGTGAAAGGCTCAGGAAGCAGTCCTCTGGTGCAGGTCCCTGATATTCAGCACACGAATGCGCAAGTTATCTCTGGCCATCAGCAACTCTGATGTTCTTCTTTGACAGGAAGGAAATAATTTTCACTTGCGTGGGAAGGGAGGTATTGTCAGGTAAAAATGTCTTTCTTACTGGGTAGAAATTGCTGTGTGGCATTATTGAGCACCTCCCTCCACCTGCACCTCAGGTTGAGCAGTTCTGCCCTTTAGTCCTTATCATGCACCAGGGGATTAGCCATTGAAGCTGCTTTAGATAGAGCTGCTCTCTTCACACACACCAGGCCCCGGGCCCCGGGATTGCAGACTCCAGGATTTGCCTCAAGCACCTATCAATTACTCCCCCACCACTCCCCATCATCTCTGATTCTTCAGCTTAACTTAACTTTGTGCATATTTCCCCCTGAGATCTGGCCTCAGACACCTTGGGATGCCAAGGCCCACTGTGAACCCACTGGCTCAATTGATCATGTTCTTGATATTTAGCCCTTCTAGTTACACAAGCCAATAAATTCCCTTTTTATGCATAAATTCTTTAGAATTGGACTTCTAATTTCTCAAGAACATAAAAAGCCCTAATACAGAAATATTATATCAAGTGTATTGAATGCCAGACTAAGCAGTGTACATCAATATTCACTAGGGAGAGGGAACCCTTGGAAATTTTTGAACAGACAAGGGGCATCCTTTTATTTATTCAGTCACTCAAACATTTATTGAGTGCTACCATGTACACTGTGCTGGATCGTGAATATCCAGTGGTAAACAACAGCATGATCCCTGCCCTGAGGACCTACTGCTCATTCCATTCAGTAAATAATGGTTGAGTGCTGATTATGTATAATACACTGTGGTTAGTGCTTGTTGACACAAGGCACTTCGTTCAAGGTGGTACCAAAAATGGTGCTGTTGGAAGGTCGAACTGGTTTGTACCAGTGTACAGGTGTTCTGGATGGACTGGACCCAGATGGGGATGCCATTCAAGGGCTACTGCAAGCGCCTAGCTGTGGGTTAGGAAGGACCTGAGCTACAGCAGGGATGAGAGGGAGGGAAAGCAGGAGCAGCCTTGAAACCAGTCTGTGGGGAAGGAAAGCTGAAGACAAGTTGATTGATTGCATGTGGGAGAAGAGAAAAAGAGAAGTAGAAAATGGATTTTGAGGATGACTCGAATGGTGATGCGTGAACATTGGCAGAGATACGGGAAAGAGAAGCTGGTCTGAGCGATGGTGAGAACTTTTGTATCTATGTTCATGACAGATGTTGGTTTGTGGTTTTCATATCTTGTGATGATTTCTTTTCTTTCTCTTTTTCCCTAATCAGTCTGGCTAGAGGTTCATCAGATTTATTAAAATTCTCCAAGGGGCAGTATTTGGTTTCATTTGTTTTCTTGGGTGTTTTTTTTTGTTATTGTTGTTTCATTGATTTCTGCTCTGATCTTTGCATTATCTTTCTTCTGATCAATTTGGACTTAATCTTCTTTTTCTAGTTTTTTTTTTTTTAAGATTTCATTTATTCATTCATGAGAGAGAGAGAGAGAGAGAGAGAGAGAGAGAGAGAGAGGCAGAGGGAGAAGCAGGCTCCATGCAGGGAGCCCGACGTGGGACTCGATCCCCGGTCTCCAGGATCACACCCTGGGCAGAAGGCAGGTGCTAGACTGCTGAGCCATCCGGGCTGCCCCTTTTTCTAGTTTTTTTAAAGATGGAAGCTGAAGTAATTGATTTGAGTCCTTCTTATTTTCTAATTTAGTTATTTGGTCCTAAGTATTTCCCCTCTCGGTACTACTTTATTGTCATCTTACAAATTTTGAGATGCTGTGTTTTCTTTTTCATTTAGTTCAGTTTGCTTTCTAATTTCCTTTTTGACCCATGAGTTATATAGAAGTGTGTTATTTAGTTACCAAATATTTGAAAAGAAAATGTACTCTGCCCTAGTTGGGGGAGTGTTCTGTAAATGTCAATTAATTAGGTCTAGGTGGTTGGTAGTTTTATTCAAATTTTTTATTTGAAAAATATAAAGCTTTTCAAATTTTATATTTGCCCCTGCTCCCAGGGCAGCCCTGGTGGCTCAGCAGTTTAGCGCCGCCTTTAGCCCAGGGCATGATCCTGGAGACCTGGGATCAAGTCCCACGTCAGGCTCCCTGCATGGACCCTGCTTCTCCCTCAGCCTGTATCTTTCATGAATAAATAAATAAAACCTTTAAAAAAAACCACAAATTTTTTATAACTGTCCTGATTTTCTGCCTATTCTATATATTATTGAGGGGGATATTGAAGTCTCTGATCACAGTGTGGATTTGTCTTTTTCTCCTTTCAGTTCTATTAGTTTTTGCTTTATGTATTTTGGAGTCCTATTATTAGATGCATAAATGTTTAGGATCTTCCTGCCACTTGATTAGCTCATCCCTTTATCATTATGAAATGCTCTTCTTTATTCCTCATAATAGTCTTTGCTGTGAAATAGGCTTTGTCTGAAATTAATGTAGCCACTCCAGCTTTCTTATTAGTATTAGAATGGTATCTTTTCCATCCTTTTATTTTTAACCAGGTATCTTTATATTTAAAGTTCCTTTCTTATAGGCAACATATAGTTAAGTCTTCCTTGTTGGTAATTTAAACTGACAATCTCTTCCTTTTTAATGAGGTGTTTAGACCATTTACATTTAACGTGAGTATTGATGTTATTAGGTTTAAGTCTATCATCTTTTGCTAGTTTTCTGTCTGTCCCATCTGTTCTTTGTTCCCTTCATTCTCTACCCCCAGTTTTATTGAGGTGTAGCTGACAAATAAAAATTGTACATGTATTGTTTTGATTTACATGTACATTGTGTTACCACAATCAGGCTAATTTACATATTCATTGCCTCACATAGTTAACCTTTTTATTTGTGTGTGGTGAAAACACTTAAGATCTATACTATCTTAGCAAATTTCAAGTATTCGATGCAGTATTATTATTATTTTTTAAAATTATTTATTTATTTATTTATTCATAGACACAGAGAGAGAGGCAGAGACACAGGGAGAGGGAGAAGCAGGCTCCACGCAGGGAGCCCGATGTGGGACTTGATCCCGGGTCTCCAGGATCACTCCCCAGGCTGCGGGCGGTGCCAAACCGCTGTGCCACCAGGGCTGCCCTCAATGCAGTATTATTAACTGTAGTCACTATGTTGTACATTAAATCTTCAGAACTTATTCACCCTATGTAACTGACACTTTGTACCCTATGACCAAAATCTTCCTATTTCCTCTACCTCTCAGTCCCTGAAAATCACCATTTACTCTCTGCTTTAATGAGTTCAACTTTTTTAGATTACATACATAAGTGAGATCATGCAGTATCTGTTTTTCTGTGTCTGGCTTATTTCACTTAGCATAATGTCCTCCAGGTTCATCTGTGTTGTTGCAAATAGCAAGATTCCTTTTTTTTAAAGGTTGAATAATGTTCCATTGTGTGCGTGTGCGTGTATGTCTGCGTGTACATGTATGTGCTACATTTTCTTTAGTCATTAATTCATTACAGGCAATTAGATGCTTCCGTATCTTGACTGTTGTGACTAATGCTGTAGTGAAAGTGGGAATACAGGTATGTCTTTGAGATCCAGTTTTCTCAACATCATTTATGAAGAGACTGTCCTTTCCCCATTGTGTGATGACTTCTTTTAGCTTTTGTGAGTTTGAAAAAGTCTTTATTTCCCTTCATTTTTTAAAGATTTTCACTTGGCATAGAATTCTAGATGGACCTTTATTCTTTTAATACACTGAAGATGTTTCTTCACTGCTCTTTTGCTTGTGTTGTTCCAAAGAAAAATATGCTGTGTTATCTGGCTGCTTTTAGATTTTTCCCTTTATCCTTGGTTTTGAGCAATATGATTATGATGTGCCTTGTAATGGTTTCCTTCATGTTTTTTGTGCCTAGGAGTCACTGAGTTTCCTGGATCTGTGAATTTATAGTTTTTATCATATTTGGGAAAAGTTTGTCTATTATTAATCTGTTATTAATCTTATCCAGTGTAATTTCATGTCAGACATTGTAATTTTTATCTCTCGAAGCTTGATTGGGTCTTTTAAAAAATACATCTTCCACGTCTTAACTTTTTGAGCGTATGAAATACTGTTATAACTCTTCTAATGTTCTTGTCTACTAATTCTCACATCTGTGTCATTTTAGGTTGGTTTGGTTGATTTATCACCCCCCTCCCCACCTCATTTTAGGCTGTATTTTCCTGCTTCTTTGCATGCCTAGTAATTTTTTAATTGGACACCAGACATTGCGAATTTTACCTTGTTGAGTACTGGATAATTTTGTGTTCCTATAAACACTCTTGAGTTTTATTCTGTGATACAGTTAAGTCACTTGGAAACAATTTTTTTCTTTCAGGTCTTGCTTTTAAGATTTGTTAGACAGGACCAGAACACTGTTTAGTCTAGGGTTAATTATCTCCCCAACTGACCCAAGATTCTTCTGAGTACTCTGCCAAATTGCCTGTGAATTTTGAAGTTGTCCAGTCTGGTTAGTGGGAACAGGCAGTATTGTTGGCCTTGTGTAAGCTTGAGTACTGTTCCCTCTTCATTTAGTTTTTCCCTTGGCCTTGGACAGCTTGCTAACATGCTTGTGCTGATTAGCACTCTGCTGAATACTCAGGGGGGCCCTCTGTAGATAGTTGGAGTTCTCTCTGTGTCTTTGCAGTTTTTTCCTCTCTGGAACTCATTCCTGCAGATTCTCGCCATTTTGATCTCCCTAGATTTTCGGCTCTGTCTCTTCAATTTGGGGAGGTTGCCAGGCTATTCCTGAATTCTTTCCTGCACAATGAGCTCAAAACTCAAGGTAGTAACGTGGGCCAGTTCCTGGGATCACCTTGTTTGATTCTCAGTTCTCCTCATCACTGTCATTTGTTGCTTAAAGATCTGTGTTGTGTAACCTAGTTTTTCCCTCCCACTCCCACCCCACTATCTTTTGGTTGTTTCAGATGAGAAGGTAAATTCGGTCCTCTTACTCCATCTTGGCCAGAATCCTTCAAATAATTTTGGATGGTATGTTTGACATTGTGTATGAAAAATTATAGAGATAACTCAATTCACTGTGAATTGTTATTTTCTTAGAGAATAGTTTTTTTTTTTTTTTTTAGCTTCAGGCTAGAAGCTGAAAGAGAAGCAATTCTCCTTAATATAATCAGGGATTAAACTGATTTGAAGCTGAGAGTTAAGTCTTTTTGAGGGCTTATTCGTTTCTGATTCATTCTTATCCCTAATATATGGCCCTACAGAGATTTCAGCTGAAAACATGCAGTGTTTATCAGTGTCCCTTTTCCTTAGTGGACCCTAAACTCTTTAACTTCCCCCCTATCCCTTTGAGACCTTTGGAAGCACTGCTCAGTTCCACAGCTTATGAGTCATCGCTTTTGCTGAGCTTCTCAGCCTTTCAGCTGCTTTTTTAGAATCAGTAAATGCCTCCGAGGGAAAAGAAGTCAGCAGTGAATGTTGGTCTCATCTTTGTATGTTTCTCATCTCTGTTTTATCTTGGTCTTCGTAGCATTGGCCCTGATACCTTCAAACTGATTTTGAAAAATGTCAAAAAAAAAAAAAAAAAAAGAAAAGAAAAGAAAAGAAAAATGTCTTACTTGCTGTTTCTTGTACTTTGTGAAAGAATTTATATACTAGTTAATTACTATTGCCCAAAATAGAAAATATATATTCCATTTTTTATGGGTTACTTTTTTCTTCCACTTCATCAAGGTGTTTGACATTTGCATTCTATTCTATAAACATAATTTCTAGTTTAGTGTTAATTCTAAATTTACAGTTAATACTCCTCACCCATCATTTTACCACTGCAATGCCATCTTTGGGCTCTTTATTTTGATTCAGCATTTGGGTGGTTGCGTTTATTCACAATTTTTTTCTCTGGGATCCTCCTTCCCCTGTTTCAACTGGCTTGATTTCTCTCCAGGTCTATTTGTGTAGCTGCTACCCTTGAATTATTTCTACTTATTTTCCTGGTTATATTTACCGTTTCTTTAATATTCTGTCTTTCTCTTTCTAGGCTTACACAATCACATATTGGAACACATCCTCTAAATTCCTGAAAAGGGTTTGGGAAGATAAACTTTTAGTCCTTGCATGTCTGGATATGTCTATTCTGTTCTCACTCTTGATAGTTGAAGCTATATTATTTCCTTTTTAAAGTATTTAGAGGCTGTGATGAGAATCTGACAATAATGTTATTCTAGTTCTTTTGAAGGCAATATGTTTTTCCTCTTTGGGAATTTAAAGGACTCTTTTTCTTTATTCTCGGTGTTCTGATACTTCATCATAATAGATGATCCAGATAAATATTTTAAAAATTATCCTCCTTGGCATTTGATTGACTTTTGAAATATGAGAGCTAGTGTCTCTTTTTCACAGCTGGGGAATTTTCATCTCATTTCTTTTATTATATTCTCCCTCTCTTCCCTGTAGCTACTTTGGAATTTTCATTAGATCAGTGCTGCTACTTCTAAATTTGTCCTTGGTCTCTTAACTTTTCTTTCACATTTTTACCTCTTTTGTTCCCCTTTTTGCACTGTGTCTTGAGCAGATCACTCAGAAAAACTTGTTCTTGGGGCACCTGGGTGGCTCAGTCAGTTAAGCATCTGCCTTCAGCTCAGGTCATGATCCCGGGGTCCTGGGACTGAGCCTGCTTCTCCCTCTCCTTCTGCAGGCCACTCCCCCTGCTTGTGCTCTCTTTCTCTCTCTGTCAAATAAATAAATAAAATCTTTAAAAAAGAAAAGAAAAACTTGCTCTTCAGCTAGAGCGTTTTTTGATATTCAAATTTTTATTTTCCAATTTTAATTGGTTTATTTCTTAACAGCCAATTCTTGTTTTATGAGTGTGATAGCCTCTCTAATCTTTCTCCTGATATTAATAATTAATTCTAAGTCATTTTCTTTCTTTTTTTTGGTATACTTTTTATTGGAGTTCGATTTGCCAACATATAGCATAACACCCAGTGCTCATCCTGTCAAGTGCCCCCTTCAGTGCCCATCACCCAGTCACCCCATCCCCCCTGCCCGCCTCCCCTTCCACTACTCCTTGTTTGTTTCCCAGAGTTAGGAGTCTCTCATGTTCTGTCTCCCTCATTGATATTTCCCACTCATTTTCTCTCCTTTCCCTTTTAATCCCTTTCACTGTTTTTTATATTCCCCGTATGAATGAGACCATATAATGTTTGTCCTTCTCCGATTGAATTCTAAGTCATTTTCTGTGTGCTATATCTACTCTTAATAATTTTAATTTGTCAGGACTTCATGTGATCCATTTATTGCAAGGCATCTATCCAAAGAAATCTAGGTCAGCAGCCAACATTCATTCATGATGAGTAATTTACAGCTTTACTTGGTCCCCTGAGAAAAACCAAAGAGAAAATGTATTTTTAATGCCTATCTAACATCTTAAATATTCCTTCTCCCTGCTGCTTCTCCAATAAAATTTACCCTGCTGGTTTCAGATCTCTGAAAATCTCTTCCACTATCACTTTCCAACCTCCTCAAATCCCCTCAAATATCTAGCCCTTATAGCTTCTTATTTTTCCCCACTCAGCTCTTCTTCTTCCAACTTGGAATCTCTATGTTCTTTATTTTCTTTTTCTTATCTCTTTGTGCATTACCTGTGGATTCTCCACAATGAAGGAAAATCCAAGAGCTGCAACATGAAAAAGACTCTTTCCCCCTTAGAAACTGAACATAGTGAGGGAAGATTATGAATGTTCATATTATAAAATTGTTGTCCCTGTTACACCTTTCCTGAGGAAGTATTTGAAAGTTTCTGTAAGGAGAGTCCCAGTGTTTGATAGTGGCACCCAAAGAATACTTCTCCAGTTCAATCTCCATCCTTCTCCTGTTGACATGAGTTTAACTACTTTTTTGGCATTGTGGAGGCCAGACCAGACTGTGCCTGCCTGAGTTCATCATGATTTCTTCTCACATACCTTAGAGCCAGAGAGAGGCACACTCCACAGTTTCTGCCCTATGTAATGCGAAAATGAGGATGTTCACCAAGTAGATATCTTTCTGTTTGCAGGCCACTTGCTGGATGGCAGTCTTCCTTAACAACTTGACATAAACCCAGGCCATATAGAAGATCCCAGTGTTTGGAGGTAGCATTTTAGGTCTCATTTATCTACATTTGTCTGTGTTTCCAAAATGCTAGGGTATGAGTGGCTGAAAACTCACTGCCAGCCCTGTTATGATTCATCCTGTTCAACTGAAAGCAAATTAATGTGTATAGTCTCCCAACTGAACTTTTGGGAGGGAGGGGCCCTACTCAGGTTTCAGACCCTGCTTTATCTAAACCACTGGGATCTTGCTTATCTTGGGTTCAATTTTGTATTTTGGATCACTTCTCTCCCCTAGATCTACACCAGAATCTTCAGACTGAGCTTGATTATTGATTCTTGCTTTGGGAGAATAGATATGATGACCTTTTTCTCGTCCTCAGATTAGCTTCACCAACAGTGAGAATTCTGAAGATTGTGCTGAAGTCTAAAATGGTGCAATAAATCTTGACTATAAATTAGGATGACAGGCTTTTAATCTGGATCAGAGGTTCTCAATTCTAGTTGCACATGAGACTCACCTGGGATCATTTGAAAAAAGTCCTCTGCACAGGACTCACCCCAGGCGAGTAGAATGTGAATCTCTGAGAGAGGAGTCAAGACATTGGTATTTTTAAAAAGCTCCCTAGATGACTGAATATGTAGCCAAGGTTGAAAAACTCTGCTCCTGGTGCTTCTGGCCCTTCCAGACTTGTTGTCTTCTCCCCCACGAGATGCCTGCTGTAACAGTCTAGAGAAGTAGGCAGTGCTCTGTCCCCTTTCTCACCAACATGTGCTAATGAATTGGGCCTATGAATTGCAGCCATTGTCCATTCTGTTATTCTCTCAAGGGCTGTGAGGTGGCTCTCAAAGACAAACAAAAAACCATTTCGGTGACCTAGAGTCCATGAACAGCCCTAACATGGGAGTCACTTGTAGTTGCTCTGTTCTTGTGGCTTCAATTCTTGTCCCATTTCTTTGGCATCTCTAGTCACAGATCAAAGTCTTTTATCTGGTACCTCAAGAAATACTTCCCACGTTTTAGCAATAAAATTATCTGTGATAACAGTGGCCTAACAGTGATAGGGCAGTTCTGTTCATTACTGGAATAGAAGGATCTTTTATGGTCCAGAATAAATTATATACTCATCAAAAAAAAATACTTCCCACAAATTGATCATGTTTCTGGTAGCAAGTATTCTTTTTTTTTTTTTTTGGTAGCAAGTATTCTATATCAATGACTCTGAAAGCCCACATTCACCAGCCTCACAGAGGCTGCTAAGTGCCAGGGGGCTAGTGGCACCAGTGGAGTTTAGGAGGGTCCTCAGTGAATGCAAGCACGTTGGTCACAAGACCTCTGTCTCCATCCAGGAACAACTTTAATTTCTTCAGAGTCTAGATATCTGCAGAGGTTATGTTTTAAGTGACATCTGATTTTAACTTCAGACTTACTCAATTTGGTAGACATACATAATGCTGCATATGTTTGGTTTTGCTCTAATATATGTAGTTCCAACAGCATATTCTCCCCAAAATTTTCCACCTTGACTTCATACCTCACAATGTCCCTTTTTGGGGGGTTACCTGGGGTGAATGTCAAAGTTATTAATGTTTGTGTCTGGGCAACTCCTTTTAAAAAAAAAAAAAAACGACTTATTTATTTATTTGAGAGACAGACAGAGTGGGGGGAGGGACAGAGGGAGAGAATCTCAAGCAGACTCCCCTCTGAGCACCAAGCCCCCGGGGCTCTCTCGCAACCCATGAGATCATGAACTGAGTTGGATGTTTAACTGACTGAGCCACCCAGGCACCCCAACTCTTGTTCTTTAACATCGTTGTTCTGATAGTCTGACATTTATGGTGAATATGTTTTCTTGTTCAGGTTTAACACAAGTTATCATCTGAAGTCCAGCTGAATATTACACCTTTAAACACAAAGATGGCTTATGGTACCTCAGAAAGCAGTCTGGGATTAATGACTTTTGCCTTATTAGGGAAGAGATGGGATGGTTGATAACTACCCCACACATGACCTTTTCCTCTTTATCTTCCATTTGAGAGAAAGCAAACCTTTGTGAGTAACTGGAGAGGTAAAAGATGTAGCATATCCACACCTCAGCCAAGCAGACACACAAAATTGGTTCTTTACTTCATAATCCAAGCTATATGGAATCTAAAGAAGAACTTGGCATGTTGTCGTTAGCCATTCAACCCATCCTGGGCACGTGTGTCCACTTGTTGCACTGCTAGAGAGCAACATCCTTGAACCATTTTCAACATCGTTTCTTCCCCATATCCCTTGATCTTTTTATTACCTTTGCCAATAGCTGTCGGTTATACTGCTCTCCATCTAGCTCTCCTCTTGGATGGAGGAGGAGGAGCTTTAGGTCCTGCAGGTGGAAGAGGATGGTGGAAGAGTTCATTGTGGTGAGGTGACCCTCAGGAGAAATAGTTACAAAGCAGTCAGACATTTCTGTGGAGGATAACTTCCTGTTGGTGTATATTTTGGTGCTAATTATGCTGAAAGAGCTCGTGGCTCCTTCCTAGCTTTTATTTACATTTTTTAAAAAGTCTACTCCTATTATCCCAGCTTTGAGATGTTTCAGACTCCTCCAGGTGGAGTGAAAAGAAGACACACACATACACACACACACATACACAAAACCGTCCCTCCATAAATACCAGAAGCAACTCTGATATTTCTTATGTTGGTTGAGCTTGGTGCCTGTCTTTCATGGCAGTGGATTCCCTCAAATGTTCTCTGAGTTTTGTGTGTTCATATTTGTGTTTGAGAATTCCTGTTGTATGGCGGTGGTAATTGTTCTGATTATGGAGTTTGTTTTGAGGATTATAGGGCCGGAGTGGAGTGAGGGATGCTTTGCTGCCTCTGTGTCCGTTGGTGATTGCTGGCATCATGGGGTAGTTTTGGGCAGAGAGTACATGTTGCAGCTGTTCACTGCTCAGCACAAGCCCCTGGAGGACACAGGATGAGAGAAACAGAGACAGACAGAGACAAAGACAGAGACAGAGAGAGAAAGTGAGAACTCCCCATGTAGTCTTCAAATCAACCACCTAGAAGACTGCTCAGCCCCCATGGGAATGTCCCTTCTGATACACTAGTAAGTTACGTCCTATAGATTGAAAAACACTGCTGGATAACTTTTAGTATTTATAATTACCCAGAGATTTTTAGAGTACACAGCTGAAGGAGAAATGAGGGCGCAAGAAGGCTACATTGAGAAACTTTCCCAGAACATGGCACCAAAAGATAAAGGAACAGAACAGAGGATTGTAAATGCACAGGGAGGAAAGATTCAGTAGTTACAAGGTTCCTCTTAAAGTTATTTCCAAAAGGAGATAAAGCAACGTTCAAAAAAATTGTAATAATAGTCAAGAAATTTCCAGAATTGAACCTAAACACAAGTCCCTAGATTGAGAGAGACTTTGAGTGCATATCAGTATTTTAAAAAGGGCCACTTTTCCGGGGGTACAATATTTTGTTAGGCACAAATGGCCACATATTGCTGAATTTATCAGTTGTGATGCTGAACTGAGGTACTTTTAGTTTAAAATGACTGCTTGCTTAGTACTAGTCAGATCCTGGCTTACAGGCAAAAACTTTACGTGCTCTTATGATGTAATTTGTCACCATATGTGTCAAAATCTACAACAAAATTTTAAAAAGACAGTCACAGAAATCACTTTGAATTATAGCAGAATTGTATTATTTTTCTTTGAAAATTGATCATCAATAGTTATATATCATGAATCCCTATTAACAAGATTATTTAATTGGCCGCTTAAATCTCTTTATTCCCAGGGTAGGCTGTGTCAGAAGATGCTATTCTCAGGGGAGTCGGTACCAGCTCATAGTGAAGGCTGCCATCTACTGGATTTACTAATATTCTAACACCAGGAATTGTCTTTCAGGACTCTGGGATACTAGTATTGCCTTCATGCTTGCCCCTTCCCCTTACAGACCTCATTCTAATACAGCATAAACATAACCCCAAATTCACATGGGACGATTATAGCAGCTTCTAATCTGGATCCTAATGATGCTTGTCTCTCCTTGAGTGTGCCGCACTCATCACTTGCTTCTAATGAATATAATATGACAAAAGCAATGGGTTGTCCCTTTTAAAATTGGGTCACAAAAGACTATGACTTCTGTCTGGGTCACAGTTGACCCAGTTCTGTCTAGTGCCTCTTGCTTGCTTGTTCTGATGAAGCCAGCTGCCATGTTGTGATCTACACCATGGGGAGGTCCACATGGCAAGGAACTGAGGGCAGTCTCTGGCCAACAGCCAGTGAGAAACTGAGGCCCTCACTGGAACCAAGATTCTTAGTCTAACAGCTTGTGAGGAACACAGTCCGGCCAACAGCCCCCTGAGTGAGCGTGGAAGCAGAGCCTTCTCCCATAGAGCCTTCAGATGAGACTGCAGCCCTGGTCAACACCTTGCTTGCAGCACTGTGGGAGACCCTGGTTCCTGACCCACAGAAACTGTGAGGAAATAAATATTTTGAGCCATTAAGTTTTGGGATAATTTGTTAGGTAGATAAGTCATTCAAGAGCCAAAGCTGGCTCACTAATTTTGGTAGATTTTCAAAAGCTTTAGAAGCTTTCTATTTAAATTTGGCCTAAGCCTCATAAAGAAGTTCTGCTGTGCCTACTTGGTTAGCTGTTTAGACCTTACGTTTCCAAGGGAGTACTCCCGGAAGCTTCTGGGGCCACTTGGTCTATGGTCCTGCAAAAAAGGGTGTCACCAAAGGCAAATCTTTATCATACACCAGGCGAGTGAATATTTTAAGGTAAGTATACTTTCCAGAGCACTATGTGTTATTTTATTATTAATTTTCATTTGTAAGAGGAAAACATCCTCCTGGTGAAAATAAGTACCTTATAAATAAAGTCCTCTTTGACAGCAACCTAGTCTAGGTTCCTCTCCTCCCTACCTCCTCACTCTTTATTATGACTTTGAAGTAAATCTTTTGAGAACTTAAAAGATATGTATATAAACATGCATGTGCCTGTTTTTACAAAAATAATATTCTCCTGCAGCATCATTCACTGTTTCCAATCCTCCTTGTTTTTTTTTATTCAACCATCTCATCCGGTTCTGAATTCCCTGTGAGTACATATGCATCTAGTTCATTCTTAGCCATGAAATGATGAAAACACCACATTTTACTTATCTTGTACTGATGACCATTAGGTTGTACCCAGAATTTCACTCTTACACACAATGCCAAGACGAACATCTCCCACCTATCTATTCCAATGTGTTTTCTAGAGCAGATACTGAATCATATAATATGTACAAATTTAGTCTTAGCTACTCCACCAAATTGCTTGACAAAATGGCTGTGCCAATTTATACTTCCTGCAGTAATGAAAGTGCCTCTTTGTCCTAAACTTTGCCAAAATGTCATATTTTCCAGTCTGGTGGGTGAAAAATGATTTCTTGTTGTTTCAGTTGCATTCCCCTGGTTATTAGTGAGGTTGAAAATCCTTTCATATATTTATTGGCAGTTTTTCCCCTTTTTCATAGGGCTTCTATGAGAGCAGTTGTGGGGGGGGGGGTGAGGAGGGTGTGGATTTGAACTTTGTTGCCAACTACGGAGGGGAGTTGCACTCCAGTTCTGAGAACATCAGCTGCCCATTGCTGATAGCACTGGGAGAGCCTGTGAGAAACGGAGATCACGTGGAGCCTCTCCCTTTATGGGGAGGAAAAGTCACTGGTTTTAGCTGGGACATTAATCTAGAGAGCCACTGGGCTTATCTGGTACACGAACTGCTTGTCTCTTCTTGATATTACTGTGTGAAGGCAAAATAAGGGGCTTATGATACTGGCTTGATTAACTGCTTCTGATCAAGATGAAATTGGTTGCTGCCACACTATGGGGGTAGGGTAGGGGATGGAAGCAACACGGGGCTCCCCTGGGTGAAAGTTAATGGAAGACTACTAGAAGCCTAAACAGGCAGGATTGACCAGGGCATAGACTGTCAGAAATTAGAGGTTGGAACACCTCATGACAGCAAGGCAGGAGGAATTAGGGTTCTATGATGGAGGAGGGAAACCTCAGATCTAGTTGCAAAAACAAGACTGTTTCTGATTCTCAAATTGTCTTCCTTGCCAAGTATGTGTATTTATGAATTTGAAAGAATTTCTTGTATCTTTGACTGACCCGTTCTCAACATAGATGAAGACGGATAAACCTGCTCTTTAGACCGTGGGTTACAGAATGTCGCTGGAATTAGAAGAGGAACAGACTTGACCCAAAGGTCTTGATCTTGCAGCTGGATACAGAAACCGAGGAGACTTCAGTGCGTCTCTCTTTGGGAAGTGTGAGCACATCTTATGTTGTGAGGGATAAAATCACATTATTTCAGACGACAACATTTTGGGGAGTGTATACACGGGCAGATGGGTTATGTGACTGATGAGTGACCAAAAGGATGGATTGATTTGTGAGGGGAGAGGGGCACCACCGCACATTGACCCATCCTTCCTATAACAGCAGCACCATTACTTCTGGGCAATACTCTAGGTGTATAAAATCTTGGTGGAATGATAAATTGAGATGTTGGCGGAAGTCCTGCTACAGAAACTAAAGAGGCCCCTGAAGGCTCCATCTGCCAGATTCTTCCTCTCAAGTCTGCAGCCGAGCCAAAGTGTCAGCGTGTTGCCTAAAGTATGTGAGGGTGACTCATTCTCCTGGAACTTTTAATCCTTTAATCCTAAACGGGAGTGAAGCAAATCAATTAATTCATTCCAGGGGCTGTGCTGGGAAAGATCATCAAGCTACTCCAGTTAGAGACTCTCTGGAACTCCCTGGTTCTGTTTGTTCTACTGGATGAATATACTTCACTGTACTGATCCATTCTCCATCCACATATCGGACTATCTCAAATACTGCTTTTTTTTTTAAAAAAGATTTATTTATTTATTCATTCAGAGAGAGCGAGAGAGAGGCAGAGACACAGGCAGAGGGAGAAGCAGGCTCCATGCAGGAAGCCCGATGTGGGACTCGATCCCGGGTTTCCAGGATCACACCCCGGGCTGCAGGCGGCGCTAAACCACTGCGCCACCCACCGGGGCTGCCCTCAAATACTGCTTCTGTGAATACTCTTGCCCTTCTCTTTTGGTGTACACGTTTGCACATTTCTCTTGGGCCTAAACCCAAGAGTACAATTGCTGGGTGGTAGTTGTAAATAGAGATTAAATAGGCGTCTTTATTAAGATCTAATGTTAAATGGTATTTTTGCCTACCTCCAGGACCACCGAGGACCTCAGAACATTCCATTTGTACCCCCTCCTGACCTGTATGTCATCGTAGTTGTGTATGTTAGGCCTCCCCAAAGTATTATTACTCTATCGAGCAGTCAATATTGGACCTACCCACATCTTTAGCCTTTCGCTTATACATCCTTCCTTCCTGCCAATCCAAACTTCCATCTGGGATCATTTGCCTTTGGCTTTGAATGACATTCCTTACTATTTCCTTTAAGGAAATTCTGCTGGTGAGGAATTCCATCAGCCTACTGTCTGAAACTATTCTTTTTCTCCTTCATTTTGCTTTTTTTTTTTTTTTAAAGATAATTTATTTATTCATGAGAGACACAGAGAGAGGGAGGCAGAGACACAGGCAGAAGGAGAAGCAAGCTCCACACGGGGAGCCTGACGTGGGACTCGATCCCAGGTCTCCAGGATCACGCCCTGGGCTGAAGGAAGCGCTAAACCGCTGAGCCCCCCCGGGCTGCCCTGTCATGGAAATTTTTTCTCCTGCTTATCTTCTAGTTTATCAATTATCTCTTTAGTTGTGTATAATGATGCTGTTAAGCTCATGGATCAAGTTATTAATTTCAATTACTGTATTTTTTTGTTCTGGATTCCCATTTGATTTTATTTACCATTTCTAATTTTGTTGCTAAAATTTTAAGTCTTCTCTTAATTTTTTTAGCATATTAAATAGTTATTTAATTTAATTTAATTAGAGATAGAAAGTGAGCATGAGCCAGGGAAGGGGCAGAGGGCAAAGGAAAAGCTCCCACTGAGCAGGGAGCCCGATGTGGGGCTTGATCCCAGGACCCTGACATCATGACCTGAACCGAAGGTAGACGCTCAACCAACTGAGCCACCCAGACACCCCATTAACCAATTATTATTATTATTTTTTATGATAAATTTATTTTTTATTGGTGTTCAATTTGCCAACATACAGAATAAAACCCAGTGCTCATCCCGTCAAGTGCCCCCCTCAGTCCCCATCACCCATTCACCCCCACCCCCCGCCCTCCTCCCCTTCCACCACCCCTAGTTCGTTTCCCAGAGTTAGGAGTCTTTATGTTCTGTCTCCCTTTCTGATATTTCCCACACATTTCTTCTTCCTTCCCTTATATTCCCTTTCACTATTATTTATATTCCCCAAATGAATGAAACCATATAATGTTTGCCCTTCTCCGATTGACTTACTTCACTCAGCATAATACCCTCCAGTTCCATCCACGTTGAAGCAAATGGTGGGTATTCGTCGTTTCTAATGGCTGAGGAATATTCCATTGTATACATAGACCACAGCTTCTTTATCCATTCATCTTTCGATGGACATCGAGGCTCCTTCCACAGTTTGGCTATTGTGGACATTGCTGCTAGAAACATCGGGGTGCAGGTGTCTCGGCGTTTCATTGCATCTGTATCTTTGGGGTAAATCCCCAACAGTGCAATTGCTGGGTCGTAGGGCAGGTCTATTTTTAACTCTTTGAGGAACCTCCACACAGTTTTCCAGAGGGGCTGCACCAGTTCACATTCCCACCAACAGTGTAAGAGGGTTCCCTTTTCTCCGCATCCTCTCCAACATTTGTGGTTTCCTGCCTTGTTAATTTTCCCCATTCTCACTGGTGTGAGGTGGTATCTCATTGTGGTTTTGATTTGTATTTCCCTGATGGCAAGTGATGCAGAGCATTTTCTCATGTGCATGTTGGCCATGTCCATGTCTTCCTCTGTGAGATTTCTCTTCGTGTCTTTTGCCCATTTCATGATTGGATTGTTGTTTCTTTGCTGTTGAGTTTAATGAGTTCTTTATAGATCTTGGAAACTAGCCCTTTATCTGATAGGTCATTTGCAAATATCTTCTCCCATTCTGTAGGTTGTCTTTTAGTTTTGTTGACTGTATCCTTTGCTGTGCAAAAGCTTCTTATCTTGATGAAGTCCCAAAAGCAAAAATGAACTATTGGGACTTCATCAAGATAAGAAGCTTTTGCATAACCAATTATTTTTGAATCAGAATCTAAAAACTTCATTATCTGGATTGCTGTAGTTCTGCTTCTCTTTCTTTGTTATTTCACATTTATTCTTGAAGGTTATTTTCAAGGAGTGGGGTTTGTTGAGTTGGCTGTTATTCTCTTTCAGCTCACTCACTGAAATTCTTCTGGCCTCCGTTCTCTTTGCAGTAGAGTCCACCATTGGCCTCTTTCTTCTTTGCAGGCAATAGATCTTTCTGCAATTTCTCTGCCATGTCGACCTTGGTCACCTGGCTGAGGAAGTGCTTACTAGCATTTTCCATGGTCATGTGATTTTCCTTCCTTTCCATAGTGTCCTCTTTGGAAGCAAGACTCAAAGCACCGCCCACAAGTAAGGGGTAGGGAGTTAAGCTTCACCTCCTCGAGGGGAGTATGTATGGAAATTATTTGGAATTCTTCTGTAGAGGAGATTTGTCTATTCTCTCTCATTAGTTTTTCCTCAATTGTTTATTTCATTATGGACTCATGGAAGTTTACTTTATAAACAAAACTTTAGGTGATAGTTCAATACTTGATGTATTTTGTTTCTCTTGCTCAAACTGTTTCAGCTTTGGCCATTTTTAGCTCCTTCAGGTTGTGTGTGTCCTGTGCTCCTTTGAGATGTTCCTATCATTTTGTTTTTTGAGCACTTCCTTACTTCCTGGCACTTCAAGGACATTCCGGGCTCATCATGTATTTTTCCCGCCCCAGTTCTAGAAACAATCATTTCTCCAAGGAGCCCTGATTCTTTTTATTGGACAATAACATTAGAAACCAAGAAGGATCACTTTTTATAGTTTTTTCTTCTTGCGGATATTTTCAATCACGTATTTTATTTCTTTAAATGCAGTAAGGAATTTTTCTTTGTTTGATATCTGTCTGACATTTTGCTAAGTTTGATTCTGCAGTCTGTTGTTTTCTCTGGTTCCCACTCGTGGTGACTAATTCTTCTATATGTTTGGTTTTTTACTTGATGCTGATTACTATATACTTGAAAAATTGTCTTGTTGGAGATTCAGTGAAGCCCAGGATGAAGTTGCTTTTCTTTACAAAAAGTTCTGCATTTGCTTTTTCTTCTTGGATTAGTCCCAATCTGGAACCACTTTAAATCAGGTACATAGCTCTAATTTCCCAGAACTACTCAGGCAGCGTGAACCTGAGCTGCAAGTTCATGGTCACAACTTCACAGGGAACGATTTTTTTTTTCTTTTTCTGCTGCTCGAAATATCCCCAAGCCAATGGGGTCTCAGCTGAACGTGGGAAAGGCCTCCTGTTACTTTCTCTACCTTGGACTGGCCCTGGCATTGTTTTATGCCCAAAATTTCTCATTAAGCCGCTAAAATCAAAGCACAAGTGTTACTTATTAGCAAATCCCTTGGGGTAAAAGTGATTCTGTGCTTTGAAACTCTGATTTCTCTCTATAGGCTTCTGCTTTCTCTTGGATTTTGGCCTGGTAGTTCCTTACTTTTTAATTAGTTTTTTTAATGCTGTTAAGATTTTAAAAATTTTATTCATAGTTTTAGTTGTTTTCAGTGGGATGCATGGTACAAATAATACAGCTGATCTGCCCTGGAAATAGCTTTTTCAATCTAGGGACTGTCTTTCTTCAGTTCTGGAAAATTCTCAGACATTATCTCCTTTTTTAAAATTTATTTTTTTTTTAATTTATTTATGATAGTCACAGAGACAGAGAGAGAGAAAGAGAGAGAGAGAGAGGCAGAGAGACACAAGTAGGCTCCACGCACCGGGAGCCCGACGTGGGATTCGATCCTGGGTGTCCAGGATCGCGCCCTGGGCCAAAGGCAGGCACCAAACCGCTACACCACCCAGGGATCCCATGTTATCTCCTTAAATATTGCCACTTCCAGATTCTTTCTAGTTTCACTCTCCGGAACTTTCATTAAATATGTGTTGGTGCCTCTCAATCTATCTCCTCGCTTTTAATTACTTTTTCATATTTTCAATCTTATTAACTGTGCTGCCTCTGAGTGATGTCCTCAGCTCTTTCTTCTAAATCACGAATCATCAAAAGATGAATGGATAAAGAAGCTGTGGTCTATGGATACAATGGAATATTCCTCAGCCATTAGAAACGACAAATACCCACCATTTGCTTCGAAGTGGATGGAACTGGAGGGTATTATGCTGAGTGAAGTAAGTCAATCGGAGGACAAACATTATATGGTCTCATTCATATGGGGAATATAAAAATTAGTGAAAGAGAATAAAGGGAAAGGAGAGAAAATGAGTGAAAATATCAGTGAGGGTGCTAGAACATGAGAGACACCTAACTCTGGGAAACGAACAAGGGGTAGTGGAAAGGGAGGTGGGCGGGGGGTTGGGGTGACTGGGTGATGGGCACTGAGGGGGGACTTGGCGGGATGAGCACTGGGTGTTATGCCAAATGTTGGCAAATTGAACTCCAATAAAAAAATTTTAAATAAAATAAAATAAAATGGTTAATTTTCAAAAAAAATTAATAAATCACGAATCCACTTTTTGCCCCCACTCTCGTTGATCTCATTGTGTTGGGCATTTGTCGATTTGTTCTCTGATTCATTCCCCACCCTACGCTGCCCTGTTCCATGTTGCAAGGAACTATGTATCCCCTGATCCCTTCTGGGTAGGTGTGGCCCATGGGAGGTATTGGCGGAGTGGCTTGAGAGAGAGACGGGAAAAAACTAGGGTACTTCTCTCCTGTTTCTGTTTTGGGCAGTGTCTCCGAAAGTGGCTGTGTCTCCTCTGTGCCTCCGTCGTCCGCCAGATTGCCGCACCTTGCGCAGTGGCAGCTCCTGCTATGGCTCTGGCTCCCATCAGGTGCCTCTAAATGCTGGGTTCAGATAGCACAGCCGCCCCTGCTGGCCCTGGAGCCACAGGGGGGGTAGCGGCCTCCTGGACTTTGATCACTGTCCCCTCTTGGCTTCTCAGTTCCTCTACTACCTGCGTGATGCATCCCTTATATTAAGTTCCCTCTGTTGGAAAGATCTAGAGATATTTTTCTTTTCCTGCCTGGACTTCAGCTGATAAACCATCTAAAAATTGTTCTGGTGGTTTTATCTTTTTTTTTTTTTTTAATTTTCAAGCTTTTCATCTGTTCTTGATTCATAAGCACCTGCTTTTGTTTGTTGATTTTAAATACACATTTGAAAATCCTTTCCAGATTGTTCTCTCATTTCTGCTTTGTTTTATATGACTCTTCTTAAATATGGGCTTCCTTTTGTGGTGCTGGGTTTCATTGTGGCCTTTGTAAATTTTTTTTGAATGTTCATCTTTATGGAGGCTTTTTTGTTTTGTTTTCTCTCCCACTCAGTGCCCCCGAAAAGTAGTGTTAAGATTGCTTCAGCCCAGTGTCTTGAGGACCAAAGTCAGTGGCTCAGGGCTTTTGCCCTGTAGACCTATCAGAGTTCCAAACCAGAAGCTCACACCCAATGCACAGCTGCTGGCTGGTTGTGTAGATCTCTGCTTTCTTGTCCTGTCCCGAGCGAGTGGGTTGTTTCCCTGCTCTGCTCCCAAGCAGCTGCGGAGGACTTGGTCAGCCTGCAGACAGAGCTGGGGTGCGGGGGGGCTCGGTGCATCTGTTCCCCTACCGTGAATGGTGGTGGGGTGGGTGGGTCCTTATTCCTTGGTTGGAGTTGAAATCCCAGACTTTACTGTCCGGATCAGGTCCTTCCTGGTCTCCCAGGGCCCACACTTACAGCTGTGTGTTTCCATTTCATTTTTGGTCTGTGATTTAAAAAATCATGTTCCCTGAATATTTTCTGAAACACTCATCTATCATTTTTACATTTTTGAAACAGAATGAAGTTTAGCCTATACTCATCCTGAGTCAACACCGTCCTTAACCACAATATAGTCTAAAGCCTTGCTGATCAAAATGTGGTTGATGTTTCAAATGCAGAATCCCAGGCCCACCTGAGCCCTGCTGAATCAGAAAAATGCTCCTTAACAAAATCCCCAGATGATTCATGTATGTATTAAAGTTTGAGCAGCACTCGGCTAAAGGTCAGTTTGCTTCTGTATAACCAGCCTGGACAAAATTAGACCCTTAGAAGGTTTTACTGCCCTAAACTCTACCCTTGCCTTGCTCTCCTGTGACTTCCATGTTTTTGTATCTTGAATTTAATTATGGTTTGGTGTTAAAGACCATGATTTTTATAAGCAATCATAATTTAGTTTTACCACATATTTTACCGACTTCTTTGTTTGCTATTGTTCCTTTTGTCCCATTACTTGCTATAGTCCCATTTTTCTCCTTGTTGGAGTTCTCTTGGAACATCCAGTATGATATTTTTAAGTCCTTATAATCTGAAGATGTTCTCATTTCGCCTTCATCTTCCACAATATGAATGGATATTGGATTCAAAGTTCAAGTTTATTTCCCCTCTGTTAAACAACAAAAGGAAAAGTAACAAAAGAAACCTTTTTATTATGTAAAAAGTTGAATCTTAGAGAAAAGCAGAGAAAATGACATAAGGATCTCCCAAGTATCAATAACTTCACGTCCATCAGCAATTATCAGTGGTTTGGACCCTGTTTTGCTGATGGCACATCTGACTCTCGTTCTTGTCACGTCTTTTTGTTCTAGCAGCTCCAGGTGGCACTCCGTCCTTCTGTTCTGAAAATTTGTCACAGTGCCTAGATGTGGGTGGTGAGGTGTTTTTTTTTCTTTAGATTTTATTTATTTATTCATGAGAGACAGAGAGAGAGAGAGACAGAGACATAGGCAGAGGGAGAAGCAGGATCTCCACGGGGAGCCTAATGCAGGACTCGATTCCACAACTCCGGGATCATGAACTGAGCCGAAGGCAGGTGCTCAACCACTGAGCCACCCAGTTCCTCCTCTTTTTTTTTTTTTTTTTTTTAAGATTTTATTAATTTATTCATAAGAGAGAGAGAGAGAGGCAGAGACACAGGCAGAGGGAGAAGCAGGCTCCATGCAGGGAGCAAGACGTGGGACTTGATCCCGGGGTCTCCAGGATCAGGCCCTGGGCTGAAGGCAGCACTAAACTGTTGAGCCACCTAAGGATCCCCCAGTCCTTTTTAAAATACTGATATGCACTCAAAGTCTCTCTCAATCTAGGGACTTGTGTTTAGGTTCAATTCTGGAAATTTCTTGATTATTATTACAATTTTTTTTTAACATTGCTTTATCTCCTTTTGGAAATAACTTTAAGAGGAACCTTGTAACTACTGAATCTTTCCTTCCTGTGCATTTACAATCCTGTTTTGTCCCTTTATCTTTTGGTGCCATGTTCTGGGAAAGTTTCTCAATGTAGCCTTCTCACGCCCTCATTTCTCCTTCGGCTGTGTACAGGCCATTATCAACGGATATGTTCAACAGCAACATAGTTTTGCTCCTCAGTTTTTAATTTTTGGAGGGGTTGCAGTGCTTGGTTGTGGACTTCTATAAGAATATTCTCCTGGTGGGATCCCTGGGTGGCGCAGCGGTTTGGCGCCTGCCTTTGGCCCAGGGCGCGATCCTGGAGACCCGGGATCGAATCCCACATCAGGCTCCCGGTGCATGGAGCCTGCTTCTCCCTCTGCCTGTGTCTCTGCCTCTCTCTCTTTCTCTCTGTATGACTATCATAAAAAAAAAAAAAGAATATTCTCCTGGTGCTGCTGAGCGCAGATGGTTTCCCAGTGGGCTGCATGGGCAGAGGGTCTGGCCACCCAGGAACATGGTGGCTGCACGTGAGGCGCGACCTTCCAGTGGTGAGGGCCACATTGTCACTGACACAATCCAATGGCTACTTTAAGCAGAACAGGAATTTTATTTCTCTCTTTTTTTTAAAAAAAAGATTTTATTTATTTATTCATGAGAGACCCAGAGAGAGAGGCAGAGACATAGGCAGAGGGAGAAGTAGGCTCCCTGCGGGAACCTCATGAGGGACTTGATTCCAGGACCCCGGGATCATGCCCTGAGCCGAAGGCAGACCCTCAACCACTGAGCCACCCAGGCATCCTTTCTGTCTCCTTTTTATTGAGAGATGGAATAAAGAGCTCACAGGGCACTAATACACTAATCAAAGTATCTCGATTAACTTCCATCTGTATCCACTTGTGTAATCAGCACCCAGATCGAAATATAGATGATCCCCAGCCTTGTGGAAATTCTTTGTGTCTCTTTCCAGTTGCTATTTGTCCCCTCCCCCCACTAGAGGTAACCATTTCCTCTGATTTCCATCAGCACTGACTAGCTTTTCCTGTTTGGGGACATTATATAAATGGAATTACACCATGTGTATGTGTCTGACTTCCTTTGCTGAGCGTAATGCCTATGAAATTCATCCTTGTGGAGTATATAAGTTGTCCTTTTATTTTTTTATTTTTTTAAATTTTATTTATTTATGATAGGCACACAGTGAGAGAGAGAGAAGCAGAGACACAGGCAGAGGGAGAAGCAGGCTCCATGCACCGGGAGCCCGACGTGGGATTCGATCCCGGGTCTCCAGGATCGCGCCCCGGGCCAAAGGCAGGCGCCAAACCGCTGCGCCACCCAGGGATCCCAAGTTGTCCTTTTATATTGTGGTGTAACATTCTATTGGATGAGTAGATCACAATTTATATATGCATTTTCCTGATGGACTTTTTTTCCCCCAGTTTTTAAAAAAAGATTTTGTTTATTAATCATGAGAGACACAGAGAGAGGGGCAGAGACATAGGTAGAGGGAGAAGCAGGCTCCCTGCGGGAAGCCTGACATGGAACTCGATCCCGGGACTCTGGGATCATGATCTGAACCGAAGGCAGATGCTCAACCACTGAGCCACCCAGGTGCCCTTATTTTTTCCAGTTTTTAATTATGCTGAATAAAGCTTCTACAAACACCCTTGATTGTGCCTTTTGTTGAGCATACACATTCATTTCCCTTGGGTTCCAAACGTCGGAAAGTGATTTCTGGGTCATAGACTGGGCATATGTTTAGCTTTAGTGGATACAGACAACTTTTCCAAAGTTGGTTGTACCAATTTACATTCCTGTCAGTAATGTCTGAAACAGTTCCAGTTGCTCCATATCCTTGTTAAAACCTAGTGCCATGAATCCTTTTATTTTTAGCCATTCTGGTGGGTATGCAGTGGTGTCTCACTGTGGGTTTCAGCTGCATTTCGTTGATGAGTAATATTGTAGAGCACTGTGACAGATTATGTTTTTCAGATAAAGTTTCCAACGTCTCCCATCCCACATGATCTTACAGTGTAACTCTGGCCCTCTTGCCATCAAGAGGCAGAGTCTCTGTCCCCTCCCCTTAAATCTTGTGACCATGGTGGGAGTGGTACAATGTGATTTCTGAAGCTAGATCATAAAAAGCATTACCCAGTTCTTTTGGGACACCCACTTGGAGCCCTGAGATTCCACATAAGCGGTTCAAATAGTTTGAGGTCATCGGGTGGTGAAAAACCCAAACTAGCCTATATAAAGAAACCACGTGCGGAGGCCCTGAGACTACATGAGAAGGGAAAGATTCCCAGCCCGCCCCTAGCTCTAACCACCATCTGACTGCAACTGCAGTAGACTCCCCAAGCCAGAACTTCCCAGCCAAGACATTCTCTAATACTCTTTTCTTTTAAGCCAGTGAATCTCAGCGAGGGGAGATTTTGCCGCCAGAGGACATTTGGCAATGTCTGAAGACATTATTTTTGGTTGTCACAACTTGGAGGGAGGTGTTCCTGGCATCCGGTGGGTAGAGACCAAGAGTGCTGCTAAACATCCAACAGGACACAGAACAGCTCCCCACAGCAAAGATGTATCTGGCCCCAAATGTTGCCTGTGCTGAGACTGAGAAATTCCACTTTAAGCCACCAAATCCACCACGTTTTAGGGTGATTTGTTCCATAGTGGAAGTACTAAAGCAAGCACAGAAGCAGAGAGGGAATTTATTAAAGAAAATCACGTAGTTCCCAGATCTGACAGGGCCAGAGTGTTGGGCTTAAAAGCTACTCGGTAGTTGAAGCATCCCGCCGGGTGTTGAGTGAAGGCCACCAGACAAGCACCCACAGCTCACCCCTGCGATGGGGAGGACAAGGTACGGGACCTCTGAATGCTGGAGGCCATGCTCCCCTCACCAGAAAGTGGATTCCACGTGTTTCCCGACCCTTTACATTGCTCATGTTTGAATCACAGTCTTACTTCTGTATGTCGGATGGGGGAACCCTAAGTCACATGTGAACCTCTCTTCGAGGAAAGCTGAGAAAGCAAGTTTCCCGGCTTCCACCAGGGAGGCAGGACCCACGTAGGAAGGGTGTTCCCATGACACTGGGAAGCCCGAACGTTGACAAAATTCCCTGACACTGTGTTATAAGCTTGGTGTAAACATGATTTATGACAGCTGCAGAGCAGCCCATGTGATGACTGCACCATGACTTACTGTTTCTTTTGTTAACACATTTGGAGATTTTTCTAGATATTCTTGTAATGTACTTTGGATGATGTTCTGACATTATCATACCATTTGGGCTAGAAATTTTACTTTATGGATATAATCCCAAAGAAATAACTTTCAGAAACCAGTTTATTATATAAAGGTACTTATTATTTGTAACTCTTAAAAACTGTAAGGAGATCAAGGGCCTAAAACCATAGAAATGATGGATTCATTTGTGATATAGTAACAAACTTCTGAGATTTCCCAGGATGGTATTAATCCGAATATTAGGTCACGTTGTCTCCATCTGTTTATTTATGCTCAGTCGGACCATACGTCCAGTTTATCACATTCGAAAAATGTCACTGTGATTCTAATTTTATTATGATGGAATATTAGAATAAAAATAATGACTATATGTTCTACTGGGCTAATACATGGAAAGGGAATACAAAATGTTTTATGAAAAAGTAAAACAAAATATAAGAGTCTCAATATATTCATCACAGCCATGTAAAAGTAGTGTTTACATAATGCCAAGGATCGTAACATCGCTTTTTGGTTTTGGTTTATAAAGTTGTTTAAATGAGAAGAAAAAGGACACTCTCCAGTGTTTATATTAACCTCCCAGCATCTGAAGAGCTTTGCCCAATAGGTGGCACTAGTGGATAAGAGCAGAGAAAACTTCCAGGCTGCTTTCAGGCAGTGTTTCTCAAACTTTGGTGGGCATGAGAGGATCTGGTTAGAATACAGCTTGTTGGGCCCTTTCCTCGGGGGCTCCCATGTAGCAGGTGTCAGGTGGGGGCCTGAGAATTTGCATTCCTAACAGTTTCCCAGGTGAAACTCATGCTGCTGCTCCAGAGTCCGCATTGGTGAACGGCTGCCTTCGTGCAGGAAACTTCTCAGGAGTGCAGGGAGTTGGAATGGGGCCTCCCCCATCCCTCACCCTAACAGTCCCCTGGCCAGCCCCCGTGTTCAGTGTCCACAGAGGGGCTGTGGCTGTCACTCAGAGGTGCAGGCAGGAGGGCCCCCGCTTGACCCTCTTCCCTTTGAAGGGAGCAAATGTTCAAGATGAAGGGAATGCTCTTCATCTGTTATTTTCTGGAGGCATTGAGAGACCTTAAAATGGGGTCTAACACTAGCCAACACGGTGAATCACTGGTATCCCTCATTGTTACCCGATGTACCCTTTGTCCATTCTGGGGTGTCTTCTGTTTCGCAGCAGGCATCTTAGGGTCCTTTGTGCTCTCCCTTCCCTCCATTCTGTGGACACTGTTTCTATAAACTTAAGCCTTCGGGTTAGCTCACTCTAGGCTCTATGTGTCCTGTGCTCTGACTACTGGTCAAAGGGCTTTCCTCCAACTCATAGAAATTAAAGCAAAATTCAGTACTGGTTTTTGTTTTATTTTTTCATTTTTTTAAAAGATTTATTTATTTATTTGTGATAGACATAGAGAGAGAGAGAGAGAGAGAGAGAGAGAGAGAGAGGCAGAGACACAGGAGGAGGGAGTAGCAGGCTCCATGCAGGGAGCCTGACGTGGGACTCGACCCCGGGACTCCAGGATCCCGCCCTGGGCTGAAGGCAGTGCCACCGGGGCTGCCCCCTGTTTTTGTGAGGGGTACCTGGGTGGCTCAGTCAGTTAAGCATCTGCCTTTGGCTCAAGTCATGATCTCAGGGTCCTGGGATTGAGTCCCACATTGGGGGGTGGTGTCTCTGGTCAGTAGGGAGACTGCTCTCTCCCTCTCTCTCAAATAAACCTTAAAATAATGTAACAAATTAAAAAGCTCTGTCTTCAAAGTCTCAATTTCTTTTCTCCCCCCGCCCATGTTCTCTGTCACCTGAGCTCGACCTAGCTTCCTAGTTCACTAAGCAACATGGAAAGGATTAGAAGAGAAGTTCCACACGTTCCCGGCCCCACAGCCACCCTCCGCCTCCATCTACGTCCCCTCCAATCAGACGGATGACTGGTTCATGCTCCTGGCCGGGAACAGTCCCTGCACCTGTGCACTAGACTCCATCCCACTCCAAGGCCATGGCCATGGCGCTCTTCTCTCTTCACTGCCTCAGCAGCTTCCTCCTCCTCCCGGGCCTTTCCCATCAGCATATACATGTGCTTCTTCTCTATCAACTACCAGCGTGGCAGCCATTCGTGGTCTCTGGGATCCGGGCTTCTGTTCTTCCAAAAGCCCACCCAATCAGTTTTGTCCCCATCTCTACCAAAACTGCCCTGGTTACAAATGACCCCAGCTGCCAAGTCCAATGGTCACTTCTCAGTCCTCAGCAGTGGCATTTGACACGTTGAACACTTTCTCCTTGAGACACTTTCTTCCTTGGCTCCCACAATACCCCACTCATCTCTTTCGTCTTTTTTTTAAAAAAGATTTTATTTGTTTATTCAGGAGAGACAGAGAGAGAGAGGCAGAGACACAGGCAGAGGGAGAAGCAGGCCCCACACAGGGAGCCCGATGCAGGGAGCCCAATGGGGACCCAATCCCGGGTCTCCAGGACTACGCCCTGGGCCGAAGGCAGGCGCCAAAACAAGGAGCCATCCAGGGATCCCCCTCGTCTTCTCTTTTTCGATGACACTTTCTCATCCCGTTTGTGGGCTTCTCTCCAGCTTCCCAACTTCCGAGTGTCCGAGGGGCCCACAGTTCAATCCCTGGACCTCTCCGGCATCTGTTCTCACTTTCCGGGTGATTTCATGAGCTATCCCAGGGCTCTGAACCTCGTCCATATGCTGCTAACTCTCCAGCCGATGCCTCCAACCTGGGCCTCCCTCCCGGACGGCGGCCCTGCACAGCCAACTGCCTCCATCTCCACTGGTAGGCACCCCCATTATTTGTCCCAGACAGAGTCTCTGCTATACAACACCCCACTCCAAGCTACTCCTGCAAACCTCCCCATGTCGGTGAATGGCAGCTCCAGTGGTTCAAGCCAAAAACCTCCGTGTCTCCCTCGACTCCCTCCCTTCTCACAACCTACATCCAGTCTGCCATATCCGTTCTGGGCTCCATCTTCACACTGCGGCCTTCTCCTTTTGAGGCCTTCTCCTTGGCCTTTCTCCTTCCCCCTGACTGTGACCAGGCTGATCCCAGCCCCTGCCACGTCTCCTGGGTTACTGAAGCGGCCGCCCAGCGGCTCTTCGTCCTCAACACAGTAGCCCGTGATCTTGTTAAAATCGAAGTCAGGGGTGCCTGGGTAGCTCAGTGGTTGAGCATCTGCCTTCGGCTCAGGGCGTGATCCCGGAGTCCTGGGATCGAGTCCCACATCGGGCTCCCTGCATGGAGCCTGCTCCTCCCTCTGCCTGTGTCCCTGCCTCTCTCTCTCTGCGGGTCTCTCATGAATAAATATCTTAAAAAAAAAAAAAATCGAAGGCAGATCCATCATCCTTTGTTGAAACCCTCCCTACCCTTTTACCCAGAAGAACTCCGAGGCCCCACGAGTTCTGCCCCCTGGCCTTCTGGTCCCTTCTCCCTTCCTCTTCCCCCTGTTTGCTCGCCTCCAGGCATATTGCCACTCCAAACCTTTGTGCCTCCTGCTCACTCCGTTTTTCTCCTTCCTGGAATTTACTTGTGTGGCTCACCCCCTTTCTGAATTTTTTTTTTTCTCAAAAGCCCCCTTCTCAGCAGACTGAGCGGAGCAGATCACCCTCCACAATGTGAGTGCTGTTGGTGTGCAAAGTGGCTCCTGCGTGAGGGGGCGACAGGAGACAGGAGAAAGAGGTCGGCCATTCCAGGTCTGGGTGGCAGGTCTAATAAGCAAGGGGAGCCTAGGAGGCTTGGCTGGGGCGCTGCAGGACGAGATCTCCACACCCCCCACCAGAATCTTAGGAGTTGATGTAGAGGCTTTAATGGGACTCAGCCACGTATCCAGTCCAGACGAGCTTGGAAACACCTTACCCTTTCAAGGCTGTGCCCTTGAAACTGGGACCGGTAAGCCGACCGAACATTCCAAGGACAGGGGAGGGAGCCCGCTTGAGGGTCACCTGGTGGTCATGTCCTCTGGATGACCTCCTCCAACAGGGTGGGCCTCTTTCAATCAATTGAAGGCCTTAAGTGAAAATGACTGGGGTCCTCCCAGGAAAAGGAAAGCTGCCTCCAGACTGCATTTGGCCTCAAAACTGCAACATCAACTCTTCCCTGGGCCTCCAGCCTGCTGGCCTGCCCTGCGGATTTCAGACCTGCCAGCCCTGTAATCACGTGAGCCACTTCCTTAAACTCTCCTCTTCCTTCTCTCTCCATCCTGTTGGTTCTGTTTCTCTGGAGAACCTTGAGGAATACTGGTTTTGGTTCCCTGGCCAAGTTAACTACAATTTCAATATTTTATCCCCTGACATCTCCTATTCCCCTTTCCCTGCTTTATTTTTTCTCAGGACATGTCACTATCTAAGCATACTACATATTTTACTCATTTATGCGTTGCCTGTAAATTACTAGGATATAAACTCCTTTGTAAGTGTATCCGTTTGGGGATTCCAGAGGATCAAAGTCATATATATAAGAAAAATGAGAAAATACATTTTAGCCTCTGTCTTCTATGTAGTGCTCAAGAAATATTAAACTAATGAATAAGTGAATAAATCAATGTATGAATCATTGATTGAGTGGATGACTGATAGGGAAGTGGCCCCTGAAATGGCACCCACCCAAGCCTGTGAAACTTTCAGCAATTTGGTGGCACAAGAGAATGCCCAGTGCCCTTGGCAGGCTGACACGATTTGCTGCCCCGACATGAAGCATGCCATGACCCATTGTGACTCTAATAGCTCAACTGAGTCACAGCATATTCCCTTTTTCAAGGCCCATTTTGAAGAGGGAGAGGAGTATTCCCAGAAAAACAACTGCTAAACTCTGCTATCTTCTTTTTTTTTTTGGGGGGGGCAATTTTAGAATTGGCTTTTATCTACTCCCAGCTCAATGAACGGGAGTGAGAGAAGCCCCCTGAGTGTGGCTGGACTGGATCTGCCATCAGGGCAGGGCAGGTGTCATTCCAACTTGTAATCTTAAGAGGCTAGATTTTATCCAGCACGAATCTGTGCTCCAGTCACAGCACATCTTAACTGACTTAATTCCCATAACAACCCTAAATGGTAAGAACTGTTAGTGTCTTCCTCCTCCCCAGTTCACAGGCGGGAAGCAAGCAGCTGAGAGCTTGGAGCTCACACAGCACTACTGAGGGTTGGACCAAGGGCCCCAGGACCCCTGCTCTTAACCATGACTCTCTAGGAGGAAGGTGTCCTCAGGCTATTACTGGCTGAGGAAATAGGTTTGTAAGGGTCAGGGTGGGCAGAGGTACTGAGGATCCCTATGGTTTTGTATAGGACTTGACCAGAAAATCGTAAATTTGCCAACCAGGCAATTAACAAATATTTGCTAAGCATGCGCTATGTGTTTGAGAGAAAGAATAAACTTCAGTCAAAGCAGTTCAGTGGCTCCTTCCATGCCCCGGATGCTGCTGCGAATCACGAGCAGGTGAAACCCGGCCCCTGATCTCAGCGCTTCCACTCCAGTTAGGAACACAGAACGGATGCCAAAGACCCACATGATGAACAGAGCGAGGCGGCAGTTATATTGGAGACATCCTGACAAAGCACAGTGTCCACATGTCTGTGACATGGTGAGTTCTGAAGCGATTGGAGTGGTAGGCAGACGTGGCAGGATTTGGTCAGGGCGTACGGATCTGGGCAGGAGACACTGCAGGGCTGGGCCCCCCTTAGGAGCAGCTGGAGAGCACAGCTGTGCACAGGGAGGTTTTCTCAGAGCCAGCGGCATGGAGAAAAGCAAGAAAAGCAGCTGGGGCCTAACTGAAGTTACTTAGGAACGTGGCCCTGGACTGTGATCATTGCTTCTGATCCAGAGCCAGAAAAATTCTGAAATTTGGGGGAGCTTATAAATTCTCCTTTCTTTGAAAAAAAATTTTTTTGATAGGCCCACCAGACTAAGGATCAAAATACCTAACAGTAGCCAGAGCTTCAGTCCTTATTAATTATGGGATATCGGGCAATTCATTTGGCTTCACCAAGCCTCCGTTTCTTCACCTGACAAATGGGGAGGATAATGTGAACCTGCTCACAGGACGTCGTGAGGACCATATGAGCTCATGCTCATGAAGATACATCATAATTCCAAAGTTCTCTATAGCTTCTAGAGCTTATTATTCTCGTTGTAACCAGCATGAATTTGCCCACAAACTTAAGGATTTGAGCACGTGAGGTCTCTTTTCATTTCCAAATGCAGTTAAGATGGATTCAGGACCCCATGTGCCAGGTGGAGAGGAAATCCAGTGTCAAATGTGCTGGCCCTCCCCGGCCCTCCAGGTGGCCTGAGGACATTGCAGGCCTCACAGTGTCCCAAGGGAAGATTCTAGTTCACTGGCACTGCCACCAGGCTACATGCTGCCTCCTGCTGTCAAGAGGAGCACCAGCACTGTAGGCCTCACCGCTGTGGCATTTCCTGGGCCCAGCTTGGTGTTGTGCTTCCTCAGTGATTTTCTCACCTCGGGCTACTCGGCTCGGGCCACACAGGCTTCCATTGGTCACAGGTCTCTGCGTCCAGGCGTAGGTGTCCACACTCTGACACTCACGGCTGATACCCTTTATCTAGCTTTGGGGGTGGCCATGGGGCCAAGGGGCTCCTCTGATGTCCCCCAAAGGCAACAGACAGGCCATAGCTTCTCTCAAGACTCTGAGCTTGTCTTCTGCATTTTCCCCCCACCCTACCAGGCACTTTCTCTCCTTTGACCCTTAAACACACAAGACTGCTCCATTTTCTGGATACCAGCATTTAGTTTGCTCGGATAAGACTTAGCCTTTCAAAGCACAGTAAGCTTATTTATATCATAGATCCCCCCCCCCCTTTTGAGAATCATCTTCCCTAAGGTGGCTGAGATGACTGACGAGCCAGCTGAGTCTCAAACCCAAGTTTCTTCTCTGACAGAACACTGCTCTATGTGTGTCGTGTGTATTTTTCCTTCCACCTCTTCTCTTGCCTCCCTGCTTTGATATTTCCTCTGACATTCTGGGTTCTATGGATTTTTCTGCAGCCTTTGTTGCTATAACAAAAGCAGAAGCACTAAGAACCTGGTGTGAATTAGCCTCATGTGTTACCCCTTCTCCAGGACAAGTGACGTTTCAGAATTTGGCTCCAAAGGAAAAAGCAATTTTCCACAAGGCTAGAGCTTAGGCTTTAAGCCTTCATATGGTGTCCATTTTAAAAATAGCAGCTTTATTGAGATATAATTCACACAGCATACAATTGACCCATTCACAGTGTACAATTCAATAGTTTGGGGGCACTGGGAGGGCTCAGTTGGTTAAGTGTCCAACTCTTGCTATCAGCTCAGGTCTTGATCTCAGGGTCGTGAGTTCGAGTGCACTTTAAAAAAGTATATAATTCAGTGGTTTTTAATATATCCTGATACGTGCAACCATTACCAGTCAGTTTTAGAACATACAAATCACCTCAAAAAGAAACCATGTATCCCCTGGTTAGCATCCTTCTCCCTCCCACCATCCCATCCTTCCCAGTCCTTGGCAACAATTAATCTTTCAGCCTCCATAGAGGTGCCTATTCTGAACCGTTCATATAAATGCAATCAGAGTATGTGGCCCTCGGTGACTGATTTCTTTCACTCATGTAACCTGTTCGAGGTTCATCTGTGTTGTAGCGTGCGTCAGCACTTTGTTCCTTTTTGTGGCCAAATAATATTCCATTGTATGGATAGACCACCCTCACCTGTGAGTGGATTTCTGCATTGTTTCCACCTTGTGGCTGTTGTGAATGGTGCTGCTGTGACCATGTGCGTACAAGTTTTTGTGTAGATGACAGTTTTCATCACATGGCATACATTTTAACCCTTTAAACGAAGTGCTTTCTGAAGCAAAGTCTGCCCAACCCTACGTTCACAGACTGTGTGAGAAATTCTTTACTGCCTGCCTCATGGCTCCGAGCCCTCACTGCTCCAGAAGTGGATGTTCTTGCTTTTTCTTTGCTGTCAGGCCAGGAGTGAGTATCTCATAATTCTGGATCAATTTCTTTGCCTTTTGCAGTCCTTTTTCAGCTAACTTCCTGTTATTTTCCCTAAAAGTGGATAACAAACTTTGTCAGAAGTATGTATAACTAAAGCACTGATAAATATTTAGCTCAATAAATCTTTGTTAAATGAACAAATAAATGGCATAAAGAAATCAGTGGTCTCTCGGGCCCTTCTTCTACAGACCAAAATGCATGAACATCATGACAATAATTTCAGGGGCTCTGAGGCCCCTCTTGCCTCTGCCAGGGACAGTTGCGTTCCAGGGAGTTGAGGTTGTCAAGAGAGCAGCTTTCCGAAAAGCACAGCAGTGCTGTATCCATTGTTTTGCAAAAGACAGAAGAATCGTAAAAAATTAAAAAGGCAATTTTGGATTGGGAGTTGGAGACTGGGATTCTGTAGACTGGCCAGTGGCTACCAGTATGGCTCAGGGAAGTCAAGCACCTCTCTGGGTGTCTGTTTTTTGGTTTTTAGTGATGTAAGATTGGATTAATGGTTCTTAACTATTTTTTGCTTTGCAAAGTGCTTTGAAATTCAGATGAAAGAAATGAACTCTCTCCTACGCAAAAATCTGTGTATGGTTTTCATGGTCTCTCTGTGACCCATCCCCAACCCTCTCAGTTAAGACCCTAATATCATGCCCTGGAGGATCACTGTGGTCACTTCCCATTTTAAGTGATGGAAATTTCAGAAATTTTAAATGTCTGCTTTAGGAAAAATGTGAAGGGTGTCGAGTCATTCCTAGAGCCTTTAAATTGTATGACTTCAGGAAACTTACTCAGAAACTCTGTTCTAAATACAGTGTTTTAAGTTTAAAACATGAAGTCTGTTTCTCTGCTGGGAGCTCAATTACAATTGTTAGTTCTCTGAGGTAATTTTTACATAAGAAGGAATGTGCTGCTTATGTTTACCTGGTAATTCTATAATCAACCAGTTTACCAATTGTGCCCAAACAACCAAATGATTAATTCACTTTGAAGTGGTTCTGTTTCAGAATGGAGGCAGCTGGGACGCGTGGGTGGCTCAGAGGTTGAGCATCTACCTTTGGCTCAGGGCGTGATCCCAGGTCCTGGGATCGAGTCCTGCATCCGGCTCCTCATGGGGAGGAGCCCTCGGCCTATGTCTCTGTTTCTCTCTCTGTTTCTCTCATGAATAAATAAATAAAATCCTTAAAAAAGAAAAAAGAGCAGAGACAGCCAAGTGAGAGACTGTGGAGGTGGCTGAGTGCATCTGAATCCCACACACAGGCTTCTGTGTTGCCGTCTCTTCCTTCTCTTGTCCCCCTTGCTCTAAACCCAACCTAACCCCCTAGTGAGCACCTTTCTGGCGCTGGGCTCCAGTAGATTCCACCGTGCTGCCCTCCCTGGGGCCCTAGGTGTGGCCTCACCCACTGGCTTAGCCAACCAGTCCTTTGGGTCAAACCAATGATGTTTGGCCGCTGGCACCCCTCAAGCGGCCTTGACCTCCACTCACAGTGAATGACACCTTCGACTCTGGGGGCAGCGCTCCTCCTCGGAAGCTGTCATGCCCCAGGACTTTACCTGGAGAACCTGAGCGACTTAAGGCAGAGTAGAAAGGAGCTAGATAAATCCAGAGCTTTCGCTTCTGAATTCCAACCAGCAAATGGAAGCCCCGGCTCCTCCTCTGGCCCATGGGATGAGGACGGGGGAGCACAGTGGCTGCGGAGAAGTCTGGGGGGGGGACTGGAGCCCTTCCTCGGTAACAGGCACCACTGAGGACGACGCTGGAATGGAACAACGTGGAATTCAATAGCAATGTACATGACATGCAGTGGGAGCCAGATGACTTCACCACAGCTAATGTTATTACAGTGAATATAAAAGGAATTAATGATTCACCATGGAGTTACTTTCCTCCCTGCCCCCAACACCTTTTCTTCAGCTTTAACAAACTGGTCTGGAGCCAAGTGCGACATGAGTTTAGTAATGACTTTAAGCACCATTTACGCTGCTATCATGGCAATTTAAATTGTCACTTTCTATTAAAAGGTCTACCTCAGAATGGTTTTAAGTGAAAGCGTTCCACACTGACAGTGCAATTAAACAAGAAAAAAAAAAACCCTTTCTTGGGATGTCAGCGCAAACGCATTTTAAATAGTGGTTCAGCAGTGCCTTGCTAATTTAAACTACAGTATTGCTTTCTATTAAAGAATAGAAGCTGATTTAGGCTTTTCTCCCCTCCCTGTACTGTGTGACAGTTTGAATTGGCATCGTGTCCCAGTCAAAGCCCCGATGTGCCGATGGGGTCTCTGAGCCTAAAGCGTGCCCCTCCCAAGGCAGGCATTAAACCGAAAGAATTTACTCATGTGATGGGGAAGCATCACCTTTCCCAGCACCAGCTTTTAAAATTGCCCTTTTCTGATCCAGTGGCCTTTTTCAGCCCGTGGTCCACTTGCTTATCAGGGACACATCTGCTGAGTTCTGGGGCCGGGGAGGGGGTTGCTGCAGGGACTGCTTTATCAAGGTGACAACTTCCTACTTCGAAAACGGATGATCAACTCTAGAGAAAATTTAGTGTGGAAAATAATTCTGAGTACAGGTGGGTGAGTCTCTCTCTTTCAGATTTCTGAGTTTAGATCTCGAGGTGCTTTATGCATTTCCCCAACCTCTTCTGCAATTCAGCCGAGGAAAGACAATTCAGGCACTTTAGTCTTTGAATACATTTTAACACGTAAACGGTAACGGAGCACAAATGTTGAACGTGCCAGTACAAAATAACACGTTTTCCCCACCTCATTTGTCTTCTGGACTCCTGTAGCCCCAATAGTCCATAATTCCCCGGCATTTGGCTTAGATAGATTCCAGCTATCAGAGAGAATAACACAATTACATTCTTAGATGTTGGTGCCTTAAATTAGAAGTCGAAGAATATTTGAACAGCAGGAATGGCTGGCATTTTATTTTAATGGTCTTGAAGCGCTTCCAGCCTCTCCGAGAGTACCTGATGTCATGAGTAATAGTCTGGCTTTGAAGCACATTAGCCTTACCAGAAGTAAACGAGGCATAACATTTAAGTTGCTTCTGTTACATTCTCAATTGATAGAGTTATTGCTCTGAAGGACACCAAGATAGCATCTTGAGAAAAGTGTCCCGATGATGGTTATAGAGATGCAATTTTTTATGTCTACACAATTACATTTCTAACTTTACCACATTCCACACTTGACTGCCATGGAAAAGATGATCGATGTAAAGCCGGTCCTTACGAGAATACTACATAAGCTACCGGGATCGAAACTCATTTTTATTTTTACAAATTAGGCAAACTTTCTCTCAGTTCCATTTTCTTCCTGTTAACGTAACAGACGTTTGTATTTCACCTCGGGGTGACTGGAAACCGAAGAAACGGCCCCGCTGATCTGGGGGCGGAGGGGAGGCAAGAAAGAGCCGCCTCGCAAAGCGGTATTACTTGTTGAAAGGTGGAGGTCTGAGGCAGGGAGAGATGAAGAGAGAGTTGGAGAAACTTGCCTTGGAATACTGCACGTAGAGAAAGTGGAGAGGTCTTTGAAGGCCCTCCCCCCCCCGGGGGGGGCACCTGGGTGGCTCAGTAGTTCAGCGTCTGCCTTTGGCCCAGGGTGTGATCCCAGAGTCCTGGGGTCGAGTCCTGCATCAGGCTCCCTGCATGGAGCCTGCTTCTCCCTCTGCCTGTGTCTCTGCCTCTCTCTCTGTGCCTCTCATGAGTAAATAAATAAAATCTTTAAAAAAAAAAAAAAAAAAAAGATCCCGGGGGGGGTGTGCAGGGTGAGGGATGTCCCCTCGCGGAGGGCTTCTGGAGGTAGCTGGAGTTACAGACTGCCCACACTGTCATCAAGCAGATTCAGAGATCCCTGAGAGCAGGTTCTGGTGTCCCCCGTCTCTGTATGTCCCGCAGCCCCGGGGCCAGGAATGGGACAGCACCCAACATCCAAATAGCGGCTCTCAGTTGCCTTCTCTCTCTGCCTCCGATCTGGAGGATGAAATGGACTTGGGATATTTAGGTGCTCTGGGATAGATAAGTGGATCACTCAAATTTTAGTATCCTTTTGTGACATTGCAGGCATCGTCCCATGGACATTTTCACAACACGGTCTTGAATGGCTGGCTGAAGGTGACCTGGAAAGAGGTCACCTTATGTGTAAATTTAGGTTTGAGGAGAGCAGGGAAGAGAAAACCATGAGGTTGCTCCTGTCAATGGCACAGACAGCCCCAGGCTGGGCTAAGCTACCGGGTGTAGCCTTGCTACAGATCAAGAAGCACATTCCATCCCTAGTTAGGGACACTCCCAGCTGTGGAGCACAGAGCTGGAATTAGAGGCCAGTGGGTGTCAGTTCTCACCAATCCACTTGGCCAACTCCATCTCCTCCTCCCACGAAAGTCTTACCTTCTTCTGCCCAACCCAGGACTCCTTTCAGCTTTCCAGCAGCATTCGCAGGGTCACATGGATAGGCTCTTTCAGGACCCTGGAAGTGTCATTTATTGAAGTAGAGTCCCAAACTTATTAAAAATGCCAGAATTTCCTTTGCTGGCTTTCTTTGTACCACTGTCACCGTTGTCAATTTCAAAACATTTTTGTCCCTCCTAGAAAGAAACTTCATACTCTTTGGCAATCTGCTCCCCCACTCCAGCCTTCCCCCAGCCCTGAACAATCCCCTAATTTACTTTCTATTTTTTGTACCTAATGGGGACAGTGCATATAAATGGAATGATATAATATGCAACCTTTTATGTCTGGCCTCTCTCACTTGGCTCTCTTTTTTCAAGATTCATCTACGTTGTGGCATGCATCCGCACTTCATTCCTTTTTATTGCCAGAGAATATTCCATTATATGGATATACCACATTTTGTTTATTCATTCATCACATAAGGAACATTAATTACATTTGGGTTGAATTGTGTCCTCCCTTTCCCCAGTGATGCGTGGAAGTCCTAACCCCCAGAACCTCAGAGTGTGACCTGATGTGGAAGCAGGGTCACGGCAGATATAATGAGTTAGGATGAGGCTGTACTGCGCTAGGATGGGCCTTTCATCCAATATGACTGGTGTCCTTGCAGGAAGAAGAGAAGAGAGGCATGCATGCCAAGGACAACACTGTGTGAAGGCAGAGGCAGGAGTGCAGTGATGTAGTGGAAAGCCAAGGAACACCAAGCCCCCATCAGAAATTGGAAGAGGCAAGGAAGGATTCTCCCCTAGGGTCTTGCAAGGGAGCCTGGCCCTGGCATCACCTTGATGTCAGACTTTTATTAGCCTCCGGAACCATGAGAGAATAAATCCCTTAATTTTAAGCCACACAGTTTGTGGTACTTTATCATGGGAGCCCTAGGAAACTGATATAATGGGCATTTAGGTTGCTTCCATTTGAGATTTGGTTTTAATATCGTGTACGTAGTAGGTAAGAAAGAATGCTCTTAGCCATGTCTAAGCTCTTAGAATGTCTAAGCTGATTCACACAACAAGCATGTGAGGTAGGTCTAAGCCTTCCCATTTTTTCCATCAAAAACCTGAGGCTCAGGGGTGCCTGGGTGGCTCAGTTGGTGAAGGATCTGCCTTCGGCTCAGGTCATGATCTCAGGGTCCTGGGACTGAGTCCTGCATCGGGCTCCCTGATCAGCAGGGGATCTGCTTCTCCTTCTACCTCTGCCTCTCCCCCCTGCTCATTTTCTCTCTCTTTCAAATAAATAAAATATTTTTTTAAAAACCTGAGGTTCAGAGAAGATCGGAAGTCACCACCCCAGGATTTAAATCCAGGCTTTCTGGGCAGCCCGGGTGGCTCAGCGGTTTAGCGCCGCCTTCGGCCTGGGGTGTGATCCTGGAGACCGGGATCGAGTCCCACAGAGTCCCACATCGGGCTCCCTGCATGGAGCCTGCTTCTCCCTCGGCCTGTGTCTCTGCCCCCCGCCCCATGAATAAATAAATAAAATATTTTAAAATAATTAAAATAAATCCAGGCTTTCTGACTCTAGTTTCAGCACTCAGTAAAGCAGAATGCCAAGCAAGTTATTTACAGCAGGAGATACAGCTATGCCACATAGCTCATCTGTCCCTAAGGAAGATATCATAGCAGTGACAGTAGCTAGCATTCCCTGACTATGAAGTGCCAGGCATTGTGTTAAGTACTTTTCTCACAGGAGGCAGACACTGATAGTTGCCTACACAGTATCTTCTTCCTTATTAAAAGAAACCTAAGCTGTCCAGGGTTGTGACCGTGCTGGCTGAAGACTACATTTCCCTGCCTTTATTGCCAGCAGTGGTGATCAAGCACCACAATTCTAGGCAATACAATTTATGTAGGAGTTGCTATGGATCTCCAGTGTGGCAGAGATAGCTCTCCCTGCAGAGGTCCATGCTCCCCTTCCATGGCCTCGAGATGTTGCTGGGAGGAATTGTTCATTGAGGGTCTATATTTTCTGGATCCCTTTACATTTCTGTGCACCCAGGCAACTGAAATCTGGCCAATAAAATGTGAACAAAAGACTAGTACTTCAATTCTAGGCCTGATCCATAAGCCTTTCTACACACTTCCCCACGCTCTATCTTCCCTCTTCTGCCGGCAGAATTTCATGCCTAGTGTGACCCTGGAAGCCCCATATTCTAAATGGGTTCTTACGTGACTGCACTGAGCCAAGCGGCAACCTATCCTTTTCCCCTAGCCCCTACCCTATCAACTATCAACTGACCTTGGCAAGGATGAGAAGTAAATGCCCATCATGTTAATCCACTGATAAGTGTTTTTTTTTTTTTTTCCGTCATAGCACTTAGCCTGTGCTGACTTAAACATGTGGGAAAGTTTTTGCTCTCTTGATTCAATCACTACTCTTTCCTCCTTTTTGCTGTTAAGATTATGGGTGGGATGGCCGAGGCCACAGTAGCCATCTTGGGATCATGAGAGAAAGATCACAGGAACCAAAGATCTCACCTCCAAAATCTGTGAGCCCTGTACCCAAGGCCGGCAACTATCTACCCTGGGCTTCCTAGTGAGTGAGAAAAATGAATCAGCTGGTCTGCTGGAGCTACTATTTATTTTTATTTTAATTCCACTACAGTTAATATATTGTGCTCTATTAGTTTCAGGTGTGCGATATAGTGATGTTGAAGCTACAGTTTAGTCAGGGATTCTGTTGTTTGCAGTCCAGTACAATCCCTAACTGATACAATCCATTCATGCAAGTAAGCCTTACCCAGCTCTTCAGAGGCAAGTGCTGTTACTATTCCTATTTTACAATAAGAAGTTAGGGTCACCTGGGTGGCTCAGTCAAATGTCTGCCTTGGGCTCAGGTCATGATCTCAGGGTCCTGGGATCCAGCTCCGTGTTGGGCTCCCTGTCCAGTGGAGAGTCTGCTTCTCCTCTCTCTGCCACTTCCCCTGCTCATGCTCTCTCTCTCTCTCTCTCTTTTAAGTAAATAAAAAAAACCCTTAAAAAACAAATATTTTGTTGACAATCATACAACTATATAAGCAGCAAAAACCAGGGTATGAATCCTTAGGCCATAAAGCCAGAATATTAACCAATATATCATATAGCCTTTAAGGGAGATTTTCCTAAATATGTCCCTTGTTTATCTTACATGACATTGTTCCATAAAACTCAAAATCCTACACCCAAATTCAACCATTTATTTTTTTATTCAAATATATTGATGGGTCTGTTACTATAGATTGACATGTCACTGTTGGAAGACAATGCTTCATGAAAGTGAGCATAAGGACTAAGAAACAGGCTGCTTCATCAATGCAACATTTAATCAGAACTATATTATCTTTTGAACTTGCCATATGAGCAAGAAGATAAGATTGATCATATTACAAAAGAATCTCCTAGTGGCTGAGTCATTAGGTTGGAACAAATGACTCAAAGGCAACAACTGAAAATAATCCATCAAGCTTTCATACTTAATATGCACTTATTCTTTTCTTAATCTAATTCTGCTCTAAGAAATAATTTGTCATGCTTTGATGCCTAAAATACTCTTTTCTTGATCTCAATCTCTTTCTGTGGCATAAAAGTGCTTCTCTTCTTCCCTTCTCTCCCATACTATGCCACGTGAATGTCTAGAAGCTTCCAGGAATTAAAGAGTCAGCCCAAAGCCTGGACTCTCCAGAGGTAAACTAGGTGTAAGGAGCAAGTAGAAAGACAGCCTGGAGGGGAGGAGCATGACCTAGTAGATAACTTGAGGTGGCCCCCTAGCCAAGAAGCCAGTGATTCCCCTCGTCACCAGGAGTTGTCCCTTTAAACTCCTTCACCCTTGGGGAATTTCAAGGTGATATCCCTTGGAGGGAGTGTTAGTATTTGTATTTCTATCTCTTTGCCTCCAGGAAGCTGTCTGGGGTTGAGGCCTAACCCAAGCTAGGGCAATCAGAATCTCTCTCAGGCAATGGGCAACGTGAAGGTTCAGTTCCGTGAGACCCAACCCCCATGTGGGTTCTAGCACAGCACAGATATAAAAACTCAGAAACCATGAGTGGCAGGTGTGCAGAAAACTGATATGCAGAGAGAGAAGAAAGAAATGGTTGTGCTGAGAAAAGCAGGAGGGAGGGAGAGAGAGAGAAGAAAGAGAAATACCCCCAGCTTTCCAGAGATTTCAGTTTCCTGATTTTAGTCCCTTTCTGTGTCCAGGGTTTAGGTTCCATAAGGCAGACCGAAAGGCCTCTCATGGATTCTTGTTTTGGTTTGTTAGCTTAAGTGGGTTTTTGTATTTGTAACCAGAGTCCTAATTGGTGCACATTATGAGAAGGACTTGAGTGATAATTGTGTCAGCAAAAGCTAATGGTCACAGTGGACACATTAAGTGAAAGCTGACATGCCTTTTCTCCAAAGCTGCAATCAACCCTTAATCCTGCAGAGCTGCATTACCTCTGATACGGATCACCCAGTCCCTTCCTTCTGCTCCTCTTTCCAGTCATTCATTCGATGACTCCACAAATATCTGGAGTGTTCCTACTGCGTGCCAGGTATGCTCTTAGGGGCTGGGAACACAGCTGTGAATCAGAAAGTCCTTTCCTCATGGAGCTTCAATTCTAGTTTGGGGGGAGAGAGAAGACAAACAGGTAGATAATTGTTAAAGAGGAAATACGTAGATGCAGCAACAGAGATAAAATCGTCAGGGAGGACCTTTGTGGAAAGGAGTGGGCGACAGGATAAGGGAGGCAGCCGGGCAAGGCATCAGAGAGAGCCCAGAGCAGGGCAGAGCCTGTCATGCTCCGGGAATGGGTAGCAACTAGTGTGACTGGAGCCTGAGGAGGAGGAGAGGGACACAACTCCCGGTTGGGACACAGCAGCAGCAGCCAGGTCGCATGGTGATGGTTGAGGAGTTTGGATTTTACTCCACTTGAAATGGGCAGCTACCGAAAGGCTTTCAGCAGAAAAGTGGTTTATAGACCACCGTGTGGGAAGATTACTCTGGCTGCTGGGTGTGTGGAATGACTCAATGGGTGAAAGCGGAGAGGGAGGCTAATGCATTTGGGAGGCACCGCAGCGTGGAGGTGGGACTGCCTTGAGGGCTGGGAGCTGGCTGGGCGCCGGCAGGTAGCTGTGGGCGGGGTGAGAACTGGCTGAGGGTGGGCGGGGTGAAAAGCTGGTGAACTTGAGTTCCCTCCTGGACACTGAGTTGATTAAAGGTGAGGGTGAGTGCAAGGGATTAGGTGTGAGGGATGATGGGAAGGAAAGAATCAAGGTTGAGTCCAAGTTACTGGTTTAATAAGAGAGTGGATCTGGGGGGCCATTTCCTGAAACGGAGGATACTGGACAAGGACCAGTTTGGAAAACTGGGAGTTGTTGTTGTTGTGCAAGGGCTCACATTTTGGTGACTACCCCCTGCTGAGGTTGAGGAGGGCAAGAGTATCATACTCATTCAAACGGAGGATAATGTATGTGTTCCAGAAGCCAGTCCACCAGGGCAGTCTGAACTGCAGGGGAGGTTTTCAGTCTCTAAAAGACCGTGTGGACTGAAAGTTAGGTTTGCATCTCTGGAGGGGTGAGAGTGGAGGGGAGATAGAGACACACACAGACACTCGAAATCACACAGAAGTGAATGTGAGGCTTGTCAAAGATTATTTGTCATGGGCTAAATTACCTCTGATAGAAAGAGCACAAATTCTATTTAAAAGACAGGCAAGTATCAAAAAAAAAAAAAAAAGATATCTTAATCTTACCATTTGGAATGATGTGGATGGAACTAGAAGGTATTATGCTAAGCAAAATAAGTCAATCAGAGAAAGATAATTATCATATGATTTCACTCATATGTGGAATTTAAGAAACAAAATAGAAGATCATAGGGGAAGAGAGGGAAAAATAAAATAAGATGAAATCAGAGAGGGAGAGACAAACCATAAGAGACTCTTAATTCTACGGAACAAACTGAGGGTTGCTGGAGGGGTGGTGGGTGGGGGATGGGGTAACAACTGGGTGATGGGCATTAAGAAGGGCACATGATGGAGTGAGCACTGATGAATCACTGAACTCTACCTCTGAAACTAATAATAAAAAAAAATAAAGAAAAAAACACGCAGGTATAAAACCAGTTGACTTACTGCGGTGTACACAGTTGCAATGTGTGTACCCCATACACAACATACAGATTTCAAAGGTTGTTTGCACTTGTGATTTTCAGAAAGCAGTGGCTCTAATCTGGCTGCACATGAGAATTTTCTGGAGAGCAGTTTAAAAAGACCAATGTCGAAGTTTCACTCAAGACCAGTGATTCAAAACCACTGGGGTAGGGAACAGCTACCAGCACACAGTTTAAAACTCTCCTCGGGTTGTTCCAAGGGATAGCTACGGCGTGAAAACCATTGGTATAAAGCAATTTAAACATGACTCATGACGTTTGAAAAATGGTCGTTTTGGTAAGCTGTTAGCCTTCAAACAATGATTCTAAACTAAGCAATATCTTGCACCCAGATAAGGCACAATTTGTCTTGATTTTTCTGAGTGCTTTTTCATACTACGTGGTATTGTGTCCCTCATTCCAGTGCAACTTTTCAGAAGGAAATCTCCCTAAAGTAAAACCCACCAGCCAATTTGTGTCCAGACTACCAGCTGATTTATGACTTCATGTATTACTTTTCAGCTGATTGATTCTACTAGAGATGGAGCCACCACTAACCATGAAAAATTTATAAACTTTCCTCACGACTTTGTCACATGGAAGCTTCTGGTCGCCCTCAGTTTGGAACACTCAGAGGCTTGCAGAGCAAGCTGTTTTCATGGTCGAGCGTTTCACACAGCCTGGTTGAGGTCAGAACCACATTCCTGGGAACCTTGCCCCTGCTGAACTATGAAATTTCCTGATTAAGGAAATGAGAGGAAATAAGGCATTAACTAGCACCTACGCACAGCACACAAACTTGAGGAGTTCTTTTTTTCTTTCTTCAGGAGAATTAAAAACAGAAGATGCTGCTGTTACAATTCTCTGAAATAAGATGACAAAACCAAGGATGAACATTTAACAGCTGTTTTGGAACGGATTCTGGGAATAAACAAAAAGCTGCCTATGGTTTCGCCACAGTTAAAAAGCACAGATTTGCTGTGATTCATACGGTCTATAGCTCATAAGCTGAGCCAAAGAAATGATGCCAAGAAAAGACAATGACAAAGGGAGAGGCTTAATCATCATGACAGTTGCAATTATAATTAAATGTAAACTTGAGAAGAGGATTGCTTCACTCTGGCAAGAAGGCCAAGGTTTGGGGGAAGTCTACAGCAAGTGGACCAAAGGCTGTTGTTAAATTTCTTTCTCTACTCAAAGAACTTCCAACTTTTACTTATTATTAATATTTATAAAGTACAAGAAAAGAAAATAATATTATTTTAAAGCTGGCATGAGACTTCCTCTTAGAATGTCCCAGGCCCTCCCTCCCCCCTCCCAACTCTCTTTTATTTTCTGCCTGCTTGCTTTCCTTAAATTTTAAAAAATAAGCCAGTTTAGAGTAGAAGCCGAGATATCAGAGGGAGGAATGCGAGCAAAACTGCCTGGATGAGACAGGAAAGGAGTTTGTGTTTTGAACCAGATGGGAAAGGACAGAGCCAAGTAAAACGAGGAGAAAGTGGAATGAGCAAGATGGCCAAAGATTGGGGGTGCACTGTGTAACCCCCAAATCTTTAGCGAAGTTCCAAACTACAGACTGCTTGTGCCGGGGAGGTGGTTGGGGATCTTGCACAGCTTCTGGCAAAGCATCTGACCTTTGGCAAGGAAAGGAGTCAGGAACACACACAGGAACAAGTCAGAACCAAGAAAGAGGGAGTTGAGAATTTGCAGGACTCAGGGGGAGGGCTGTGGACTCTCATTGTGAAACTTGTGGTTTCAGCCAAGTTTACCTTCATCTCCCAAGGACAGCCAGGCTTCATCTGGGATATATTTGCAAGAATTGGGAGTTTTCCTTTTAAGCTATGTGGCTACGAAGCCATGAGTGGTTTTTCACTGAGATCTCTGCCCTAGATTTTAAAACTCATACCTGGAATGATGATTGAGTTTCTGTGGGGTGCGTGAATCCGTGATGCCCACTTCCCAATTCTGACGGCATTAGGTGTCAGTCCAATAGGTGAGACAATATTCATCATCTGACAGACCACCAGTCCACCTACCTGGGACCTCTAGAAGCATACTGTGTGCTTTCTTTGTTTAAGGCATGGTGCTAGACACTTGAGTGTAAACAAATATGCACAAGACATGGATCTCAGGATCTCAAGGAGCTTAGTGTCATAACGACAACTGTAGTGGGTTGAATTGTGCCCCCTACCCCTTTAGGGTGGACCCTAAATCCATGTCTATAAGGGACAGAAAAGAAGACCTAGAGAAAAGATGTGAAGATGGGGGTGAAGAGAGACTGAACTGCAGCTGCAAGCCAAGGAGTGCCAAGTGAGGTTGGTAGCCACCAAGAGGCTGAGACAGTGGCATGGAACGGATTCTCCCTTGGAGACTTTAGGGGGAACCAGCCCTGCCCACACCATGATTTGGGACTTCTGGAACCCAGAACTACAAGAGAATATGTTACTGTTGTTTGTTTTGTTTTTTTAAAGATTTTATTTATTTGACAGAGAACAGAAGGAGGTGGGGCAGAGGGAGAAGCAGATTCCTCGCTGAGCTGGGAGCCTGACATAGGGCTCAAACCCAGGACCTTGAGATCATGATCTGAGCCAAGGGCAGACACTTAACTGACCAAGCCACCCAGGCACCTCTATTGCTATTGTTTTAAACCACACGGTTTGTGGTTATTTTTTACAGCATCCTGAGGAAACTAATATAGCCCTCCCCTCTACTGAAATAGCTGGGTGCCATTATCAAAAAAAAAAAGGAAAATAAGGGTATTGATGAGGATGTGGAGAAGTCTGAACCCTCTGCACTGTGGGTGAGCATGTAAAATGGGGCAGCCACTGTGGAGAACAGTATGGAGGTTCCTCAAAAATTAAAAGTACATCTACCCTATAATCTGGCAATCCTACTTCTGGATATCTCTGAAAGACTTCAAAGCAGGATCTCGCAGCACTGTTTGCACACTCACGTTCATCACAGCATTATTCACAGTAGCAAAGCAGTGGAAACAATCCACTGAAATGTCCACGGGTAGATGAATGGATAAAGAAAATATGGGGCAGCCCGGGTGGCACAGCAATTTAGCACTGCCTGCAGCCTGGGGTGTGATCCTGGAGACCCGGGATCGAGTCCTATGTTGGGCTCCCTGTATGGAGCCTGCCTCTTCCTCTGCCTGTCTCTGCCTCTCTTTCTCTCTCTGTGTCTCTCATGAATAAATAATAAAATCTTTTCAAAGATGTGGTCTATACATATAATGGGATATTAAAATTAATTAAAAAGAAGGAAATTCAGTCACATGCTACCACATGGATGAACCTCGAGGATGTTATACTAAGCAAAAGAAACCAGTTTGCACGGGGACACATACTGGATGATTCCACTTACGTGAGGTATCTAAAGTAGTCAAAATAATAGAGACAGAAAGTAGAAAGGTGGTTACCAGGGGCTGGAGGAATTGGTGGTTAATGTATATAAGGTTTCAGTACTGCAAGGTGAAAAAGTTCTAGAGATCTATTGCGCAATGATGTGAGTATGCTTAACACTACTGAGCTGTACACTTAAAATGGTTATGATGGTAGATTTAATGTTAAGCGTTGTTTACCGCAAAAAAATATAGCTGATTACCAGGCATAAAGGGGGAAATGGCCACAGTTAGAGTATAGTAAGGTGCTTTGGAAATTTGGATGAAGAAGAGTTGACCTAAGGGTGGTGGGAGTGCAGGAGAGGAAGCAGCCCAGAAAAGGTTTTATGGCGATGGCAACAATTGTGATGGATCTTCAGGGACGAAAACAGGATTTGGGCATTCAGGGATGGGGGCAGATGTGGAGTAGAAAAAATCACCTACATGCAGATGGCCAAGTTGAGTACCAGAGATGAGTGTGGTGCCCAGGACTGCCGCTAGCCGCTATGGTGCCTCTGTGCAGAGTAGAAAAAACGCTGCTTTCTCCCGAGTACCTGACATGGCAAGCAGCGCGCAGATTTCAGCCAGGGATCCCTTTGCAGTTCACCTTCTGCAGAATAGAATTAGTTGTCATAGGTCCACACACCAAGATAAGCAGCTCAGTTTGGGGCATAGTGAATTCTATGTCAGCAGGACATCCAGGTGGAAATAGGAAGCAGAAAGCTGAAAATGTAGGACCAGTGTTTGGAGGGAAGTTTAGGATTATAAGTGTAGACTGGGGAGTCACTTTCATCGTGTTAAAACTTTAAAGAATTGGTCATATGGTACCAGCTAATTCCACATCTATTTCCTGTGGAACACTGCTGGGGCCACCAAGGAGGCAGACAGCGCCCTCTGGTGGAAATATGGAAACACTCCTTATCAATACTCCCCACCCTCGCTAAATTATTTTGAACAAATACAGTTCAAGATCATTCTGCTTGAGCAGGTATCCCTTGCTGCCTGGAGTCTCGCATGGGTCTGTTTAGCCCTGGCTGTGCCAGACACTGGGGCTTCCCTCTCCTCCCTGAAACTGTATTCCTGCTAAGTGTGTCTGGGTCCAGTAAGAAATCAGGCACACTGTTCACACTATTTCACACTTAGGTACTGAGGGTGGTTGGACTAAGCAGAAATTACCAGAAGCCGGGCAGCCTGGGTGGCTCAGCGGTTTAGCGTCGCCTTCGCCCCGGGTGTGATCCTGGAGACCCAGGATCGAGTCCCACATCGGGCTCCCTGCATGGAGTCTGCTTCTCCCTCTGCCTGTGTCTCTGTCTCTCTCTCTCTCTTTGTGCCTCTCATGAATAAATAAAATCTTTTAAAAAAAAGAAGGAAAAAATTACCAGAAGCCTTGATACTTTGCCCCTTAGAGCCTAGAGACCAGCCAAGCCTGGGGAGGCATTGTGCCTGGCCCTGAGGGCAGCAGGTAAGAGCAGAGGTCCTAAAGGTTGTCTGGTGAAGCTGCTGTACAGTTAATAGCCAGCTACATCTCCACAAACAATTCTGTGTCAAGCATTATTTTCTTCCTACTTTACAGTTGAGGAGACTGAAGTTCAGAGAGGTTACATAACTTTTCCAAGGCCACACCACTAATAAGAAATGGCCCCAAGCAGAACTGTGTTTTTAAGTTTAAGATAGAATTCTCAGCTCTGTAAAATGCAGTGGTTTTTAGTACATTTACAAAGGTGTGCAACCATCATTACTATCTCATTCCAAAATGTTTTCCTCACCTTAAAAAGGAACTCTCTACCCCTAAACAGTCACTCCCCATTCTCCCGTCTGCTCAGCCCCTGCCAATCACCAATCTGCTTTCTAGACACTTCATGCAAATGAAATCATGCAATGCGTAATCTTTTGTGACTGGCTTCTTTCACGTAGTGTAGTGTTTTCAGGGGTCACCCATGTTGTAGCATGTGTCAGTGCTTCATTTCTTTTTATGGCTGAATATCTGTTGTACCGACAGGACACAGTTCTTTTATCCACTCATTGGTTGATGCATGTTTGAATCATTTTCACTTTTTGGCTATTATTATCAACAATGCTGCTATGAACATTCATGTACAAATTTTTGAGTGAGCACATGCTTTCAATTCTCTTGGGATACACCTAGGAGTGGGATTGCTGGTCCTACAAGAGCTTTATGTTTAACTTTTTGAGGACCTGCCAGATGGTTTTCCAAAGTGGGTGCACCATTTTACATTCTCACCAGTGATAGGTGAGTGTGCCAATTTCTTCACATTCTCCCAAGCACAACTGATTTTCAAACTCACTTCTTCCTTCCTTAAATATATATTTATTGTTTACTGTGTACCAGGCACCATGCCCAGCTCTGGGAGTTCAAAGTTAAATATGCCTCCTGCATCCATACTCTAGAACTCCTGAGGCCAGGGGAGACACGGCATATTTATTCTTTTTTTTTTTTGGCATATTTATTCTTGCACAAGGGTCCCTGCTGCATGCACTTTGCATGGTTGTCCCAGCCTCAAGTGTCACTTCTCACAAAATATAAAGATGAACTGTAAAATTCATGCTGACAACTTAAATTTTTTCTTTATTTAGAATGACGTTAAAGAGCAAATGACACCATGACATGTTAGAAAAGAAAGAAAGAAGAAAGAAAGAAAAAGAAAGAAAGGGAAGGTAGGCAGACATACTGTGGAAGAAAGGAAAAAGCTCTATACTTTAGCAGCTGTAATAGCACTCATTTGCTGCCTTTTGAACAAGGGGTTCCTCATTTTTGTTTTGCCCCGGCCCCCACAAACCCAGGCTCCATACCCGGCCAAGGCATGGAGTACTACAGCAGGAGCACTCTGCAGAATCATACGGCAAAGGGTATGGATCCAGGGAGGGGTAAAGAATTGGGCCCTCTGTGTCATTTGCCACAGCCTACGTCTGATGGCCTGGGAAATTATTTTGTGAGGACAGCAGGGAGTGGAGGCTCTCAAAATGCTCAGATCTGTAAGGTTTCTTCTTGAGCGTGGCAAAGGATGACATTAGGTTCGGCAGGAACTGTTGGCCATATGTAGATTCTACTTTATGTTTATAAATGCAATCTAATTTGGAGCCAATTGTTTATCTCTGAACTTCAAACACAGGAAGGTCTTAGCTGGTCTTGCTCACTGCCGACATCCTTGAGACGGTTGTTTTGTTAAAGGAGACCATAAATTATTCTGGTTGGAGAGTCGCTTGAGCAGTGAGGCAGGCTGGCTAGAGGCGACAGTAGAGGAAGTCAGAGAGAATGACTTCTTCCCTGTCCCATCACATTGATAGTCTCTTCTTTATGTAAGACTTCCTTGCTATTGTCTTCTTTTTGTTTCCTAATTCAATTTCAATCATTTTTGTTGTAAATGGACTCAGAAATTTGGTGGGAGATGCAGACAAATGCCCAAGGTAAGTAAGCTAGTAACCAGAAGACCCAAGGCTAGAATCCATATCTTCATAGCTTTCCTTTTATTTGGAGAGAATTGCACTGTATTTTTGTGGACTGTTAATCAGCTTTGCAAATATTTTGGGGCAAGGTGGTTTTTTTTTAAAGATTTTATTCATTCATGAGAATGAATGAATTTTAAAGATTTTTATTTATTCATGAGAGACACACAGAGAGAAGCAGAGACATAGGCAGAGGGAGAAGCAGGCTCCCTGTGGGGAGCCCAATGCAGGACTCAATCCCAGGACCCCAGGATCACAACCTGAGCCAAAGGTAGACGCTCAACCACTGAACCACCCAGGTGTCCCTGGGGCAATGTGTTTTTATTATTTTGGTCTTTTTTCCACTTCACTAAGATATAAACTTTTGTCCAGCCCAAAAAAGTTTAGTTTGCAAAAAAAAAACGTTATCATGGATTGTTTAAGACTTTGAAAAAGTTCTTCCTTAGCAGTTCTATTAACCATTAGACAAGAAATTAGAGAAACAACCCCTCTGTCTGCTTAATTCAGCTCTTCACAAGCATTTCACTTAGGAATATGTGTTTCCATCCCAGAAATGATTAGTAGATGGTTAAATTACAAGAGGAGGGAAAATTAACATTTTGAATGAAAGGGTATATAATGAGAGATTTTGAAGTGGAAGAAAATTGCTCACAAAGAGATAGGATTTTGAATGAGACAAACTGGTCTAGCTCTTTATGTGCATTACTAGTTTCAATCATTACATTTTGAGGTCCTTTTCAGTTCTGGCCAGTCTTAACCGGCTGAATGCTGCAGAGGTTTGCTGGAGTTACACTGCTAAAAATAGAGGTACGGGTATCCCCCGCTTTTCAAAAGTTTGTCTTACAACACTTTGCTTTTGTGAAAAGCCTACATTAATACCTGTTTTCCCTAACCACAAGAAATCTGAAGAGGATTTTTGCTTTTATGGAAAAAAGGTGGAATGTGAAACTAGGGTTCAGCATTTGTGTCACAGTGAGCCTGAAAGAGGCAGCTCACACCCTGAGTGGCAAGAGGGGCCCCACCAGGCTCCTTCCCTGGAAACTACACTTGGCATCAAGCTGCCGGAGCTTTGAACTGGGTCTGTGAGCATCTGTGCTTTATCTCAATTTATTTTGTGGATCTATCAGTAAGATGTGTCCTAAGGTATCAGAAAAGCCTAATAGGTTATTTTTGGGGTCGGAGAATGCTCAAAAAATTTTCCATATAAATTAACGATAATTGCTTCCCCAATTTTTGCCATTTTGGCTTACAAAAGGTTTAATAGGAATGCTCTACTTTTGGATAGTGGGGGAAATGTGTACGTTGTCCATATAGTTTCCCAAGAAGGTGTGCAGCCAATTTGATGGTATAGAGGAAGGATAGAACTAGTCTGTCTTCCTTCTCTCTTTTATTCCTTTTCTTATTATTGGGCCCAAAGTGCATCTGGTCTGTAGGGATATGTGCCTTTGCCTACAAGGACAGAAGGTTCTGTGGCCTGGGAGAGCCAGGCAGAACTCTGGCTAACTACTCAAAGAAGCTCTAAGGGGTCATGGGGATCCTCTAGGTAAAGCCAGGCAACCTGGTTAGGTGTATGGTTTTTCAACATATCAATATGAGACAGCCTTTTTGGAACCTGATCCTACTAATGTGGTGACCACAGAAATCATTGAAAATTCTCAGGGGCAAAATACTGGAATTATTTTCATTTATCCACTCATCTCTCGCATATCAAGCAAATGCCTCACATCTGCTGGGCAGGAGACACCTATGGGAGCTGCCCAGTCATTCTGGGAAATCCACACACCTGGAAGGGTGAGGGGCTCGTGGGTGACCCTCAGCTCTGAGGATGGGCTGGGGGGTCAAGACTCTTCTCTTCTGGGCCTCTGATGGACCATTTTGAGGTGTATCTTCTACAGGCCCTCGGGTGGGCCCTGATGCGGATGAGCCACCCTTGCTGAAAAGGGATTACTTTCCCCAGTGAACTACCTGTCTGTGTGATGTGACCATGGGATCTGCATTTGGAGAGAACTGAAGCTAAGACTCAGCATTTGCATCTGTTCAGGAAAACTGGATAAGGACAAGGGCATAACTGAAATGTACGCGCCATCAGAAGACACTGGCAGACATACAGTAGAAGCAGCCTGTTCCAAACACATCCAAGTAGATTTCCCAGGATCTCCTGGTGCATCCATGAATGACCCTTGGTGACTGATGCTGCTGTTCAAGGGCAGAACACCCTGACTTGTGTGGACCTGGACTCTATAGGTTAACATCCTGCAAGGGCACTTGGGTGGCTCAGTGGTCAAGCATCTGCCTTCAGCTCAGGTTGCAATCCTGGGGTCCTGGGATTGAGTCCCACAGTGGGCTCCCCACAAGGAGCCTCCTTCTCCCTCTGCCTGTGTCTCTGCCTCTCTCTGTGTGTCTCTTATGAATAAATAAAACAAAAAACATCCTGCAGGCTGATTTAGTCTGTCCTTGACCTAAAAGAGGGACGAGAGAGTAAAAACCAGCCCTGTTGGCAGCTTGGGCGTGATGTTCCCAGCTGATGATAAATAGCATTCACAGAAGATAATGTCCAGGGAAGGCCACTCTGTGACCACTTTGGGAACTAGACAGAGACAAGGCCTCTCCTCAACCAGGAAAATGATTAACGATCCCCCACCTCTGAGCAATGAGACTCACTGCTGCTCCTTTACCAACGACAGTTGTAGCCTTTTCTCAAATTTCCCACCTCTTAAATAAAAATGAGGTCACCTGATGACTATATTGCTTCCGCCTCTTGACCACAAGTAATTCAGAACATGTCCCCACTTCCTTAAACTCTCCTTAGAATCCCCCAATACTTGCCTAAATCCTGCAACAACCCCTCCCCACCCCTTCCTGCCATGCCCCGTGGTTCCCAGAGTGGGCTCTTCCAAGCTGCAGCCAGAGACCTGCAGCGGCCTGGTCTTGACCGCAGGTGCGTTCCTCCTGGTGTTCCGTCGCTAGGCACCTGTGCCGGCTCCTTCGGTTCATTGCCGGCTGATTAGCCTTGGAAGCGATGCTAGGGTAAAGAAAGAAAATGTCACCATTTACAAATGTCTGCTGTTTTTTTTTTTCTTCTCTCTCCTCTTTATCTGACGTAAATCCTGTCCTTGCCTTTGTTACATGGAATTGATCTGTTCCGTGGCTTCTTTTGTATACATGCAAAATACTGTGCTGCAGTGCCCTTCTGTGCTTCTCTGCATCAGTTCCCACTGTCAGTTCAGATGGTTACTGAAAACATGGCAGTAACAGTGGGGTTTCCCTGTAGCTCCACATAGTGGATACCTTCCATTTCATAGCATGCAACTCCTTCCAGTGCCCCTCCACTGTTTCTTCCAACATGGGCTCCAGCTTTTGCTTAACTCTCTTCTCCTCTTTGCAGCCCACCAGAAAGCAGGCGGACAAAAAGAATCCCCAAACTCCAAAACGACATCCAAAAAGCCTCCAACTTGATTTGGCAGAGTGGTTTCCCTCCCACTCAAGCCTCTACCTTACTACTTTGCTTCTTTGTAGACCTAAAGGCTCATTAATGAATGAGAAATGGAAACTAACCTGAATACCCAATAATAGAATAGTTAAGTATAGTGCATTGGCTGTGTAGACTATCTTCCAGCTGTCAAAAGAGGCAATTAAGGCAACCTAGAAACAAGGAAAATTGTTTATGAAAAAAATATTTATGAAAATTAAGCATAATACAACAAATGGTGAATAGCGTGATTACAACTAGGTAGCAATCATCTGTGTGTAGCTCAGGGCACCTAAAAGGGGTACCATTCAGGATTTATACTAAGTGTGATGTGATGGCATGAGCAGTAGGCCTGTCCAGGCTCTATTAAATGAGGGACAGAGGAGTCTGATGGAGAGGATCAAGGCTTGGAACTACAATGAGGTGAGTGAGGCACCTGCACAAAATTTAACAGTGCAAACAAACTTCAGTAATCAAGACAAAAGTAATTTAATGTATATTTTCAAAAATCAGAATTAAGGCAAAAATATATAAATCTAGAGTGAGCACAGTATCAAAAATTTACCTGCTCTTGTTTGGCCCAGAGAGTGAGTGCCTCAACTGCCTCATCCTAGTCCCAGCCCTGATAAGGACAGTGACTAGCCATGTAGGGCCATTGGTCCTCTCCCACCATTAGGACTGAGCTGCATTGAGAATGAGGGCCACTCCTTACCCCTAAAGGAAGGAGAATCCAAATGCACACTTTGTTAGGGAGCTGTAGGTCAGCGGAAAGATGTTTCCATGTAGTGGAATGTCGACTTGACCTTCTAGGAGCTTGGGCCGGGACAAGAAGATCTAGCACATATAAGTGCCCCACCATGCAAATCTCCATAAAGAACTACTCTGCTCAAATAACCTAGTTGAGTGACTCTTGGAGATTCTTTGAGTATGAAATGGAGGCATGTCTATGAATCAGAAGCAGCAAAGGACATCACTATAGCAGCCTAGGGTCTCTAGGGGGTACCAATCTCCTTGTAGGAACGGAGGCCGAAGGATTTACATTTGTGTGAAAATATGTGCAGAATACCGGAAACTAAGGAGCTGGAAGTCGGGCATTTGGAGATATTTCTGTATATTGTGCAGGTTGGCGGTGGGGGCTGATCTAGAGAGATACAGTCTGTGATTGTTGTAAACCTCTTGAGCAGACAGGCTGGGGTGGCCTGTGAAAAATCAGTTTCTGTAGGCAGATAGGTAAGGGGTATAAAAACTTGTAAAGTTTTCTTAGTGCTTTAATGTGATCTTTTCAGTTAATAAAAGGGAAAATGAAGAAATATCACATCCACCAAGTTACTTATGTAAAATTTGGCACAGTAACCTGAACTTGAGCAAACTTAAATGACAATATCTCACATGATCATCTGAGCAGGTAATCTGCGAGGTCTTCTCAAGATCAAGGTCATAGCTTTCCTTATGGTGTTCTGACTAGAAAATGCTAGGTCAGGTTCCCCTGAAGATAAAATGCCTGCAGGATGAGGCCTAAAATAAACATTCTGCATTTAAATTTAAAACAAACTCAGAACAATAGCAAACTATGGCCAGTGATTCTAATGTGTAGTCAAGATTGAGAAAAACCTGTGAGGCCAGTGCTGTCCAACAGAACTTTCTGCAAGGATGGAAATGTGATACCCATGCTGCCCAATAGAGTGGCTCTGGAGCACTGAAATACAGCCAGTGCGACTGAATTTTTAATTTTGTTCAATTTTAAGTAATTATAGTTTAACTGTCAGTAACTGCATGTGGCTCGTGGTTCATGGCTTGTGGCTGCTGTATTAACAGTGCAGCTCTCCTTGCACTCATGTGCAAATTTTGGCTGATGTTGGGGCCACCTGAGGAACTTGGTAAAAACACAACGGTCCAGGCTGCATCCTGCTTTAGCAATCCCAAGACTCTATGTTCTTTATTAGCTAACCAGGAGATTTTCTGCAGCAGCACTTGGCAGACTTATTGGTGATCTTGGCAAAATGCAGATTCTGATTCAGTAGGTCTGCGATGGGACCAGAGAGTCTGCATTTCTAACTGGCTGTCATTGGTGCCCATGCTGCTGGTCGGGGGACAACACTTTGGGTAGGATGGCTCTAGATCCTGATCTTATTTGTTTCTTCTTAAGATAAATTCCAGAGTGGATGCTGTTATCCATTTTTGAACATTTTTATTTTATTTTATTTTTTTGTTTTTTTGAACATTTTTCTTAAATTGAGACATAATTGCTATATAACATGTTAAGTTTAAGGTGTACAATGTGTTGATTTGATACATTTATGTATTGCAGTGTGATGACCACCATAGCTTTAGCTAATACCTCTGTCATGTCATGTAATAATTATTTCTTTTTTGTAGTGAGAATATTTAAGATCGAATCTCTTAGCGATTTTGAAGTCTGTAATACAGTATTATTGACTACAGTCAATATGCTGTGCTTTCACTCTCCAGAACTTTTTCATCTCCTGGTTGCAAGTTTGTCCGCTTTAATAATATCTCCCCAGCTCCCCCACCAGGGGGAAGAAGTGTCTGGGACACCAGCTCCTCTTTGACTTCCCTCCTCCTGTTAGAATCAGGCCAGCTACATTTCATCCCCCCACCCCAGTTCCCTACACAGTGAAAACACCAGGAACACCTGGAAGATTAGAAAGAGGTAGAAATCCAAGGTCGCAGTGGCATCCACTTCATGTCTGTATTTTGTGCAGTGCATTTTTTTCATAGTTTACTGGCTGTTCTGAAAAAAAGAAAGCCCTCCTCTCTCTCTCTCTTTATCTGTGTGTATGTGTGTGTGTTGAAAGGGACAGTCACTATGCTTAGTGAGAGTGTTGTTTGAAAAATAACCTAATTGCCACAGATGTCCATGTCTGAAAAATCAAAGCTCTGCACAGTTTATGGCACAGAAATGAGATTTGACCTGTATTTGTCATATTAACCAGTTATATTTCCTATAGATTTTACTAAAAAGTCCCTAAAATCATTGCTAGGACTTAACAATAAGTATAGATTCCCAATTAGTTAAAGAAGGGAAGAGGGGATTTTTAGTGGGTCAGAAACATCACATTATCTTTTTTTAAAAAAGATTTATTTATTTATTGGAGACAGAGAGCACCAGCAGGGGCAGCAGCAGAGGGAGAGGGAGAAGCAGACTCCTCACTGAGCAGGGACCCTGATGCAGGGCTCCATCCCAGGACCTTGGGATCATGACCTGAGCCAAAGGCAGATGCTTAACTGACGGGGCTACCCAGGCGCCCCGAAACATGATATTATCTTAACATGGACTGTCTTTTTAAGTCTCAGGAAGTTAAATAGACCTTTTGATGGGAAATCATGGGCACTCTCTTTTTACGTGGACATACCGGTATGTTGCACAGTGTCACCCATACACCAGATGGCTGCTCCTTTCTTAATGCCACTCCATTTAGATAAAAGAACCTAATTCTGCGCTGTGTTTCCATCACACTCTGCTACAGACTGCAGCTGCAGTTGTGTGGAAAGGCCGTGGTCTCCCCTAGCCACCCTGTGGAGAAGGGGCTATTGTCACCCAGGTCCTATCTTCTCTGACCCTAGAGCCAGTCATGGGTGGAGTCTGCCCAACCACTGTTGCTAGGGTCACCTTTACCTGTATATTGGCTGAGACTTCCAGAAATTACCATTGCCCACGTTCCTGTTCTTCCTCTACTTCCTTGGCCATTCCTCAGGCTCCCATCTGAACTTTATCTCTTTCCAACCCAGAAACATTGGCACCCTTCCAGACTCAATCCTAGGCTCTCTTCTTTACATATTTAGCTGCTGTGTTGCTCAAGACATACCAGTTTTTAAAAAAGATTTTATTCATTTATTCATGGGAGACAGAGAGAGAGAGGTAGAGACACAGGCAGAGGGAGAAGCCGGCTCCATGCAGGGAGCCCGATGTGGGACTCAGTCTGGGACTCCAGGATCACGCCTTGAGCTGAAGGCAGACACTCAACCGCTGAGCCACTCAGGCGTCCCAACATACCAGTTTTTGATGCTTGTTTTTTTTTTTTTTTTCTTTTCTTTTTCTTTTTCTTTTTTTTGACACTTGTTTCTTGAACTTTGCCTTCAACTGTTCCACAATGTCCCTCTCCGGCCCTTGGAGATTCTTTCATCTCTTTCCCCCCATTTCCTTTTTTTTTTTTTTAAAGATTTATTTATTTATTTATTCATGAGAGACATAGAGAGGCAGAGACATAGGCAGAAGGAGAAGCAGGCCCCTCGCAGGGAGCCTGATGTGGGACTTGATCCCAGATCCTGGGATCATGCCCTGAGCCAAAGGCAGACGCTCAACCACTGAGCCACCCGGGCACCTCTACACCATCCTTTCCTGTTTTTTTTTTTTTTTTTTTTTTTTTTTACTCCATCCTTTCCTGATAGTAATATTGTCATTTCTGGTTTTTATGGCATTGGTTTGCTATCTCGTATTTCTTATAAATGATTTTATGTTTGGGTTTGTTTTCATTTTTTCTTAGACTCATTTTGACATTTCTGATCATTTGCATTTACTAAAATGATTGATATGCTTGATTTTATTGTTCCATGTTGTATTTATGTTGCATCATTTTACTTTTGATGGTTCTTTTCCTTTCCTTTTGCTTTTGTGAAGTTGCTGTCTGTTCTTTTTCGTCCTTGTTAATTTAGAAATGCCATTGTACTTTTCCATTCTTTTAATGGCAATTTATTCTCTGGTATTCTTAATTGGATATATTTTTTTTTTACCATTATTTGAAAACCAGATCCCTCAACTCTTTTCTCACCAAGACAGTTTATTTTCCTTGCAACCCTACTCCAAGAAGATGAGATTGTTAGACTATTTTAACTTTCCTCCCCCCACTGGCCTTAGTTGACAAATTTCAAATGTTCTTTCTCCACCCTATCTCTATGTTCACCACATCAATACCTAAGTGACCCCGAAATAGTTTAGTTCTAGATTATTATTAAAATTACCATTGCAGCAACTTCTTTTAAGAATCCTTACCAAAAAATCCTTATCTAGTACTCATATTACATATTCCAAGATGTTCATTTATGATTGATTTAGATGAAACCACATATTACTTATTCTCAGACATCTAATCATTATCCATTTAAACTTTAATACTTGAGGCCTCTGTTTTTGTTCATTCGTCATTTGGTTAGAATGATTTAAGTATTTTTCTCAAATAGGTCATGTGGTTGTTAACATTTTTTAATTCTTAAAAAATGAAAAAAGTTTTTCATTTACCTTTTTTTGTTGACGGATGAATGAAATTCTGGCTGTATATAGGGTTCTGGGATGGTAGTCCTGCACTCTCGAAAGTCTAGATATTATTTCAACAACTTCTGTCTTCTAGGACTTTGTATGTTGTATTAGAGAAGTCCAACACTCATCTTATTTTCTATTTGTAGAAAACTTACTCTTTCTGAGTGGAAATTTAAGGTTTATCTTTTAGGGATGCCTGGGTGGCTCAGCGGTTAAACGTCTGCCTTTGACTCAGGGTATGATCCTGGGATCCCGGGTTCGAGTACCGCATCGGGTTTCCTGCATGGAGCCTGCCTGTCCCTCTGCCTGTGTCTCTGCCTCTCTCTCTCTCTCTCATGAATAAATGAAATCTTTATTCATTCAAAAATAAATAAATTTTATTCATTCATGAGAGAGAGAGAGAGAGAGAGAGAGAGAGAGAGAGAGGCACAGGCACAGGCAGAGGGAGAAGCAGGCTCCATGCAGGGAGCCCGATGCGGGACTCAATCCTGGGTCTCCAGGATCACGCCCTGGGCTGAAGGCGGCGCTAAACTGCTGAGCCATCCGGGCTGCCCGAATAAATAAAATCTTTTTTTTAAAGATTTTATTTATTTTATTAATGAGAGACACACACACAGAGAGAGAGGGAGAGGCACAGGCACAGGCAGAGGGAGAAGCAGGCTCCATGCAGGGAGCCCGATGTGGGACTTGATCCTGGGACTCCAGGATCATGCCCTGGCCAATAAAATCTTTTAAAAAAAGATTTATCTTTTATTCTTGAGACTTAGAATTTCACCAAGGTATGCCTAAGTATGTATATCAGCTATTGCCAGAATGATGCTATGTAACTACCACAAAAATCTCATTGGCATTAAATTATAATTCTCGGTTACTCACACATCTATAAATCTAGGGTGGGCTTGACTCTGACATTCAGGTTGGGCTCTGGTCAGCTTGATGTATTTCTCATCATCCTTGAATCAGGAGCGTCCCAAAGCATGCTCTCCTCCTGGCAGAAAGCAGAAGGGGAGGATGTGAAAATAAAGGAAGCTTCATTTAAAATGAGGTTGAGAGGCCCTGAAGGGGGAGCTCTGGGCACGCCTGACTGGCTCAGCTGTGGTGTGTAATTCTTGATCGCAGGGGGGGTTGTGAGTTTGAGCCCCAAACTCACATGATTACTTAAAATCATTTTTTTTAAATGATCCTTAAAAAAAATAAAGGGAGAGCTCTCATGCATGTACCATCCATTACAGCCTGCATAACCAGCAGCAAGAAGGAAGGTAGGAATTACCTTGACTAGGGAAGACATTTTGCACACAGGGTTTTCATCTTTTGCTTTAACCAAAGAGAAGTAAGTTCCCTTCCTGTCTCAGCAACAGCACTAACCAGGGCTTGTAGCCAATGAGAAATCACCACAACCTGAAACTCTTGTTCTCCAGGGAACTTCTGTTTAAAACAGCCCTCCCCAACTTCCTCTTAAAACCTAATAAAAGGGATGTCTGGCTCAGTCTTGAAGAGCATGTGACTCCTGATCTTGGGGTTGTGGGTTTGAGCCCCACGTTGGGTGTAGAGATCCCTTAAATAAATAAACTTAAGAAAAATTCCAACCACCATTAAAAAAAAAAAAAACTAAGAAAAGCTGACCTTCCCTTCATCTCCTTGGGCTTACCTAGGGTTCACCATGGCTTGTATGTTTGGGTTTGTTTTCATTTTTTCTTAGACTCATTTTGGCTTGTATGTTCCAAAGTGCAATTGTTCTGTTATTCCTCAATAAACTAATTTGACTAGTAAAATAACTGGCTTTTTCATTTTTGAGGTTGACAATGGTGAACCCACTGTGCAGGTAAAATTCAGGCTTCTGCTTGTATTACGTCCATTGACCCAAGTAAAGCACAACAACCAACCCTAAGTCAGGAGCTTGGAGGTATAATCTGCTCCTCTGTGTTAGGTGAAAGGGAGGGAACCGGTACTTGTTTGCACAGGTAATTAATCAAATATAATTTGTAGATTACCTACTATGATTCTCATGGAACCTACTGGAAACTTGGTGTACTTTTTCAGCCTGCAAACTTGGGCCTTTGTTTTGTTCAAGGAAATTTTCATTTATTTGCCTAATTATACTTCTCCTCCAGCAGTTCCCTCTCCTTATTGATGGCCTATTTTTGCTTGTTATGTCTCCTAGATCTGTCCTCCACCAAGACTCTTAGTTTTTCCCTATAAGCTCCACATTTTTTGCATTTTGAGATATTATACTTTGAGATATTTCTTCTTACTAATTCTAGCTGCAAGAGTAGCCATCCTCTTTAATTCATCTGATGTATATATATTTTTAAAACTATGTTTTTAAAAATATTTTATTTATTTGAGAGATAGCAAGAGAGAGAATGAGCAGGAAGGACAGGGAGAAGCAGGCTCCCCGCTGAGCAGGGAGCCTGACATGGGGCTTGATCCCAGCATTCTGAGATCATGCTCTGAGCCGAAAGCAGATACTTAGTCAACTGAGCCACTCAGGTGCCCCGTATCTTTTTTTTTAAAGAATTTGTTTGTTTGTTTGTTTGTTTGTTTGTTTATTTATTTATTATTTATTTATTTATTTATTTATTTATAGAGCGAGCGAGCCTGAGTGGAGGCAGAGGGAGAGAGAGAATCTCAAACAGACTCCAGGCTCAGTGCAGAGCCCCACGTGGGGCTCCATCCCAGGACCCTGAGATCATGACCTGAGCTGAAATCAAGAGTTGAATGCTTAACTGATCAAGCCACCCAGGCATCCCCATCTGATGTTTCCTTAAGTTTGAAACCACAGCATCCAATTTCAGTGAGTTTCTATGTGTGGGAAGAGGTGTGCATGTATAGGATGACCAACTTACCCTGGTTTGCCGAGCACTGTCCTGGCTTTAGCACCGAAAGTGTCACATCCCTGGAACGCTCAGTCCCAGGCAAACTGGGACAGTTGATCACCCTAATACTATATACTTGAATCTCTTTAAATCCTAGGTTTATTTTTTTAGTCATTATCTGTCTTCTGTAGCAATTCTGTTTTTGCTGGGTGTCTGTCCTGTTTGATCTTTCTCCTTCTGGCTGTTGGGAACTCTAAGATGTCTGGTTATTTTTCTTTATCTACTGTATTGAGACCATTTGGGTCTCGCCTGTCATATACCAGAGCTTGAAACAAATTCAGCTACTAGCTTTATTGGGAGAGAGAAAAACTTACAAGGCCAGGATAGCAAGAGAAGAGAAGGCATGGGTCCCTTTCCTCCCATCATCCAGCAGAGGAGAGTACCAGTGCCACCATACTTTCCGGGATACACAGTGTGGGTTCACGTTCCAGTAGAGGGACCTGCATCATTATTGCTCTTCTTTAGAACAAGCATGAGAAAACAATCTTATCAAGGAAGGGACACACAAACTACTTGGGTGCCATGCAGTCTGGAGCTAGACACTAGATATTTAAAGGAGTTGGCTCGGAATTTCAGCCATCAGCACCTGAGGTCTGCTGGGAGACACTTTTCCTGGGTTTCCCTTGTTTCTGCACATTTTGTGAGCAGAGGCACTGACAGCTTTTATTCTGAGATAACTTTCCAAGGAAATTTGTGTAATGAACAGCCTTAGGAGACAGAGATTGTGTCTCCATATGGAGCCAAAGAAAAATTTGTTGACTGGTATCATAATGTCTCCCTTTAGGGCAAAAATTGGGCAGGTTTTCTTGCAGCTCTCTTTAAGATCCTGGTATTTCCTAAGCTTGGTTCCTCCCCTATGACACACCTCCACTGCATGTGCAGCATCCACTTGGGCCTGTCTCCGTGTTGCCCCAGTAGGACGTGGCGGGGCAAGAGAACCAACGCAAACATGAAGCACATGCTGCCTGTTGTGCTACGGGTAATAAAATCCTTTGCTTTTGACCCAATGTTCTTGTGATTTCTGCCAGCATCTAAGAGATTAAAGCAGACTCACTTGTTGGCTTGCAGGCAGGGGAAGTCTCGTACCCTTCCCAGTTCTCACTAGAGCCTGTTTTGGTGACATGCTGCCCCATCAGAAATCCTTCAGTGGAAGCTTCCTCCACCCTGCTCCCAGCAAACCAGAATGAGGTCACTTTGGGATAATTATGCTCATTTCACTATAGCAGATAACTGGCAACTCCAGGGTGGTAGATCATCTTTGACCTTTATGTGGAGAAAGTCCCACTGTACCAAAAGGTCATCTTCTAAGTATGATTTATAAGTATTTTTAAAAAGATTTCATTCATTTGAGAGAGAGTGCATGAGCAGGGCAGGGAGTGGGGAAGGACAGAGGGAGAGGAAAAAGCAGATGTCCCACTGAGTAGGGAGCCCCATGTGGGGTTCGATCCCAGGACCCTGAGATCAGGATCTGAGCCAAAGGCAGATATTTAACCAACTGAGCCACCCAGGCACCCCTGATTTATGAGTATTTTTCTATGAAAATAGCTTTATAAACAGCAGTTATATCTAGCCCTAGTTATTCCCAGTCTGACCCTATAAATTTATTAAGCAGCTCCAGCTTAATGGTTAAGATTATGGGTTCTGGAGCCAGGCTATCTAGATTCAAATCTTGGCTCCTCCCTTAGCTAGATTAGTTACAGTATCCTCTCAGCTGTCTCACTTGAAAATGGGGTTTACAACACTAACCACCAATAGGGTCATTTTGAGGATTAAATGAATAATGCATGTCTTGTAAGCAGCTCCTTGGTGGGCTGCTGTGATAATCATTAAATAATCTGGCCGCTATGTACAATTTAAGCAAGCTTGATCATCACCTGTTGTCTTGCTCTTATGAGATAGAGTAAAATTAGCCTTGCTCTGCCCACTCCATTCTCCCAGGTGAGAAGGCCAGGCCCGGGGAGAGGGGTCTGCAATTCTCCAGCCCGCCTGGGACTAGAAGAATGTTCCTACTACCAGGGAGCAGTATTATGAAACTTGCTTGGCCCACATCTAAATAACATTTTCTAACATATTAGTGTCACTTTCAAAGAAAATATATTGATGTCCAACAGTCTGACTCTGAATCTCTTTCAGTTGGTTCCAACCTATGGCAGAGATGGCACCAACACATAGTTAAATGATAGGCTGTAATCTGTCACTTCATCTGTAGGTCTTGAGGTCTCTCCAAACATATGCTGAGCCCACTGTGGATGGGTCTTTGTCTTGTCCTCAGTGAGGCAGCTGAGAGGGCAGTGTGAGAAAGGACATGGTCTCTTACCCCAAAGGCTTGGGTCCAAATCTGGGCTGATAATTGATAGGTAGGTGACCTTTAGCTCCCAATGCCTTGTTTCCTCATCAATAACTGTACCTTCCTTAGATAGTCCTTGCAAGGACTGAGTGGGAAGAAATCCTGAATTTTATAGCCTACGTGTTTCTCAAGATACAATTAAAGCAGCTAAGTAGGGCAGGCCCGGTGGCGCAGCGGTTTAGCGCTGCCTGTAGCCCGGGGTGTGATCCTGGAGACCTTGGATCGAGTCCCATGTCAGGCTCCCTGCATGGAGCCTGCTTCTCCCTCTCTGTGTGTGTCTCTCATGAATAAATAAATAGAATCTTTAAAAAAAATGAAAGCATTAAAAAAAATAAAACAGCTAAGTACATTTATCCTATAGATGAAATACTGAAGTTCTGCAGATGAAGGATTATTTTATGGAAAAAGATATATACTTGAAACACTACTGAGATTGTCAAGGACGTCCTCATCCTTAGTAGTGAGAAGAAACTCGGCTTCCACTAATGAATGGGTGGCTGGGATGCTATTTCAGGAGGCAGCACACAACAAAACCAAAGACAGGACTGGTATCGCTTGGAAGGTGGGAGAAGTGGGAACAGGACCCTGGAGACACCCTATCTAGCAAGGCGCCTAACATGTTCAGTTACCTGTGGAAGACAGAAGTTTCTTAGGAGAAGTGAATGTTCCTAAGATTTTCTCAAAATAGAAATTGAGAATGGGATGAAAGATTTTTATTTTAACTTATCATTTATGAGGTAAGTACACATTATCTGTGCAGATACACATCTCTGGACTTCAGGGGTGGGGGAGGGGCAATACATTTCTATCTGGAAACTTACCTCTACCAAGTTGTGGTCTGTGTTCTACTCGTGATAGGGTGAAAAGGCACTAAGATCTCGAGCCTTCTGTTTCCCAATCTATTTATTATGTACTCATCTTTGCATATGTACGCTGCATTATTTTATTGAGGCTTTATTTACTGGGAATGTAGCGTAAATTGCTAAAGGATGAAATGATACGAGTTATAAATAAAACCAGATTCTAAAGAGCCATTTTTCTTTACTTTGGTATCTGTATTCTCATCCCAGCTGAGGCCTAACACATTACCAGGTATGTGAGAAGTCCTCTGTACACAGGTGAGTGAATAAATATACTGTGGGATTTTACATCAAGGGTGCTTACCCCTTCCTATTCATCCGTGTGGCAGTGGCATCAAATTACCAATACTGATGGGATGATTAAAAGGAAATGACCATATATCACAATGGTAATGTCACACAAAGCTGAATTTATTTACTGGCCTGGGAAGGGAGTGCCACATGACTCAAGGCCAAGTTTGGGATCCCTGGGTGGCACAGCGGTTTAGCACCTGCCTTTGGCCCAGGGTGTGATCCTGGAGACTGGGGATCGAATCCCACGTCGGGCGCCCGGTGCATGGAGCCTGCTTCTCCCTCTGCCTATGTCTCTGCCTCTCTCTCTCTCTCTCTCTCTCTCTCTGTGTCTACCATAAATAAATAAAAATTTAAAAAAAATAAAAAAAATCATGGCCAAGTTCACCTATGTCTCCCTGTAGCATAATTGAACCCTGAACAATATAGATTTACGTCTCTCAAGTCCATTATATGCATATTTTTTCGAGAAATACCGTAGACTACAGTACATGTATTCTGTCTTCCTAATAATTTCCATGATATTTTGTTATCTCTAACACAGTTTATTGTAAGAACACAGCATATATTACCAATAATAAACAAAACACACGTCAGTCGAGTGTTTGAGTGATCAGCAAAGCTTCTGGTCAGCAGTAGGCTATGAGGAGTTAACTTTCTGGTTAGGCAAGAGATACAGATTTTTTGACCTCGTGGGGACTCGGCGCCCCTAACCCCCACACCGTTCAAGGGTCACCAGTACCGAGAGGGCAAAAGGAAAGAACTACATCAAATCAGGTGAGATTCTCAGTGCAGGTGTCCGGTTGACTCCTCTTACCGAGTGGTCATCACACCGGCTCACTCGTGAAAAGCGCAGGCACATGCACAACGATGTCCGGGACGGGTCACCTAAGGGCCCTAGCAGGCTCAGCGTCACTCACGTGGCAGAGCTGACTCATTTCTGAAGTTGGTCGAAATCCTCCCTTACCGGGGCTGGGACAGCAGGCCCAGGACAGTCGGGGTTGATCAAGCAGGAAGCACCAGTTCCCTGCCTCTTTGTTCATCTCTTTTGGGCTGCCAGGCAACACTTCCCTTTTCTCCTAGGGCAAAAGGCAGGCAGCACGCATGTGTACATAGGAAAACACATTTTATGGCGACAGGGTGCCCCTTAGAAAACCGTAATGGAATGAAATATGAGAAGCTCTCAAAAAAATACATGTACACCAACGCTCCTAGCCAACGGTACCCACAATGGCCGAGAGGTGGAAGCAACCTACACGTCCACCAATGAACAACGGGTAGACACAATGTGCTATACGCACGCCAGGGAACGTTCTTCGGCCCGACTAGAATGAACAAAGCCCGATACGTGTTACACCACAGGCGAACCTCAAACACCTTATGCCCAGTGAGAGAGGCCAGGCAAGGAAGGTCACGTGCCATCTGATGCCATCATCAGCAAATATCTACAACAGGGAAGTCCACAGACACAGGAAGCAAACTGGTGTTTCCGGGGCTGGGGGAGGGAGGGGAGGATGGGCAGCCAGGGCTCCCTGGCTCCAGAGCTTTCTTTGGGGTGACGAAACTGTTCTGGAACTAGAGCTGGCGGTCCCAGAGCACTGGAAGCATAGTCAATGCCACTCAGCTGTACGCCTGAAACCGGTTACTCGGTGCTTAGGTGAACTACACCTCCATAAAAAGAAACGGGAAACAGCAAGAACTTCAGGGATATCTTGAGCCCCACTGAGACAAGAAAGCGGGGACAGACAGACACGGGGGAGCCGGGGCTGCTGAACAACTGATGGCCACCAGGAAGAGACAGGGAGAAAGAAACAAGGGTGGAAGGGAATAAAGGGGAAAGGAGAGAAAATGAGTGGGAAATAAATATCAGAGAGGGTGACAGAGCACAAGAGACACCTAACTCTGGGAAACGAACTAGGGGTGGTGGAAGGGGAGGAGGGCGGGGGGTGGGGGTGACTGGGTGACGGGCACTGAGGGGGGCACTTGACGGGATGAGCACTGGGTGTTATGCTATACGTTGGCAAACTGAACTCCAATAAAAAAAATATATTAAAAAAAAAAGAGAGAGAAAGAAACGGGTGGATTCCGCTTCGGAACCTGACAGAGAGGTTGCCAACACTTGAAAAGCAAATAAAGAAAGCTCATTCTCGAATGCTTAGCTGTTTAACGCCTGCAAATAACCTGCAGTTCCAAACCAAGCCAACGGCCGTCCAGGGAGGAAGCGAGACGCCCCACAAGTGCCTTTTCAAGGCCAGATCGCACCTGGAGGAGAGAGGCTGAGCTCTGCGGGGCCTGAGGGGGCACTGAGCGCAGCCCGGGGGCCGCCACCAAGCAGGGCGCCCCTGAGCCACGCTGCCCGTTGGGAGGCCTCCCACGTCCTCCACACAGGCCTGACAAGCACACCACCTCTCGGCAGGCGTCACCTCTTCTTTCAAAACGCCTTTGTAAAAACTGCAGTGACCACACCGTGCACAGACCTTTTAGAGCACACGCCGAGGCCATTCCTCTCAAAGCTGTCTCTGCTACTTAATAGGTCACTTCAGTACAGACTACGTCCAGGGAAACCATGTTTAGAAAGCTACGACCTTGGCGTCCCACGCGACAACGTGGGCGAACCTTGAGGACGTCCCTTACTGGCCGCGCGGAGTGAGCCAGTCACCAAAGGACACGGCTGCCCCGCGATGCCGCTTCACCCAAGTACCCGAGGCGGTCCGGCTCCGGGAACCAGAACGCAGCACGGTGGGTGCCTGGGCTGCGGAGAGGGGGAAATGGGGAAATGGGGAGCTGCTGCTCCGTGGGGATAGAGTTTCGCTTTCGCAAGAGGAGAACCATTCCAGAGGTCCCTCACGCAACGACGTGGATCCAGTCAGCATCGCTGAACCGCACACTCAAAAACTGCTGAAGCCCGTACACTTCAGGTCAGGGTTTTTAACACATCTGAAAGTTTTCAGATTAAAAAAAATACCAGGTTTAACTGACTGCTAGTGTCGTTTTATCGTTTTCGAGAAATTATAGGCTTTAGGACTTTACTTTTTTTATGATTTATTTATTTATTTATGATAGGCAGAGAGAGAGAGAGAGAGAGAGAGAGAGAGAGAGAGAGGCAGAGACACAGGAGGAGCCCGACGCGGGACTCGATCTCGGGACTCCAGGATCGCGCCCTGGGCCAAAGGCAGGCGCTAAACTGCTGAGCCACCCAGGGATCCCCGGCTTTAGGACTTTAGACTGAACCTAGTGTGGAGCTGAGGACACCGCAGAACATTCTCCTAAAGAGAACTCAGTCTACAACTACAGCAACAAAGCAACACAATCCCAGGTTCTTAAATCGCTGCCTTGTTTCTACATAACGCTCATGAGGTTGTGCTTCCGTAGAGTTTAGACATCTGACCGTAAAATACCGATACCTTATGGAAAACAAACAAAAACACCAAAACCACCCAACGTGAAGTCAAAAATCGGGAGGTCACCTGGGTGGATGCTCTGGTGCTTTTAAGATAGACAGAAAATAATGCAAGACTCAGAACTGGGGAGGGGAAGGCGGGTCTCTGGTCATTTTACCTTTGGACTGGCTTGCGGCCTGCTGGCCCTGAGGTGGCCCAGGCATCTGGGCTGCTACCATAGTCACAGCTGCAGGGCCCTGCAAGATTCTCAGCTGTTGTACCTGCTTCTGGAGCTGAGGCTGGGGCTGGGGCTAAGGCTGGGGGTGAGACTGGGAGTCAGACTGGGGCTGGGGCTGGGGCTGAGGCTGGGGCTGAGGCTGGGGCTGAGGCTGGGGCTGGGACTAGGGCTGAGGCCGGAGTTGGGGCCCTGCAAGATTCTCTGCTGTTGTACCTGCTTCTGGGGCTGGGGCTGGGCTGGGGCTGGGGCTGGGGCTGGGACTGAGGCTGGGGCTGGGGCAAGGGCTGACACTGAGGCTGGGGCTGGGGCTGGGGCGAGGGCTGACACTGAGGCTGGGGCTGGGACTAGGGCTGAGGCTGGAGCTGGGGCCCTGTAAGATTCTCAGCTGTTGTACCTGCTTCTGGGGCTGGGGCTGGGGGTGATGCTGGGGCTGGGGCTGGGGCTGGGACTGAGGCTGGGGCTGGGGCTGGGGCTGGGGCTGGGGGGTGAGACTGGGGCTGGGGCTGCAGCTGGGGCTGACCCCGGGGCGGGGGCTGGGGCTGGGGCTGCGAAGACGACGCAGGGGACAGCTGCAGTGCCTGCAGAGGACGAGGCTGGCTCTGCCCGGGTGTTCTCTGGCTCTCTGCAGAGCCGAGCTGTGCCAGCGCCGACACCGCTGCCTGGGGCTGCGGCAAACTCCCTTCTGCACCGAACTTCACGAGCACGGCTGGCTGAGCAGAAGAGGCCGCTCTTGGACTCGCCGGGCCTTGTGCACTTGACCCCTGTGGCACCGGCGGCGGAGGGCCGGGAGCGAGGGCTTGCTGGAGTTGGTCCTGGGGAATCAGCTGATAGACCTTCTGCTCTGGCTGCTGCCCGGCGTTCAAAAGGAGCGAATCTTGCGGAAGCTCCAGGAGAGTCACTGGCCTGAGGCCTGAAGCGCTTTTTAAGAAAAACTGAACGCGGACCGGGGGCGCAGAGGACACTGCCTCTGGTGGCCGAGCTCCCGAGGGCACGCTGCTGGGCTTACTTGCCGCAGGAGCCGCGGAGCCGGCGGTAGAGCCCTGCCTGGGGCTGCAGGCCCCCGCCACAGCCTGGGCTCCGCCACCAGGGCCCGCCGCTTGGACGACGCTGCGGCCTGCGGACGTGGCCGTGACCGGGGTGGCCGGGCTGCTCTGGGAGGAGCTGGCGGGGGACAGGATGGTCGTGGGCAGCCTGCTAACTCCAGCGTCCTGTGTCACAGAGGACTTCTGGGACTTGACCGTGACCGGGGTGGCCGTGGTTCTTGATGAGGAGCCGGCGGTGGGCAAAGCGCCTGCAGGAAACATGCTGACTCGAATCAATTCCACAGCGGACTTCTGGGGCTTGGCCGAGACCCGGGTGGCCGGGGTGGCCGGGGACCTCTGTGAGGAGCTGGCGGCGGCCCGGGCGGCCGCGGGGAGCGCGCGAACTCGGATCGCTTCCCCAGGCGGCGGCTGGGACTTGGCCGTGGCCGAGACCGGGGCGGCCGGGGTGGCCGGGGGCCTCTGTGAGGAGCTGGCGGCGGCCCGGGCGGCCGCGGGAAGCGCGCGAACTCGGATCGCTTCCCCAGGCGGCGGCCGGGAGTCGGCCTCCCCAGAGGGCTGCTGGGAGTGGGCCGGGGCCGAGGCCCAGACCGAGACCGGGGCGGCCCGGGCGGCCGCGGGAAGCGCGCGAACTCGGATCGCTTCCCCAGGCGGCGGCTGGGAGTCGGCAGGGACCCTGGGCGCCAGGGTCCTCTGCGAGGAGCTGCCGGTGGACAGGGCGGCTGCGGGAAGCGGGCTAACTCCAGTCAGGCCCACGGAGGGTTTCTGGGAAAGACTGGGTGGCGCCGGAGCAGGAGCGGGAGGCGGCGACCGAAGGAAGCTGCTGGCCTTCTCCCCTGGAGGAAAACTGTCACCTGACGAGCTCTCTCCTGAGCTCCAGGGAAGTCTGATGCGCAGAGGTGGGTGTCTGACGCCCTTCCCCAGGACTGGAGACCAAACTGACACCGTCGTCGTCGTCGTCGTCGTCGGCTGTTGCGCTTGTTTCCCGGGAGGAGGCCCGCCGGGGCCGGCTGAGCCGCTGGGGCCGGGCGACCACGTGGTGGCCGGGCCCCGGGCCTTCTGCTGGCCCACCGCCTCCGGCCGAATGACTAGCCTCCCGGCGTCAGCCTTGGACTCGGGCGGGACACGGTTTGGACGGTCATCTGTGGCCGAGCGCGGAGGAGACGTCGGTCGCTCGCAGCCGGCTCTGTGCCAGGGCCTTCTCTGTCCACAGAAAGGTGGGTTGCTCGGCGGCTGCGTGGAGGCCAGCTCCGTTGTCTGAGGCTCACGGCCGCCTTCACAGCCCAACACACCATCGTCTCTTACCTCGGGGGCTGGCCAGACCCCTGCAGGGGAGACGTGGCACCTGGCCGGCCTCTTCCCTCTGGCGTATTTCTGCACATCCACTTCAGAAGGGACGGCCAAGTCACAGGGCCTCCGTTTCCACAGATCCACACAGCTCCCTGCTTTAGAGATCTTGAGGTCGTACCGCTGCCCGGCTTGGCTTTGTCTGCTTTTTTTGCAAGAGGCCCATAGTCCCAGCTCGGGAGGAGGTGGGCATTGAGACAGCTCCTGCTGGCGAGTCAGCGAGGGTGCGGAATACCTCTTGAAGCTCCTTTTCATCGGGCGAGTGTTCATCTTCTGCTTGTTATAGAGCAGCCTGTTTGCAGCGCAGGCTACTGATAGAGAAGGATCAAGACACAGGGGTTCGGCGGTAGCCAAGATCAGCTGGCTCTCAAGCAACAGTTTCTCTTCCTCGGTCCACTGCTGGCCATCGCTGGTTATGGACTGCATGTCGCAGGCTAAAGTCTGCATCGTGGGGCGCAGGAGAACGTGCCTGGTCTGGTAGCCGGCAGGCTCCCCGTGGCTGCACTGCCTGTAGTCCCGTACCTGTGCTATGACACACCCACAGTGGAAAATGTTAACCTGAGATTGTTCCAGGAGATCCACCAGGGCAGGAGGCAACTCTTCAGCATCCAGGTATTCAAGCAGTTCGCCTTCCTCGTAAGGCAGCCGAATGGTCTCCGAGCACGAGCCCTGCTTCCCCTCCAGCATCAGCGAATATCCCTCCCCTCCTGGGTGTAGGTTGACCACTAAACACGCCAACGACTCTCTCCTAACCAGCTTCTCTAACAAGTTCGCGTTGCTTCTCAGTTCCTCCGTAGCCTCGGGCTCTTTCCCACACTCTTCCACGTAGATGTCATAAAGCTTTTCAAACAGAGATGCTGCCCCACTCGACGAGCATTTCCTTTTAGGAGGCCTCTGCTGCGCACTCGCGATGACATAGTCCGCACGGTCCAGAGCTCGTTCTACAGCCTCTTGCATCGTGCTGCAAAAGGGGCCCTACAAAGTAGAGAAAACGCAAGCGCCTTGAGGACTCTACTTCCATCTCTCACGTCTCACGGCAAGCAAGCGCCGCAGCTGCACAGCGGGAGCCACCAGCCTGACTTGCAAATGGTCGGCCAGAAGCCCGCCCCACGAAAGCACCACCACGCAGCAACCTACCTGGGATTTGGGGAAACAGCTACACGTGTTGGAGCCACCAGGGCGCCGCCTCTGGAGTCGCTGGGGGCTGGGCCGGAAGTGGATGGGAGCCCCCCGCCCCCCTCCCGGGCTCAGTGCCCCTGCCTCCGCCCCCCTCCCCGCCCCCGCCCCCGCCGGAGCATCCGCTTGTGCGCACGTGCGCTCTCTGCAGGCCACGGGCCTGGAGGCCTAGGCCTCCTCCTATTGTGGCCTCCGCCTGCAGGCCACGAGGCCCGTCGCCCGCACCTCCACCTCCACCTCCGCGGCAGGGCCAGACCCTTGCTTTCCACTTAACGCCCAAGGCACGCAACCGACGCATAGGCAACGATCCGAGGAATACGCACTGCCCCCCGCCCCCCCCCCCACCCCGTCCACGCCGATTTGCGCAGGAAGGCGGCTTCGGGGAAGCCTTGGAAGCTGTTCCTTTCTTTTCTTGGCCAGCGCTTCACCCACAATCGTTCACTGTTTGAGTCTCCTGTCGTGAACGGCAGGGCTGCGCCTGGTGCCCATCACCACTTGAACACACCCCACAGAGTCCACGTGTGTGGCTCCTGCCTACGTGGAGGCTCGCCGTACTTGGTGCAGGCGTCAGAATCCCTCCTTGAATCTTCCAGTGATCTCCTGCCTGGTGGTTGTCATGTGGATGTGCGCATCAACGTGCCTTCCTGATACTTCAGTATTTACCTCCTACTTCCCTGTGTAGCACAGTAAGGGCGTTTTGCAAAGGATGCCGTAGGCAAGTCGCGCCGGCTGGGAATTACAGTTCGGGATTAAACTATCGGTTTGAAATAAATAAATAAATAAATAAACTATCGGTTTGAGAAGCTGACCTGCGCGTGGATGGAGCTGAGAGCTATTGTCCCGGGTGATGGCAGCGCAGTTCAGTGATCACTCTGACTTGTAGACCACAGCCAGGATCCCAAGGCTGGATTTGGAGGAAGGTGACTAGGTCGTAGGTAACTGATGGGCCCTCCTTTTCCACTACCTCCGCTGCCTTGAGATGTGCGGGCCTTTGGGGACAGGTTTCATGTAAAACAGTCTCTTGAGGGGGATCCCTGGGTGGCTCAGCGGTTTGGCGCCTGCCTTTGGCCCAGAGCGCGATCCTGGAGTCCCGGGATCGAGTCCCAGGATCGAGTCCCAGGTCGGGATCCCGGCATGGAGCCTGCTTCTCCCTCTGCCTGTGTCTCTGCCTCTCTCTCTCTCTCTGTCTCTCATGAATAAATAAATAAATAAAGGATCTTAAAAAAAAAAAAAGAGTCTCTTGATATTGACCAGAGACATAGCGATAATAAGATATTCAGAGAAAAGTCTCACAAAGGTGAGGAAGCCAAGACCAGTGGGTGGGAGTCCCAAACCCCGCACAACTATGCAACCGGTGTGGATCTTGACCAATGGCAATGATGACAACTGCGTGGATAGTAGATTCAGTCTAGTGAAAGGGGATTGACAACTTTTCGCCGGAGAGCTCCTGAGAGATGGCCCTGTTTAGGGGACAGACGGGAATACTTTTGTACCGGCCCACCAACTGTCTTTGGGCAGATGGATACTTGGGGAGCGCCTCAAGGGGGCTTGAAATCAAGTTGAGTTCCCTAACTCTTTCACACATCCTCCCCGTCTCTCTTTTTTCCACCCCCACTTGCCCGAATTGAGGCTAAGTTCGAGACTGGATGGCAAAAGCCTATTTTTCTATGCGGTAATCCAGCTCTCCTCCGCTCCAGCCGGGAGCGGACTCCCGGCTTCTTAGCACGGCGAAGGAGGAGGGCCCGGACAGGGGTGAGGCCACCAAGGGGGCCCGGGGCCCGAGGTTGAGGGGGACCCCGGCTCTCCGGGTGGCGCCGGTGCCATCGGGGTCGGCGCCCTACGTGCCTTGCCCACCCCGCCCTGGGCCGGCCCTGCGAATAGGCCCCCTGGCCGCCTGCCGCCTGCCTTCCCTCCCAGCTCATCTCTCTCCCCTCTTTCCCCCGTGTCTGTGCTCCGGCCGCAGTCACCGCAGTCACCGTGCCGCGGACAGCCTGACCCTTCCAGACACACGCGCGCACACACACACACACACACACACACACACACACACCCCAGCCAAAGCCTGCTGCTGCTGCTGCTGCTGCTGCTGCTGCTGCTGCTGCTGCAGAGAGGCCCCTCCCTGCTCAGGCCCCTGCCGATCTCCACCTCTTCACCTCAGACGTCCTGCCCTGACCTCTGACCTAGGAGAAGCAAGGCAGTCTCCTGCTCGCTGCTGTTCCACCCAAGCACACGTGCCCCACGCCCTGTGAGGGCCAGCCGCCACGCCAGAAAGGAGCTGAGCGGGCGCACCGTTTCTGCTCACCCTGTCCCTGGCTTCTCTGAGGGCAGAGGCGACGTCCCTTCCATCCTTGTGTGGTCACTGACTCGGGCGGCCCGCACTCGGCTCGAGGTCGGCACCGCCAAGGGAAGGGATGATAGACTCCACGCTCTAGTTACCTCAACTCCAGGCTCCTCGGAATCTCGGCAGGTAGATGTATGATCCCCCTTTCAGAGACGAGAAAGGCACCCACAGCCAGGTCTCCTGGCTCTGGTGCTCTGGACCGTGCCAGGATTGCCTGAACCTGGGCATCTGGACACGTGTCGCGTGGGGGCTGCCTGCGCGCTGCAGGCCATCCAGCAGCATAGCATCCCTGGCACCATCCATCCACTGCTTGCCGATAGCCCTCACCCTCGGTTGCCATAACCAAGAATGGCTGGATATTGCCAAACATTCCCGGCCGGCGGGGCGGGGGGGGGGGGGTGTCGGCAGGATCGTCCACTGCTCGAGAACCACTCGACTGTACACCTGCCCTGTACACCATGAGCGTGATTCGGATGCAGCCCCTTAGCCCACGTCCCGGAGTATTTGTCACCAGGTAGACAGGGGTATCTGCCACCCTGTCACAGGATGGACCAGACCTGCCACACTGGCTGTGTCTTAGCTTGGCTTTCCCCAGGAGCGTACCCTGAGGAGAGGATCTGAGTGCAAGTGGTTTATCTGGGAGCTCATCCCCAGAAGCAGCGGTATGGGGAAGGGGATGCCTTGGGAAAGAAGACCACAACGGGCACATCACATCCATGGGCAGAAGACCGCTGTGCGCAGCTCGGCCCGGCTGGGGAGCTCCGGGAGGGGGCGGGGCGGGGGCGCGACAGTACCAAAGGATTGTCGGGTTCTTCTACCTGAGAGGCCAGGGAGCGGGGCTGTTTCTCCCTCCACTCTTGTGCCTCATCGGCTGAGGACAGCCCTGGCACTGTTCCCCGTCACTCCAGGTGGCCACCGGTGCTGACGTGGCCACATAATACCCTCACCCGGAGAGTCCCGATCGCTTGCACTAGTCCTCGGTCTGTGGAGACAACGTTGAGCACCGTGGGGATTCGGGCAGAACCCGGGGTGGGGGGGGGGGCATCGGCTCCACCCACGATTGAAGCTGGGTGGGAGAAGCGGGCCGTTCCTCCTCAGTGCTGTAGAGAAACGTGTGCTCTGTGATATCATCTGGCCGTTTGGAGAGATGAAGTGCTACTCCATCCCCGTGAAATGGGCCATTTCATGGGGGGGAGGAGTGCGTGTGGGGGTGGGGGTGGGTGGGCCTGTGAGTGAGTGTGTCAGCTCTTAAAGCCACCATGGCAGGGATCCCTGGCTGGCTGGGCAGTTTGGCACCTGCCTTCCGCCCAGGACACAATCCTGGAGTCCCGGGATCGAGTCCCGCGTGGGGCTCCCGGCATGGAGCTTGCTTCTCCCTCCTCCTGTGTCTCTGCCTCTCTCTCTCTCTCTCTCTCTCTCTCTCTCTCTGTATCATAAATAAATAAATATATCTTAAAAAAAAAAAAAAGTAAAGCCACCATGGCCTCCAACAGAAGTGGTGGCCCGCACCTTGCCCCCCCCCTCCCCAGGCCTCCTGGCCACAGGTGCACTGGACGAGGCTCCCACCCTGGCCTCGCGTCTACCCCTGCGTGCATCAGTGGGCCTGGCAGCGCTTAGCGTGGTTCAGCCATCCCCCTCACTTGCACTCCCTAATTGCCTGGTCTTCCCACAAGATGAGGGGTTTAAAAAAGAATTGCTCTGAGTGCACACCGTCCTTGGAGCCCTCCAAGCACGTTAATGAGCACGCTGGCTGATTATAAGGACTCCGATGGCTGCCCTCCCCTACAGCAGCCTGACCTAGATGCACACGCTGAGAAAACTCACGGCCAGGCTAAGATATGCTAGTGGGAGAAGAGAGTTCAGTTAATTGCAAGATAATTGAGCTAATTTACAATTAGCAAACTGGTTTGTGCCATACCCATTGAGGTCTAGGTCTAGATTTTGCCACCTCTCCCCTGCTGCAGCTAATTAGAGGGACCAGCCACAGAATGTGGACTACGGGGAGCAAGCGAAGGTGAAGATACGTTGCTTGTTGGCCTCATCTCTGGTTAACCCTCCATCACTTGCCCCGAGACTGATGTGTCTCTCCTGTGATCAGGCCCCAAGACACGTTAGAGCGAATCCCTGGCAGATGGATGCTGTAGCTCCGGGAGAGCGCGGGACTGGAGGCCCCTCCCACAGGCCATGACAAAGATGGGAAGACAGACCTTACCCCCAGAAGCATCCTGCTAGGGAGAGGGCCCGCTGCAGTGGGATTTTCCAGTGGGGGGGGGGGGGGGGGGGGGGAGATTGGTCTCCCAGCGCATGCCTGCTCGGCGTGCAGCATGGGCACGTGGGCGTCTATGGCCAAGGAGCAGGGTGGGAGTCAGTGGGTGGAAAAGCACTAAGGGGAAACGTCAGGGGGTATGGGGGATTCTGGCTAAACAGGCCCTTCTCTGCTGAAGACAGGCCAGGGTGATCTGGCTGCGGCTGGGGGATGGTGGAGAATGCGAAATGGGATTGGGTATGGAGGGTGGGGCGGCTTCTGGTTAAACGGATGGAGCAGGGTTCTTGCCCAAATGGCCTCCTACAAGGAAGTGCTGGATGGGCCTAGGAGAAGGTTGGGGAGCCTGACTGAAGTTTGGCCAAGTAAAGAATCTCTGTCACCATCAACTTTTAATTATGAAAATGTTCCTTATCACAGTTACAAAGGGTAAGATATACTAGAGGAAGAAGAGAATTGAATTAATTGCAGGATAAATACCCTAATTTGCAATAGTAAACCGGTTTGTTCCATGCTCATTGAGGTCAAGTATGAATGTTTTTTATTAAGTGTTATATACAGAGAGTAAAATTTTCCTTTTTCAGTGTGCAGACCCGTGAGTGTTCAAGAATGTTTTCAATTGTGCAATCGCCACTGCAATCAAGGTATAGAACTTTTCCATCATCCAAAAGAAAAAAAATTCCCTCATGCATATTTGACGCAGATTCTCCAAGACCCAGAGGCCATATCACTTTGTCTTAATTAGTGTAGTTTTATAATTTATGAGTTTTGAATCAAGCAGTGATAAAACTCTCACTTTATTCTTTTGAAAAGTAATTTTGGCTACTTTCATCCTCCTCTTTCCAGGTACATTTTGGAATCATCTTGTGAATTTCTATAAGTTGGAGGCCTAACCCCTAGTTCCACTAATTATCTCTTCCCTTGATCAAGTCACTTAACTCTTTTGTGTCCCTGTTTCCTCATTTGTAAATTCAAATGATGATGATGATATTTTGAATTTTAAATGGCAATCCATATAACCCTTGTCCATATAACTATTCCTGGCACATAGCACTCAATAAAGGTCAGCCATGTTTTTCCTTTACCACTGCCCTTTTGAGTCCCTTAGCATCCTTTTCTTTTCTTTCTTGGGGACAGTGGGGAAGTAATGAATGGTTTGAAGAGAAATAGTAACTTGTTTAGCACATTAAGTGGAGCCTTGTGAGGGCAATGGGTTAGCATGGGATGAGGTTGAGGACAGGTAACAGGTGATCAAGTGACCACAGTGACCTCACAGCTGATGAGATCAGTGTCAGTGAAGCTGGCAAGGAAATACTTGAGTTATTTCTCAGTTCAGCGGTACTTGAGAAGTAATTGGTTATAGGAGTTGAAAACAAGGAAAGAGTTGAATTTGGCTCAGAGCTGCTAGCTTGAAGAGATTGAATGGCTTCTCGTGGTTAATATGGTATCATATATAATTCACAATTTTTTTGTGTGTGTCAAAATTGTAGGAAGTTGGGGAATAATGCCATTCTTCAAAATGTAAACTGCCCTAACAGCAGGGATTGCTATTTTTGCCCACTATGGCTTACCCAGGGCATAGCACATGCCTTGCATATAACTAGGTACTTGCAGTAGACAGAATAATGGTCCCCCAAAGATGTCCACATCCTAATCTTTAGAGCCAATACATATGTTACCTTCCAGTGCAAAGAAGATTTTGCAGTTGAAATTAAGCTATAGAGCTTGAGATGAGATTATCCTTGTTTTCCTGGGTGGGCCTAATATTATGACAAGCATCCTTATAAGGGAAGGAGGGAAACAGGAAAGTCAGAGAGGGAGACACCAGAAGTTGCCTCACTGCCGGCCTTGAAGATAGAGGAAAGTGCCTTGAAGATAGAAGAAAGAGCCAAGGAACACAGGCAACCTCTAGAATCTGGAAAAGGCAAGGAAATAGATTTTCCCTAGAGTCTCCAAAAAGGAATGTTGCCTTGTTGACATTTTAATTTTTGCATAGTGAGATCAGTTTCCAACAGTTGACTTCTAGAACATTAAGATTATAAATATATGCTTTTTTAAAAAAAGATTTTATTAAAAATTTATTTATTTATTTATTTATTCATGAACGACACAGAGAGAGAGGCAGAGTCACAGGCAGAGGGAGAAGCAGGCTCCATGCAGGGAGCTGGAAGTGGGACTCAATCCCGGGTCTCTAGGATCACACGGCGGGCTGCAGGTAGCACTAAACCGCTGCGCCACCAGGGCCACCCAATATGTGCTGTTTTAAACCACTATGTTTGTGGTTATATGTTATAGCAGTGCAAGACAATGTGTATCTGTTTTATATGATAGATAGTGCTGAGAATTTGTGAAGACCTGTATTCCGCAGTTTGCAGAACTCCATACCTCTCTAACAAAACTTGGCTGTTTGCTAGCTGGAATTGAGAGGGAGGAAAGGTGCGTGCAAAATGTGCATGCTGCCTTTCCCAGAATGTCTGATGCCAGCCTTTTGTAATTCTATAAAATGTTTTGTTTCCAAAATCTCAAAACTCAGAAACAAGTAAGAGATTTAGGGTCTTTGGGGAATGCAAAACCAACCGCAGAAGAACAATATGGTGATAGGAACTCAGGCTCTGAAACCAGACAGGCCTGTTCCATATTCCTGGGTTTGCTCAGTTCTGTGAGTTTTGACGAGTTTTAAAACATTTCTGAGTGTCTATTTCCTCAACTATAAAATTGAGACTACATTAGACTTTGAGAGATTTTGAGGTGTGCAAACAACTCTATACAGTGAGCACTCAATAAATGTTAGTCATTGGGGCAGCCCGGGTGGCTCAGCGGTTTAGCGCCACCTTGGGCCCAGGGCATGATCCTGGAGACCCGGGATCAAGTCCCACATCTGGCTCCCTGCATGGAGCCTGCTTCTCTCTCTGCCTGTGTCTCTACCTCTCTCTCACTCCCTGTGTCTCTCATGAATAAATAAATAAAATCTTTTTTAAAAATGTTAGTCATTGTCATTCTCTGAAGCTAACTGGAACTGAAGAGCTGGTAATCTCAGTTTTCATTAAAAACTTAATTTACACAATCTCCATTTACATCATGGGATTATCTCTGTCTCTGGTTACACCCAGGGCAGGGAGATGGAGTTGTTGATGGTAAACTGTGAATTGAGGGCAGAGAGGAACTGGCAGTGTATGTGTTGAGACAGTGACCAGACCAAATGGCCTACAGAAATGGAACATTCTCCCCGCCACCCCTACCCCCACCCAGACCTTAGGAGAAAATGGGAAGTTAGTAGCCTCCACCTCCTCTATCCAATCATCAGCGGCCTGTAAGAGGCACACCCTGAAAATATCATGAGCAAAATATGCCTTTTGATTTTGAAAGACAAGTCTTCTCTTTCCTCTGTAATTAAAATGTGCTGCCTAGAAGCCTTTGGGCTTCCTAAGATTTATATGAAATATGGCAGATATTCAAGCAAGGACTTTAAAAATCACAGCTTCTGCTTTTTTTTTTTTTTTCCTATTTCTAATTCTTCCCAAGGTGAAGCGCTTATTCAGGTGTGGCTTACGGTCCATTAGAACCTCAATTAGCAGATCCTCAAAACACTAGAAAGAAGAAAATGAATGGACTCAAAAGGTATTCATATCCAGGAAACTTATCATGAAAACAAAATTTAGGGTCAGGATTCAGAAGCAAAGCAAAATCAGTGTCATCATTCCAAGACTCAGTTATGTCTATTGTACCATACCTGCTGAGGTCAAAAAGGAGACTCATGCTACCACTTAGAAAGATTTCTAAGGACAAGGGCTCAAATCAAAATCTTTTCATTATCCAACATCCAACACCTAAATGCATAGATTGCATAAGTTTACAAGAATTAGCAAATGTAGCTCGGAAAATGAAAAGTGTGCTTGGTGCCTAGAAAAATAAAATAAAAAAATAAAATTATATTCATATATATTTATGCAGATATATATTTTATAATTTTATATATCAAAATCTAAAATGTTGGATGTAAATGTTATTTAGACACCATATATAAATATATGACATGTAAATATACGTGGTAAATACAAAGATATAATGGAAAATAGCAGGCCTTGATGTATATATAATTTTAATATTTATATCAGTTTAACATTTGAAATTACATATATATTCAAACTCACTATTTTACCTTACCTGAAGAAGTTCCTATAGACAAAGTACCTCTTATTTAGTCATCCTACATTTTGAAAAGAATAAAAAAATATTTTTAAAAGAAAAAAATTGTGTCATCAAATCCATTTTAATAAGGCTGACTAATGTTACTAAGTATATAACACTGTCTAATACCAAATTACAGTCAAAATGCATTACTAAGAAAAGATGATAACCCCAACTATAATTTTAGTTTTGTCAGATATAAAAGCTGGATATGACTCCTGGCCTACATTTTTCTGGAAATATCGTTCATTATCTGTTCATCTGTCTCAGAGAGTCAATGCCTTGTGCCATTGCCATTTTGATAACAATCTGCTCCTTACAAGGCTGAGGTATGAAGATGTCATTTCTTATAAAAACCTCTCACATCCGGTGTAACCCAAGCGCTAGTTTCTCCCTACTCCCCTCAAAAGAGCACATTTTTCTTTTCTTTTTAAAGAAAGGGGGATTTGTCATCTGTCTGCTCCAAAGTCATCCACTTGGCACCTCCTTTTCTGCTTTGTGAGCTCCTGCTCTGGGCCACCACCTATGGCCATGTCTTCCTCCATGTGACAATGCTATCATGGAGCAGAGGAGGGTGATACGGGGTGGGCCACACTCCCTGTAAAGACCTGCCCTTGATTCCCTGACAACAGCAGGTGAGAACATGTTTTAAGACTTTACTGACCAGCTGGGGATAACTTAATGGGATCACGAAGTAGAAAATACTATTTAAACTGGATGCTAAATATGACTCCTCTCATAGTCCAGAGGGCATTAAAAACTTCATTGTGGAGGGTAGGGTCCTTTTGAGGGCACATCCCAGTTCTCAGCCTTACTCTCAGGCCCATTTTCCTCTGTCTCTTCCAGAGAGAATGTGAGAGCCCCCTTCGTCAGTGTTCAAAGCCACAATAGAAAAACTCCAGTGCCCACCCTCAGGGTTAGTGCTGTGCTAGAGTACATCAACTTCTGTGGTGTACACTCTTTGAGCCCACCCAGGTCCCCTGGGATCCTGTCCACAGTTCCTCCACCCTTCTCCCCTGGCTTTTGTGTGCTTTTGCTTCTAACAACCTGTACCAGAGACTCTTTTTGGAAGACTACTCTTAGGTTATTGGAATAGCTTTGAAGAGCCAGAGCCAGAAAGAACCAGAGATAGACAAGGACAGGAGTGTGAATGCCCAGCTCCCTGGCCTTAAGTTGGGACAAACTCTGAGGCATAACTCACACTCCAGAGTTCTCCCCCAGGTTAGACTGAGCTGGGTCTGCCTGAGGTCACACTCTTGGCTTCCCCTCTTTCCTTGTCCTGCATCTGTCAGTCACCCCCTTAAAGGTCTCCCTGGAAGCACTTACTTCAAAAAAACCACTTGTAAATGCATTCTTATTTCAGGGTCTTCTTCTAGGAAACAGACCTAAAGTACCTCTCCACCCATTTTCAGGTACAGTCAGAGGCTCTGAGATTCTTAAGCAATACATTCCCAAAGTCCAGCAGAGCGGCCCAGGGGCTCTGGTGTGATATATCAAATCCTTTTGAGTGGGCTTTCCATCAGGGTGGGATGAAACTGCGCGTGTTTACTATTCTAGTTTCCAGTGGGTAAATTCTGGGCAAAATAAACATCTATCTCAAGGACAAAAAAAGAAAATCTTAGCAATAGTAGATTTAAATTGTAGATTTAAACTTTCCCAAAACCAATGCAACTTGCAAAGAGGCACTTAACTCAAAATTAAATTATTGAATTAGGCCGAGCTGATTCTATCCCCCTCCTCTACTTCCTGCCCAGATACCGGTGGTACATAGGAAATGTATGGAGAAAATAAGCCCATTATGTGCCCTGTGGAAGAACAAGCCGTCTACCCTGAAGGCCATTTTTAGTAGTGCAAAGGCTCGATGGGGGCTTTGACATGAACAATTTTCTTTTGTCTGATCAAATGGTTCTCAAAATGTGGTGCCAGGACCAGTGGCATCAGAAGCATTGGGGACCTAGGTAGAAATGCAGATGCTCTGGACCCCACCACAGACCTATGGAATGGGAAGCTCTGGGGTTGGAGGTAGACCCAGCGTTTTGTGTTTTAACCAGCTTTCCAGGGGTTCTGATGCATGCTTCAAGTTGAGGACCACTGCTTTGGTCCTCAGACATTTCCTCTCTTTAACCTCTGTAAACATTTTTTTAAATTCTCAGAGAGACAGTATGACTGGCTGTTACCAACGGGTTTCAATCCTTAACAGGATCATCTATGTCAAAGAGAAAGGGTGAGTAAAACCAGGGGAACTCTGTGAACTAGGAGGCCTCCACAGTATGTGATTATTGAATCTACCATTATTCCCTGGTCTGGGAGTCAGGGGCACAGTCATCTGTGATGTACTGGAATACAATGAATGAGATCAGCCAAATATAGTGGTCTCCTTGTGTGATTTCAAAAAATGGAAGCAGGGATCCCTGGGTGGTGCAGCAGTTTAGCGCCTGCCTTTGGCCCAGGGCACGATCCTGGAGTCCCGGGATCGAATCCCACGTCGGGCTCCCGGCATGGAGCCTGCTTCTCCCTCTGCCTGTGACACACTCTGTCTCTCTCTGTCTCTCTCTCTCTCTCTATGTCTATCATAAATAAATAAATAAATCTTTAAAGAAAATGGAAGCAAAGCACATTTATCTGCTTTAAATTGTTTGGTACTGCCTAATGTTGAGATGAGTGCTAGTCCAATGTGTTCTTTTTTTTTTTTCCAAAGATTTTATTTATTTATTCATGAGAGACACACACATAGAGAGAGAGAGAGGCAGAGGCATAGGCAGAGGGAGAAGCAGGCTCCATGCAGGGAGTCCGATGTGGGATTCAATCCCTGGGACTCCAGGATCACGCCCTGGGCTGAGGGCGGGCGCTAAACTGCTGAGCCATCAGGCGTCCCAGTCCAATGTGTTCTTAAAACATGACTATACTTATCCCGCTCTTGTACATACTATTATAATTGCATATTTACTTTTTTTGTCCCTATACTGGAAGCATCTCAAAGATGGAGACGTTGCTTGTTCACTTTTGTATCTCTAATGATTGTTAGGTGACCAATAAATAATTCTTACATGTTGAATGGGAAAAAACTATGAGCCATCAAAATGATGTGATAAATCCCTAACTAGAAGAAAGTCCTGAGATTAGGATTAAGGGTTAGGTTATTCCACTTACATAAGCAATTCAAGGCAGCTCTAATCTAGACCCAAGTAGACCCCAAAGTGCTTTGTGACCTGTAGTAGGGGAGAGTGACAACAATGGAAACATTTTGCAAAGGACAGGTCTCTTTTCTTCCCTTCCCTCCCTTCTTTCCTTCCTTTCTCTCTCTCTTTCTTTTTGGTGTTTGCAGAGCATGAACTCTCCCCCACACCAGTTATATTGAGATATAATTGGCACACAGCAATGTGTAAGTTGAAGGTGTACAACATCATGATTTGCTTACATATATTGTGAAATGATGACCTCAATAAGCTTAGTTAACAGCCAGCATCTCATATAGGTACAAAAAAAAAGGAGAAAAAAAATGAGAACTCTTAGAATCTACTCTCTTAATAACTTTCAAATATATCACACAGAAGTGTTAACTATAGTCATCAGTTTGTTCATTACAACCCCAATTCTTATTTATCTTACTGGTTTCGACCATCTTCCTCCAATTCCTGATCCCACTCCCCACTCTCTACCTCTGGTAACCACAAATCTGATTTCTTTTTCTCTGCGAGTGTGTTGTTTTTGTTTTTATTTTTATTCAGATTCTACATATAAGTGAGATCAGACAGTATTTGTCTTTCTCTGTCTGACTTACTACACTTAGCATAATGCCTTCAAGTCTTATCCATGTTGTTGGATTCCTCATTTTTATGGCTGAATAATATTCCATTGTGTTCCAATAATATTTCACCACAATTTGTTTATCCATTCATTCACTGATGGACAAGAAAGGTTTTTAATTAATGTTTTTAATCTTAAATTGATTTTGCCTCACAAAGGAGAAGTGTGTGGTAGCTTTTTCAGGCCTCAAAACAAACATTGAATCATTAGAATCTATTATTTTACTGAAAGGAATTTATACTATTTCCTGGGCTCTCAAGCCCTTTGTGAAGCTTCAGCTGGTGGGAGGACAGGGCAAGTTTTGAGGGAAGGGTATATGAAGACTGAAGAGTGACAATGTAAAGGTCCTGGGAGAGCAGAACAAATACAAGAAAGGCGGGCTTGTGCTGGGGGCAGGACACCCTAGACCTCTGCCAAGCAGATACTTTGGGGATGGGGAGACAGAGAATGCTATACTTTTTTTTTAAGATTTTACTTATTTATTCATGAGAGACACAGAGAGAGACAGAGACACAGGCAGAGACACAGGCAGAGGGAGAAGCAGGCTCCACGCAGGGAGCCCGATGTGGGACTCGATCCCGGGTCCCCAGGATCATGCCCTGAGCTGAAGGTGGTGCTAAACCGCTGAGCCACCTGGGCTGCCCACTATATGTTTTGTTTAGAAAGGGAGTTTTAAGTTAAGGACCATTTATTTTAAGGGACAGAAATGTAAAACTATCATTTAAATTGCCTTCCAGGAATGGAAGCATGCAGCTAATTTATAAGCAGAAAAAAGTAAAACACATAGAAGGAAACCATAATGTGCCACCCAAAAAAATGCCACCTTGATGTAAGGCTTGTTTTAAGATGAAGGCAGTTAAGAAACTTCAAAAGAAGAAAGAGTTCTCTGTCTTCCCAACATCAACCTAAAATCAGGGCATGAATTTCCCTTTGTGAAAGTGTTTCTCCTCCCCTCTCCCATTCTAGAGGAGAAAAACCACCTTTACCACTAAGACAGAAAGTCAGCCCTAGGATGGATCAGCATAACTAACCTTACTAAATATCCCTTATCTTTCATTTGTTGTCCCCATGTGGTTACCATCCCACAAATTACTGCTCGTAGGAGCCCAAACTTCTTTTCTTTTGTTTTGTCCCTTTTCCACAAATATATCTATATCATCTATATCTATATCTATATATCTATCTATATTGTGTGTGTGTGTGTGTGTGTGTGTATTTGATAAAATGCTATATAAGTCCCTGGATCTAACTGCCTCCTTGGGGTTTTCACTTTTTTCTCTGTGAAGCCCCCATGTGCATATGTAATAAACATTTTTTCCTGTTAATTTCTTTTGTCAGTTTAATTAGCAGGCCTCAGACAGTGAATCTAAGAGGTTATAGGAAAAGTTTCTCCTATCCTACAATATTGTCTTGGATCCTAGAGAAATGGATTTTCTTCAGACGTGGAAAAGAACACCATCAAGTTGGGGTTTTTTTCTCCACAAGTTCTGGATTTTGTCTTCCATTCCTTTTGTGTGTGTGTCCATCTTAGCACTTTCCTGGATTTTTCTAGTCACTGGCACCTATGTGATTTAGATCATTCCAGGCTTCCCTGTACATATCCCTTGGGGAAAATAATGATAAAGGAAATAAGAAGACTTTGAGATTTAGGACTAAGTTGACTTTACTGCTGGACAGGAGAGGAGAAATCTGACTGAATACAGCAGGATTAGGTCCTGTGAGATAGAGTCCACAAACTGTGAAAGAATAATTCAGACAATTGAGGTCGTGAGGATTTACTCACATTTAAAAACTGCACAAGGAAAAAAAATAAAAAAACTACACAAGGGAAAGCAGACCACAAGGACAGTCTTTCAGAAAAAAAATAAGGATGAGATTTATAAAAGCAAAGCTGGAAAGATTCATGAAGACTAATTGAACAAGACAAAACTTGTCAATTCAAGATTGGTTCATTGGGATGAAGCTGGTCAAGGGCCACTTACTGAAGCCCAAGTCTGGCTGTGGTTTTTAGGAACCGTGTGTAGTCACCAAGTCTGTATGTAGGGTGACCCCAGATAATGTGCTTGAGTGTTATCCTACAAAGACTCACAGCTTCATCATCAAGACATTTGCCCAGAAGTTTTCCATTAAGTTCCATCCTCCACCATCACCCAGCCACAGCCTGATCACCCTGGCCTGTCTTCAGCAGAGAAGGGCCTGTTTAGCCAGAATCCCCCATACCCCCTGACGTTTCCCCTTAGTGCTTTTCCACCCACTGACTCCCACCCTGCTCCTTGGCCATAGACGCCCACGTGCCCATGCTGCACGCCGAGCAGGCATGCGCTGGGAGACCAATCTCCCCCCCCCCCGCCCCCCCCCACTGGAAAATCCCACTGCAGCGGGCCCTCTCCCTAGCAGGATGCTTCTGGGGGTAAGGTCTGTCTTCCCATCTTTGTCATGGCCTGTGGGAGGGGCCTCCAGTCCCGCGCTCTCCCGGAGCTACAGCATCCATCTGCCAGGGATTCGCTCTAACGTGTCTTGGGGCCTGATCACAGGAGAGACACATCAGTCTCGGGGCAAGTGATGGAGGGTTAACCAGAGATGAGGCCAACAAGCAACGTATCTTCACCTTCGCTTGCTCCCCGTAGTCCACATTCTGTGGCTGGTCCCTCTAATTAGCTGCAGCAGGGGAGAGGTGGCAAAATCTAGACCTAGACCTCAATGGGTATGGCACAAACCAGTTTGCTAATTGTAAATTAGCTCAATTATCTTGCAATTAACTGAACTCTCTTCTCCCACTAGCATATCTTAGCCTGGCCGTGAGTTTTCTCAGCGTGTGCATCTAGGTCAGGCTGCTGTAGGGGAGGGCAGCCATCGGAGTCCTTATAATCAGCCAGCGTGCTCATTAACGTGCTTGGAGGGCTCCAAGGACGGTGTGCACTCAGAGCAATTCTTTTTTAAACCCCTCATCTTGTGGGAAGACCAGGCAATTAGGGAGTGCAAGTGAGGGGGATGGCTGAACCACGCTAAGCGCTGCCAGGCCCACTGATGCACGCAGGGGTAGACGCGAGGCCAGGGTGGGAGCCTCGTCCAGTGCACCTGTGGCCAGGAGGCCTGGGGAGGGGGGGGCAAGGTGCGGGCCACCACTTCTGTTGGAGGCCATGGTGGCTTTACTTTTTTTTTTTTTTAAGATATATTTATTTATTTATGATACAGAGAGAGAGAGAGAGAGAGAGAGAGAGAGAGAGAGAGGCAGAGACACAGGAGGAGGGAGAAGCAAGCTCCATGCCGGGAGCCCCACGCGGGACTCGATCCCGGGACTCCAGGATTGTGTCCTGGGCGGAAGGCAGGTGCCAAACTGCCCAGCCAGCCAGGGATCCCTGCCATGGTGGCTTTAAGAGCTGACACACTCACTCACAGGCCCACCCACCCCCACCCCCACACGCACTCCTCCCCCCCATGAAATGGCCCATTTCACGGGGATGGAGTAGCACTTCATCTCTCCAAACGGCCAGATGATATCACAGAGCACACGTTTCTCTACAGCACTGAGGAGGAACGGGCCCGCTTCTCCCACCCAGCTTCAATCGTGGGTGGAGCCGATGCCCCCCCCCCCACCCCGGGTTCTGCCCGAATCCCCACGGTGCTCAACGTTGTCTCCACAGACCGAGGACTAGTGCAAGCGATCGGGACTCTCCGGGTGAGGGTATTATGTGGCCACGTCAGCACCGGTGGCCACCTGGAGTGACGGGGAACAGTGCCAGGGCTGTCCTCAGCCGATGAGGCACAAGAGTGGAGGGAGAAACAGCCCCGCTCCCTGGCCTCTCAGGTAGAAGAACCCGACAATCCTTTGGTACTGTCGCGCCCCCGCCCCGCCCCCTCCCGGAGCTCCCCAGCCGGGCCGAGCTGCGCACAGCGGTCTTCTGCCCATGGATGTGATGTGCCCGTTGTGGTCTTCTTTCCCAAGGCATCCCCTTCCCCATACCGCTGCTTCTGGGGATGAGCTCCCAGATAAACCACTTGCACTCAGATCCTCTCCTCAGGGTACGCTCCTGGGGAAAGCCAAGCTAAGACACAGCCAGTGTGGCAGGTCTGGTCCATCCTGTGACAGGGTGGCAGATACCCCTGTCTACCTGGTGACAAATACTCCGGGACGTGGGCTAAGGGGCTGCATCCGAATCACGCTCATGGTGTACAGGGCAGGTGTACAGTCGAGTGGTTCTCGAGCAGTGGACGATCCTGCCGACACCCCCCCCCCCCCCCCCCCCGCCGGCCGGGAATGTTTGGCAATATCCAGCCATTCTTGGTTATGGCAACCGAGGGTGAGGGCTATCGGCAAGCAGTGGATGGATGGTGCCAGGGATGCTATGCTGCTGGATGGCCTGCAGCGCGCAGGCAGCCCCCACGCGACACGTGTCCAGATGCCCAGGTTCAGGCAATCCTGGCACGGTCCAGAGCACCAGAGCCAGGAGACCTGGCTGTGGGTGCCTTTCTCGTCTCTGAAAGGGGGATCATACATCTACCTGCCGAGATTCCGAGGAGCCTGGAGTTGAGGTAACTAGAGCGTGGAGTCTATCATCCCTTCCCTTGGCGGTGCCGACCTCGAGCCGAGTGCGGGCCGCCCGAGTCAGTGACCACACAAGGATGGAAGGGACGTCGCCTCTGCCCTCAGAGAAGCCAGGGACAGGGTGAGCAGAAACGGTGCGCCCGCTCAGCTCCTTTCTGGCGTGGCGGCTGGCCCTCACAGGGCGTGGGGCACGTGTGCTTGGGTGGAACAGCAGCGAGCAGGAGACTGCCTTGCTTCTCCTAGGTCAGAGGTCAGGGCAGGACGTCTGAGGTGAAGAGGTGGAGATCGGCAGGGGCCTGAGCAGGGAGGGGCCTCTCTGCAGCAGCAGCAGCAGCAGCAGCAGCAGCAGGCTTTGGCTGGGGTGTGTGTGTGTGTGTGTGTGTGTGCGCGCGTGTGTCTGGAAGGGTCAGGCTGTCCGCGGCACGGTGACTGCGGTGACTGCGGCCGGAGCACAGACACGGGGGAAAGAGGGGAGAGAGATGAGCTGGGAGGGAAGGCAGGCGGCAGGCGGCCAGGGGGCCTATTCGCAGGGCCGGCCCAGGGCGGGGTGGGCAAGGCACGTAGGGCGCCGACCCCGATGGCACCGGCGCCACCCGGAGAGCCGGGGTCCCCCTCAACCTCGGGCCCCGGGCCCCCTTGGTGGCCTCACCCCTGTCCGGGCCCTCCTCCTTCGCCGTGCTAAGAAGCCGGGAGTCCGCTCCCGGCTGGAGCGGAGGAGAGCTGGATTACCGCATAGAAAAATAGGCTTTTGCCATCCAGTCTCGAACTTAGCCTCAATTCGGGCAAGTGGGGGTGGAAAAAAGAGAGACGGGGAGGATGTGTGAAAGAGTTAGGGAACTCAACTTGATTTCAAGCCCCCTTGAGGCGCTCCCCAAGTATCCATCTGCCCAAAGACAGTTGGTGGGCCGGTACAAAAGTATTCCCGTCTGTCCCCTAAACAGGGCCATCTCTCAGGAGCTCTCCGGCGAAAAGTTGTCAATCCCCTTTCACTAGACTGAATCTACTATCCACGCAGTTGTCATCATTGCCATTGGTCAAGATCCACACCGGTTGCATAGTTGTGCGGGGTTTGGGACCCCCACCCACTGGTCTTGGCTTCCTCACCTTTGTGAGACTTTTCTCTGAATATCTTATTATCGCTATGTCTCTGGTCAATATCAAGAGACTCTTTTTTTTTTTTAAGATCCTTTATTTATTTATTTATTCATGAGAGACAGAGAGAGAGAGAGAGGCAGAGACACAGGCAGAGGGAGAAGCAGGCTCCATGCCGGGATCCCGACCTGGGACTCGATCCTGGGACTCGATCCCGGGACTCCAGGATCGCGCTCTGGGCCAAAGGCAGGCGCCAAACCGCTGAGCCACCCAGGGATCCCCCTCAAGAGACTGTTTTACATGAAACCTGTCCCCAACGGCCCGCACATCTCAAGGCAGCGGAGGTAGTGGAAAAGGAGGGCCCATCAGTTACCTACGACCTAGTCACCTTCCTCCAAATCCAGCCTTGGGATCCTGGCTGTGGTCTACAAGTCAGAGTGATCACTGAACTGCGCTGCCATCACCCGGGACAATAGCTCTCAGCTCCATCCACGCGCAGGTCAGCTTCTCAAACCGATAGTTTATTTATTTATTTATTTCAAACCGATAGTTTAATCCCGAACTGTAATTCCCAGCCGGCGCGACTTGCCTACGGCATCCTTTGCAAAACGCCCTTACTGTGCTACACAGGGAAGTAGGAGGTAAATACTGAAGTATCAGGAAGGCACGTTGATGCGCACATCCACATGACAACCACCAGGCAGGAGATCACTGGAAGATTCAAGGAGGGATTCTGACGCCTGCACCAAGTACGGCGAGCCTCCACGTAGGCAGGAGCCACACACGTGGACTCTGTGGGGTGTGTTCAAGTGGTGATGGGCACCAGGCGCAGCCCTGCCGTTCACGACAGGAGACTCAAACAGTGAACGATTGTGGGTGAAGCGCTGGCCAAGAAAAGAAAGGAACAGCTTCCAAGGCTTCCCCGAAGCCGCCTTCCTGCGCAAATCGGCGTGGACGGGGTGTGGGGGGGGGCGGGGGGCAGTGCGTATTCCTCGGATCGTTGCCTATGCGTCGGTTGCGTGCCTTGGGCGTTAAGTGGAAAGCAAGGGTCTGGCCCTGCCGCGGAGGTGGAGGTGGAGGTGCGGGCGACGGGCCTCGTGGCCTGCAGGCGGAGGCCACAATAGGAGGAGGCCTAGGCCTCCAGGCCCGTGGCCTGCAGAGAGCGCACGTGCGCACAAGCGGATGCTCCGGCGGGGGCGGGGGCGGGGAGGGGGGCGGAGGCAGGGGCACTGAGCCCGGGAGGGGGGCGGGGGGCTCCCATCCACTTCCGGCCCAGCCCCCAGCGACTCCAGAGGCGGCGCCCTGGTGGCTCCAACACGTGTAGCTGTTTCCCCAAATCCCAGGTAGGTTGCTGCGTGGTGGTGCTTTCGTGGGGCGGGCTTCTGGCCGACCATTTGCAAGTCAGGCTGGTGGCTCCCGCTGTGCAGCTGCGGCGCTTGCTTGCCGTGAGACGTGAGAGATGGAAGTAGAGTCCTCAAGGCGCTTGCGTTTTCTCTACTTTGTAGGGCCCCTTTTGCAGCACGATGCAAGAGGCTGTAGAACGAGCTCTGGACCGTGCGGACTATGTCATCGCGAGTGCGCAGCAGAGGCCTCCTAAAAGGAAATGCTCGTCGAGTGGGGCAGCATCTCTGTTTGAAAAGCTTTATGACATCTACGTGGAAGAGTGTGGGAAAGAGCCCGAGGCTACGGAGGAACTGAGAAGCAACGCGAACTTGTTAGAGAAGCTGGTTAGGAGAGAGTCGTTGGCGTGTTTAGTGGTCAACCTACACCCAGGAGGGGAGGGATATTCGCTGATGCTGGAGGGGAAGCAGGGCTCGTGCTCGGAGACCATTCGGCTGCCTTACGAGGAAGGCGAACTGCTTGAATACCTGGATGCTGAAGAGTTGCCTCCTGCCCTGGTGGATCTCCTGGAACAATCTCAGGTTAACATTTTCCACTGTGGGTGTGTCATAGCACAGGTACGGGACTACAGGCAGTGCAGCCACGGGGAGCCTGCCGGCTACCAGACCAGGCACGTTCTCCTGCGCCCCACGATGCAGACTTTAGCCTGCGACATGCAGTCCATAACCAGCGATGGCCAGCAGTGGACCGAGGAAGAGAAACTGTTGCTTGAGAGCCAGCTGATCTTGGCTACCGCCGAACCCCTGTGTCTTGATCCTTCTCTATCAGTAGCCTGCGCTGCAAACAGGCTGCTCTATAACAAGCAGAAGATGAACACTCGCCCGATGAAAAGGAGCTTCAAGAGGTATTCCGCACCCTCGCTGACTCGCCAGCAGGAGCTGTCTCAATGCCCACCTCCTCCCGAGCTGGGACTATGGGCCTCTTGCAAAAAAAGCAGACAAAGCCAAGCCGGGCAGCGGTACGACCTCAAGATCTCTAAAGCAGGGAGCTGTGTGGATCTGTGGAAACGGAGGCCCTGTGACTTGGCCGTCCCTTCTGAAGTGGATGTGCAGAAATACGCCAGAGGGAAGAGGCCGGCCAGGTGCCACGTCTCCCCTGCAGGGGTCTGGCCAGCCCCCGAGGTAAGAGACGATGGTGTGTTGGGCTGTGAAGGCGGCCGTGAGCCTCAGACAACGGAGCTGGCCTCCACGCAGCCGCCGAGCAACCCACCTTTCTGTGGACAGAGAAGGCCCTGGCACAGAGCCGGCTGCGAGCGACCGACGTCTCCTCCGCGCTCGGCCACAGATGACCGTCCAAACCGTGTCCCGCCCGAGTCCAAGGCTGACGCCGGGAGGCTAGTCATTCGGCCGGAGGCGGTGGGCCAGCAGAAGGCCCGGGGCCCGGCCACCACGTGGTCGCCCGGCCCCAGCGGCTCAGCCGGCCCCGGCAGGGCCTCCTCCCGGGAAACAAGCGCAACAGCCGACGACGACGACGACGACGACGACGGTGTCAGTTTGGTCTCCAGTCCTGGGGAAGGGCGTCAGACACCCACCTCTGCGCATCAGACTTCCCTGGAGCTCAGGAGAGAGCTCGTCAGGTGACAGTTTTCCTCCAGGGGAGAAGGCCAGCAGCTTCCTTCGGTCGCCGCCTCCCGCTCCTGCTCCGGCGCCACCCAGTCTTTCCCAGAAACCCTCCGTGGGCCTGACTGGAGTTAGCCCGCTTCCCGCAGCCGCCCTGTCCACCGGCAGCTCCTCGCAGAGGACCCTGGCGCCCAGGGTCCCTGCCGACTCCCAGCCGCCGCCTGGGGAAGCGATCCGAGTTCGCGCGCTTCCCGCGGCCGCCCGGGCCGCCCCGGTCTCGGTCTGGGCCTCGGCCCCGGCCCACTCCCAGCAGCCCTCTGGGGAGGCCGACTCCCGGCCGCCGCCTGGGGAAGCGATCCGAGTTCGCGCGCTTCCCGCGGCCGCCCGGGCCGCCGCCAGCTCCTCACAGAGGCCCCCGGCCACCCCGGCCGCCCCGGTCTCGGCCACGGCCAAGTCCCAGCCGCCGCCTGGGGAAGCGATCCGAGTTCGCGCGCTCTCTGCAGCCGCCCTGGCCGCCGCCAGCTCCTCACAGAGGTCCCCGGCCACCCCGGCCACCCGGGTCTCGGCCAAGCCCCAGAAGTCCGCTGTGGAATTGATTCGAGTCAGCATGTTTCCTGCAGGCGCTTTGCCCACCGCCGGCTCCTCATCAAGAACCACGGCCACCCCGGTCACGGTCAAGTCCCAGAAGTCCTCTGTGACACAGGACGCTGGAGTTAGCAGGCTGCCCACGACCATCCTGTCCCCCGCCAGCTCCTCCCAGAGCAGCCCGGCCACCCCGGTCACGGCCACGTCCGCAGGCCGCAGCGTCGTCCAAGCGGCGGGCCCTGGTGGCGGAGCCCAGGCTGTGGCGGGGGCCTGCAGCCCCAGGCAGGGCTCTACCGCCGGCTCCGCGGCTCCTGCGGCAAGTAAGCCCAGCAGCGTGCCCTCGGGAGCTCGGCCACCAGAGGCAGTGTCCTCTGCGCCCCCGGTCCGCGTTCAGTTTTTCTTAAAAAGCGCTTCAGGCCTCAGGCCAGTGACTCTCCTGGAGCTTCCGCAAGATTCGCTCCTTTTGAACGCCGGGCAGCAGCCAGAGCAGAAGGTCTATCAGCTGATTCCCCAGGACCAACTCCAGCAAGCCCTCGCTCCCGGCCCTCCGCCGCCGGTGCCACAGGGGTCAAGTGCACAAGGCCCGGCGAGTCCAAGAGCGGCCTCTTCTGCTCAGCCAGCCGTGCTCGTGAAGTTCGGTGCAGAAGGGAGTTTGCCGCAGCCCCAGGCAGCGGTGTCGGCGCTGGCACAGCTCGGCTCTGCAGAGAGCCAGAGAACACCCGGGCAGAGCCAGCCTCGTCCTCTGCAGGCACTGCAGCTGTCCCCTGCGTCGTCTTCGCAGCCCCAGCCCCAGCCCCCGCCCCGGGGTCAGCCCCAGCTGCAGCCCCAGCCCCAGTCTCACCCCCCAGCCCCAGCCCCAGCCCCAGCCCCAGCCTCAGTCCCAGCCCCAGCCCCAGCCCCAGCATCACCCCCAGCCCCAGCCCCAGAAGCAGGTACAACAGCTGAGAATCTTACAGGGCCCCAGCTCCAGCCTCAGCCCTAGTCCCAGCCCCAGCCTCAGTGTCAGCCCTCGCCCCAGCCCCAGCCCCAGCCTCAGTGTCAGCCCTTGCCCCAGCCCCAGCCTCAGTCCCAGCCCCAGCCCCAGCCCCAGCCCCAGCCCCAGCCCCAGAAGCAGGTACAACAGCAGAGAATCTTGCAGGGCCCCAACTCCGGCCTCAGCCCTAGTCCCAGCCCCAGCCTCAGCCCCAGCCTCAGCCCCAGCCTCAGCCCCAGCCCCAGCCCCAGTCTGACTCCCAGTCTCACCCCAAGCCTTAGCCCCAGCCCCAGCCTCAGCTCCAGAAGCAGGTACAACAGCTGAGAATCTTGCAGGGCCCTGCAGCTGTGACTATGGTAGCAGCCCAGATGCCTGGGCCACCTCAGGGCCAGCAGGCCGCAAGCCAGTCCAAAGGTAAAATGACCAGAGACCCGCCTTCCCCTCCCCAGTTCTGAGTCTTGCATTATTTTCTGTCTATCTTAAAAGCACCAGAGCATCCACCCAGGTGACCTCCCGATTTTTGACTTCACGTTGGGTGGTTTTGGTGTTTTTGTTTGTTTTCCATAAGGTATCGGTATTTTACGGTCAGATGTCTAAACTCTACGGAAGCACAACCTCATGAGCGTTATGTAGAAACAAGGCAGCGATTTAAGAACCTGGGATTGTGTTGCTTTGTTGCTGTAGTTGTAGACTGAGTTCTCTTTAGGAGAATGTTCTGCGGTGTCCTCAGCTCCACACTAGGTTCAGTCTAAAGTCCTAAAGCCGGGGATCCCTGGGTGGCTCAGCGGTTTAGCGCCTGCCTTTGGCCCAGGGCGCGATCCTGGAGTCCCGAGATCGAGTCCCGCGTCGGGCTCCTCCTGTGTCTCTGCCTCTCTCTCTCTCTCTCTCTCTCTCTCTCTCTCTCTCTCTGCCTATCATAAATAAATAAATAAATCATAAAAAAAGTAAAGTCCTAAAGCCTATAATTTCTCGAAAACGATAAAACGACACTAGCAGTCAGTTAAACCTGGTATTTTTTTTAATCTGAAAACTTTCAGATGTGTTAAAAACCCTGACCTGAAGTGTACGGGCTTCAGCAGTTTTTGAGTGTGCGGTTCAGCGATGCTGACTGGATCCACGTCGTTGCGTGAGGGACCTCTGGAATGGTTCTCCTCTTGCGAAAGCGAAACTCTATCCCCACGGAGCAGCAGCTCCCCATTTCCCCATTTCCCCCTCTCCGCAGCCCAGGCACCCACCGTGCTGCGTTCTGGTTCCCGGAGCCGGACCGCCTCGGGTACTTGGGTGAAGCGGCATCGCGGGGCAGCCGTGTCCTTTGGTGACTGGCTCACTCCGCGCGGCCAGTAAGGGACGTCCTCAAGGTTCGCCCACGTTGTCGCGTGGGACGCCAAGGTCGTAGCTTTCTAAACATGGTTTCCCTGGACGTAGTCTGTACTGAAGTGACCTATTAAGTAGCAGAGACAGCTTTGAGAGGAATGGCCTCGGCGTGTGCTCTAAAAGGTCTGTGCACGGTGTGGTCACTGCAGTTTTTACAAAGGCGTTTTGAAAGAAGAGGTGACGCCTGCCGAGAGGTGGTGTGCTTGTCAGGCCTGTGTGGAGGACGTGGGAGGCCTCCCAACGGGCAGCGTGGCTCAGGGGCGCCCTGCTTGGTGGCGGCCCCCGGGCTGCGCTCAGTGCCCCCTCAGGCCCCGCAGAGCTCAGCCTCTCTCCTCCAGGTGCGATCTGGCCTTGAAAAGGCACTTGTGGGGCGTCTCGCTTCCTCCCTGGACGGTCGTTGGCTTGGTTTAGAACTGCAGGTTATTTGCAGGCGTTAAACAGCTAAGCATTCGAGAATGAGCTTTCTTTATTTGCTTTTCAAGTGTTGGCAACCTCTCTGTCAGGTTCCGAAGCGGAATCCACCCGTTTCTTTCTCTCTCTTTTTTTTTAATATATTTTTTTTATTGGAGTTCAGTTTGCCAACGTATAGCATAACACCCAGTGCTCATCCCGTCAAGTGCCCCCCTCAGTGCCCGTCACCCAGTCACCCCCACCCCCCGCCCTCCTCCCCTTCCACCACCCCTAGTTCGTTTCCCAGAGTTAGGTGTCTCTTGTGCTCTGTCACCCTCTCTGATATTTATTTCCCACTCATTTTCTCTCCTTTCCCCTTTATTCCCTTCCACCCTTGTTTCTTTCTCCCTGTCTCTTCCTGGTGGCCATCAGTTGTTCAGCAGCCCCGGCTCCCCCGTGTCTGTCTGTCCCCGCTTTCTTGTCTCAGTGGGGCTCAAGATATCCCTGAAGTTCTTGCTGTTTCCCGTTTCTTTTTATGGAGGTGTAGTTCACCTAAGCACCGAGTAACCGGTTTCAGGCGTACAGCTGAGTGGCATTGACTATGCTTCCAGTGCTCTGGGACCGCCAGCTCTAGTTCCAGAACAGTTTCGTCACCCCAAAGAAAGCTCTGGAGCCAGGGAGCCCTGGCTGCCCATCCTCCCCTCCCTCCCCCAGCCCCGGAAACACCAGTTTGCTTCCTGTGTCTGTGGACTTCCCTGTTGTAGATATTTGCTGATGATGGCATCAGATGGCACGTGACCTTCCTTGCCTGGCCTCTCTCACTGGGCATAAGGTGTTTGAGGTTCGCCTGTGGTGTAACACGTATCGGGCTTTGTTCATTCTAGTCGGGCCGAAGAACGTTCCCTGGCGTGCGTATAGCACATTGTGTCTACCCGTTGTTCATTGGTGGACGTGTAGGTTGCTTCCACCTCTCGGCCATTGTGGGTACCGTTGGCTAGGAGCGTTGGTGTACATGTATTTTTTTGAGAGCTTCTCATATTTCATTCCATTACGGTTTTCTAAGGGGCACCCTGTCGCCATAAAATGTGTTTTCCTATGTACACATGCGTGCTGCCTGCCTTTTGCCCTAGGAGAAAAGGGAAGTGTTGCCTGGCAGCCCAAAAGAGATGAACAAAGAGGCAGGGAACTGGTGCTTCCTGCTTGATCAACCCCGACTGTCCTGGGCCTGCTGTCCCAGCCCCGGTAAGGGAGGATTTCGACCAACTTCAGAAATGAGTCAGCTCTGCCACGTGAGTGACGCTGAGCCTGCTAGGGCCCTTAGGTGACCCGTCCCGGACATCGTTGTGCATGTGCCTGCGCTTTTCACGAGTGAGCCGGTGTGATGACCACTCGGTAAGAGGAGTCAACCGGACACCTGCACTGAGAATCTCACCTGATTTGATGTAGTTCTTTCCTTTTGCCCTCTCGGTACTGGTGACCCTTGAACGGTGTGGGGGTTAGGGGCGCCGAGTCCCCACGAGGTCAAAAAATCTGTATCTCTTGCCTAACCAGAAAGTTAACTCCTCATAGCCTACTGCTGACCAGAAGCTTTGCTGATCACTCAAACACTCGACTGACGTGTGTTTTATTATTGGTAATATATGCTGTGTTCTTACCATAAAGTATGTCAGAGATAACAAAATATCATGGAAATTAAAAAAAAAAAAGAAAACAAAATATCATGGAAATTATTAGGAAGATAGAATACATGTACTGTAGTCTACGGTATTTCTCAAAAAATATGCATATAATGGACTTGAGAGATGTAAATCTATGTTGTTCAGGGTTCAATTATGCTACAGGGAGACATAGGTGAACTTGGCCTTGAGTCATGTGGCACTCCCTTCCCAGGCCAGTAAATAAATTCAGCTTTGTGTGATATTACCATTGGTGGTCTTTGTTTATTTCCTTGTAATATTCCTTACCAAGGTCTGTACTTCATGGAATGTGTCTTTTGAGGATATTAACTGGCTTTGTTTTGCGAATAAAAGTGAAATTCTTTTTAGCATCTTGAGAACCCGGAGACTCTTCTTAACCATAGGTCAAATTCGTCATCTTAGTCTAAATTAGATTCATGCAGCCTGTATGTTCATAATTTAATGACTGACCAACATGCAGTGGTTGTTTTAAAGTAGTTGGCTCCAGAATTTTCCCATGGGGAGCAAAGAAGATGGTCCAGGAGATGACCATCTAGGAAACTCCTGGGTGGGCCCATAGAGCAGGACATGTCTCGCAATTGGGGCCTCTGTGACAGGTCGGAGTATCTCAACAGAATTGTATCTTTTGAATGGTACTTGCAAGCGCAGAGAGGGGTCTGGTTCTAGGTCACTGCTGTCCAATAGAAATATAATTTGGGCCCCACATATAATTTAAATTTTCTAGTCAGGTTTTATTAAATAAATAGAAACAGAAGTAATCACCCTTAATAATTTACCCAGTATATACAAAAGATTATCATTTCTACATGTAATCAATAATTTTTTTTAAAAAAGATTTCATTTATTTATTCATAAAAGACACAGAGAGTGGCAGACATATGAGAAGGAGGCTTCATGCAAGGAGCCCGATGCGGGACTCGATTCCGGGACTCCAAGATCACGCCCTGATCCGAAGGCAGACGCTCAACCACTGAGCCATCAGGTGTCCCATAATCAAAAATTTTTTTAAAGATTTTATTTGTAAGTAATCTCTACACCCAATGTGGGGCTTGAACTCACAATCCAGATGTCAAGAGTCCCAGGCTCCCCTGAATGAAACTGCTAGGCGCCCATATATCCTTAATGAGATATTTTACATTCTTTTATTTTTACTAAATCATCTTCAAAATCCGGACAGTTACAGCCTGTTTTAATTCAGATGCTAGATTTTCATCAGAAATACTTGATTTGTACTTAGGTTCTTATAAAATCTACAGTTGAAAATGTAGATTCATCTTCCAAGCATATGTACAAGTTTTCCAATAATTGGATCAAGTATCAGTTTTCAAATTTTAGTTAAAATTAAAGAAAAATTAGTTCCTCAGTCTCACTAGCCATGTTTCAAGTGGTCAGTTGCCACATGTGGCTGTTTGAATAGCGCAGTTCTAGAGGGACAGCAACAAAGGAGATCTTAGAAACTGCCTAAGGCCTGAAGTGGGTAACTGTGCTCTTTGAGAAAAGGCAGGAGCCAATCAGCGGAGCGCACAGTTGGAGGGAGCATGATCATGCTGATTCTGTGTGCTAAAGCCAGAGCTCCCAGAAATCCTCAGGGCTTCTGGTCACCTGCAGCAGCAGAGTAGAGAGCAAGTGGCCCCCACCATGGTGCAGGGAGAGTAGTAGAGCCTGGAAAACAAGGGCCAGCTCTTTCCCAGGCTCTGCCCTGCCATATTCAAAATGCTAACGAGGAGGGTGGAAACCATCCGAATAGTTCATTTTAACTCACCTATCCCACCTCTGCCCACAAGGAGCTTGAAACCTGCAGGAATTCAACAGAGGGAACACACTACGTGCTCTTTCATTCCACTTTCCTGTTCATTTTCTTGGTCTCTTGCTCCTCAACCTACCCGAAGCCAGAGCAACCACGAGTTGGTACTGGGAGCTGCAGTGATGGGTACGTGGAAGCTCACCATATCATTTTATTTTGGCATATATTTGTAATTGGCTGTCTATATCCATTTGAACAGTGAAGTTCCTGATGTTCCCACGGCCCTGTGACACACCTTGCCTCATGCCAACCTTTGTCTTGTGCCAGAGTCCTGCCTGGCCCTCGGCCTGCCCTTGCTCCTTTCCTGCTTCACTCCCATAGCCGCAGGCAGCAAAGGGTGTGCGAGTTAATTGTTAAATTCAGTTCAACAAGTTCCTCATTAGGGACAAATTACCTGAGTTTGAAATCTGCTAATTTTCCAATCAGAGTGAGTGTTTGCACTTGTGATTTGGAAATAATTACCATATGGTAAAAGCAAAACCTAGGTGGGGATTACAGTAAAGGTGAGGGAGGACAGGAGCTTATTTTGGCATCTTCCCCGGTAACTGGAGTTAGCATATGCAGATTAGTTGAGGTGCCTCTGGGGTTTGGATGGGAAAGCTCACCTGTAGCACTGTTTTGCAAAGACTGTTTACTTCATGTGCTAATACTCCTGGAAGGTGACCTTGGCCTTGAAGGGAGATCTGTGTGGCCTTTATAGGCCTGAATTGCTTCTGGAAAGAGGAGAGGCTTGAATTTAGCTGTTTCATCTACAAATACCTCTGTGCTTTTGCTTTAATTTGTCATCAGTCTAAAGCTTCTGCCTAAGTTACAAATGAAAACATTTCCTTGGGGGTGGAAGTGGGAAGTCTCAATGTCTTTTGGGTGATCTTACAATGGATGGATTCAGGAAAAGCTCATGTGAAATCATTTGAAGGGATGTGGGATAAGAATGTGAAGTGTGAAAAAAAAAAAAAAGAATGTGAAGTGTGGAAATCTGAGTAACTTTCAGTCGATTTCTCCCAGTCCCAATTACTACTGTATTTATTACTAGTTCGGCACCCTTGGAAAGCCATGGTAAAGAATAGTCAGGGTTTTGGGTAATTGTCAAGCCACTGCAGAAAAACCCCTGAGACTTTGCTTTTGAAATTTGGAGCCCAGAAGAGCTTGTCTCCCATGAGAAGGCAGTGTCCCCCTTCCTTCCTGGTAACTGGTGTTGTACAAGTTGTCAGGTTTCCCTTTATACCTCAGCTGACAGGAAACTCACAGCCAAATCTGAAACCGAAACCACCAGGTTTACGTTTATGGTTAGCACTTCAGCATACCTTGCTCTTTTGAAATGTTTGATTTCTCTTTCAGTAGTTCTTTTTTTTAAGATTTTATTTATTTATTCATGAGAATACACAGAGAGGAGAGAGTGAGAGAGGCAGAGGGAGAGGGAGAGGGAGAGGGAGAAGCAGGCTCCATGCAGGGACCCTGACGTGGGACTTGATCCCGGGTCTCTCGGATCACACCCTGGGCTGCTAAACCGCTGAGCCACCAGGGCTTTTGTCAAAAGCAACCAGCAACAAATGCCTCTGCACAATTGTAAACAAATCTATAAATAGTAGCTTCTATTTGTTTCTATACATTGCCTCTAACATTTTTTTTAAAGATTTTTTATTTATTCATGAGAGACACACACACAGAGAGGCAGAGACATAGGCAGAGGGAGAAGCAGGCTCCCTGCAGGGAGCCCAATGTGGGATTGGATCCCCAGACCCCCCCCCCACATCACGCCCTGAAGGCAGACGCTCAACCACTGAGCCACCCAGGTGTCCCACATTGCCTCTAATCTTAATAACCTTGTCCATTAGGTATTATGATCTTCTGAGGACTGAAGAAGCTGAGGATCACATAGGACTGGCCTGAGGCAATAAAGGTATTAAGTTGGCATCATTGGTATTTTCTGTGTCCTTTCCACATCCATGCCTGTGTCTGGGTACAGGTAACTGATGTGTTGACCGGTCTCAACTCAGTGGTGGACTGCATACATGAAACTTGTTTTTTCTAATCACTGCTTTCAACCATGTGGCACCACACCTCCTTTCCCCTTCTTTCATGACCCCTTGGGCATATCTCGTAATTGTCAGGGTTACCTTGGTTGGTAAAGCTGATCAATCCCAAGTGCAATTTTAATATTATTATCCTCTGGTCTTTGGGGCAGAGAGAGGAGGGAGACAGAGGACTTCTGGGACACAGTCCTCTTCTGGCTCTAAAGCTCTCTGATCAGGGGATCCCTGGATGGCTCAGCGGTTTAGCGTCTGCCTTCAGCCCAGGGCGTGATCCTGGAGTCCTGGGGTCGAGTCCCATCCCACATCAGGCTCCATGCAGGGAGCTTCTGTCTCTGTCCCCTTTCTCTCTCTGTATGTTTCTCATAAATAAATAAAAACTTTAAAAAAATTAAAGCCCTCTGATCTAGAGAGGTGCCCTGCAGGGTGGCGGGGTCTGCGCGCTGGGGTCTGTTCTGTTTCTCCTCTGGGGCCTCCCTCAGCGAAGGGCAGCTATGCCTGCTGACTCTCACGCCCTTCTTCCGGTTCTGTCTCCCATCTCCTGGGCACCTCCTAAGGAAGCCTTGTGCTCCTCCCTGTGCAGCCTTGGGAACTGCCTACGTCGTTTTTCCAGCTCTGCGGGCTGGGAGCCACGTTCCCATTTTCTTTCCAGGCACAGGACGCCTCGGTACTTTTTGAGCTTCTCGCGCTCAGCTCTCTCTTGACCACAAGGGGGCACCAGACTCCAGGTTCGCGGACTGCACACCCCGGAGCTATTTGTTCAGCCCGGGCAAGAGTTTCCAAAGCCACCTCTCCCACGGTGGGCCCGCGGGTCTGTGCGGCTCAGCGAGGTTCCAGGCAGGAAACGGGGGGCCAACTTTCCTGTCGCACAGACCTTCCCGCTGTCCTCGAGCAGCTCCCTCAGGGTCCCCCCCCTTACACGTCTGTGGGTTTGGGGGAGCAGGAGGGCACCGCAGTGTCTCCTCTCCCCGCTCCCATTCTGCTCCAAGAGCAAGCAGCCTCCGGCCCGGGAACGCTCGGTTCCCCTCCCTCCCACTGCCGTCCCGTCGTGGCGACACAGCACGGTGGTGGTAGGCCGAAGGGGACAGTGAGCTGTGCCAGGGCCGGTTGTGCCATTTCTCTCAGTCCTTTTCTCTGAGCGGCTGCGGCTGCCGGATTGCCAACTTGGAGCCCTTCTTCAGGGTGTGGGAGCCTCTGACGCTTCGGTGTCCGGCCGGGGGCTTTGCAGCGCGGGGCCCGCGGGAAGAGCACCCACGGCCGGTCCCCGCCTTCTTTCCTCGTCTCCACCGAACCTCTCTGGCTCTGCCCGCCCAGTTTCCAAAGGGAAAGGGCCGAGGTCTACAGCCGGTGGGACAGTTTTCCCCAAGGACGGTTCGGGGTGAGTTTTCTGCAGAGTTTAAGACTTGATTGACAAGTCGGCGGCGGAGGCGGGGGCAGCTCGGGAAGCTTTCGCCCCCCACCCCTATTATCGCTCTGGGGGGCATTCTTTGATAGGGAAAAGTGCTGTTCCCCGAGAGGTGCGTAAAGCGGCACGCAAAAATAGCTCCAGCCCAAATCCCCTCCCGCCCCGCCCCCACCCAGCAGGCTTGCTCCCGGGCTGTAAGCAGCTCTTCACCAAAGCCTTGGAGCTTCTGTGCCGGACGTGGAGGGGGAAGGGGAGACCTTAACTCTTATCTGGGGCTGGGCATCTTTTTCTTACTCTGAGAGACCAGAGTTATTTTGAAATTATTATTATTTTTTGGCGCTGTTTGGAGAGTGTGGCGTTGAAGGTGAGATTATGGAGGCCTATGGTTATCAGCAATGATGACGTCTAGGGTAAAACCATGGCCCTGGCCGCCTGTAGTAGCTAGTGAACACAATCATTGGAAGAGGGCCAGACTATTGGAAGACTCATCTATCTATAAGGACACTGAAATCAGAATTCTTATGGTATAGTGATGAATCAGGCCCTAGAATCTTCAGAGCATGCAGGGAAGTTGACTTCCCACCATGTGGAGGGAGAATGGTTGGTGTTAGGGGTCAATTAGATCAACATATCCCTTGATGCTGGTTGTAGGAGACTTCTTCAATGCCATCTTTTAAATATTGAGAGCATGCTTACATTGAAAGGCCTTTTGCTTGATACTTTGGATGAGGAGTAAGGCACATTCTCCATCTAAGTGGGATTGAAGCTTATCCAGGGAAAGCAGTTTGTAACTACGTGAGGTGATAGATGTGAACTAAACATTGCGGTTATCATTTCACAATATATACATACGTCAAATTATTGTGTTGTACACCTAGAATGAATACAATGTCATATGTCAATCATATCTCAATAAAGCTGGAAAAAATAAAATCTACTCAGAGACAAGGGAAATACACACGAGTATAAATCAAGGCAACTATGGCAAGTATCATTTAAGATAAATCTTTCCCAAGGAATTGGGGAAGAACTCACAAAGGAGGTGACCTTTGGGTAGATCCTGGCTTGGATTTTGATAGGTTGAGATGACTATGGGAAGAGGTGTTCTTAGCAGAGGAACACTGGAGGATGATGTATGCAGAGGGGGAGCTGTCTGTATAGTATGTATAGTATGGTGTATGTACAGAGGGGAAGTGAAGGATAAGCCTGGAATGATCAATTGCCTCCATATCCTGGATCTTCTCTTAGTAATTTAAATGAAACAAAGAGTCCACTGTTTGAATAAAGAATCCAAGGGAGGACACATTTATAACACTTTCATGCCTGAAGGGAGAGAGAAATTCCAAAGCTCTTCCACTTAACAAAGATATCTGACAGATAAATTTGTCACTTTATGGGAAACAGAATTGATGATTTAAGTATTTTTATTAGCAGAGTGACACATTATTAAATAAGATGACCATAGCTGCAGACCTTTAGGTGTTATAGGTTCTATTTTGTAAGACATAGCAACAAACGCTGATATCCAGGTATCTTAAGGGATATGTTTCCTTACAAATAACACTTTAAAGGACAGTTTTATAGTAACAGAAAACAAAACAGGATCATGGCCTTTCACTCAAACCTCCATACTGGCCAGGAGAATGGGCCAGATATTTGAGTAAATGTTCCCAGTTGTAATTTTGTGACATGATTCTGGCTTTGTGCCGCACAATAAGTGTCTGCTTCTCTGCACCTGTAGGAAAGGAACATTTTCTCTTTATCTTTCTGAGATTTTTCACCAGCAGTTGGGCTGACAGTTTTAAGATTAAGCATTAAAATTCCAAGAAGCCTAAATCTTAGAACAGGAAAAAGAAAAAGGTTATCGAGTAGGTGAACAAATTAAATATGAAATCGATAACATTAGGGTGAACCATGTGAAATTGTTGATATTTGACCATTTTCACCCAATTAAAATGGCAGAGTTTCATGTGGTTCAATCTAGTACCTACAGTTTCAGTCTTGAATGCCAGATGAAAAATGCGAAGTTAATTCGGTTAATACTGGGGAGCTGCCACTGGAGGAAAGTGCTGTGATTGGAGCTACCGTTTAGCACAGTTGGTCTGGTAGGAATGTGAAGGAGGGATTGGACTGGGAGAGACTGGATTAAATGTTACTTTAATACCCATCATACTTGAAATATACCCCTAGATCTGCATCCATAGTACAAATTGATGGAGAAGCTAAATTAGCTTCTAATTAACCTTCTAAGTTAAAGATTGAGAGTTTAAATGTCTCCGCAGTGATGGGCTACAATGGGTGGCCTGTAAAAATGAGTCCCACATCGGGCTCCCTGCATGGAGCCTGCTTCTTCCTCTGCCTGTGTCTCTGCCTCTCTCTCTGTGTCTCTCATGAATGAATAAATAAAATCTTTAAAATAAAAATAAAAGAAACACTCGTCTGCCTACATCAAGCGGGAAAGGAGGCATCTTTAAATCTGTGGCTTTCCATGCTTGCCTTCCTATCATACATATCCCACAAAGCCTGCTGAGACACCCTTTCTCGAATCCTTTTGAGAAACAGGTTTATATCCACAGATAATACTGTGAATGGCAGTTGCAATTTTTAATACTTTTTTGAGGACAAGGCAGACTGACAAAAGGAATAAAATCCCGTGGGAATAAAATCATAGGGCTTTTTGGGCAAGCCTGCAAGTCACAGAATAAGCTCAATAGCTGGGAATACTCTTACTTCGTTATTTCTCAAACTTTGGTGTGCATCCAGGATCACTGGGGGCCTTGTTAAAACACAATTGGCTGAGCCCCACCCTCTGAATTTCTGATTGAGTAGATCTGGGTGGATGAGGCCTGAGAATATGCGTCTCTAACAAGTTCCCAGCTGAGGCTGATGCTTTTTCTGGTCCTGAGACCACACTTTGAGAATATACTGCTGTACTCTCCGAGGAAAGGTCTGAATATGCCTGTGAGAAGGGGCCGCTACTTCTGAAGAAAGAGAAGCATGAAAGGTTAAAAAAGAAAAAAAGAAGGATAGAATACTCAGGTAACTGACGTCATTCAGGTTGGTCTGCATGAGTGAGCCCCGAGAATTAGCATTTCTAAAAAGTTCTCAGATACTGCTGCTGCTTCTAGGCCAGGGACCACCTGCACTCTGAAAACCACTGTCTGTGCCTATTACATGCAGTCCTCCAGGATGAGTGCCCTATTTCAAAATTGACATCTGAACTATTTTTGGAGACCCTTCAAAAATTGGGTTTCTCTGGGCAGAATGCCAATTGTTTCCCAGTGTCAAGACCTTTATCTTAGTGAAATGGGTATAAAAACAGCGGAGGACCCTGTGGGAGTGGGGAGGAGGCAGGAGAGCAGTTTCATCACCTAATATTCTCTTGCTAGAGACCCACTGGTTCCCGGGTCGCCAGATCTCCAAAGCTAAGTATATATCCGTGTTGAATATCTTAAGCAATAGAGAAAACAGGAAAATATCAAAGGGGATGGTCAAGATACAATGTTATTAAGATTTTTTTTTTTAATCTGCTGGCTGTTTGCTACACTAAAACCTTCTGAAAGAGCAAAACTATGATCATTACTCTTTGACCTGGACATTCTTGGGAACAGGAGAGCCTGGGTTTTACAAGAGTCAACCTGCCTTCTGGAACACCATTCACTTCATAAAAATACCATGTGTGTTTTCTTTGCTGTTCCTGGGGAGGGAGTACCAGTTTCAGAATCTCTTCCTCTAGTTAAAAATGATGTTATCAGATATCTGCTTAATCAGTAACTGTAAAATACTATGTTATTATATCAAGAATGAGCTTGGAGACCTCAAAATGCCAAAGATAGTTATGGCAGAGTGAGGGCCAGAATGAATGGAGATATAAAAGCACCTCTATTTGTTCACATTTTGAAATTATAGGGTTTTTGGGAAAATATTATCCAGTCTTCCTGAGAACTGGCAGGATTCTAGTTGCTATACTTTCTTTGATGTGTTTTCGAAGCAAAGCTTAAATATAGTCATAAAGAAAGGCTCTGGATCTTATTTTTTTTTTCAATTCCCATGATGACTTTAATATGGTAGTCATTCATTGAGGTGATTAAGGGATTGAGTAATTAAAGGGGTAGAGTTTGCCTTAAAATCACTAGCATGACCCACAGATAGCATTTCTCCCTGTTATGTCCCAGTACCTAGGACCATGCTCCAAGTACAGAATTATCCTTGACTAAATTAGGCTCTCTGGACTACTGCTTCCCATTTCCCATCAGAACCTGTCTATGGAAGATGGATTCAGTTGCAGAAAATTAAGTATGAGTGTATGAATGATAGTACAAGTTTGTCTTTTTAGTCATCAGCTATATTGATTTTCTCAGCCATTATCTCTCTGAAAACTGTCTTTAGAAAAAGAACATCAGCCAGGTGCCCTTTTTGGCCAGTATAAGGTCAAATTTGCTTCCTTTGGTCATGGATAGAGAGCCTTTTAATCAAACTTTCCATTGGAGGAGTCAAGGTCAATGTCACTGAGAATCTGTGAAGTAGGTTTGCCAGATTAAGCAAATAAGAATACAGCACCCCCAATTAAATTTGAATTTCAGGTAAACAATAAATTTGTATTTTAGCTATGTCCCATATGCAGCTATTCAAATTTAAATTAATTAAAATTAAATAAAATGTAAAATGCAATTCCCTAGTTGCACTGGCCATGTTGTCAAATGCTACATGTGGCTGGTGGTTACTGTATTGGACAGTGAAGATTAGTGCACATTACAGAACATTTCCATCACCAGAGAAAGTTCTGTGGGACAGTATTGCTCAGAGTGAGCCAGGAAGAGAAGATGTTCTTGGAGCTAGGTCCCTCAGCAGATGGTTTCGATCAACAGGCTCTTGACATCCCATCTCTTTCTCCTTCACCGACGAAAATGCAGATGATCTCCAAAGACCACAGAGAAAGGGACAGTCTAACCTTGTGCTCGTTTGTGGGGCTGATCACTCAGTATCTGGGCAGAACCAGTTAAGTTCTCTGCCTAGCATTGCTCCTGAGAAAAACAGATCCTTCCTATTTGTGTGGGGCTTTGCAGATAACGGGGAACTTCTAAGTCCACGTGGGATTTTATCCTCGCAGTAACTCTGGGTGGTAAACAGGCCCATGAGAGACATGGGAACAGGAAAGTGAAACTGGTGCCAGAAGGAGTGGCCTCATGCTGTGGTGCAGGATTTCACATTTGAGCAGGCATCAGAATTCCCCGGAGGGCTTCTCAAGATGCAAATTGGTGGGCCCTGCCCCCAAGTTCCTGGTTCAGTAGGTCTGGGCTAGGGCCCATGAATTTTAATTTCTCAGGAGTCCCTGGGTTCAAAATGCCAGTCCAGGGACCACACTTTGAAAACTACTGCTATTGTGCCATGGTCCTACCCCAGCCTACTCATACAATGAGTTAGGGCTTTTTGTTTTCTCTGACCTGGTGGACTCCTTACCCTATTAGGACCATTTGACCAGCTGTGTCTGTTCACTGATTTGTATCATTATCACTTTTATCCTTTGTGCAGCTTTTATCCATCTGCTGGTTTGATAGTAAATCAGAGTGGAAGCATCAGTGGAGTCGAAGCTGACATTCTCTCCCTGACTCCGCATCGGACTGTGGTGTGCCCGGATTGTGATCTGGCCAAGCTCACTGGGTAGATATTTGAAGTTTTCATTTACCTATACACAAAGTAAGCATCAGAAAGGAAAAAAAAGGCAATAACTTGCCCAGGGTCACAGACCTAGTGAGAAGTGGAACCAGGATATGAATCTGAGATTTCCAACTTCAGTTTTGGTACCAACAGATGCCCAGAGGTTTGTGAGAGTGTTCTGAGGTTTGGGATTTTTTTCAAATGGTAATGGAGTCTGTTATAATTTCAACTATAAAGGCCTTAGATGTGGATTAGGTGTTCTCTGCAGTTTGTGGAGATTAGCTGGACCTGTTCGGGCATCAGCCCTTGGTTGCTTTATCACCGTGCTGACTACTTCGCATTAGGGTGGTGGTTTTCACCATTTTATGGCTTCCAACTATTTTTATTTTTTATTTTTTTTTAAGATTTTATTTACGAGAGAGAGAGAGAGAGAGAGAGAGAGAGAGAGAGAGAGTAAGCACTAGCAGGGAGGAGGGGCAGAAGGAGAGGGAGAAGCAGATTCCCCACTGGGCAGGGAGCCAGATTCTGGGCTCCTCCTAGAACCCTGAGATCAAGACCTGAGGCCCGAGGCAGATAGATGCTCAACCAACTGAGCCATCCAGGTGCCCTGCTTTCAACTATTTTTATTCCCTTGTTTAACTTGTCCTCACAATGGATTATTGGTTAGAGAGAGGAGGCATCAAGAATATGAGTTAGAATAGAATGAGCTACTGAATAGTACACTTAAAAATGGTTCAGATGGTTTTAAAAAAGAGAATGATCTATTTATGAGGGACATAAAAATGATAATTCTCTATTTTGACCTCAGATCTATAAGGTATATTCATATTATCATTTCTTAATATATCAGGGTATCTCTAGTTCTTCTAAACAAAAGTGAAAAGGAGAAATTTTTATCCAGTTTGGCTTTTCCTTTATTGGGAATAAAATTATCCAAACCCACAGTGTGTTATTTCTGGAGAAGTACTTGCAAATAGCAGCCAGAAAGTGCTCGTGTCTCCTCTTTTAGAAACAAACCATGAAAATTATAATAATAAAGTAATTGATTTTTTTAAGTGCAAAATTCAAGAATTCCAAATACCAGGTCATGGAAGCTGTTCGGAAGGCGGTAACACATAGTTAAATTTCAGTCTAGATATTAATACACATTTGGGCCCAAACACAATATTGATGTGTCATTTTGAATTCGTAGCTAAGCCATGCTCTTTCTTGCATACTGAATTTAAAATAACTTAAGCAGCATGCACCACTTGTTAAGTGCGGAAGAGTCAAACTTTGTCCTTGTATATTATGAATATTATTAAAGAATATATTAAAATATAAATTATAATACAGTCTTTTTTTTAAAGATTTTATTTATTCATGAGAGAGAGAGAGAGAGACAGGCAGAGACACAGGCAGAGGGAAAAGCAGGCTCCAAGCAGGGCACCCAATGTGGGACTTGATCCCAGGTTTCCAGGATCACGTCCTGGGCTGAAGGCAGTGCTAAACTGCTGAGCCACCAGGGCTGCCCTATAATACAGTCTTTAATAGTGTACTAATCTAGGGGGGCCTGAGTGGCTCAGTCAGTTAAGCATCTGCCTTCAGCTTAAGTCATGATCTCTGGGTCCTGGGATTGAGCTCCAGGTCAGGCTCCCTGCTCAGTGGGGAGCCTGCTTCTTCCTCTGCCTCTGCTCCTCCCCCTGTTTGTGCTAGCTCTCTCTCTGTCAAATAAATAAAATCTTGAAAAAATACATTTTAAAAATAGTGTACTGATCTAGGTTTATTTTTTAAAAGTTGCTTCTTCTTATATATCATGGTAAAGTAACAATGATTTAGCATTTTCATGGAGGCTGATGAGATGACAGATTACTATGAATGCACTTTATAAGGATCGAGACCCAGAAGTGTGGGGTGACTTCTATGTAGAGAGTAGGTTGGTGTGTGTCTGACTGTGTTTTCTGTTAGTTGGGGCTTTTGTGCTAACATTTCTAGTACAAGTAATAGAAATCTAAATCAAGCCAGGTTAAGCAAAAAGAGGGGCTTATTGGCCCAGTAAACTGACATGTTCTCAAGGGCTCTAAGACATCCACTGTATCAGAAGGCTCTCTGTCCTCTCAGCTCTGTGTCTCTCTTTGTGTTGGTCTCTTTCTCCCCTAGATATTCTTCTGTGTAATTGGGGGAGTGGGCAAAACTCACATCATCCTGGCAGAGAAAAGACAGCGTCTCTCTTCTGTCCATAGGTGGTGGACAAACAGATGAGTAACAAGAGAAGGATACAATTCCGGGAAGAATCCCATTTAACTCTACTTGCTTCATGTCCCCACCTCCAGTGACTGGGGAGGTGGGCTGTTAGGACTGGCCAGGCCTTGATGACATGCCACCCTTGTGGGGCGCTGGTAGGCTAGAGCCCATCACACAGTGGGAGAGAGGCAGCTTCCAGCATGAAGGGGCTGTGGAAGGCTGAAGGCAGGCTGAGGTGCTAGACAGAGACTGGCTACAGACAGTGGCTCTGGTATGTATGGAGTCCGGATGCCTTCAAAGTCTCCAGACACCTTGGATGTCTGGGGGAAAACAGCTTGCGCTCCTGAGCTGGACATTCCCCATTTTCCCCTCCGGATCTCCTCGGGAGAATGGCTGCTTTCTGGTTGGGTCCAGTCAGCACAGACACCAGCAAGAGATTGGAGGCAGAAAGTGAGAGGTATTGGGGTATTCCGCCCCCCAACCCTGGCTTGCTTCCTGCCCAACTGGCTTGGCTACCAGCCAGCAGCCCTCTCCCTGAGCTACAGCTTCTGCCAGTTTTGGGTGACTTGCTCTGTCCCTTGCCCCTTGGGGCCTAGGAGGAGGCCACTTGCCTCGGGGTGTGTCCCTATGCCTTGTGGATTGCCTAAATTTAACCCTGCCCTCCTGTTGGACTCAGGCTCTTCATTAGACTCCCCTCAGTTCCACTTCTAAGGGCACCATCTCTTTCCTGCAGGACCCTGCCCTTCCTCTGCACCAGCACACTTCTGGTCCTCCCGGATCCTCTCTCGCAAATATTTCTGAAACACTCCTGCTGAAAGGTTACGTATTCATCCAGGTCCACCCTGCTCAGGACTGTCACCTCAGCTGCCCTTTGTGGCCAAGGTTCATGGTCTTTGGATTTTTGCTCCCTGTGGCCTTGCTCCCAGCAATGGATGCAAGCTCCTGCTTTTTTTCTCCAAAGACAAACTCATAATATTTAACACATTCACTGAAGGTGTAGGGGTAACCCAAAGAAATAAGGTAGAAGAGGAAAAGAAAAGAGTGTGAAACTCTCCCTAGAGTGTTGTGTGGTGCTTTTAGGAAGCACTCTCTGGGACCTGGGGCCCTATATGAGTCTCTTTCCCTGGGCCAGTTTGCCACCTGGCCTGTGACTTTGTACCTCCCACCTTCACCCTGGGAGTAGGCCTGATTAGCATAAGCGAGTTCTTTTGAGGCACAGTGGAGATGGTGTATTGGCAGGAACTGACCACTCAAGGTTTAAGGAATTTAACTGATTTTAAGAGAGGGGTGGACCCATGGCTGCTGCTGTTGAGTTCGCTCCCTAAAGGCAGAGAGAATGTAGACGGTTAAAGACTGTCAGCTGTGTAAGTCAGAGGGAAATGCATTTAAAATACAAAAAAGGAGATCCCTGGGTGGCTTAGCGGTTTAGCGCCTGCCATTGGCTCAGGGCATGATCCCGGAGTTCCGGGATGATCTATGCAGTCCCTGCATGGAGCCTGCTTCTCCCTCTGCCTGTGTCTCTGCCTTTCTCTCTCTCTGTGTCTCTCATGAATAAATAAATTAATAAAATCTTTAAAAAAATAAAATACAAAAAAAAGGGGGGAGAGGGGGCACTTTGGTGGCACAGCCGGTTAAGTGTCTGACTCTTGATTTTAGCTCAGGTCATGATTTCAGGGTTGTGGGATTGAGCACAGAATCTGCTTAAGACTCCTCCTCCGTCTCCACTTCATGCTCTCTCTCAAATAAGTAAATCTTTTAAAAATATAAAATATGAAAAAAATTTTCTGGATCTGTCACCCTGGAGATGCATGCAGATGGGGCCCAAGACCCTCATTTTGTTTTTAACCAGATATGTCTACAGTGAGAGTGAAAAAGTGTGTTGTGTAATTTTGTGTTAACTCTTCCATTTCCATGTCCTTTGTGGGCCAGGAACTCGGGCAGGTGGGTGCTGGCAAACAAGATGGGATATGCTTGGATGTGTTTGATACAGATAATGCTTCCGCACATGAAGAAGCAAGGCTGCAGCCCACAGAACTCAGGTGTGGCAATAATTCCTGGAAGCCAGAGAGGTCAGGAAAGAGCTTCCTTCACTGCATCCTCCAGCCTGCATCCCAGGCAGCAAATTAGGTCCTGCAAATTAGAGCCGACATGAATGGGATTTGAGTAGCAATGTGTAGGAGTCTATAGAAGCTGGCAAAAGAGAAATAATATTATTTAGTCTTCAAGAGAAAAATCAGCTATGCTAGCCTCTGAAGTAGCACTCACTCTCCAGTAAGGATTTTCTGCAGTGATGGACATGTTCTCTGTCTGTGCTATTCCATTCTGGTAGTCACTAGCCACAAGTGGCTGTTGAGCACTCGAAATGTGGCTACTGAAAAGTGGGACTGAGGAAATGAATCTTTAATTTAATTAAATTTAAATTTAAATAGCCACATGTGGCTACAAGCTACCAACTTAGACAACACAGCAAAGTATGCAAAATGTATCTTGATTTAGGGCAGAGGACTAGGGGATTGACACAGGCTTGGGTTTTGCTCATAGTCTTGAAGTTAGGCCAGTGTACACACAATGTGGTTGTATAGTATTCAAGTGTTGGACAGCCTACTGGTTGTGGTGTGTGATGGTGATGGACCAGGAGGAGGAGGAGAAAGTCTGGGGCTGTAGCCTGAACAGGTGGTTGAAGAAAGTGGACTGAGGACTAGGCAGGAGGAAATTAGTGAATAGCATGAGTCACGATATAAAGGTACATAGAAGGGCTTGCCCCAGTCTAGGGGGAAGCTGCAAGTATATGACAAATTGGTCCCACCCTCAAGGGGCTTACCACCTTCGGGGTTGAGACCAGACCTATCCATATAAAGTGCATGGAGAGCAAGAAACATCAAAGTTATGCCAAGCAAATAAACGCATAAATAAGTACAGCGTGATCAGAAAAGGGAGAGATCCAGGTCAGCCACAGATATTAGAACCAGACTTTCTGGAAGGATTGCTGGTTGTGTGACCTTGGGCAAGTCACTTTCCACCTCTGTGCTCACTTTCCTCATCATGAAGTGGAAATGATAAGGGTGCCAATATCACAGGGTTGCTGTGAGAATTAAATGCTATAACAGTCATGAAGTGCTTAGAACAATGTCTGGGATGCAGTAAGTGCTAATTAAGTCTTAGCTATTACTAAAGGGGACAAGAAATGGCGGAGGAGGGAGAAGGGCATCAACTTTCACGACCTGCAACGTATGCAGGCATGTTCTTTAAATATCACTGAAACCACTTGTGAACAATTTGATACTGAGCAGAAATGTTATTTATGTTGTAATTAGCTATTTTTAAGTTCACTTGCATAGCAAAAGTCAGGGGGAGAAAAGTAAAATAGATTTCCGATAAATGTCCCCAGAAGTAGACCCTGAGACCATGATTCAGGTATAAGTGGTTTTTTGAGGATGAGCTCCCAGGGGCACCGGGAAGGGCATGGCAGAAGAAGCAGGCCAGGGAAGGATAAGAAGCCAAGCAATGGGTGATCCTTTTTTTAAAAAAATTTATTTCCAGTATAGTTAACACACAGTGTTATATTTAATTTGAGGTGTACAATATAGTGATTCACCAGTTCTGAACATTACTCAGTGCTCATCATGGTAAGCACCCTTAATTCCCATCACCTATTCACCCATCCTCTCCACCTCCCCTCTGACAACCATCAGTTTGTTTTGTATAGTTAAGGGTCTATTTTTTGTCTCTTTTTTGTTTTGTTTCTTAAATTCCACATATGAGTGAAATCATATGGTATTTGTCTTTCTCTGACTTATTTCACTTAGCATTATATTCTCTAGCTCCATCTGTGTCATTGGGAATGGCAAGATTTCATTCTTTTTTATGGCTGAGTAATATTCTATTGTATATATACACCACATCTTCTTTGTTCATCTATTGATGGACACTTGGGCTGTTTCCATAATTTGGCTGTCGTAATAATAATGCAACAAACATAGGAGTGCATATCTCTTCGAATTAGTGTTTTCATGTTCTTTGGGTAAGTTCCCAGTAATTACTGGTCATATGGTAATTCCATTTTTATTTTCTGAGGAAGCACCATACTGTTTTCCACAGTGACTGCACCAGTTTGCATTCCCACCAACAGGGCAAGAGAGTTGCTTTTTTTCCACATCCTCACCAACACTTGTTGTTTCTTGTATTCTTGATTTTAGCCATTCTGACAGGTGTGAGGTCATATCCCATTGTGGTTTTGATTTGAATTTCCCTGATGATGAATGATATTGAGCATCTTTTCATGTGTTTATTGGCCATTTGTATGTCTTTTTTGGAGAAATGTCTGCTCATGTCTTCTGCCCATTTTTAAATTGGATTGGTTTTTTGTGTTGAGTTATATAAGTTCTTTATATATTTTGGATACTAACCCTTTATTGGATATGTCATTTGCAAATCTCTTCTCCCGTTCAGTATGTTGTCATTTAGTTTTGTTAGTTGTTTCCTTTGCTATGCAGAAGCTTCTTATTTTGTCCCAATAGTTTATTTTTGATTTTATTTTCCTTGCCTCAGGAGACATGATTAGAAAAATGTTGCTGTTACTAATGTAAGAGAAATTAATGTCTGTGCTCCCTTCTAGGATCTTTCTGGTTTCAAGTCTCACATTTAGGTCTTTCACCCATTTTGAGTTTATTTTTGTGTTTGGTGTGAAAAAATGTCCAGTTTCATTCTTTTGAGTGCAGCTGTCTGGTTTTCCCAACACCATTTGTTGAAGAGACCTTTTCCCATTGCATATTCTTGCCTCCTTTGTCAAAGATTAATTGACCATATAATCATGGGTTCATTTCTGGGCTCTCTATACTGTTCCATTGATCTCTGTGTCTATTTTTGTGCCAGTACCAAACTGTTTTGATTACTATAGCTTTGATTACTATCTTGATATCTGGGATTGTGATACCTCCAGTATTTTTATTCTATTTCAAGATAAGCAAGGGATGTCATGCCTGGGTGGCTCAGTCAGTTAAGCATCTGCTTTTGGCTCAGGTTATGATTCCGGGGTCCTGGGATTGAGCCCTGCGTCAGGCTCCCTGCTCAGTGGGGAGCTGGCTTTTCCCTCTCTTCCTCACTCATGCTCTCTCTCTCGCTCTCTATCTCTCTCTCAAATAAATAAATAAAATCTTTAAAAAAAAGATAAGCAAGTAAGTAAGGAATGATCTTGAGTGAAGTCGCAGCCTCAGGGAAGCTCTTGAGGGTAAATTATACCCCAAGAGTTTATCCCAGATCCAAGCAAGGCAGCTGGGCTTTTTAGATGCCCATGCCTGGCAGTCACTGGCAAAGCTCCTCTCTGGGAAACCTAAAATTCCAGGTACATCTGCCCTCTGCACAATGGGCGAAGCAATGTCAGAAGCTGGGGGCGGGGCGGGGGGGGCAGGAAAAGCACACAGAACCATGGGAAGGACACACCAGAACAGTGAAATGCCCAGAAAGAACAGAGGAAGCACTTGATATTATCCACTAAGTGCTATGGGTTTTGAATAAGAATGAGCTGTTAAGTATTTGGGGTAAATTGATGATGCTGATTGCTATCTGCTCACACATCTGAGTAGCAGATCTCAAACTTCACACTAAGAGATCCCTTGAGGAATTGTTTAAAATGTAGATTCCCGGACCTCATCTGCAGACCTTCTGATTCGGTTGATAGTGCTCAGGAAAGTTCATTTTCAACATGCTCCCCAGGCAGATCAGATGTGAGGATCCTTGGGAACAACTGCTTAGGGGCTGGTGGAGGCTGCAAGAAGGCAGTGAGGGTAAGGTGGTCAGGCTGGGTAGTAGGCAGGGTCCCCAGGAGGGCTTTATCAGTGCAATCAGGTGTCCACTCATGAACAGGCGTGGAAAAGCATGGAAACCACTTCATGAGACCCCCTTCCTGAGAAGGCTCCAAATGAGATGGCTAGTCATGGATTGGAGAGGCTGCAGAACAACTGTCCCCACTAGTCATTCTGTGAGCCCTGAGGGAAGGGACAATGTGATTTCCACAACTACAATTAGGAGGTGTTTTAAGTTGAGTCCCCCAAAGGCCCTGAGACTAGGATTCAGGTGCAAGCGGTTTACCTGGGATGTGATGCCAGGAAAGCCTCAGCAGGGAAGTGGGGAAGAGACGAGAGGGGAAGGCAGTCAATACAGGGTAAGTGATCAGTGTCAGTGAGCAGGTTGCCACTGTGGGCCACCAGGTACAGTCCTGCTGGGGATATCTGGGAGACCATGTTGCACTAATCTCTGAATTGTCCCACTTGGCAGTGAGAGGCTTGGTTATTTTGCCATTACATCCCTTTTTCTTTTTTAGATTTTATTTATTCATTCACAAGAGACACACAGAGAGAGGCAGAGACACAGGCAGAGGGAGAAGCAGGCTCCATGCAGGGAGCCTGACATGGGACTTGATCTCGGGTCTCCAGGACCACACCTGGGCTGAAGGCAGCACTAAACCACTGAGCCACTGGGGCTGCCCTACATCCCTTTTATTAATGGTTGAGGGCTGTTCTTGGAACATCTGGCCTACCCTGGATTTGTAGGGAGCACGTTCAGTAGCTGAAGAAGCCCCAGCAGAGTTTCAAACACTGGCAATAAAACATTATCTACATGGGGAGCCTGGGTGGCTCAGTTGGTTAAGCGTCTGCCTTCAGCTCAGGTCATGATCCCAGGGTCCTGGGATCGAGCCCCGTGTTGGGCTCTTTGCTCAGCAGGGAGTCTGCTTCTCAGTCTGCTTCTTCCCCTGCTCATGCTCATGCCTTCTCTCTCTTTCTCACTCTCTCAGATAAATCTTAAAATAAAAAGCTGTCTACATGTGTAGGACTGGTGAGTGCTGAGTCAGTCGGGCAGGACACCAAATGTGTCTGCTAGTGGGACTGGGAATTGTTCATGTTACTATAAGGACAACCTCTCACACTCAGTTGCTTGCTGCCTGCAGAGCTTGTGTGAGGTGGGTTGGCTTGTGTGCAGCTAGAGGGCAAGCTTTGTCTGCGGCGGTGCTCAGTTCCTCAGCTGTAGGCCCTGATGCTTTCAATTGGCCTACTCAGCCTGACGGGATTTCCAGAAAAATCTCAGCCAAAGAATTAAGAGACCCGGGCCTCCAGTTCATGAGATTCCAGAAGACTTGCGCTGCTGGTGCTCAGGAATCAGTGTTCCAAGGTAAGAAGGAGGCCAGAGCCTCCACCCACTCCCTTGCCTTGTACGTTTTTTTGTTCACTCCATTGATGGATCTTGGAGCCATGCCTGGTTCTCTGAAGATGCATCCTTGCCCCCATTGTGCCAGGCTGAGCTGAAGAGGAAAGCTGTGAGATGCGGCCAGCATTTGTGGCATTCCTTCTGGAATTGCCTTTTCTACCCATTTCTTCCTAGTTTCATCTCTGGTCTTGATCATTCACTGCTATCTCTTTGGTTTACCTTTCATTACCTTGTGGTGGTGGTGAAGGTGTGAGAACTGATCCACCAATCCTAGTTGTCGTTAGGGAGGTGACAGAGTGATGGGAAACAGGACAAAAAGGGGGTGCCTGGGTGGCTCAGTCGGTTGAGTCTCTGCCTTTGGCTCAGGTCATGATTCCAGAGTCCTGAGATCGAGCCCCGCATCAGGCTCCCTGCTTGGGGGAGAGAGCCTGCTTCTCACTCTCCCTCTGCCTGCCACTCTGCCTGCTTGTGCTCTCTCTGTGTCAAATAATTAAATAAAATCATAAAAAAAAGAAACAGGAGAAAATGACAGGGACAATTTGACCTAGTCAAGAAAATGATCCCCAGGCATGTCCCCAAGAGTTTAGGAAAGAAGATTTGTAAAAACTTAAAAATATAAGGGCATGAGTTCATGGCCAGAAAGCCCAAGAGGTAGAGATGAGCAAGGGAAAATGGTTGCTAAAACTGTTCATAATACCGAGCCACACAAGGAGCTGGAGAGCAAACAGGCAGATCTAAGGCAGCCATCTAGGCTGCAGAGAGGGCTCTCCAGTAGCTTTGATTTTCAAGGGATATGTCTAAAAGCAGAAACTTGGCATCCTTAAAGGAAAAACACAGAGCATGCCATAAACTTATCAGAAATCAAAAGACTAGACTAAGCTTAGATCTGAGAATGATACTAATGTAGCTGTAAAAAGAAAAAAAAAAAAGCTTTTATGCTCTATTTGAGCCAGAAATAAAATGAGGAAAGAATAGGTCTGCTTGGGATGAGTGAAATGATTAAAACAAATGTCAGGGAGAAAGGACCACACAACTCCTGGTTTGTTTTCCCCCTTTTTATTATTGTTTACTAAGGGAGTGCTCTTTAAACTGGAAAGGGTAAAAGACCCTTGGTTAAACCAGAGGTAGGGGCAGAAATAGGAAAGAATCACTGCCGTGTGTAGAACAAGATCAACTCAGGAAATGTGTAGGTGGAAGGGACTGTCATGGCGGGTGGTGTATTCAGTTTTGTAGGTCAAGTTTTCAAAGAAGCACTGCCACAAACAAAGGGAGAAAGTACTTGAGAAATGGAGGTTCTGAAAACCATGGCACATGAATGAAAGCTATCGGTGTGGGGTGGGTTTAGCCAGGAAACAGGGAGGCTTGGGGGAAGCACACCCACCCTAGCACCACATGTGCTACTGGATGCCATTTAGAAGAAGACTAGGGTGTGCTATGGTAGGGTAGGCAGTGGAACTAAGCTCAGGGGGTTGACATTCTAGGGAACCACAGTCCAATTCCATATTAAAACTTCCAAATATTTAGAAGCAATTACCATTGAACATCTGCCTCAAAGCAACGATGTGTCCACAACAGTGAAGTCCAAAATGAGAGTAACTGAGCTGGTCAAGGTTGTTGTAGACAGAATTTTTTTTTTTTTAAGACAGAATTTTCTTACAGGGTATGAGGGTTAGCTTACAATCTCAAGCATTCTTAGCCCTTTTTAGGCCCTGGACTCCTTTGAGAATCTCATAAAAAACAGGGATCCTCTTTATATGAAAATGCTCACGTGTGCCAACACACCACTTTTTATATTCAGTTTCAAGGAGTTCACTGCTCCTAAAGCAAGATCATGGTCCCCAGGTTAAGAAGCCCATAGCTCAAGGGATTCTTCTGTTTCTAAAATGCACTGATTCTAAGTCCTTTCCCTAGAAGTTACACTTTTACATTTTCACAGATCTCTTCCCAGTAGCCTTTTGTGAACATTTTCATGGCTCCATACCAAAAAAAATAAAAAGGGGAGCAGTGCTGATTTCATGAAACCAGCTGAGTGTTCAGGACAACCCAAGATTTTTTGTTTCCTAATGTATGATTTCCACCTTGTGGCAGCACTTCCTCTCAACACCTGTGTGTTCGACACTTAACATATTCGAGCCAATGCCAAGTCCCAAAGGTTCAACTCTCTAAATCTGGAAAGGACTGATTCCAAGTTGTTTGCCTTTTGCTTCCAGCTGTGTCTGCATCAGGTCAAAGCAGTGTTGTAATACATAGAAGCACCACCAGATGGCACCCTTGGGAAAGTCTTGCTTTGCAGTTGGTTTCTTAGCTCTGACGTCTATTCTAAACATAGCCTGGTAAAATGCTTGGGGAAGTGGGGAGAGAATCTGGAAGGGAGGAGGAAAAACACCAATGACAGGACAGCCCTTGCACTTTCCTGGGTTTTGATATACAGAGACAAGCCTTGATTACTTTCATTTCTTCTTTTGGAGGCTGATGCATAGATTTATATAATATATAAGCATTTCTTTCATACACATACATATATTTTCTGCCTCTGCTGATGCTCCATGTGATTTAAAAGCTGCTCATAATTTGGACGAAGAGCCTGTTCTTCTTTTGGATTGTAAACTTGCACATTCATCTTTTTATTGCGTCTGTCCCCTACTTTAGTTCCAGTAAGAATATTGAGTTTGCACAGAAACATCACAAAAGGGCTTTCTGGGAAGGGAAAAGCTCGGTTAGATCAGCTCTCTCTGCTGTGAACACTAGGCCAACTGGAAAGAAGATCAAAGGGAACAGAGAGGGCAGAGGTGGGCTGGGGTGGAGAGCAAGATTTTTTTTTCCAATTTTTTTTTATTGGAGTTCAAGAGCAAGATTATCTCTGAAATTGACATATCTGTTCTATCTTCTCCCTTGCTCCTTCCAAATTTTTCTTAAAAAAGAGTTTTTAAAAACCCCGCAGTCATGCTACATGAAGCCTCATGTTTCCATTTCTTACTTTACTGCTTGGCGTGGTGCTTGCTGCCAGTTGGTGAACTTACTTAAAAGAGGGAACAGTGTTGATTAGAGTACAGTTATCTTTTTTTAAAGATTTTATTTATTTATTCATGAAGGACACACACAGAGAGAGAGGCAGAGACACAGGCAGAGGGAGAAGCAGGCTCTCTTCGGGGAATTTGATGTGGGACTCAATCCCAGGACCCTGGGGTCGCGGCCTGAGCCAAAGGCAGACGCTCAACCCCTGAGCTACCCAGGCACCCTTAGAGTATAGTTATCTTTGTTGAGAAAGAGACCTCCATTGGTTTGTGCTCTTTAGCAGGCAGCTAGCAGAAATGAGCAGCTCAAAACAGATGCCATGTTTCTTTGGGGCATGGCTTTGGCCAGCCCTCTTTTCATTTTTGTACCTGCAAGTGGAAAATCCCCACTTTAATGAGCCACATACCCTGTGGAAAAAAATGTTTGACATTACTCAGTAGAGGAAAGCCTTCTTTCCAAGTGTGAGAAGTAATGCAGAACCCCACTAAATTCAAAATGGGAGATTCTTTTCTTCCTACATTTTATTTCAAAGATATTTCTGTTAGAAACCTGCCTTTTTGAACAAAGAGACATGAACAGAATTCCAAAGTGGTAGAGTTGGGAGAAAGCAGGCATATTGCCGGTTAGAGGGCATCTTACTTGGCCTGGCTTTGCCGGGTGTTACATGGAATGCAGAGATTAAAGAGATACTGTTCCTCTCCTCTAGGAGCTTCCAACCTGGTGGGAAAGACAAACATAGAGAAACCCTATGTTATGCCTGGAATTACACTTGAGTGCCAAAAGCAAAATAAAAATAAAGTGCAGCTCTGCTTGGCTGGGCAGGGCTGCAGCAATTGAAAATCTACTAAAAAGTAGACTGTTAGTGAAGTCAAATTATCCTTTGTTCTTGAAATATAAGTAACTGGCTGGATGTGAGCTATTTTTCTTCTTTTTTATACTTCTCTTTTTTGTAAAATTTCTAAAATAAGCATGCTTAGATTTTTTTTGCCCTCCTTATAAAAGAAAGTGAGAGTCTGAAGAGGACAATGTATATCTTTTTTTGTAGTACTCATACTATGTTAACAAAAGCAAACACTTATTTGGTGGTTACTATGGTGCCAGGTACTGTTCTAAGTGCTTTTATATACTAACTCATCTAATCCTCTCAGCCACCTTATAGGAGAGGTACTCTTATTAAACCCATTTTATAGATGAAGTAATCGAGGTGCAGAGAAATTAAGTAGCTTGCCTGAGTTACACCAGGATTTAAGTGGCTGAGTATACTGGCTCCAGAGTTTGCACTGCCAAGTTTAGCTAACGTTATAGAGGAAGAGTTTTTCCTCCTAAACTAATTTCCTGGGCAGCCCGGGTGGCTCAGCGGTTTAGCACCGCCTTCAGCCCAGGGCCTGATCCTGGAGACCCTGGATCGAGTCCCATGTCGGGCTCCCTGTGTGGAGCTTGTTTCTCCCTCTGTCTCTCTCTCTCTCTGTGTGTGTGTCTCATGAATAAATAAATAAAATCTTTTAAAAAAATAAACTAATTTCCTGGGTAACTGAAACTTGTCATTCTATCTCAGCATTGGGCTGGAGAATGACCCATTCCTGGAGAAGGATGGCATAGGAAGGGAGATGCTGGGATTGGAAAGTCATATCCAAATGGCTCAGTGACTTGGAGAAACCTCCAAGTGGAGACCAGAGAGTTTCCAGCTGGTTGGCTTTGCCTGGCGAAAAGAGTTCTGGTCTTATCTAGAAAAGCAGCTGACTCTGGGAGGGAACATGAAGGAGGAGTTGCTACAGGTGAGCAGAAGACCCTAGAGAAAGGTATTGGGGTTGGGGTTGGGATCCGAGTCATGTAATAGGATTTTGGCTTAGAAGGCTGGCTAGAGTGGTGTTTGGATTGGCGTTAGGGGTTCGGGTGATTTGAGTTAAGGTTTTAGGTTAGTGTTAGAGGTTTGGATGAGGGTTAGCTGTTAGGACTTAGAGTAAGGTTTAGGGTTAGAGGTTAGATATTTGGATTAGGAGTGATAGTGAGTGTTAGGGTCCGGGAAGGCAGTCAACATCCAGTTCTTCTGAGGGCTGTGAAAGCTCTTGCCGCTTGTTGGGTCTGGGATAAGACACAAGAATCTCAGAGGGTGATTTTCCAGAGCAAAGCAAGACCTCAGACCAAGGAGGACCTCATGATTACAGCCCACCACATCAGGTCTCCTATACAGGCAGAGCTTGGGCATGAGGAGAGGTCCGGGTACAGTAACCAGGATGCACCCACAGTCAGGTGGCCTAGTGCAGTGGGCAGGGTTGAGCTGTAGGGTAAGATCCAACGTAAGTTTCTATAATTTAATTTTTAATAATGACTGTGTTTAACAACTGGCCTGAAAAATTCCTGAAAATTTAACAACTGGCTCTTGCAAGGTGGTGCAAGTCTGCTTTAGCACACCACTGGTCTGACCCCATATCCGATTCTTTTTATACTCACCACAGCTATCTCTACATCATGGAAGCTTCTAGTCACACCTGAACTTCCAGGAGGAAATTGGGTTCTTAGGTTTCATCCATTTAGAAGGGAAACAGAAGTATGTCTGTCACAGCACTCTAGTTATGGGCATTATAGAAACAGGTATCCTACAATTCAGTAAAAAGAGGGGCTCCTGGGTGGCACAGTCAGTTAGGTGTCTGCTTCTCAATTTTGGCTTGGGTCATAATCTCAGCATCATGTAATTGAGCCCCGTGTGGAGCTCTGTGCTCAGCGGGGAGCCTGCTTCTCTCTCTTTATTTCCCTCTGCCCCTCTCCCTGCTCATGTGTGAGCGTGCGCACGCTCTCTCTCTCTCTCAAATAAATAAGTAAATAAATAAATAAAAAGGAAGCAGAAGGGTAAAGAAGTGGTACATACATAACAATAGAATATCACTCAGCCATAAAAAAGAATGAAATCTTGCCATTTGCAACAATGTGGGTGGAGCTAGAAAGTATAATGCTATGTGAAGTAAGTTAGCCAGAAAAAGACAAATATGTGATTTCACTCATATGTGGAATTTAAGAAACAAAACAGATGAACATAAGGGGGAAAAGGAGAGGCAAATCATAAAAAAGGCTCTTAACGATAGAGAACAAACTGAAGGTTGATGGAAGGAGGTGGGTGGGGGGTGGGCTAGGTGGGGGATGGGGATTCAGGAGGGCACTTTGTGATGAGCACCAGGTGTTGTATGTAAGTGATGAATATTCTGCACTTGAAACTAATGTTCACTGTATGTTAACTAACTGGAATTTAAATAAAAACTTGAAAAAAATTTAAAAAGAACAAGAAGAAACACAGAAATTCCCTTAATATTGAGATGTATGTATCTTTTGGCTCTGAGGATGATACTCCGGGATGAGTACTGCATCTCATCGTGGTGGAGGACGCATGCTGAAACCTCCTTCCACATGCAGTGACACTCGCACCGCTAGATATGCTGCCTATGCCGTGTGTCCAGGCTAGCCTTGACTGGGCCTGAATTTAAGAAGCAGGTTGAGTCTAGGTGTATCCCAGGTGTTGCTCATCCTCTTTGAACTAGCATGTAGACCTGGGGCATGTTCTGCTCGCAACATTGGCAGAAACACAAGGGGAAAAGCCCAACCATAAAGGTGCATTTCAGGCCTTGTTTGTATTACATTTGCAGACATTCCATTGGCCAAAGTAAGACACATGGCCAAGTCCAGGATCAACGGGGTGGGGAAATATACTCTGCTTCTAGTGAAAGGAATTACAAAGCCTTAAGACAAGGAGTACGATGTAGGAAAGGGTAAAGGATTGAGGACAATAACTGCCATACCACATGTTTACCAAACAGAACCACCTAGGGATGAGCTTTTGCCCCTGAACTCATTATTCAAATCTGTTAAACTAACAAGCCTATATAGACAGAGAAAGAAGATAATTCCCATTCTAATGTACAATACCACAGAAGATAGAGCTCCTCAAATCTGGTATCTTTGAGCAAACCTTTTCTAGCTCCTTAAGGCTGTACCATACATATCTGAGAATGTGTGGGGACTGGCCCTTCCTCACATATCCATCATTGGTCAGCTATTTACTGGTCTGGTCAGTAATTTTTCTGGCCAGTAATTTCCCTTATTAGATGCCTGTCATCCATCACTTTCCACCTATGATGGCCACCCCCACCTTCATCCCAAGGGGTAACAAAGACTCTCTCCTTGATCAAACTTGAGTCAGTTTCCTCCGAGTTCTCTTTTTGACTAGGCCTTGGCCTTAGGCTTAGTCTTGGCCTGGTTAGTCCAGTTTTAGCAAGAATCCTGCTGAGTCAATTTACTGAAAACCCCCATCCTTGGTATCTGATTATCCTTGATTTCTGATCAAATATCTCCATCTCCACCCTTGACATCTCTCATCACCCTGGCCTGCCTTCAGCAAGAATCCTGTTGAGTTGGTCTAGCAAAGATCCTGCTGGCCTTCATGTTTCTTCTTAGTAATTTTCCATCCACTGACCTCACCCTGCTCCTTGGCTATAAATTTCCACTTGTCCTTACTGTATTCAGAGTTGAGCCCAATCTGTCTTCTCTCCTGCAAAACCCCCGTTGCAATAAGCCCCTTCTTGAACAGCCTTCCTTACCATCTTTTTTTTTAAAGATTTTATTTATTTATTCATGAGAGACACAGAGAGAGAGAGAGAGAGAGGCAGAGACAGGTAGAGGGAGAAGCAGGCTCTATGCGGGGGAGCCCAATGTAGGACTTGATGCCGGGACTCCAGGATCACGCTCTGGGCCGAAGGCAGGCGCTAAACTGCTGAGCCACCCAGGGATCCCCCTTACCATCTTTAACAAATGTCCAAATAATTTTTTTTAACAGGAGTGAAGGAAGAAAGCAGGAAATTCTAGGTGCTGCAGTGTTACGGTATAGTGGGCACACAAAGGCTTAGAAGACCTGGGTTTGAAATCCATATCTTTGCTAACCAGTCATGTGGATTTGAGGGAACTTCTCTGAATTTCAGTTCTCTCATTAATGAAATGGAGATAATTCTACATATCTTACAGGATGTTGTGTGGTTTAAATATTCAGAGTTGTTAACACCTAAAATGTTGCCTAGCACGTGGAAGGCACTTGATAAATGTTTTTAGTTGGAAAATGACATCACCATCATGTCACATGTCACCATGCCACAACGTATGTTGGGCATATTTTCAAATCCAGCTTGTAACTCCAAAACCTGTAGATGTGCATTAGACTGTAAGCCGTTTTCCAGGAAAATGTCCATTGTCTTCCATGAAGGCTTAAGTCATAAGCCAGTGTCAAGATGTCCTTGACCTGCCCTATAAAGAGCTCAGAACTGGTTTTTCTGCACCTGGAGACCACCTAAGGGTCATTACACCCCTACCCTGGTTCTCAGCCTCTAATCTTCCTTCTTGCCCACAGCTGGGTGATATGGCTCTACGCACAACACACACACATCCCTTTTCTGCATATGGGTACATTTTCTCCAAAATGGAGCTCATGCTCTACGAAGGCACAGGCAAGGAATTCTGGGAGGTGATGACCTTTAAGACTTAGAGTGACTCCTCACTGCCAAATATGGAATGAACTCATCTTCTACTGCCTTGAGGGGTAATTGTGCCTTATTAAAAATACATTGACAGTTGGTCTGAAGGGAGTTTGAAATAACCCTTGTCTCTCCAACCTTACCTGCAATTCAACTCTGAATAGAAAACAGAAACAGAATTAGTAATCCAAAAAGAAACACAGGGTTGAGAAAGATTGGAATACTAAAGGAAGGTCACTGGGCTCTTCAGAGGTGGTAAACCAGCCAGCTGGGGATAAAACTGGTGAAGAATATTCTGTGAATATTCCCATCTCAGTATTTCTACCTGACCCTACTTCCATCCTACCCCTTCCACAAAAAAGAGAGATCAGTCTTCCTTTTTGCTTCACCAAACTAATAATATACAGAGTTTGAAGGTTGCTGGTAGAGAGATGGGAAAATTAGCATAAGAAAGCCAAGGTACTATCAGCACCAAGCCTTCTTCCTGAAATTCAGAGTTAAAACCTATTGAAGTAGATCTAGGCGACACAGGGTACACACTGGTGGTAGAGAATGGCATCAAGGATCCTGCAATGTAGTTAGTATGCAGTGGTGAGCAAGACTAGAGCAGTGGGCTGGCTACAGCTTTGAATCAGAAGTGGTATTCCATACAACATTTTTATACTACCATTGACTGTTTTCCCTGTGCTGTATTTTTCATCCTCATGACATTCATTCCATAACTGGAAGGCTGTATACCTCCCACTCCCCTTGCCCATTTTGCCCATCCCTCCACCACCTTCCCCATTGTATGGTGACAGATGGTAGGTACACTTGTGCTGAACATAGCATAATGTATGGAGTTGCTGAACCACTATGTTGTACACTTGAAACTAATGTAACAATGTATGTCAACTATACTTTAATAAAAATTTTTTTTAAAAAAGTGGTATTCCCAGGTCTAGAGCATGGGGAACCAATGAATTTGTGCCAGTGCAGTCCTTCTGAGGATAGGCTTAGCCTGTCACTGGAAAGTGGCCATGTGGATAGGTCCAAAGAGCCCTGGCCACTGGATTTGTTCTTTTTCATATCATGTGACTTAGTCTACCACCCCTTCTTGGGGAGCTATAGTGGGAGCAAGTGGTCTCATCAACTGCACTGTTCTCCTGGCTTGGTGGTCTCATGGCAAACTGGTGGTGATTGCAGTGTTCTCCAATGTCAAGAGGGTTCTGACTCCCACAAGGAGAGGCAGGAATTTCCAGGCTAAAATCACAAGGGATTATTTTTTTTTAAGATTTTATTTATTTATTTGAGAGGGAGAGCACAAGGGGAGGGGAGGGGGGAAGAAGAGGGAGAAGCAGACTCCTTGCTGAGCAGGGATCCTGATGCAAGGCTCCATCCCAGGACCCTGAGATCATGACCTGAGCTGAAGGCAGACGCATAACCAACTGAGCCACTCAGGTGCCCCTTATTTTAAACTTTTGAGGAATCTATTTTTTCCACTATTTTTACAATACTATCAATGGTGTACACTACATCAATATCTTTGGGGTAAATACCCAGGGACACTTGCTCCCCAATGTTCATAGCAGCAACGTCCACAATAGCCAAACTGTGGAAGGCGCCACCATGTCCTTTGGCAGATGAATGGATAAAGAAGATGTGGTCTATGTATACAATGGAATATTCCTCAGCCATCAGAAAGGACGAATATCCACCATTTGCTTTGATGTGGATGGAACTGGAGGGTATTATGCTGAATGAAATAAGTCAATAGGAGAAGGACAATCATCATATGGTTTCACTCATACATGGAATATAAGAAATAGTGAAAGAGATTATAAGAGAAAGGAGAGGAACTGAGTGGGAAAAATTAGGGAGACAAACCATGAGAGACTCCTAACTCTGGGAAACAAAGGGTTGCAGAAGGGGAGCTGGGTGGGGGGGATGGGGTAACTGGGTGATGGGCACTAAGGAGGGCACTTGATGGGATGAGCACTGGGTGTTATATGTTGGCAAATTTTTTAAAAAAGATTTTATTTATTTATTCATGAGAGACACAGAGCGAGAGAGGCAGAGACACAGGCAGAGGGAGAAGCAGGCTCCATGCAGGGAACCCGACGTGGGACTCGATCCTGGGTCTCCAGGATCAGGCCCTGGGCTGAAGGCAGCATTAAACCGCTGAGCCACCCGGGCTGCTCAATATATGTTGGCAAATTGAACTTAAATTAAAAAAAGAATTTATGCAAAAAAGAATCTTAATTATATCTATACAGATTTGCCCAAGCAAAATAGAAAAAGTAACAAAAACACCCTCAAAAACTAGAGGACATCTCACAAATAAATATAGGAGAATTAAAAACAAAACAGTGTACAAGGGTTTCAGTATTTCCCTACCTCACTTAAATAACACTTGTTATTTTCTCTGTGTTTTTTTAATAGTGGTCATCCTAGTGGGTGTGAGATATTATCTCATTGTAGTTTCAATTTGTATTTCTCTGATAGCTCATGATGCTGAACATCTTTTAATATGCTTTTTGGCCATTTGTATATCACTTTTGGAAAAATGTCTACTTAAGTTCATTGCCCATTTTTAAATCACATTATCTCATTTTTTGTTGTTGTTGAGTTATAGGAGTTTTTAAAAAATATATTCTGGATACTAGCCCCTTATCAGATAGATGATTTGTATATATGTTCTCCCTTTCCTTAGGTTGCCTTTTCACTCCATTGATTGTACCCTTTGATTCATAAAGGCTTTTAAATTTGATGTAATCCCATTTGTCTATTTTTACTCTTGTTGCCTGTTTTTCTGTGTGTATATATGTCATGTTCAAGAAATTATTGCCAAATCCAATGTCAGGAAGCTTTTCCCCTATGTTTCCTTCTAAAAGTTTTATAGTTTTGGGTTTTACCTTTAGGTCTTTAATCCATTTTGAGTATTTTTTTTATAAAGGTCTACTTCATTCTTTTGCACATGGATATTCAGTTTTAACACTGTTTGTTGAAGAGTCTGTCCTTTCTCCATTGAATGGTCTTGGCACCCTTGTCAAAGATCATTTGACCATATAAGTTAAGAGTTTATTTCTGGGCTCTCTATTCCATTGATATATCTGTCTTTATGCCAGACCTCACTGTTTTGGTTACTGTCGTTTTTAAAAAAGATTTTATTTATTTCTTTGAGAGAGAGAGAGAGAGAGAGAGAGAGAGCATGAATGGTGGGGGGGGCAGAGGGAGAGGGAGAAGCAGACTCCCTGCAGAGCAGGAAGCCTGATGTGGGCTTGATCCCAGGACCTTGAGATCATGACCTGAGCCTAAGGCAGATGCTTAACTGACTGAGCCATCTAGGCGCCCCTGATTACTGTAGTTTTGTAATATGTTTTGAAATCAGGAAATATGAGTCCTTCACATTTAAAAAAAATTGTCCTTTTTTGAAAATTGTTTTGGCTGTTTAAATTTTCTTGGACTTCCATATGAATTTTAGCATTTTTTCCATTCCTACAAAAAATGCTCTTGGGATTTTGGTAGGACTTGCATTGAATCTGTAAATTACTTCAGAGATTATTGACATCCTAACAATATTGTCTTCCTATCCATGAACATAAGGTGTCTTTACATTTATTTGTGTATTCTTTCACTTCTTTCACCAATGTTTTGTAGTTTTCAGTGTACAGGTCTTTCACGTCTTTGGTTGGGTTTATTCCTAAGTATTTTATGTTTTTTTGGTGCTGTTGTAAATGGAATTATTTTATTACTCTCCTTTTCAGGCTGTTTGTGTATAGAAATGCAACAGTTTTTTGCTGTTCATTTTGCACCTTGCAAGTTTGGAAACTTTGTATATTAGTTTTAACAGGTTTTTTGCAGGTTGAATCTTTATGGCTTTGAAGTACAGATTTTTACAAAAGATTTACTTATTTGTTTGAGAGACAGAGAGCACAAGTGGGAGATGCAGGAAGAGAGAGAGAGAATCTCAAACAGACCCCACACTGAGTACAGAGCCTGATGTGGGGCTCTTATCTTATGACCCTGAGATCACAACCTGAGCTCAAATCAAGAGTCAGATGCTTAACCAACTGTGCTACCTAAAGTACAGGTTTTTTTTTTTAAACAGCCTCAGTATAAGGAAAAAATATTAATGTATGACTGAAATTGTGAGTCTCTAAATAGTTCTTGTGAAAGCAAGTTGAAACTTCACTAGAGAGGGACTTTGTCCAGATTCTAATAAACCTGAAATTCATGGCACCATCTCTAATTGTATAATGGTTACCATTGTCTGTTTTATAATGGAAGGAAGTGGGCAGACTTTTTCACTTACGTCTGTTAAAATATTCATGCATGTGACATTTTTGTTTTCAATGACATTTCTATTCCCTTACCCTTCTAGGGAGATTTCTGATAACCCCAAATAGTTTTCATCATGCCAGTGCAGATTATAAAGCCCTGTGTTAGAGCCTCTGGAGATTTCTGATTATAGTGAGTGTATTGTATATGAGGCTGGTGTTTCAGGCTCACAATTACAAAATTCACAATAAGAATTGGTGGTGCTAATGAAGGAAAAGGTGTGACTTTGAGGTTCATCTTCTAGGTCAGTGCCCAGCATCTTCTGATGGTGGTTCTTAGACATGCTATGGAAGAAATAGCTAAAAATATACTTGAAAAATCTCATTGCAAAGTAGGAATCTCTATTTCAACAGATGCCTTGCCTACAAACATTCTTCAGCTTAGAGATTGTTGGCATTCTCAGAGGTAAATGCACATGTGGAAGAAACAAAAACATTCTTTGAACTTATGACCCCGAGATCGAGACCTGAGCCAAGATCAAGAGTCAGACACTTAACTGAATGAGCCATCTAGACGCCCCTAAACATTCTTATTTTGCTAAAATTTGAAAGAGTTCCTTTTAACTTTGAAAAATATATTCTGAGACCTTGATTATGAACCTTTGGGGAATTGTGGCAACATCACTGGGTTAATTTTAAACGTATCCTACTCTGACTCCCTTCAGAGTTTTAGTTGCCAACACCAGAATCCACTCTCTCTAGCTTAAGGGGTTTATTCAAAATATTAAATAGCTTTCAGAGTCTTGGAGAAGGTTAAGAGAGTCAGGCTTGGAGGCTACACATGTAGAGAGCAGGCAAAACTCATAATTGCTTCATGCACCCGTTTGATAGGAACCTCCCTACCAATGTACCTATGACCTTAGATACACCATTCAGCTCTGAGTGCATGGCACTCAGCTCATTTTATCATTATTTTAAAAAATTACTGAATTTGGATTTGAAAACCTCACAACAGTCTTTAGTATGTAAGAGATTGTGAAATTTCCTTGCTGACTGAGTCTATTTGAGTTAGGCCAACCCCTCATTTCCAAGGGGAGGAATGGAGGCCTAACCAAATGACATGTCTCATACAAGGCCCGGGCTCTTGGGCCAGTATAGAGGGTGAGGGTGGGGAGGGGATGGGTCTCCTCCAGTCTGTCAAGAGTTGAATTTTTTTAAAAGGTTTTATTTATTTATTCATGAGAGACAAACATAGAGAGGCAGACATAGGCAGAGGGAGAAGTAGGCTCCACACAAGGAGCCCAGTGTGGGACTTGATCCCAGAACCCCAGGATCATGACCTGAGCCAAAGGCAGACGCTTAACCACTGAGCCACCCAGGCATCCCTCAAGAATTGAATTAATGATGTTGTTGGCAGGCACAGATACCATCACTGGATTCCCTTCACTATTTTGTCCTTGGAAAGATGAGGTTTAGATTCTCTCCCCTACCTTAACCTATCCCTAACTAACTCTGGGACCTTGGGTAAACCATGCAATCTCCCTGGCTTCAGTATCCCTATCTCTAAAACCCCTGGAAAACCACGCTTGAGCCTAACAATAAGTTATTATTAGCTTATTTTAATAATGATATTATTACTATTATTGTTATTGAGTGGTCCACTAAGCACCATGTGTATGCTATCTCATTTAACCCTCATAACCACCCTGTGAAGCAGATACTTTAATTCAGTTCATTTTATGGATGAGGAAGCTGGGCCTACAGGGGTTCAGAACCTTGCCCAAGGGGGTAAAAATCAGAGCTCCTATTTGAGTAGAGCACTGGCTAACAGCAGGGCACCTGCTCTTAAACCCTGCCTCTCCATCTTTAGGGAAAATTTCAGCTTTAATACTATTGTTCTCTGATTCAACCTTGATACCTCAGTGGGAATTGAATAGCCTCTTTGTTTCCGTAAGACCTATAATTGCCCACCAAACTACACTCTTTCTGGTGTTGGCCCAGCATGATGTAATGACACTTGGCCCTAACAGGGAAGAGTGTGAGGATTAACGAGGTGATGATTAGTAAGTGCTTTGAGCCTCTTTAATAAAAGCTTGATCTTGTGGGCTTCCATATGGGAAAAGAATTGTTTTTAATAGGAGTGAGAAACTGATGAGCACTCAATAGCAAGAAGCATTTTGTTTTTAGATGGCGGTCTCTTAAACCAAGAGCTATCATTTTGTTTAATGATTTCCAACCTGAATGAGCAGTATAACAAGTGAGCCTAAAATCAGTTAGTCAACCAAAAGGCAAACATTTTTGTAACCAGGAGATAGGGGAGCTTTAAAGCCTATAAACAATATAATCGGAGAGCACCCCTGCCATTTTACCAACTGGCAACATAAAATACGTGGGTTTTAATCATTATACTGAGATAGCTGGAACAGCTAGCTGATAGGAAGCTTAAATCTACTTGATTCTCAGGGGAAAAAAATAAGCTTAAAAACCATGTGGTGTATTTATTTTATTTGTGTGTTTTCAAATCTACTGCAAGGGATTAAGAATTCAAACACTATAAACATTGCAGTCAAGTCACACCCTCTCCTCAAAATGATATGCTAAGCCCATTGGAAGATATACATAAGGACCATGGAAGTGACAATAAGTACAGGGGCCTGGCTTCCAGCTCTTGGCACACTCAAGGGAGCCAAGAACATTCACCTTGGACTAGGCCTTTGGTCTACTAACACCAATGCCATTCCTCTCTGGGACATTCATTGCTTTAGACATTTTGATGTTCCCCATGCATACCCCGATCTCCATAGGTCTCACCTGCTTTCTGTCTCAAGGCACTTGGAACTTATCCTCATAACCTTACCATAATTTCTCATCATTACTTGTTAATGTCTGCCTCTCCCACCATACTGTAAATTTTATGTAGGTTTAGCCAACCTTTAATGCAGAGTCTGGCGCAGAATAAGTGCTCAATAAATATTTGTGGATTTGTGTATTCTGTGGGGAAAGGGGAAGAATGGCAAAGAAGCAAAAAAATTTTAATAGGATTTAAGATCTTCTTTCATCTTTCCAGTGTTTTCATAAAAATGCATGTTACCCAGCTAGATTTCAGGGTTTTTTTTTGTTTTGTTTTTTAGATTTCAGTTTTAGAAATTTATGCTGTAGGAGTCTGTGTGTTCTTTACAGATGATCTGAGAAAGTTTGGAATATATTTCCAGTTAATCTTTTTTTTAAAGATTTATTTATTTATTAGAGAGAGAGAGAGAGAGAGAGAGAGAGAGAGAGAGCAGGAGTGGGAAGAGCAGAGACAGAATCTCAAGCAGACTGCTGAGTGCAGAGCCTGATGGAGGGCTTGATCTCACAACCATGAGATCATGACCTGACCTGCAACCAAGAGTTAGACACTTAACTGACTGTACCACCCAGGCACCCCATCCAATGACTTTTTTTTTATCACCAGTGCACTCCTTGGCATGGAAGGAGCCTTTAGCAGAATTGGGATGTCTGTGACATTTGTCTTCAGTCCTCTTTTTTTTATAAGTAGGCTCCATGCTCAGTGTGGAACCCAACATGGGGCTTGAGCTTATGACCCCAGAGATCAAAACCCAAGCTGAGATCAAGAGTTGGATGCTCAACCAGCTGAGCCACCCAGGTACTGCATCTTCAGTTCTCTGATGCCACTTGGTTCATACTCAAGACCATATGCATCTAGTATAGTGGCAAAGCAGTGTGGTGTAGTGTCAGAAAGGTCTCAGTGCAAATCCTAGCCCCATTGTTTATTGGCTGTATGGTTTTAAGCTATCATGGCAGCCACAAAGGTGTTCCACTTGGGCCTCTTGCTTTGGTAGCCTAATTGATTGAGGTTCCAGCTCCTACCCCTTCTAGATCCACTGCTGCATTCGCACCCAGGCTGTGCTTCCCTGCTAATGACTGAGTCAGTGTACTCGTACCGGCCATTCCTGAGACATGTGGGACTCTTCCTTTGGACCACTTTGGCTTGAGGACTCCACATTGGCTTGGCTGAGACTTTCCTAGAGTCATGCCACAGCCCAACACTCTTCCTTTGAACTTCTATTCCCTTTGTCTTTCCTCTAGGAGGGCCAAACTAACGTCACCATCTGACGGCTCGCCCTGCATTCTCCTGCTCCCTTCTTGTGAGACCTTCCCAAGTGCCCCCCCATCTCTTGCACATCCAATCCCATCTTGGCATCTGCTTCTCAAGACACCCAATGAATGAACACAACTAGTCACTTAGCCTCTCTGTGACTCAGTTTCCTCATCTATTAATTGGAGATTACATAATCTTCCACAAGGGTTGCAGTGAAGATCAACGTAAGTCTGGCATCCTGTCACACAGAAACTATCATTAATTCCCATCATTTTGCCTTCTATGGTACACCCCCCTCCTTCCCCTTGACACTGTGGCTATTGATGTTTCTTGTAGCTCTTCCCTTCAGGTCCCAAGGTATTAATTAGCTGATGGCCTCCCTTCACCTGTGCTGATATACTAATGATAGCAGTGTTTTAACTGTGGCATAACCTGTAAGTCATTCTAAGAATGGAATAGCATAAAAAAATCATGAAATGGTCACATATCTTTGTCCCCTTTCTGCCTCTTTCTGTTTCTATCCTCTCAGTGGTGGGAGGCATAGCCTTAGGCTATCTCTCCTCTGCCCCTAATAAAGCTTGTTGTCAGGGAAGACATGCCAGCAGGGGCCCCTTGTGTCTACTCTTTATCTGCCTATTCCTCCTGCCCATAGGATGGGCCTGCCCTGGGCAGCTGGGAGTAGGAGCAAAGAGGTTTTCAGTCTCATTGGTTCTAGTTGCCTTTCCATGTTGCTCTGGAACTTCCTTTTTGTGCTCCATTCTCTCTTTTTTTTAAAAAAAGATTTTATTTATTTATTCATAGACACAGAGAGAGAGAGGCAGAGACACAGGCAGAGGGAGAAGCAGGCTCCATGCAGGGAACCCGACGTGGGACTCGATCCCGGGTCTCCAGGATCACAACCCAGGCTGCAGGCGGCGCCAAACTGCTGCACCACTGGGGCTGCCCTGTGCTCCATTCTCAAAAGACAGTCTCTCCCTTCTAGACAGGGCCTGAAGTCCTACTTGCAGAGCTGCAAAAGTGGTTAACTAAATAGACTAGGGCTTGCTTATCCCTCTAAGCACGCAGAGTTCAAGCATAGCATGTAGAAGGATCTGTTTGGTAGACAGGATGGCCTCAGTGTAGACAAGTGTGGAAAAGTCCACTCTCTTTGCTGGTGCTTCAAAATGTCTCCTGTGCTTCCCAAACATGGCCCACAGCATGGGCTGACCCACAGCAACTCATAAATGACCTGATCCTCTAGGATAGACCTGGCATTAATTCATCTTAACTTTTGAACAAGGGCTACACTGAGTGTCATAGCTTCATTGCTAGCTGATTTGAACTTTCTGAACCTTCTAGAACCTCCCTGAGAACTGCCATACCCAACCCTTCCTTTCAGTGTCTCCTGTTGAGTTAGACTTGTCACAGTCTGGTTACAAGGTAGACTTCCAGGTGACATTTTCCAAAAACCACCTTCCTCTGTGTGGCTCAACAGCCCACAAGCTCCTTTACAATGAGCTGAGAGCACCATGCAATGCCCTTGAAGTGCACAGAAGAGACTACCTGCATCGTCTCTCTGCCATGGTAACACACTCTTTCCAAGGCCTTCAGGAGTCACATGCATGGGCTCCTTGCTCTGCCTAGACTTTAACAAGTTAAAAGTTTAAAAACAAAAGAATGAGACAGAGAGTAAATTTTGTTTAGTGTAAAAAGTCAAACCATAAATGAGCCTACATAGTAGACATTGTGGATGCCCCACCCTCATCTCTTAGACCTCACCATATCTGTGCACACCAGTGACTTCCTCCCCTAAGCCGCTGTGACTACGAGCCCTAGACTTACCCAAGCACAAGGCAGATGGGGACTTAAATGCAGCAGGAGAGGCTCTCAACCAAGGCTGACAGAAGTTGGTGTAGAACTACTGCATCCTCCTTTCCCCCAGGGTGGGGCAGCAATACAGCAGCTTCTCCACCAATGTCCATTTGCCTCAGTTGCCTATAATGATGGCCTGCTCACTAACACAGCCTGTACTGGTGCTCTTCCCTGTCTCATGTCCCCACCACCCTCCCAGTGCTTCTTGGGTCCATGTGTCTAGCTACTTGTCACTCAAATCCTCATCTCCACTTCTGCTTCTGGGGGGACCCGACCTAGAATGGCCCATATCCAAAACAATATTCTCTGCAAAAAGCCTTTCACCTTGCTTACAGCAATGGACTCCAAATTTTTTGCTTGTGTACTTTCATTAGTACACACCCTTATTATGTCTGTACTTGTTTATATATGACAGACTATCATTAACCAGTATATTAAGTCACAGGCTATAACTTGGGTAGGCTTTAGATCCATATTTCTAGTAGGTACCTGGATAATTTTGAGTTCTTTGAACAACTTTTTTAAAAAGATTTTTAAAATTCATTTGAGAGAGAGAGAGAATGAGCTAGAGGGAGGGGCAAAGGGAGAGGGAGAAACAGACTCATGGCTGAGCAGGGAACTCAACATGGGGCTCGATCCCAGGACCCGGAGCTCATGACCTGAGCTGGACACAGACACTTAACCATCTGAGCCACCCAGGTACCCCTGAACAACCTCTTTTAAGATATAAATAGGTGGTATTTGGTTTGATGTCAAATATGGTTGACAAAGAAGGTTCTAGAAGGGGGAGAAATGCAACAACATTCATTACATTGTCAGAAGGAGAAATCTAACATTTTCTGATTGTTTGATTCTTCTTGCTTTATTAATATTTTTTCCAGCCAGAGTTTCCTTTGTGGGATTCTTCGAAATTATGTATTTATTTTGTGAGGGTTGGTTTCGTTATAACTATAGACTAGAATCTATAAACACATTTTAACCAGGCAGGAAAAAACTTTGAGATGTTACAAAATATTGAAAGCAAATGACGAGACTTATCATCTTATCATCCCCTCAATTGAGGAACTCCCACTCTATCTTCAAAAATAATTGGAGCAGGGATCCCTGGGTGGCGCAGCAGTTTGGCGCCTGCCTTTGGCCCAGGGCGCAATCCTGGAGACCCGGGATCGAATCCCACATCAGGCTCCCAGTGCCTGGAGCCTGCTTCTCCCTCTGCCTGTGTCTCTGCCTCTCTCTCTCTCTCTGACTATCATAAATAAAAATAATAATAATTGGAGCATTGTTCTTGTCTTGACTATCTGACCCACAGATAGGGGAGAGGGTGGCAGCACCAATCCATATATTATCCCCTAGTTGAGTTTCTTTTCTTATTCTTTGAATCAAAAACAAATCCAATAGAAGTTAGCTTTTCTTTTTTTATGGTCAGCATATAGTTTATTTTGATTATGCTTTCTACACTGAAAAGAATGTATATCATCCTGTTGTAGGTATAGTTTCTTTTTTTATAATAAATTTATTTTTTATTGGTGTTCAATTTACCAACATACACCCAGTGCTCATCCCGTCAGAAGTTACCTTTTCTTCCCCCACCCCAGTGGATCACCTTGACCACCCTCTGTGGTGTGTACCCCTTTACTTTGGAGGCCACTGGTATACTTGCATCCCATCCCCATTTCTTCCCCTATCCTTCAAGAGCCTTCTTGTCCTGCACCCATCTTCCCATACCTGCCCAGCCTCTCCACAGAATACTCTGCTCCAGTCAGCCCAGTCTCTTCCCTCCTCTAACCCTTTGTTTGCTCCCAGTCGTGGTGTGTGCCCTTTCTCCTGCCCCATGCATATCCACGTTATGTTCATCTTTCCCATGGGTTTCTGCCCAGCTATTCCAGCCTGGAATGATCTCACTTTGCTCCTAATCCCTAGAACACGTCTAGACTTCACTGTACATTTTTTTTTTGCAACTTTGCACCTACTTATTTGTCTCTGTAGCTGAACTCTAACAGCTGCCCACAGGCCAGAGCCACCTGAGTCTCTAATAAGCCACAGAGAAGTTGGAGAGCTTATTAGAGGTAACATGGTTTTTATTAGGTGGTGCATCCCCAAAGCAGCCCCTAGGCCTGAGGATCCTCCTGGACTCTTGCCACAGACCTTGCTTTTTGGCTCTCCCAGTGTCTGTCTCCTCTGGTGACTGGTGGGGACTATAAACATTAATGGATCTATGGCACAGAGGTATTAAGGAAGCCACAGAGAAATTGCTTTGACTTCTACCTGAGAGGGCAGGATGGTGCCAGGCTTAGGGTGAGTTAACCTGCATTTCTCATGGATTACAGCTATTGTTCTGCCCTCCCAGCCTGAGCCAAACACATTCATAATGACTTTTCTTTAAAAGAAGCCCATGTTTATTTTTTAAAATTTGATCTCCCAAAGCACTGAATTACCCCCCCGCCTTTTTTTTACAGCTTTACCAAGATATATTTCACATGCCATGTAATTCATCCATTAACGTATACAGTGGTTTTTAGTATATTCACAGCATTATGCAATCTAACCCTCTGATGATCATTTTTTAAAAAGATTTATTTATTCATGAGAGACACAGAGATAGAGAGAGAGGGGGGCAGAGACACAGGCAGAGGGAGAAGCAGGCTCCATGCAGGGAGCCTGACGTGGGACTCAATCCTGGGTCTCCAGGATCAGGCCCTGGGCTGAAGGCAGTGCTAAACCGCTGAGCCACCCTGGCTGCCCTCTGATGGTCATTTTTATGTGTCAACCTGACTTGAGTCAGGTTAGGCTACAGTCCTCAGTGATTCAACTGAACACTAATCTAGATGCTGCTGTGAAGGTATTTTGTAGATGTGGTTAAAGTTTGTAATAACTTGACTTTAAATAAGGGAGATTATTTTAGATAATCTGGGTGACCCTGATTCATTCAGGTGAAAGACCTTAAGAGCAGAGCTGAGGTCGCCCAGAAGAGAAATTCTGCCTGCAGCCGGCAGTTTTGGCTCATGCCTGAGTTCTAGCCTGGTCTTCCTGCCAGCCTGCCATGTGGGTTTCGGAACTGCCTTGCTGACCCCCACAAGTGCACAAGGTGTTTTCTTGCAGTAAATCTCTTAATATATATCTCTTGCTCATTATATGTTTCTGGTGGAACCCTATCTGATACAAACCCACTTACTTTTATTTATTTATTTATTTGTTTAAGATTTTATTTATTTATTCATCACACACACACACACACACACACACACACACACACACAGAGGCAGAGATACAGGCAGAGGGAGAAGTAGGCTCCATGCGGGGAGCCTGACTTGGGATTCGATCCCGGGCCTCCAGGATCACGCCCTGGGCTGAAGGTGGCACTAAACCGCTGAGCCACCGGGGCTGCCCCAAACCCACTTTTAGAATATAAAAACAAATTTCCATTTTCAATAGGAGTCTGCTTTTCTTCCCTAGGATACCTTACAATCTCCTGTCCTTTTGTTGTGTGTTCTTATTTATTTATTATTTTAATTATTATTTTTTCAAATGGGAAGAACATTTATTGTAAAGAGGGTCTAGGGTTTCCATGGAAAAATCAGAATATCTGAATACTTACAATTATTTTAGCCTTTTTAAAAATTCCAGTATACTTAACATACAATGTTACATTAGTTTCAAGTATGCAATATAGTGATTCACCAGTTCTATACATTACTCAGTGCTCATCGTGATAAGTGTACTACTAATCCCCTTCCCCTATTTTACCCATCCCCCCACCCACCTCCTCTATTGTAACCATCTGATTGTTCTCTATAGTTAAGAGTCTGCTTTTTGGTTTCTCTCTCTCTTTTTTCCCTCTGTTTCATTTCTCAAATTCCAAATATGAATGAAATCATATGGCATAGGTCTTTCTCTGATTGGCTTATTTTCCTTAGCTGTTATACTCTCTAGTTCCACCCATACTGCTGCAAATAGCACGATTTCATTCTTTTTTTATGGCTGAGTGATAGTCCATTGTATATATACAGCATATCTTCTTTATCCATTCATCTATCAATAGACACTTGGGCTGCTTCCATAATTTGGCTGTTGTAATAATGCTGCAATAAACATAAGGGATACTCATACCCCTTCGAATTAGTGTTTTTATAATTTTGTGCAAATGGTTCTTTTTTCTACACATCCTTGCCAACACTTACTGTTTCTTGTGTTGATGATTTTAGCCATTATGACAGATGTGAGGTACTATCTCATTGTGGTTCTGATTTGCATTTCCCTGATGAGTGATGTTGAGTATCTTTTCATGTGTCTGTTCATGTATGTCTTTTTTGAGAAATGTCTGTTCTGTCTTCTGCCCATTTTTAAATTGGATTATTTGGGGTTTTTTTGGGTTGAGTTATATAAGTTCATTTATCAGATGTCATTTGCAGATCTCTTCTCCCATTCAGTAGGTTGTTGTTTAGTTTTGTTGGTTGTTTCCTTTGCTTTGCAGAAGCTTTTTATTTGGATGTAGTCCTAATAGTTTATTTTTGCTTTTGTTTCTCTTGCCTCAGGAGACATATCTAGAAAGATGTTGCCACAGCCAGTGTCAGAAAAATTACTACCTGTTCTCTCTTCTAGTATTTTTATGGTTTCGGGTCTTTCGTTTAGGTCCTTAATCCATTTTGAATTTATTTTTGTGTATGATGTGAGAAAGTGGTCCAATTTCATCCTTTTGCATGTAACTGTCCAGTTTTCCTAACACCATTTGTTGAAGAGACTGTCTTTTCCCCATTGCATATTCTTGCCTCCTTTGTCGAAGATTAATTGACCATATAATTGTGGATTTATTTCTGGACTTTCTATTCTGTTCCTTTGATATGTGTGTCTGTTTTTGTGCCAGTACCATACTGTTTTGATTACTACAGCTTTTTAAAAAAGCTTTTGTTTATTTATTCATGAGAGACACACACAGAGAGAGGCAGAGACATAGGCAGAGGGAGAAGCAGGCTCCCTGTGGGGAGCCCAATGCCGGACTTAATCCCAGGACCCCGGGATCATGACCTGAGCCAAAGGCAGACGCTCAACCACTGAGCCACCCAGGTGCCCCTGATTACTACAGCTTTTAAAGAAAAGACTATTTATTTACTTATTTATTTGGCAGAGAGAGAGAGAGCACAAGCAGGGAGAGCAGCAGGCAGAGGGAGAGGGAAAAGCAGGCCCCTGGCTGATCTAGGACACCACTCCCCGCCACCCAGCCAAACAGGGCCCAATCCCAGAACGCTAGGATCATGACTCGAGCCGAAGGCAGATCTCAACCAACTGAGCCACCCAGGTTCCCCAATTACTACAGCTTTGTAATATAACTTGAAGTCTGGAATTTTGATACCTCCAGTTTTGATTTTCTTTTTCAAGATTGCTTTGGCTATTCAGGGTCTTTTGTTTTTGGATGGTTTGTTTTAATTCTGTGAAAAATGCTCTTGGTATTTTGATAGGGATTGCATTAAATGTGTAGATTGCTTTGGGTAGTATAGACATTTTAAAAGTATTTGTTCTTCCAATCCATGATGATGGAATGTCTTTCTATTTCTTTATGTCATCTTCAATGTCTTTCAACAGCGTTTTATAGTTTTCAGAGTACAGATCTTTCACCTCTTTAGTTAAGTTTATGCCTATGTATTTTATTATACTTGGTGCAATTGCAAATGAGGTTGTTTTCTTAATTTCTCTTTCTGCTGCTTTATTATTAGTGTATATAAATGTAACTGATTTGTGTACATTGGTTTTGTATCCTGCAACTTTATTGAATTCATTTATTGGTTCTAGTAGTTTTTTGGTGGAGTCTTTGGGTTTTCTATATGTAGAATCATGTCATCTGAAAATAGTGAAAGTTTTACTTCTTCCTTACCAATCTGGATGCCTTTTATTTCTTTGTGTTGTATGATTGCTGAGGCTAGGACTTCCAGTAATGTTGAATAGAAGTGGAGGGAGTGGACATCCTTGTTTTATTCCTGACCTTAGAGGAAAAGTGCTCAGTTTTTCCACATTGACTATGATGTTAGCTGTGGTATTTTCATATAAGGCCTTTATTACATTAAGGTATGTTCCCTCTAAACTTACTTTGTTGAGGGTTTTTATTATGAATGGATGTTTGTGAAATACTTTTCATGTATCTATTGAAATGATTATATGGTTTTTATCCTTTCTCTTGTTGATGTGATGTATCACATTGATTGTTTGCAAATATTGAACCATTCTTGCATCTCTGGGAATAAACCTGATAGTGGTGATTTTTTAAATGTATTGTTTGATTCGGTTTGCTGATAGTTTATTGAGGATTTTTGTATCTATGTTCATCAGAGATACTGGCCTGTAGTTCTCTTTTTTTGTGTTGTCTTTATCTGCTTTTGGTATCAGGGTAATGCTGGCCTCATAGAATTTGGGTGTTTTCCTTCCTCTTCTGTTTTTGAAATAGTTTGAGAATAAGAGGTATTAACTCTTCTTTAAATGTTTGCTAGAATTTACCTCTGAAGGCATCTGGTTCTGGACTTCTGTTTGTTGGCAGTTTTTTGATTACTGATTCAATTTCATTGCTAGTAATTGTTGTATTCAAATTTTCTATTATTTTGGGGATCCCTGGGTGGCTCAGCGGTTTAGCACAGCCTTCAGCCCAGGGCGTGATCCTGGAGACCCGGGATCAAGTCTCACATCAGGCTTCCTGCATGGAGCTTGCTTCTCCCTCTGCCTGTGTCTCTGCCTCTCTCTCTCTCTCTCTGTCTCTCATGAATAAATAAATAAAATCTTTAAAAAAACAAATTTTCTATTTTTTCATGCTTCAGTTTTGGTAAGTTATCTGTTTCTAGGAGTTTATTTCTTCTAGACTGTCCTATTTGTTGGCATGTAATTTTTCATAATATTTTCTTACAATTCTTTGTATTTCTGTGATACCAGTTGTTATTTCTCCTCTTTCATTTCTGATTTCATTTATTTGAGACCTCTCTCTTTCTCTTTTGTTGATGCATCTGGCTAGAGGTTGATCAATGTTGTTGATCTTTTCAAAGAACCAGCACCTGGTTTCATTGACTGTTCTATTTTTTTTTCAGTTTCTATAGCATATATTTCTGCTCCAATCTTTATTATTTCCTTCCCTGTGCTGGTTTTATGTTTTGCTTTCTCTTCTGTTGTTTGTTCTTAAGGGTACTTCTATATTCCTCCTGTTCCCAGGACTAAATCTTGGGTTTAGTGTTGATTTTTTTAAAGATTTTTTTTCATGAGAGACAGAGAGAGAGAGAGAGAAAGAGAGAGAGAGAGAGAGAGAGAGGCAGAGACACAGGCAGAGGGAGAAGCAGGCTCCATGGCTCCATGCGGGGAGCCTGATGTGAGACTGGATCCTGGGTCTCCAGGATCACGCCCTGGGCTGAAGGCAGACACCCAACCGCTGAGCCACCCGGGCGTCCCTGGTGTTGATTGTGTATAGGTACAGTCAAAGAAATGTTTACCTCCACCAGAACAATTTGTTGGGATTCTATTTGCAATTTTTCCTATTGTCATTTCTACTAGAATATAAATTCCAAAGGGGAAAGGATTGCAGTTTGTTTTGCTTATTGAGGTATCTCAAGAGCCCACAGCTCTGCCTGATACCAGGCAATAGATAATCCATCCATATCTGTTGGATGATCGAATGCCCACAGTGACCTTGTAAGCTCCATGGAAGGAAGAGAGAGTCTCCATTTACATCCTCCATAAGAGCCTAACAGTGCTACGAAAATAGATGCTCATGGTAGGTTGCAGAAATGGCCACGAATTCTGCCTTTCTCATAAGAGCTGGTGTCTCCATCTCTTAAATCTAGGTTTGGCTGTGTGAATTGCTTTGGTCAATGGGACATGAGCAAATGTGATATGAGCAGAGATTTGAAAAATGCTTGGGTATCGGAACTTGGAATTAGAGCCCTAATATGACCATGAGGTAGCCTGCTAGTGGGTAAAAGGCTACATGGAGGAGAACCAAAGCATCCCAGCTGACAGTCTACCAACTACCAGACCTGTGAGCAAGGCCTTTGTAGATCATCCAACCACCTGCCATCCTATAAGCTGAACAAAGACACATGGGCCAGCCTGGATCTGAAGGACTACTTAACTAACCCATTAAATCATAAGCAAAATGAAATGTTCGTGGTTTTAAGCTGTTGAATTGAGGTCATGTGTTATACAGCAATAGATAATGAATGTAGTGCTCAATAAATGCCCATATTTAATAAAGAAAGAAATGTCATCTCAGTTCTCAACTATTGTGTGCCTGCTTTATGCCAGGTTCTGTTCTTGGCACCAAGAATATGAAGATTATGGGCAGCCCAGGTGGCTCAGCAGTTTAGCGCCGCCTTCAGCCCGGGGCCTGATCCTGGAGACCTGGGATCAAGTCCCACGTTGGGCTCCCTGCATGGAGCCTGTTTCTCCCTCTGCCTGTGTCTCTTCTTCTCTCTTTCTGTCTCTCATGAATAAATGAATAATCCTTTTTAAAAAAAGAATATGAAGATTAAAACTTGTGGTTCCTGAAAGCCTCCTTAAATATGACACCAAAAGGGGCGCGTGGGTGGCTCAGTGGTTGAGTCCCTGCCTTTGGCTCAGGTCATGATCCTGGGGTCCTAGGATTGAGTCTCGCATCAGACTCTCTATGAGGAGCCTGCTTCTCTCTCTGCCTATGTCTCTGCCTCTCTCTTTGTTTCTCTCATGAATAAATAAATAAATAATTTTTTAAAATGATACCAAAAGCACAGATTACAAAATTAGAAAAAAGATATATTGGATTTCATCAAAATTAAAAAGTTTTGTGCTTCAAAGGACACCACCAAGAAAGCGAAAAGACAACCCACAGAATTGGAGAAAAACTGTACGAATCAAGTATCTGATAAGGAACTTGTAGAATATATAAAGAACTCATACAACTCAATAATAAAAAGTTAAATAATCCAATTTAATAAAGGCAAAGGATCTGAATAGACATTTCTCCAAACACAGTATACACATGGAAAGATGTTCAACATCATTAGTTATTAGAGAAATACAAATCCAAACCACAATGAGATATCACTTTGTTCCTACTAAAATGGCTGTAATAAAAAAAGACAATAGTAAGTGTTGGCAAGGATATAGAGCAATTACAACCTTCATATACTGCTAGGGGAAATGTAGAATGGTACAGCTAGCTGCTTTGGAAAACAGTTTGTCTATTTCCCCAAACGTTAAATTCAGAGTCACCATATGACCTAATCTGGAGAGTACTCTGACACCAATCAACCAATTCTTCAGTTCTCTGGACACCAACTAGATGTCCAACAATTCATTTTTGACACTAACTGTGTGGTGTTACTGTCAGATTCCACATATTTAAAGATTTAGTTCTGCAAGACTGCTCCCACTGCAGACGCCAGTTGGAAGTCTCATGCCATACTTACTTCTGAGTGACTGCCTATAAATCAGAGGTTCCCATGATCCCCTCCTCAGATTCAGTAGATTGCTAGAATGGTTTACAGAACTGAGAAAAATGCTTTATCTATGTTTACCACTTTCTTACAAAGCATACAACTCAGGAACAGCTAGATGGGAGGGATGTGTAAGGCAAAGTGTGGAGAGAGGAGTGGGGGAGCATCCTTCCAGCAAGTTCACATGTTCACCAACCTAGAAACCCTTCAAATATCGTATTTTGAGTTTTTATAGAGCTCCACCTCTAGCACCACCTCCCCTTCCCATGGGTCAGTGAGTGGGACTGGAATTTCCAACTCTGATCGCTTAACCTTTTTGATGACCAACCCTATCTTATGGCCATCTAGGGGTCCCTTCTTAAGTCACCTCATTAGCATAAGCTTAGGTGTGATTTAAAGGGGCTTATTATGAATAACAACAAAAACACACTTCTATCAGAAAATTCTAAGGGTTTTAGGAGCTCTGTACCAGAAACTGTGCACAAAGACCAGGTATGTTTTTGTATTATACCAAATCTAGCAATTCCACTCTAGATGTATACCCAGGAGAAATGAAAATGTGCATCCACACAAAAACTTTTTTGTGAACTTTTAGAGCAGCATTCTTTATAATAGCCCCAAAGTAGAAACAACCCAAATGTCCACCAACTGATAAATGGATAAACAAAACATATCCATACAATGGGATATTATTTGGCAATAAAAAGGAATGATGTTCTGATAAATGTTATAATGTGGATGACCCTTGAAAAAATTTTGGTAAGGAAAAGAAGTCAGACACACAAAAAATACATATCCTATGATTTTATTTACATGAAATGTCCTGAATAGGCAAAGTGTGTATAGAGGCAGAAGGTAGGTGAGTGGTTGCCAGGGGCTAGGACCATTGGGAGGAATAGAAGGTGACTACTAATGGGTATAGGGTTTCTCTTTGGGGTAATAAAGTGTTCTAAAATCATATTGTGGTGATAGTTGCACAACTCTGTGAATATACTAAAAAACAGTGATTTGTATACTTTTAAGTAGGTGAGCTGTATAGAATGTGAATTATATCTCAATAAACCTGTTTTTACAAAGTCCAGCAACTTGGCCAAGGGCAAAGAATTACTAGTAAATAGCTGAGTTGAAACTTGAATACGAGACTGGACTGCATGCTCCCTTTCTGTCTAACTTTTTATCTCACATAAGCCTGGTATATTTATTATCTCAAAAAATCATGTGCATAGAAAAATAGTAATATGTATTACATATATAAAAACATTTTATCATCCACCTTTTTAAAAAAAGACTTATTATTTATTTGAGAGGGGGGGGAGAGAGAACAAGTTGGGGGAGGGGCAGAGGGAGAGAATCTTCAAGCAGACTCCCTGCTGAATTCAGAGCAGGGCTTGATTCCACAGCCCATGAGATTATGACCTGAGCTGAAACCAAGAGTCAGATACTTAAGCAACTGAGCCACCCAGGCATCCCTATCATCTACCTTTTTAAAATTAGTTTTTTATTTTAACCTCAGTAGGGTTAACATACAGTGTTGTATTAGTTTCAGGTGTAAAATACAGGGATTCAACACTTCTGTACATTACCCAGTGCTCATTATGATCAGTGTACTTTTTTTAAAAAGATTTTATTTATTTACTCATGAGACACACACACAGAGAGAGAGACAGAGACAGAGACACAAGCAGAGAGAGCGAGAGAGAGAGAGAGAGACGGAGACACAAGCAGAGGGAGAAGCAGGCTCCCCGCGGGGAACCTGATGTGGGACTCGATCCCAGGACTCAAGGATCACAAACTGAGCTGAAGGCAGACGCTCACTCACTGAGCCACTCACCCATGGTGTCCCATGATCAGTGTACTCTTAATCTCTGTCACCTATTTTACACCCACCCCCCCACACACCTCCCTTCTGGAAACATTCAGTTTGTTCTCTGTACTTAAGAGTCTGTTTCTTGTCTCTCTCTCTCTCACTCTCTTTTTCCCCTCTTTGCTCGTTTGTTTTGTTTCTTAAATTCCACATATGAGTGAAATCATATGATAGTTGTATTTCTCTGACTTATTTTACTTAGCACAACACTCTCTAGCTCCACTCATGTTGTTGCAAATGGCAAGATATCATTCTTTTTTATGGTAGAGTAGTATTCCACTATATATATACTACACCTTCTTTATCTATTCATCTGTAGATGGACACTTGGGCTGCTTCCACGTCTTGGCTATTGTAAATAATGCTACCATAAACATAGGGGCACGTATATTTTTTGAATTAAAGGTTTCATATTCTTTGGGTAAATACCCCATAGTGGAATTACTAGATCCTATGGTAATTCTATTTTTAATTTTTTGAACAACCTCCATACTGTTTTCCACAGTGGCTGCACCAGTTTGCATTCTCACAAACAGTGCAAGAGGGTTTCTTTTTCTCCAACACTTGTTGTTTCTTGTGTTCTTGATTTTAGCCATTCTGACAGGTTGAGGTAAAATCTCACTGTGGTTTTGATTTGCATCTCCCTGATGGTGAATGATGTTGAGCATCTTTTCATGTGTTTGTTGGCCATCCCTTGTCTTCTTTGGAGAAATGTCTGGGCCCATCCACCTCTTTTTTACAATTTAAAATGGATTGTGGGCGTTTTTCCATGTCACGATATAGTTTCTGACAACATAACATTTTATTTTTTTTTTCAACATAACATTTTAATACCTACATAGTATCTGATTGTGTGGCTGACCCTTAATTTATTCAACTGAGTCTTTGGTATTTGGGTGGTTTCTTATCAAACTAACTGATGTAAACAGGCTGGTAGGCTTTTTATTTTTGATAGCATCCATGGCCTTTTTTCAATGATTGGAACAGGGTCTGTCTCTTTTAAACTTTTTACTAAGGCCCAATGTACGTACATAATACATATATATCATAAATGTAAAGGTGGACATATTTCACAAACTAAACATACCCGTGTAACTAGTACCCAGCTTAAGAAATAGGACATGACCAGCACTTCAGAAGCTCCCTTCATGCTGTCTGCCCCCCAGGTCTTTTCCTTTTTCAATTAAATATCAGCTGGCAATATGTCAAATTGGCAAATCCAACATGCCCCTGTGGGATAGGGCCAGTAAAGACATCACAGGTTGCTACCGAATGTACACTCATGGCTCTCCCACTTTCAATGCTCTGGAATCTACCAACCTTAACTCTCACCTGAGTGTCACCTATACCCAGAGTTTCCACCTTTTAGGTCGTTTCCATAGCTGAGTGGGCAGCTGGCAAGTTGACTTGGCACGGGTATGTGGCATGACCAGGCATGTGGTGCCCTCTCCCCTGCCCTACGCACCTGATAAAGCCAAAAGGGAGGGCCTGAACATCTGAGCAATGGCCAGATTTTCTAAACCAGTGGCTTTCCAACTTGGCTGTGTATTAGAATCCCTGTGAGAGCTTTAAAATGTAATAATGCCTGGCTCCCACCCCCCAGAGATTCTAATTTAATTGGCATGGGGTATGGCCTGGACATGGAGATTTAAAAAAAAATCCAAGTAATTCCTGTGTGCAGCAAGGGCTGAGAACCTATGCTCTAAACTCAGATTCTTTTTTTCCCTTGTCAAATTATTATTTAAATTCTATGTATTTAACATGTAGTGTAGTATTGGTTTCAGGAGTAGAATTTAGTGATTCATCACTTACATACAACACCCAGTGCTCATCAGAAGTGCCCTCCTGAATCCCCATCACCCATTTAGCCCATCCCCCATCCACCTCCCCTGCAGCAACCCTCAGTTTGTTCTCTATCCTTAAGAGTTTCTTATAGCTTTTCTTTCTCTTTTCTTACCCCTTCCTATATGTTAATCTGTTGTTTCTTTTTTAAAGATTCCACTTATCCATTCATGAGAGAAACAGAGAGAGGCAGAGACACAGGCAGAGGGAGAAGCAGGCTCCCTGCAGGGATCCCAACGTGGGACTCGATCCTGGGTCTCCAGGATCATGCCCTGAGCCAAAGGCAGACCCTCAACCACTGAGCCACCCAGGCGCCTCCTGTTTCGTTTTTAAATTCCACATATAAGTAAGATCATATGATATTTGTCTTTCTCTAATGGACTTATTTCACTTACCATCACATACTTTAGCTCCATCCACATCATTGCAAATGGCAAGACTTCATTCTTCTTGATGGCTGAGGAATATTCCATTGTACACATATACCGCATCCTCTTTATACATTCACCAGTCAGTGGACATTTGGGCTCTCTCCATAGTTTGGCTATTGTTGATAATGCTGCTAAAATATCAGAACGCATTACCCCTTCAAATCTGTATTTTTATATCCTTCGGGTAAATATCTAGTAGCACAATTGATGGATTGTAGAGTAGTTCTACTTTTAATTTTTTGAGGAACCTCCATACTGTTCTACAGAGTGGCTGCACCAGCTCGCATTCTCACTAACAGTGTAAGAGGGTTTCCCTTTTCTGCATCCTCACAAACATCTGTTGTTTCCTGTGTTGTTAAATTTAGCCATTCTGACAGGTATAATATCTCATTGTGATTTTGATTTGAATTTCCCTGATGCTGAATGATGTTGAGCATCTTTTCATGTGTCTGTTAGCCATCTGGATGTCTTCTTAGGAAAAATGTCTATTCACGTCTTCTGCCCATTTCTTAACTGGATTATTTATTTTTGGGGTGTTGAGTTTGATAAGTTCTTTATATATTTTAGATACTTACCCTTTATCAGATATGTCACTTGCAAATATCTTCTCCCATTCCGTAGGCTGCCTTTTAGTTTTGTTGATTATTTCCATCGCTGTGCAGAAGCTTTTTATCCTGATGAAGTCCCGATAGTACATCTTTGCTTTTGTTTCTTTTGCCTCTGGAGACGTGTCTAGTAAGAAGTTGTTATGGCTGAGGTCAAAGAGATTGTTGCTACCTGTGTTCTCCTCTGGTATTTTAATGGATTCCTGTCTCACATTTAGGTCTTTCATCCATTTTTAATTTATTTTTGAGTATGGTGTAAGAAAGCGGTCCAGTTTCATTCTTCTGCATGTGGCTGTCCAGTAGTCCCAAAACGATTTATTGAAGAGACCATTTTTTTAAATTGGGTATTCTTTCCTGCTTTGTTGAAGAGGAGTTGACCATACTAAACTCAGATCCTTTTTGGCGTTTGTCGGTGTGCTGTTTAGTGTCAACATCAGCTGAGGATTAAGTGCCACGTCTCATTGACTGTAATATTTTTGTAATTCACATTAGCGGTTTTTTTTTTTTTTACTTTCCTTAGAGGGTTTGTGCAACACTATTTTGACAACATGCCACTCTCTCTATAGATTGAACTGACAATCTCTAAGATGGTTGTGGATATACTGGGTCATTTTGCCTGAATAGGAATTAAGATGTCTTTTTTTTTAAATTTTTATTTATGATAGTCACAGAGAGAGAGAGAGAGAGAGAGAGAGAGAGAGAGAGGCGCAGAGACACAGGCAGAGGGAGAAGCAGGCTCCATGCACCAGGAGCCGATGTGGGACTTGATCCCGGAGCCGATGTGGGACTTGATCCCGGGTCTCCAGGATCACGCCCTGGGCCAAAGGCAGGTGCCAAACCGCTGCGCCACCCAGGGATCCCCGGAATTAAGATGTCTTAAAACAATACTGAATTACAAAAGTCACCCCTTATGCATATTTGATGTGCTTTCTTATGTATCCTGCACATGATGTGCTCACTGGAACAATGTTGTTCTGGATATGTATGTCACACAGGGGAGGTTTGCAAAGCTGTGATGCCTTTCCATCTGAGTTATTCCCTGGTGATTTCTTGCAGAGGATACAAGCCTTTGGAAAGGCTATCCTTAGTCAAGGAGGACTTCCCCATAGAGGGGCCTGGACAGCATTGTTGGAAGATGATTAAAGAAAGCTTCTTTATAAGTTACCTTTAGGAGGGAAAATGAAATGTCTGGTTTATGAACCAAAACAAATGGGGTGAGTAGAAATTAGACACTTAAAGTAGAAAAGGAAGAGAAAGGAGTTCAAGCAAGAAGAGAGATGAGTCTGGGGTAAGTTGGCACTTCCAGAGTGTGAAAGGTGTATGACCAATCTCCAGCAGAGGGAATGACTGGCTAGCTTACTGTTGGATTTACAGTAGAACCATTGGCTAGTATAAGCGGAGCCTGCCACGTACTAATGCACAGGAATTGTGGGCAGGTGTCTTCAGTGTTAGGGTAATAAACAGTAAAAGCAAAAAGATATAGAAACACCTTCTAATTCCTGGGGAAATGTCAGCCTCTCTTCAAATTCACTCTTAAATGTCTACGTGAGGATGCTATTCCCAGGCTGGAGTTCCCAGGAGCCCCATCCTTTCCTGGGCAGTGCTCTGTGGATCCTGGCCAGGAGGCCTCTGCCAGCAGAGCTCAGAGCTGCTGATACACTTGCCCACATGATTTCAAAGCAGTGGTAGATTCTGTCTTGTATTTATACAACCAACAGAAAGAATCTATTTTAGAGAAAACAGGCGAAGAAGAGAGCGGTGGGTAGCAATTTCATAGCCTGCTCTGTAATTTAGTGTGGTGTTCTGTGCTGAAGGAGAAAATAATCCCTGTGTTAACAGACAATGGAGGATGAGAGAAGGAATGATCAAGCAATTTGGACCCCGGTCCTGTGAGTTTTCAATGTGTTGGGAAGGGAGGAAAAACTTTTTTTTGACTTTTTCTTGTTCTATTTTAACATCATAGAAAGACATTAGTTATTTGTGGAGTTTGATGCACAGATTAAGATATAGATAGATAGATAGATAGATAGATAGATAGATAGCAGGGCAGGCAGTGTATACGTAGATAGGGTAAGAGGAACTGAGAGTACTGGCCAAGGACATGGGCTCTGGAGCCAGACTGCTGCCTGGTATTGAGTCACAGCCACGATTAATATGTGACCTTGGGCAGGTTATGTAACCTCATGTCCTCATCTGTTAAATGGGATAATAAGAGTACATACCTCATACTGGCACAAAGTAAGCCAGTAAAAGTTTGCTTTCATTGTATTATCATTAGCATAACTCACTGGTATATTAAGAGAGAACAGATGGGAATCATCTACCCTAGCCTGAGGAGGTCAGAGAGAATCACCTGCCAGGGCACTGGAGGTGGTGGGCTGCGTTGAGTCTCTGATGACCAATAGGAATTGGCAGGAGAGAGGGGGAGATAATATCCCCATTCCAGGCAGAGTGCGGTCTGTGGCTGAGGAACGAGGCATCTATAAGGAAGATTTTTGTGTGATTTGTATTATTTGAGTCACTGTGACTGCCATGTTTGACAAACAGGTAAACACATGTATGGAAGTCACAATGTTTTTTTCTAGTCCACAGAATATGACTAGAGTGCAAGGGAGTTCAAGAACCTCTCGTGATGTCTCCATGTCTCCCTGGGGTCTGGAGTCTACAGTTTGGAAATCATTGCTGGAGTCTCTTGTATCCTGGATCCAGGCCTGGCTTTCTCTCAACAGTGCTGTCCAGATGGAGAGCCACGGAAAGCTTTCAAACAGGGGAACCGTGATGGAAATAATTATTCCACGTCTATTTCAGTGAGCCTCCTTTCAGTGTGCCTTTGTGTGTAGCTGACTCTAATAAAGCAAAAAACTACATTTCCCAGACTCTCTAGCAGCTGTGCAATTTCAGTTCCACCAATCAGATGTGGTCATGTGAGACAAATCCAGACTGCCTTTAAGTGGGGAAAGAGGCATGGTGGGAAGCTTCTGTGTTGCAGGTGTATCTTTCAAGAGGTCTTGTGTGCCTCTGAAGCCAGCGTTCCAATAGTGGTTTCCTGAATCCCCAGATCATATCTGAGGTTGGCAACCCTGTGGAGCCAGCTGTTGAAAGGGCACCTTGCCGATTTCCTCATACAAGTCCTTCCTGAGGGTGGTGGTTTGCCATCAGGGGAACCCAGTAGGCACATGTCTGGGGTTGGCTCTATCCTGGACCCAGATCCTGCTTTCTTTTTACCTTTAGCTAGTCCAGGGTCAACCCAGTTCTGTTTCTCCTTTCCCCCACCTGTAACCCTTCATTCAAGTCATGAAGTCATGGTCTCTCCTACAGGTTTGGGAAAGGAATCTCTGCCCTGGGTCAAGGTTATTTTCTTCCCAGAAGGCACCTGGGCTTCCTAGGCATACTTTCCCATACCCCCTTTATGCAAATTTGGTCATTTCCCTCCTTCACCTCCCCAGATACCTTGCCACAAAGTAATGCCACTTTGTGGGGGATGAGTGATATAGCCTTGGGGGGTCATGCTGATACAGCAGGCTAAATGATCTAGATAAACTAACCAAAATGACTGGACAGGAGTTTCTAGGTAATTTATAAACAAAACAAGTTGAGGCAGGAGTAAGGAGCTGTCTTCTGAAGTGGAAAGAATGATCCTTTCAGGATCTTGAACCAAACACTTAAAGAGAAGTGAGATGAGTAAACTGCAGGAATGACCTGGCGTGGGGTGACCTACACAAGGCCTGGCGAGGTTTCTGGCAGTCCCAGAGACGGTCCCCACGTGCCCAGTGTGGGCTGTGCCCTGCACTCAGACTCAGGTCGAGGGCACTGAGCAGGAACTGCAATACGGCCCATGCCCCACTTGCCACTAGGAGGGCCCCAGCACGGGGCCGTGCACTTCATGAGGAATCAAGGAAGAGGGCAGGGCGGTGCCTTTTAAAGTGTTGTAGGGTCAGCCCTAGTTCCAGATGATGGGACAGGGAGGAGAGGCCCAGACACTGTTTATGTCAAAGGCTTCTGACACCCAGAAGGGTGTCTTCTCCGTGCCCCACAGAACCGACACCCCGCGTGTAGAGGGGTGTCTTCCCAGCCCGCTGGCTCTGAGACACTGGCGTGTCCTTTCATGACATGAGCACATGCAATGGGCAAGGTGGCAGTGACTGTTATTGTTTCCTCTGCCAGATGTTTTCATGCTATAAAACCGCACAGTACAAACTCTACAATCATTCTTTGGACTTTAAAATTTGCTGAGGAAAGAGGAGGGTGTGGGGAAGAAGGGGAGGAGGAAGACAGGGAGAGACAAAGTCCTCTTGGATCGCAAACAGCCTGTTTCCCTTCTAGAGTGACTAGCTGCGCCTGGTCTTTTGTTCCTTGCCTGGGGAACATGTTCAGCAAGTATAAAAGTGAATCAGGTTGTTTATAGCAAGGCTTTGAAGATTCTGGGCTTTCTGCTGTAATAGCACTGCAGGCTGTGCCTTCTGCTGCCTGGAACCACATCCACCAGAAACAGACAACAGGTCTGACCGGAATGGGCTGCCCTCAGCCTGCTCTTACCTGGGCAGAATCTCCGTGGGGAGTGGGGCGGAGCAGGCAGAGAAGAAGGATGTGTCAGCAGCAGCATGAGGCGCAGCCCCCGTGCACACTGGGTGAGAAAAATGAAAGGGCACGTGAGAAAATGTGGTAGGTAGAAAGTCCGCTTTAAGGGGTTGCAACCAAAAATGTAAGTCACTAAAACCACTTTTAAAAACGCCAAAGCAAAGGAAAATGCTGGGCGCAAATCTCTTTACTCCATCTATCACAGATGCTCTGCCCCCCGACTCATAGTCCCCAGCATTTACCATTTTTGTGCACAGGTGCCCAGCTTCCGATAGCCAGCAGTGGCTGCTAAGACCTGAGACTCTCTCCAGATTCAGTGCCCTCGCTTCTCAGGCGGGGTGACTCAGATGTGTGTTGCTGGCCCCCCAGGGTTCCCAGCAGGATTATGCTCCAGCGGCCCACAGTGGCAAATTGCCTACCAATACACCCTTAAGTGGCTTCTTTTCCTTCCCTTCCTCGCCTGACTTCCCCACTGCCATACTGATGTTCCCTGAAATCTCTTACTTGCATTGGAATCCTTATATCAGCGCCCCGTTCTAGGGGAACCCAAGCTAAAACATCCTCCTACCTTTATCCATTTTGTGAAAATCTGCTCTCTTCCCTTTTAAGTAGGTTTCACTTTGCTCTAAATTTTTCATCTTCAAACTCATCACTAGGTTGGAGTGGCTCCTCTATCCAAACAACTTGTTTGATATAGGGGCATCCAAGTTTTATTTTATTTTTTTTAAAAGACTTTCTTTATCCATGAGAGACACACAGAGAGGCAGAGAGAGGCAGAGACAGGAGCAGGCTCCCTGCTGGGAACCTGATATGGGATTTGATCCCAGGACCCTGGGATCAGGACCTGAGCCGAAGGCAGACGCTTAACCAACTGAGCCACCCAGGTGCCCCTCCTTTTGTGATTCTTAAGGAACTTTGCCAATTCTTTGATAGACTGTAATTTGTTGTATTGGCTATTTGTTCTGGTACCTGAATCATAGATGAACTTTCTCTTGGTAAATGTATTTTCTGACAGATGATGTGAGTAGGGTTATGTTTTAAATATATTAGGGGAAGGAGATCCCTGGGTGGCTCAGCGGTTGAGTGTCTGCCTTTGGCCCAGGGAGTGATCCTGGAGTTCCCAGAGTTCTGGGATCGAGTCCCGCATTGGGCTCCCTTCGGGGAGCCTGCTTCTCCCTCTGCCTATGTCTCTGCCTCTCTGTGTCTCTCATGAATGAATAAGTAAACTCTTAAATAAGTATATTAGAGGAATTAATTTTTTTAGAGATTTTATGTATTTATTCATGAGAGACACAGAGACAGAGGCAGGGGCAGAGGGAGAAGCAGGCTCCCTGCAGGGAGCCCGATTAGGTACTTGATCCCAGGACTCCAGGATCATGACCTGAGCCAAAGGTAGATAGATGCTCAACCACTGAGCCACCCAGGTGCCCCATATTAGGGGAATTTAGAATTCAAACTAATTTTCTTGTGAGTCCTTTTATAAAACAAACCCAAATCTATGAACTTTCATGTATTTTCTTTCCTTAAAGTGAACTATACCCACCTTGCTTTATTTTTTAAAGATGATGCTCAGCACAATTTAGTTTGTGTTACAGTGTGTTCCCCCAGCCCTTCCTCCAGCAGTTGTTAATCCTTGTGAGTGTTACTTAATGATGGGTAGGTCCCACACTATGGAGATAATGAGATCATGAGTTTCTGTACCTCTCCTCAGTGCAGTGAGTGCCTGCTTTGTGTAGGGCACCTTGAAGGAGCCAAAGATGAATAAGACCCAGCATCTATCTGCAAGGAGCTTGGCCTCGGGAAGAGGAACACAGTCCTGTAATCCTTTCTGTTTTTTTTTTTTTTAAGATTTTATTTATTGGGATCCCTGGGTGGTGTAGCGGTTTGGTGCCTGCCTTTGGCCCAGGGCGTGATCCTGGAGACCCGGGATCGAATCCCATGTCGTGCTCCCGGTGCATGGAGCCTGCTTGTGTCTCTGCCTCTCTCTCTCTCTGACTATCATAAATAAATAAAAATTAAAAAAAAGATTTTATTTATTTATTCATGATAGACATAGAGAGAGAGACAGAGACAGAGAAACAGAGAGACAGAGACACAGGCAGAGGGAGAAGCAGGCTCCATGCAGGAAGCCCGATGTGGGACTCAATCCCGGGACTCCAGGATCATGCCCTGGGCCAAAGGCAGGCGCTGAACCGCTGAGCCACCCAGGGATCCCCCTTTCTGTTTTTTTTTTTTTTTTAAGATTTTATTCATCTATTTGAGAGAGAGAGAGAGCATGAGCAGGGCAGAGGGGCAGAGGGGGAGGGAGAAGCAGACTCCCCACTGAACAGGGAACCTGATGCAGGGCTCAATCTCAGGACCCTGAGATCACAACCTGAGCTGTAGGCAGACCCTTAACCTACTGAGCCACCCCGGCACCCCACAGACCTATAATCCATAAATAATAGCAACCTGGTAAGAAAGTTCTACACAGAGTATTAGGAGACCACAGAGGAGCAAGTCTCTGACTCACTAGTAAAGGGTTTTAGAAGTGTGTGTAGGATTTTTTCAGACAGTGCAGATAAAGAAAATTGGGGTGCCTGGGTGGCTCAATCAGTGAAGTGTCTGCCTTGGACTCAGGTCATGATCTCAGAGCCCTGGGATTGAGCCCTGCATCAGGCTCCCTGCTTAGTGGAGAGTCTGTTTCTCCCTCTGCCTCTGTGATCTTTCTTACTCTCATTCTCTCTCAAATAAATTTTTAAAAAATCTTAAAAAACCAGAAAAGAAGAAAATAAATCAGGGGAGTGTGATAGCAATGGGAAGACGGCAGCATTAGTAGAGCAGATGGGAGAGGCCTCTCTGAAGAGGTGACATTTATTTTTTTAAAGGTTTTATTTATTTATTCATGAGAGACACACACACACAGAGGCAGAGAGAGAAGCAGGCTCCATGCAGAGAGAAAGAGAGAAGCAGAGACACAGGCAGAGGGAGAAGCAGGCTCTATGCAGGGAGCCTGACACGGGACTCGATCCTGGGACTCTGGGATCAGACCCTGGGCCAAAGGCAGGTGCTAAACAGCTGAGCCACCCAGGCGTCCCTGAAGAGGTGACATTTAAACTGAGACCTAAATGAGAAGAAAGTTTCAGCCACTTAAGGACCTGGTAGAAGAATGTTTAAGGCAAAGGAACAGCGAGCATTGAGGAGATGGGAGTGATCTCGGCTTGTTCAAGGAACAGCATGGTGGGAGTGACGTGAGTGAAAGGGAGAGGAATAGAGTGCATCTCAGGGAACAGGAGAGGAAAGTGAGGTGGCTCAAATGAAAGCCTAGCATGGCAGCTTTGAGAGCTCCGCTGTTGCGGGAGGACATGCATCAGGAGGAGTTCCAAAGCGTAAGATTGCATGACTTTGTCAACACTGCCTAGGAGCACTGGAAGTAGAGAAGGCAAATGGCTGGATTGATGTGTGGTTGGAGGTTGCAGAACAAATGTAGCAAATAGTGGGGTAAAGGAGTGGAATGTACTGGGAATGGAGACTTTGTAGCAGGCCAGGATCCATAAGAAAAGAATGGAAAATGGTAGATGAGGGTGTGACAAATGGAGAAAACAGAAGACTCTGGGATTGGAGGTCTCAGAGGCTTAGTGGAGCATGTGAGATAGAAACAAGGTAGAGAGAAAGCTAGGAGGACAAAGGGTTTTACTCTGAGGGTGAGGTCTAGGTCCATTGCTGAAGTAAAGTAGAGATGATGGTTGAAGGTAATGATCAGGGAAGTGTGGTGCAAGATGGGGTGTTATTGGATCTCACCAAATCAAAACTTTTGTGCATCAGAGAACACCATCAAGAAAGTGAAAAGAACAGGGCACCTGGCTGGCTCAGTCGGTGGAGTGTATGACTTTTTATCTTGGGGTCATGAGTTTGAGCCCCACGTTGGGTGGAGAGATTACTTAAAAGTAACATCTTTTTTTTTTTTAAGTGAAAAGACAATTGACAGAAAGGGAGAAAATATTTGCTAATACTTATGTAATAAGGGACTGATATAAAAATGTATAAATAACTCTTACTCCTCAGTAATAAAAAGATAAATAGCCCATTTAAAAATAGGTTAAGAATCTGAATAGATATTTCTCCAAAGACAACATAGGGTCAATAAGCACATGAAAAGATGCTCAACATCATTAGCCATCGAGGAAATGCGAACCAAAACTAACGAGATACTGCTTCACATCTTGTACTACAATGGTTATAATCAAGTAATCAGATAATAAACAAGTGTTGACAAGGATATAGAGAAATGGAAACCCTTATACACTGCTACTGGGATGGTGCAGCTGCTTTAGAAAACATTTTGGCAGTTTCTTAAAGTGTTAAAATTAGAGTTACCATATGACCCAGCTGATTTCACTCCTAGGTATATAACCAAGAGAAACGAAAGCATATGCCCATACAGAAACTCCTACCCAAAAGTTCATAGGAGCATTCCTCAATAGCGAAAAGTGGCAACAACCCAAATGTCCATCAACTGACAAATGAATAAGCAAAATGTGGTATATCCATACAATACTGCAACTTGGATGACCCTTGAAAATGTTATGCTAGGTGAATGGAGACAGTTGCTACTTTAAATTAGTAATTGCTCAAAGTAGATTAGTGGATGGAAATAAGCATTTTCTTAATGAAACAGAATAGGCTAGATTAGATTGGACTAGATCAGATCTTTATATCCCAGCTCAAGTGCCATTTCCTCACAAGTCTTCCCTAACTAGGTCAAATCCCCCTCTCTTGGAACCTGTCCTTGGTAGCAGTAAGCACAGTTGGAAGTTTGCATTTATTTGCATGATGATTGGATGGATGTTGGAATCCCAGGATGTGAATATAAATATGCCCTGTCTCCAGCACTTAGCACACAGTTGATGGCACCTAGCAGGTTATTTGTAAATATCTGTTCAAGGAAGGAAGAAGAGAAACTGGTAAGTGGGGGGTCAAGGTTATAGATGCAAAGAACAGAGTAACCTAGAAGGAAAGAAATAAAATGGGGGATGTAGATGAGGTCTCCAAAATAAAGGTCTCTAAGACATTGTTTTTCAAACTGCAGGTCACAACACATTAGTGAATTGCAAAAATGATATACTAAGTTGTGGGCAGAAGTTTTTAATGAAATAGAATAGGGTAGGATAGAAAATATCAGAGGGGTGCCTGGGTCACTCAGTCAGTTAAGCATCTGACTCTATTTCTGCTCCTGTCATGATCTCAGGGTCGTGAGAGACCTGCCTCGTGCTGGGCATGGAGCCTGCTTAAGATTCTCTCTCTTCCTCTGCCCCCCTCCCCCTCCCCACCCCCATGCTCTCTTTCTCTAAAAAAAAGAAGAAAAAAGAAAGTATTTGAGAATATAGCATATACCAAGAGTAAAATTTTTCGTGAAACTTTTGTTTCAACTATATATATATAATGTTTATATATACACATATACATGAATGTATATGTGTGTATTATGTCATAATTCTACCGTATTTCAATTTTTAAAAATTGAAACACTCCTATATCCTCTGGTTCAAACATTCATAACTGTAATTCTTTTCTTTTTTAATTTTTATTTATGATAGTCGCACAGAGAGAGAGAGAGAGAGAGAGAGGCAGAAACACAGGCAGAGGGAGAAGCAGGCTCCATGCACCGGGAGCCCGACGTGGGATTCGATCCCGGGTCTCCAGGATCGCGCCCTTGGCCAAAGGCAGGCGCTAAACCGCTGCGCCACCCAGGGATCCCCCTGTAATTCTTTTCTGAAGTACTGATCATTCTAGTGGATTCAGAATCAAGGACTGTGAATATAAGACCTTTGGTGGTTTGTACTAGCAATAGCATAGCATTTATTTTTTATTTTAAAAATTTGTATTTATTTATGATAGTCACACAGAGAGAGAGAGAGAGAGAGAGAGAGAGATAGAGGCAGAGACACAGGCAGAGGGAGAAGCAGGCTCCATGTACCGGGAGCCCGACGTGGGACTCGATCCTGGGTCCCCAGGATCGCGCCCCGGGCCAAAGGCAGGCACTAAACCGCTGCACTACCCAGGGATCCCAGCATAGCATTTTTAAAAAGTCATTTGTTAAGTAGAAATTAAACAACAAAAAAGAAATTAAACATTAATTTCTCAAGTATAAATTGAACATTAATGGAATTTCTTAAGTACAAACATTAATTTGAGTTTTTAAGAATAAATTAAACAATGGTTGCAATCTCTATTAAGATGTTTTTCAGTCTCTAAAATGTATCAACAATTATGATTATTTCTAATCATTTATGATTAAGAAACCCAGGAAGCCACTGTTTAGTTACGTAGCAAAATGCATGTCTTTAATTTCTCTTACCAGAAGTTATTTCAAAATGGTTTAATTCTAAGATTTATTTGAATGTGTGCAGTGCATCAAATGTGCCTAACAATTCTTTCATTTGAGAACTGTGTGTGGCAGGAAGTCCTGTGTGGAACCATTCTGGTCTGCAAGGAATCCTAGCTTTGTCACTTACTAGCTGTTTGACATTTGACAAGTTGGTATCTTGGGATCTTGGCTTCCTTGTCTATTAAACAGAGAAAATAATTTAGGTGGAGATTGCCTTTTGTAGAGGTCAAAATTGGTCAACTATCAGCAATTTCATATGGCTCAACCTAATGATTATCTTACAGGGTGGTTGTGAGGATCAAACAAGACAATATTTGTTTAATACCTGGCACAATGCCTATTAAATGTTAGTATTCCCTTTGATGAAGGTGAAAAATACTAGTGTCATTGTTTAACTATCTTTTAAATTGGCAGCGTACACACTGGTCCCTTGCACATTATATACTTATTTAATTTGTGTCTTGCCTTGTTGCTGAAAAAATTTAAGGAGACTGGTACCCAGTTGGTACTAGATAAATATTTGGATACTAGTGAATTAATGTTTTCATTTAGTTTTGCTTCCTTGGTCATTTTTGAGTCATCACTTGGTACTTTACTAGAATCTGATGAAATGTTAAAGAGCCCAGTTTGGACTGTTCTTTTCCAAGGGTTTGTAACCAAGTCTTGTTTTGTACTCTAAGACAGGTTGTTCTTTCCTAGGCGCCAGACCCATGCAATGGTGTCTGGTGACTGTTTAACAACAGACTCTCTAGAAGCAAGGGTGTGTGGGTGGTGGTGAACCTAATATGAAGTATTGGCCAGTTTCCATGCAAATACTCACATCACTACTGATTTCAGGCTAGTAACTTCACATCACTCAGTGCACAGTTGGGAAGAGGTGAATGCAGCGAGCTCTTCTGAGCTAGAACCAAGATGCTCCAACCCCACCACTGGCCCCAAAACACATGAAACCCAACCTGAGGGCAGTGCTCTGCAGACTGGAACTCATAGTGGGTGTAGGATTTTTTATTTATATTTATGCCGCTAATAAAGAATTTTCACAATTACTGAGTTTCTTTTGAAAAGCACAACTAAACAGGATAACTGCAAAAGTAGAACAAAACAGTAATTACAATATTTATCATTACCCTACATCTGTATGACACCTTCTCATTAAATTGCTTTTCTTGATGAGACAACCTGCAGGGTTTTGCTCTTCTTTTTCCCTTTAGTCAACCTATTAATGACTAGACTACTAAGTAAATATCCTCCCCAAAAATGCTATGTAGTTTTATTTATTGACTCTCTTGGTGATCTAACTGGCTCAGCTCTTGGGAAACTTGTTTTTGGTGGGATTGTAAAATTCAACATCGATTTTTTTTTAATGTGAGGGGGTATGAATCATAGTTGAGGGAATTGCTGAGGATATGGGTCAATTTTTGAGTGATGTATTTTAAGATTTTAAAAATGCTTCTGCAAATAAAATATTTTACTGTAAATCAGGTATACTAAATAGGAGATGGTAATGTCCCGAGGTAGGAGTGGACTTAAGAAATCAATAGTGGCATTTTGTTGTCACAATGATTGGGGAGCACTATTGACATTTAAAGGCTGGGGTCAGAGATGCTAGAACTGGAAATCACCCCCTTTTCTGAATGACCTTCAGATATCCTGCTGAACCATCATGTAGGTAAAAATAAGCATCTAATTTTCTAGGAATGCAGGCACAGTATAAAATGAAGGATGCTTGCCTTTAGTATTGCTTAGAACTTTTCCAGTGTTGTTCACCATGCTGGGAAGTCATAACACCATGGGCAGTACTGATCTTGTCCTTCAAGTTGCCACTAAAGCATACCTGTGTCAGTCTTTGCCTTGAGCTGTCACTCACACCGATGCTATGATAGTGTAAGCATTTGGCTACTTTATTTTGTCTTCTAGGATTGCCATGCCTGAGAGTTTAATTTTGAGGTGTATGTTATTTTATTACACATTACTTTCTTTCTATTTGTCCTTTCTGCCAGGGTATTATGTTGATTTTTTTTACAATTATGCATAGGGGTATGTGGTATTCCTTTTTTTTTTTTCAGTAAATTTGTGTCTTTTATTTTTTTTAATTAATTTTTATTGGTGTTCAATTTACCAACATACAGAAAAACACCCAGTGCTCATCCCATCAAGTGTCCACCTCAGTGCCCGTCACCCATTCCCCTCCAACACCCGCCCTCCTCCCCTTCCACCACCCCTAGTTCGTTTCCCCGAGTTAGGAGTCTTTATGTTCTGTCTCCCTTCCTGATATTTCCCAACATTTCCTTTCCCTTCCTTTATATTCCCTTTCACTATTATTTATATTCCCCAAATGAATGAGACCATACACTGTTTGTCCTTCTCCGATTGACTTATTTCACTCAGCATAATACCCTCCAGTTCCATCCACGTTGAAGCAAATGGTGGGTATTTGTCGTTTCTAATTGCTGAGTAATATTCCATTGTATACATAAACCGTATGTGGTATTCCCTATGGGTTTTATTTCAGGTTAGTGCAGGAGGACTCCTGAATATATGTTATTAAAGGAATCATTGGGTCTGAGACCCAATAACTAAATAACTAATCCTTAGTATAATATGACAATACCATTTTTGTTTCCAAGGTCCCCAGCATATCTGCCTGCCATCTGACATCAAAGAGTGGTGCATCATATTTCCTTGGCTTCAAGACTATAAGTAGATTGTTGAACTCTGCCCCAGTCACTACCATTTGTGGCCTAAAATAACAATTGTATCCATTTTCTTTCTTCTTCTTTTTTCCCTTCCTGGCATCAGCTGAGCCATTGGTGTTACCGCTGCTGCCCACAGTGTCATCCACAGACTATCATGAGGAAAAACCATCATCTGCTGAATTTTATCCGTTTTCTTGATCGGCACTTACAGTGTTGTCATTTGTTCATTAGAACATCTGGTGCCATCGTGGAAAAGGACATAGTGAAAAAGTCCAGTGGATCACATATTATGGCAGTTGTAAAATGAGGCGAACCTCAATTTCCTTGAGTTTTGAATTTGTCCCTGAGGAATTTGGAGGCCGGCATTAGCAAGCACACCTGCTTTGTCTCCTGCCATACATAGTAGCAAGAAACACCCTGGAAAGAAAATAAGCACATAGTGCTGTGCACACAGTAACAAAAATATATACTTTGAGCTGGATTCAAATATGAACCTACAGGTCATGTTGTCAACACAGTGAAAAAGAAAAAAAAAAGCATCATCAGTGAATAAACCTGTAATGAGTATGCAGGGCTAACCTTTGGCAAGATTGCAAAGCAGCTGGTGTTTGTTTCCAGCACTTGTCTCTTCTTTCTCAGGTGCCCTTCCCTTCCCTCGGCATCTCCCCGGCCGGCGTCCACGTGGAATCAGCATGCAATTTTGAGCTACTTCTGCTATATGCCAGGCAATGCGTTGCAATGCGTTAGGCATGACCAAATCCTTGTCTGATTTTGAGGAGTCTCCCTGTCAGAAGGAGAGGGGGTTGGCACACTTTCTTTCTTACTAACTCTAGGATCTTTTTAGAACAGACAGGCTCTTTCTGATGATCAGAAGAGTGGTTTTCCTGGACAGGCTGAAGTGACTGAGAAGGGGCAGGAGGGCTTCTGGGGGAGCTGGTAATATTGCGTTTCTTTTTTCCTTTTTTTTTTTTTTTTACTGTGATAAAACATTACACATCATAAAATTTACCACCTTAACTGTTTCTTAGCGTGCAGTTCAGTGGTGTTAAGTGTGTTCACCTTGTTGTGAAATAGGTTTCCAGAACTTTTTCATCTTGTAAAACTGAAACTCTGTGCCCATTAAACAATGACTCATTTTTCCTGTTCCCAGTCCCTGGTAGCCACCGTTCTGCTTTTTTATTTCTATAAATATGGCTACTCTAGATACCTTACATGGGTGGAATCCTACAGTCTTTATCCTCTGGTGACTGGTTTATATCATATAGTATGATGTTCATTCATATTGTAGCATGTGACAGGATTTCCCTCTTAAGGTTGTTGTTGTTGTTGTTTTTTAATCTGGGTGCTGCTTATCTGAGTAGTTTTACTTTGGGAAAATTCACCCAGCTGTGCATTTACTAACTGGGCACACTCCTGTATGCATGTTATACTTCCAAAAAGGGCTTTAAAAATTAGATGGAGATAAAAATTTTAAAATCATTGCTACCATTTCTATTAAGCTATGAGTAACTTCTGTTAATGTTTCCCAGGGGTGTTTTAGAAGTACCAGTTAGAGAAGGCAATGCTTAACTCAAAGGGGGTACTTTGGAGAGTACGTCAGGAGAGATGGCTTGGGGCACCTGAGGGTCTCAGTAGGTGAAGCCTCTGCCTTTGGCTCAGGTCATGATCCAAGGTTTCTGGGATCGAGTCCTATGGTGGGCTCCCTGCTCAGCGGGGAATCTGCTTCTCCCTCTGCACCCCCCTCGTGCTCTCTCTTTCTCTCAATAAATAAATAAAATCTTTTTTATTAAGAAGAGATGAGGGACGCCTGGGTGGCTCGGTGGTTTAGCGCCTGCCTTCAGCCCAGGGCGCGATCCCAGGGTCAAGTCCCACATCGGGCTCCCTCCATGGGGCCTGATTCTCCCTCTGCCTGTGTCTCTGCCTCTCTCTCTCTCTCTCTCTCTCGTGAATAAATAAATAGAATCTTAAAAAAAAAAGAGATGGTTTCACACATGCCCTATTGAAATTTCACCTGATGTATGGCTCTGAGCCCCTTTATACAGAAGGCTGCTGCTGCCCATCACAATCCAAAATCACTAAAAATTAATGCCCTGCCACCACCAAACAAGAGTAGAAGGAAAAGGGGAAAAAACTGTCTTTAAGAAGTGCAATGGAATTGGGGAGAAAGCCCAATTTTAGAAAATTTTAGGAGAAAGAACAAAACCATGTTGGGAGAATAAAATCAGGGTTGTCAGATTTAGAAAAACAAAAAGCTACACAGACAAATAATCTATACAGGACAGCCAGGGAAACTTGAATTGCAGATCATCAACAAATAGGTTTTTAAAGTAGAACTATGTTCCGGGGCAGCCCGGGTGATTTAGCGGTTTAGCACCGCCTTTAGCCCGGGGCTTGATCCTGGAGACCCGGGATCGAGTCCCACGTCTGGCTCCCTGCATGGAGCCTGCTTCTCCCTCTGCCTGTGTCTCTGCCTCTCTCTCTGTGTGTGTCCTTCATGAATAAATAAAGAGAATCTTTAAAAAAATAAAAATTAAAAAAATAAAATAGAACTATGTTCCAAATAGTGCATAGGACGTTCTTGTACTAAAAATATATTTGTTGTTTATCTGAGATTCAACTTCCCTGGGGCACCCTGTATTTTACCTGGCAACCCTAGATGCAAGGGAAGGAAGAGGGAGATAAAATCATAGGGGACACAAAAAATGTCTTTTCACTGCAAGCAACCAGCTCAAAGCCAGATTCTCTGACAATTACCACCAGAAAATATTCTCTGTCCTAAATGAGGGAAAGAACTTTCCACAAGGCATTGGTTTGATTTTGCAGTAAAGAAAGGATCAGACTTTTCTTGAGTGTCTTGCTAGGGGTCCAGAGTTTAATCCAAATCTTGTCACGTTTGCTATTTCCCAGAGAGCTGAATGACAGAATAGGATAGCCTAGGATGATGGTGTGTGGGGCCACAGGTAGGAAGGGCAAGGTACTTCCTCTGAAAGACCCAGTGCCTGGTAGTGACTTATCTTGTCAGTTTTCATCTGAAGAAATTTTGATGGGTATAAATAGGGGTTGCCATTAAATGTACTGCATCAGTACTTGCGGGGGGCGGGGAACAAATTCCTGAACACTCTGCCCTCCCTATTCATCAAAGCAAAATAGTCCAAGATTCGCTCAAGGTGAATGAGGGCAGTTGTTCTGGAAGAGTTGGCCTTGTCACACAATTTCTGATTTGCTTTGAAGCCCTGCAGTTAAACCCTTCTAATTCTGAGTCAATGGAAGGGATAATCAGGCTTGATCAATGAAAGTTCTCAGGCTCATTGTTTAAAAGAAATAATTTTTAAAATTGTAAGTATTTAAAAAGGATTAAATAATCAACAAGATGACTCTAAGCTGAAGTTTTGCAAGGCCCATTTTAATGATTTGTTTTTAAATCAGAAGTATAGTTGCATGTAGTTAAAGGCAAATGTCCTTTAAACAGTTTGTTACTAGACATAGGTAAACTTGATGTTTTGTGATCTTTTTTATACCATTAATTGCTTTGTAAGCTTTTCTTTCATAGTGTTTGAAGTAAACTTTGGCCTGGCTCAGGTCGAATTATCACAAAACTTTAAAACAGTGAAGACTGAATTTATTACTTGGAAGCTGTATCTGTGACTGTTATCAACTGGATATGTAGAATCTTGGTTGATACTTTTTATGGCTTTATGAAACTGTCAATAGCCCTGGCACGTATGTATGTCCTTAGGTGTCTACAGCTCAGTGTCCTCATCTACAAAATGAGGGGGTGGACCAGATGATCTCTAGCCTCCAAGCTATAAAACATCATGACTAGTTGATCACTCAAAGTGTGCCCATTTCAGGGATCAGTGACTTAGAACAACTTACCTAGACTTTCCTTGGTAGTGATGTTTATGATTTTAACAAATAAAGGTAAGAAGAGTATAGAAAAAGTGTTTTCAATTGCTTCTTGTCCCCTTGGAAATCTTTCATGGACAAATAATCAGAAGTTGGGGGAAAAACCAGAATACCCAGAAAGCAATAATGTCTAGAAGAGACCACGGATTGAAGAACTGAGATGTGATTACTGCAAGGGGAGTAGATGCCATGAGAGAAACATGCCTGTCTTTGCTTCCTCAAAACACCAGATTGTGCCTGCTGGGAACAAGAGATTCACTCCTCGTTAGGACACTGAGTGCTGCCAGAAGCAACATCTTCTGTTTGATTCCCGTAACAGTCAGGAAAAGCATGTAATGGAAGCTGTAGCACAAGACAAGACTATGCCTGGGGCCGAGTGTTTCCACCCACCCCAACTCTGAGGTGAACAGTCTGTAGGTAGCACCTTGAGGATCAGGCTTTCTCATCTCCAGAGTCTCCATACTCATTAAGTCAAGTATTTAAGATGCAAATTATTTGGATCATGAAACTTCTTGCTTCCACACTCATTGCCAAATATTTGTGCACTTTCTGAACATTGTTGTACAAATTATAAATGTATCTAAAAATGTTCAGCCATAGCTTCTTGCTAAGACTCTCCCATGTGAGACAGCTTGTGACCAGCCCCTCAGCCAGCTTCTTGAGAAAGCAGATAGCTTGGAAAGGAAACTTGCAGCTGGGAGGGTAGACTCTGGCATTAAACAAGGCAAGGTCACTTCACCTGCTTTACCAGCTTCATTCCTTCCCTGCACCATGGCTCTGCCTTCCTCACCAGGGGGACAGAAATCTGGAAGGATATTCTAAGTGCCCCTGAGGACTGTGTATATGTGGACACTATAGAGTACATGTGCATACTCGAGGACAGACTAATCAAAGCTAATTTACAAGGGGATCTAGGAGAAAGAGAGTTGTAATGTGGTCAGTATCGTGATATGTATACGGTGTATATGGTGTGTGATATTTTGTAGCAAAGTTCAGAATTTGTTCCAGAAAACTTGGCAGAAATTTTACCCTCTAAGGCATAGGAGGTGTGGGAAGCTGAAGAATGCCCTCCTCCAAAGATGTCCACCTATTTATCCCCAGAATCTGTGAATATGTTACTTTACATGGTTAAAGGACTTTGCAGATATGAGCTGCAAAGTTAAGGGTCTTGAGACAGGGAGATGATTCTGGATAATCTGGATGGGCCCAATGTCATTACAAAGGTTCTTATAGGAGGGAAGCCTCTAGAAGGCAGAAAATGTACAGACATAGATTCTCCTTTGGAGCTTCCAGAAAGAATGCAGCCCTGCTGACTCCTTGATTTTAGGACTGCTGACCTCCAGAACTGTAAGAGAATACATTTTGTGCTGTTTTAAGCCACTAAGTTTATGATAATTTGTTATAGCAGCAATAGGAAAGTAATGTAGGAGGATTCAACAGGGTGTTTTCAATTCAGCAAGAATGGTTTGGGGAGAGTGTAGGGGTAATGGCAGGTAGGAACGTTCAGAAAGTCAGTTACTATACAGGGGTTTCTTGGGAGCCTGCTGTCAGCTAGGAACTGAGACCTCAGTTGTTGACAAATAGACATGGGCTCTGCCAATATGGAACTGAAGAAGACTGGCATTAAACCAAAAATTGCTATTAATTAACTTCAAGTATGCAGTGTGCTATGAAGTACTTCACAGTGCTCTGAAAATGATTAAAAGGAGATCTACTCCTTCTGGATGGTCAGAGGTTTTCCTGAGGATGTGATGTTTAAGGCAGACTCTAGGATGAGCAGGGGTTAGCTGTCTCAGGTCAGTGGGGGCGGAAGGGGCCTTCCAGACAGACAGAAAAGCTTTTCCAAGAGCTGTAGGCAGGCAAAGTGCTGTGTTTTAAGAAGTTAAAGTAAGTCCAGTATCATTGGTGCCAACAGAATAAGAGCTAGTGATGTGCAAGAGGAGATGGATGACTAGGGCCTAGGTTAGGCAGGGCCTTCCAGGCTATTGAAGGACAGTGGTATGTCCACATTTATACTTTCAAAGATCACTTAGGCTATAGTAGATGAAAGAATGGATTGGGGGGGGGGCAAGAGAAGATACCAATAGACAAGTTATGAGGACACTGCAACATCCCAGGTGAGAAGTAATGGTAGCCTTGGCCAGGATGGTGGCAGCTGGGATAAAGAGAAACAGAAGGGTTCAAGAGATAAATATATAGGACAGAGAATCAAAGGCTTGATGATTGAGGGAGTGTGAGAGGTGACAGAGAGGGAAACATTAAGGATGATGGCCAGAGGGACATCTGGGTGGCTCAGTGGTTGAGCATCTGCCTCCGGCTCAGGGTGTGATCCCAGAGTCCCAGGATCAAGTCCGACATCAGGCTCCTTGCACAAAGCCTGCTTCTCCTCCCTCTGCCTATGTCTCTGCTTCTCTCTCTGTGTCTCTCATGAATAAATAAAATTTTTTTTTTAAAAAAAGGATGATGCTTAGGGCAGCCCGGGTGGCTCAGCACTTTAGTGCCACCTGTGGCCCAGGGCCTGATCTTGGAGACCTGGGATCGAGTCCCACGTTGGGCTCCCTGCATGGAGCCTGCTTCTCCCTCTGCCTGTGTCTCTGTCTCTGTCTGTCTGCCTGTCTCTCTCTGTCTCATGAATAAATAAATAAAAACTTTAAAAAAATAAAAAATAAAAAGTATGATGCCTAGATTTATAGATTAAGCAACCTGTCAACAGAACTTCCATTTTCTAAAGAAGGGAACAATGCTGGAAGAGAAGAGTTTTGGTGGGAAGATGGTGAGTATGACTTTGGCCATCTATAACTTGAAGGGGTCACTGAGGCATTCAGGTGGAAACGTCAAGTAGGCATTTGCACACACAGGGGCAGGAGATTTAAATGAGGAGTCAGAATTTCAAAGATAAGAGAAGCCCTCGTGGTAGTGGAGGTTGCCTAGGAAGGGAGAAGCTGGTAAGAGGAGGGCATAGGAATCTCAAAGGAAGCAGAGGAGCAGAGGTCAGAGGAAAAGACCTAGGAGTGACTAGAAAAGCAGGAGAAAAACAAGGAGGGTGTAGAGCTACTGAACTGAAAGGAAAAGAGAGTTTTTCAAAAAAGAGGGAGTGGCTGGAAGGTCGAGAAAAATAAGGACTAGAAAGTATTCCTTGGAAATGAAGATCATTGGTGACCTCAGCATGAATTGGGTGTGATGGAGGAAAGGGGACAGAACCTAGGAACTGTCATCTCTTCTAAGTGCTTCTGGCAGATGCTAGTGAGAACAATGTCTTCAGGAAAAGATAGGAACTAGTGAGACGTCCGGAGGCAAACTGTTGCTGGGGGGTGGCTGAATTATGTGCACCACTGCCACCACCACTGTGCATGTGCACCAGTACCTTGCCTGCCCAGAAAAACACATGTAGGTGGTGGACAGGACTCCAGACTGCTAGGGCCTTAACCACAACTCCTTGTTCACCTGTCCCCTTTGGCCAGAGTCACCCCATCACTCCCTCTTTCTCTTAGCTCTCTGGTCTTTGCTTGTAGCCTTTTGTGTCTTCTTTCTTGGTTATTCTGAGACTGGACCCATAAACTCACTGCTCTCATTCTTTCTTCCTTTTGTTCTCCTGGCATTGGAGAGATTTTGTGTCTCCAGGGAGTCTGAATGAATTGACATTTCAGAGCAATTGTTTTTTATCCAGTGTGTATGCAGTGGTTCTTTGTGGAACATGGCCAGTCCTATGAGCAGACAAAGAAAAATAGCATATTAGGTAAGTGACTTCATGGAGAAGTGTGAGGGGAGGATACCAGTCCCCTCCTTTGTGAGAAGGCAGGAAGGCTATTGGAAGAGCCAAAGAGTTGCTCCGGGTTGAGGGTTCAAAAAATGGTAAGAGAAAATGTTCCTCTATTTTTTTATTGTCTACTGAAATCCAGCTTACATGTAATTCACATGGAATTCCTTGACCGTGACTATGAGGTACATAGAGGAGTCCAACCTCCTCCACTTTTATGAGGCAACAGAGCATAACAATGGGAACAGGTGTTCCTTGGGTTATGCTGCCAAATAAAACTTACTCAAGACCAAAGTGACTTTGCTCTGAAACCAGAGCAACAACAGGAATCCTGAGAAGGAAGACACACACACACACACACACACACACACACACACACACACACACTGAAAGAATGAGGCCATTTTGAGGGAAAGGAATAAAAGAAGAAAAGGGTTATATCAGGAGAAACAAAATACAGCTCTGACTCATGCAGTAAGCTTGAATGATGAAAAAAATAATTGGAGAATAATATCAGAGTTCTGAACTTGGCTTTGAACGTGAATATAGCTTTTACTTGTACATTTGGGGGCAGTTATTCCCCTCCTTCACTGTTTCCTTCATCCTTCAGGTTAGGAAATTATTCCCTTGAGTGAAATGAAATTATATTCTCTTGTTTTCTGGGAAAGTGCTTGTGCTAACTCTTCCTTCAGGATCCGTTGAATAAGTTAGTAGCTGATGAAAGAAAGCAGCAAGTGACTACATTGGCATTGATAAATAATTGAGTATTGTAGTTAGGGTTCTTCTCAGAGACTCATGATCTTTTTTTCTTTCTAGAGATCAGCTGAAGTCCAGCCCTCTCACTTTACATATGAGGAATGGGATATGAAAGGATGAAGCAGTTTTCCCAAATCCACAGAGCTACCAAGCGGCAGATCTGGTCCTAAAACTTCGGGATCAGGTGTCTACTGGGCCATGCTGTCCTACTCAAATGTATTAAAACAGCCGCAGCACCCGTAAGTGAAAGCTTCCTCAGTTCAGGAGGGTATCATCTCCAGTTCTCACAACAAATCTTTAAAGGAGGCCTTATCACTCCTGTTTCCTGGGTCAGAAAACCAAAGCTCAGAGAGGTTAGCTAACTCACCTAAGACCACACTGTCAGTAGAACTGTCTAATCTTGCCGCATGACCAAGTGTGGATTACCAGTACCTAGGGCTGATCCTTCACCTCAGTGGGGACAGGTGATAGCCGGTCTGGTGTCACAAGGAATGCCCAAAGGGCCACACAACCAAAATTATTGACCCAGCTCCTTGGCTATGGTGCTTAAAGGTTGACCTTCGAGTCACTGCTAGGAAGGAACACAGTCTTGAGGGAATTGGATGCTGAAGAGTTATGTTTTCTTGGGAAAGAAAACTATGTGGAGCGGGATGCCTGGGTGGCTCAGCTGTTGAGCACCTGCCTTTGGCTCAGGGAGTGATCCCAGAGTCCTGGGATGGAGTCCCACATTGGGCTCCCTGCAAGGAGCCTGCTTCTCCCTTTGCTTATGTCTCTGCCTCTCTCTGTGCCTCTAATGAATAAATAAATAAAATCTTAAAAAAAAAGAAGCTATGTGGAGCAAAGGGGAACTTTTCAGGCCGAGTAGGATGATACTTGTCAAGTGGAGACAGGGGAGGGGAAGGGTTCTCTGGAGAGAGAACAGATATTGCCCAGCTCTGAAAGGTATTTGGAATGAGGCTGGATCTTTGAGTCCCTAATTGGGCTGGAGTATATATGGAACTTTTTTTAAAAGATTTTATTTATTTATTCATGAGAGACAGAGAGAGGCATAGACATAGGCAGAGGGAGAAGCAGGCTCTCTGTAGGAGCCCGATGTGGGACTCGATCCCGGACCCCAGGATCACGCTCTGAGTCAAAGGCAGACGCTCAACCGCTGAGCCACCTAGGCGTCCCTATTTATGGAACTTGATAGCATGCATTTATAGAACCTGATGAGTATGCTGTGACTGTACTATTTTCAAAGAGGGTCCATCATTATATAGAACTGAATTAATTGTAATCCTGGGCTCCAGATACAGAGGTTCATGCACGGCTCTCTCTTTACATAAATACATAAATAGGAACACTCATGAATCCAACATCCAAACCAAAACTAGAGCAGTCAATGAAGCTGTTTGACAATACCAGGTTTTGAAAAGGAGGATATAGGTTGACGGAACCTCTTATTCATCCCTAGGAGTATAAATTAGTTGAATCAATTTGCATTGTTTTGTAGTGTTAAAGATTCTCATGGAATCTATAAACCCATCCAAAAAAAATTCACAGCAGCACTGTTTATTTGTAAATCATGGAGCTAAGTAGTGAATTTTTCTTCCTGTTACATTTGAAAGTATCAACAAATACAGGAATCTTCCTTTTTTGAGTGGGGAAAGGCTAGCTCTTCTAACAGCACCTGCTCACAACCTCCTTCCACGTTACTGTTAGACAAAAAGGAAGGCAATTCTTTATCACTTGTCACTAGTCATGTGTTTGTCAAATTGGCATCTTGGACTAGGGAGGTGTAGTCATATTTTTAAATGAGGCTTGTCTGTGCAAAGCAATTTGAGTTTTATTTTTTTTTTAATTTTTTGCTGTAACTTATTTTTTAAATTATATATATATGTATATATATATTGAAGTTCAATTTGCCAACATATGGTATAACACCCAGTGCTCATTCTGTCAAGTGCCCTCCTCAGTGCCTGTCACCCAGTCACCCCATCCCCCCACCTGCCTCCCCTTCCACTTCCCTTGTTCGTTTCCTAGAGTTAGGAGTCAATCTGAGTTTTAGAGAACTCATCTGCCTGCATTTGTTTGGCATTGCTTCCTCTTCTTGTATAGGTCTTCAAGTCATGGCAGAGACAAAAGCTTTGGCAACTGAATAACACCCTGAACAATAATCCACTGTTGGGTTTCCTGGCTCTATCATACATCAGTGGACAGTCATGGGCAAGTTCCTGAACTTCTCCGAGCCTCAGGCTTTCTCATCTATAAGTGGGTAAGTTCATGTGTGCCTTTGGGGACTGCTGTAAGGATTAAAGGAAGGAACTGCACGTAACCAGCTAGGGAACAGAGAAGCCCAGCAGCAAATTTTAGTTACCATTTCTTTCTTTTTTTAAAAAGATTTTATTTATTTATTCATAAGAAACACACAGAGAGAGGCAGAGACATAGGCAGAGAGAGAAGCAGGCTCTCTGCGGGGAGCCTGATGCAGTACTCTATCCCAGAACCCCTGGGATCACACGACCTGAGCCAAAGGCAGACGCTCAACCACTGAGCCACCAGGTGTTCCACAAACGTTAGGTACCTTTTCTATAGAAATAGGAGGATAGGGCAGCCTGGGTGGCTCAGTGGTTTAGCGCCGCCTTTGGCCCAGGGCGTGATCCTGGGGACCCTGGATCAAGTCCCACATTGGGCTCCCTGCATGGAGCTTGCTTCTCCTTCTGCCTGTGTCTCTGCCTCTCTCTCTCTCTCTGTGACTCTCATGAATAAAATAAATAAAATCTTTAAAAAAAAGAAACAGGAGGATAAGGGACACCCTGCAGTATATCTAGCACAGCACTTATCTCATTGAAATTTAACAGGAGCCTCAAGTGCAAGGCACAGATGTAATTTAATGTTTTCTAGAAGCCACACTTAAAAGTGAACAAACAAAAAAAACAAATGAAATTAATTTTAATAATATATATGATTTAGCCAGTTTAACTGACACATCTAACATGCTATTTCAACATGTAATCAATATAAAAATTATTGATGAGATAGTTTGTATTATTTTCCTTTTTTTTTCTTTTTCTGGCATACTGAGTTTTCAAAATCCCCTGTGAATTTTACACTTACAACAGTCTCAGTTTGGATCTGTACATTTCAAGGGCTCAAGAGCTCCATTTGGCTAGTGGTGCCGAATTGGGCATGCAGCTTTAGCCCTTCTAAGGAGATTGACTCTCTTTAGATTTTGAAATCTGGCCTTTTCAGTTCTATTCTAGTACACATTCCAAATGGTGGGAGGTGATTGATCCCATTCCTTTTTCTTTTTAATATTGCTAATTTAGAGTTGCCTCATAGATGGGTCACGGGTCAGATTATCCTAGAGCAGGGGCCTCCAATCTTGTTGGGAGAAACGACTGTTTTTTCTTTTCCTCAAAGCTTTTAAACCTCCAGAAAATTAGGATAATTGGAGGGAGGGGAAGGTGAAAAGAGTTGGGGCTGACAATAAAACACCTTCTGGAGAAAAGTCCTTCCTAGAAGCTACCCAAGCCTCCTCGATGGAAGAAAGTCTTGGTGACCTCAGAACTGACTCAGGTTGGCTGTTGGGTTCATAATGGGTGGTTGTGATGGTCGGTGCTGGGGGTAGGCTGCACCCCTGCCAACAGCTTGGATGGATGAGGGCTGTACTCAACTTGCTGATGTGAGAAACGCCAAGTTTTCCAGATAATAGGTGGCACCTTAGATGTCAGAGTCCACTACAAATAATGGTTCATGCTCAGTTAATTATGGGTACTAAGTAAATATTAATAGAAACTGATAAGATCATGATTTGGATGAAAACAGAAGAGCAGTACATTCTGACAGGTTGCTGTATAATTAACTTTCATCTTTTGGGGTAAAGGAGAACTGAATAAGGCCATTCAGTTCAGTTACCTATTCTGGCATCATATTTTTGGATCATGTTCCCACCCAGAAACTCCCGGGGATATCCTAAATGTCAACCTAACCATGGTAATCACTCAAAACACTCTGTAGTAGTTCTTGTTGGCATTTTGCTGTGTTTCCTTCTAGACTTTTTCCATGAAGTTTTTGTGATCTCTTCGTAGCTGAGCTCAAATTTAATACATTATTTTGTATCTTGCTTTAACCCACTTGAAATATTTGCATTTTCCATGTTCTCATATAGATTTCACACAACACATTTTTAATGACAGTCTAATGGCCCACTGAGTGCTTGTGCCATGATTTACTTAACCATTTTCCATTACTGTCTTTTCCTTCTGGATATTATAGGATGTAATTTTGTTTCATAACTTGCACACAGGAAACATTACCTTTATTTTTTTAAATAAAATTAAACCTGTGCTTGAATTCCTATGTGCATGGTGGGCAACACACCCAACAGCAGCCATCAATGGGGAACTAGTTGCATGTGTATGTGCAGGGTATCTAGACAACGCTTAGTGTGATGGCTCAGATACTTTTGACCCTAAGCAACACAGATCTACTCAACCTGGCCTAAACCATAAAGGAGATGTACTGGCCTGTATAACTGGTGGTTCAGAGGAAGCTTCGGGATTGGTTTGATTTAGTCACCTCAACATCATCAAGGACCCTGTTTCTTCTTATTTCTGCTCTCTACAAAGTCAGCTTCACCCTGGTCAAGAGATGGTTGTCAGCTGATGCCACATGCTTGCGTGTATGCACTCAGAGATGGGGAGAAGGTAGAAAGAGAAGAGAGATTCTTCCAGAAACTTCCTCCCAATAGCAAGCATGTTTCTTTCACAGAAGCCTCCAGGAAATACTCCTCCTTTCTATTGGCCTAAATTGGGTCATGTGCCCATCCCTGAATGAAGAGCTTATGGCCAGTGGCCATAATTTTTAGATTGAGCCATGTATTTCATTACTACAAGGGTGCCTGGGTGAGTCAGTCAGTTAAGCATCTGCTTTTGGTCTCAGGGTCCTGGGATCAAGCCCCACATCAGGCTCTCTCCTCAGTGGGGAGCCTACTTGTCCCTATCCCTCTACTGTTCCCCCTGCTTATGCTCACTCATGTTCTTTCTCTCTCTCTCTCTCTCTCTCTCTCTCTCTCTCTCTCTCTGTCAAATAAATAAATAAAGTCATAGACAAACAAACAAACCCAAAACATTACTGCAAAGGAGGCTCTTACCCGCACCCACCCCCAGCACAAATTCACTGCACGGGCAGTAAACAAAAGTGGGTGGTAGTTACCCAGAGAAGGGGGAATGAATTTATAGAGATTACCAAAATGTCTCATATCTTCCAAATTCTGTTTTCAGTCCTGCTATACAATAACAGCTAATGAACACCCTTAGGCACAGCAGCCCAAAGCCCAGACCTAAAGTGTCCATTGTCTTACAGGTCAGAGAAGATCAGCTACCTCTTTCACCTGCCCCTCCAAGAGGTGCAAGAACAAAACACAGATTTAATTTCTCCATAAATTATCCTGCCACACCATTCCTGTGCTTAAAATCTTTTCTGACCTCTTTTTTTTGGGGGAACAGAAAGACTACCAGTAGTAGTATGATGAAAACCCTCCTTTGTTAGAAACAAAAGGACCAGGATAAATGGACTTGAAGAGGATTTGCATCATCTAAAGTAGCTTGTCAAAAAAAATCATGAATCTGGGCACTTGGAAAAATAGAGCTACTGCTTCAAATCACACACATATTTGATTAAAGATACATGTTTATTAAACTTTATTAAGTAAACCTTGCTTCTCTAGTTTACTCATCTTCACACTCTTAACTTCCTACTCTTCAAATCTAAAGGTGGGTTGGTGGATGTTGGACATAATCAAAATTTCCTTCAATAGGTTAATGAGTAAATAAATTGTGCTCCCTCCAGACAATGGAATATTATTCACACCTAAAAAGAAATGAGCTATCAAGCCACAAAAAGACATGGTTGAACTTTAAGTGCATATTACTAAGTAAAAGAAGCCATTCTGAAAAGGCTATATGATTTCAACTGTATGACATTCTGGGAAAGGTAAAATTATAGAGACAGTAAAAAGAACAACACTTGCCAGGGGTTGGCAGGGAGGGATATGTAGGTGGAGCACACAGAACTTTTAGGGCAGGGTTGCCTGGGTGGCTCAGTGGTTGAGCGTCTGCTCAGGGTGTGATCCTGGAGTCCTGGGATTGAGTCCTGCATCAGGCTCCCTGCAAAGAGCCTACTTCTCTCTCTGCCTATGTTTCTGCCTCTCTGTGTGTCTCTCATGAATAAATAAATAAAATCTTTAAAAAAGAAAAGAACTTTTGGGGCAGTATATTTGGCCAAACGCATAGAATGTACAGCACCAGGAGTGAAGAGTAAACTGCGGACTTTGGTTCATAATGATGTGTCGATGTGGGCTCACTGATGGTAGCAAATGTGCCAGTCCGGTGCGGGATGGCAATGGTGGGGGAGGCCGTGTGTGTGTGTGTGTGTGTAGGGGGGGTGGGAAAGGCAGAGGGTATGTGGGAACTCCCAGTAGTTTCCACTCAATTCTTCTATGCACCTAAAAATGCTTTAAAAAAATAATAACGTCTGGGGACACCTGGGTGGCTCAGTGGTTGAGCGTCTGCCTTTGACTCAGGGTGTGATCCCGGAGTCCCAGGATCGAGTCCTGCATTGGGCTTCCTGCAGGGAGCCTGCTTCTCCCTCTGCCTGTGTCTCTGCCTCTCTCTCTCTCTGTGTCTCTCGTGAATAAATAAATAAAATCTTTTTAAAAAATAAAGTCTGGGGATCCCTGGGTGGCGCAGCGGTTTGGCGCCTGCCTTTGGCCCAGGGCGCGATCCTGGAGACCCGGGATCAAATCCCACATCGGGCTCCTGGTGCATGGAGCCTGCTTCTCCCTCTGCCTGTGTCTCTGCCTCTCTCTCTCTCTCTCTCTCTCTATCATAAATAAATAAAAAAAAATTTTTTAAAAAATTTTAAAAAATAAAGTCTGTTTTGGGGCACCTGGGTGGATCAGTTGGTTAAGCATCCAACTCTTGGTTTCAGTTCAGGTCATGTTCTCAGGGTCATGGGTTTGAGCTCCCTGTCAGGCTCCATACTCAGCGGGATATCTGCTGGAGATTCTTTTCCTTTCCCTCTCCCTCTGCCCCTTCTCCCCACTCACATGAGTTCTCTCTCTCTCTCTCTCTCTCTCTCTCTCTCTCTCTCTCTCATAAATAAATTTTTAAAACTATTTTTTTAAAAATTAAAAATAAATAGGGGTGCCTGGGTGGCTCAGCAGTTGAGTGCCTGCCTTCGGCCCAGGGCATGATCCCAGAGTCCCAGGATCAAGTCCCACATCGGGCTCCTGCATGGAGCCTGTGTCTCTCTCTGCCTATGTCTCTGCCTCTGTGTGTGTGTCTCTCATGAATAAATAAATAAAATCTTAAAAAATTAAAAATAAATAATTAAGTCTATTTTAAAGATACAGGCTGATATCAAAAAACATGGAATTGAGAGTCAGGAGACCTGGAGTCAAATTTGGACTGCCACGTACAAGCTGTGTAATCTTAAAATATTTTAACCTTTCTATTTCTTAGTTCACTCACCTGTAAAATGAAGATATGATTCCTCCATCAAACCTACGTAAAGAGACAAACATAGGTCCTTTCACAGAGCACATAGCAGGTGCTTTTAAAATATGTCAATTGAGAGTAAAGAGAAAAGGAGGAAAACAGGAAGACGGGGAGTTCATAGCCAAGTCAAGTGCTGGTGGAGGCTTTTTTTTTTTTTTTTTTTTTTTGGTGGAGGCATTTTTTAAAACAAGATCCACCTGCTAGTGATTGATGATGAGATAATCAGTGGTTATTTTTTCCCCTCATCTATTCCACTTCACTTTGGCTTTTGGTTTTATCAAATTATGATTTAATAAAATGTCCATTATCGCTTGAATTATTCAGAATACTACCCTTGCCTTTGTTCCCCGTTGAGAGCCGACGGGAAGGAATGTGATTTGGGTAGTTTTGTTGTTCCTATTGTTGGTTTTAATTTATTTAAAAAAATATTTGTTGTGGACCTAGTGAGTGGTACTGCTGCTAGACATGGTAGCCAAGCAGTGGATAGGCTAGACTTGGGCTCAGCCATCACAGGTCTTGTGTCTAGCGCGGAGGACAGACATTCATGAAATTCTTTTTTTTTAAGATTTTATTTATTTATTCATAGACACAGAGAGAGAGAGAGAGAGAGAGAGGCAGAGACACAGGGAGAGGGAGAAGCAGGCTCCATGCAGGGAGCCCGATGTGGGACTCGATCCCAGGTCTCCAGGACCACACCCCAGGCTGCAGGCGGCGCCAAACCGCTCTGCCACCAGGGCTGCCCCATTCATGAAATTCTAATGGTGTTTTGAGTGTTACAGTGAGAAGTACAGAGAATCAAGAAACAGTACAGCAGGGGGAACAAACTGCCTTCCTGGTCAGTTTGTTGTCAGACTCCTTTGTCTTCTAAGTGCTGCTGCTGCTGAGTTCTGAGGCATTAGCCGGAAGGAACAGGGAGCTGGGCAGGAGTGCTGCATAGGGTAGGAGGGCAGTTCCAGCACTTGAGCATGAGTCAGAATCACCTGCGAGGCATGCAGATGAGTTAACTATTACTGCATAACATAGATCCAGAAAGTAAGCAGCTGGAAACAACAAACATTTATTACAGCAAACTGTGAGAATTTCTGTGGGTCAGAAGTCCAGGAGCCACTTAGCTGAGTGGTTGTGGCTCAGAGCCTCTTACCAGGTTACAAGTCCAAGTGCGGGGGGGGGGGGGGGGGGGGGGGGGGGGGGAAGCATCTGCTCTCAGGCTCACTCCTGTGGGCTTCTCCACAGGGCTGCCTCGCAGCAGGGCAGGGGGCTTCTGAGAGAGAGAGAAGAAGGGAGAGAGAGAAACCCCAAGAAGGAAGTCAGTCTTTTTTTTTTTTAATGTTCACTTTATTTTTTTTGTAATACATGTTCTTTAAATGTTCAGTAGTTATTCTATGGTTATAAAATATTTTTATTGATATCTTATATATTTTCTTTGAATATACTTTATTTTACATTTTGTAACCAAAAGGTACTGCTTTCTCCTACCGAGATATATATAATTGACATATAATATTGTATATGTTTAAGATCTCCAACATATTGATTTGGTATATGTATATATTGCCAGATGATTACTACAATAAATTTAGTTCACACCCATCAACACCCATAGTTACATTTTTTCCCCTTTTCCATAGGGACTTTAAACAACTCTTAACAACTTTTAAAAATCCTAGTTATAAGATAAAATAAGTTCTGGGTATACAACGTACAACATGATGACCATAGTTAATACTGTATTGTATAATTGGCTTTATTTTTTTCAAACAGTTTTAGATTTACAGCAAAATTGAGAAGACAGTACACCAAGCTCCCATATGCCCTATACTCCATTTCCCTACTATTAATATCTTGCATTATATGGTACATTTCTTACCATTTGTGAACAAACGTTGATTTACTATTATTAAACACATTTGCTCCTAAGTTAATCTTTTATTCAGAATTCTGTAATTTTTATTTAATGTCCTTCTATCTGTTTCAGAATCCCATCCAGGATAGCATGTTATATTTAGTTGTCATGCCTCCTTTGGCTCCTCTTGGTGGTCATGGTTTCTCCAATGTTCCTTGTTTTTAATGACCTTGATAGTTTTGAGGAGTACTGGTCTGGTATTTTTAAGAGTGAAATTATTTTATAACCTAATCTTTGAAGTGAGATCTTATTGCTTCTAGCCATTCTATATTTGTTGGAAGTGAATTCTAAATCAAGCCTACGTTCAAAAGGAGAAGAATCAAACTCCATCTCTTGGGGAGAGAAATATCAAAGAATTCGTGGCCATATTTTTAAAACCCTCAAAACTTGTTAAGTCACAGATTTCCAGGCCCTACCCCCAGAGTTTATCATTCAGTTGGTCAGGGTGGGGTCCAAGAGTTTGTATTTCTAAGAAGTTCTCAGGTGATGTTCCTATTGGTGGTCCAAGGATCTTGCTTGAAGAGTCACTGGAAGCAGGCTCGGCAAACCTTGGTGTGTACAAAGAACTGAAAAAAGTTCATCAAGATCTACTTATTTCTTTGAAGATCCTTCTCTTATAACTATAATCAGCACTGAAATCAACTCGCTGGATTAGCTTCTGGATTTTGCCAGTTACCATGAGACTATTTGCTTAAACAATATGTATTGTATGAAAGAGGTAGAACAATATTTTATGTTTCTATTAGACATGATTTATTTCATTTGATTGTCACAAATGCCAGGGAGAGAAATCAGGTATCTCCATCCAACATAAGAAGTAACTGGGACAGAGTAAGGCTAAGTGACTTGTTGAAGGCCACACAGCCAATTGATAGAACTAAGCTTAGGGGACTGGGTCATTTGAGCCCTGGACCAGTGCAATTTTATATTACACCAGACTCTCTCATATTGTGTTCCAACTTCTAGGACCTTGCCACCTTTTGGAGAAGCATCAATAAAACTAGTCATATGACAGTTGAAGTAATCAAATCAACAGAATATGCAGATTTTGTTCACTGGAAAAGGGAGGAATGAAACAAGTGATGTGCAAGCTAGAAAGATCAGCAGCAATCTTCTGTTGCTTAGGTTGGGAAAATCTTCCTTTTTTTTTTTTTTTTTTTTGGAAAATCTTCCTGTTTACTGACTACAACTACTGCCACCAAGTACACTCTGCTTCCGGATAGCACCTGTAAAAGTCACTGGAAGAATCACAGGCCACAGGTTCTCTTTTTGTCTGCCCATGCACACCAACAGGATTGCTTAGCTCTGCTGGCCAAGTACCCAGCTAAAGAGGTTGTCAGTATATCTCTTTTAGGCTTTGGTTGGAATGGAAAGGACATGGTAGTCTACGTGCCATAGCACCACCAAGATGACCAAGATGTATTTGAAAATATAGAAGTATGGTCAGACCACTGGATGCCTTTGAGTGTATGTATTACTTTTCTTTAGATTCAGAATAAAGATGTAACTAGTAAACAAAGAATTGGGTGTGTAAATACCCAATGAAGTCACAAATGTTAAGTAGCTACCCACCGATAATTTTATTTAATGAGAAAACCAGCCTAATTAGATCAAAACAGTGGTCTCCAGTGACATTTTTATCTTTCCTTAGAGAATATTCTACTTTTCCTTTTATTTGATGTTTACACGTTGCCAAAAATAAAGCAAGTTTTGGTGAAAATGGTTAAAGTAAGCAGTACTTCATGCATCCCCATTAGGAAATAATGATTTCCTATACTAAGCCCCGAGTTCAAGGTCAATGGTATGCAGAGAAAAAAATACCCGACACCTGGTGTAAGCATAGATTCATTTCCAAATGTAGTGGTGCTGGTGGTGGTGAAGCCTCAAAGAGTCAGGAAGCTGTCTGGTGGTGGTGGTGGTGGTGATGGTGATGGTGATGGTGATGGTGATGGTGATGGTGAGTGAGGGGGTATGAAAGCTAATACCAAGGACCTTAAATTTGAGCCTTTCCAACGATAGTGGTGGTATGAAACAGTGACCTCACGATTAATCCTGCCCATTGGTGTGAGGGGGAGTATGGGGGAGGGAGGGCACGAAACCGAGTGTTAGTGATGTTAGAATTGATACTGTCCAACGGTGGTTGTGGTGGCCCAAAACAGCCAATGACTTAATCTTGTCCAAAGGTGGTGGCCTCAGATGGGAAGGTAGTGGTGGAGGGTTGGTGAGGAGGAGGAGCGGAAGGCCACAAAACAGTGAGTGACCTAACAATTCTGTCCAAAGGTGTTCAAAGGTGTGAGCAGGTCGGGGTAGGGAGGTAGGGGTGGAGGAGGTGCGGTGGGCTGAAACACATTGTCGGTGACGTTACAATTAAGCCTGTGCAATGGGTGGGGGCAGGCATGAAACAGCCACTAAAGTGGTAAAAACATGAAAATCAAAATGTAAAGATGCAATGAGTCCTCCGGCGCCGCAGCCGGCCCAGCCAGGGAGGGCCTCCCGGAAGAGGCGCCTGCAGCTGAGAGGGGCCTTGAACAGGGCGTAGGACTGGACTCCGGCCGTGGGCTCCGGGCCTCGTCGCGGTTCCACTGCACCTTTGCTACCTTTGGGCCGCAAAGGACTTAGCCGGGGGCGGGCCGCGGGGCTGCCGCACTCGCCGGGCGGGGCTCAGCCCCAGGAGCGAAGGAAGGTGGCGCCGGCGTCCGGGCGAACTCGAGCAGAAGAAAGCGGGGGCGGCGGCGGCGAATCAGCGGCCGGCGCGTGCGACCGCGCGCCCCCCGTGCCCCCCGCGCCCTCCGTGCGCCGCGTACGTGCGGCGGCCGACTCCGCCCCCGTGGGAGGGGCCTGGGGAAGCCGCGGGCGGCCGGCCGCGGCCCCGGAGCTGCTGCTGCTGCTGCCGCGGCTGCACCCTCGGCGCCAAGGCCGAGGCGGAGGCCGGGGCGCGCGCCTGGCTGACGTGCCCGAGCCGCGCGGCTCGGCTGCGCCGTCTCCAGCGGCTGCACGGGCGTCTCGGCTGCTCTGTGCACGACCTCGGCGAGGATGCGGCTTTTCCGGTGGCTGCTGAAGCAGCCGGTGCCTAAGCAGATCGAACGCTACTCGCGTTTCTCGCCGTCGCCACTGTCCATCAAGCAGTTCCTGGACTTCGGTGAGTGCAGGACCGGGCCCCCCACGGTCGCCACGGTTCCCACAGGCGCGGGACGCCGGGCTGCTGCCTTTCAGGCCCGCCGCCGCCACCGTGGGTCTCCGCAGCTCTGGGCAAAGTCCGTGGGAACCGCGGGCGGGGCTCTGGGATGCCCGGGGGCTCCCCCGGGGACTCGGATTTCGGGGCGCGGGGGGGCAGGGCTTTACCTGGAAGCACAGAAACCGCGTCCGAGGACCTTCATCCAGGCAGGACTCCCCGAACCTGCTCTGGTAGCTTCGAATCTACTTGACACAGACCTCACCGTCCTTAAAACTTAGTAGCGGAGTGTGGGTGGCTTTTTAATGGTTTTATTTGTAGATTCTTTTTTTAGTTGTTGTTGTTGGGTAAGAGCTGTTTAGAAACACCTTGAGGTCGAATAAATTATGCAATAACATTTTGTTCCTCTTTTGCCCTAAGGTGCTCCCGTGTGCCTGGAGCGGTGGGACTCCAACTGTAATGTTAAAGCAGTTAGAGGCCTGAGCTGCAAACGCCTTAGATGCTGGGGAGGAGAGGACGCGTGGGCACCTAGCGTCAGAGCAGGGTCTGATACACCCCCGTTCATCGCGCCTCCCCGCTTGTGTCCCACCACCTTCTCCTCTGTCAAGTGGGCTGGTGGGCAGCTTACACCAAGTGAGGCGGGAGTGCAGAAGACCCGGCCCTCACCTTGCCGGAGAGGCCTAGCTGAGATGGGAATAGATTCCACCACCTTGTACTAACCGGATCCTGTTTCCCCAGAGTGGTGCCCTTTCAACCACAGAGCGAATACTTGCAGTTGCTGAAGGCGAGGGAGCTGGTTGTGAACCACCTGACAGTAAAACAAAAGTGCGCACGCAGGTATCAGAATAGAGCTCAGCATCCTCGAAGGGGAATAAAAAGCTCTTAAGGGAACATAATCTGACGTCTCTTCATTTCGTGACTTTTAAATAAATGTAAAGGGATGGTATAGGGTGGGAATAAAAACAAGAAGTGCAGAGGAGATAGAACGTCCAGGGAGGAGCTGATATGCAAGAGGTGTTGTTGCCTGTACTGAAAAAGTTGGGATAGGAAGAGAGGAATAGGTTAAAGTCGAGACCAAATTAAATTTTAAGAACCCACTTTGCCAGAGAATGATGAGGAAAGTCAAAGTTCAATGAGATGTTGATCTTTGCATCTTAAACTTCACTCCTGCAGGCTCTTCAGTAGTTAACCATCTCTGGCCACTTGTGAAAATTTTAGAGGTTTGAAGCAGCTCCTGACTTCAGGGTTTAGAAAGAAAATGTCACGGTTGCTATAAATAGCATGTTTTCCATCTCTAATTTATGGTTTAGAGAAGATTCTGAAGCTATCAGCTTCACTGGGGGTAAACTGAGTTAGGTTAATTCACCATAAAAGAAGCAAAAGGAATCCAGAAATTCCCAATTTCTTCCACCCTCAACATGGATGTGATAGTTCTGATAGCTTGGTGAAATTTCAGTTGATTTCGTTCTACAGCATCTAGTTTCTACCCATGTTAATAGGTGTCTTGGCAGGAATGTTACCTGAGTAGGAAAACCACAGCGGGAGATAGTGTTATCGTGGAAAGCCCATGGGACCAGAGTCTGGAAATAAATGTTCTAATTTTTGCTCTGCCACTAACTCAAGTGTGGCCTTGGCTGAGCGAACCTCACTGGGGTTCATTTTCCTAATCGATAAAAAGTGTGTATTGTATTAGGCAATCTCTAAAACATGACTCCTGAACTGTATGATTATAATTTCAAAGGACAAGGGATGAGCTTTGAAAATAAAATATGACCAAATCTCCTGATAGGTATTTCCCACAAAAGGCTTCTGACCTATTTTGGGAGAGGTGGAGGGATATGCTAATCTAGGATAATGGAAGAAGCCTAATAATTGAAGTCTTTTCCTTATAAGGAAGCTCACAGGAGAGCTATATATAATTGTGGTGGAATTTGCTAGAAACTACGAGCCCAGTTTGTAATATCCAGAGACAGGTGACGGGCAGCCTGTGTTTAATGACAACACCTAGAAAAAGAGCTGTCACAAAGGCCATCTTGACTTTTTCCTTTCTTTGAGTCCTTCTAGTTCTTGATAGTTCTGTTTTGGCAAGTAATGTAGGAGTTTGAGGATCTAGGATGGATGGGGGGATATTTTTAAGGTGAGGAGGAAGAAGAGTAAAGAGGCTTTATGACCCTTTATGACTGTTGAAAACTGCAGATGAAGGCCACCTCACATGCTTAAAGGGCCAGCTGCAGAGCAGCAAGTGACTGCATGAAGCCAGCTAGGTGGGGACTGTGGCACCCTCCCAGGTATGTGCTGGTTCCAGAAGGGGCAGGTGGTTGGCACCAATTCAGTCTGTTTTAAAAGACCTGAGACTCAAAAAGAGTAGATATGTGGACCGTGCTGACCTCCAGGCTGCTACTTTGTGACCTTTATGATTTTCTCCCTCACTGCTTTACAAACAGGACATAAGTTTTTGACTGAGTAACTGGACAGGGACCAAAGAAAAGATGTACATGGAATTCAGTGCTTCAGTATTTGTTATAAGCACATTAACAAATAAATTGTAGTTTCTGTGGCCACTGAAATAGCTTTATTATACTAATCTGTCCACACTAGTAAAATAAGATTATCTTTTTCGTTTAAGAGTAAAGATTAAAAGTGGTTGTTATTTCAGAAGCAGTGATTTTACTTTATTTTTTTTTAAGATTTTATTTATTTATTCAAGAGAGAGGCAGAGACACAGGCAGAGGGAGAAGCAGGCTCCATGCAGGGAGCCTGACGTGGGACTCGATCCCGGGACTCCAGGATTGCACCCTGGGCCAAAGGCAGGTGCTAAACCGCTGAGCCACCCAGGAATCCATTGTTTTTTTTTTTAATGAGATTTTCTTAAAAAAAAAAAAAAGAGAGAGATTTTCTTTTTGGTCTGAGATGGGAGTTACGTGGTTTCAAATTCAAAAAGTGCCAAAGGATGGAGACATACATACCACCTTCCTACTTTTGTCCACTAGCCCCTGCATTTTTTGTATAAACAGCAGCTTGTTAGAGATCTGTCCGCATCTTGCTTTTTAAACTCCATACCTTAGAGAGATTTCTAGATCTTCATCTACCATACTTCCTTAGTTTATATGAGTGTTCTCTGGTTTATTAGCCAACTCCCTCTTTAGGGCTCGTAGGTTGTTTCCAATCTTCCCTCTGGTGACCAGTGCTACTGGGAGTTGTGCTATACACGCACCCTTCTGTGTGCATACGGTGTGTGTACGAGTACAGATACAGGACGTGTTCCTAAACCTGGGATCACTACATCAGAGGGTGTGTGCATTTGAAATTTTCCTAAGCATTGTCCAGTTCCTTTCCCTAGAGATTGTCGGTTTATCCTCTCTCTAGAAGTTCCTAAGGAGTGCCTGTTTTCCTCTGCTTTTACTAAATCATCATCAGACTTTTGAGAAGTGAAAAGTGTTATCTAGCTAGCATTTTTTCTTCTGGAATAAACAATTTTTCGGTTTGATTTTTTTTTATGGTGGAAAATTTTGAGCATATACAGAAGTAGCCAAAATCGTATGTCGAACTCCCGGGTTCAGTATATTGATAGCCACATGCTGCTTTGTCTATCTTGCATGTATGTGCAGTCTGTTAGATTTTCTTATTGAAACCATGCTTGTTTCAGAAAACTTTTTTTTTCCTATATTAAGACCAATTTATCTTTCAGATAATCTGTTCTTTAAAAATTTGGTGGTGGGGCGCCTGGATGTCTCCGTTGGTTGAGCGTTGGACTCTTGGTTTGGCTCAGGTCATGCTCTCCGGGTGATGAGATCGAGCCCCTCATTAGGCTCTGGTGTGGAGCGCGGGATCTGCTTGAGATTCTCTCTCTCCCTCTGCCCCTCCCCTGTAAAAAGTCTTCAAATAAGTAAAGTCTTTTAAAAAATGATTTGGTAGGATCCCCCTGTGAAACCTTTTAAACTTAGTGTCTTTGGGGACTCTTACTTTTTGACAGCTTTCTGTATTCTCTGGTATTGATCTATATGGATTTTCTGTTCTAGAGTACATTTTGTTATATTTCTTTAGAAAATTATCCTAGTCATTGAGGTTTTAAGTCAATTTATAGCTGAGATAGTAATCTTCTATCAGTCTTAATTTTCTCTGTGGCTGTTCCTCTGTTTTATATTTGTTCTCCTCTCCCCTTTCTTTCTTTTTTTTTTTTAAAGATTTTATTTATTTATTCATGAGAGACACAGAGAGAGAGGCAGAGACACAGGCAGAGGGAGAAGCAGGCTCCATGCAGGGAGCCCGACCTGGGACTCAATCCCGGGTCTCCAGGATCACGCCCTGGGTCGAAGGCAGGTGCCCAACGGCTGAGCCACCCAGGGATCCCTTCCCCTCCCCTTTCTTGATTAAATTATACAGTCATTTATGATTGGATACGTTTATTAGTTTTATGACTTTTGTTTTCTAGTTCATTAGTGTCCACTTTGACTTTGTTAATTCCCTCTGATCTCCTCAATCTCCTCCTGTTTATTTTGTTATTCTTTTTCTTCCGAGTTGGGCACTTGGTTTCTTTTCTATTTTGCTGTTTATTTCAGTACTTGAGGCCACAGTTGACCCCTCTGTTACTCACTGCTTTGGCAGCTGACGTGTCTGTATATGATCCTCTCTCTTCTCAGCTCTTCTGAATCTCCAGATTCTTGTTCTTATGTGAACTAGGAGTTGTTGAGTTTTTAAGATTTCAGGGCAAGTACATCCTGTATTTTATGTTTAGTTTTGTTGCATTGTGATCATGATCATGTGATCATGAAATGTTGTCCAGATTATTTCTTTAATTTGCGGATATTTGTAGCCCAATATATGGTTATTTCCTGTGAAGGTTCCTTGGGCAGCAGAAAGAAGATTATGTTCTCAGGTTACAGAGTTTAGTATACCAGACGTACCATATTAATTATGTTCTTTAGGTTTCCTACACCTTTACTTTTTCCAATCTGCTTGATCCATCATGACCTGGGAGAAGTTCAAGTCTCCTAATGGATTTTTTTTCTCCATATCTCTTACAGTATTTCCTTGATACCTTTTTGCTGCTTAGACATTCTTTTTTTTAGATTTTATTTATTTATTCATGAGAGACACATAAAGGCAGAGAGGCAGAGACACAGGCAGAGGGAAAAGCAGGCTCCCTCTGGGGAGCCTGATGTGGGACTCCATCACAGGACCCTGAGATCATGACCTGAGCTGAAGGCAGATGCTCAACCACTGAGCCACCCAGGCACCCCAATGCTTAGACAGTCTTAACTGTCATGTCCTCATTGCAAGATATACCCTTTAGCGATACAAAGTGCTGCCCTCTTGCTAGGGTATTGCCCTTTAGCCTAGATTCAACCTTATTTGATGTTGAGATCTCAATCCCTATTTTTCCCTTGTTTACATTTTCTGGTAGAGCATTGCTATTTTATTTTGTGGGGTTTTGTTTTCAGTCTTTTATTCTCAGTCTGAGTTACTTAATTGTTGTCTTGAAATGTAGTTCAAAGTTGGGTTTGGCTTTGTGAATCAAACTTTCTTTTTTATGTGGTTAAACTTAACCAATGCATGTATTTGTTGATATGAAAGATCTGTCATCTCTAGTGATAAACATCTACAATTTTCTCTTGCTTTCTATTTTTAATACCTTGATTTTTCTACTGTATTATCTATCTTATTTGCTTTATTATAGTTCTTTTTAACAATTAGGTTTGAATTTTCGGTTCCTGTGATTATCGTAGGCCTTCGTCCCATAAGGTCACCACTAGCCACTTGAGCCTGTTTAACACTTGAAATGTGGCTAGTGTGACTGAGAAGCTGAATTGATACAGATTTAAATTTAAAGCTGAAACTTGATTCAATGACTTGGAAAACTTCTATGTTTAGAGCAATTTGGATATGTGATGCTACCTTAACTGTAAATTTGATGAAATCTCATTATAGGTCAGTTATTTCTGATAGAAATTTAGGTTTTGAATTGAGTTGTGCTGTAAGATGCACAGTGGATTTCAAAGACTTAAGATAAGAACTGGCAAAATATCTCAATATATTTTTATATTCCTTGTAGACACGATAATGTTTTGGATACATTGGGTTAAATGAAATATAAAAACTTTCACCTGTTTCTTTTTGCATTACTGTGGCTGTTACGCAGTTGTCAGTTAGACATGTATCTCACATTATGTTTCTATTGGACAGAGGCTTCCCATAGTATATATTAATTCCTCAGTAGGAGTGAGAGAAATAGCTCATTTTCTTTTTTTTTTTTAAAGATTTTATTTATTCATGAGAGACACACAGAGAGAGGCAGAGGGAGAAGTGGGTTCCTCACAGGGAGCCTGATGCAGGACTTGATTCCCGGACCTGGAATCACGCTCTGAGTCCTCAAAGGCAGATGCTCAACTGCTGAGCCACCCAGGTGTCCCATATTTTAACATTTTATTTTCATGATGATAAACGTACTCTTTTTTTTTAAATTTTTATTTATTTATAATAGAGAGAGAGAGAGGCAGAGACACAGGCAGAGGGAGAAGCAGGCTCCATGCACTGGGAGCCTGACGTGGGACTCGATCCCGGGTCTCCAGGATCGCGCCCTGGGGCAAAGGCAGGCGCCAAACCGCTGCGCCACCCAGGGATCCCAAATAGCTCATTTTCATGTTTGGAATAAGCATTTATCGATTTTATTTCTCTGTATAACTTTCACAATTTCCCCCCTCTGAACCTGTTATCCTCAGGATTTTTGGACTAGTGTATTGTCTTTTTTTTTTCTGTATTGTCTTTTGAAGGGCAGTTCATGCTAACGGTGGCTCCTTATTACATTTGCAAAAGTGTGAGTTCTGTCTTTGCATTAAGTAGTTGTTTTTTTTTTTAAATTTTTATTTATTTCTGATAGTCACACACAGAGAGAGAGAGAGAGAGAGAGAGAGGCAGAGACACAGGCAGAGGGAGAAGCAGGCTCCATGCACTGGGAGCCCGACGTGGGATTCGATCCCGGGTCTCCAGGATCACGCCCTGGGCCAAAGGCAGGCGCCAAACCGCTGCGCCACCCACCCAGGGATCCCTAAGTAGTTGTTAATGAGTGAAAGCTCCACTTAGTGGCATGAGGAAAGGAGAGTTTGGACTGTTAAGATATACATTAAAGATGGAACCTCCTGAATCTTGAATGAGTTCATAGGAAATGATTCACATTTGCATTCGGACCTCCTGTTTCGTCTCTGATTCTCACTCTGGCCAATTCTGGTTCCCTCACTTATCACTTGGATTCTCTCCCTGCAGACTGGCTTCCCATTTGTTTTATTTCCTAGTTCCTTTGCACTTGTCTTTTGCACAGCTGCACTGGTTTCAGAGGTGTTTGTTTGCTCCTGTCCTCCTCTCATTTTTACTTCAAACCATCCCTTTACAGAGGGCGGCGCCCGCCCCTTCTTTGGAACCTCTCACAGCTTCCTCAGCTGCTTGCTCTCTGCAGTGTGGGTGCTCCCTGCTCCCTCATGGGTGATTACTGGCTCCATGTAAAGGTTATTAGACATTAAACACCTTCGTTGTTACGTAAGTTTAAACTTCCACCATGTCCCCACATTTAAATATAGCATCTCCAAAATAAAACCACCAGAAGGCAGGTTGTCTGACAACTCTGCCTTCTTTTCACAGAAAAGATTTCTGCCACCATCACGCTGCTTCTGTGAACCTAGGAGCCTTTAGCTATTAGAAGGCAGGTTTCTTTATCTTTACTGTTCTTGAGCTTTAAGGGCCGGCCACCTTCTGTTTTTCTTTAGAAAGTATTTTAAGATTCTGATACCCACTGAAAAGCTGGCTTTGGTTTCAAATGACTGCTCTTCGAAAAGTCTTGGTCTTTAAAGTCATTTTGCTCCTTGAAGCCTGATTACCACTGGAGAGAACAGGGATTTTGTTTCCAGAGGAGATGAAAAAAAATTTTTTTTAAATTATCACAATAGGAAAGAGGAAAAACAATTGTGTTTTGTTTCTGAGTGTGTTTATTTTGTACCCATACATATATGTACATGAATCACCTTTTCTCCAAGCAGGAAGGTCTTTCTACTCTGAAGAGTTGCCAAGAATTGGACTAACCTGTTTAGAGACAGAAGCCAACTCTTCGGAATTAAAGAGGAAGAGAACAATTTCAGTTAGGGTCAAGATGTCTAACTTGGCTTCATGCATCTTGATCGGTATTTGGGGCCTTCATGACCCGGTAGAGTTGGGTTTCAACGTAATTTGGTTTATCAGGCTCTGGGCACCTAAGTTGTGGCTCTGGCTTCACTGTCTTTGCAGTTTTGTGTGGGAGTCTATAGTCTTGAAGGGGAGACATGGCCACACTTGCTGACCTACTGAAGGGTGGTTTCCTCCCACTAAGCTCTAGGTAATTTGTTAGGCTGTTGGCGAGATTCGAGAAACATTGAATTTGTTACTGGATGGAATCAGAAAATATCACTGCTTTTCCTTTTCTTTTATATCATATGGGCATTAAATTATTTGACTTATGTGGTAAGCTGAGGTCAGAGTTGGGCAAATGCTTTTGTTTTAGGAATACCATAGTGGAAGATAGGTTGTCAGACTATATGGCCCGAGGGCCAGCCCCCTGTTTTCTTTTGTTTTTTAATTCATAGACTTTATCCTTTTTTTAAAGATTTTATTTATTTATTCATGAGAAACACAGATAGAGAGGCAGAGACGCGCAGAGAGAGAAGCAGGCTCCATGCAGGAAGCCCGATGTGGGACTCATCCCAGGACTCTGGGATCATGCCCTGAGCCAAAGACAGGTGCTCAACCGCTGAGCCACCCAGGCATCCCCATAGACTTTATCTTAAATAGTTTTACATTCACCACAAAGTTGAGCAGGAAGTACCAGGAGCTCCCACATACAGCCCTTCCCCAAATACAGCCTGCCTTGCCATCAACATCCTGCACCAGTGTGTGCGCCATTTGCTAATAATCCATGAACCAACATTGGCCCATCATTATTATCCAAAGTCCATAGCTTATGTTAGGCTTCCCCTCTTTGTGTTGTACACTCTGTGGATTTTGACAACACTCGTTTTGGTCAATTAAGTTTTGTTGAAACATGCCCATTTATTACATATTGTCTGTGGTTTCTGTCCCTTCACAACAGCAGAGTTAACTCTTTGGCCCACAGTGCCAAAAATGTTTACAGTCTGGCCCTTTACAGAAAGTTTTAGACCTCTGTTCTAAGTTAATTGTACCCTATTAAAGTAGCTCACAGTGATTGCTCTTAATTTGCATTTAAATGATGAAGATCTGTTTCTCCCATTTGCTAGTGAAAGTAAATCTTGGCTATCTGGAGCATAACTTGGAGTTAGCGGAGACTTTTTCAGGTGGTCTACATAAGGTATGTGCCCCTGAGAGGAATTACCATGTGGAAGGCAAAGTTCAAGTGTACTAGTTTCTCCACAGCCCTGCCACACTGAGGTTTTATGATTTTAATTGTATAGTAGGTAGCATAGAAGCTAAATGTTTTCCTTTTTTTCCTGTGTGTGTTTATTCTCTGCATTTTGTGTATAAACTGTCCTTGACCATTTACTAACTGGAATCTGGAGTTTTAATCATTTGCAAGAATTCTTTGTATGTATTTGGCGTGGTAACCTGTTGTGCGGTGTAAATACTGTTTTCCACTATGTTCCCTTTTTTGGTAATTATCAAAGTATATAATTAAAGACATTTGGAAAGAATATCACCTATAATTCTTCCATCCATTTTTTTGTGATAGCCTTCCAGCTTTTGCCCACATATTTGCTTATGTTAATGCTGACTGCTGGTTTCCTTTTTATTTAGTGCACAGTCTGAATTTTTATATACTCAGTCATTTACAGTGCTTTTATCATGGTCAGATTTATCACCTGTAGCATTTTGCAAATCATTACTAAACCCCTCTGGAATTTATTCCCATTTCTGACGGGGCTTTTGTAGCTGAGTCACTTTTGCTCTGTTCTGTTGTTTAGTTGCATAGCAACAATTATTAAGACCTCAAATCTTTCTTTGTTGTTTCTGTTTTATCACATGCTAAATTCACAGGGTAGTTTATATTTGTGGATTCTATTCAGTAGGACAGCTTTTCTGATTTTAACTAAATATATGTTAACTTTTGCCTTGTAATTTGTGTTGAAATTTGGTAAGGGCAGTTTCTTATTTATTACCATAAATTTTTTTTAGAAATTCTTGCTGTTCTTGCCCACTTACTCTTCCTAGTAAATTAGTTAACTTACAGGAAAATGTGCTAAGGGGACTGTAAGTGGCTTCCCGGGCATTAGTTGAAACTAACCTGGAAGCATTCAGGTAGCCCATTTCACTTTTATGGTGGCGGTGGGGCAGTCAGTTTACCTCTATACTTCTGGGGGCAGAGCTGGATTTGATTGAGATCTCTGGTGGTATCCTTCATATCCCTCAAAGAGAACCCTATTCCTGGTCAGTGTCTATCTTTACTGAGATTATTATACTTTCTGCCATAATGAATGGCAGAAGAATTACAGCAAACTATTACATTTACAAAGGTCTATATTTATATTCCCTCTAATTGAATAGTTGGGGTTCTAACTGAATTGTAGATTATTTCCTTAAGCATCACACAAGCAGTCGTGATTTTATTTTCATTCTTGGACTTGATATGTGATTTTGCTTGGCCATTTGAGTTGTACCAGTGTTGCTTGCTTTCTTACTAGGGCATGGAGGTCAGTATATAATAGTTTCACTGTTGGGAATAAATTATAAGTATCTCTCTAACATTTTCCTGGAGCAGGAAGTTAAATATTTCCCAGTGTCTTCTTGGCCAGAAAACAGTAGAGCCCTTTGAAATTTGTAACGTACCTTTTTCCAACAAATTGTTGGGTTTTCACAGACCAGAGCATTCTCCTCGTTTCATCTGAGCCTTTCCTTGGATCTGTTCTGGTAGAGTATAATGTTTCCTTAAACTTGGGGGCAGATAGTCCTTGTATAAATTTGGTTGATTCCTCCTACTTTTGATGTTAAGTAGAAAGCAAAATGGTAATTGCCATTTTGCTTTTCCCATACTGGTCAAGTAATGTGGTCAAGCGAGCACTTTATTTCTAATCTATACCTTAAACTACTTGCTCATAGTGAGCGTCCCTTTCTCTAGAAACTGCCCTTTGGACAGAAGGAGGCCACTTCTTTGGTTAGCATTCTTTCTGGATTCTCTGCCATGTCATCTCAGGCCTACATACTCATATTCCTCCTTCTTTAACCTCAGCTTGGTTTCAGTAGAGCTGTTCAAGAAGAAAATTAAAATGGACTCTCCAGAAACTGAAAAAGATTCAGCTAGCGTTTTCTGAGTACTTGCCCAACACCAAGTATAAAATATAGTATCATGGAAGTCTCACAACAGTTGCGCCATGTTACAAATTGGGAAACTGAGATTCAGGGCAGGTCAAACAGTAGAGCCAGGGCCCATCTGACCTGCTCATCTCACCGGCCCTCTGTAGCCGAGGATGTAGACCAGGATTGGGCACAGTGTGGGGACCCACTATAAGGGAAGGGTCCACCAGTGTTGCCATCTGTCAAGAGTCACTGCACCCTCAGGTACAGCCATTTCCTCTATGGATGTGGCCAGCAATACTTATTTTTCCCATGTAGGATCATCTAGAGGGAAAGGAGAATAAGGATGGCTGGTGACGCTGAAAAGTCTCTTAAGACTATGAGGGGGCAGCCCAGGTGGCTCAGTGGTTTAGCACTGCCTTCGGTCCAGGACGTGATCCTGGAGACCTGGGATCGAGTCCCACGTCAGGCTCCCTGCATGGAGCCTGCTTCTCCCTCTGCCTGTATCTGTCTCTGCACCCCCCTCTTTCTGTGTCTCTCATGAATAAATGAATAAAATCTTAAAAAAAAAGACTATGAGGAATTTCTTGGCCAGTTTTCTGAGAGGCTGAACCAAATCTCAGACATGAAAATAGAGACCAAAAATAGATGGGTAAATAACCACTTGTCTGAGCCTAAGGAAGTTGTGATTTGTTCTCCCTGGTTGGATTTTTGTGTGTGTGAATCAGGTTACTCAGTGGTCTTTAGTCTTGCTGCTCCTGAGAATAATCTGGGGTGTGCCTAAAACTAGTGGCACCTGCCCCTCATTGAGGCCAATTAAGTCAGTCTCTAGAGGGAGGGGCTCCCGGGCATTCTGGGTGACTCAGGTGACTGTAGTGTGTTCAGAACCACCACGTTGGATGCAGTAGATTTTTTTTGCCTAAGCCTAAGGGTTGTGAACCCATTCAGGGGATGGAGTGTGGGAGATGCTGAAGGTTGACACTTAAGTAGTTAGGAGTTCATCAGCATTACTTGAACACCTGGATGTAGAATGAAGTGGAAATTAAGCTTCAGGAAATTGTCCAGGTATAGTCCCCCACTACCTTTGAGAAACTTACAGATCAATGAGAAGCAGGGGAAAATACATAAATTTGTATGTGCTAGCCAAAATTTATGAGGCCTGTGACTTTATGGCATGCTTTCCTGCCGTCCCTACCTCTCCCTTGAAGGTTTCTGTGTAATAGGGGTGGTTTCGGGGAATGTGTGACATGTTTACCTTCTTGTCCTTCATCCAAAGTGTCCTTGGAGGGCAGCCCGTGTGGCTCAGCGGTTTAGCGCTGTCTTCAGCCCTGGGCCTGATCCTGGAGACCCGGGATCGAATCCTGCGTTGGGCTCCCTGCATGGAGCCTGCTCCTCCCTCTGTCTGTGTTTCTTTTTTTTTTTTATTTTTTTTTATTTTTTTTTTATTTTTTTTTTCTGCCTGTGTTTCTATGTGTCTGTCTCTCTCTCTCTCTCTCTCTCTCTCTCTCATGAATAAATAAATAAATAAATCTTAAAAAAAAACAACAAAAAAACCAAAGTGTCCTTGGAGGCTTTCTGGGTGGAGAACACAATTAGAAGAACACATATAAAAGTGTGTACTGTTTTTCTTGATTTCTGGTTCTTTTTCTTGGCTGCCTACTCGTAGCAGTGCTCTCTCCAGATTGTCCCAGAATTGACATATTAGGCAAGATTGGTGTAAGATAAATAACTGTATAGAGATACAAACCAAAATTTAACCCTCTCAGATTCACCCAATGAGAGCTTAAACCTAGAGATCATCTCTCCAACCTTCCCAATTTTATATGTGGGCAAATAGAAGTCCCAAGTGAGGAAGAGACTGCCCGAGTTATCAGCTAGTTGACATCTTGGCCACCTCTTCCAAGGTGAACCAGAAATTATTCTTTTTAAGAGGTGAAGGGAACTTATATTTGTGTATCGCTCCCTGCCAGGCATAATAGTAGGCAGATGTAGCTGTAATTCTCCCATCATCCAGGTGGAGTAGATATTTCCATTTCTTGGATGAAGATGCCAAAGCTTAGATGATTTAAATATCCTGCCAAAGCAAAGTTAGGGGCAAAACCACACTTAAAATTCCAGTAGATGGAATCTTTATTTTCTTTTCTTTGTTTCTTTTGAGATGAGAGAGAGGTGTAGGAGCAGAGGGAGAGAATCTTAAGTAGACTCCACGCCTAGTGTGAGGCTGGAAGTGGGGCTCAGTCTCACAACCCTGAGATCATGAGCTGAGCCAAAATCAAGAGTCAGACTGAGCCACCCAGGTGCCCCCTCAAATAGATGGAGCTTTTAAACCTGTGCTTTTTTTCAGTTCAACATAGTAAAATATTTCATTTAACATAATATGCCACTACCCTGATCTACTTCTTTCCAGCGAACGTAGTCTCTGTTAGTAATGCCAAGGTTTTGTCTAAATTTGTTCCACTAGACAATCAGGAAATTGCACACTCTAATGCTCATCTAGACTTATCATTTCCAAACTATCAGACTGATTCCTACTTCACTTACTTACACTGAAACAATTCTCACTCTGAGGACCACCACCACCTGTTAGCCTGCTTATTGTCTCTGGGTATATAAGAAGCAATCTATGTGGACTTGTACCCAAGTCTTAATTTCTGGTGTCTACCAGCAGTGCAAGTGTGAGCAGATCACATAATTCAGTGTGTTTAGCTACGTAATAGAAATGATAGCATCTAATCATAGACTTGTAGTACTGGTGAAATTCAGAACATGCGGCACAGTGCGTGGCACATGGTTGGTGTTCAGTAGATGTTGGCTCTGCTTTTATTATGGGAAGTTAGTGACACAGCATTTCCTGGATGAAATCAGCTTCCTGCTAAGAATAAAAGCTGCATAGAGAGCTCTCAACCTTGAATGTTAATTATCTTAAAGTTTGTTGGCTGAAGGTCCCAGCTATAAAAACTGATCATTTTCCAAGAAACATGGCACTTTCAGTTCATTTGTGCTTTGAGCCTGACTGGCTTTGGATCCCCTTCGTTCACTGTAATGGTTAACTTAACATTTTGCCTCATTTAACCTTGAAGATGAGTACACGGTGACCTTTACTTAAATGTTTCTGCTTCCATGACAATGGGGCATCCTGGAATTTACCAATCCACCATTAGGACTAGATTCTAAAGCCCCTTCTGGAATAAGGTTGATAATGAGTCTTTGTGGTAGCATCGGCTACAGTTGTTACTCACATGCTCTAGCATGTCAAAGCTCTGCTTGCGATATCAGTTCCAAACACATCCATGCCTCTTCCCTCCACTCTCTGGCCTGAGGCATCATACTGACAGTTACTGCCACTTTATTATCACCTTCCTCCCTACCTTTGGCTCCTCTTTCCCTAACTTGAAGGATTTGCTACCTCTGACCAAATATATAGAATGGAGTGGTCTGTCTATAAGAGGAGTTTATCACTACCAGCAAATATTATCTTGCATCCCTGAATTTTATTTGCTATAGTGAGTGTATGCTAAAACTCACTAGGTATTTTGATTTTGAGTTCTAATCAGGACATGTCTATTAAATACCTGCAGTGTGTTGCATATTGTGCTAGTAGACTCTTCAGTGTTGTGAGGAATCCTGGGACCTACAGGGCAAAGAACTCAGTGAATGGGGGGACTGGCAGAGGGGTTGCCCAGGCAGAGGACACAAATGGTGGTCTCACAGTGAAATCTATTGCTTTGGCCTCACCTGGCATACAGAAGGGCAGGTTTCTCACTAATCTGTTTATGGACACATATCTACCTTCAAAGAGCAAACCAGATTCTAGAGAGAGGATGAGGGCAGTAGTGGATGTTACTCACTTCCCCTCAGCAGACAGGTAGATTCCCCTCAGGGAAGGGTCCACTACCTTAATTAAGAACCCCATCATGATCACCTTGTATTCTTTTTTCCTATAAGAACAACAAAAATCATTACATGAGTCTCCCACCTCCATTACATATGGTAGCACATTCTATATGAGATTTTTATATTCTTTTTAGAAAATAGAATGGCTCTAGTTATTGGAAGACCTTTTTTATTTTTTTTAAAGATTTTATTTATTTATTCATAGAGACAGAGAGAGAGAGACAGAGACAGAGACAGAGACACAGGCAGAGGGAGAAGCAGGCATCATACAGAGAGCCTGACGTGGGACTCGATCCAGGGTCTCCAGGATCACACCCTGGGCTGCAGGCGGCACTAAACCGCTGCGCCACCAGGGCTGCCATGGAAGACCTTTTTTAGAGGACTGCTTTTAAGGGGCTCCTGGGTGGCTCGGTCAGTTGAGCGTCCTACTGGGTTTTGGCTCACGTCGTGATCTCAGGGTTGTAAGATCGAGCCCTGTGTTGGGCTCTGTGCTTAGCTTGGAGTCTGCTCGGGATTTCCCTCTCTCTCTCTGCCTCTCTCCCCCCTCACACATGCTCTCTCTTTCTGTAGAAAACAAATAAATCTTAAATAAGAAGACTACTTTTAAAAATAATCTTTTGAATGACTGGATATTTCCCCCATGTAAATATACAATATTGTAATTTATTTTACTCTTTCCCTTATTGTTGGATATTTAGGTTGTTTACCATGTCCCTACCAAATCTTTTATTTGAAAAAATTTGGAAAAGTTGTAAGAATGATACAGTTAACACCCATGTTTGGCACCTAGATCCACCAGTTACTTCGCCATATTTGCTTTTTACCTTTCCCTTCCCCACCCCATCCCTCTTCCTGTCTCCTTTCTTCCCTGTCTCTCTACACATGCTTTTTTGCCTGAACCACTTGAGAGTAAGCTATAAATGTCACGACTTCCGCTAGATACATAATTATGTATATCCTAAGCGTAAGAGTATTCTGCTAATAACCATGATACACTTATCACACTTGGGGAATTTATCATAATAAAACTGAATATTCAAATTTCCTCTCATGGCTGGTGGCTCCAGTATTGGACAGCTCAGGTCTAGAACATACTCAACAGGCACTATGGCCAAGGAAGCTGCTGAGCTAGATGCAGTAGAGCCCAGGAGAGGCTTCTGCCTTGGTAATGTATCATCGATAGAGGGTGGGAATGACAGGTAGGGCTGGCTGGCTGAAAACCTTCTGAGAATGACCTGGAAGCCTGGAAGCAGTAGGGTCACCTGATCCTCAGAACATTAGTAGGCAGCAGTTATCTGTAGGTAAAGCAAAAGGCTGAAGGAGGCTCTTCTCTAATGGCACTGAGTGAACTACTTAAGGAGAATTAGGGATTCTGGTGTGGTGTTGGGACCCCACCAAAAAGCACCCACCTATGTAACCAGGTATTTGGAGTCCTCACTTAATTGGTGTTTGAAGGCTGCTTTACTCTGAAGGATTACTGCACAAGTGTAGATCACCAGATGTTTGAGGAAAGCCACAGTGAGAAAGAGAAGCTAAGATAAATACATTGTCCCCGAAAGATGACCACACAGGAAACAAGTTCAGGCAATAAAAGAGTGCTTTAAAATGTAACTCGAGAAATAAATTATCTTCTGCACCTCCTCATGAACATCTTAGGGCAGGTTGTGCTTTGTAAAGATGGCCACAGTGGTGGTTTTCTAACATGTGCCCTTGCCAGCCCTCCCTCAGGAGAAGGGGGAATCTGTTCCCTTCCCCTGGAGTCTGGACAGGCTTTGTGACTTCTGAGCCTGGGTCATAAAAGGCCATGCAGCTTCGCCTTGTTTCCTGAAGCCATGCAAGAATCCAGCTAAACCCAGGCCACCATGTGAGGTAGCCTATGAATGAGGCCACCAGGTGTAGTGCTCTGGCAGGCAATCCTAGTTGGCAAGTAATCGGCCCAAGGTTCAGACTTAAAAATGAGGAGCCTTCAGAAGCTTCTAGTTCCGCACTGTCTAGCCACTGCCCGCACCCCACAGCCCTAGCCTTTAAGTTCGCAGCTGAGGTCCCAGACAAGCCATCCCTCCTGTGTCCTGTCTGAATTTCTAACCCATGGCATAATAAAATAGACATTGGACTGAAAGAGGTAGTACGATGTCTGGATGTTGTTGGGGTATTGAATTTGATTGGGAATGAGATGTGTGTGAAATCTCCAGCTTTGGGCTCTTTGGCTTTGAAGTTTCTGACTCACCATTAGTAATAATAACCAAACACAGTCTGGCCTAGAGTGGAGGCAGCCTGAATTGGTAGACTCCCAAGTTACCTATTTTGATCTCTCTTTATATTCAGGAATAAGTTTTTCCAAATAAAGGAAAACTGAAAATTCTCAAGCAGTGAAGTAGTATTTCTAGACACGGAGCGAACATTTTAAAAGTATAAGTGAAGCTTTTCTTTTGAAGGACAATTAAGTAATCATTGTTTAGCCATGGTAAGTCCAAAAATTAATTACTTATGATTAAAAAATTCAGTGTTTTCAAAAGATTGAAATCTTACAAGTGTAACTGGGGAAAACTCGGAGCTGTCCCTAAAATATTATTTTCTCAGTTATATTTTACCCATTTTGGTAAAAATACATTTGCAGACTCAAACATTTAATTGGCAGTATTTAGGGGGAAAAACAGCATCACTAGAATGAGCTGGTCATTCTGTTGGTTATTGATGCCTTACTCTAGTTTTTCCTTTTCTTACTCTCCTTTTTCACTCCCTGATTCCATTACTGCCTCTTCCAAAACCATTCCCCACCAAGTGTTAGAACTGAAACATGTGGACAAAGATAGCCATCAGGGGACTCTCCATTTGGGGGGGCATGTGCTCAACCTTCTGCTTAAATTGTAAGATACACTATCAGGTCAGTTTATTAACTGAAAAAATATTCTACTTCCTGTAAACTAATCAGAAAGAGGATTTAAGACTTACCAAATACACAGACCATTATGGAAACCAGGTATAAAGAATAAGTCTGAACTCTTGCTCTCAGAAGGCTAGTCAGACATTCCTTTTTTACTGGTAACTGTCACCAAGCTTGAAAGTCATTTGTGTTTTTGTGTCTGTTCATTTTTATTAAAGACTTTATTTATCCATTCATGAGAGACACAAAGAGAGAGGCAGAAACATAGGCAGAGGGAGAAGCAGGTACCCTGCAGGGAGTCTGGTGTAGGATTCGATCCCAGGACCCTGGGATCATGACCTGGGCCAAAGGCAGACACTCAACCACTGAACCACCCAGGTGCCCCTATGTCTGTTCATTTTATGTCTTGGTGAATGGAAAGTTATTTGGAATCTCTTTAGACAAAACAAATCATACCTTTTGGAAATGTAGTAATTGTCTTCAACTTCTCAATGAGAGGGCAAAGTATAAAAAACAGAGAATAGACTAGGGCGCCTGAGTGATGCAGTCTGTTGAGTGTCCAACTTTTAATTTTGGCTCAGGTTATGACCTCAGGGTTGTAGCATCATGCCCCATGTTGGGCTCCACGCTTGACATGGAGTCTGCTTAAGAGTCTCACTGCCTCTCGCTCTGCAACCCACTCCCCACTCTCATGCTTTCTCTCTTTCTTGGATAAAAACATACATTTTTTTTTATAAAAAGAAATAACAGAAGAGAATTGAAGGGTCACCAAATGAGCACAAAAACACTGAAGAAATACACACGAATGGAGTAAAACTAATGACTTTATTCATCAAGTCCCAGAATGTTCCCTGTCCCTCACCCACTCCTTCATCATCCACTGAACTGATGCTAGGAAAAAATGTCATTGGTAAAATTGAATAAGGTGAAGCATACAGAGAAATGCAGAATAAAAATAGAAAATCAAAATTAAGGAATGCAGAGAAGCCAAGTAAGTGGGGAAAAAATGAAGCTGAATAACTGGAAAGAGTCACTGGAAAATACTCAGTATGCCAGAAGACTTATAAAACCTGAAGCCTCTTAGAGGACATTCAATTAAAACCAAAAGGCTTTTTTTTTGAAAGTTTACTTAAAAAAGAAAAAAAGATTGTTGGAACCCTTTGATTTAAACTGAGTATCCAGCATTAATACACAGGATAAAATACTTTCAACTTACATGAGCAAAACCACAGAAAGGTTATAAAAAAGTTGGACCTTTCATACTTATTTTTAGGTTCACTAATTAACTAAAAAAGGCTTACCTCCTTGTTTAAGCTGATGTATAATTAAGGTATCTGAGTACAAAGAATTCATCTCTAAAGCTAAATACGAATGTAGGAGGCAAAACCTGAGATTTTTCAGATAATTTTTTTAATAAAAACTTCTGAAAGTATTATCTTTCTGGAAAATCATTGAGAAACTACCATAGGTCAGGTACTCTTATTGGTGCCATGGGGGATACAGAGACAAAACAAGGCTCTTTCTATGCTAGTTCACAACGAGCTGATAATCCAAGATGACTGGAATAACTGCCTCCTGGTATTTGGTTATCTTCGACCATACCAAGTTGTTGAATTGTCTAGTTAGTGCAGAGTCGACCAATGTACACATCAAGGCCTTTTATTTTAAAATAAAAAGAAGTGGATGGTAGGAGCACAACTTACTTTAATCCTTTTTAATCCCTTTTTAATTATGTAGAATCATCAAATGAGCAGAGGCAACCGCACTCAACCAGAATGCAGCCAGAGCTCTCAGGGCTTAGCAAGTATCAGGTTATTTGATCTGGCACCCCGTGGCCTCAGGCTGTTCTGCTTTATCATCATTTGCATCATTAGTGATGGCTATTTAATGAGCCCCCTCTTCTAAATTTTAAGAAAGTTGTTAATGTTAAACGTTAAGCACTTTTTAACCCTTGCTACACCTCTGTGAAGTAGGTACTGTTCCCACAGCTGTCCCCCCCCCCCCCCAGGCGTAGAAGCACAATGACACTTGCCACCTGCCAGCCAGCTCCCACCTTTCCCGTTGTGCCCTTTCTCTGACCCTGGGTTTCTAATTTGCTGCTCCTAATATGGAAGCTTAAACATGTAAACTTTAAAGTCCAAAAAACTCAGGTAATTTTTTAAAATCCTGCATTCATGCTGCTACTCACAGTTCCAGTCCGATCCCCGTGGGGCGCTTCTTCTCCTCCGTCCTCTCACTTCGTTCTCCTGTAGGGAGAAGGGCAGCCTTCCTTCCGTGCTGGAAGAAAAGGTCCTCTCTATTTAACTGGGATGCAAAGTCTTTGTCCTGGTATGTGGAAAGTTAGATGCACATTTTACCTTAGATAATAACAGGTCCTTCATTTTGTGATGCGATTCCCTGTGGTTTAGGTATCAGCATCTTTAGTGCACTTAAAATGATTCAGCTCTTAGAATCCTACAGAACGTTTTAGGAATGATACGTATGATCTGAAGCAAAGCAGCCAGAGTCCTTTTAAATGTTAATCATCTAAAGCCAAATAAATGTGCATAGAGTAGATGATGGAAGGTCGTTGCTGGGATAATCACAACCCTTCTTTACTGGGGGTGGGGGGGAAGAGTGGGGGACAGATCCTTGATGAATTAAAGATGCACCAGAGGCCTTCAGTGTACTCACCTGGGGTGAAGGAAGTAAGGGAGGGATTAAGACACCTTTTATTCTAACTTTTTTTTTTTTTAATGGAGAAGAGGGCTCAGGGGTCAGTGGGCAAAAGAAAGGTTCTGCAGATGACTTTCTCAAGTGGGTTCTTTTATTTCTAGTTTTATTCAGTGGGGAGAGGAAAGGAATAAACCAGAGCTTGGCTGCAAGTGTTAGCAAATCAGATTTACTTCTGTGTCTCTGGTTTGCGGCCTGCATCACATTTGGAAGAATGAGAATCTGGAGGAGAAAAGTTTTATCCAAGCCTTGCTTGTTTCTCTCTGGGCCTGGCCCCAAGTTGCCCATGTCCAGACAGCCTTCTGGCAGTACGGAACATCAGAAAGGCCTCTGGAATGTGAGAAAGTTGGGACGGACCCAGAAGTATCACAGAGGACAGAAGAAGGACTAATGTTTATTGATCACCTACTTCGTGTCAGGCTCCGTACACATTAGCACATTGAGTCTTTACAAAAACTGAACTTCTGTCCCCATTTTACGGGTAAAGGCAGCTGAGACTTAGAGCAATTAAGAAGCTTACTGAAGGTTTTCTGCCCCCAAAACGGAGGAGTTGGGGCTGAAGCACATTTCTGTCCCCAAAGCCCATGTCCTTTCTACCATACCCCCACCCCCCAGCCATCGTCAGGTTTTCAGAAGGGCTTGGGAGTCATGGAACTACTCTGCTCACAACAGCTAGGGAAGGGGCTCGTGTTTCCTTGTTCTGTGTACCTTTTCTCTCATTGTGTCCTAGTTACGTAAATTTTATGCACAAGCAGTTCAGGACAGCCAACAGAAGATTCTGTGACCTCCATCTTTATGGCCAACACTAGGTCTTAGTGGACATGTCAGAGTAGATCTCTTGGACATGTCAGAGTAGATCTCTCTGTTTCTGAGTGCACCTGTGTGCTGGTTTCTCTGGCACATCCTAAGGCCCCATGTCTCGATCCGAGCAGGTCTGTGGCTGCTTCCTAGAGTAACAAAGCTCTGATCCCTGGAGAAACACATTTGAAGGAAACCTTGGGAAGCAGTTGACACACAGGAGGTGAATATTTGTGGAATGAATGGGTCTGTTGCCTTCTGGAAACCCCTATGAGTGGGAGTGGATTTGCATGTTCTCTTACTTTTGTACTCGACACTTTTCCCACAGTGTTTATTTGAAAACAAATTCAGATTATATCCCAGGTCATTTTTCTGTCACTACTGGTAACACTAGAAATGTATTTGTGTTAAGAAAACCCGCTTTCAAGGTTGCCTCTTGGACTAAATGTTCTTTTTCTATTCTAATTAAATTATTTTCTTAAACTTGTATTTCAGAGGATAAAAATTTAACTAGAGACTGCAGGGTTGTTTAATTATTTTCTCCTCCTAACCAGTAACCGTGTTATCATGAGAGCACTTTATTATTCCATCTGTTAGATTATAAAATCATGGAACATTTATTGTCTTTTAATAGGGCGAGATAATGCATGTGAGAAAACTTCATACATGTTTCTACGAAAGGAGCTTCCTGTACGACTGGCTAACACAATGAGAGAAGTTAATCTTCTGCCGGATAACTTGCTTAACCGCCCTTCAGTAGGGTTGGTTCAGAGTTGGTAAGTAAATAATGTGGCTTTAGATGGGTCTTCCCATAATGCTCTGAACACTTGGCATTGAGACCATTCTCCCTAAAAGTACATGTACTGCATGTGTGGGAATGAGTCATTCGGGATAGCTGCATTTTCCAAGCAATTAAAAGTTTGTTCCTCTTTTCTTTTCTTTTCTTTTCTTTTCTTTTCTTTTTTTCTGACAACTTAAAATTGCTTTAATTAAAAGACTTTAAAACTGTGCTAGACAGCTTTCTTGACTTATCAAATTTTATTTTTCGCTTATAAATGTAACTGCTCACTGAAACAAAAATTAGCACAGAAAGATTTAAAGGAATAGCAACACAGTGACCCATGGGAACAGGTCTGCAGTCCTCTGGGTGAGGGGATATTGCCACTTTTTGATCAAGTCACAGCCTTGCTCCTTTTATTTTCCTGTTAGAGTTTCTTGTTGGCAGTATTTCTGTTAAAGAAAATTAAGTCATTTAAAGGGGAACCTCGGATTGTAAAAATATCAGTGCCTAATGTGTTTCACTCGCCCTATGAAAAAATAAAAAAAAAAAACTCAACACAGTATGACAAAGTTCAATCGTGTACAGCTCTGATACTTTGGGCACATGTTATTTAATTGAGGAAGTTGAATTTGTGGCAAAACTCTCCACTAGGTAAGCAGGGGGAGGTTGGTGAGTGGTAGGGTGGAAGAGCCAGTGGCATATTTTCAGAAAGGGATTTGCATATGTCTGAGAAACACTTGCATGTCTCCTGTGTGTTAAAGCAAGGTCCAAGTCCCTGTGGAGAAAGTTGGAGGAGTCGGGGAGACCAAAAAGTGCTCTCTAGCCAGTACAGAGGCAGTGCTGTGGGCGCACAGGGGAGCGGGTAGGGGGGCCGCGGTGGCTTTGCACTGTCCCTGGGTGGGTGGTGGAGGGGACAGCGACAGGGACATGGAGAGCACTTCAGGGGAAGGGAACGATGTGGACACATAGGAGAACCGAGCCATTAATTAGTTTTCATTTAAAAGGTTAATGGCAGCCAGGCTTCTGCAAGGGAGTGGACGTTGAACAGTTATTCCTCAGTAATACTGATTACAATCTGTTCTTAGGGCTAAGCACAAATTGTCTGAGAAGCAGTATACTGGGTGGTCTGAGCCATGGGGCACCCAGTCCCTGTCCCAGATGAGCCACGGCTCCTGCGCGTGGTAGGCTCAGGGGCCCTGGGGTGCAGGGGAGGTCAGAGAGCGGCCATGAGGACCTGACGTCCATCGTCTGTCGCTTTCTGCCCTAGATGCAGCATGTGTTCCAGCAGGAGCAGCAAGGACCTGTTTGCTTGTGCTTTCTTTCTTGCTTCAAGACCATCATCAGAAATTTCCCAGCAGAAAGCGTGTAGGCACTGTTGGGGTCATTGTGGTAGGAATCTGAGGTCAGCTAGATGACCTCCTGGGCCTGGTGGGAGTGACAGTCGAGCATTTGTCCCTTACCTAAAGGTTCCTTCAGGGGCTCCAAAGAGAATTGCTGGCAAAGTAGGACTCAGATTAGGGGGTCATCTCTTTCATTGGTCTCATGTGTCTTCTGTAGCCATTCCAAACACCTGCATGTCACTTTAAAAAAAAATTAAATTTTGAGCTAATTTCCTAAATAGCAGAAAGGTTTGCAAAGCTAGCAGCAAGAATTCCCAAATCCTTCACCCGGAGTCACTAATTCTTAACATCCAGCAGCATTTGTTCTGCTGTTCTCCTTCATATGCACACTCTCTCTGGATATATGTGTGTGTGTGTACGTACATGTGTGTACGTGTACTTTTAGGGTATACCATGTGTGGTACGCACATACCTGATACACATTTTTTTTCCCTAAACCATTTGGGTTAGTGGTAGACATCATGCCCTTCTACCCCTAAAGACTTCAGTATATATCTCCTTAGAACAACTCTTAGAAAACCACAGTATGATTATCAAATTTGGGAGTTTAACATTGGTCCAGTAATATTTTCTAATGTGGAAGACCTTGTTTCTCATTTCATTAATTGCCCTAATAGTGCTCATTTATTTATTTATTTTTTAAAAAAGATTTATTTATTTTTATTTATTTATGATAGACATAGAGAGAGAGGCAGAGACACAGGAGGAGGGAGAAGCAGACTCCATGTCAGGAGCCTGACGTGGGACACGATCCCGGGTCTCCAGGATCACACCCTGGGCCAAAGGCAGGCGCTAAACCACTGAGCCACCCAGGGATCCCCTCTTTTTTTAAAAAAAAAAACAATCCCCACCCCAATGTGGGAATCCAGTTTAGGATCACACACTGTGCTTCCTTTTCCTCTCAGAAGTGACTCTTACTCATCACAAGCCATGAAGCCCACCTCAGCTGGAGTGTGTTCTCCTGGTTCTCCTGACTTTCAGGCCAGGAAGATCAGCAGCATCTTTGGCTCCTCTCACCCATGACTTTGCTCTTTAGATGAACTACCTCCTTTGGAAGGGATGGGTGACCTCCTTAGAACGCTGCTGGCGTGCGATGGGGTAGAGGGCCTTGTTGCCTGTGGCTGACTTTGCCCTCTGACTTGGCTCTCTCTGAGTGGTTTGACCTGATGATTTCAACACTGCCTGATCCATAGCCTGATTTGCCTAGAGGCTTTTAGAAAGTATATCCAGAGTTGAACATACTTTAGTATCACGCATCGTTATAAAGTTCAAGTGAGGCTGATTACTAAAACATTATTCCTGTTTATGTATTTATATGCTTCGCAGTCAATTTTTTTTGTTACTGGAGTACCCTCATCCTCCCTCCAAAGCTGGATAGCAGGATTAGTGGTAATTAATTGTTAGAAATAATTATTTTAAGGGATCATTCTTTCCGGGCATGTTCAGATCCAAAGCAGAGATGACACACCTCTGAGTAATTGGTATCTCTGAATCCTCTCCTGATCTAGCAGGGTCTGTCTGGATCTAGCTGCTACAGTAACATGCCTCTCTGCATCCCATTTTTCTGTGTTCTCTAGATATTTATTTTGGGCACATTATTTCCCATACTGGCCCTGACTGAGATATGCAGCTATTTTTAATTCAGAAGCTGTTTCTGAGGACCTAAGAGGCATTCCTTCTCCTCATTGCAGTGTTGATAGGATTAGTTTAACTCTGAGAAGGAACGTTTATTTCTAGTTTCTAAGTGCTTGGCGTGCACCTGAATATCACACATGTGTTTCTTACAATTTATATGCACTTCTTGGCTAATCAGACTGTAGATTTGGTGTATCAGTTAGAATATGTTTGTGAGTAGCAGAAAATCCAATTAAATAATAAATTGGCTGGTGTAGCCGTAGGATGAGCTTTGGTGTGGGTTCAATTTAGAGATTCACGAGGTTATCATGGCCCTGTGTTCCATGGTGTCGGCTTTATTTTCAGGCTGGATTTCTTCCTGGTCACAGAATAGCTGCAACATTTCCAGGGTTCACTGTAAAAAAAAAAAGCAGAGTAAGTTAATTTCTCTCCCAAAGACACCCCCCACCAAGTCTTCTCTCTTATTTTACTGGGGCAGTGCCCCCATTGCTGAGCCAGTTCCTTTGTTCAGGGGAATGCAATGCAATGACAGGCTGAGGCCTAGACTGTTGGACTCGCTAGTAGTCGGTGACAAGAAAAATACCATTACCCAGAGAAAAATCAGGCCACCCAGGAGCTTTGCCTGGCATCAGCTTCCCCTGCAGCACTTGGGCTGCAATGGGGGAGGGGATGGGGTAGATATCTGAGTGAGAATTTAGGGTACTCTTAGGAAGGGGGAAAGGAGGAATGGATGTTGGGCAGGCAATTAACACAGTAACTCATCTTTTTTAGGTATATGCAGAGCTTTCTTGAACTTCTAGAATATGAAAATAAGAGCCCTGAGGATCCACAGGTCTTGGATAAGTAAGTATGGTATCAAATTTACTTGAAAGTAAAAACATCCAGGTTAAAAAATGTTTTGGTAGATGGAACTCATGTCATTATGAACAAAGAAGTATAATTTGGATTAAAGCATTAGCTTTGTTCATGGGTAGCAACTCAACATCGCATTTTTAAATAATTTGAGTTAATTTAACATACCACAGAAGGAATAATGACTCTTGAAATGACGTTTCTTGATCTAGTTCTTAATATTTTTGCTCATGGCGAACTGGGGCATGCCACTCACTGTAAATATTGCAGTAAATGTTCCACCTAGTGGTAGTTTTAAGAATGCAGTGGCCTCTGTATAGACATGAATTTATCTGCAGTCCTTTACCATTTTTTTCAGTTAAAAAAAAATTTCAGTGCAGCGTAACAGTTGAGCTCAGAAAACCTGTAATGCTTTCATTTTGGAGTGGCATAAAAGAGTGCACTTTTAATATAATTCTCTTGCTGCTGCTATGCACAAAGACCGCTAACTTCTCATGCTGATGGAAAATGTTTCTGTTATTTTTTTCATCTTCATTTAACTGGAAAACACTAACCCTAGCTCCGAGTGTGCTCTTTTACTCCCAAGAGAAATTCAGTATCCCCTTCTTATTACTTTCCCCCTGTTTCATTTACACACGAGTGAATGCACATGGCAGGTCTGCTGTGCTGTAGAATTTTTTTCTACATAGAAGCCTGGTCCACAAAGTTATGGTACCAAATCCCTTACACATAGGTGTCCCATAAAAAGAACTAAGAAACATTGTGTTATACAAGCAACCTTAGCTGGAGGCATTCGACGCAGCCCTTGTAGTTCACAGATAAGGAAACTGAGGTCAGAAAAGAGAAATGACTTGTCTAAAGTTGTGACATTTAGTTAGTAGCAGAACTGGATCTGTAAATCATTATTCCATGTCCTTAGTGCATTGTTCTTTCCAATGTACCACACTGCCAGAACTGCTGGTGTGAGCCTTGGGTAGCTAGCTCCAATTTAGTTGCAGATTAAAATATAAGGGGGAAGAATCCTGACCTGTTTTATACTTTGCTAGGTGTTTTGTTAATGGATTTGTCATTTGTGGAAGGGGGGCATCGCATTAGATCCCCAGATGCAGCGTTCTTCTTGCTATAGGCCATTGGTCTCATTTAATGTATTGAAATTAAAGGAATCGAATCCAGAAGCTTTGTTTTCTCAAATGCTGTTAGCTAGTAACAGTTTGTTTTGCTGACATCCTAAAAATTAGGACTGACTTCTCTAGTTTCAAATTTAGGGTATAGATTTGTGGAAGTAAATAATATTAAATTGCTGCCATATGTTTCCCAGAATCCTATCTCAGTTTCTGGAACAGGTTATTGGTCAGATGTAATTTATGGACATGAGCCCATTTTGGAAACTGCCAAGTACTGGCTCCATTGTGTGTGAAATCGTAGTGATAATCGCTTTCCCTCAGTGAGTTTTGATGACTTGCCCAGGTGTACACAGCTAGTTGGGATAGTTGGGGTTTCAGAAGCCCATTCCCCCTGGTGAAGGAAGGAAGGGAGGGTGAGCTGGTTGCTTTACTCAGAGTAGTAGGCTTTTCCAGCCCAGGAGGTGTCATGCAGGAGTCCTGGGTAGGGAGATCATTTAAGTGAAGTGAAAGTAGCTTAGAGAACAGGCTTGTTTCTCATAATGATAACGTTTAGAAAACCCCAGAAGACCAGGAAAGCATTCTGAGAATTGAGCTCTTGAGGCAAGTCTTCACCTTTCTGATAAGTTGAGGTGCTTCTCTACTGTAATGCCATCTTTCATTTTGGCGATATTGAATTTATAAATACGTTAGAAGGAACATGATGTAGAGGACAAATTGTCCATTATCAAATTGCTTGTGAATAATTATGACCTTCCAGTTTCAGAGTTGATGGATTCATCTCTGCTGTCTTTGTGTGTGTGTATTTGTTACAGGAGTATTTCATCACTGAGAAATGTAAGACTATTTAGATAGTGAAAAGAAAGTCACTCCAGATTTCCATTACCAGGGAACAAACACCATTAACATTTTCCTTCCATTCCATACTTTTCCCTAGGCATCCATATTTTCATATGTACACAATATGTTTTACAGAAATAATTGTGGACATTATAGATCTCTATACCATTATTAATGGTTTCAAAATGGTCCATCTACAGGTAAGTCATGTGATTTGACCTCCTGTCAGTGAGTTGTAGAATGGTTTGTATTTTTCTTGCTACTCTAAGCAGGGCTCTTAAGAACAGCTCTTAAATACAGCCTTGTCGTGTTATTTTCCTAGGATCAATTCCTGGGAGTGGAATGACCCTCTTTGGTCTTTTGATCTGTGTTGCTAAATTGCCCCCGAAATGCATCAGTATGCTCCCACACTCTAGATAACACTGGTTATTCTTTGCCAGTGTGGTAAGTGGAGAATAGTACTGCATTGTTTTGCTTTTCTCTTATTATTTTGAAGGGGCAGTTATTGATACTTGCATTGCCTCTGTGGTGAGTTCCCCAATGATACCAAATCCCTTGCCTGGTTTTCTGTTTAGGTTGCTTATCTTTTCCTTTACTGAGGCTAGGAGCACCTGCAGATGTACTTTTCCCAGTTTTCACTTTATTTTTTGACTTTATAACGTATATCCCTACAGAATTGCTGAAATTCTGTATAGTCCTGTTGTTTGTTCATGGTTTCTACCTGTGGTATTAAGCTTAGAACAGCCGCCTTTACCCCAAGGCATACTATATTATATACTAATTCACCTAATTTATGTTTTTCTATGATTTCATTCTTTTATGTTTAAATCTTTTAGTTAAGTTTTTGGCTTAAGGCTTGAAATTGGGATGTGACTTAAATTGGTAGTCAGCTGTCCCAACTAATTTAATGGTTTCCCTATTGATTTGGAATGTCACTTTATCAATATGCTAAATTTTTATGCACACATATTTGCTTGCCCTCGGGCCTTGTTCTAAGCTTTTTATTTGGTTCCATTGACTTGTCTTTCTATTCTCAGTTACCATTATTAGTTTATTTTCCCTCTGTATCTTTATAGTAATATACCATAATGCTTGACTGGGTTTGTCTTAATTGTCTTTGTTCCACCTGCATTTCACACTATATTTTACTGCTATGAGAAATTCATTTCAAAATTTTACTCTTAAAGAGTTTCACATTATTTATTCATGGAAGCTGTTGCTTTGAGACTTTATAATAAATCCATGGAAATTTGGGAGGATTGTCCTGATGTTGTCAGAAGAAATATTAGTGTGTTCTACAGTTACTCAGCAAACATTTCTAGAACCTGTGTTATATGTGATCCCTTTTCCATACAGTCAGTGGATTCCCAAGAAGATATTTGAACATTTTTCTCTTTACTTGAACCTTTTACTTTTTGTGTCTGTGAAAGAAGAATTTTGGTAGAAAGTTTCAAGCAAAAGCCCGTAATGATAATATCTCTACTTATAAAAATACCAGCACATAAATAGTGTGGAGACAGAGCTGGGAAATTTATGCATCAGCACATGAGATATAAAGACTGACCGCTTTTTGTTTCCCTCCCACACAGCTTTCTCCAAGTTCTGATTAAAGTCAGAAATAGACACAATGATGTGGTTCCTACAATGGCACAAGGAGTGATTGAATACAAGGAGAAATTTGGGTTTGATCCGTTCATTAGCAGTAACATCCAGTATTTTCTGGATCGGTTCTATACCAACCGCATCTCTTTCCGCATGCTTATTAACCAGCACAGTAAGTTGGGTTTTTGGTCCACTTTCGAAAGAGCGGCCAAAGTGATTTCTCCCAAACGTTTTCCTGTTGCTTCACTTAGAATTTACTGATCTGAAGCTTGGCCTATAGAAATTTTGTTTCTAGTTTAGTTTTTCCTAAGTAAATCCTATTTATGAAAAAGCTATTCGTTAGTGTTCTTTGTCAATGGAAATCCTTGGAACTTTGATGCTCACATTAGAGGCAGGGGCTCTGCTTGCCTTTTAAGTCTCTGCTGTTATGTTCCTGGTGACAGTGTGTTTTACTCTTTATCCAGGATTTTACATGTTTTCCTTTTTGGTTTTAAAAACATCAATACAGGGAATATTGAACTGGCGTTTTGACAATCTGAACAATTGGTCTTTAATTTCACAGTGATCACTGAAATCAAATTAAGCAAATTGACAAACCATAATCTCATATGGAGAGTTTTAGTCCACTCACCAGGATGATAACCAGAGCATCTCTACTAATTTGATTCATTTGGATTAGTGAATATTATACAGTTATTACATGTGGATTGGTTCCAAATGTGTAACTTTTAAAAATAGAAGTGTACAACAGTTTATAGGAAATTTAAATGAAAAAAAGAACCTAATTACTATTAAGTTGAGCTACTTACATAACTACAATTTCTTTTTGACCTAAATGTGTCTGTTTTCATATATATGTACATGTTTTTAGATGATTGATTGAGCTGGTATGTGTCTGTTTTTCTTCCAGTCAGTCATTTGGAACTTTATGTATTGGCCTAAGGCCCTTATTTGTCATTTTTTATAATTTAAAACCTCCCCTATTTTATTTAAGCATTCTCCTTTTGTGTAATCTAAGCTATCCCCAATTTTTGTTTGATTTGGAAATAAGTATACCTATTAACATTTGGATTCAGATTACTTTTTTCTTTGGGGATCCTTTTGGCTTTTATTCGGAAATAATATTTTGTAAATCTTGTGTACTGTGGAAGTATTTGAATGTACTTTTAAAGATACTTGAACAGAAAAAGTACTTGAACAAATATTATTTGTGTATACTACATTGAAAAATACTCCCCGTGATGGAGGCATTTGAAATGTTCACAGTGAAGACACTTCGCAAGCCTGCACTAACAGTACAGACTGCATTTTCTAAATAAGTAGTTGGATTCAGTGTCTGGAGTAGTACCGAAAAGGTGAGTAAACTTGGCTAAGGATGAAAATAACTTTTTCATCCAAGTCACACTGGGTCAGGGAGAAAAGGGTTGGACACCTGGCACGTGTCACTGCTTTCAGACCTGCTCACTGCAACCAGCAGATCTTAGAATGTGTCCTTCCTCCCCTGCTGTCCAGTAGAGCTGATCACCCATCATTGTATGTGTTCTATAGCTTTAAGTCACTGTGGATGCTACAATGAGTCTTATAAATAAGACAATCCTTTGAGAACTTGTAAGGCTACATTGCCTGCTTTGTTTGTAATCTCTCCCTTCCCTTTTGTGTTTGTTTAGCACTTCTGTTTGGTGGTGACACTAACCCTGCTCATCCTAAACACATAGGAAGTATTGATCCTACCTGCAATGTGGCTGATGTAGTGAAAGGTAAGGAGACCATTATGAGGTCAGTGATCGTAGTTTGAATAGAACTGTGGTTTAATTGAGGCACCTTGGCCATAGGGTTATGGTGCTAAGTTGTTTGCTGATTCATCAGGCCACTCTGAGCCCAAGCTACCTGTGCCAAATATGAGATGTTCTTTCTGGGCAGTTCAGGAAAAGATGCATAACGAGCAGTGTTTGAAGTGGGAGTTTCTACCTCATCGACTAGTTTTGTCTTAAACACTGAATGGTTGTTAGCTTAAAGAAGATTCTAAGTTTTGATTGCTACTGTTATTTGAAACTTCCAGAAAATATAAATCTGTGTTATAAAGTTTGACCAAATTCACATGTCTATAAAATTCCAGCATCTCTCTGATGTGCACCCCGGGTTTGGGAATCTGGGTGGCCTGTGAGCTTCACAGATTCATTGGCCATTGGGCTGGATAGACACTGTTCTAGTAGCCTTAGGGTAGAACAGAGCCCCATAGCCGTAAGTCCCTAGTACCCAGGCACATGGAATTTGAACAGCAGTTTCCTTATTGTTCATTTCAGGTAAGTGTCACCTCCAGAAAGCCTTCCTGGTTGGAAGTGATCCACCGGGTGCCTGACCTTTTCAGTTTTGTTTTTTTTTCAGTGACACAGTTACTCTGTGCAACTTCAGATCCCCAAACTACCCCTTCCCAAGATTGGATCTCTTACTGTGGCCCTCCTCTCTCTCCTCTAAACACATCGCAAGGTTTTCATGATTGCAGCTCTCCTGGTTTTCATCAAAGACCTTAGTTCCTTTTCTGAACCATGTAGCTTAGTAGGAAGCAGACAAGGGCCTTGTCCTTTTGGTAAAGCTCTCAAGCCCACCTCAAGCAGAGTGACCTTTGCTGTTTGAGCTTAGAGGGCCAAGGAGGGTGGCCCAGTAGGTGTAGCCTCCCCAGTGGGAGACCAGACCTATAGCAACCATAGGTAAGGAAAACCTATGCTGTTTGTTTACTCTGGGCATCGCTAAACTAAGGGAAGAGGACTCAGGGATGGTGGCCTTAGCTCACCCAACAATCATTGAGCTGTTGTAGCCTCAGTTTAGTTAGGATACATTTACTCAAATTATTTCAATTATAAGGTTAATAGGCCCAGCCTCAGCTCCCTAAGAATCCTGTAGGTTGCTGGCTTACAAGGTAACCTTGTGGTTGATCATGACCTCAGCAGACCCCAGATTGGAAGGGGAGCAGAATCAGTCTTGTCCTAGCACTTGTTCACCAGACCCTGGCCCAATATCTCTTATGAATCAGAAAGCCCAGTTCAGGTAGTTGACTGAATTTAGGGGAAAAGGCACAAATTCAGAAAGCAAAAGGGCATTATTATATACTGTATATGCGCTTTTCTTCTGAACTGTAAGCAATTTGAGGTCAGCTTTTGTGTTTTACATTTGTTTTATAAGTTGTACAGAATGTAGTATATACCTTTAAGATGGTCAATAAATGTTCCTTAATTTGATACATGTTAAACCTTTTTTGATAATTTAGTTTTTTAAAAACTGCTTTATCGAGATCTAATTCTCATACCCTACATTTCACCCATTTCAAGTGTACACATGATTCAGTGTTTTTTTAGCACAGTTGTGCACCCATCATCACCATCAACTTCACATCATCATTACCAGGGAAAGAAACTCTGTGACCACTGGCAATTGGCCCCCTGCCCCAGCCCTAGGCAACCATGGGTCTGCTTTCTCTCTATAGGTGTGCTATTCTGGACACTTTACATAAGTGGAATCACATAAAATGTGGCTTTTTGTATCTGAGTTCTTTCACTTAGCAGAATGTCTTCAGGGGTCATCTGCGTGGCAACCTGTGTCAGTACTTCTTCCTCCTTACAGCTGAGTAACATTCTTTTGTATGGATATACTGCATTTTGATTATTCATCAGCTGATGGACACTTGGGTTAGCTGGGCAACCTTGAACATGTTATGTTAACTTCTTTGGGCCTCAGTTTCTTCATCTATAAAACGGTGCTTTTGCTAAGTCATCTTTATTGTAGGGTTAAATGAGTTAATATAGAGAGAGCTCCTAAAGCAGGGCTCGTACCCAGTTAGGACTGCAGGAAAGGTTATTAGCAGTAGTCCTTGGGCATCGTATAAGTGCCCAAGGATTCTCATTTATGCCACTGATTATTTATAATAGATTGGTGCCTTTACTTTTATTTCTGGTATAAACTATGAAATCTTTTAAAAAATCACTTAGGACATTTATAAGACAATTGGATATTTGACATTCAAGAAATATTGTTAATTTTTTAGGTATGATACTGGTATTATGATCATGTTTTTCAAAGGAATCCTAGCTTCTAGGAAGGCTATTTTTGAAATATTACGCATAGTATAGAATGATATGTGGGCTTTGCTTCAAAATTACACACAACAGAAAAGAGCACGTGTTGAAAACTGTCGAGGCTGGTAACGGTATGTGAGGAGTTATACTGTGCTCTATGCCTTTGCCTATGCTTGCAGTTACTCATAACCACGTTGTAAAAACAGACTCGTTTCTCATCTCATTGTTTCATCACATACAGTCTTTCATTCATTTTCAGAGAGATTTAAACCATGGATCAGTACAGTTAGATAAGTAACAGGGTTCTAGGCAACCGGTGGCACTCCTGTTGGGCCGAGAGATGAAGTGGATGCCAAGGTGAGTCAGGAAGTCAGGTCAGAGGAGAGGATGAAGAGGAGCCTGCTGCGCTTGACTCTTTAGGTGCAATCTTGCTGTCTGCACTGCTCTTCTGGCCCTATTCTCTCCTCCCTGGTCCTGGCATGACTTGTACTTCCTTTGGGCTCTCTGACTGTCATCAATTTCTCGAGGGCCAGAATTGCCCTCACCACTTGTGCTTCGCTCTTAGGAATGGAAGTTTTGTACTGAAAACTAGCTGAAGATGATGTGCAAAGCAGTTCCATTGAGCTGTGAAAGACAGAAAGTGAAAATTTATGCCTCCCGCCTACCTCACAGCCTCCTGATTTCCTGGTCCTTCGGAGTCTCAGTCTGACCACTGACCGGATCATGTGCCCCCCGCCCCCCCGGGCCTACTCACAGCTCTGACTGCTCTTTCTCTGGCCGGTTTCCACTTTACCCAGGGGCACCACTACTGTACTGTAAATAAAGCTAAAACAATGTCCTCATGTAATCATTCCTGCCACTGTTGGCATAAGTTAGAGCCTGGATTCCTGGTGATGCTAGGGCCTATGAAAATCACCCCCTATGCTCTTCTGCTGCTCAGATTGCACTTCCCCCAATACGCATGCTTGCATACACACTCCTACCCCACGCTCATGTGCAAAAGAGGAAGGGCTCATGTGCTCCGTGCTCCCCAACTGTGTCTTTCAGAACAGATTGTTCATTTTTCGACAGCCTCTTCCCTTAAGGAAATCAGCAGAAGGTGGTTTCAGTTTCTGAAAGTGCATAAACACATCAGGCTACATTCACACAATCGACTTTTCTGCCATCCTTCATTCCCTTCACAGATCGTGCCTCCTGATACCCATAGCATGCTCAGTATGCTTGTGCACACTTTCTAGAATGTTCTTGTGCTGCTTCTACCTGGTGATGCTTACTAAGGGCCACTTACTTATCCTCAAACCATTGGTATAAGTTTTCCACCTGCTGTGACTACATAATCTATTTAAATATTATGTAAAGTGAAGAAAGTTGAGTACAAAAAAGAGACTTAACATCCATTAAAATCCAGTTGAATGCTTTGGAAAGACTTGATAAAGAAGAGTCTCTCAAAAGTGTAAGGAAGTGAAAGTAAACAGATAACTCTTAGGTTCCGGGGCAACCCTGAGTAAAAAATCTCGGAAGGAACGTGAGCTCACAGTGTTTCACAAGTATTTTTTGTTTAGATTTTTAAAAAGATTTTATTTATTTATTCATGAGAGACATACAGAGAGAGAGAGGCAGAGACAGAGGCAGAGGGAAAAGGAGGCTCCATGCAGGGAACTTGACGCAGGATTCAATCCTGGGTCTCCAGGATCAGGCCCTGGGCTGAAGGCAGCGCTAAACCACCGAGCCACTCGGGCTGCCCAAGTATTTTTAAGTTTATTACTCTTTAAAGGAATAGGGATTGGAATTCACAGATATATGTGGCATTGTTTATCTAGGAAAGATGACCTACAACCCTAAACCGATCCATAGTGAAGGAAGAGGCTATGGCCTTGTCTGAAAATGTTGGCAGAGGCGTCATTGTAGATTCAAGCGTGCATTTAAAGTTAGCATTTACAAAAAAAAAAAAAAAGTTAGCATTTATAGTAATAGTCATACTTCGGGGCTGCCTACTTTATCCAGCATTTTTTTTAAAATAAAGATTTTAATTTATTCATGAAATAGAGAGAGAGAGAGAGGCAGAGGGAGAAGCAGGCTCCATGCAGGGAGCCTGACGTGGCACTCAATCCCGGGTCTCCAGGATCAGGCCCTGGACTGAAGGTGGCGCTAAACCGCTGAGCCACCCGGGCTGCCCTTTATCCAGCATTTTTGTCAGTCATCCAACTCCTGCTCCCCATTGGATCAGTTGAGAGGACTAATGCCATGTTATCAAAGTACTCAAAAGTGCTCATTGAAGAAAGTTTAGAAAAGGTGCAGGAAAAGAAAAGAATAAACACACCTGTTTTCCTGGCTTAGCTGAGAATGTTGTTTTATATATTTGAGTTCCTACCACATTTACAGATGAGTACGCAACAGCAAATAGTCTGAGTACTCTTTGTGTCTATGGAATCCATAGCCTTTGTCTGTTTAACCTCCTCCAGCACTAAGGCCCATCACACTACTCGAATGGGTTTTCCAGCCAGGTGTGGACGGTCTTTATCCCTCAATGTGGTATTGGCCTTAAATCAGGTCCCTTTCATACCATGGCAGATGGGCTGGGCAGCCTCACGGGAAGCCAAGAGGTCTCTTCTCCCTGTAAACCAAAGCGCATTTCAACAGCTCTCGGTTTCGCTCCCTTTGGGCAATTCCCTGAGTGTCAGGACACCCAACAGAGGCTCTTTCTGGCTCAAGGTAAGACTGAGAACGAACAAGGCAGAGAGCACTAGTGGTCAAAAGGCCTGCAGGTTCTTCTGTGCCTTCTGGCCAAAAGGCACCAGAGTCTCTACCCCCAGATGCCCCAGGAGCAACGATCAGAAGGTCTCAAGGGCTCACACCATACAGTTACCCCCATACTCCCACGTGCTGTCACAGAGAGGAAGGAATGCGTGTCAGGATCTTTGGACTCAATGAAGTCTTACTGTTCCCTTCCTCTTTGTTGAGTAGTTGGTACGTTTTCATGGGCTTTTTATCTTCCTCAAGTCCTACTAGATTTCTCAGTTACTTTACTTGGTGTATCTCTATCTCAGATATTTTTTTCCTTTCATTTTGGTTTTGGAAGCTTGATGTGGAAGGAGTAGGGGTCCCGGGTTTCAGTGACAGCTCTCCTGTTGACTTTCTTGGCTGCAAAGGTCCTGCACGAGTTTAAGCACAGTCACACATCCAGCCCACATGCCCTGTGTGTACGCACGTGTGTCTACGTACACACACGTGTGTTTTACAGCCTTACGGAGCCTTAATGAACCAGTGACGATGCCATACTTAGATCTCTTCAGACAGACTACAGAACACTTTGACATCGAAGGGTAGGGACAGTGTTTTTATTTTTGACCAGACAGTTGTATAAATGTGTAAAAGTGGGGTGCATCTTGTATAACACTAATTAAATGTGCAGAACACTGAAGCGTGCCTCCTCACTGCTTACTTAGCACATTAATATCTACCTTTACACATCTGCAAATTATAGACTCATAGTAGTGAATGCTAGAATTAGTGTTGTAAAGCTGTTCCTATTATCCTCTGGGAGGTACCTTCCATTGTGACCCTTTTCTCTCCTTTCTTTGTGAGAAACCAGGAAATAAAATGGAAAATCCCATGGTAAGATCATTTTAAAGGTACAAACTTAAATTCTTGGTACAGAAGTCAGTTCTCACAGTGATGTTAGCTTGCCTATGTTCCTACATGCTGTTATTGCTTAGCATAATAGCATACAAATGGTATCCTGAGAGCATGTCATTATGCTGGTTCAGAAATAATGTCTTGTATTCTCATTTAGGGCTCTTGAGGTTGCAAGGTACAGAGGTCCACTCATGTTAGCACAAGAAACAGATGTATTAAAAGAATCTAGTAGGTCCCATGGTAATCCAAGGACAGCAATCACATCACAGTTGGAGCTATAGACATTGGAGCTGGGATACAGAAAACAAGGTTGTTTTCTATGTATCTTTACAACTGGGTTGCCAAGTCATGGCCACTCCATCTTTCTCTTGTCTGTAGGCTGCCCGACCTTAGGGCAGCTCGTTCAGGGCAATGGTGGGCACTCCAGGCCCTCTAGATCATGATAACTCTGTGTATCCTTTTTGTCTTCTGCCCTGAGTGTCTCGATCCTAAATTCTCAAAAAATGAATTTAGTTGGCTCAGCCCATCTTTTTTCCCATGACCACAGGTTTCAGGATTCTGATCAACCTAAAGATTGGTTGTACTATATTAGATGTTCTGCCCCCACTTGTCTAGTTGGCTCTGATTTGGAGAGTAGGAGAAGATCTAGTGCTAAAACAAAACTCTGGTTCCCCCTCGATGGGTTCTGGGTAGAAGGATGATAAACATACCTTACTAGAATTGCTTTGTACCTTAAAAGGATTTCTAAAGCAGCATATCTGTGATGACTTGATAATGCCTTGTGATCGTCTGTTACCTCTTCTGGCAGTGGCTTTTTAAACTTGAGCTTGACAGTTTTTTTATATCCTGTTAGACCCAAGTTAGGGACCTTGGCACCTTCATGTTTGTTTTTTTAGCACTCACTCAAATTTATCCTTATCTAGCCCCTTATAAGATATTTGTAAACAAATGATTGTGTATATTCACTATAGAGGCTAATATTTGATAACAGAATTTCCTGGTGAATTTTGAATAGGAAAATCTTGTAGTAAAAAAGTCTGATAAAATAACTTCCATAATCTATTAAACATTCATGTGTGCTTTTTAAAGAAAAAAAAAAACCAACAACTAATTCCTGGGGAGTGCCTGGGTGGCTCAGTTGATTGAGCATCTGACTCTTGATTTCAGCTCAGGTTGTAATTTCAGGGTCCTAGAACCAAGCCCTGCATTGGGCTCCACGCTTAGCCGGGAGTCTGCTTGTGGTTCTTTTCCTCTTCCTCTGCCTCCCCTCCTACCCGTCAGTGTCTCTTTCTCTCTCAGATAAAGAAATAATAAATAATCTTTAAAAAAAACCCTAATTCCTGGCTATGTTGAATCTGTTGGGATACTTGCTGTGTGAACCTTCACCCTGCCGTTTTAAATAAAATATATTCAGGCTTATGTGTTTACAGTTTGAGTAGCCTGGGGAAGTATATTTGTGCCACACCCACAGTTTTACTTTATGATCATTATTTTCCTTGAAAACAGATTTTGAAAATAACAAATAACACTTATGTTCAGCGACAATAATAGTCCTTTCCTGATCCTTGCTTTTAAAGATTGGTGGTAAATACTGGCCCAAATATATTGCAGATAAAAATGATTTGATAAATTATCATATTTCAAAATTTTGGTTTCTAATTTAGAAAAGGAAGTGTTATCTGAAATCTTACTATAAATGGAACTTGTATTTTACTCTAGAATAAAGGAAATGAATAAATAAGCCAATAGTTGAATTTTGGTTATGTTGTTTTAAAGCTTTGTCATTTTTATGTTAACTTAAACAGAAATTATTTTGTTTGAGTATACGTGTGCTGTCATCTACCCCAAAACCTCATGATCACTCATGTCCTGGGAGAGACAGTGACAGACCTATCCTTGGCTTTCCAGCAAGTGGGCTCCAAATCTAGCTTCTCTTCAGAATTACTTGCTAAGTTTTTTTTAAAGATTTATTTATTCATTTTAGAGAGTGTGTGCAGGGAAAGGGAGAGAATGACTCCCTTTTTTTTTTTTTTTAAAGATTTTATTTATTTCTTTATTTGAGAGAGAGAAAGCACAGAAGAAGAGGGAGAAGCAGGCTCCCCACTGAGCAGGGAGCCCTATTTGAGGCTCCATCCCAGGACTCTGGGATCATGACCTGAGGCAAAGGCAGATGCTGAACCGACTGAGCCACCCAGGCACCCGAGAGAGAGAATTTTAGCAGACTCTGCACTGAGGACAGAACCCAGGGCTCAATCTCACGACCCTGAGATCACAACTGAACGGAAACCAAGAGTCGGATGCTTAACCAACTTAACCACCCAGGTGCCCCTAAGGTCTTTAAAATATGGATTCCCAGGCCCCAGTACAGATCTACCGCATCATAATCTCCAGGGGCTCATTTTATAATCTATCCACTTTTTTAAAACTTGGTGATGAATTCTACATACTGCCAGGTTTGGAAAACACTCTAGGCCTCAGTTCCCAGTCTGACGAAAAAGATCTGTCATCAGTATAACTGACTACGCCTTGAAAACCTTCTCGGGGGCAGAAGGATTATTGCATTTAACAGTGCTCCAATGTTGGCTCTAGCCAGCCAGTGCTCTACTGACTGAGCCAGCCGGGCGCCCCCATAATGCAGTTCTTAATTACAGCATCTATATGCTGTAATTAGTAGTATGGTGTAAAAATTCTTATTCACATATGATTTTAGGAACCATATTGAATGGGTCTTTGTGTTTTAGGTTGGCTGCTGCTTTCTGGACTCTGTCATCTTGCATATGTTATATGTATGTAATACCTTCACTGTATAATGGTCTTATAATCCCATGCTCCTGGCCAAGCTAATGCCATGAGGAACTCGCCCATTTAGCGGAACTGGGTTCTTTTCCTTTTATAGTGAATGGAAGAATGATGTTTAAACGTCTTTAAAGATGTTATATACTCGGGGGAGTTGTTTTGTGGGGGCGTGTCGGCTTTGTGTGTGATTAACAAAGCGCCATTTTTAGATTTCATTATTTGTTGGCTGAAGGAAAGTGGCCTTGGAGGTTCTCGGTCGGCTTTGTGCTATCGTGTCACTAGGTGGAGATGTAGCATTGTTTAGTGGTGTAGCCAAGGCAAAGAGTGGGTCCTGATTTCCTTTCTTTTTATAAAACTATTTTGCAGCTATTTGATGAGGTTTCTTCTACTTTAGGAAAAGACTTGTAAATTTAGTATAATTCTAAATGTTCATTTTCTTTTATTAGAGTTTAAAAATCAATCCTACTTAAATGTCTGTTTTCACACTGATCAACTCTGTTTTGAAAAATATTTTTCCCCTCTTAATAACATTTCCCTTGTGTATCCCTTGTTACTTCATCTTGTCATAGTTCTTCTAATGTCTCTGTGATTCTTTGTATTGGTTTAATTCTAAAAGTCTAATAAAATAATCAGAACTTTTACTCTGGGGTCAAATATTATGTAAAATTTAAATTAGGTAGCAGTATGAGGTAAAATGAACCAAAATTTAGTCTGAACATACCTGAATCTTTTATTTTAGGTTCACAGTGTCACATTTTAGTGTATTTAAATTCTATAGGGGTTACTTTCCCCCCCTTTCTTCTGTCCTCTTTAATCTTAAACCAGTATCTGCTCTACATACAATATTGATGGGGGGATATTAAAAAAAGTACAATCCTGTCTCCAAAGAGCTGGTGTCCAGTTGAAAACATTGCAAATGCACCTGTGAAGCATTTTAAAGTAATCTGAATATCTGATCTTTAGAAACTGTGAAGATGGAACTTAAAAAAAAAAAAAACCACCTCACTTTGGAAAAGATTCCGGCTATTCTTCAAATGTTGAGACATTTTATGATCAAGCAATTTTCCTCTCCTAGGTGTATATCCAAGGGAAATGAAAACATGTTCACCAATAAAACTTTGACATCAGTGTTCATAGCAGCATTATTCATAATAGCCATAAAGTGGGAACAATCCAAATGTCCCTCAACAGATGAATGGATAAACAAAATGTGTATGTGTGCAGTGTAATACTATTCAGCTGTAGGGAGGAATGAAGTACTGACATATGTTGCCATGCGGATGACCCTTGACGACATTCTGCTAAGGCAAAGAAGCCAGACCCAGAAGGCCACGTTTTGTGTGATCCACTTATATAAAGTGTCCAGAAGAGCAAATCTAGAGAGAGAAAGCAGACCCATGGTTGCCTAGGGCTGGGGTGGGTGCAGGGAACAATTACCAGTGGTCACAGAGTTTCTTTCCCTGGTAATGATGATGTGAAGTTGATAGTGGTGATGGATGCACACTGCATCTGTGCTAAAAACCACTGAATTGTGTGCACACTTGAAATGGGTGACTTGTATGGATACAAGAATTATGTCTCAGGCTGTTTTAAAAATAAGTTATCAGAAATTTTAACATTTATCCAAGGAAGGAATATGTATTGACCATCTAATAGGTATATACTAGGTTCTATACAAGTTACAAACCCAGTGTAAGACACAAACCCTGATCGCAGATTGCTTACAGTTCAATAGAAAAGGCACCCATGCAGTCGGTAATCACTTTTGCTTTCTGAATGTTCCGTGTCTTTTGGAATGGAACTGCCTGATTTCTCTTCCAGCTGTTTCTTTAATAGTCCTGATCTTCTTACCCTTTGTCTTCTTTTCCTTGTAAAAGCAAACTGTTGCTCCTCAGACTTGGATAAATATCAGCCCCAACCTATTACCTTCAACTAACTTAAAGGATATTTTTAAGCTATGGTAGTGTCCATGAGTGTGTGGCTCATGGAAACCAGTTCATTCAGCAAATACTGCTATTTCATTACAAATAATTGGCAAATCTTAAGATTTTGAGCATTATTATTTTAAAAAATATATTCAAAAATTCTTTTTATTTCAGTTGAAGAACCGACATTGATATATTACTATTTTTAAAGATTTATTTATTTATTTTAGAGATAGAGCAGGAATGGGAGGGTCAGAGGGAGAGGGAGAGAGAATCTCCCAGCTGAGTGGAGCCAGATGCGAGACTTGATTTCATGACCTTGAGATCATGACCCGAGCCAAAACCAAGAGTTTGCCACTTAACCAACTGCGCCACCCAGGCACCCCAACATTGATATACTATTATTAACTAAAGTCTCTAGATTACATTAAGGTTCGCTCTTTGTGTTGTACAGTTCTCCTGGCTTTAACAAGTACATAATGACATGTATCCACCATTGCAGTATCCTATAGAGTAGTTTCACTGCCCTAAAAATGCCCCATGCTCTATCTATTCATCCCTGCCACTTTTACCTCCCCCTGGAACCCACTGATCTCTTTACTGCTGCTACGGTTTTGCCTTTTCTAGAATGTCATAAGTTTTTAATGAAATATTTTTTAATATTGAAGTATAGTTGATGTACAATGTTACTTTTTTGGCATTACAACATAGTAATTCAACATAGTAATTCTATACATTACTCGGTATTCACCATAATAAATGTAGTCACCATCTGTCACCATGCAAATCATACCCACAAAGAAATATCACCTCACACCAGTCAGAATTGCTAGTATCAAAATGACAAGAAATAACAAGTGTTGGTGCAGATGTGGAGAAAAGGGAACCCTCATGCACTCTTTAGGGGAGTGTATTTGGTCCAGCCACTTGGAAAACAGTATAGAAGGTCCTCAAAGAAACTAAAAATAGGAGTACCACATGATCCAGTAATTCTCCCTCTGGGTATTTACCCAAAGGGATCAGGAGAACAAAGACAATGATTGGAAGATACATGCACCCCTACATTTATTGCAGCATCATTTACAATGGCCATGATATGGAAGCAACCCAAGTGTCCATTGATAGATGAATGGATAAAGAAGGAATGGTATGTATATATATTATGGATATTACTCAGCCTTAAAAAAGAACGAAGTCTTGCCATTCAAAGCAACATGGATGGTCCTAGGGGGTATTATGCTAAGTGAAATAAGTCAAACAGAGAAATACAAATACCATCTGATTTCACTTAAATAGGAAATCTTAAACAGACTCTTAAATACAGGAACAAACTGGTGGTTGTCAGAGGGGCAGGTAGAGGAGGGATGAAGTTGGTGGAGATTAAGAGATACAACCTCCCAATTATAAAATAATTAAGTCACAGAGATGAATAGTACAGCATAGGGAATATAGTCAATAATATTGTTAGCTACAAATATCTTTTAGCTGCAATTTAGCCAGATTGCATTGTGTTCGAAAGTACGGTCTTGGGTTTATAGATTTTCATGGAAAATGCCTTTTAGGAATATTTAAAAGCTAAACAAATGTATGCTTAGTATAGAACTGGCCATTGTGTTATTAGTGTGGTATTTTGATATTGTAGTGGTCATTAAAACTTTAAAGGTGGAGAGATTTTGGTTTAGTCATAATGATTTTATTATAGCCAAAAAAGACTATTTTTAAAAAAGCAATAGTTAATTCTAAGTCCATCAGTTTAGTAACTGTCCTGGTTTTATTTATTTTATCTGTCTGCTTATGTCTAAAGCTAAACTTTTTTCTTTCTTTGCAGATGCCTATGAAACTGCCAAGATGCTGTGTGAGCAGTATTACCTGGTCGCTCCAGAGCTGGAAGTTGAAGAATTCAATGGTAAAAGAAAAATACTTTTGATCTTAAATACAAGGAATTTGACTAAAAATCTGATGATACCTGAACTATATTTCAGTGAGATCTTCAAATTATGCTGCTTTTTTTTACCCTTTCATATCTTTTTAAAGACTTTCTATCTCTCTAGTCACTTAGGTATATTTTTGTAAGGAGTTTTTGTACAGGAGTATGTAATCTATTTCAAAAAAATTTCAAAAATCTAGTGCAAACTCAGAATTCTTGGAACAGAAGTCATCAGAGTAGAAAGTGCACAAACAGTTCTCAAAATAACAAATGGCAAGTAGTCAATAAACATACAGAAATGTGTTTAATCAGAGAAGTACAAACAAAAATAAAGAAATACCATTTTTGTCTTTCAAAATGACAGTGCTCTAATGTTGTAATGCTTTGAATTGGTGCCCAGAAAAATACTCTTTCAAGAACATTTACACATTTCTCATATAAATTTAAATTAGTACAGCCTTTCTCAAAAAATGCTAGTGATGTCCTTTCTCTTGGCCCAGTAAATTAAATGCAGTAATGGTCATATTCTTTGGTCCAGTAAATTAAACCTCAGAACATTTATTACAAGAAAATAAAGATGGGGCACCTGGGTGGCCCAGTGGTTGAGCATCTGCCTGTGGCTCAGGGTGCGATCTTGGGGTTCTGGGATTGAGTCCCACATTGGGCTCCCCAGAGGGAGCCTACTTTTCCCTCTGCCTGTGTCTCTGCCTCTCTCTGTGTGTCTCTCATGGATAAATAAAAAAAGGTGTACACAGATATATGTACAAGAATAACCATCACAGTGGTTTTCTTATACAGGAAAATTAGAAACCAACCAAAGTTCTCCACAATAGAAGATTATTTAAATAAATTGTATGTCCATAAGATAGAATACTAAGCAGCCATTCAAAATAATGCTTCAAAAGAATATGGAATGTATGGAGAAAGTTGAGTGTTTTAAACACAGGCTATAAAAGTTTGTAGTGGTACAAGTTCAATGGAAATTATTTTGAAGGATTTATAGCACCAAAATACACACAACAGCATTCTGGATTATAGCTAATTGTTATATTAGTTATATGATTCTATATTTATTTGCACGTTAACTTTATTGTAAGTTACAAGAGAGACATGTTCGTTGGAAAAATACAAACGGTACAAAACATAGAGTAAGAAGTGAAAGTCCCCTTACTCTCTCAGGGCTGTACAGAGCTTGTTTTTTTTTATGTAAATGGAGTTGAAACTATACATATTCTATCACTGGTGCTTTTCACTTCGCCTTGAAGATCTTTGCATGTATTAATATCATTTAGAGATTATCCACAGTTGTAGATTGCCATTATTTAGTCACTTACCATCAAACAGATCCTGGGGATTTCTAATTTTCCCATATTCTCTATAATGAGCACTGAATGGTGTCTGGAGGGGGGGAGAATTTGTGAACATGTGTAAGCATTTCTGTAGGTTGGGTCCCTAGAAGTGGAATGACTGAATGGTGTCTGGAGGGGGTAGAATTTGTGAACATGTGTAAGCATTTCTGTAGGTTGGGTCCCTAGAAGTGGAATGACTGAATCTTACCTAGGGTATGGGCATTGACAATTAAAGATAAATCAAATTCCCTCTCAAAAACACACCAAAAATGTATTTTGCTTATAATGAGATCAACACGTGAAAAGATTCGAGGCTCTTGTAGGACAGTTGCCCTGACATTGTACTAGAAAGTATGCAATCAAAGCTGCTTTCAAAGTCTGTTGGGTTCTTGGGAGAAGAGCTGTGCCCATATTTTGAATCAATACACTGCCAGAACCGAATGGACTTGGCTTGAGTATTCCTGAGTAGAAGTATTCTCTCTTCTTCTTCATACCGGCTGGGTGAGGCCTGACCTCAGCATGCAGACTTCTCTTTGTCAAAACACGGAACTTCAATTCGTCTGTAGTAGCCAACTGCTCTTTTGCATGAATGGCCGCCTGAGTCATGCTCAAGGCCAGAGCAGTGAGCCTGCTGTCGCCGATTCCTGGATGCCAGCTGTGTCACACATATCTTCTGAGTGAAGCTATCACGCTGGGCAGCGCACCTCACCAGGAGAAGAGATGAACGAGTATTTCTGGCACCGTCTCGCATGATTTTTGAAGTTCCCATCGCTGAGATAAATGAATGCCGGTAGTTATAGGCAGCCTCTAGTTTCCTGTTGGCTTGGGTAGTGTGTTTATGATTTGTCTTTGTGACTTCCTGAATGTCAGAGCTCTCTGTGGGCGCGGTTAAGGGCTGTGCTTCAGCTCCAGCAAGTTCCGTGTGAGAGATGCAGGTCAGAGGTTGGTCGAGAACACCTGTAAGTAGATGTCACTTCAGAGAGAGCGGGTGTTTGCCACAGCATGTGGGCGCTCTCGGGTTTCCTGGACGGAAATCCGTCAGATCCAGACGCCCATGGATTCCTTTTCAGAGCCCATGTGAACTAGCCAAGCATCTTTCGTGTTGCCTCCGTTACACCACAGGTGCCTTGAACGGTAGTCAGTAGTAGCACTGCCCTCTCTGCTCTGCACTTCGGAGCACTGAGGCTGCCACTGACCTGAAAGAACATGTGTTGCTTCCTGAGAATTGTTCCATTAGTTTGACAAACCATCTTTTGTTCTGCATCTCTGGGTTTTTTTTTTCTTTCCCATTGTAGACCCCTGAAAAAGTAGTAAATAGAATTATGGAGCACATACTCCATGGAGAACACCAGGAGTATTTACCAGTCGTCACTAGAATTCTGGATACTGGGAGCCAGCTGTAATAAACTTTCTGTATTATCCATTTGATAACACTTAACAGGAACATTAAAAATAACAGATGTTTGTTTATCACATCAGGTTTCAGATTTTCCCACCTTGCCACCTGTGGCAGCCCACGTTGGTTTCTCCAGAGACAAGCATCTATTTCGTCACACTGGTTCTCGTTTTAGCTTTCTGATTCTCTTGAGAAATCACTTGCCAAAACATTAAGCAAAGAAACCTCTTTTCTTATCTGTTTTGGATCTTTGTGGGGAGGCAGCAGGGCTCAGAGGAAAGACCTGAGCTCTGTAGCTAGCCAGGTGTGGGGAACATGAAGAACAGCTTCCTTGTCTGTAAGGTCACCGTGTGTGGTGATAAAAGGATACTGTTTCCAGGGCCTCAAATACAGCACCAGACACAAACAGGCTATTTTTAAAAGGGCGGCTACTAGAAAGAAGTCAGGGTTGACTTGGGAAGGATAAGATTTACAGTTACTGCTTGCATTTCTTCACCATTTGTAGATTAGTCATTCCTGTCAAGAGGTTTGTTTAAGCTTTGGGTTTGGTGGGCAACATGAAGACTTCAAGTCATATTCTATATACTTTGTTATAAGAGGGTTGGTTCACAGGGGCATCGGGTGGGGGCGGCTCACTCGGTTAAGCGACTGACCGTGGATTTCGGCTCAGGTCATGATCTCAGGGTTCTAGGATCAAGCCCCGCCTTGGGCTCCGGGCTCAGCAGGAATTCTTCTCCCTCTCCCTCTGTTCCTCCTACTGCCTGCTCTCTCACGCTCTATCTCTAAAATAAATAAATAAAATATCTTAAAAAAAAAGAGGGTTCACAGAAAAGGTCTGTATCTCTCCTGGGATCTTTGATTTCTAGTTTCCCCATATTGGATACTTTTGTGGGTATTTCCAGTCAAGGCTTCTCTGCAATAGTTGAAAAGCCATTGCTGATAGCTCTGCTAACACTGTAAAGTTAATTTTTTAGTCATGACACCAGCCAGCATTTATTGACTACTTATGTTGTGGCAGGCTCTGTGTAAACCAGTGTACCACAATTATCTCATTTAATCCTTATATTAACCCAGTGAGGTATGTACTGTGCCAATTTCAGATATGGAACACTGAGGCCCAGATGTTTTAAATACCTATCAATGTGTTGATTAAATGCCAGAATCAGAACTTAATCTCAGTATGACTTGGGACCACACAACACAGTGTATGGACTGTTTCTGTCAGCCTTATCCATTGACTTTGGGACTTGATGAATCATCTCTAAGTGCCCAGCTACCTTTTCTCTTACATGCATTTCTTTTCTGCTTAATCTCTAGTTTTTCATTATTATAAGGAGAACTATCTGAAAATAAAATTCTTTGTATTCTATGCAGAGTTCTTTTGGTACCTATTAAATGTTGTTCCGGCTAATGGTATTTGGAATAATGATTCTGTAAAATAGAGACTTGATTATTTCTTGAGTCTTGAGCATGAAAAACCTGGGCCATTTTTTTCCATGTACTTTTAAAAATGTACCCTTCAGTGGAAAATTCATATTGCATTTGTGTCTTAGTTTAGAAAGTTAACAAACATCTATTAAGGTTGCGCAACATAAAAGCCTTTGGACCCAGGATTACCTTAAGAGTCATGGACAAAAGCACTGGACTTGGTTTTCAAAGGAAGGAGAGACACCTAACCTATAATGTTCCCAAAGAAAAGTACAAATAATTGAGCAAGCCTACAGATGACTCCTAGAGAATGTTGATTCAACTGAAAAGAAAAAAATTATCAAAGATTTGATTTGGAAAAATATTTGGACTGAAAAGGTTGCATTCAAAAGCCTGTTTATTTGGCTAATAGTGCCTTTTGGTACAAGATAGCCTGAGTGTTCAACTTGTTCCCGGGGCTCTGGGGCTCCGTTTAAATGACAATAGAGAAATGCAAAGAAAAACAGCCGAAAAACAGCCCTGAAACCAGAGGCAATCATTGGTGGACCACTAGTCCTGCCTCCTGCCAGAGGGTAAACAGGTGGAAGTATGCTGATTACCTGCCTGAGCAGAAGAAGCCACAAAGGAGAGGCTACAGCAAAGATGGAGTGACCCTAGGAGGAGAGCCAGTAGGTGCAAAGCACTGGAAAGGAAAGCCAAAAGGTAGGGGCCAGTTGAAAGCTGGTCTAAGGCAGAGCAGAAAGGGGTGAAGGGGAGCGCTGGGCTCCAGCCATACTCTGCCTACAGTCCAGTCACAAGCATTTTACATGGGACAAAAATTAAAATCAGAGAATTTTGTTCAAGAATAACTTTGGAAAGGTGGGGCTGTTCACGTACCTGTTGATAGTCCAAGGTAAAGCCCTCTTCATTGACAATTTGGGGAACCCTCTGGTCAGAAGCCAGCTCACTGTCTGCCTATCCTGAAGGCACTTGAGAAGTCTCGAGCAGGTACACAGGGCTCCAAGTCAGCCCTCTCCTTTAGTTGAGGGCCCCAGGGGAAACAAATACCAGCTACCTCAAATGATTAATCTAGTTCCTCATTATTCAACACGAATATTACAACCAAGGTGTCAGATCTCAGGTGACAACCAGCACTTGATGAAAACCTCATTAGCATTAAACTTAGCAGCTGCACTGCTATGTCCAAAAGACCACCCCTCACCCCCATTCTAAATCCTGAGAGAAAATTATTTTGAATACAGAGTGTTGTACCAAGCCAAACCTTCAAGTGAGAGGTATAAGGATTGAGAAATATATTTCCCAAGTGTACCTTTCTGAGGTAGGCTACTTGACTGACTTGATGGTAGTGTATGTAATATGGATATAAGAAATAGGGAAGAACGTACTAGAACTTCAATCAAAAACAGTTTGAAGATGATGGCTCTGCAGCATGTTTGGAAGGCATTCAATTCTAATTTGGAAAATCTTAAAGAATGAAATGAATGTCATGCGCTAGAATAGGAAACTGGAAGATCTTAGTGATGTGGTAAGGAAAGCATGTTTTCTTGTCCAGTTACCCAAGAGGAAGTGTAGTTAGAAGCTTCAGGAAACAAAACTGTAAGAGGGACATGGTCCAAATATTCAGTAGCATGATTTTGAAGAATTGTTGGAAGGTTAAGAGAATCCGTTTCATTTTAAGGCTGAGAACATTCTTCCTCATGTGACACGTGAGACATGTCATTGGAATCACAGGAAAGGAAATGTTCTACACCATCGTGGCTGCTCTGCAGTGATCTGTATTTACCTAGTTGTGATGTACCCAGCACTATCAATTTTCAGCTTTTTTTTTTAAAAAAAAGATTTTATTTATTGATTTGAGAGAGAGTGCGTACAAGTTGGGGGGAGGTACAGAGGGACAAGCGGACTTCCGATGAGCATAGAACCTCACATGGGGACCCTGGGGCCATGAACTGAGCCAAAGGCAGATGCTTAACTGACTGAGCCACCCAGGTGCCCCTCCATTTTCAACTTTTTAAAAAAGAACCTATAGGCAAAGTACAAAAGAATTCATTAGGATTACAGACCAGAATGGAAATACTATCAACCAAAAGACTAAAGCAGAAATAGTAGCAAGTGGCTGCCTCTGGGTATAGACTGGAGAATAAGATGGGAAATGGTAGGACTTTCACTTTTCTTTTTTTTTATTTCATTCATTGATTGATTTTACTTAATAATTTCAAAAGTAACTCATGATCAAGGAGTTCAAGATTCAGAGTCAGAAGCTCTTGGTTCAGTTGTCCAGTTTCAGGCCTCTTCTGTTTCAGTAGGCAAGTCACAGAGCCTCGGCACTGCCCGTGCCCTTGCCCATAATAATGCCACCTTCCCTATGAGCCACACTGTGGTGTCCTGAGGGTTCACTTGGATAATGCATGCAAGCTTTTAATCAACTGCTAAGAACCTAACAAATGTTTGCTGTACTTTATATCCCAGTTACTTATTAGAGGAAGTAGTTAGGTTGAAGTGATAAGATGGGCCACTGTGTCTGTGTTCTACTTGAGAACGTTCACATAGTTTCAGTCTTTTAAGTGATTTTGGGTCATGAGGAAGAGGAAGGACCAAATCTTCCACCATCTACCCTGTAGCCCACACTGTACTCAGTGCCTGACATGAGATTCAGTGTTTCTCATATTTTCCTCCAAAGATCCCTGATGCAAGGAATGTGGATCTCTGTGGGCAGCAGGGGGAGGCCTATCTGCTAGCTAGTAGTAGAAAAGTTATATGAACCTTAGATTCTGCTCTATAATATGTCTTGCTTGTTGAAATTGAACATAAATTAATATTGCTCCTTAGTCTAGTGTGCCAAGAAAATATGCTCCCTTTCCTCTATGGCTTCACATTCCCCCTCATCGGGAGGAGGGTGTCCTCAAATTTGAAAAAAACTGAGCAATGCCTAGATGACTTAAATAATGCTCAGGATATTATGACATGCGTGATAATATTCCAGTTTTGATCAACTAAGGTTCAGAGAGATTGAGTAACCTGCCCAAGGTCACAGGGCTGGTAAGTGAAGGAGCTGGATTTCTCCCCAGTTCTGTTGGACTTACAAGCATATGCTTTTGCTCAGCCCTGCCTTTAGAGGTGGACACCTAAATTAGCCTTTCATGTAGAGTTCTTTTTTATGTACTTGGAAAATAGAATGCCAGCAACAATCTTGACTTTCCTATAGTTTCGGTCCTTATTCATTGATGGTTTTTGTGTCTGTTTTCAGCCAAAGCTCCAGACAAACCTATTCAGGTAGTTTATGTGCCCTCACATCTGTTTCACATGCTATTTGAGTTGTTCAAGGTAAGTGGAATTTAAAAACATGGAAAGAAGTCTTCATTTTAAATTACTTTGATTCAGGGCATAATGGATTCATTAGATTAGCATAAGAAAAAGGTTTTTGCATAACCATTTTAAAAATTCTATTTCTGATACCCTGTGGGTTTTATAATTTGTACACTATGAGATGAAAAATTGCTGTGTACAGTATGGTTTTCGTGAATATTAGTACATATTGATTTTGAAGCTTAATTGTACTTTAGAGATTTTATGTAAAATCCATACTGTTTTTCCTTCAGTTATGAGATTAGAGATGCTTTTAGTTTCCAAACCTGGCAAAGGCTTTATTGATGGTAGCCAGATCAAAATAAATAAATGTTTTTGCATATTTATGTTTCTGAACATTAACCATGTTAGTGCATTAGCAGTTGTTTTAGTACTGAGAGATACCATAACCCTTTTACATATTTGAGTCCGTTCAGAAGATCTGATGGACGCAGAGGGGAAAGATAGACAAAGGCTGGACCAAAAAAAAAAAGCCTCCCCCACCGACCAAAAAAAAGAACAAAACCTCTTTAGACTCTTTACAGCTTAGCTGTTGCTTTTGTTAATCAGCAGCTCATGGCATTTATAAGAGCAGTATTATAGGCACAAGGTGTTTAAACTAAAATTTCATTTCTTCCGATGTGTAAAACCCTAAATTGAACACCTGAGAAATCAGTTATGCTGATTTGCTTCCCAAAATTATAATGTTACTGATGTAACACTTGAAGGTTGAGATGGGCATTCAATTGTGAACTTTCTCTTCAACAGCTGTGGCTTTTTCAAAATTTCTTTTTAACCGACATTGCTTCTACATGGTTTTTTTTCCAGCCAAATGATTAATTTTTGTGGGAAGCATGAATACTCTCAGGTTTTCCGCCTTCTTTAGAGGAAAGGTGCTCTGTAAATGCAGACTGATAAATAGGATTTAAAGTGCATCAATGAGCTTCTGCAGCCTCGTTACATGTGATAAAAACATTCCTCTTGGTTAAGAGTTGAATAACCTAAATACCCTAAAGCAAAAACAAAAAGAAAAAAGAAAGAAAAAAAATACTTAGTATGATGGATGATGGGAATAAAACTAGATGAAATCAAAATAAAGCATCGGGCAATTTTTCCTTGATCCAAACACACATTTAGCTAAGTTTTTTAGAGGAAAAAAAAGTGGTGTATAAATCCAACTAATATTTGCTCCACAAAAGCATTGTTGTGTAATAAGTAATCCTGTACTAGTTCCTTTTTTTTTTAAATTGCGGTTTGTGACTCAGCAGCATGCTAAAGAAAAGGGCCTTATTATTTCAGAACTCAATGAGAGCAACAGTCGAACTATATGAAGATAGAAAAGAGGGCTACCCAGCTGTTAAAACCCTTGTTACTCTGGGTAAAGAAGACTTGTCTATTAAGGTAACTGACTGCTTTATTTGCACATGTGCTTCATTAGTTATTTTAATAATACCCAGACATTGAGGAATCTAAGAGAAGAAAACAGACACTGAGTGTCTTATTTGTATGTACCACGTTAGATCTGTAGCTTCTTATCTCATTTAAACTTATTAGAACCCTACTTTTCCCGGAGCTGAATAAGACCTGAGCCCCCAAGCCTGTCAACCCCATTGCATTTCCTGCCTCCTTTGTTTTATTTTAGCTTGTTCACGGTGGAACCATATTGCACTGGGGGTTCCAAGCCCTTGTACATTTTAGAGTTGCCTGGTATGTACTTTAATGAACTTCTTGCCTTGTACTAAGAGATTGACTTTAAAAAAAAAAACAAAAACCTTTTGTACATTACAGATAAGTGACCTGGGTGGTGGTGTGCCACTTCGAAAAATAGACCGCCTTTTTAACTACATGTATTCAACTGCTCCTAGACCTAGCCTGGAGCCTACAAGAGCTGCCCCTCTGGTAAGCATCTTAAAGTGCCGCTTAAGGAAGGACCGTTAACAAGAGGAGGGAGGCTTTCTCCCTGGCTCCTAACACCAGCCTCTGAATTTGAATGTTTCCTGCATGATTTGGAGGAGGGGTATTTTTTTTATCACACTGCTACGTCTTTGTGAATCCTTTAGACTTAGATTTCTTTTCCAGTTGTGTCTAAGAAACACTCAGAGCTGAGTACCTCACTTCTTAATATAGAGAAAAAAGCATTTCCTTTCGGTTAAGACTGCTGCGGGAGCACCATTCCCCGCCTGGTGCTACCCTTGGAGCGAGTGGAAGGTGAATAGCGGCTGAGCAGAGGAGCTGCAGAGCCCGTTCGGCTGCGGCTGCCGCATGGTCCTGGGCGCTTGGGCGCTGCGTGCTTTGGAGACCCAAATCACCCAGGGCCTTTGAACTTCCCCCACCACATCTGTTTATATAATTAGAATGTTAAATTATGAACACATTAAATATTTTTATAGTAAACAACGTAAGCAGGGAACATATAGGTGGCGTATGCATTTTCAGCGCCCTTTCTGTCTCAGCCCCGTTAGGCAGTGAGAAAAGCCTCAGGTTACCATGGCAGCATTTAGATCCTGCTAGGGCCACACTTTGTTCCCCTGCTGAGTGTTTCTAATTGACAAACAACAATTGAACCCTTTGTCATTAAACACAGCAACATATCTATCAGTCTGCAAAAATGGTTGAGGGTACAAATTAAGTTTCATTTTCAAGTCCTACCTGACTGATAAGCACATAAGATTATATTTTATTTGTATGAATAAAATCCAACACTATGCATCATTTATTCGAGACGGAGTTTGTTAACTCAGCGTGTTGAAAACGGAGAGAAAGTCATTTTTATAGGAGTCGAGAAAATTCATGAAAGATCAATTCTGAAAGGCATTGCCTTCACCAGGCTCTGGTACCTACTTAAATAAATGTCAAAAGAAAAAAAAAAACACTACAAGCAAATCTGGAGCCTTCCACAGTTGTTTAAAAGGAACATGGATCCTCTCTATTCCAGGTCTCAAAATAGCATCCTGAGGACAGCTGTTCTGTCATAGTTTTTAAAAATGAAACTGAATTGACATAAGACCTTAAAATATTAGGTATCCAACCTCCCATTTCATAGATGAGAAAATCAGGCTAGCGCCTTGCCCAAGGTCATCGCACTCATTATGGCACAGCTGGCACTGGCCACGTCAGCATTCTTTCCCGTGTATAATATGGCCTCTCCTTCTGAAGAAAGGCTTCCTCTGGCATCCGTCCCGGTTATAGACTGTCTTCAGCTTTAAAGTGAGCACATGGATATATACTCCTAGAAAATAGTTTTCTCAGCAGACACCTTCCTATGTTCTAGCTCTCTGCCTTGACACATGTATTCCTTTTTTGGAAATGTCCTCCTACTCAACTCCTGTTGGATCCTTTGACATCCTTTGACACACTTGGGTGAACCCCACCAAATCCAAGTTAGAGACCCCTCTTCTGTGTTCTCAGGGCTTACCTGTCTCCTCACACCCACAACTGTTGAGCTCAGGAGTTCTGGGCTGTTCCCTTACAGTAGGCCTGAGGGCGGGCTCTAGGCCTTGCGGGAATGTAGGAGGCAGATTTCCTTGGCCTCTCCCTGTAGTATTCTGGTTTCTTTGCTGTGGTGACGCCATTCAGCATTATGGCTATCTTGCCCTCACTACCAGCCATAATCTGCCACAGTGACAGGGCGCTCCGTCATACCCAACTCTTTGAGTTAGGACCTGCCTTAAGAAAGGTATCTAGGAAAGATGTTTGAAAATGATAGAAATCCATGTAACCTGGGAAAATTGCTGCTCTGTAGTAGCCCTAATAGCTTCCACTTACTTACTTTTACTAGGTCTTAGACGCTGTGTCAAGACTTGACACTTACATTATTTAATCCTCATAGCGCTCTGAGGGGAGCTTTTTCTTCTATCTTCAGATGACAAAACAGTCTCAGAGAGGTCGAGTAAACTGCTCAGAGTGGATTTCTACTTAGGTCTCTTTGAGCCTAAAGCCCGTGCAAGTACTGCTCTACGAGTGCATCACCCGACTGCTTCCCTCATTCACTTTTTTCAGTGGATTTCATCAGAGGGGCCAAAGCTTACACTACTGAATCTGCCCCTCCACTCCAGAGTTATTGAAATTAGTCTCAGTTCTTATTGTTGCTGTCACTATCTGAGACCTTTTCTTTTTTTCAACAACCTATTACATTCAGCGTTCTATAACAAAGATATAGGAAGGTACTGTAAAATTGTTTTTTGTCTCTAAACATATGTGATCTACCATATATCAAAATATGTTAGCATTCCCAGAACCTTAGGAGGTAGACTCTCAGGAGATTTCCTTCTCAGTACATGTATTAGCCTCAGTACTGGTAGATTTGAACTCTTATGCTACTCAATTTAATTTTCACTTCAGACGGCAAGAAAATCTGATAATGGAACTTCAGTGATGTGATTTAGTATTGTTACCAGTTCAAATTCCACTTGATTTGGGATTTACTTTAAAAATGCTAACAGTAAAAAAAAAAAAAAAAGTGCTAACAGTAGGGTCAGCCTGGGTGGCTCAGCGGTTTAGCGCTGCCTTCAGCCCGGGGTTTGATCCTGGAAACCTGGGATCAAGTCCCACGTCAGGCTCTCAGCATGGAGCCTGCTTCTCCCTTCACCTGTGTCTCTGCACCTCTCTCTCTCTCTCCCATAAATAAATAAATAAAATCTTTTTTAAAAAATGCTAACAGTTGGGGGCACCTGGGTGGCTCAGTTGGTTAAGAGCCTGCCTTTGGCTCAGATCATGATCCCAGGGTCTAGGGATCAAGCCCCACGTCATCGGGTTCCCTGCTCACAGGAAGCCTGCTTCTCCCTTTCTCTCTCTCCCTCTCCCTGTACGTAATTACACTCTCTCTGTCAAATAAATAAGTGAAATCTTTTTAAAAATGCTAACAATTTGTTTTGAAATGCTCAAAAAGCATTAGTCAAAACTTGGGAGTATTTCTAATGTTTTCCAAACATAAGAGAAGTGTTTTTGCAGGGCGAAAATAGATTGTTTGCCATAAATGAGCATATACATCATTGTAAAGGTTGGATCAATAGTTTATTTCCTTTAGACTTGAATTAAGAAGTTATTTTAATTGGGGTGCCTGGGTGGCTCAGTTGGTTGAGCGTCTGGCTCTTGATTTCGGCCTGGGTGATGATCTTAGGGTTCTAGGATTAAGCTCTGCATTGGGCTCCCCATTCAGCGGGGAGTCTGCTCAAGGATTCTCCCCTTCTCTTACTCATGCTCTCCCTCACACTCTCTAAAATAAATAAGCTTTTATTTATTTATTTTTTTATAATAAATTTATTTTTTATTGATGTTCAATTTACCAACATACAGAATAACACCCAGTGCTCATTCCATCAAGTGCCCCCCTCAGTGCCCGTCACCCATTCACCCCCCCCTCCTAAATAAGCTTTTAAAAGAATTTCTTTTACTCTTGAGTAGTCCTCATACCAAACATGTTAGCATTTGTGCCTGTCTCACTGTATTAATTTTCTTTTCTCTATAGGCTGGATTTGGATATGGCTTGCCAATTTCTCGTCTGTATGCTAGATATTTCCAAGGAGATCTAAAACTCTATTCCATGGAAGGAGTCGGTACTGACGCAGTCATTTATTTGAAGGTACTGTACTTATTAGTTATATGAAGGCATCTTTACTTTTTAAAGCTTTAAGTTCTAATAATTAATGGAGAATAGCACTGCATCATCTCTTCAGTTCAGATTTACTTCAGTTTTATGGGAAAACCAGGGTATGTCCTGCCCTTGATTTTATGCTCAGATATAGCAAATTGTGAAACACGGAGATGCAAGAACCAAAATACTGATTTTTAAAGCCATGATTCTTTCTTGTGATGTCTTTTAAATTACATAACCATAACCATTGAAAGGACTAATCTAAAAGGAGACAGCTTTTCTTTTTCATAAACTAAAATGTTTTAGCCTTTTACTTTAAAATTCGCTGGCTTTCCCAGAGTTCCAAGAATGCAATAATCATAATACGGTGATATAAAAAGGCTGATCTAATAACAAAGCTTCCATAATGCAGGTTTTCTCATTCCTTGGTGGCATCAGACTTTTTATTTATTTCTAAACTCTGGAGTATTTGGAGTATTTTTGAGTAGATCATACAGGCACGTAGTACAAAATTGAGAAGCTGCAAAAGGGAAAACTAAGCCTTTCCCACCACTGTCTCTGTGACACCCGGTTCTCTTGCCCAGAGGCTACTGTGGTACCAGTTTCTCATGGAGCCTCCTGGAGTTGGTTGTACGTTGATAAATATACGGGGGAAAATATTTTTTCCCTACACAATGATTTCAGCATTTTTCCTTTTTTTAAAAGCTTTCCTGTATATCTTGGAGATATTGCTATAGCCATTCATATAGATCTGGTCATTCTTTTTAACAGCTGCATAGTATGTTACATGTTGTATGGGATATGGTATCCTATTAGCCAGTTATTTGAAGTGTTTATCTTAGATGCCCATGCATCTAAATGATGTGATATTTGACATCACTTTATGGGCTTTATTTCTGTATGAGCCCTCTGGCAGAGCAATTGGCCAGTAGTGCTTGGCCTAAGACCATATAGTCAAGATGATGGAGTATCTCAAAGCAGTATTAACTGAATTAAATGCTTTTTCTTCTGGTTACTCTATGTGCTTTAGTACTGGTTTTTAATGAGTGAATGTTTTTGTTTTTGTTTTTGTTTTTGAGTGAATGTTTTTATTCCTTTAAAAGAGCTTTAATTTCATCTTGGCCAGTCTAAGTAAACTGTGAAAATATAATTTTAATATAATTCCAAAAATATGTATTAAGATTTCTAACGTTTTAAATAGTCAAATTTGGGTTAGTATTTCATGTGAGAAAAATGACACCATGGAACTTCGGTGTATATTTTTGTTTTTTTCCTAGGCACTTTCAAGTGAATCATTTGAGAGACTTCCAGTTTTCAATAAGTCCGCCTGGCGTCATTACAAGACCACACCGGAAGCTGATGACTGGAGCAATCCCAGCAGAGAACCTAGGGATGCTTCAAAATACAAGGCGAAACAGTAACTTTCCACTTTGCCTTTTGCTGTAAAATGTCTGATTTTTCCCTAGAATGTACCAGCCAGATGATACGTTTAGCCCGGTCTTTGTGGTTTTTTTCCCACTGGAAAAGGAAAGTGATCTCTAAAGAAAGGTGGGAGCTGCTTTTTCGCTCCAGCCAGAAGGGACAGCAAGGACTGGGTAGCCAGAGTAGCCCTGCCAGTAGAGGTGCTGATGTTCTAGGAGTCCTTACCCTGTGGAGCTATTAACAGCAGTGAGCAAGGTTTATACTGCCATAGATTTTATTTCAAAAGTAAACTTTGCTATTTGTCATCACCTATAGAGATTGACAGGAGAATGTTTAGAGAAAGTCTGTGGGGGGTTGAATCCAAAAAAAAAAAAATAAAGGAGTTAGAATTATCAGTCAAGATAAACAAACTGGTTTATCCATACAACGGGAAAGGACACGTACTATGTGATTCCACTTGGTGAGGTGCCTAGCAAAATCAATTTCATAGAGACAGAAGGTGAAATGGTGGTTGCCAAGGGCAGGGGGAATGAGGAGTTAGTGTTTAACGGGTGTAGAGTTTCCGTTGGGATGATGAAAAAGTTCTGGAGATGGATGGTGATGAGTGGTTGCACAGTACTGTGAATATACTTAATGCTGCTGAACCGTACACTGAAAAACAACATTTCTAACCATCTTACTGGATAGCAGATTTGATGTATGGTTTACCATAATAAAAATGAAAAAAGAAGAAACAGAAACAATCACAAAATAACAGGTTTCACTGCTTTATGGTAATAAGAGCAACAATCTTCGGTTTCCAATTATTTTTTCTTTTCACAACTATTAGGCTCCAGCTCTATTAGCAACAGTAACGGCTCTGTTTATTTAAAATAACCTTTTATTAACAGAATGGCAGTATATGTGCATTATAAAGAATTAGAAAATGTAAGTGAGCAAAAAAAGGAAACAGAAGCCACTATATTCCCACAACCTAGACATTACTGCTCTTACCACTTAGTGTACGTTCTTCCAGATGCTCTGCTATTTGTATACACATGTACTTTCCCCCGGATAAGATCTACTTATTTACACTGTTTTACAACCTGGTTTTATTTCATTTAATCTTTTCTACCTTTCCGTGTCAGTAAATTTCCATCTTGAAAATTTCCCTGAATTGCCCTAACCCGGATCCATTAGTTCCTGACTTGTATGACAAATTTGAGTAGATTCCAAATTGCTTTTAATCTAGAACAGTTTTGTTGTTGTTGTTGCTGAGAGACCATTCCAGTTGTCCCGCAAAAGTATCCCACCTTGATTGGTTTGGTTTCTTCTCTGACACGTCAGTTAGCTTTTCCGCCATTCTCCGTATTTCCTATAAACTGCAAGTTCATCTGAAGATTCCATGGAACATTTTTTGCTAGAGTACCTCATGAGCACTATTTCAGAATCACACTGTGAGATTCATGATATCTGACTGATCCACCTTTAGTGATGTTAAGATTGGAGATGTTTAAAACGTTGACTGGTCCCTCCGTGGTATAGTTGTTTTTCCCTTCTCACCTAGAAAGTAATCTGGGGTGCCTGGGTGGCTCAGTCGGTTAAGCATCGGACTCTTGATTTCAGCTCAGGTCATGATCTCAGGGTCCTGGGATTGAGCCCCACGGTGGGCCCTGTGCACAGCAGGGAGTCTGCTCGAGGATTCTCCCTCTCTCTCTGCCCCTCCCCAACTCATGTGTGCACTCTCTCTCTCTTCCTCATCAATGCAAGCCATTTAGGTTCCTTTTTTTTTTTGTAAAGATGTTATTTATTTTAGAGAGAGTGTAAGTGGGGGAAGGGGAGAGAGAGAGAGAATCCCAAGCAGACTCTGCACTGAGCGAGGAGCCAGACGTGCGGCTTCATCCCAGGACCCTGAGATCATAATCTGAGCCGAAATCAAGAGTCAGATGCTTAACCTACTGAACCACCCAGGCACTCCTATTTAGGTGACTTTTGAATTACAGTTCATCCTGACAAGGCAGGATAAGAATTTAAATCTTCTCTTTAATGACCAATTTTCAAGGTAAGAGGTTGAGGTAAAATCCACCTTAAATGGTAACAGATGAGTTTCTGGCTTTCTCTTTTTTGAGCATTATTATGGATAGTTTTGACTTTCCTCCAATAGGTTTCAATTAGAACGTACCCACACACGAATATAAAGTCTCAGTATATGGCTTGACACATTTTTGCATCTATATTTCCAGCACCTGAAAAGGCCTCTTCCTAATCAGACTCTTCTCCCTTTACCATCCCCCAAGGAGCCATTATTCTGACTCTGTCACCCATCCTTAAAACTAACTCTAGCACTTCTTAAACTTCAAAGGAACATGTAGTATGTACTCTTTTCATGTCTGGATCTCTGTGAGGTTCATCCATGTTACTGCATGTATCAGCCAGCATTTTGATGATTAAATTGGCACACCATTGGCCATTGGTAACTATTTCAAGTCAGGTCCTCTGTGTTCCTTTGCTAAAACCCCACGGGTCTTTGAAAGCTTTTTCTGGCCCAAGATGATATCATGGTCCAGAGCACAATATAAGAAACATCTTATATCTTCCTTGCCTCCATCCTAGAATCAACTATTTTCCTCAAGAAGTCCTACTTGCCTCTGACAGGTTTTAGAGACCCTAATCTGGAAATTGAGAGTGTACGTTGTACCTTTTCTAGTCCCCTTTTCTGGACAGAACTATACAATATATATTTTTAAGTCGTAAGTTAATATTGATATTTTCAGTTTGATTTTAACATTGCAGTGTTTCACCCAAATACATTTTAATTGTGTATATTTCTTCTGATCTTGAAAACCTTGATTCTTAACGTAATGCAACAGAAAAGTATTTGTACGCAAATACAGTGGATATAGCTTTGTGATTTTGACCATTATAGTAGCATTGGTCTTTTCTGGTAAATAATATAAAACTTATCTATATTGATTTCTTTTCTCTACGGAAGCGTCATGATGGACCTCTCTATAGTATTGCTGAACTAGTCATTCATCTCAAAGATGAAATTTAGAGGAGTTTGGTTTGTGCACGTGAGTGCAAGCGTACACATGGGTGTGTATACATACATATGCATACCATCCCTGGCCAAGATTAAGCTAAATCATCTTGAAACATTTGGATCAATTTCCTTTGATTTCATTTTCAGTCTGTATGTCAGTCAGGTAACATGTTGGGCATCAATGTGACCAATTCAAGCTATTGCTCAGATTGAGGAAGTTATTTGGGTAGTACAGAAGCAGTCTTTAGAAATAATATGGTCTGTTTGGACTGTAAAAGATCGCTTTAATTGAATCTTATTTTAAATGTGATTTTAAGACTCTAAATAGTTTAGCAGGTTGTATACCTAATTAATTACGAGTCTTGATTTCTAATATATTATTAGACAAACAAGTTTTAGCAGAAAGCAGTATTTAAAATTGGAAAATGGTTAGCCTGATGATTAAAATTGTTAAATATACAAATAGGATAATTGGTGGCGATCTTGGGAAAGTATAGCTATGGTAAGTTCACTAGGTAAATGAGAAATTCTACAAAAATTTATTTTCTAATCAGATTTTTCTTTTTTTTGGCTTTTTAAAGTTTTTTTAAAAGATTTTATTTATTTATTCATGAGAGGCGCGTGTGCGCACACACACACACACAGAGGCAGAGACACAGGCAGAGGGAGAAGCAGGCTCCAGGCAGGGAGCCTGATGCAGGACTCGATCCTGGGACTTCAGGACCATGCCCTGGGCCGAAGGGGCAGGTGCCAAACTGCTGAGCCACCCAGGGATCCCTTTTAAAGTTTTTATTTTAATTCCGTTTAAAATATGCTGTATGATATTAATTTCAAGTGTATGGTATAGTGATTCAACACTTTCACACATCACGTGGTGCTCATCACAATCTAATCAGATTTTTAAGAACAGCTTTATTGGGATATAATTCACATACCCTATAAAATTCACTCTCTTAAAGTGTACAGTTTTAGTGTATTCAGAGTGTGTGACCCTCACCACTAATTTTAGAATGTTTGTACCATCTCAAAAAGAAACCCTGTATCCATTAGCTTTCATTCCTCATTTCTAATCAGCTTTTTACCTGAGAATAATGAACTGTTTTGAAGTATGTATAAGGGGACGCCTGAGTGGCCCAGTTGGTTAAGTGGCTGCCTTCAGCTCAGGTCGTGATCCCCAAGTCCCTGGGATTGAGCCCCACTTCAGGCTCCCTGCTCAGTGGGGAGCCTGCTTCTCCCTCTCCCTCTGCCCTTCCCCCCCACACTTGTGTGCACGCTCTCTCTCTCTCTCTCCCAAATCTTTTTTAAAAGCATGTATAAGTAATTAAATGGTAATTCTTTTTCTGTAGTAACCATAGAGAATAATTCTGAGACAAGGCAAACCTTTTTGAATTATCACTCTAACTAAATGCTCTGAGTAAATCTTGGTTAAATAGAGAAGATTATACTCAAACTCACTATGGATATTCCTGTTATTTTCTTTGTAGGGACAAGATCAAGACCAATAGAACTTTCTAGAGAAATGAACACTTCTGTCCTCTCTGTGAAGAAAGATTGTCTTCTGCAAGTCAACCAGAGAGAACTCCTTTCCTCCACCAACTTTGAGCAAGGCACTATAGTTACTCCAGTGCTTGAATGTGTACTTTCTCTATATGAGCTGGATCTTTTCCACGGAAACTTTCCTGTAGCTGCTCCAGATCTTCACTAAAGTAGTAACTTGAATCATGTTTCATATATGTTGCTGTGGTTTGGTTGGCGCCTGTCGTAAGAGAGCACGGAGCCCCATTAGCACTCTGGTGTCCTTCTAGCTCCCTCCTTATTGTCCTAGAGTCGAGTGTCTATATTCTCCCCGGGATCCTAAGCTCCTTCCGCATTCCAGATACAGCCAGTGTCCACTGCTGCTCTTTGTGACCAAACACCATGTGTTTCCAAACCACCGACTAAGACCTGGGTAGTCTGGATGTTGAAGACACTGGCAGAGCGTGTCTCAATAATTCAGTCCTGGGGCCCTTCCTCTCTCATGCGTCCTCCCTCCCTCTGCGATTTCTTCTTCCATCTGGTCTAAGTCAAGTGCGGCCACTCTCACATTAGCTCTTACTCTTTGATGCATCGATTTTATTTTGAAATTCACTTGTGTACTTCCATTCTGTCAATTAAAGCGTTCCAAAAGTTGTCTTGGAATGTCTCACTTACCTGCTTGGTTTCAAAGATCTTAAGTGAAAAACTTCTGGTCGTGATCGAGTTTGTGAGAAGCGGGAAGTGGAGTTTTTATGCTATGTAAAAATTTTGCCAGTCGACTTACGAGATTCTATCCCTTTGTAGTTTTCTGAGGAATTGCAAGTCCCTGGGTGATGCACTTTGCTGGTTGTCAGATCTGCTGCTGAAGGGAAGAAGTCTTTCTGATTTATTTTGAAAAATGCCCTAGGTCTTCATAATTGTCATTTTCGTGAATTTTGGCCAGTTTTAGAATTGTCTATTTGATTGTCAGATTCCTTTACTTTGCTGCTGAAAACTGGCCTGGGTGGAGGACTCGGGGTGAGGAAAGAGAAAAGCGGGGTTGTGTTTACCCTCAGCAGTGGAAGCCTTCAAGAATCCAGATTAAAGGCAGTTTCTCTTGCTCCACAGAATGTGTTTCTCTTCACTGTAATTTTTCATATCATCTACTTTGGCTTCTGCCTTCTTTTGACACCCATATGAATGCTTCCATCCAATTTTTAAGTATTGAGTTCACTGGTGGGAAAGTTGTGGCTTGTAGAGTGTCCCCCCGCCCCCACCACTTCAGGGCCATGGTGGCAGCAGTGCGGTTGCCCTTGTCATGGACTCCGTGGGGATCTCCAGGAACAGTTGTCCTCTGACCAGCTCGCGGGGGCAGGTGGGGGGGGGGGGGCAGCTGTTTCTCCTCGTTCTGCTGAGCCTGATTTTGTTTCATTTCGTTATGTTACCTGAGCTCGTGGTAGTTCCCCTGATCTTTAGAAAGGTCTCATCTCTTCCATCCTTAGAAGGATCTTATCAGAGAATTTGTATAATCCATCAGAGAAGAGAAAGATTGATGGACTTCTGAGAGAGGGGTGATGGGATGGTCCACATGGAAGCCTGCGGGCATGAGGCCTGAGGCCCATTCTCAAGAATGGGGCTGTTGCATATGATTGCTTCCTCATGTAAAAATAATGACCCTTTCCATTTGAAGTCCCTGGCTTTCTTACCGACGTTAGAGTGTATCATTATCTTACTAGGCCTCCATTTCTAACCATATACCTTTATACTTTCTTTTTTTAAAGAATTTATATATTCATGAGAGACACAGAGAGGCAGAGACACAGGCCAAGGGAGAAGCAGGCTCCCTGTGGGGGGAGCCCAATGTGGGACTTGATCCCAGGACCCTGGGATCACATCCTGAGCCAAAGGCAGACGCTCAACCCTGAGCCACCCAAGTGCCCCGCCTTTATACTTTCAAGTATAAAATACCATGGGAGGAAGGAAGCCACAGGTTCAGGACCGGTCCCCTCCTGCCTCATTCTGGCAATGTGTTACTATGTGGTTGAGATTATTAGGTCCTCACCACAAGCGCCATGTAAGTGTTGAAGAAGGAAAATAGGGTGTAGAAAAATCCTATCACATTCTTCCCTTTACAGGTCTTCTTTAAAAGTAAAGATTTCTTTCAGTGTCTTAATGACTTCTTTGGTAGTCCTTTTACTAATGGACTTTCTGGATCACTCCTATCCATCTGACTCCAGTAGTCTTGGCTCTCCCTTCTGCTTTCTGCATCAAGAGTTGGACTTTGCTCCCACAGCAACCATAAGAAGAGCTGCGGGAACATCTTACATGCTCACAGCTTAGTGGCTCAGGCATTCCTTTGTGCTTCTTGTACATGGTTCTCTGAACCCAGGTGCATCTTTCTGGCTGTTTGTTGGGTTTGTCGAAGCAAATGGTCGAATTGCTACCTAGAGGTTGTAAAATAAATAGACATTGACCCTTTTCTAGCTGAATTCAATTAGTTCTCCCATTTCTTCTGTGTTTCCCTCTCATTAACTCAACTTTTAGTATTGGGGGACATCTACTCTTTGGCATGGTTCTTGGGACATAGTAAGGGCTTAATAAATATTAGTTGAACCAATAAATGAAAATTGACATTTACTTTGGGTGGTGGGCAACAACTTTCTACGTTCTTAAGCTATTTTTGTTTCCAAATGTGAAACATTTCAGGTCAGAAACTGTGGAAATATTGAATCTCCTTTTTATAGTGCTGAGAAATGACTAAAGCATAGAGAAATGAAAGGAAAGAAGTAGGGATGGACCCACGGGAGAGCCGTCTGTTTGTTTTGTTTGTTTGTTTTTTGTCTCTGGGTGTCTGATTTTGGCTCTTCAATATAGCGGGTGCTTTCCATCCAGTCAAGTGAGACAATTTTATAGCCTTGCTTATAGATGCCAAAGAACCTTCACATTAAGCATCCCATTTTGATCCTTCGAGTGCCAGGAGGTGGGCCATGCAGGTGTTACTCTGTTCCTCCTAAGTGTTCTCAGGCAGTTCATTGGTCTGCTGAAGTGAAGGGAAGAACCAGAGTGAGTAGTTTCTAGGCCCATGCTCTCAGCGATGCACCAGGTAACCAGCATTATCTCTTTTGAGGAATTTCTTGAATGCCTTAACCCTCAAAGGTAAGATACAAACCAAAATGTGTCTATAGTGCAAGAGAATTGCATTCAGGAGAGGTTTTCTTTTGTGTGTTTTCATTTTGGGGTAGTTAGTTGGAGGAGATAATCGAATGGATTTGGCAGCTCTTACCTAGAAAGACAGGCAACTTAGAGGGTATAGCTGTAGGTAATTACTAGAGTTATTTAGACTTAATTCTATGTTTCATTTAACTCCGTGTTCACTGCCAGCCCTTTCATACAAAGACTCCACGTTCGATACTTGCTTCTATCCTTTGGTGGCCTGGAGTACAGCTCCAGTTGGATTTCCTTGCATATTTACAAATACACTTCTGTTGCCATTCCTTACAAACAGTAACTTGGCTGCCTGTCAGATTCTCAGATCACATCCTTCCATCCTTGATGCTTTGGATGCATCACTTTATCGTCTTCCAACGTCTGGTGGTGCTGAGAGGCCGGAGTCCAGACAGGTTGTTCTGCACCTTTTGTAGACGACCTACTTGTTCGTACGGGGGTACTCGGGGTTTCTTGTTTATCCTTGAAATTCATGACTTCATTCGAGTCTGTGTCAGAATCAACAGTTGTCTCTTGGCCTTTTCTGTGTAATCCATCTTTTGCATGATCTTTCCTTTTAGTGCTTTCGTCCCTTGTCTTTCCTGATGCTGTGAATTTTCACCCCCTCAGGTCTGATCTTCCTGTTTCACTAACTCAGCCTTCTGCCGTGTGGATGGTAGGCCTAGATGCTCGCACTGTGAGTTTCACTTCAGTTACAGTTTTATTTTTGATCTGCTTCTTTTCTTAGCTCTACCAGCATTTTTCTTTCATTATGTTGTCCTTTTTGACTCCTTGTTTCATTTCTTGGAAGGCTGATCTGTGTTGTCTACAGTTTTTGTGGGTTTCTGAAATCATTCTGTTTCCAGAGTGTAATTAGCTATCCTACGCTTCTTTTGTTCCTTTCCTCTGGGTTGTTCTGCCCTTTGATTGTTGCCCAAGGATAGTGATGGGTTTTCCTGCATCTTATTTGTCTTTGTGTGGGACCAGCGCTAGCTGCCCAGGAAGAGTGGAGAAATCCTCCTTTGACTCATTTTTTCTCAAGCGAGAAGTGTTTGAACGGCCACTTTAGCACTTGAACTAGAAGGCTAGACATTTGATGGCTTGTAATGGTGGCGGCTGTTTTTGTTTTGCAGTCCACTGGCTGGATGTAGGGGAAGAAGGAGTGAAGCACAGCCCCCCTGGGACATTGGGTCTCTGGGTGCCTTCCAGGGGGTGCTACTGAATCCTCTGCCCCAGGCAGAGGGGGTCTCACTGGGGGAAAAGGATTCCCCTTGAGTTTCCCTGTTTCCACTAGGTGTCGCCCTAGCAGGAGTGTGGATGGTTTGTACTTCCGCTGGCTGCTGGAGCTCTGCAGGCGGCTTGTGTGGCTGGCCCCTGAGTTCCTCTTTGCTCCGCACACAGATGCAGCACCTGAGCTCTCACCCCCTCCCCCCTGCAGGCTTGGTTGTGGAAATGTGCCCGCACCGCGTGCGCTGGGCTTCTCCTGCCTGCCAGCGGCCCTTGCTTCTCCGGGCTAGGAGATGGTTGGTAGAGTCCTCTGGAAACCTTTCCTGAACTGCCTGGCAACTGTGGTCTGTTTGGCAAATGCGAGAATCCTCCTCTGATTAGTCTCCAGCGTTGTCGGATCTGTCCGACACTCCCCCTGGAGCCCTTGGTATGGGGTGGTGGCTTTTATTAGTCTCCTAATAGACCGCTTCTTTTTCAGTTTTTGGATGTGTGTGTTGAAGGGCAGGAGCACTTAGATAAACATACATTTGTTCTTCCATCTTTCCCAGTGGTCCAGGTGCATAAACATTGACTTTGAAGATAATGTCCTTCATGGTCCTAATCTGTATGAAAGTAAACAGAAGGAACCAATATCGCTAGCGGGAGAGGACCATTAATAACTTAATCAATACAGGATTTTTGTTTGTTGTTCTCTGTGGAAAGATAACTTTTAACTCGGGTTCCCGTTCCATTGATTAGAGCTATCAGTACCTTCTGGTTTGAAAAGAGGGGACATCATAATGAACTTAAGCACTTATCAGCCACCGACAATTATTAATTAGTTAATTCAACATGATAGAGTATTTCAGACGAGCACAGAATCGGAGTTCTCGGCAGAGGTAGCTAACAGGTTGCTGGTCGAGCGGTCTTGCTGAGGGTACCGGGAGCTCGATGTGACACAGCTTTTCTTACCTGCCTTTTCGTTTCAGCCCATTTTAAAATTTGGTTCACTGAGAAATGGAGAGGAGCGAAGGCCTCATCAGGATTAGTTCCACGAGTATACTGTGACATGGTGTGTAGGCCTGGGGCCAGCTTGAGAGGCACCCGAGTTCATGTTTCCAGGGGGCAATTACAGGTGGACGGGGGGCACGCGGGGGGGTTATTGCGGCCGTTCGGAGGGTTGACGTCTCCTTTCCTCGGTGGCCAGCATGTTCCACGGGGCCCACTCTCCCCACCTCCGGAGCCCAGCGTAATGATCCAGGAGCGTCAGTGTCAGCCTTGCTCTCGGTACCAACCTCCACCACCCAGTGCCTCCCCCGAAAGCCGGGGTGCTTGCCCTGGGTCTGTCCTGGTGTCACGTGGAGAGCCGAACCCGCGCCCACGTGTCAGGACGGAATGAAACGCAAGTGGTAGGCGGAGGGTCGTGGAAGGCAGGGCCGCGTCCGTTCCTCCTTGTGAACACCGAGCGTGTGCGGTGTGCCAGCCGCCGTGCTGGGCGCTGGGCGCTGGGTGCTGGGCACGCGGCGGGGACCAGGCGAACAGAAGGCCCTGCCTCTCGGCCGCTCTTGTAGACGAAACAGACAAGACCTAGAACGAGGGACATTTCTAGCAAGTGGGGAGAGAAATAAAGTGGAGCAGATTAATACAGTAGAGAAAAATAAAGAAGGGGGGACATGGGGCATATTGGGGGGACCCCAAGCCTTGTAAATGTTTTGATCACGGACAGATGTGTTCCTTAGATGATGAAGTGTTAGCGATCCTGGAGTTCTTTTCACTTTTCGATCTGTTGCTGTGCGTTGGGAGAGCCCGGCTGCAGTGCCTGGTTGCGGATGCAGCTCTGCGGGGGGCCCTGCCCAGGGCCGAGGGCACCTCTAGGCAGGCGGAGCCCCGGGCGGGGTGGGGGGGCACCGCGGTCCGGTGAGAGGAGCCAGCCTTTACTCTCCACCCTCACTGAATGGTGTGTGCTGCTCTTTGCTCATAACCAAAATGCAATGACAACAGGTTCCGGGGGTCGTTTTAGGACTTGAGAAATCATTATGTAAATGCACTTAGAACGGGGGGGGGGGGCATCACGCTGCTGGAGTTTAATAGCAGCTTGTCAAGAGGAGAGACCCCCGTTACCACTTCCACCCTGGTTTTAGAGGAAGAGGAAGGGATTGCCCGAGAAGGCTTCCCTCTCATGCCCTCGGGTTGGCATTAACCGTGTTCACCCCTAGAACTGAAGAAAATCAAATGACAGCAGTCACAGAAGCCTCCAGAAACCCATCATTCTGCCTTTTTGTCAGTCTCTAAAGCAGGGACACAAATTGCCCTTGATCCCAACACTGGGGTCCGTGTGGCTGTGACAAGGGCTGCTCTTTGTGTTGTGACACAGGTAACTCTCCACACTTTCTGTGGGAACCGCAGAACTGCGGTGGACACTTTCAATTGTTGAGGCCTACTGTGTCTGCTGGCCCTGTGGTGGAGGGTAGGGCCTGGGGACCAGAGGACGAGGGATGCATTTAATTCTTCCCAGAGGTAGGGCCAATCTGTCACCCTTTAAATGGTCTTATTTGCATATAAATAATAGCACCTTGGGGCCTCACTCCTGAAAGCTTCCAAACAAATGTCTGATACAGTTAGAGGCCTGCAGTAAGGGAGAGCCCCCCCTTAGCGCACACGGGTGTCCTTGCAGCGCGGGTGTCCTCATAGCGCGTTGTAAGCCCAAAGCCCGTGATGCGGGCTGACTCTCTGGCTCTGCACCCTGTTCCCTCCAGTGCTGTAGACTCTCCAGGGGCAGTACGTCTCCTGCCTCCTGGCAGGAAGCCACTTCAGCCTTTCAGCCTTTGATTGAGGCTGCATAGCTCTGGAGAGCAAGAGCTTGATGCCTAGAGTCCCGTGGTCCAGTGTAGACTGTTGGGCATATTTTTTGTGGGGTTTTTGGAAATGTTGGAGAACTGAGTAGATGGGTGGTAATACTGGGTCCAGGAAGCTCACAGTGAAAAGAGTATGAACTTAACCTGCAAAATATTTCTCTGTTCTATAAATCTCTCAGTGACATTTGGATTAATCAAGCATAATTAAATGTAGTTAGATTTTTGTCAGATTGTAGTTCAAAATAATATTCATCAATGGAGAGGGTAATATATTCTGTAGAAATTTTATTAAGCACTTTAGTTAAGCAAACAGTAAGGAGAACAAAATCAGTCTCAGGAAGGTTAATTACTAAAAAAAATAGTATAGTAGATTATGTAAATCATTTTAATTTCGAATATCATGGTTTGAGCTTTAATTTACATAGAGAGGTATTTTGGATTTGCTTTTCATATTTTCCAAAAGTACGGAATTGCAATTGCATTCTTTAAAAGTTCTAATCACTTTAGGTTTCCATTAAGTTTGCTTCACTTTTTCGCGTTACGGTTTCCAAAAGAGAAGAATTAGGACCACATTCTTTAAAATGCAGGTAATTATTTCAGTCTTCCACTGTTTGTTTCAGCCGTAAGGACTATATTTTTTATTTCTGTACCTTTCAAGAAATGATCTTTTGAAGAGAAGCCTGAGGAGAGAAAATGGTTGTGAAAGCATCCTGCCATGCCTGGCCTTTCAATACTTATTGAAAGAAATTTTTTAGAAAAGATAAAACATAAAGTACTTAGACTATTAAGATAAATCTTTTTATTTTAATAATTTCTTTAAAGGGAGAAGTAGAGAGACCAAAATGATTTTATATGTTATATATTTTCTTTGTACTCTGAGAACTACATTTTCACCACCCTTGCATATCTCAGGGAATAACCTTTTGATAAGAATCCCCACACAAATCCCCAAAACTGTATCACGGTGTATTCTGACTTGATAGTTCTTGTCTGAATTTCTAGAACTAGATTTTCAAAAGTATTGTCATCTCAGGAACTCAAGATTACCTAAGAAACTTGAAGCTTACCCTTAATACTACTCAGATTCTATGTCCGTTAGGCCTTTTCATAGTAAGTGACACCTAAATGTCCTTAGTTTAGCAGGTATACAAAGGTCTCTATCATACTTAATCTGAGATGTCCATAGGAAAAAAACCCTACAATCTGATTTTGTTAGCTAAGTTTGCTTCTTGGCTTTCCAGTTTTCTACTAGATTCTGTATTCTATTGGAATTGAATCCTTTGGGGGATAATAAAATTTGATTTAAAAGAACATTCCATTAAATACTTTTGACTTTTGCCCACCTAAAAGTGGCCTGCTAATTGGAATTCTGTGCATGACTTTTCCGAATGGGCCAGAATAGCACAAATGTCAAAGAGCATATACACCATAAGTAGTGTGTTAGCAAAGTAAAGAAACATCCAGCTCCAGCACTTAGGGCTTGTTTCCCAGCTCTTTGGTTCCTTTTTGCCTTCCAAACTGGTCAAAATGGAATGCATATTACTGACAGAACTACTTAATGTTTTAAGCTATTCTTACCTTGAGATTCTTTTTGAGAGAAAAGAAAGAGAATCCTAACATTCAGTTCTAACTCCATTGTGGCTCTTCATGTATGCCAGACATTAAGAAGACAAAAGTTCAGTCTGATCAGAAGTCAAAGGCCTCTACCATTTAGCCCTGCCAAACGTAGCGTAGCTGGAAGAGTTTGTGAAAACAGGTAGGATGAGTGTAAGATTTCATATTGTCGTTTGCAATACATCATGGTACCCCTTTCTTCTAAATTCCATTTTATTTTTGTCCTTTGAACTGTTACAACCATGGGAAACCTCAATCAGTACTTTAAAAGGCACTATATTAAGAACTGGAGTACGCCTTTACCTCCAAAACTGCTGAGGTTACTCTCCGATGTGTTTAATTAGAACAAATGCTTTAGAATAATTACAGCCAAAGCCTGTAACCGTGGGGATCTGAGGGCACTGGAGACTGCCTGCCACTGAAGAGGGATCAGGGCCGAATCGGGGGCCTCACCACCCAGTGCCATCCGGAAGCAGTTTGCCTGGGTGGCTGGCGTCACCGGGTGAAACGGAAAACACGAGGGGCCTTGCCAAGATCATGCATCTGCTCCCTCTTACCTCGCCGCCTTTATAACTCTTCCCGGGGAGAGCATTGCATAAAATTATTCCTCAGACTAGACCAACCTAAATGTATGTTGACTCTGGGTAGACAGCCAAGGCAAGCTTGACCTAGAAAATATAAAGTACTATTTTAAAAATGTAAGTTGGCTTTAGGGTTGGAGGAGTCGAGTCCTGGTGGCCCTCCTCCACTTCCATCATGCTCATTGTTACAGCGATCGCTCCCTTACGCTGCACTGTGCTAGAACCGAACGCTACCCTCTGACCCAAACCGGGGCTTGCGCTTGAGCCCCTCCTGGACAACTTGATGCACGTTTTCGCAGAATGGAGCATACCGCCTTGGAGCCTTCTGGCTAACCCCAATCTCTGCCGAGTTCCTTAGTGTTAAAGTCATTTGAGGTTGTAATGGCTGCTTCAGGTATATATACACACACCACACCATCTGTTGCCATAAGTTCACAGCCTCACAAAAGTACACAAGTGCTTGCAACTTAAATATTTTCTAGATTTAGAACCCAAGTTGTGAATACTTTAAAAATGCTCAAACCAAATAAGAGAAGTCCTTTCAGTATCAAATATACCATGGTGAACATAGCTGATGCTGCATTGAAATGTAAAATTACTGGCTTGCCTTTTTTTTTTTTTTTAATCGTAACTCTTCTAACGCACAAAAGCAGTGTCTACACTGGGAACCATAGCTGATTTGACAAGAGAAGAATATTAACTTATATGAAATAAAAGTTCATTACGATTTTTGTACCTATAAGTCCAGATCTGACCTGGTTCACTTTGCGCATCTGTCACCCTAGTTACAGTGATAAATGCACGCGTGTATCCAGTGTTCACGAGCTGCCTTGTGATTCATAGAGTGAAGTCCAGCCCCCTTGTGTTCTGTGCTGTTCCGTGGCCTGGCTGTACACACTGCCATGAGTGAAGGATGACTTTGGTTTGAGGTCATTCGAAGCTTCACGTTCTGTGAAGAGAAGTGTTCTGTTGTGATGGTTGGGAAAACAACCAGAGAAGTGTGTGGCTCAGATCATGTTCCCCATGAGTTGCAGAGCCATCTGTGGTGTGTGTCATAGCCAAACTAGTCCTGGAGCACCTGGACAATTCTGTACCAATGTCATCGAACAATAAAACAGTAGTTGTGATTCACTGTGCGTCAGTGTGGTCTTTTCCTGAGCTCTGGCCTGTCTCATCCCTGCCACCTGTGAGCCTCATCGTCTCACTTCCTGAAATTTAATAAATGAGCAGCACTAAGCACCTTTGTAAGTTGCTGGGAAGGGGCAAGGATGCTTGCTTAAAATCTCATGAGCCATTGGAGGAATAGGTAATTTGGATTCTTGGTAGCGGGGAACACCCTGTTTGCAAAATAAAGAGGCTGCTTAACCATAAATAGTTTTAACGATATTTTTCAAAATAGTGATCCGTGGATCAGAAAAAGGGGACCATATATTGTCTACACCAGGACACTTTGACAGTGAAAAGAGCACTGTTCATAATTATACTGCAGAGCCTGTAAACAGATGTAAACCAGGACTGTGCTGGGCAACATGGGCCTCCCTGGCCATGGACTGCCGGCACCAGAACATCCTGAAGCGCTGGTTAAATGCAGATTCCTGGGCTCTCCCTCAGCTCTATTCATTCAGATGCTCTGGAGTCCATACTTTAACAAATGCCACGGCGGAGGGGTGGGGGATTCTTTAAAAATGCAAGTCGAGGGGCAGCCTTGGTGGCTCAGTGGTTGAGCGCCGCCTTCAGCCCAGGGCGTGATCCTGGAGACCCGGGATGGAGTCCTGCGTCCCGTTCCCTGCATGGAGCCTGCTTCTCCCTCTGCCTGTGTCTCTGACTCTCTCTCTCTCTCTCTCTCTTGTCTCTCATGAATAAATAAATAAAATCTTTTAAAAAATGTAAGTTGAGAACTATTGCCATATGGGATATGCAGAAGATAACTTGAAATTTGCAATTAAAGGCCTGTTGGTTCCATGGTGTCTTTGGTGGAACTGGTGCGGCACTGAAAGCAGAACCCAGTGCCTCCGAAGGCCTGTGGCTGCAATTGTGGCCTTGCTGAATAGCCAAGAGGTGTGGTCTTCATGTTATTTACCAGTGTGTCATTCTTTTACTAAACATTCAATGGTGAATGGGTGTCTTTTTAAAATTGAGAGCCACATACCTGCTGTGTTGTATGTTCATCACTAAAAAACAGGCCTAGACAATTTGATGCAAGAAACTTGGGTTTGAATGCTTCCTGGGGCATGTCAGCATGCATCAAGAAATCAGCACATGTGCCTTGATTCTGCTACCAGGTAGCTGCTAACTCTGCCTTGGTTTCCTTGTCTATAAAATTAGAGTTGGACTATATGGTTCCAAAGTTCTTTCCAGGTCTGCTGTTTTATGGCACTCCTTAAAACCTAAAATAGGAAGCAGGTACCAATCAACGGCTTTCATGTTGTGATATATTTTGCCCAAAGCATACAACAGCAGTGGCTCTTGAAAATGTGGCTTTAGTTCGTATTTTTCAAGTATCTGTTTGAATTTTACCAAAAGTCATCCACTGTGCTAACATATCCTTCATGACTAGGGAATAGGGTTCTTGCCACAGCCACTCCTGCCCCATTCTGAAATCATACAGTAAGTATGGTTTAGGCTCACAAAGACCCTCCAATTCAACAGTCTGCGGTTCTGGGGAGCCACTGCAGTGCACTGAACTTCAGTGTACTTTGCAACTTCCTCCCCAGTCATTGTAAGGTTTTCCCATGACTTAATGCATGTTTGCAAGTGATTATCTGCTGATATTTGCAGATGTTCACTCCGTAGTAACACATAAACGTACTCTTTGGTAACATGAATAAACCGTAAGACGTCATGTAGGAGGGCTTGCCTCGGGGAAGGCTTCCTGTAGACCACTAGCCACCACAGGAACTCTGCGGTGATGAGGATGTTCTTTATCTGTGCTGTCCAGTATGGTCACCACTAGCCACCTGAACACTTAAAATATGCTTAGTTCAACCAAGGGACTGAATTTTCCATTTAAATTGTAGTCATCTGGGGCAGCCTGGGTGGCTCAGTGGTTTGGTGCTGCCTCCAGCCCAGGGCGTGATCCTGGAGACCTGGGATTGAGTCCCACATCGGGCTCCCTGCATGGAGCCTGCTTCTCCCTCTGCCTGTGTCTCTCTCATGAATAAATAAAATCTTTAAAAAAATAAAAAAATAAATTGTAGTCATCTAAATTTATTTTCAAAAAGATTTTTATTCAGAGCATGCACAAGCAGGGGCAAGGGCAAAGGGAGAGGGAGAGAAAGAATCTCCAGCAGACTCTGTGCTGAGCAAGGAGCCCAATGTGGGGCTTGATCTCAGGACCCTGAGATCATGACCTGAGCTGAAATCAAGAGTCAGATGCTTAACTGACTGAGCCACCCAGGTGCCCTGTATTAATCTAAATTTTAAAAGCCACATGGGGCTAGTGGCCACTGTGTTGGATGGTACAGCTCTAAATAGCCATTACAGGCTATTGAATTCTCCCTGTTAATGTCAGGCACCCATCTTCACCAGTCATTGGGCTGGGTACTTAACGGTACCTTTGGCATTTCTAAATGTTGGTCTTAAAATGAATCCTCTGCCCACTGCCCATTGATGACACTTTTATCACTGTAACAATGTCTTTGGATAAGCAAATGATACGTAGACCTTTACCTGTCATAGCTCTATCGCAAATCAGTTCTTGTCTTTGTCACATAAGCTGTTGATCACCAGCCTCCGAATCCAGTTACTGTCTAAGGCTCACTTTGTTCCCTGAGTTGAAGTACTAAGTATAGTCCAGGGGGTCTCAACTTGGTCTTAATTGGAGCCTCTGAGTCCTGGACCCCACTTTGGATCCATTTCATCAGATGGTCTCTGGGAAATACGTTTTTTATGAGTTCCCTAGGTGATTCTAACGTGACTGGGTTGAAAACCACTGATAAAGTCCAAACGACAAACCCGTCTTTGAGGCCGGTAGGAGGCTGGCAACAGCAAATCCTGTCTCCATTCACACAGAGTGGATACCAGGGTCCTTGCAACTGTATCAATGTTCTCTTTAACAGGTAATTGGAAAATACCTGGAAGAGATAAAAGGCCTTGTTGATTTGAATTTGGGGCAACTGAGCAGACTTGCTGTTTCTTACTGTACAAGGAACTCCTAAGTTTAGCCAATGGTACTCTTACTGTCCTCTGGCATTCTTGTCCAAACAGAATTTGCTAGTCCTTGAACAAAATAAACATGGTAATGATTTTAATAACAATGATGGATGCAGAAGCTTCCACAACTCTATACTAACAGTTTTATATAATAGTGTAATTATTTCTAAAGTTAGGGATGATTGTTGTCACCTTGCATGGTAATTGGAACAGAGCCACCTATATGAAAACTCTTTTCCTAGGGCTTTACCTCGTAACAAAATAGCAAGTTTATGAGGGCAAAGTCCACCCCATTATCCAGGTGAGAGAGGCCCGTCGATCACACTGCAATCAAGGAGTTTAGAGGGAGACCTCGGAAGGCCACGTCATTCATCCAACAGCTCCATCCAGAGAGCTCTGGCCCGGGCTCCGCACCTGTTAAGGCCTTGCAAGCAAGTGTGTGCTGATGCCTTAGGACTTCGGTAGCTCACCTAGAGCCTTATTCATGCATCTGGCTAAGGGGTAAATAAACCTCATCAGCCTCCTCCATTCAGCATCCTCAAAGAGTGGTCTCTAATGAACAGAAAATCTACTTAAAATTTACTTATTCCCCGCCCCCACTCTGAGTTGGCAGTCCTTGCACTAGGAGAAAGAGCACCTTATACCCAAAGAGATTAGTAAAAGAATATGAAGTTAGATCATTGTAAAATTCTCTTTGGCAGAATCAGAAACTTGGACTGTTTGTTCATCAAGAGCTGGGATCCCTGGGTGGCGCAGCGGTTTGGCGCCTGCCTTTGGCCCAGGGCGCGATCCTGGAGACCTGGGATCGAATCCCACGTCGGGTTCCTGGTGCATGGAGCCTGCTTCTCCCTCTGCCTGTGTCTCTGCCTCTCTCTCTCTCTCTGATGACTATCACAAATAAATAAAAATTAAAAAAATAATATAAAGAGCTTGGGAAAGTTCAAAGGTAGGGCCAGTCAGAAGAGGCCAGAGTTGAGAGTCAAGCTACTGAGCTGAAATTGGGGTGAGGGACAGGATCGTGTCCTCCTTAACCTTTGCATCCCTAGGACCTAGCAGCTCACTGAAATGTTTCTTTTTTCTTTTATTTTTTTTTAAATATTTTATTTGTTCATGAGAGACACAGAGAGAGGGGCAGAGACACAGGCAGAGGGAGAAGCAGGCTCCACGCAGGGATCCTGACGTGGGACTCAATCCTGGGATTCTGGGGTCACACCCTGAGCCGAAGGCAGGCGCTAAACCACTGAGCCCCACAGGGATCCCCTCAAATGTTTCTTGAATGCTCCGGACAGGAATGTGCGGTAGGCCTTAAGTTAAAACGCTAATAAAGGCCACAACGAGAAAATGAGTTACTCCAGAAAGGAGCGTGGAGTGTTTTGACACCGGATGACTGGAAGTGAGTTCTAGCTTCAAGTGGCTGTGGTCATCACCCAAGGACCAGGTCAAAATCCAGACGGAAAGTAGGCAACGACCCTGCCTGTTAGAAACTGTGTTCCTGGGCTTGTTTCAGCAGGAACATATCCGACGACCAAAGACTCCGGTTAGCTGCCCTTTTGGCTTTGCCTTCTTGAGATAGCCAAGTATGAGTGGGAGGGTAGAGATCAGGGCAGGGGCTCTTACCCTCCCTTCGCTACCAGCCATGGCTCCGTGTTCGTGAGTTGAGGACCCAACGCGTCTGTCCTCACGGACCAACTAGCATATGCTCATTTGGGCCAGACCTCTTCCATTATACCTAGTCCGCGCTTCTCTTGTGGACAAGAGTCGGGAGAAACATTTTAAGCAGGTCCATCATGAGCAGATACAAGAATGTTAAAAAGAGGACCATGAATCTATCTGCATGAGAGTTTCTCACCTCAGGAGCCAGAAAAAGGTTCAAGGGCTTGCGACGGTCATCTTCAGTCACCTGGTGGTAGCACAACGGCTGCCCAAAGCTGTCCACGTCGTAATCCTCAGAATTTGGGAACATGGTATATCACACGCCAAGAAGGAATTAAAGTTGCGGATGAACTTAGGGCTGAGAAGTTTTCTTGCATTATCCAGGGGGAGCAAATGCAAACACAAGAGCCCTTACGAGTAGAAGAGAAAGGCAGGAGGCATGTTCGAGTAGTGGGATGTGAGAAAGGCCACGCTGTCCATTGCTGGCTTTGAAGATGGAAGGGGCCCACGAGCCGAGGAATGCAGGCAGCTTCTAGAAGCTGGAAAATGCAAGAAAACATTCTCCCCTAGAGCATCTAGCCCCGCCAACACCTTAATTTTAGCCCAGTAGGACCCATTTTGGACTTCCGACCTCCAGAGCTGCAAAATAAAAAAACCTGTGTTGTTTTAAGCCACTGAGTTTGTCACAGAAGTGGGAAACTAATATGCACCTCTTCAACTTCTTTCAATGATCGTTCATTCTTGGGTGCTGGATATGGAAAAAAAGAATCCCTGACCCTGTTGTGTTCATGTTGGCTTGTGGTCGGACCAGTGAGTGGCATCTTGTCAACACCCGCTGGGCGGAGCATGTCTACCAGGCAGGAAACACGAGCCGTGCAAGCAGTCGTGTCCTGCCACGTGCATGGCTGACGATGACAGGTTTTCTTTGAACTTGGGAGGTTTTCGAGTGACAAGTTCATTTGCAAGTATAATTAGCTGAAAAGGTCCCTGTGGAAAGGATAAAGTATCCCAACTCTTTCAGGTATAGATTCATTAATTCTTTGAAAATGGAAGGTTACATATCAAATATTTTAGTTATGTCTAATCTCTCCGTCAGAACTCTGCTTTTATGAAGACAGTACAGTAACCTGGCACATCAGTTCCTTTCCCTGCCCCCCAAGAAAGAGAATGAAGGTAAGGAGAGCAAAAAAAATTGCTTGCAGGAGACACTCCAGGCCTGCACTGCACATATCTCAAGTTTTCCACATCCGGTCAGCAGCGGTTGAGATTCAGCTAATTTGGTTTTTTTTTTTTTCTTCCTAGAATATAAGTTAGGGCAGTACAGCTGGGCCTGACAAAGATCAATTAGCACCCACAGGTATTTATGCTTTTAATGATATTTTCAGGTTTTACTGTTTTTTTACCTGATGATTTCTTAAAGGATTCGAGCACTGGCTATGTATTTTGGGGCTGATGACTTGTCATGCTTTATCCAAATGACATCTCAGTGGGAGTATTTCTGTCTGGCCCCTCCTGCTGAATACCTGGGGAAGTTAAACATTTGACTCCAGTGATCAACGAGGACTCCAGTACTAGGGGAGTGTGTGTGTGTGTGTGTGTGTGTGTGTGTGTGGTTTGTGTGTAAACATTTTTGATAGCGTACATTTTTATTCCAGGGGTTCTGTTTATTAACAAAAGCTAATTCTCTTCGGGGCAAATATTAGGGTTCTTCAATGTGAATTGTATTATGCTTGAGGATGGATTTTTCCATTGAGAACATTTCTGAGGCATCACGAAGTCAAGAAGAAACCTGTGGCTGTTGCTGTAATTACGACCTGTCGAGGATGTGTTTGATCTGGGTGCCCAAGCCAAGTACTACGGTCTGTGAATAAAAAGCTGTTCTGTTTTTAAACAGATTCCCTTGCCGGATACAGGTCTGGTCACGCCTTCTAGAGTCCAGGCTAACTTTAGGACCGTTGGCATTTCACCCTGAAACCTCACCGGATGGGGTTCATAGGAACTTCCCAGTGGGGCTCAAGGAGGGCCAGCACCCGCTCCCCTCCCGGCAGGCCATCTGGGATCCCGATGGGCGCCTCCACCCCCAGCCCCGGGCTCCCCTCCTATCAGAGGTGCCCCATCCCCCAGACGTGCCCCTGGAGGCGCTGGCCCCGCCCCTCCCCTTAGGTACAGGTGTGAAGCAGCCACCAGGTGGCCACACGAGGCGGTGGGTGGAGCCCGAGGGCCTGCCCAGGTGGGGGTGGGGGTGGTGGGGGTGTGGGGGCACTTCTCTGGTCAGTGAGCGGAAGCCCCATCTCCGTGGCCTCATGTGGCCTCATGACCGCATCCCGGCTGGAGAAGGTAGGGAACCCGGGGTCGCAGCATAAGTTCAGAGGCCTTGCCAGGCAGAGACCTCTCACCACCGCCAGCCCCCTCCCCCACTGGACAAAGGCAGACCTTGAGGCCACAGAAGTGAAGTGGTTTGGGGGGGCTCAGAGCCAGTTAGCAGTGGAACCCGACGCCGGGTGGAGACCTCTGTTCCCAACGCAGCGGCACCCCTAAGGAACACGACAGGCCCGAGTGCATTAGGCATCCTTTTATTTATAAACCAGTTGGGAATGCTGTGGTGTTTGGGAGCCGGGTGGGTTGGGGAGGGATGAGGGCGGGGGCTGGAGGGCTGATTCCAGTGGTTGGCATAATTCAGCACCAGAGCAACTGCTTGGGCATAAGCTCTTACTTCAACCCAGACGAGTGTTGGTCTTCTTGTATGTACAGCAGTCCTAAGTACGTATGCTCTTCTTATGGCTTTGTCCCAGGACACGTCGCAGTGACACAACAAAAAACTCAAGTCTAGAGAGAAGTAGAAGTTGCAAATGCCTCATGAGCTTATTCTTTTTTTCTTTTCTTTTTCTTTTTCTTTTTTTTTTTTTTTTTTTTAAGTCTGATGGCCAAGACTAGTGCTGAATGGATGCCCGAGGAACAGGAACATCTCTGCTCCAAAGGGGCTCATCTGATTCAGCGGAGTCTGTGACCCCATTGCGCGTCTCTCTGGGGTGTGCCTGGCGCTATATCAGTCCTGAAGATGAAGAGAAAACAAACGCACACTCTTCCCGTCCCTCCCTCAAGGGATGGACTCACAGTGACTACAGCCCGAGGCCCGGAGCAGGACTGCAAGCCCACAGAGCAGGTCGGAAGGCAGCCTCGGGTCTCAGGGGCTCCCCTCTAGAAGTGGGTTTCCTTCACTTCTCTAAGGTCCTGGCACACGGGAGCGGCTTCCCGGCAACAGGCCGCTCAGTGGGACCAGGAGGTTAGAGCTCCCCTGGGTTTTTAGCTGGTAGAAGAGCGAACGTTTGACTTCAGGGCCCTGGGACGAGGATGTGGCAGCCAATGCAGTGGTGGGGCGGGGTCTCCGGGGCGGACACCCACACCCCACCACCTACACTGCCCTTGGGTGGCCGTGAAAGGAAGCCTTTCTTCTTCACCTGTGGGGGGGTGAGCAACGCTTTGAAAGGGAGCAGAAAGTCACTGCTCCCCCCCTCTGTTCACACCGGGCCTCGTCACCTGCCCCGTCTGCCATCATCCTCAGCGCTGCTCTGCAGTCCTCGGCCGAAGCCTCCCTCCCTTTCCAGGGCACGAGGGACACCTCCTTGCCTCCCGGCATTTCCGCTCGCCTCTCCGGGCCTGCGCATCATTTGTACATCTCACACCCGCGCCCTGACTCTCTCGTGGCCCTGACTGTTGGCTGGTTGACCCAAACGAAGGGCACCCCCGCCTTCTCCTAGGAAGCGTGTGAGGGGACCCTGATGGCCCGAAGCGGCACAGGCTGGGCTGCAGAATCCCCGCCCCCATTCCTGTCCGTGGTCTCGGGGGGCCTCAGGACAGCGGGGAGGTATCGGCGCAGACAGCAGGGACACACAGGGGGAGAGTTAGGGTGGCTTGCGGGGGCTTCAGCGCGTCCCCGGGATACACCAGATGTCGCTCATCGCCCATCACCGGGCTCGGATGGCACCGAGTCACCTAAGTGGCGCCTGTGGTACGTGGGCGTGTAAGGCCTGCCACCACGGAATGGGCCGGTGGAGCCCACACGACCCGCCGCAGGGCACGGCCGGGTGAGAGTGGGTCTGTCCGCCCTGGGCCGTGGAATAAGCACCAGGAGGCCCTCCCACCCGGCTGCCCTGACAGCGAGGCCCAAGCATGGTCTGGGGCACAGACTTTCAGTAACGTCCGTCGCTCTCTCCAGGCCGCCTTGGCTCCCTTCTTCGTCCCTCGTTCTCCCCACGTTGCCCTGCCTGGCTGTGCTCCTCCTCGCACTGCCCGCGGGCCGGTCATCTGGAGCCAGGCCTCCGCCCCGGCGCTCCGGCCAAAGGGCGGGACGGAAACCCGAGGCCTGGCTCCCTGCGCTGAGCAGCGCTCTCGGCCTGGGCCACTGACCGATGCGTCCTCGCGGGCCGCCCTCCGGCCAGCGCTCTTGTCCCCACGCGGGTGCCCAGCGGAACTCTGGAGAGCCGGCCGGGAACGGGGCTCCCGCCAGCTCGGCCGCGTGCTTTTGCTTCCCCGTCAACACCACTTAGCTCCAGGTGCGCAGGGAGGTAGTTCGACCCCGACACGAGGGGGAAAGACATGCCACCTTCCTTCCTTGGTTGCCCCACTTGTCACCACAAGGCTAGCTCCCAGGGCTTCTGAAAGGCGGTGTTTCTGCCACGAGACATGCTGAGCTCTGCCCACAGCGGCTGCTTCGGGCCTCTGGCTTCTCTGGCGCAGACGGGCAGGGCCTCATCTACCTGAGAGCGTGGTTCTACGCCCTGACTATACCTGCTCCTTTCCTACCTGTTAGTGGAGAGTAACTTCAAACAACTCAGCAGGAGTGCTTAGGCTCTTCATCCCATCTGGCAAAACCTAGGGCCGGGGGTAACTACATAACCACCTAGGCCATTTCAATGTGGAGGTCAAACTGAGGTTCCCACGGTGCTCTGGGGAACCCTCCGGGGCCTCCCTCCACCTCAAAACATTATGGGAGGCCATGAGAACAACATACTTGTTTCCTGGTCGGGACAAGACATTCGTACGGGGATCCAGGATGCGTTTTTGACAAAGTGCCCATGTCACAAGGGAACCAGGCAGTCCTTGAGACCCAGGATTGCAGCGGGGTGTTAGGGGAGCACAGGAGCGTATATCATAAAAGGCTACCACCATATATTCATATTGCATATGATACACACCCTGGATAGCATATTGGGAGCATACATAGAACAGACACGTGCAGTAGCACCCCTACGGGTATACTATGTGGTTTGGTACATCGAACTGTTCACTTGAGGCCTATGAAATCGTTAACTGGTCAGAAATGGGAAAAGCCATTCGGTAGTTAGCATCCTTTAAGGAGACATCTGCCATCTGCTAAACTTGGAGCCAAAGCAAAGCAGCTCCTCCTTTATATATATATATATATACACATAATGTTTTTCTTTGTTGCATTTCCCACAGATTAAGGTAATTTCTGGAAACCATGAAGTCAAACCAATGATGAGAAAAGGACAGCCAGGACATATTAGGCAGGACATATTAGGCCTTACATGGCATTCTCCTTGACACAAGTGTCCTCTGAATAGGAAGTTACGGTTCATGCTAGATGACCTTTTATATATGTGGCCTAAAGCATGTCTTCGTCTATGCACCACATTCCTAGAACTGGAAAGAATCGATGTGTTGCAACATCAGGTCTCGGGGGCTATGCTGAGAAGACTGGAGTTTCTCTTGAACTGGACTACTTCAGAAGCACTTTGCCACCTCTATCGGAAACAGCTTTATTCTGGCAGAGCTTGGGTGGAAGGAGGCAACGTGCAGGGCCCTTATGAGCTGGAAGTAGCAGATTGAGGGAACAGCCGCTTCCATGGGTGGTGTACTTGATAGGGGTGGGTGTAAGGACCAAAGCAGAAGACACCCCACTCAGTGCAAGTCTCCTGGGGGTGCTCTGCACCTTTTCTTAGCGAGGTTAAAGTGGAGTGGTTCTAGATGCTGCTAAGAAGGTTTGTCAAGGTTGTCCGGCTGGAAACCTCCATGCGGAGCCCAAATCTTAGGCTGAGTGGAGGCTGAGGGAGAGCTGGTCTCCAGGCCTTCCCTTAGCTGAGCTGCAGCTCCTGCAACCATTACCCTTCCAACCCCACCCAGGCGCTCCCGGTGATCCCACCCTCGCCCCAGCCTGTGTGGTGTGGCCCTTGCTGTCTGCCAGCAGCCTTTACTTCTCATCCTCATCCCCCTCACTCATGCTGCTGATGGAGGCTGAGGCTGCTTTGGGCGAGGAGGGGGGTGAGGCCTTGTTCGGGAGCCACGAGAAGGTGGGCGACGGGGAGCGGGAGGGGGACCGGCTCCTTGTGGGGCTGCTCACAGGGCTCTGCTTCGGGGACAAGGCCTGCAGCATCCGGCTACTCCTCTCCTGGAACATCTGCTTCTAGAGAGAAATGGGAGAAAAGGCAATCTGTTAAGTCAGCCATCTGGGGTGGCAGGGAAACGACAGGGAAAGGCAGGAGGGAGAGCCACCACCCCATGACACCGCCACCCCACAGACGTGGCCTACAGTTGATGGCATCCAGGGAGCCATCCTGTGGGAGCAGCCGAGTGAAATTCCAGGCCAGTGAGCCGCGGACACAGAGACGACCATCTCTGCTGGTTCTTGGGGCTGTTTACTCCAGCTAGGGAATTTCACTGAGCACCTATCATCTGCCAGGCGAATAGTAATGTCCTAGGTACAGGAGGGCAGTGAGGGGTAAAACCGAAATCCCTGTCCTCCACATGACGAGGAATCACACAGTAACCAGAATGAACCAAATACGTGGATGTCAGGTGCAAATACCGGTTGTGAGAAAAAACAAAACAGGAGGCGACAGCAAACAGGGGTTGGGGGGGGCAGCTGAGCAGCAATGGTAATGAGGGGGCTCAGGGAAGACCGCAAGGAGGAGACACTATTGGAGCCAAGCCCTGGAAGAGATGAAGGAGGAGCCGTGTGAATGGAAATCGGCAAACACACTCGGGACAGAGCACCCTGAGGAGGGAGCACGCAGTGCACGTCCAGGGAGCAGTAAGGAGGCAGTGGTGGTTGGAGTGGCTGGAGTGGAGTCACTGGGAGGGGAGGGGAGGGGAGGGGAGGCGTGTGGGGGAGGAGGCTAAGAGGAAGTCACCAGAGGAGGGACAGAACACTGTGTCACCTGGGCTCTTGTGGCCATGTGAGATCTTCGGCCTTTACTGTGAGAAGAGAAATGTCGGGAGAGCTCCTGTGCCTCTGGAGTTCGAGTCTGGACTAAGGACCCCTGCCCCTGGCTGCAGTGGGGGGCGCAGGAGCATGGATGATGCTGAAGCGCCCACGGCCGGGAGGAGACCAGGTGAGAAAATGGTCGGAGGCCGGGTAGATGTCCCCCCACCCCTTGGTTTCATCAAGGGACAGCGGACTTAAGGTAGAACTCAGCCTTTTTAGTCTTCAGTGGTATGAGTTTTGATAAATGCCCGCAGTTGTGTGACTGCCACCACCGTCAGGGTACTGGGGAGTTCCATCGGCCACCCCCTCCCCCCGCCTCTGGCAACAGATCCTTTTTCTGTCCCTCCAGTTTTGTCTTTTCCAGAATGTCCTCTAAACGGAATCATGCAGTATCGCAGTCTGGCTACATTTTGAAGGTAGAGCCCACAGGAATTGCTGACAGATGGGATGTGAGGCGTGGGAGGGAGGGGAGTGACTCGTTTCTGGCCCATGGAACTAGAAAGCCAGCAGTGTCCTTTGCCGGTGTGGGGGACTCGGTGGGTAAAGGAGGTTTCGTTGGTAAGACAGACTTTGCAGATTGGGACCTCTGGTGACTACTGCCCGGTGCTTTCAGAACTGAGCCCTCCCCCAACGCTGTCCCCTTCGCCTGCTTTCTGGAGATTCCAGTCCTGACCTAGCAGTGGTGCCAGCTGACCTGCCCTTCTGCTCTCTGCCTGCAGCTCGGCCCCCCATGTCGTGCACGCATATTCCATTCCACCCATTTCTGAGTGCCCTGCCCGTGCTGCGGGGGAGGGGGGCTGTGTCCTCATTTCTCTCCCTCGCTTGTCACAGAACTTCAGTCCCCAGCACCTCAGGCCAATCTTGTGATCCTAAGCCAGCACCCAGAGCTGTTTCTCCTGTTTGCCATTTTAGACTTATTTGAGTTACTTTACAAACCATTACAGACCCCACCCCCCCACCCCGGAAGACTAGGTGCTCTGCAGGAGATGCTCATATCCAAGCTGGGGCTTCGGTGATGTACAAGAATAGGAGACTGAGGTGGGGAGTGAGCCCGGGGAGCTGGTGGAAGGGTGACTTTCCAAAAAAAGGGCGCTAAGGAGAGAGAGTACAACCTAAAGTTCTTGGCATGACTATAAGCTGAGTGCCTATGGGGTTGACTGTAGGCCAGGCCTGAACACCAGGAGGAGCTGGATGTTTTTCCCTCCCAAGAGCCCCTGGAAGATGTTAACTAAAGGAGGGGTATGATCAAATTTGTGTCTGAGAAATACCTTTGGGTGGGAGCATAAAAGCAAAGAGAGAAACCATAAGGGAAAAGATTGGTGTCGGGCTATGTAAAAGTGTAAAACTTACATACCGCACCCTCCCCCAAACCACCATGAAATAAGGTAAAAGGCAAGTGAAAAATGGGGAAATTCTTGCAACATTTAACTATAAATAGTGGATTTTCTTACATAAAGAGCTTACAAATTAAAAAGAAGAATGTAAAAACATTCATAGAAAAATGAGCACAAGGCTTGGTAGGGCAATGCACAAGAGACTTACAAATGACCTATACAAAATGTTCAGCATCACTAGTAAACAAATGCAAAATAATTAAGGGAGATACCTTTTAATATATCAGATTGTTACAGATTTTTTTTAATCTTCCCAGCATGTAAAAAAATTTAGTTTTATTGAAATGTAATTGACACACAGCACAGTTTAAGGTGTATAGAGTAATGGTTTTACTTACGTGTATGAAGACATTATTACCACAATGAGTTAACATCTGCCCTATAGTTACAAAAAATAGATCTTTTTCCTTGTGATGAGAACTCTTGGGGTCTATTCTCTTAACTTTCATATATACCACACAGCAATGTTAACTAAATAGTCTTCGTGCTATACATTGCATCCCTACTACTTATTTATTTTACTTTTTGATCACTTTCAATCAGATTTTCCCTCTTTCACTCCTATGTCTTCCCCTGGTAACCACAAATCGGAATGCCTTTTCCATGAGTTGTGGGTTGGTTTGTGGGTTTTTTTTTTCCACTTGGGAGACCATGTATTTGTTTTTCTCTGACTTGCTTCATTTAGCATAATGCTCTCAAGATCCATCCACGTTATCACAAATGGCAGGATTTCCTCCTTTTTAAGAGTTGACTGACCTTCCATTGTATACACATACTGTACTTTATCTATTCCATCCATTGATAGGTTGCTTCCATGTCTTGACCATTTTAAATAATGCTGCTATGATTGTGGGGATGCAGATAGTGCTAAGACAGAGTTTTGTTTCCTTTCCTCCCCAAAGTGCAATTGCTGGATTGTATATATGGTGGTTTCAGTTTCAATTTTTTGAGGAACCTCCATACTGTTTTCCACCATGGCCACACCAATTTACAATCCTACCAACAATGCACAAGGGTTCCTTTTAATCTATGTCCTCATTAGCATTTGTTATTTCTAGTCTTTTTGATGGCAGCCAATCTAATGGTGTGAGGTAATAAGTCATTGTAGTTTTGATTTGCATTTCCCTATTGACTAGTGATGCTGAGCATTTTCTCATGTACCTGTTGGTCCTTTGTATATCTTCTTTGGAAAAATGTCTATTCAGGTACTTAACCTGTTCTTTAATTGGATTATTTTGGGGTTTTGTTATTGAATTGTGTGAGTTCTTTATATATTTTGGATATTCACTCATATCAGATACATGGTTTGCACATATATATCCCATTCTGTAGGTTGTCTTTTAATTTTGTTGATGGTTCCTTTTGTTGTGCAGAAGCTTTTTAGTTTGATATAGTTCCACTTATTTTTGATTTTGCAACTTATGCTTTAGGAGTCCTATCCAAAAACTCATTGCCAAGACCCACGTAAAGGAGCTTTCCTCCTATGATTTCTTCAAGGATTTTTATGGTTTCTGGCTTTACATTGACATCTTTAACCCACTTCAAGTTACCTTTGGCAAATGGTGTAAGATAGGGATCTGGTTTTATTCTTTTATGTGTGAATATACAATTTTCCTAGCACCATTACTTGAAGAGACAATCTTTACTCCGAGTATGCTTGGCTCCCTTGTTTGGTCTTATATCTGAGCTCTCAGTTCTGTTCCATTGGTCTATGTGTCTTTTTTTATGCCAGAATTATACTGATTTCATTACTATAGCTGTATAATAAAGCTTGAAATCAGAAGTGTGATGCCTCCCACTTTGTTCTTTCTCAGGATTGCTTCGGGTATTTGGGGTCTTTTGAGGTTTCACATAAATTTTAGGATTTTTTTCTATTTCTGTGAAAAATCCCATTGGAACCTTGATAGGGATTGCATTTAATCTATAGATGGCTTTGGGATAGTATGGACATTATTAATATTCTTCTAATCTGTGAACAGGGGATACCTTTCCATTTATTTCTGTCTTTAATTTTTTTTAGCACTATTTTACAGTTTTCAGTGTACAGATCTCTCACCTCCTTGGTTAAATTTATTCCAAAGTATTTTATTGTTTTCATTGCTATTATAAATGGGATCAATTTATCTTTTTCAGATAATTCATTGTTAGTATATAAAAATGCTACTTATTTTGTATGTTAATTTTGTATCCTGCAACTTCACTTAATTTGTAGATTAGATATAACAGTTCTTTGGAGTCTATTGGATTTTCTGTATATAAAATCATGTCATCTGCAAATAGACAACCTTCTTCCTTTCCAATTCTGATGGGCTTTTATATTTTCTTGCCTCATTGCTCTGGCTAGGATTTCAGTAATATCTTGAATAGGAGGAGTGAGAATGGGCACCCTTGTTTTGTTTCTGACTTTAGAGGAAAGGCTTTGAACCTTTTGTCATTAAGTACCATGTTAGCTGTGAGTTTGTTATCTACAGCTTTTGTTATGTTGAGGTATATTTGTTTTGTACCTAATTTGTTAAGAGGTTTTATCATGAATGGTTATTAAATTTTACCCAATGATTTTTCGGTGTCCATTGAGAGGATCATAAGATTTTTTTCTTACATTCTATCAATGTGATGTACCATAGTAATAGATTTAATCACACTTGTATCCCCAAAATAAATACCACTTGATCATGGTAAAATATCTTTTTAATGTGAATTCTGTTTACTAATATTTTTTAAAGATTCTAGAGAGAGGGGGGGGGAGAGAGAGAGAGTGCGAGCAAACACATGAGTGCCCATTTGTGTGGGGGAGGGGCAGAGGGAGAGAGGAAGCAGGCTCTGATGAAGTGTGGAGTCGGACAGCGGCTTGATCTCACAATCCCAAGATCATGACCCCAGCTGAAACCAAGAGTCAGTCAACTGAGCCACCCATGTACCCCCAGTTTACTAATATTTTATTGAGAATTTTTGCCTCTATATTCATTAGAGAGATTGGCCTGTAGTTTTTAGTATTCTTTTTGGCTTTGGTAATGCTGGCCTCATAAAATAAGTTTGGGAGCATTCCCTCCTTCCATTGAGGAGTCTGAGAAGGATTTACATTAATTCTTCTTTAAATGTTCAGTAAAATTCACCAGCGAAGCCATCAATTCCTGGGCCTTTCTTCTGTGAAAGATTTTTGATCACTAATTCAATCTCCTTACTAGTAATTGGTCTGTCACATTTTCTTCTTCATTCTGATTCATTTTTGGTAGGTTGTATGTTCCGAAGAATTTTCCATTTCTTTGGAAATGGAAATGGAATTTTCCATTTCTTTGGATTTTCAGTTTGTTGGTGTATAGTTAACAGTAGCCTCTTAAGATCCTTTGTGGCATCAGTTTTAATATCTTTTTCATTTTCATTTGTAGTTTTGTTGATTTGGGTCCTATCTTTTTTTCTTGGTTTGTCTAGCTAAACATTGGTCAATTTTATCTTTTCAAAAAACCATCTCTTAGTTTGGTTGGTCTTTTCTATTATGTTCCTAGTCGCTACTTTGTTTCTGACCCAATTTCTATTATTTCCTTCCTTCTGATAACTTTGGTGAACTAAAGTGAACTTCTGTTCACTCTATTTTTTTTAGTTCCCAAGGCATAGCATTAGGTTGTTTGAGATCTTTCTGGTTTCCTGAGGTAGGCATTTATTGTTCTGAACTTCCATTTTAAAAAATTTGAGAGAGAGAGAGAGAGAACGAAACAAGCAGTGGGGAGGGGCAGAGGGAGAGAAAGAAAAAGAAGCACGCTCCCCACTGAGCAGGGAGCTCAATATGGGGTTTGATCCCAGGACCCTGAGATCATGACCTGACCTGAAGGCAGACACTTAACCCACTGAACCACCCAGGTGCCCCTGAACTTCCCTTTTAGAACTGCTCTGTCTGCACAAGTTTGGTATATTGTGTTTCCATTTTTGTTTGTGTCAAGATACATTTTTGTTTTCCCTTTTTTAAAAAAGATTTTATTTATTTATTCATGAGAGAGAGAGAGAGAGAGAGAGAGAGAGGCTCTGAGACACAGGCTCACAGAGAAGCAGGCTCCATGCAAGGAGCCCGATGTGGGACTCGATCCCGGGTCTCCAGGATCAGGCCCTGGGCTGAAGGTGGCACTAAACCACTGCACCACCCGGGCTGCCCATGTTTTCCCTTTAATTTCTTCTCTGACTCTTGGCTGTTCCACAGACCATTGTTTAATTTCCATGTATTTATGAATTTTTCAGTTTTCCTCCTGTTAATTACTTCTATTTTGAAACCATCATGGCCAGAAAAGGTACTTGGTATGATTTCAGTCTTCTTGAATTTGCTAAGACTTATTCTGTGGCTGAACATATGGTATATCTTAGAAAATGTTCTGGGGCATGTAGGTGGCTCAGTTGGTTGAGGAACCCAGTCTTTTTTTTTTAAACCCATTCTTGATCTTGGCTCAGGTCATGGTCTCAGGTTCATGAGATCAAGCCCTGTGTCAGGCTCTCCACTTAGCAGAGAGTCTGCTTGAGATTCTCTCTCCCTCTCCCTCTGCCCCTCCCCCTGCTTGTACTCAAGCTTTCTCTAAGTAAATCTTTTTTAAAAATGTTCCATATGTGCTTGAGAAGAATGTGAGTTCTGCTGTTGGACAGAATGCTCTATGTCAATTAGGTCCATTTCGTCTATAGTGTTGTTCAAACCTGCTGTTCCCTTATTATCTGTCTGGATAATCTATCCATTGTTGAGAATGAGGTATTAAAGTCCCCAACTCTTATTGTATTGCTCTTTTCTTTTTTTAGCTTAGTTTTCGCTTTTTATATTTGGGTGCACAAATATTTACAACTACTATATCTTCTTTTTTTTAAGATTTATTTATTTATTTATTTATTCATGAGAGACAGAGAGAGGGACAGAGACATAGGCAGGGAGAAGCAGGCTCCTTGCAGGGAGCCTGATGTCGGGACTTGATCCCAGGACCACAACCTGAGCCAAAGGCAGACACTCAACCACTGAGCCACCCAGGTGCCCCGTTATATCTTGATGGACTGACTTCTTTATCACTGTATAATAATAATTGTAGACCTCTTTGTCTCATTTGTACTATTTTTGGATTTAAGTTTATTTAGTATGATAAAATATAGCTACCTCCACTTTTTTGTTTTGTTTTGTTTTTTTAATACCATTTGCTTACAAAATCTTTTTCCCATCCCTTCATTCTCTGTGTATGACTTTAAGACTAAAGTGAGTCTCTTATGGGCACATATCATTAGAAGTTTTTAAAATTTTATCCATTCAGCCATTCTATGTGTTTTGATTGGAGAATTTAATCCAATTAAATATAACTTAAAGCTATCATTAATAGGTAAGGACCTACTTAGTTTGCCATTTTATTAATAGTTTTTATGACTGATTTGTAGAACCATCATTCCTTGTTTTGTATCCTGCTTTCTTTTTTTGTATTTCAATGTCTTCTGCTATCTGTATGGTTTGATCTGTATGTATCATGTACTTTTGTGTAATTACTACAGGTTTTACCCTTGTGGTTACCACAAGGCTTACATAAAATATTTTAAAATTATAACACCTTATTTTAAACTGATAACAACTTAACCTTAATAGAATTTCTAAACTTTATGCTTTCATCTCCCGCCTCCTCACATTTTAGGTTATTGATGTTACAGTTAACATACTTTTTATATCATGTAACCAGTAATAGATTATTGTTGTTCTGGTTATTTTTACAATGTTTTCTAACTTTTAAATAGAGTTTAAGTGAATTACACACCATCATTACCACATTTCAGATTCTAATTTTGACTATATATTTACCATTACCTGTAAGTTTTACACTACCTTATGTTTTATGATGTTCGTTAGTGTCCTTTTACTCAAAGAACTCCTTTTAGCATTTCATGTAAGGCAGGTCTGGTGGTGGTGAGCTCAGCTTTGTTTTTAGGGAGGAAGCCTTTATCTCTTCATTTCTGAAAGACAGCTTTGCCATGTATAGAATTCTTGGTTGACATTTTTTTTCCTTTCAATATTTTAGACATATCATCCCATTCTTTCCTGGCCTGAACCAATTTTGTTGAGATGTCCCCTGATAGTCTCATGATGGTTCCGTGTATGTAATTTACCCCTTTCCTCTCGTTGTTTTCTAAATTTTCTCTTTGACTTTTGACAGTTACGATGTGTATCAGTGTAGCCCTATTGGGGTTTATCTTATTTGGGATCCTTTGTATCTCATGGATTGAGATGTCCATTTCTCTCCTCAGGTTTGGGACGTTTTAAGCCATTACTGCTTTAAGTTTACTATCTGTACCTATTCCCTTCTCATTCTCTTTTCCTTCTGGAATTCCCTTAATACAAATATTATTTATCTTGATTGTGTCTTTACGTCCTGTATGTTTTGTCCACTCTTTTTTCATTCTTTCTTCTTTTTGCTACTCTAACTGGGTTATTTCAAATGTCCTGTCTTCTAAGTCACTGTTTTTTTTTTCCTGCATAGCTGAGTCTTTTAATATTTTAAGTAATTGCTACACCCCACATGGGGGTCGAACTCACAACCCCAAATCAAGAGTTGCACCCTCTACTGACAAGCCCAACCAGGAGCCCAGAGTCTCCTTTTGAAGCTCTCTGTTGAATTTTTTAGTTCATTTTATTTTTTCAGCTCTACAGTTTTTTTGATGGTTTATATTTCTTTGTTAAACTTATTTTGTTTATGCATCATTTCCCTACTTTTTAGTTTTCTATGTGTTATTGCAGTTGACTAAACTTTAAGAGAATTATTCTGAAATCTGACCTTAGATAGCCATTTCTTTAATGCCAGTTATTAGAGCTTTAGTAGTTTCTTTTGTTGGTGTTTACTAGATTTTTCATGATCCTTGATTCTTTACATTGGTATCTGTACATTTGCATAAGCAGCCTCCTCTTCCAGACATTATGAGTTTGTTTGGCAGAGATAACTCTTTGCCAGTCCCCTCAGTGTGGGTTTCTGGATATGTTAGCTAGTAATGTCCTCGGGCAGGTGGAGTTTGCTATCAGGGTCAATTTCTGGGTGAGGCCCCTGGTTGAGCTCTGAGGTCAGGGCTATGGCCACTGGCTGAGGATGGTTAGATAAGACTGTTAGTTTGGTTCCTTACCCAAGTGTGACTGTTACCAATTGCCTGGGTTCCCTAGTCAGGCTTACAGGACTTACAGTCAGGCTGGCAGGACTCCATACTAAGCAGCAGGTGGAGCTATGAATTAGCTTCTCTGCCCTCTTGGGGCAGGAGAATGGGCCTACATGGCTTATTGTTCCAGGACCTAAATTAGGCAAGGTTATGTACTGAATTCCCTGGCTAGAATGGGTCAACCTATTTTGCTCTGCAGATGAAGACCATCACGGGCAATGATCTCTGTTCAAGTGCCACTGTAAGTAGGCCTGTTGGTTGGGATACATAGTGTTCTGTGTGTTCTACTTAGGTTCCCTAGTCAGGCAGGCTGAAAATTGTATTCAGTGGGCAGGGCTATGAATTAGCGTATGCATCCAGGCACAGCAAGAGAAGTAGCTCCAAGGCCAGAAAGGCTTTCGGTTTGTGGTTTTGACTCAAGCCAGCCTATGCCACAAGTTCCCTGCCTGAACAGAGCCACTGGCTTTGCTCAGCAGACTATCAGCTCTGCCTGTTGGACTCTGTGCTTAAACGTTTCTGGGCTTTGCAGCTTTCTAGGTCTAATAGCCAAGCTTTCTATTTGGGTGGTGCTCGGAGCTTTACTCAGCAGTGGATGGGGCTATGACTCATCTCCCTTGCCTGGGTAGGACAGTAGGGCCAGCTTCAAATAGGCTCCCAGTTTTTCCAAATCAGGCCTTCTGGTTGGAGCTGGGGGTGGGGGATGGGGTCAGGAGCTGCACTCAGTAATAGGCAGGCTACAAATTAGTTCCACTGCCTGAATAGAGTCTGTGAACCCTCAACACCTAGCACTGGCTTTGCAGGCAATCAGCTCTTGCTGCCATACTCTTGGTTCAACTATGCAGCTTCCCAGTTGTTCTTGCCAGCCTTTCTGATCAGGCAGGGTTGGGAGGTTCACTCAGCAGTGGGAACAGAGGGCTATGACTTGGCTCCCCTTCCTGCCTAGAGGCAGACCAGACCCCAGGGCCAGAAGAATCTCTTTGAGAACCAGAATCAGGCAGACTTGTACTCTGCTGAGTTCCCCAGTCCAACTGTGCCACTGTCTTGGCTCTGCAGATAAGCCAAACCACAAGCTGGTACTACTGCTTGGGTTCTGCAGGTGGGAACTCAGTATGCCAATATCTGCATTGGTTGTTGGAAGCCTCTACCCCTCAGATTCTCAGTGGCCAATGCCCACAGATTGCCTTGCAATTCCTGTCGAATGAAATCAGAGGGGGGAGCTCTCAAGAAGTGACCTACAATGCTGGGGGAGCTAGATGTCCACCCTGGACTCTCTCTTCCCACTATAAAAACTGAAGGCTCAGCAGAGACCTCTGTGTAATGTTGGGCTGGCCTGGGTTAGAGGCAATAAGGTCTGCACGTAGCCGCCTCAGACCCGTATTCTAGGATTCTCTCAGTGGAGTCTTGTCTATGAATAGTTGTTAGTTCTTCTTGTGAGGGGGAGCAAAGTCAGGAATGACTTATGTCATCATCTTGGTAAGCTTATTCTCCCAAGATTTTTTTTTAAAATTTGTAATGGCCTGTGCTGGTAAGGGCTCAGGAAAAAGACCCCACTCCTGTTACTGCTGGTGGCAGGGTAAAATAATGGTGCCTTTCTGAGGAGTAACTGGGCAGTAGGTGTAAAAACTTTTTTCCTGAAGAGATAATCTGAGATGTAAATAAATACTCTTTGGGTACACAGATTTTCATTGCAGGGTCATCGCAGACAAAACTGCAAACCCCTTCGGTAGGTTAGAGAAATCTTGCACAACTCTGAGGTGATACTTTAGGCAGCTGATGAAAATCCAGTACTTAAAGAATATTTAATAATGTGAGAATGTTCGTGAGCTACTGCATGGTAAAAATGACTTGGAAAACTGTATGTTCTGCGTAACCCCATTTTGTGAAACATATACATGCAGATGGAGAAAAGATGGAACCAATATCCCAGTGACTACTCTGGGCAGTTGGACTGCAGGTGATTTTTAGTCTCTTCTCATTGTTTACTTTCTAACAGCTCTGTAATGAACACATGTTACTTTTATCACCATAAGGAAGACAGATGACTGAGGCAAGAAGGTGAGGCCACAGGGCCCTGCCTTCATGACACAGGTGAGAGAATGGTAGAGCTTCAGGCACTTCAACAACTCCCCGCCCCACAGTAAGCTCTAGCCCATTACTTTTTAGGATCTCAAGTTTTCTCTAGCAAACATAATAGAGATGACTTGCTGATCACTAAAAACCTTTGCAGATTTAAAATTCCACAATTCTAAGAACCTACCAATTATTCACCTTCCATTAAAGGCATTGATAATTCTGCCAAAAGACATCCAACCCCCTCAAAATCAAACAAAAAATGCAGTAGCACAACATCATTACCTTAGAGGAAGCCCATTTATGAGACAAAATCAAATGCCAAAAGGATAGGGTGGCCTATTATTAATAGCGACATTAAAAGAATCCTTGAAATTTTAGCAGTCATTTGAAAATAAGTATTTTTATTACTATAATCTTTAAGTATATTTATAGTGGCAGCCATTAGCTCTCTTGCTGTTAATGGATTGTCAGCATTTCCATTAGAAGCTCACTTTGTAAGTAATCTACAGCTTGCTACTGTAGTTTGACTCAAGCTCATAACTGAGAATATTATGCCTAAGGTAATGCAATAATTTGAATCCTTAATGATAAACAATGGTGTCACACTTCATATAATGTGATATCCATGTAAAACAACTCCAGGTCTCAGTTTGCAAGCCCTGTGATCTGTTTCTGGTGCATTATGATGCATGATTCTTCTGCAAAGGAGTTAAATTGGATCAGGTCAGCAGTTTATAATGAGCTTCCCGGGAAGAAAAGCACTTTAGGAATATGAAAATAAGACCACGGCATGGCATTTTCATAAAGAAAAGGCATTTAAATTGTGTCTGTAACTGTATTAAGATACTTCCATTTATAAAGTTTTCTCCCAAGAAAATAATCCCATTTACTCCCGTCCCAATAAAACTAAGTTTCTACTCCTCCTACAAACTCTTCCTTTTTAAGAACTTCTTCATATCTACTGAGACAGTAAATGTCCTGACAAATGCCTTCCAAGGTTTCAAGATTTCAGAGAGATTCCACCTTAACTGCCACAAAAAGAAATGAAAAATATCCTAGTTACATCTGCTTTGGACTTCTGGTAAGCACTGTGGAATTCAAAGAGTTTGTTTCAGCCAAATCAATAAACGACAAAAACTAACCCTCACAATGCCTGACATATGCCTAGATGCTGTTAAAGGGCTTTAGAGTGTGCAACAATTTCATCCACCCAACAACCCTACAAGGTGGCTGAGGCAAAGGAACTTAGCCAAGGCACCCAGCTAGGAGGTGAGCTCTGCTCCTGACCAACTCTCTGTAATTAGCCACTTTCACAGTAAGAAGCTTTTCTGTTGACTCATTTACTTGTGCATTTCTTGGAAGACAAATTTTTGAAACCAACTGTTAAAAAGCTTCAAGTAGGAAGTTCAGATCCACAAACTGAATTTTATGTTTTATAAAATCAACATAGTCTTAAACATCAGCAGTGCTACTAAGATGATTATATATATTATTTACATATGTTATGTTTTTATATAGTATATAATAACATATATAAGTATTATATATTAAATATAATTCTCTTTACACATGTATGCATGGTGTAACAAGCGCTGAAGAGAATGTGGAGAAATCAGAACCCTTGTGCATTGCACTGGAATATAAAATGGTGCAGTGTAGAAAACAGTATGTAAGTTTCTAAAAACATTTGAGAATAGAATTACCATATCATTTAGAAATTCCACTTCTGAGTATATAACCAAAAAACTGAAAGCATGAAATTAAACAGAAATTTGTATAGTGATGTTCATAGCAGCATTGTTCATAATAGCCAAAAGATAGAAACAATCCAAATATCCATTAATGCATGAATCAATAAACAAAATGTGGTATATGTAAATAACATCCCATTATATGTGTTTGCATGTATATATACATGTATATATGTATATGTGTATGTATACACACAATCTGATGTACATTTATTTTCCTCAACTTGCATGGAGTATTTCCAAGATGGATATTGAAAAGAAATATTTTGCGTATTACAAAAAATATTATGGAGGGTTTCCTGGCATGGAGAATCTGAAAGTTGACCACTCATTCCAACAAACATTTACTGACAGCACACTATTCATGGTTCAGGCATAAATCTAAGCCCTGAGGATATTGCGGGGGGGGGTGTCTATGTTTATGTTTATTTTTTATTGACAACATTAGTCTCAGGGGTATCACAGGATGACTCACATATTGTGATCACCACAATTGGTCTAGTTAGCATCTATCACCATATATAGTAAACGTTTTTCTTATGATGAGAACTTTTAAGATCTACTCCCTTAGCAAGTTTCTAATACTCAATAGAGGATTATTAACTATAGTCACAATGCTGTACATTACATCCCCATGATGTACTTTATAACTGTAAGTTTTTACCTTTTGACCCCCTTTACCCATTTTGCCTGCACCCACCCCCTGACTCTAACAACCACCAATCTGTGCTCTGTGTTGATGGGCGCAGGGGGGCTTTTTGCTTGTTTTGGATTCCACTAATAAATGAGATCACACATTTATCTTTCTCTAACTTATTAGAATAATACCCTCATGGTCCAACAATTTGTTGCAAATGCCAAGATTTACAACAAATGCCTTCTTTTTATGGCTGAATAATATTCCATGGTGTGTGTGTATATATATATATTTTCATTATCCATTTATACATTGATGGACACTTAGGCTGCTTCCATGTTTTGGATATGGTAAATAATGCTGCAGTGAACATGGTGGTACATCGATTTTTTCAAATTAGTGTCTTCATATCCTTCAGATAAATATCCAGAAGTAGAATTTGCTGGATCATATGGTAGTTCTATCTTTAACTTTTTGAGGAAATTCCATAGTGGTTGTACCAATTTACATTCCCACCAACAATGTACCAGTGTTCCCTTTTTTCCATATCCTGATCAACACTGTTAATTTGTCACTTTGATAATAGCCATTCTAATGGGTGTGAGGTGCTAGCTCATTATGGTCTTGATTTGCATTTCCCTAGTAATTAGCGATGTTGAACATATTTTCAGGTCCTGCTGGCCCAGTATGTCTTCTTCGGAAATATGTCTATTCAGATCCCATGCCCATTTTAAAATCAGATTGTCTCTTTTTGTACTGTTGAGTTGTATGACATCTTCTTATTTTGATTTGTTAAACCCTTATCACATATGATTTGCAAATATTTGCTCCCATTCAGTAGCATACCTATGTGCATTCCTATTTGTGGAAGCTTTTTAGTTTGATGTAGTCCCACTTATTTATTTTTTACATTTGATGACTTTGCTTTAGGTGTCAAACTTAGAAGCCTAACTGGCAAGATAGATGTCAAGGAGCTTATAGTTTTTGTTTCTCCTAGGAGTTTTATGGTTTCAAGTCTTATATTCAAGGAAGATAGTGATCCAGTTTCATTTTTTCTGCATGTGGCTACCCAGTTTTCCCAGCACCATTTATTGAACAGATTGTCTTTTCCCCATTGTATATTGTTGATTCCTTTGTAGTAATTAACCATGTATACAATTTATTTCTGGACTCTTTGTTCCATTGATCTATGTCTGTGTTAAATGCCAATGCCATACTATTTTGGTTACTATAGCTTTGTAATATAGGTGAAATCAGGGAGCATGATGCCTTCAGCCTTGTTCTTCTTTCTCAAGATTGCTTTGGCCATATAGGGTCTTTTGTGGTTCCATACAAGTTTTAGGATTGTTGGTTCTTTTTCTGTAAAAAAAAATGCCATTGAATTTTGATAAGGATTGCATTGAATCTATAGATTGTCTTGGGAAGTATAGATATTTTAACAATATTCTTCTAATCCATAAGCAAGAAGTATCTTTCCATTTATATGTCTTCAGTTTCTTTAAGTATAGTTGACATATAATATTTTATTTCAGGTATACAACACAGTGATTCATCAGTTATATGCATTATGAAATGCTCACTGTAAGTATAGTCACTATCTGTCACCATACAAAGTTATTACAATATTATTGACTATATTCTCTACTGTACTTTTTATCTTTTGTCACCTAATTTATAACTGGAAGTTTGTACCTCTTTATCCCCTTTACATAATTCATTTGCTTCACTCCCAGCAACCACCAATTTCTTCTATGTATTTTTGAGCTTTTTTCTTTTTTCATTTTGATTTTTAGATTCCATATAAAAGTGAAATCATATGGTATTTGTCCTTTTTGGTCTAACTTATTTCACTTAGCATAATACCCTCTAGGTCCATCCATGTTGATGCAAATGGTAAGATTTCATTCTTTATGGTAATATTCCAGTGTGTGTGTATACATATGTGTGTATACATACCTTTACACACACCATATATTTATCCATTTGTGTATCAATGGACACTTGGTTGGATCCATTTATTGACTATAAATAATGCTGCAATAAAATAGGGGTGCATAACTAGTGTTTTTGTTTTCTTTGGTAAATAAAAGTGGAATCACTGGGTTGTATACTAATATTGATATTTTCACTTTTTGAGGAACCTCCACACTGTTTTCTATAGTGGCTGTACCATTTACATACCCATCAACAATGGACAAGTGTTCCCTTTTCTCCACATCCTAGCCAACACTTGTTACTTCTTGTGGTTTTGATAACCGCCATTCTGACTGGTATAAGGTGATGATAGATCATGAATAAGGTTGAGCATTTTTTCATGTGTCTGTTGGCCACATGTATTTTTCTTTGGAAAAATGTCTATTTAGGTCCTCTGATCATTTTTTTTATTGGATTGGGGTTTTTTGGTGGTAAATTGTATAAATTTTTTACATATCCTTTCCAAATATCTATTTCAGTTCAGGAGGTTGCCCTTTTGTTTTGTTGATGGTCTCCTTTTCCATGAAAAAGCTTTTAATTTTGATGTTGTCCCATGTTGCTGTGGCAGATGTCAAAGAAATGACTGCTTATATTTTCTTCAAGGATTTTTATGGTTTCAAGTCTCCCATTGAAGTCTTTCATTCATTTTGAGTTTTTCTGCATGGTGTTAGAAGGTGATCCAGTTTCATTCTATTGCTTGTGGCTGTCCAGTTGGCCCAGCACGTTTGGTACTTGAATATTTTCTTTCTCTTTGTTCAAGTTCTTACTGTGTTCATCCATTCTCCTCCCAAGTTCAGTGAGCATCTTTATGGCCATACTTTGAACTCTTTATTAGGTAAGTCAGTTATCCCCATTTCATTAAGGACTTTCTCTGAGATTTTCTCTTGTTTTTTTTTTTTGTTTGTTTGTTTTGTTTTGTTTTATTTGGAGCATATTCCTCAATTTTCCTTGACACTCTGTGCTGGTTTCTGTGCATCAGATACCATAGCCATCTCTGCCAGTGCAGAAGAAGTAACCTCATGTCTGAGATTAAACTTACCATTCAACTCTGCCATTGCTCTTGGGTTGTCTCTCAAGCCTTTGTGATTGTCCAAGCAGTGTATTTTATTTTTAGTGGATCCCAGTAATGGAGGGTATACCCAAGGCCTGTCAGTGTCCCAAAAGGGAGGATCTCAGTGAGCACCTAGATTCAGCTGACTGAAAGCCAGACTCTCAGGCAACAGCTTTTAAAGTATGCAAATACAGGCATATTTCAGAGATACTATGGGTTCAGTTCCAGATCACCACAATAAAGTGAACAATAAAGCAAGCCAAAAGAATTTTTTGGTTTCCTCATGCATACAAGTTATGTTTATACTATACTGTAGTTTATTAAGTTTGAAATAGCATTATGTCAAAAAATATAGAAGTCTTAATTTAAAAATACTTTGTTGCTAAAATAAGCTACCCATTTTCTGAGCTTTCAGCGAGTCATGATCTTCTTGTTGGTGGAGGGTCTTGCCTCGATGTTGATGGCTGCTGACTCATCAGGGCAATCCTGGAAGGTTGGGGTGGCTGTGGCAATTTCTTAAAACAAGACAACAATGTAGTCCCCTCTATTGACTGTCCTTTCAGCAACCATTTCTCTATAGCACACGATGCTGACAGCATTTTATCCACAGAACTTCTTTCAAAATTGGAGTCAATCCTCTTATATCTTGCTATGGTTTTCTCAACTAAATGTATGTAATATTCTAAATTGTTTGTGGTCATTTCAACAGTCTTCACGGCATCTTCACCAGGAGTATATTTCATGTCAAGAATTGCTTTCTTTGCTCATCTGTAAGCAGCAACTCCTCACTTGTAAAGTTTTGTCAGGAGATGATAGCAGTTCATTCCATCACCAGGCTCCATTTCTAATTTCCTGCTATTTCCACCACACCTGCAGTCTCTTCCTTCACTGACGTCTGAAACCCCTCAAGATCACCTATGTAGGTTAGAATCCACTTTTTCCAAATTTCCGTGAATGTAGATATTTTTTACTCCCATTGAATCATGAATGTCATTAATGGCAATTAAGATGGTAAGTCCTTTCCAGAAGGTTTTCAATTGACTTTGTCCAGCTCCATCAGGCGAATCACTAGCTCTGACAGCTATAGCCTTACGAAATGGGTTTCTTAAATCCTAAGGCTTGAAAGTCAAAATGATTCCTTGATCCATGGGCTGAAGAAGGGATGTTATATTATCAGGCATGAAAGCAAAATATACACCTCCGTCAGAGCCCTTAAGTGACCAGGTACATTGTCAATGTGCAGTAGTCTTTTAAAAGCCATCTTTTTCCCCCTGCGGACTTACAATATTCAGTAAACCACATAGTAAACAGATGTGCTGTCATTTGCGCTTTGTTCCATTTATAGAGCACAAGTAGTGGAGATGTAGCATAATTTTTAAAGACTTTAGGATTTTTGAAATGGGAACTGAGCAATGACTTTAACTTCAAGTCTCCAACTAGGTTAGCCCCTAACCAGAGCCTCAGTCTCTATTTTTTTTTAAAGATTTTATTTATTCATGAGAGATACCAAGAGACAGACAGAGACACAGGCAGAGGGAGAAGCAGGCTCCATGCAGGGATCCCAACATGGGACTTGATCCTGGGACTCCAGGATCATGCCCTGAGCCAAAGGCAGACGCTCAACCACTGAGCCACCCAGGCATCCCCCTCAGTCTCTATTTTAAAGCTTCAAAGACAGAATTTCAACTCCCCTCTCTAGCTATGATAGTCCTAGGTAGCATCTTCTAATAGAAGGCTGTTTTGTGTATGTTGAATATCTGTTTAGTGTAGCTGCTTACATGCATTACCAGAGCTAGATCTTCAAAATAACTGGCTGCAGCTTCTACATCAGCACCTCCTGCTTCACCCTACACTTTTATGTTAGGTTCTTTCCTTAAACCTCAAGAACCAACCCGTGATAGCTTCAGATTTTCTCTTGTGCAGCCTCCTCACCTCTCAGCCTTCATAGAATTGAAGAGAGTTAGGGCCTTACCCTGGATTAGGCTCCGGCCTAAGGGAATGTCATGCCTGGTTTGATCTTTTATTCAGACCACTGAAACTTTCTCAATATCAGCAAGAAGCACAGCTTTCTTATTGTTTCTGTGTTCACTTGAGTAGCACTTCAAATTTCCTTCAAGAACTCTTCCTTTGTATTCACAACTTAGTTAACTGGTGCAAGACCCAAAGCTTTCAAATACCTTCCTCACTAAGCTTAATCATTTCTAGCCCTAGATTTAAAGTGAGAGACCTGTGACTCTTCCTTTCACTTGAAAACTTAGAGGCCATTGTAAGGGTACCACCTGGCCTCATTTCAGTATTATTGTGTCTCAGAGAATGAGTAGCCAAAGAGGGGGAGAGAGATGAGGAAAAAGCTGGTCAGTAGAGCAGTCAGAACACAGACATTTATCAAGTAAGTTTACCATCTGATATGGGCACGATTCATGGTGTCCCAACACAATTTTAACAGTAACATTCAAGACCACTGATCACTGTAACAAATATAAGAATAATGAACATGTTTGAAATATTGCATGAATTGCCAACACATGACACAGACACAAAATAAGCAAATGCTGTTAGAAAAATGGTGCCAGTAGACTAGCTCGGTACATGGTTGCCACAATCCTTCAATTTGTAGAAAACACAGACTGCAGATAATATTAAGTAAAGCACAATAAAATGAGGCATGCTTCTGTATGCCGTCCTGCAGGACTGCATGCTAAGCCCTGCTGAGCACCAGAGTCAGGTCATCTAGAGGTGCTAGTCCATGGCAGTTGTTAACATCAGGGCACCTGACCAGTGTACAAGTTCCTTTCTAGTAGATACCGGTGACCTGGAGCAAGACAGAGGGTGAATGCAAAGATGATGTCCACTGGCCTTGTCCTTAGAGTGCACCTCATTATAGGTCCCTAGATCTGTGCCAAACCAAAAGCCTTGCTTAGGCCCCAACTCCTGGATAAATGGCTTCTTTCATAGAATGACTGAAGGTGTATTTCAGCCTAATATCTGGGCCATGCCCTGAAGGTGGTGGCTAGCCACCAGAGGTAGGAAATCAAGGAGTGCCCTTGGGTGACAGGCCCAGAGACCAAGACACCAGACACATGTACAATCTCCTTTCCAGGAGCTACTGATGCTCTGGTGGGTGGCAGGAATGTGAAGTTAGCACCTGCCCTCCAAGGTCTCTGGAGAGGATTATGGTCAGCCCTTAGATGTATGTTTTGGTTTTTTAAAGATTTTATTTATTTATTCGAGAGAGAGAGAGGCAGAGACACAGGCAGAGGAAGAAGCAGGCTCCATGCAGGAAGCTCAATGCAGGACTCAATCCGGAGACTCCAGGATCATGCCCTGAGCCAAAGGCAGATACTCAACCACTGAGCCACCCAAGCATCCCAAATGTATGTTTTAAACAGAAGCCTGCCCCTCCAGCCATAGCTATAAAGATAAGCTAAAAGGTTGATTTCACAGAAACATGGGTCTCTAACCTCCTGCTATGCCCTGGGGGTGGTAGATGGTTAAGAATGCTTTCTCAGTTGGTTAGTCTTAGGGACCCTGGAGGGGGAGTTGCACTGGCTACCAGATCCAGATCTTGAGGGGTCCCCTGGATGGCTGCAAGATGGGAGTACCAAAGGAGAGTAAAGCTCCTTTCTGGGAAATGCCAGTAAGCTGGAATGAGGTAAACGGAAGGTGAAAGAAGGTATCCGCAGGCCTCTGTTCCTAGTGACTAACCCAGTAGGCTCCTAGCTGTGTGTTTTTTGTTTAATTTTTTTAATTTATTTATGATAGTCACAGAGAGAGAGAGAGAGGCAGAGACACAGGCGGAGGAAGAAGCAGGCTCCATGCACCGGGAGCCCGATGTGGGATTCGATCCCGCGTCTCCAGGATCACGCCCTGGGCCAAAGGCAGGCGCCAAACCGCTGCGCCACCCAGGGATCCCAGCTGTGTGTTAATTTAGATGCCTGCCTCTCAGGCCAATGATTTAATATAAAAAATAAAATTGTTTCACAAAGGGATATTATTCAGCTTTAAAAAGGAATGAAATTCTGACCCATGCTACACCACTGGTTAAACCATGAAGACATTATGTTAAGTGAAATTAGCCAGTTAAAAGGACAAACACGGGATCCCTGGGTGGCGCAGCAGTTCGGCGCCTGCCTTTGGCCCAGGGCGCGATCCTGGAGACCCGGGATCGAATCCCACATCGGGCTCCCGGTGCATGGAGCCTGCTTCTCCCTCTGCCTGTGTCTCTGCCTCTCTCTCTCTCTGTGTGACTATCATAAATAAAAAAAAATAAAAATAAAAAATAAAAGGACAAACACTGTATGATTCCACTAGAGTACTCAGACTCAGAGACAGAAAGTTAGAAGGGGCATTCCCAGGGATTGGTGGGGGTGTGGGGGTAGATGATATAATAAGTACAGAGTTGCAATATGGGATGATGTAAAAGTTCTTGAAATGGATGGTAGTGATGGTTTCACAACTATGAATATATTTAATGTCACTGAATGGTACACTTAAAATGGTTAAAATGTTAATTTTGGGCAACCCCGGTGATGCAGTGGTTTAGTGCTGCCTGCAGCCCAGGGTGTGATCCTGGAGACCCAGGATCGAGTCCCATGTTGGGCTCCCTGCATGGAGCCTGCTTCTCCCTCTGCCTGTGTCTCTGCCTCTCTCTCTCTCTCTGAATAAATAAATAAATAAATCTTTAAAAAATTAAAAAATAAATAAAGAATAAAATGCTAATTTTGTTAGGTACATTTTATCACAGTTTGAAAAAAATTATAGTAGTGGACCCCACATCATATAAATCTGTTCTTTCTGGAAACTAACACATCATCGAAGTTTTGTTTTTTAAATAAATCTCCTATATTAGATGCAAATGCCTGTTTGGTTTGCCTAAGGATCCACCAGACTGATTGGATTGGGGCCAAGGGTGTTTGTGGTATGGGATGAACTAAAAATTTGGGCCTGATGTAAGGTTATTCTCTCTTGGTGCTCCAGGAAAAGGTCCATATTCATGTTGTAAAACAGAATAGATGCAGTTTCATTTCAAACAGGAAATGAGTCTCCAGTTCAAAATCAAGTAAGGACTATAGTGGCAGATCATTCAAAATGATACTAAATATTTTTAAAATACAGCCTATGTAGCTAGGGCACAATATTTAAATGGAATATTTATCTGACACTTTGAACAAAAATAACCAAGTTTCACTAGGAAGACCCTACCTCAAAAGCAAACCCTAAAAGCTGATGCAGTATCCCCTGATCCTGGCTCCATGAACCTGAATCCCTTGGAAATGAATGGCATTGCCTCCAACCTTCAGAATTCAGCTCTTTTAAAGCCCCTCCCTCAGGATAGTCTGGAGGTTTCATCTTTGAAAGACAAAGAGAGGGGTAATACCAAGTCTGTGTGGGGAAGGCTTCCATTTGCAGCTGGTAGGGTTACAAGCTGTCTGCTAAGTGTGAGTCAAGACTAGTTATAAGAATCAAGCAAAAAAAAAATCAAGCAGTTAAATAAATAGAGTTGTAGGTGCTAAAATTGAAAAATAACTTTTGAGCTCTGCTAATACCCCCAAACTGAATAAATGGGAATAAATCTTCTATTAAAGCAATTATGCCCCCCCCCAAGGCCTCGCCTCCTGGATTTATTCACATCCTTGTGTAGTATCATCCCAAAATATACCCCAATTGTCTGTGTGACTATTACAATATAGCATAAAGGGACTGTCACTTCAGATGTTAGGTCTTAAAAGACTATAGCTTTTCTCTTGATTTCTCTATCACTCATTCGGGGAAGCCAGCTGCTCTGTCATGAAGACACTCGGGCAGTCTGTGCCTCCTGGGACAGTCCTATGATGGATGATACAATGCAGGTCAGGGGAAAGAGGGTTGGCCCCAGGCTCCATCCTGGCTACCTCCAAATGCCTGCAAGACCATAGGGAACTTTCATAGTTTCTCTAGGCCTTTGTTACATTTCTAGAACACAGCTATAATACTCCTTTTATTGTGTGATTAAAATGGGTAGGGTAGATATAAAAAGGTTTTTGAAAAGGTTTAACCTGCTCTACAACTTCTAGACTGTAACAACACGGTCATCACCACCACTTTGCACTCTGCTGGAATGGAAGGAGTTGGATTTTCTATCACAGCTCTTCATTATCAAGCATGAGGTCACTTGGGGAGAATGAAAGACCCTATACTGTAAGGAGCAAACACAAATACTGCCTGGGAAAAGGTGGGCAGCATAAACATACAAGTCAGGTTAGAGGAGGTGGCAGGGACTAACAGTGGGCAGTGGTGTGCACATGGCAAACTAGAGTTCATGCCCTCCTGGAAAGAAATTTTAGAACATTGTGGAAGGCCCAGCAAACCCATTCTGCCAACTGAATTTGATCCAAACCCCAAGCTGCACCAAGTCTTGTACTGAGCACCATAAGAAATAAAAGGCTAAGAGTATATATCTATATCAACCTATATGTATATGATAGTGATATCAATATAGATATAGAGGATTAAACCTCAGCATTGCAGATGCCAGAAGATTCTGTGAATAGGTCCCTCTCACACAACCATTCATCTATTCAATACAGACAAATTTACGGAATGCCCACTATAAAAAGTTACATACTATGCCTCAGACCAATTCTGCTGAACCAACTTTTGTACTTTAAATCTTTCTATTTTGTGCTTCTCCAAGTTTGGGTTATTTGTAACAGTACTGTATTTGCAGGTAATGCAGATCCTCTATTTTAAGAAATGAGTTCTAGTCCCAAATCCACAAATAAAGAATTATTATAATAATAGCATATTCATGAAAAGCAAATTACTTATCTTGGCGTTTAACATCCTTGTAACTATTCCTGTACTTTTAATGTCAACAGAAAAAAAGCAATGTCTAAGTCTGGCTGATATGGTAAATTAATGTTAATAACAGTTTTGACACTAATAGCAAGTTTTAAAAAGAAAAACCTCTAGACTCGAAGCTGGGTTTCATTTCTTAAAAATCACCTCAGCTAGCTGTCACCAGACTCCTCCAGAACAATTCCAGCTATTTCACCTTCACTGGGAGCCTGAGACAGCTAAGATCTATAAAGTTTCTATGAAATTTTATTCCTTCCCTGCCTCTGCTTGCTCCAAGTGGAGAAAGCATCCACCCTCTTGAGCTACAATACCAGGGCTTCTTTACAGAGACATATTTCTGAGTCTCTATAAGGAAACGAATACCCACATGGTTTCATTAAAAAAAAACAAAAAAACAAAAAAACAAAAACAAATCACTAACTGTTTGCCCAGCCCCTGAACATTAGTTGTGAAAACGTGAACTATTAAAGTACACACTAAACTAATGGGAAATTCCAGACTTTATCTTATAGATGCCATGGAACCCCAGAGAACAGGTTCTGTATTTTCTCTTCATGTTCTTCCCTAGCACTATGCATATACAAGCACCTGAATAAATGGCCCATGAATTAAAGTGATTTGAGCTGAAAACTTGAAAAGGCCCAGGGAAAGTAAAAAGAAACCCAGCACTTGGCTCCTCCACTATTGCTAGCTCTTTCTAGAAGTCATTGAAAGCTCAAGCAGCCCCTTGCAAACCCTCTACCCCTCTCAGACTCAGCCAATAGGACCTGATTGGCCTGTAACACACACCTCTATAATCATTTAGAGGCCACTAGACTTTAAGTAAAGTATCTCTTCCAACTTCTCAAACATTGTTCTTTTTCTATTACTAATTGAATGTTTTACTTTTAGATAATCCTATAATGAACTAGCTCAAATGAGCAGAGGCAGCAGTGACAACCCATCAATAAAATAATTAAGCCAAAGTGGATTTTGTTAGAGACTTCTCATGTCATAATAGGAAATATAGGCTACTTAAAATCAAGGAAATCAAATGGAATCGCTTCGTTTCGTTTTAAAAAGGAAGGCTAGGGACACCTGGGTGGCTCAGTGGTTGAGCATCTGCCTTCGGCTCAGGTCGTGATCCTGGGATTTGGGATGAGTCCCCGCATTGAGCTCCCTGCAGGGAGCCTGCTTCTGCCTTTGCCTGTGTCTCTGCTGCTCTCTCTCAGTCTGTGTCTCTCATGAATAAATAAATAAATCTTTAAAAAAAAAAAAGGAAGGCTAGCTTTAGAAGATCTCTTTCCTAGACCCCTCGTTAACGTTGCTGACAATACTGGTTCTTTACTCTCAAAGTACACGCACAATAGAAATACCAGTGGAGCACAAGGTGGTTTCCAGAATGTTCTTTTCCCTTTTCATACCTTTCACTCAGAATTATCTGTAAAATTTAGATGATACCCTCTGCACTTTCTGTTTTAAGATTTAGATCATGGTCTCAGTCCCCTAAGGCTTTTGCACTTTATCCCAACACACATATGCCATGGAAAAATGGGAAAATCAGGGCATGACAGGCACAGATACAGGACAAAATCCTAAGTCTTCTATCTCTAGAAGAGGAGGGTTCCTGACCAAAAAAACTAACCAAGGCAGCTAGGTTCCTTTTCCCCCTTCTCCTCTAGTGGATATCTAAGAGCCCATTATTAGTTTTATCTCCCAACACAAATTCCACACCACTGACTCACTTAACTCTTACCCTCAAGCTATGCCTCATTTCCAACTGAGAGACTGAGATGAGCTACAAAACCAATCTCTGCAATAGCAGATATTCAACAATTACCAAATGGCTTCAAGGTCTGGACAAGAAATAGACTAGAACTGTCTTAGGGTGCTATCAGGTGCCATACTGAGGGATAAAACCAAAACTAAATAGATGACATGGACTTAAAGCTACTCGGGCTGATGCCCATACTGGACTGAGATTAATGGACACCCTGGAGTAGAACCATGGAAATGAAGAGAAACTGAAAATACCCATCACTGTAGGGTCAAGGGAAATAATTACATACCCATGCGCCATCAGGCCCAAACAGCTCCAGGAAGTTGCCAATGAATTCCCTCGACTTCTCTTCCCACTTTTGAATTAGATCATGACTCTTTTCTTCCACTCTGTTAACAAATTCCTTTGATCTTTCTTCCACATTCTTGACCTTTTCCTTCATCTTGTCTACCTGGTTTTGGAAACGGTACTTCTTCTCCTGATCAAAAATTAAAGGAAAAAAAATTTATCCCAGAGGGCATGAGAGAGACCAGTCATTGACACTAATGGTCATTTTATTCCTACTTGTGTTTGTTCTTAACCTGAAGAGTCAGGATGTTGCTATTTCCAAGGGCTAGATTGACGGGAAGGCACATCTCTTGTAAGAAAAGTCATTTGTCATTAGTCTACTTGGATAAGTAAAGTGAAATACAAGCAATTTTAATATTCTGTTTCTTGTAAACATCAGAGTTGAAGTCACTTATATAAGAACCAAAAATATGTATTTGCTGTTTATTATAGGTAGCTATTGGGCAAACACACTCCCAAATTCCCCTGGGATTTTGACAAAAAGTATGAATTGTACATAGAATGGTCACTCAGAGGCTGCCCGAGTTCTCTGTTTTACCAGGACATTGTTAAAACCAGTACCAGTTGAAATCGGCCACTGGCTGGGTCTTTAAACCTAAATTTTTAGTGTTACACTAAAATTTTAATCGTAATGATCTTTTCCCTTAAGCTAATTGAACTGCATCCATTTCCTTGGTGGTGAAGAAAGCTTTTGTCCTGATAGCTTCTCTGGACTGAGATTTTTGTCCTTTTATGTGCCCAGAAGGCCCTGTATGTTGGACAAGTCACAGGCCACACCTCTAAACTTCAGTTTCTTCATCTGTAAAATGGGGATAATTATCATCCCTACCTCATCAAGTTGCTGTAACAATTAGGTGTTTGGCACAAAGCCTGGCATTCAGGAAAAACTCGGTGTCTGTTGGCTGATTACAATGAAGCAGCGTAAGCATTTCATAGTGTTACCTGATGAGAGTGCTATCAAACCACGAAAATAACATGAGATGAAGGGTCTTCCCCTCCACGAAGTCATGCTACATTTCTCCTCACAGAGTAAAATAAAGTTTTTTCATCACCACATGGGACTGAAGTTCCTATCTCAGAATTTTTTGAGACACCTGAAATATTGCAAAACTGGGTCAGGATTCTCTGATTTAGACCTTCCAAACTTTTCCGCAGCCTCAGGGTGGGGTGGGAGCTACACAGGTGCTGCCACTCAGCGATGCGTAACGTCTTCGGTATGGCTCTCAAGGGCAGCACGGGACAGAATGACTGGCAGCCGCGTAGCAGGAGGCTGCTGCTGCCTCCACCTGTCCTCTGCTTCAGGGACCTTGGCCAGGTCCCCTCTGAGCCCAGCTTTACTCATGTCTGAGTGGAAGGACTTGGACTGGGCGACTGGCCCCTGTCAGGTTCTGGGATTCATCTACGCGCTTGTCCGGCACATGGGACTCTGTCTGTGAGCGGCAGCCAGCCTTGTTATCACAGAAGGGCACAGAGTGCATCCACGCCGACTACACGGTTCCGTGAGCTAAGTGGCTTATCGAAAGGCCATGAGAGGAGAACGAGCACTAACTTTTGGAAATGGTTTGACATGCTTGGACGGCTGACTGGATTCAATTTAAAAGAACAGACAGTTTAATTTATTGAAATAACCAGGGCTTTATTCTCTGTAAGATACCAAATAATCACTTTGATGGAATACTTTTCAGCTGCTTGTTCTGGTGCCACTTGAACCCAACATTTTCTATTTTGTTCCCTGACTCGTGTGAAGCCACAGAGTCTAGACTCCCAATGCTCCCTGCTTGCTGAGGACAAATAACCACCACTGACTGACAACCCATCCTCGTCTAGAAGGTACCGATGATCGATTGTGTAAGCTGCTGCATAGTTATGGCTGCACATAATTGTATGCATTGCGTTTTGCAGAAAGATCACTCTTTGAAAATAGAGTGTCTATTTTTGGAGGGGGGTTGAAATTCTATACAGATGAAGAGTTCCTGTTTTTATCAGCTTTGTCACCTCCTCGGAGTCCAGGCAAATATAGTTGTCCAGATGCACTAACATCACCTCTAGCAAGTGGACTGCCCTCTTAGCTTTGTAACAGCCTGCTTTGCTTGTTTTAAAGATTGTTTTAACAGTTGCTCTATTATTAAACTAACAGCAGCCCTGTGGGAACAATACGGCACAAATACAAAAGGAAGCCAAAGACTTTAGGCTTTATTTAAGCAGCTGTAATTTCTCTGGATAATAATAATAAAAAAAAAAACTGCTGTTAAGGTTTCTAATGAGCATCTGTAAGGCCTTAATAAAAATTTAAAACTCATTTTCTCTGGTTTAGCTTTTCACTGCCTCTGCCTTCCTCCCTTCCTTCCTTCTCTTTGAGAGCAGAAGACAACGCTTGCCTCTCACAAGGGCAGATCTCCCAGACGCCCTTCAGTTGCGTCTGTGAACGCTAAAAAAGGGAGGCTGGAGCAAGAGGGAGGGAGACAGCCGCTGTCTAAAATGTGGAGCTCACTACTGTGTGCTTTGGTTGACTTATGTTAGCCCTTTGGACACTGGTTTCTCCATCTGTAAAATGGGGATAATACATCCCTGGGTCATCATGCGGACTGAAGTGAGACAATCAATACAAAATATCAAAAGCACTGTGGGGCACTGGAATTTAAATTAAAACTTAAAAAAAAAACGTGAGGCATGTAGCAAGCACTCAACAAATGGTGGCAGTGCTGGGTGTGTGGTGGCTGTCCGCAGGTACGGGGTGGTGTTGTGGGGGGGTGGCACGCTTACATTTATAAAGCTGACATTTAGTTCCTTGGCTGTGTACCCTCTCTGGAGGTTGCGTCGGGCATAGACATCATAGTCACGGACAATTCTGGTGATGATGTCTGATGTTGAGATGCCTTCCGTTCTCTGCGTTGGAACAAACATTCCTGTTCAAACAGTGAAGAGGAGAGAGAGAGAAAGTAAGGTGGGGTCAGCTGCCCCATGTTCTGTAATAGCTCTCCTCTCCAGGACAGAGTTGCAGCTCCTGGGGGCGCCAGCTGGCTGGCCCGGGCTCAGGTCTGTGCACCTGCTGCCGCCCACAGACACTGCCCGCGCGCACCCCGGCCCCGGGGCCGCGTCCTTCTCTTCTGCCCCAGCTCCCCCTTCCCTGCTCACACCAGCTGCGGCCTTCCTCCTCCTCCTGCGCCGGCCAGCTTCAAGCTCCTGCCTCTGCGGCCACTTTCCCACCAACCCCAGGCAGAAGCCACAACCTCCAGGATACAAACGTGTCTTCCCTTGACAAAGGCATTCTAAATACCCGTCTCCTTGTCAAGTGGTAACATTCTGAAAGTAGAGATTATGCCTCGGCTGTCAGCCCCCAGCTCAGTGCCCATTTCTGGCACATGGAATGTGCTCGATAAATGCAAAAGAAATGAGTAAGTGACTAGAGAGCAATCAGTGAGGCAGTGAATTGGGCAGGTTTCCTGCTTCCCCTAAGCAGGGGAACTATATTTTTCCTCAGTTGAATGTGCATCACATTTAACTGAGGAAAAGACGTAGGCGGTACCGTGTTGTCATCTCTGATTTGAAGACCTGCCCTTGGGATGCTGGATGATTTTGCCTCCCTCAGAACGGTCTACTTTGGATGGTGGTTGCACCACTCAGGACCCTTTCATCTAGAACATGTGGGACTGGGCAAAAATAAGCACGGCGGCTGCCAAGTTCTAGTAAACCTTCCTTAATGTGCTCAAAAATATATTTGGGTGCACCAATACAGGGCTGTAAAGAGGTCCCAAAGGTTATCGAGGCAAGTATGTGGTTTAATTCTTACCCTTCTGTCGCCAAGTGAAAGGACATGTTGGCAATCGAAGTATTTCTACCCAGTATGATTGTGGCCAGAGGGATCAGGGGTGGGGCAGCATGACCGATGGGGCCTGGGGACAAGGGTGCTGGGTTCTCAGTTTGGAGATTTGGGTAAGACTCAGGCCTGAGAAGGCAAGTTACTTAGCCTCAGTCTCCAAATGAGAAATGAGGCAGCCAGACAAGATGCCTTGGGGCTCATGTGTGCCATCTCCCTTTCCTTCACTCCCCATGTCTAGTCAATCTTCCAGTCACCAGTCTACCTCCCAAAAGGCTCCCTGATTCACCCACTTTCCTCTATCCTTTGTCTAAAGCAATCTAACAACATCTAGTTCAAGTATTCCAGTAAGAGCCTCAAAACCAGTCTCTGGTGATGTTGAGGTTTGTCTCCTCAATCCACTCTCCACATAGCAAGAGCCACAGGGTGGTCTTTCAAAATAGAAATAGAGGGCTGCCTGGCATCTTTCATTGGCCTTCTGCTGTCGTCGGTATTCAGATCCAAACCTGTACCTTGGCTCTGCAGCAGCTTGCTTTACCCCTTCCCTGCACTCTCTCCAGTCTCATCTCTGACCCACTCCCCAGCCTCACTGCCTGAGCCAAGGCCCCTGGGCTACACCACTGAAGGGTCATTGGATTTCCTGGAGCCTGCCTGAGCCCCACCACACTGGACTTCAGGGTCATGAGAGCCTCCCCTCCTTTTGCCACAAACATACTCTCTACCTGGCTAACTCTTGGTCATCCAATGGGTTTCACCTTTAGTGTCACTTCCTCATAGAGATCTCTTAACCTCCAGACTGGCTCTTCTGGCTTCTTATTCCCTGCCATGGTCCACCGCTTTTTTCCTTCAAATATTCCAAGGTCTTTATAAAATAGCTTCTTCAGTAACTGACTCCCCCACTTGACAAGAAGCTACATGAAGGAAGCATCTGCTCCAGTATCATTCCCCTCTATATTCTCAGCACCAGGTGCCAAGCAGGCACCATAAGAATATTTGCTGAATGACTGACGAGATGAGAACTGATGTCTAAGTGCGTTTCCAAATCCAGTTCTACTTCAATCATCCTTGATGAATGTTTTAGTCTTCCGGCTCCTGCTAGGATGGCCCTCTGAGCTCTCCCGTGAGATCATCTGCACATGCGTGGTATCAGCAGTAGGCTGGTGCCTCTGGTGTATGAGACAAAGCATCCAGTTTCAAATATTCTGTGGCTCAGAGCACAGAGTTGGTGTTTACTGCCAGGTGATAGAAAATGTCTATCACCTTCTGAGAATATGGACTCAAACACCAAAAACCAAATGGAAGGCAGAGGATGCAAACATCCAAACACCTGTATATAAACAGCACCCAACTGACCCAGCTGTGCAGGGTGCTCTGGTGGGTGGGGAACCCTGAGTGGTCCCAAGCTGGGGGGCTGAGATGCCATCCACCCCTTGGTGGGAACAGTGGGGAGCTTTCTGGTGAGCACTGTGTCCCATCTTTCAGCAGGCAGATACTTTTCCCATGCCCCTGCTGCCTGGTGAAATGCTAAGAAGATTCTCTAGCTACTAACAGATTTGACCAAGTCACTTAGGCATCGATGACATGAGCTCACCCCTTCTGTGAAGCCACAGAGCAAGGTTTCCATGGCTGAGTAGCTGAAAGTTGGGGGTGGGGACAGACTTGCTTTGGCTGGTGGGGAGGTTGGTCTCTGAAAGAAGCCAAGCCCTCTGCTGACATAATGAGGCACCCGGCTTCCTCCAAATCCTAATTAGTGCTCTGCTAAAAATATTCAGTAATGAGCATGATCAGAGAACCTTTTTTATCATGCTTTTCCGAATTGCAGTGTTTGGTTATAGAGCTATTTTAAGAAGCAGCCAAGCACATGTTAATGAAGGAAACTTTCGACAGTAGTAGGGCAATACTAGCAGGATGATGAGGACTGTGGACCTGACAGTCTACCTCATTTACGCACCATCCTTTCATCCAGCTTTGCTGAAGGTTTTGACATGTAGCTCTGACAAGCAAAGCAGAGCGCTCTAAAGTTTAATTCATGCCCTTCCTATCTCTGGCTTCATTTAAAGTGACTTTTGACTTTCAAAATAGACCTGAATTAGAGTGCAAAAGCCAAAATTGGATGCTTAGGCCATTTCTGAGCATCTTTCTCTCACAGTGAATTCTCCAGCCTTCTCTGCCATCGTTCTCCCTTGGTGAGGAAATCAGCAGAGCAGATCAATGGACCTGTGCAGATGAAGAGTCACACCTAGTCTTATGCCTGTGCTCCCAGGACAAGTAGAACACCACCTGACTATTTGATTTGAAGATCGATTAGATTAAAGATGGGCATAATCCCTGTCCCACTGAATGATTTGCTCATAATGAAGGGAATGTGGCATTAGTGACACTGGGTGACTTCCCATGGCTAGGGCCAAAGAAGCCTTGAGGCTTTTGTCATGATTGCTAACTCTCCAAATGTTTCTTCCTAGGATGTACACTCTTATAACCCAGCCACCATGCTTTCAGAAGCCCATGCAACATGGAGAGGCCACAGGTAGGTGCTGCAGTGTCCACCCCAGCTGACCTCCCTGTTGACCACCACCATCTGGGACCTCTAGCTCAACTGGGGCTTCAGATGACTGCAGTCCCATCCAACAGCTGAGTACAACTGTTTGAGAGACCCCAAGCAAGAACCACCTAGCCAAGCCTTTGCTGAAATCCTGCCCTACAAAAACATGAACAAAATAAAGTGGCTCTTTTAAGCCAGTAACTGTGGGAGTAATTTGTTATGCAACAATAGGGTGCTGGATTGCTTTGAGTTAGAAAAATATTGGACCTGTTCCTATACCCTAAAATCAGGGAAGCAACTTTTTCTTAGCTCACTAGAGGCTACTCACCCAGAAATAAAACCACCACTGAATGCATGTTTTTATTCTACATACTCTACAAGGTAGCTGAGAAACTGTCACTCCACGAAACGCTGATTCAGTTCACCCTGGGTGAACCAATACCTGGTCTAAATTCTTGCTACTCTAAGTGAGGTCTATGGACTTGCAGCAGTATCTACCAACCCAGGAGTTTGTTAGAAATGTGGATCTACCCTGAAAAAAAAAAAAAAGAAATGTGGATCTTAGTCACCAGACCTAATGAACCCAAATCTGCATTTTAAAAGATGCTGTAGTTTGTCTCCTAAGGCAAAGAAAACAAAAGCAAAAATAAACTATTGGGACTACATCAAATTAAAAAGCTTCTGCGCAGCAAAGGTAACAAGCAACAAAACAAAAAGAGAGACAACGTACTGAATGAGAGCAGGTATGTGCAAGTGACATACCCCATAAGGGGTTAGTATCCAAAATATATAAAGAATTTATACAGCTTAACACCAAAAAAACCCAAATAATCCAATTAAAAATGGGCAGAAGACATAGAGATGACCAACGGACAGACATGTGAAAAGATGCTCAACATCACTCATCATCAGGGAAATGCAAATCAAAACCACAATGAGATATCACCTCACACTTGTCAGAATAGCTAAAACTAAAACCTGAAGAAACAACAAGTGTTGGCGAGGATATGGAGAAAAAGGAATCCTCAGATACTGTTGGTAGGAATGCAAACTGGTACAGCCACTGTGAAAAAGACTATGGAGGTTTGTAATAGTACTACTGGGTGTTTACCCAAAGAATACAAAAACTCTAATTCAGAAAGATAGTTGCACTCCTATGTTTAATGCAGCATTATTTGCAATAGCCATGATATGGGAGCAACCCAAATATCCATTGATAGATGAATGGATAAAGATGTGGTATATATGGACAATGGAATATTAGCTATAAAGAAGAATGAAATCTTGCCATTTGTAACAACACAGATGGATCTAGAGGGTATAATGCCAAGTGAAGTAAGTCAAAGAAAGTTAAATACCCTATTTCATTCATTCATATGGGGAATTTAAGAAATAAAACAAATAAACAAAGAAAAAAAGACAAACCAAGAAATAGCTAGAGAACAATCAAACAGTTACCAGAGGGGAGGTGGGGAGGGATGGGGGAAAGAGGTGAAGGGGATTAAGACTATACTTATGGGGGTACCTGGGTAGCCCAGCTGGTTGAGCGTCTGCCTTTGGCTCAGGTCATGATCCCAGGGTCCTGGGATCGATCCCCACATGGGGCTCCCTGCTCAGTGGGGAGTCTGCTTCTTCCTCTGCCCTTCCCCCTGCTCATGCTCTCTCACTATCTCTCTCAAACAAGTAAATAACATCTTTTTTTAAAAAATAAGAGTACACTTATGATGATGAGCACTAAGCAATGTACAGAAGTGTTGAATCACTACATTGTACACCTCAAACTAATATAACACTGTATGTTATCTGTACAGGAGGGAAGGGGAGGGGAGGGGAGGGCAAGAGAAGGGAAGGAAGATCCTGTAGGGATCTGTAGTCACATTTACGTTGGACAAGCACTGGTCTACACCAGGTCCTTCATGGCAATTTTAGGGAAGGAGTAGCCGGCTCACAGCTCAGATTTTACAAAGACTTAAAAAGGTAACAATCACTCCATCCCATAACCCATCTCCATGTAACTGATTCATCAGCTACTTTCTCCCCTCCTAACCCTGCCATGTTTCTCAGCAGCCTTCCAAGTCTGAAAGTTTCCAAGTATGGAGTTTCCTTTCTTGGAACTTCTTACAAACAAGATTGGGATCTGAGAATGTCAGGCCTTCCATTCTTACCCAAGGCTCCTGACCGCTGCGGGAGGCCTTTCTGAGAACATGGTACTGACCTGACCACCCGCCCTGCTGGGGGTAGCATGGAACTTCCCCAGCTACTTTCTGTTGATTCAAACCAACAGAAACCCCATCAAGGAGACTAAGTACATTATAGATAGCAGAATAACTTTCTGAAATATTATCCAATGTCGTTTTCATTTCTGGGGATGACATCTGTCCTGAGACATCCATCACCTCAGGGGAAAGTAACTGCAGCTGCAAATACAGGAGAGCACAGTCTGCTTCTGGCTTCTATAATGGGCTCTTTAGAAGGCTCATTTCAAAAAGAATGGTTATGAAAGGTAAGGCTTTCTCTTGAAAGAGCCACGTTTTGAGGACCACAAAAAGGATTTTCTAAATCCCAGAAGTGTCCCTTTAATTATGAAGAGCCAGAGGCCGAGTGGACTCAGAGTGTGGAATATTTTCCTATAAGCCCTGAAGTGGCAGCTTCCTGCTCTCCGGGCGGAAGACAAAGCCCTCTTTGCTTGGAGGGAGAACCCAGAGAGGGATGAGGAGGGGAAGATGAGAAGTGAGAGAATGTGAGACAATGTGAGCCTGTCCCTTTTCTGGACTGAGAGTCCCAGGGGCAGGGACAGGTAAGAGACCCCATTAGCAAGCCCAGAGCAGAGAGGCGGAGGAGGTACCTGGGAGGCTCACTTGGTTAAGTGTCTGACTCTTGATTTTGGCTCAGGTCATGATTTCAGGGTTGTGGGATCAAGCCCTACATCCAACAGAAACACCAACAGCATGCCCAGCATGGAACCTACTTAAGATTCTCTCTCTTAAAAAAACATGAGGGGGGTGGTGCAGAGCACAGTGGCTGGTACTCTGTTTACCTCCAGGACAGACATGGATCCCCCGACAGCCCTCCAGTAGATTATGGAGGACGTTTTTAAAGTTCTCCGGGGTCCTCTGGAGGATCACTGAAAACAGTAGGGATTTAAAATCAGCATGACTGAGGATCCCTGGGTGGCTCAGCAGTTTAGCGCCTGCCTTTGGCCCAGGGTGTGATCCTGGAGCCACACATCAGGCTCCCTGCATGGAGCCTGCTTCTTCCTCTGCCTGTGTCTCTGCCTGTCTCTCTGTCTCTGTCTCTCTCTCTCTCTCTCTCCCTCTCTCATGAATGAATAAAATCTTTTGAAAATAATAAAATAAAATAAAATAAAATAAAATAAAATAAAATAAAATAAAATAAAATAAAATAAAAAAACAGCATGACTGCTGGGTGGTACGCCTGTAGCACAGGCCATGCAAGGACAGGTGAAAGGGGGAGGTGGCTGGGGAAGAGATGGAGGAGGTGATTGTCAGAAGGCTACGACAGGGGCCTGATGGCCACAGATGATGGCTGATCAGGTTTGATACCACACAGTGAAAGATCAGCAAAAACCAGTTCCCCACCCAATGCTGGGCCAATACATAGGCCCCAGAAATGTAGATCACCCCAGGATAAAAGGGCCAAAAGTTAATTCTACATAGTCCCAGTGCAAACCTAGAAGGGTCTGAATTACTGTAAAGGTCAAGCCTGGTTTTTTTCCTGTCACCTGTGGAAATGGCGACTTCCTAAGGAAGTTCAATACAGAAATGACTCCTGTCCTACTCAGGTGATCCTTCCCCCACAAGAGACCTGCTCGTGGCACTTCCTTGATTCTCAATGGCATCTGGCTCCATGTGACATATAGAATTAAGTCTAAACTACCCCATCCTGTCAGACTCCATCTCTGCTCTTACCTTTACATACCCTATACTAGATGAACATTAATTTCCTCCAAATGCGCTGCACTTCTTCATGTATTCCCACCTTTGGACATGCCTCCTGGGCCTATAGTACATACTCCTCCAGAGGCTAATAATATTTTGATGTAATTACTTATGGTCTCTCTCAGCTCTCAACAATGGCTGAGAGCTATGTCTTATTTATATTTGCATCCCATTTCCCACCCCAACAATTCCTAGCTTGTTGGACACCCTCAAGGAATTCCTGGGTTCACTAATGAGAGTCAAGACCACCCAAAGATGGAATGTCTGCCTTGGGAGGTAGGAGATGGGAGCTATACAAGTACCAGTTCCACCAGGAAATGGCAGTGATGCCAAGGAGGGGCTAGAAGACTGGATTTGTGACCATAAGGAGCCCATCCTACTTCAAGAGTCTAAAAGTCCATAAGTACCAGGAAAAGGCTGCAGTGGCGGCAGGCTGAAGGTTAGGGATGGCAGGACCAACAGGGGTGGAGTTCCAGTGGTCCCTAGGAACAGGGGGAGATGGCTCTGGTGGGGGAGGCTCAAGTATAATGGGTATATTAGACTTCTTGAAATCTCTCAATAAAGCAGATGGTAACTCACAAGACTAGAGTGTCCATACATGCCAGATAATGGTGTAATTTATGGAAGAAGGTATGTGTGGATATATCTACAGTGCCTACAGAAGAGATATATGACAGAAAGCAAAATAGAAGAAAATAAACCAAGCCATTAAAAATCTACTTTGATGCCTACCTTTGGCCAAAATACCAATTTCAGCCCATCCTTTCCTCAAACTCTTCCTTACTCCCAAGATTCTCAGGCAGCAACAGACTTATGGGCAGTATATGGAATGAAGATGATGAAGGAAAGTGGATGGAGAACCTAAGTAATTTAGCCTACTATACTGCCTCCCTCTATCTTAGGCATCTCCATTTTTAGGGTCAGAAAAACCACATGACCCTATAAAAGAATAGAAGAAATTACCTTCACCCCATCTGTCCTTTTTAAATAATCCAAATGGGTAGAATCTGGGAGACTGGGTATTTAAAAAATCCTAGCAATGACTATTTTAATTCTTAGGTGATTACTGGAAACTCTGTGACACTGACTAAAAACCTCAGCTCAGGAAAATAACAAATGTTGGGTAGTGAGTGTATAACTGAGACTATTATTCCGTTATACATCCGCCCCAAAAAGCACTATAATTTGTGATTTATATTCTCTTCCCTTTTGTAAGATAGAGTGAGAAAAAATACAAATTCCCAGATAGAATTTTAAAGATCTTTTATTAAGATCACATTGTTTGTGAAACAAGCAAACCCTTCCATCTTTTCCTGAGATTTTTTGGAGGTTATGGTGGTTTGGAATAAATTAACACACGTAGTCAGCATCTCCCGTTAATAAAGGGGTGAAGGGCTCAGTGGCCGTGATACCAACGGAAAGCAAATGGATCAGATGCCAAGGTTGATATAATTATCCCCCAAACCACTCTTTAATCTAAGTAATTTGAAATTTGGGGCATGAGACAGAGTGCGTACCCAAACTATCTAGGTAAATGGCTCTACTTCCTGCGTAGTGGGAAGAGCCCTTGCAGACAGAAGATCTCCATCTCAAGCCAACTCCCGTCATACTCCTTCAAAGGCACCTGCTTGCTTCGCCAGCACTGAATGAGAGCTGCTAACATACCAGGGCCTATGCTGGGGATGTGAGGATAGACAAGACATGGCGTAGATCATGGCACCTCATTCTAGCTAGGGACAGTCAGACACACACACACACACACACACACACACACACACATGCCATCAGAAGGGAGCTGAAAAGGAGGTCCATTTGCAAAGAATGTCTGAGTAGGGAGGGTGTGGAGGGGTAATGATGCTGAATTATGCCTCAGGGAGAGAGGGTATATAAGGGCTGGCTCCTCAATGGGCCTCAGAGGAAGGGCACGCCAAGCCCAGAGAAGAGGTAAGTGGGGGTATGTCTGGGCACCAGGATGGACTCCATGTGCTGGAATTTAGGGCCTGAACAAGGCGGTGCAGAGCCCAGGCTCACAAGGTGGAGAGGCTGCGCAGGGCCAAGGGGCAGAGACCCCACGACAAAACCCAGGAGTGGTGAGAGAGACTGCAGAGAAAGAGAAGGTCCCAGAAGTGTCCCAGGAGCACCTATGAGAGGAGAGTGGTCCACAGGGTCATTATGTGCAGAGGAGGCCAGCAAAGAGGCCACTCACTGTGCTGGTCCGCAGGTCATCAGAGCACCGAGGGGAGGACGGTGCAAAAGTCAGAGCGCAGGCCGCTGAGGGATGGCGGGGATGGACACCTGGCAAGGGACACCCGAAGGAGGATGTGACTGGAGTGGGGGAGCAGAGGAAGGATTTTGTTTGTTTGGTTTGTTCTGGTAGACTTTCAAACAATAGTAAGCTTAGAAGAAACTGCTGGAGAGTGGGAACCTTGCACAACGAAGAGAGAAAGAACAAAGGCAACGGGCTCCGGGGAAGGGATGAGGGGGGGTCCGGGTAAAGACGTCAGCCTGGCCCAGAAAGCCCAGGGGGTGAGGAGTTAGGGCAGGAAGCAGAAGAGGGGGAGGCAAATGTTCTCAAGGAACATCGAGAATCCCATCAAGGCTGGCAACCACAGATCTGTTTCCATGCCTGATGGTGACTTCCCTCAAGTGCTCAGCAGCAAATAGGAACAGAACTTAACAAAGGGATTGACCCCAGGGAGTGTGTGATGGAAGGAAACCCGATAACTCCCTGGGGCAGCCTAGTGTCTGACCCTCAAAGAAATGCTTAGTGACACCTGGAACAACTTCCAAAGCTCAGGCCCCATGTCTGCCCTCCACTACAGTGCTTAACAGTTTGGGGAAGGAAAGACTTTACCTGCATTCCCAAATATTTACCTATCCTTTTTTTTTGCCTCTGCATGTGGTACCTGAGGATATTACTATCATGTGACAGGATGACAGATGGCAGGACTGACTTTGGAGACAAGGAGTCCAGATCGTTAATTACCCAGTTATCTGTCTTCTGGAAGGAACTTCCTTGGAAGTATAAAATAATTTCATTCTGAGGACCTGAACGTGAATGAGGAAAATGAGTGCCCTTTAAATAATAGGGTCCTAGGATTTTAGTCTGATGAGCCCTAAAATTGAGCCACAAACTAGAAGGTGGTGTGGCAGTGGTACACCAAAGAGGACTTTGGTGCTCAAGTTACTTCTTCTATAAACACCTAAATGCTGTCTATCCAATGACTGAGCCTGAGCACATTATCAACAGAAGCTTATAAAGGCTACTTGGCAGACACATGAAGTTCCAGTGCCTTCCATGTTTATGCTACCAGACTAGGGCAGGTGTCTCTTATCAAACCTGATGGTCACCATGCAGTGGACAGGTGGGCATGGGGGCACTCACCTGCTTCCTTTATATGCTTGTAAACATCATCAGAGCCAGCAGAAGAGTAGGGAATGTCATCATGCGCCACAAAGTCAATCTGTTGGAGGGAGAGAAGAGTGATGTCACCCCGGGGATGGATGAGCATGCCTGAGATGTGCAAATGCCTTCTTAAACAAAGCAGTCACAATAAAGCAGTTGAAATAAGCAGTTTATAATGCGCATCTGAATCCTTGGCTGAAAGGATTCAGAAAGGTACTGCCAACTGTCTCTATTTCCAGAGATAAAAGGGAACTAGATTGGTTGGTCTCCTTTGCTGGTCCCTTTCTCTTTCCTCTGACAGTGGGCTTTCTAGGCCTTCTGTCCTTCTCCCTTTAAACTTTCTCCTTCGAGATTTCATCCATCCTTCAGATTTCAATCACCCCTGCTACAATGAGGAAGCCAAATCTCCATTTCCTGTCCAATCAACGGCAAGCCCTCACACTTAAGCCATGATTTATGTGGTGGAAACAAATTCATACCTTTCTTCTTATTTGATTTCTCATCTAACCACGTTTGTAGGCAGGTGGGGCCCATACGACTGTTACTGTTGGGACAGAAGGCTGCTGAATCTAGCAAGCTTGTCAGATTTGCCCCAAGTCACCCTTTCCTTTGTTTGCCACCCCTTGATGTCACTTTAAATCAACCTATTTGAGGGGCACCTGGAAGGCTCAGTTGGTGAAGCATCTGCCTTCGGCTAGAGTCAGATCCCAGGGTCCTGGGATGGAGCCCTCCCCCTGCCCTTACCCCTGCTTATGCTTGCTCTCTCTCTCTCTCTCTCTCTCTCTCTCTCTAATAAATCAATAACATCTTAAAAAAAATAAAAACAAAATCAACCTGTTTGAAATTTAATTCCACCTGAGAACTGGTGTCCCTGCCCAGCGGCACCTCTACTTTTCCATAGTATCTAGGCTCCAAACACCTTAGAATTGGCCTTCTTGCCCTACTTCCTCCCGTTTCCACAGCACAAAGGCCGCAATGCCCACTGGGGTGTGCGCGGGCATGTGAATGCACCTGCTCTCATACGTGCCCACCATGGCCTCTCCGTGGCTGCTACCCCACATCCAGGGCCCTGACACCTAGACTACTGACACCAACTTGTACCTGACCCTCCTCACAGCTGGCTGTCTCCTTTCCAAACCATCCTCCTGTCATGTGGGGGACAGGTCCTTCTTAAAAGATTTTCTTTGTGTCATCCTTCCTCCTGCTGATCTTCACTGGCTCCCTATTTTTTACTCCATCAAATAAAAACTTGCTGCCTGGCTTTCGAAGCCCTTTGTACCGAGGCTTCCCTCCACCTCAAGGGGCAGTTTACAGTAGCAGTTGGATCTGCCTGCACCACCGCTTATTATCTCTATAACTCCTAGATTGGCAGTAAGAATGACATTAGTATTTCTGAATATTGGAACTTGTGACATTCTGAGGTGGATTGCTCTTGGTGGGGGTGTCCTGTAGGAGGCTTAGCAGCACCCCTGGCCTTTACCTGCTAGATGCCAGTAGCACCCCTCTAGCTGTGACAACCAAAAGTGTTTCAAGACACTGCCAAATGTCCCTTGAGGGAAAATTCAAGCTCATTTGAGAATCACTGAATTGAATGATATAATGATGTAAAGGTGCTAAAAATGATAACTAGTACACAGTAAGCACTCAATAAATGTTATTATTAAATTCATTTTTAATAGTTCCTCCTCCTCTCCAATATATAACAACAACAGCGACAACAAATTCTCAGAGTAGCCATGAGATTGAATGCGATTCATGGGGGGTAAGAGGGTAAAGCCCTCAGCACAGTGCCTGGCACATGGTGAATAACAAATGGTGGCCATGGATGCCATCATTGGTATCCCCATCATGCCTGGCACAAGATGAATATACAATAAATGCTTAGTAAAAATGTGTTAGTGATTGCTGGAAGTAAATCATATTGTAGTTTCTCCTTTTGCTTTTTATTCTTGCTGGGAAATTATCTCCTCTGCTATTACCCATGCACATTTATCAGTGTTCTCTCTTCTCTTCTCCAACAGGAATTTAAAAATAGAAAAGAAAACTCTTAGAACAGCTTCAACTTGGGTTTTTTTTTTTTTTTTTGGTACGGCTTATAAAAGGAAAGAATAGCTCCTAATGTGGGACTGGTAGGGAGATACAAAGCACATAATTTCATGCAGATCAAAAGAATTTCTCATGTTTTCAACTAATAAAAATCTTGTATCAGTAGGAGTCTCAGTGTCACAAAATCATAGCTTTAAAGTTCTTTCCTTAAAGGCTGACCTGTGCCTTTTGAGATACAATGCGTGTTCCTTTGTGCCAGGAAAAGATGCCTGTGAATATACAAGCATCAATAATGATGATGGCGGTGATAATGACGATGACATTTTGGAGCTCTGGCTATGGGCCAGCTAGTGTTCAAAGGGTTTTTACTTACATGATCTCATTATATTCTCAAAACAGCCCCATGGGGAAAGTACCGACATCACCCAGGTTTACAGCTCAGGTAAATGAGTTCAATACCGTACTCAAAGTCCCACAGTTAGGAAAGGGGAGAGGCCACACTTGGGTGTGGGTGGTCGAGCTCTAGCACCCATTGTGAGGCAATGAGAGGCTATTGGTCCCCAGGCCTGGGCGGAAGACAGGCCCTTGATCAAGTGACACCACATGACACTTCCTGAAGTTACTTCTTGTAGAAAGTGGAAGTTTCTGGGCTTTCTGCATATAGACTGCAGAACCAGACTCTAGTTCTGCTATTTAGAGAACATGGAAGAATAAGTACCTTGTGTTTTTCCAGAAACTCTGGAGTGAGTGTCCATGGAGCATCTCTAATGACTTCATCCACATAGCGACAGTGTCTGAGAGCTTCATATCTCTCTGCTTCGTTCATCACGGTGAAACCTTTGAATTTGTGGGTAAGGTCATCACTGCAAACTGAAACAGACGTATGCATTAAAGGCTGCTACGTGGCCCAGGCCCTGCTTGCGGCCATCCTAGTACATAAAGGGCTTGTTCAGCAAAACAAGCGGACTCAGCCTTACTTGGTACATGATGTAATCAAAAAAAATTTTTTTTTACAGGAACCAAGCATCAGGGAAGCAAGGCAAGCTGAAATTCAGCAGCAATTGAGAATTCCATTTTAGTGCTAATTTTGACTTCATTCTCTGCTGCAACTTTTATCAAAATTATTCTCCACACTACCTAATGGAACTTCTGTGTCTTTTATTTTCCTATGCTACCCTTCAGTAAAAATTACTATTCAGGAAAAAAATGGCCAAATGTACAGAGAGGGAAGAGAAAAAAAAAGGAAGAGGCCTGAATTTTAGAAGGTTTCAACTATCATTTCCAATTCCCTTGCTAGATCATTGTACTTAGTAACACAAGTGTGATTCCTTTGCATACGTGTGTGCACATACACACACCCCTACCCCACCCCCCACACACACTTCTGTTCCATGGATTGAGGTCCAGTCACTACACATCAGGCCACACAGTCAAGAGAAAGAAGTAATAAAATAGAAGATCTGATTTAGCAGAACTCATCTTGTAACATTTCTTATCCTTTCTAGAGCTCAGGTTTCTGAATCTCCAAATGGGAGTTAGTATCATCCACTATCAACCTTAGAAAGGATTTTTCGAGGATTTACATAAAAGTGCTTTGAAATAGACTGAATGAGAAATATCATCTGTTATTCTATTCAGAATGCCTTTTTTTTCCATTGGGAAAAGCAGCTTTCCTACGTGTCAGGAAGAAATGTCACTGTGGGTCCCATTTACCAATATCCTGTTGAAGGTCCCGCTACAGCCAAACTACCCTGACTGTTGCTCCTTAAGAAGTTTTATGTACATACGACAAATTTACAAAATTTAAGTGTTCAATATAGATTTTAAAAACAAAAATACAATTATTTTCTCGGAACTCAAGGGTGACCCACATCCAGAACCAAATCTAGCCACGGAGTAGGTGCAGCCCACAGCCAAAGGCAGTGTCCCCGCCAACCTCCCGGGGCAGCCCTCATACCCCCACCTCCAAGCCCCACGTAGACCTGCTGCCTCTGCCCTCAGAGTGAGCCCTGAAGCTCACCAGCACGCCACCTTCTCTCCCCTGTTACCGTGGCAGCCTCCCAACTAGTCTCTTTATCCAGCCTTGCCCACCCATGGCAGCCTCTTCCTGTTGGCCAGAATCATCCCCTTAAAACCTGTCTGGTGGTCATTCTGGGGTTCAGAACCCTTCCCCGTCTCCCCCCGAGTAAAAGCGAAACACTTCCAGCTGCCTACAGGCACCCACGACACCCACACCTCAGCCCATTCCTGGCCCCTTGGACCGTGGCTCCTCTTGCATCCCAAGCCCTGGCCTCCATGCTGTGTCCTGTGTCCCGAAGCCACCAAGAACGCTCCTGGCTCAGGTCAGGACAGGGCATTCCTGTTCCCCAAACCTGGAACACTTGTGATCTAAATATCCAGAGAGTTCATTCCCTCCCCTCCCTTGAGGCTTCCCAGCCTTCCTACTGAAGTTGCCATTTGCCCTCCACCCCTCCCTGGTGGTTGCCATCCCTTATCCCTCTTGCCATGGCACTCCTCATCATGTAATTGTCTTATTTAATTTTACTGTCGATGTTCTACTAAAATATATGCTCTCTGAAGACAGTGACTTGTGCTTCTTTTTCTGATGGCCCATAGCGGGCTCTTAACAATTATTTGTTGAATGAATTAATGGTGCCCGAAACATACAGATGCTCAGTTAATGTTGACTATGATTTAAAATAATATTTACCCGCAGGCACATTTCAACAACATATAATTAAGAGACTAGTATGTCTCTAGGTACACATGTGTATGCCTATACATCTCCTACATATACTTTTTTTTTCATCTCCTACATATACTTTCTGAGATGTTATATAGACCTATACAAGAGCGAATAAAGAAAACATTTAGTGGTTTATGTTACCCAAACACCATCAACCATGTGGCTGGTTCAAAAAGTTTAATAAGCATCAGAGTCATCTAAGAAGCTTGCTAAATAGAAATATACCGGGGATCCTGGGTGGCGCAGCGGTTTGGCGCCTGCCTTTGGCCCAGGGCGCGATCCTGGAGACCCGGGATCAAATCCCACGTCAGGCTCCCAGTGCATGGAGCCTGCTTCTCCCTCTGCCTGTATCTCTGCCTCTCTCTCTCTCTCACTGTGTGCCTATCATAAAATAAATAAAAATTAAAAAAAAAATAGAAATATACCTGGGTATCACTCCCCAAGATTTTGATTCAGTGGGTGCTATAGTCTGAATGTGCCCCCCAATTTCATTTGTTAAAATCTTAACCCCATGGGACACCTGATGGCTCAGCGGTTAAGTGTCTGTCTTCAGTTCAGAGCAGGATCCTGGAGTCCTACTCAGGTTCCCTGCATGGAGCCTGCTTCTCCCTCTGCCTGTGTCTCTGCCTCTCTCTGTGTTTCTCATGAATAAATAAAAATCTTTTTAAAAAATCTTAACTCCCAAGGGTAACGGTATTTAGGAAGTAGGGCCTTTGGGAGGTGCTTAGGTCTTAAGGTTAGAACCCTTATTAACGGGATTAGTGCCTTATAAGAGAGCCTCCACAGAACTCCCTAGCACCCTCCACCATGTGAGAAAACAGCAAGAAGGGAACGACTATGCATCCAAAAGAGGACCCTCACCAGCAGGACACCACGTTAGTGCCTTATCTTGGAGTTTCCAGCCTTCCAAACTGTGAGAAATAAACTTCTGCTGTTTTTAAGCTAGCCAGTCTGTGGTGTCTTGTTGTAGCAGACCAAATGAATTAAGACAGTGAATCTGGAGTAGGGCCTAGGCAGCTCTATTTTTGACAAGCTTCAGGGAGAATTCTGATATATACAACATTCAAAAGCCCCTGAAGCATGCTATGAACATCTTGAGTGAAGAGCCCAGCCTGTTTCTGAGTCATCCATCACTCTAGCACAGTGGGTGATGGGGGGCAGGTAGTAGGGCCATGATGACTAGGTTATGTACTGATTCCCTGACTGCATTGGCTTTTGACTCCATAAATAGGATTATTTATGGGTCAAGATATGCAATTTTAAAATTGATCTAAGACTTTTTAAATGTTCTGTTAAGACTTTATTAAGATACTACCTCAAGATTCATACTGAGCAGAAATAGATTTCAGATACATTGATTTTCTATTTTAAACAACACAAAACTAGGCTAGCCATATCCTTTCCCCTTCTGAACCTGCACCTGAGCAATTTGGTATAACTTCTAGATGACCGAAATAATGGCCTCCTGACAGAGAATAAAGAAAACAAACATCCTGTTTATGCCAATCTGGGGTCCTATTTTCATATCCCAGGAGTGACCTCAAGAAACAGCTGAACATGCCGACCGGTTATTGTCTAAACATTAATTACGCCCAAAGCAGCACTGTTGTTCTTGAGTCTTGGCAAATGCACTCTGACAACCAGATGGGGGAACTCTGAGCGATGGTGTTCCATGGATGAGTTCACTGAGTTATCTGGGAGCTCAAACTGTAGCTAACCTATCCTGGCAGCTCACTATGTTCAAAATGAAATACTACCAGTACTCAGCAGGAGAGAAAATGGAATATAAGGGATGAACTTTGGAACCAAACAGACTTGGGTTCTAATCCCCGCTCAGCTACTAAAGACTGGGGAAATTACTCAAAGTCTCTTAAGATTCGGTCATCTGTCTTTAAAACATGTTGCAAAATTTTGATAATCAAATTGATCATCTGAGGAGAGAGTAATGCTCACTAACATTTGCCATTTGTTAATAGTAGTGTAAAACTATCACTGGGGATATTCATTGTGTTGTGGGCTGTCTTTTCCCTGCCCCCATGCTAAGCAGGTGCCCAGCCTCTTGATACAAATTCCCCCACAGAAGCCGTACACAACCTGCCTTCCTGGCTGCTGTTTTCTCCTAGCCAAAACCCATTAGAAGAATTCTATAAGGAATAAGAGAGAAAACTCCTCCAAATGAGGAAGAGGCCAAAGGTCTGAGGATCCCATTAGCAGCAGGGCCAGTGACAGAGCCTCGAGGACTGATGACATGGAACCCTGGGCACTGGGGTTCCATGTGAGCACAGACTGCAGGTGCTTCACTTCGCACAGGCTCAGTGGTGCTGGGATCAAGACTGGAAACCCCTCTTATTTCTGTCAATGATTTGGAAATCTTGTCTGACTCTGTGGAGGTGAAGATAGCCCAACAAGGACTGAGACTCAGTTTCTCATCAGTCAGGCAAAATGGAGTCCTAGCAGAATATTTAATACTAGAGAGCATAAACCCAAGTTTATGGGGTAATATTTATGTCTACTATAGTAGAAGTAGTATTACATTTATTGTAGTTATTTTTTATTCCCCTCTGGAGAGTCGGAAGTAGGTATTTAGTGACTCATGGCCCTAAAAAAGATTTTAGGGGAAAAAAATCTAATATAAATGTTAACTTATTGACTTGTTTTTAAATGATATTAAGTTTTTATGTTATTATTTTTTAAGTTTTTATTCAAATTTCAGTTAGTTCACATGCAGCGCAATATCAGTTTTAGGTGTACAATATAGTGATTCCACTCTTTCATGTATCACCAGGTGCTCATCACAAATGGCCTCCTTAATCCCCTTCACCTGTTTCCTCCATCCCCCCCCCCATCCACCTCCCCTCTGGCAACCAGCAGTGCATTCTCTAGAGTTAAGAGTCTGTTTTTGGTTTGTCTCTTCCCCCACCTTTGCTCAATTGTTTGTTTCTTAAATTCCACATATTAGTGAGATCATATGGTATTTGCTTTTCACTGACTCATTTCATTAGCATAATACTCTCTAGCTCCATCCATGTCATTGCAAATGGCAAGATTTCATTCTTCTGGCTGAGGAATATTCCATTGTGTGTATATATACACCATATCTTCTTTATCCATTCATCAGTTGATGGACACTTGGGCTGTTTCCATAATTTGGCTATTGTAGATCATGCTGCTATAAACATTGGGGTGCATGTGTTCATTTGAATTAGTATTTTTGGACCCTTTGAGTAAAAACCTAGTAGTGCAATTGCTGGATCATAGGATAGTTGTATTTTTAACTTTCTGAGGAAACTCCATACTGTTTTTCAGAGTGGCTGCACCAGTTTACACTCCCACCAACAGTGTAAGAGGCTTCCCCTTTCTCCACATCCTCGCCAATACCTGTTGTTTCTTGTCAAATGACATTAGCTTTTAAATTAAAAAGAAAGAAAAAAGAGTTTTACAATTGGTAGTTTCAATTCACTAAAATAATGCCAACGAGGTAAGCTTACATAAATGAGTTTTTAAATTATTACTGGTCATAATGCTTAAAAATTAGAAATGTAGATACTATAATCAGAGTACAAAACCATGGCATTTTGTGTCGGTTTTTGCCCAAGGCGGAGAAGCAGACCATAGTACTTCCACTTATCACAGTTTCTGGTCTTTGAATCAATTATTTCTACCAAATACCAAGTATTATGCCAAGCAAATTTCTGTGCACTTGCCCTGACCAGAGTGGTTTCATGAGTGAAGCTCTTGCTCACCCAAGGAAACTCCTACAGCAAACCTATCTGTAGTCATATGGGGCCCCACAATTAATGTGGCAAGTTCTTTCAGTTCATCATAAGAATTTTATTTGCTAACTACTCATATCATTGCAAGAGCCAATCTTTCAACCAACAACATAGAATACTGACTTGTGAAGGACTCCCTAATTTTCCTCAGCATAGAACTGTCTGCCATTAAAAGTGGTTTGTGATACTCAAGAAAGATAGTCTAAAGGTAATGGTCTTTGAATTAGGGCACACATACTCCTGGGGATACACCAAGACTTTTCAAGAGATATCCAAGATCCAAAGGGGCACCTGCACCCCAATGTTCATAGCAGCAGTGTTCACAATAGCCAAACTGTGGAAAGAACCAAGGTGTCCATCAACAGATGAATGGATAAAGAAGATGTGGTATATATACACAATGGAATCTTACTCAGCCATCAGAAAGGATGAATATTTACCATTTACATTGACATGGATGGAACCGGAGGGTATTAATAAGCTGAGTGAAATAAGTCAGTCAGAGAAAGACAATTATCATGTGGTTTCACTCATATGTGGAATATAAGAAACAGTGCAAAGGATCATTGGGGAAGGGAGGGGAAACTGAATGAGAAGTTATCAGAGAGGGGGAAAAAACCATGAGAGACTCTTAACTAAAGAAAACAAACTGGGGGGTTGCTGGAGGAGACGTAGGTAGGGAGGTGGGGTAATTGGGTAGTGGACATTAAGAGGGCACATGATACGATGAGCACTAGATGTTATATGCAACTGATAAATTATCAGACACTATATCTAAAACTAATGATGTACTATGTATTGGCGAACTGAATTTAAGTTTCAAAAAAAGGGGGGAGGGCACCTGGGTGGCTCAGCCAGTTGGGTATCTGCCTTCGGCTTGGGTCATGGTCCTGGGGTCTGGGGATCAAGCCCTGCCTCAGGATCCCTGCTCAGTGGAGAGTCTGCTTCTCCCTCTGCCCTTCCCCCTGCTTGTGATCTCTCTCTCTCTCTCTAAGATTTTTATTTATTTATGAGAGAGGGGAGAGAGAGAGAGAGAGAGAGAGAGAGAGAGAGAGAGAGAGAGAGAATCGATCCAAACACAAGAAGCTTTAAAGGACTCATTTTCCAGATCCTGAAATTCCAAAGGTACCCTTTCCTAAAATTAATGGTCCAGAGAAAGCCTCTTTGTCCAAAATTACCCTTACTCCACTATGCAAAAGAAAGACATCATCCAAATCTTACTGTGCTGCACTGCAAGGGCAGGGGGTTAAGGCTTCAGGCCAAACCAAAGGGAAATCTTGCTTAATGACTACTGCAAACACCATACACCTCTAAGAGCCTCCTGTCTTACAAACATTTCTGTTATAGGTAAAGCCAGGTGTTGCAAACCAATTACGGTAGAGTGGGGAATAATGCAAATTGTTGCCTAACAACTGTGCCTTTTCATTCTCCCACCTATTGTCAAAGGACACAAGGATCTTGAGGGATAAGGCCCAGGAATTCAAAGCAAAAGGAGCAATGGAAAGAAATATTGAATGCTAAAAATGGCTTTTTCATGTAGTTAAGGGTAAGCATTTTTCCAGCTATTCTCAATACTCATATTGAATCCTAGAAATGCATTTTCTCTTTTGGCTAAGAGTAAGCATTTTCCCCAGCTATTCACTTTAAAATCATCTCAATACGGCAAAGCTGTATAGGCGGATACCACTGCATCCTAGAAATGTAACTTGGAATATTTTCTAGAATTATCAATTTTCTCAAAATACACTGGAATAAAAACGTGGATAAAACATTTACATCTTTTTTTCAGATTTCATATGCATCATTTTAAAAAGAAATTAAAATGTATTTTATATCACACTATAAAACTCTATTTATAGATAATCCTTATCCTATTTCCTCTTCTAAAATGTGTATTATTTTCTATCTCCTAACACAAAATATCTACTGCCAAATTATTTTTTTAGTAGTATATTCCCTTTTCTATTATTAAATACACAGGGGAAGCATACCCATGGTATCTAATAAAGATAAGTGAGTCATTTCTGATTTTTATATTTTATTTAATTTTCCCCAAAAGCCAAAGACCAGAGTTTATTTTTTTAAGATTTTATTTATTTATTCATGAAACAGAGAGAGAGAGAGAGAGAGAGGCAGGCAGAGAAAGAAGCAGGCTCCATGCAGGGAGCCCGATGTGGGACTCGATCCCGGGACTCCAGGATCATGCCCTGAGCCGAAGGCAGGCACCAAACCACTGAGCCACCCAGGGATCCCCAAACACCAGAGTTTAACACACACACACACACACACACACACACACACACACCCCAATCAATATTTAGAGAAGAAATAACATGTTCTTTTATTATATGCCTCTCCTTATAAATATGGTACTATTTTACCTATAATTTATATTGCATTACTATAAATTAAGAATAATGATTTATTGTCTTGTTTGTAACTTATTATATTACAGCTACATAACTTTAATCTTGACTCATTCTATTTCATACAATGCATTCTATAATGTATTTCTCAGCGGTTTTTATAAGGTTTCCTGAAATACATTAACATATTTGAATTGGAAAGACTTTTTCTCCAGGTTTTTTAGCAGATTTGACAGCGAGGACTACCTTTGCCAATTAGGTTAGGTGGTATATTCTGCAGAGTTAGTAAGCAAAAATGGCAGCCCTAAGATTTCATTTTTTTTAAAGTTTTAAGAAAATGATAAAACCATTTTATCAAAAATTATTGGATTGACAAAGGTATAATGAAATTACCAATATTTTTATTTCCCCAACCCTTTCTAAGTATTTCTGCTTAAGCAATTTGCTTTCAAGTGAAAGAGTAAGGATTACAATTAGGAATCATTTGGTAAGCCTTGGTGAAGCCTTTTTGTTATACCTCCCAGAAAGAAAGCAAGCAAATGATTCTAACAGCTTGGAAACAAATCTTCTTGCAGGTCAAGTCATTTCTAAACTATTACTTGCATCAAATTGGAAAAGAGGACCTTAATAAACTGCCACTTGATAGACCATTAAAATTATTTTGTTGACAACAATAAATTATTTTTGTGATACATGGCAAATAACTCAAGAGTTCAAAGACTGAGTGGCTTATAACTATAAGAAACTTCTATTTCACTATAACAAACTTCCATTTCCATCTAAATATTTTTTTGTGTAAACAAAATATTTGGCGCTTATATCTATAATAAGGAAAAATAGGAATAAAATCTATATTAAACCCTGTCTCATTCTAGCAATAATATATTCATCCACAAATCATAAAATCCCATTCATCACATTTAAATGTTAGAGAATACTAAAAAAGGAAAAATCCCAAAGGAAAAAAATTTCAGGAGAATCCAGAGGATAAAAGCAGCTTATCTATAGAGGAGCAAGGATAAAAAAATACAATGGATGTCTCCACAGAAACAATGTGAGAAAGAAGAGAATGGAGGGAAATAGTGTTGAGAGGAAAAAAACCCCTACCAACCTAGATTACTGTACCCTGTAAATTATCCTTCAAAAAGGAAGAATAAAGACCTCAACCAACAAACAAAAAATGAGAGAATTTCTTTCCAGTAGATGTGCCTTGCAAGAAATATTTTTAAATTTTCTTCTTTAAAAAAAAGGTTTTTTTAGGGAGAAGGAAAATGATGGGTCAGAAATTCAAATCTATATAAAGAAAGGAGAAGCATTCAAGAATGAGTAAGATAAGAAAAAACATTTTATTTCTCTTATTCTTAATTCATCTAACAGATGAACAGTTTGTTCAAAATAGTAACAGCAACAATATATTCAATTATGAATGAATGACCACAATGATACAAGGGGTAGGAGGGAGGAATAAGAAATATTTTGTTTTTAAGGGATCCCTGGGTGGCGCAGCGGTTTGGCGCCTGCCTTTGGCCCAGGGCGCGATCCTGGAGACCCGGGATCGAATCCCACATCGGGCTCCCGGTGCATGGAGCCTGCTTCTTCCTCCGCCTGTGTCTCTGCCTCTCTCTCTCTCTCTCTCTGTGACTATCATAAATAAATAAAAATTAAAAAAAAAAGAAATATTTTGTTTTTATAAGATACTTGCAGTACTAGTATAGTGTTGTTTGAAAGTGGACTTGGATTAGTTTAGAATGTATATTATGAACTCTTAGGCAACCACTAAAAAAGTGAAAAAAAAAGTATATATGCTAAGAAAGGGAGGGGGGAATGGAATCATATAAAATGCTAAATTAAAACCACAAAAGGTAAAAAAAAGTGTGAAAGATATGAGTAGGCACAAAACACAAAGGCAACAGAAAAAAAATGGTATATATTAAACCAACTATATCAATAATCACTTGGAACACATATGGTCTAGATTTAATCAATTATATGACAGAGATTGTGGATCAAAAAACAAGACCCAACTGTATGCTGTCTACAAAAAACCCACTTTAAATATGTAAACATATATACATTAAAAGGGATTTAGAACGGAAGCAGGTACATTAATTTCAGAGAGAGTAGACTCTAGAACAAGGAAAGTTATCAAGAATAGAGGGGCATTACATAATTATAAAAGGGTCAATACTCCACGAAGACATAGCAATCCTTGATGTATGTATATGTGCCTAAAAACGGAGAATCAAAATATACGATGCAAAAACTGACCGAACTGCAAGAGAAATAGATAAATCCAGTATAAGAATTGGAAGCTTTAACACCTAGCAGACAAAAAATGAACAAGGACATAGATGAACTCAACAGCACCATCAGTCAGCTGGATATAATTGACATCTACTGACTAGTTTATCCAACCACAGCAGAACACACAACTTTCTCAAGCTCAGATAAAGCATTCACCAAGACAGACAACATTCTGGGCCATAAAACAGACCATAACACATTTAGAAGAATAGAAATCATACGATGTCTGTTCTCAGACTGCAAGAGAATTAAACTAGGAACCGAAAACAGAAAGATACCTGGAAAATCCCCAAATACTTGGAGATTAAGCAACATACTTCTAAATAACACATCAGTAAAAAAAAAATTTCAACAGAAATATTTAAATATTTTAAAGTAAATTAAAATAAAAATACAGCTTATCAAAATGTCTGAAATGCAGGGAAAACAGCTTAATGGGAGATTTGTAGCATTAAATGCATATATTGGAAAAATAAAAGAAAATCTAAAAAGTCTAAATATCTCAAGTCAATAATCTAAGCTTCCACCTTAGAAAACTAGAAAAAGAAGAGCAAATTAAACCCAGAGTCAGCAGAAGAAATAATAAAAATCAGAAGAGAGGGGATCCCTAGGTGGCTCGGCGGTTTGGTGCCTGCCTTCAGTCCGGGGTGTGATCCTGGGGTCCCAGGATCGGGTCCCAGGATCGGGTCCCACGTCGGGCTCCCTGCATGGAGCCTGCTTCTCCCTCTGCCTGTGTCTCTGCCTCTCTCTCAGTCTGTGTCTCTCATGAATAAATAAATAAAATATTTAAAAAATCAGAAGAGAAACTAATGAAATTGAAAATAAGAATCCAATAGAGAAAAAAAAAATCAATGAACCCAAAAGCTGATTCTTTAAAAAGATCAATAAAATTTATAAGCCTCTAGTTAAGCTAAGAAAAAAAAAGAGAAAATATGCAAATTATTAATATAGGACATTTAAGAGGGGACATTATTGTGATCTCAGGGACATAAAAAGGATAATAAGGAACATTATGAGCAACTCCATAATTTGGTAACTTACACAAAATGGACCAATTCCATGAAAGACACAAGCTGTCAAAACTTACACTAGAAAACATAGACAATCTGAATAGGCCTATGTCTACTAAAGAAATTGAATCAATATCTAATAGCCTTCTATTAAAAGAGAAAACATCAGGCCCAGATGAGTTCACTGGTGAATTCTACCAAACATTTAAGGAAGAAACTATACCAATTCTCTACAATCTCTTCCGGAAGACAGAAGCAGAAGGAATACCTCCTAATTCATTCTATGAGGCCAGCATTACCTTAATACCAAAATAAAAAAAAAGACATTGTAAGAAAAAAACTCAGACCAAGTTCTCTCATGAACATGGATGCAAAACTCTTCAATAAAATATTCATACATCAAACTTATCAATGTATAAAAAGAATTATATACCATGACCAAGTGGGATTTATCTCAGGTATGCAAGGCTGGTTCAACATTTGAAAATCAATTAATGTAATCCATCACATCAACAAGGTAAAGAGGAAAATCACAAGATCTCATCAATAGATGCAGAAAAGGCATTTGATAAAATCCAATACTCCTTCATGATAAATACTCTCAGAAAATGGAATAGAGAGGAACTTAGTCAACTTGATAAACACTATCTACAAAAACCCCTACAGCTACCATCACACTGGAGAGAAAGTTGAAGTTTTCCCACTAAGATCAGGAACAAGACAACAATATCCCCTCTTGCCACTGCTTTTCAACATTATACTGGAAATCCTAGCTAGTGCAATAAGCCAAGAAAAGGAAATAAAAAGTATACAAACTGATAAGGAAGAAATACAACTGTTTTTGTTCACAGATGACATGACCACCTATGTAGAAAATTTGGAAGAATTTACCAAAAAAAAATCCCCTAGAACTAATAATCAACTATAGCAAGGTTGCAGGATATACAAGTTTGTTACATAAAAGTCAATCACCTTCCTACATACTAGCAATGAACAAGTGAGTTTTGAAATTAAAAATGTGTTACTGTTTATGCTAGCACTTCCCCTTCCCAAAATGAAATACTTAGGCATAAATCTAACAAAATATGTACAAGACCTATATGAAGAAAACTACAAAACTCTGATGAAAGATATCGAAGAACATAATAAATGGAGAAATATTCTATGCTTATGAACAGGAAAGCTCAGTATTGTCAAGATGTCAATGCATCTATAGATTCAATGCAATTCCAATAAAAACATCAGCAACTTATTTTGTGGCTATTGATAAACTGATGCTCAAGTTTATATGGAGAGGCAAAAGACTCAGAACAGCCAAATTAATATTGGAGAAGTTGACAAACTTGAAGACTCACACTACCCAACTTCAGTACTTACTATAAAGCTAAAGTAATCAAGAAGGTATAGAACTGGTAAAAGAATGGACAAACAGATCAATGGAACAGAAAAGAGAGTCTGGAAATAGACTCACACAAATATAGTCAACTGATCTCTCACAAAGGAGCACAGACAAGACAATATAGCAAAAACAGTCTATTCAACAAATGATGTTTAAAAAAAACCTGGACATCCACATGCAGAAAAAATATTTACTCTAGACACAAATCTTATACTCTTCACAAAAATTAACTCAAAATGGACCATAGGTTTAAATGTAAAACACAGAAGTATAAAACTCCTAGGAGAAAACCTAGATGACCTTGGGTAGGTAGGCAGTGATTTTTAGATACAACACACAGACCATCAAAGACACAATCGATAAACTGTACTGAGTTAAAATTAATAACTGTGGCTCTGTGAAAGGCAATGTCAAGGAAATGAGAAGACAAACCATTGGCTGGGCAAAAATACTTGAAAAAGATAGAAGAGATAAAGGGCTGTTATGAGAACATCCGAACTATACAAGGAACACTTAAAGCCCAACAATAAGAAAATGAACAAACAGATTTAAAAAATGACAAAAGATCTGAACACATACCTCACCAAAGATGATACAGAGATGGCAAGTAAGCATATGAAAAAATGTTCAACAGCTTATGTCACCAGAGAATTGCAAAATAAGAGAACAATGAAATACCACTGTATACCTATTACAAAAGCCAAAATGCAAAATACTGACAGCACCAAATGCCAGTGAGGATATGGAACATCAGGAACTCTCATGCTCGTCAGGCTCCCTGCATGGAGCCTGGTTCTCCTTCTGCCTGTGTCTCTCCTTTTCTCTCACCCTGTGTCTCTCATGAATAAATAAATTAATTAAATTTTTAAAAAAGGAATTCTCATGCACGGCTACAGGAAATGCAAGGTGGTACAGCCACTTGTGGAACAGTTTGGCAGTTTCATACAAAACATACTCTTTATAAATATTTTATTTATTTATTTATGTATTTGGTAGTTTTGTACAAAACATACTCTTTTTATAAAGATTTTATTTTTATTTATTTATTTATTTATTTATTTGAGAGAGAGAGAGAGAGAGCAAGCGCATACACATGCAAGTGGAAGGGAAAGGTAGACAGCCTCAAGCAAACTCTGCGCTGATCACGGAGCCCAACTCGGGGCTCAATCTCACCACCCTGAGATCATGACCTGAGGCAAAACCAAGAGTCGGACGCTTAACTGACTGAGCCACCCAGAAGCCTCAGAACTTAACATACTCTTAACATACAATCCAGCAATCATGCTCCTTAGTTGGTCCCAAAGGAGTTGAAAAACCTATGTCCACATAAAAATTTGCACATGGATGTTTATAGCAACTTTATTCATAATTGCCAAATCTTGGGAGCACCCAGGTGTCCTTCAGTAAGAAATGGATGAACCGTGGTCCATCCAGTCTGATATACCAAGACTACAAAGTGAACTAGCAAGCCATGAAAAGTATGGAGGAGCCTTGAATAAGTATTACTAAGCGAAAAAGCCAATCTGAAAAAGGTACGCACGTACTATAAAATTTCCATTAAATGGAGCATTCTGTAAAAAAAACTATAGAGATGGTAAAGAAGCTAAGTGGTTGCCATGGGCTGGAGGAGAGGTGGATGAATAGGCAGAGTGCAGAGAATTTTTAAGGCAGTAAAATTAATTTTGTACAATATTACAATAGTGGACACATGGCATTATACATTTGCCAAAACCCACACACAGAATGTGCAACAGTGAGAGCAAAGTCTAGCATAAAGTATGGACTCCTGGGTGGTGATGACGTGTCAGTGCAGGCTCATGGACTGTAACCAATGTATCACTCTGGTGGGGGATGTTGATGATGAGGGGGGCTGTGTATGTTTGGGTGTATGGGAATTCTCTGCATTTTTTCCTCAGTTCTGCTGTGAACATAAAACTTCCCTTAAAAAGTATACTGAATTTTTAAAATGTCAATATTTATAATATTAAAGAAAGTACATCTTTTACAGAATACAAAATTTGAGGTGTCAACCTAAAAAATTGAAAAAAGGTATATACAGTTATTTCGAAATTCTTTTTAGGGATTGTGGGGATCAAAGTTTGAAAACTCTTAATCTAAAACAATGGTTTTTGACAGGGGCCTCATTATCCCCTAGGAAGCATTTCTGGAAATTTGTGGGGCATCTTTAGTTGTCACACTGAGTGGAAGCAGCTACTAGCACTTAGTGGGAAGGGTGCCAATGATGCTAAACATCTTTCAAGGTACGGGGGCAGCTTCATTGGAGATTTTTTTGCCACAATATGCAGGATTTTTGCCATAGCACACCTGCACAATTGTTTTAAATCATTTTAGTCTAATTCTTTTTTTTTAAATTTTTTTATTTATTTATGATAGTCAAAGAGAGAGAGAGAGAGGCAGAGACACAGGCAGAGGGAGAAGCAGGCTCCATGCACCGGGAGCCCGATGTGGGACTCGATCCCGGGTCTCCAGGATCACACCCTGAGCCAAAGGCAGGCACCAAACCGCTGCGCCACCCAGGGATCCCCTAAATCATTTTAGTCTAGAACCTAACTTTGTTTTACATCTAATCACATAGTATTTCTGGAATAGCTGTGAGACGCTGGATTTTAGAGGAAGGTAACTACTACATACCTCGAAGGAAGACTGTACTTTCTCTTGTCTGCAATTTTATCAAAACACATTTGCCACAGCAATGCCACTCATGGTCACTGAGCTCCAATGCCATGCCCCCGGTACCACCTTTAATGTAATCACTCAGAGCCATGGCGAGTGTTCCTAAGTGTGACCCACATCAAACCACCTCCAAACTTGGGTCACCAAAACACTGCAGCGGTCTCCCCAGGGCCTCAGCAGCTCAGTCCACACTCCAGGTGGTAGTGCTCCTTTCAGAAATGGTTTTCCACTCAAGATAAAAAGAAATGGACAACAGTTGGGTTTTCTGCCTGCCTTGGGTTCCGTCTGCGTGATGTGTCCAGTAATCATTGCCTTTTATCATCTCTTTCTTCTGGAAAGAACTCCATTCAATTAACCATGCAGTCACCATCCTCAGTAAAATCTGTAGAAAGGTGCCTCTCAATTATCCAAAAAGTAGTCTTAAACTCACAGAACATAACAAAATATTGTAAAAATTGAGACATGGTCTCTTACCAGCAGCTTTTTCCTCACAGTAAAGGTTTAAGGGTTGACAGTGCCTAGTTCACCTAATGGCACAAAAACTGATCACGACGAAGGGCTACGGTGCTTCCAGAAGCTACAGAGGCCAGATACAGGTCTCCCTACACAGGTACTATCTACCTACATTGAAATCCGTAGACCTTCCGGAGGATGAAAATTTCTGTCTGCATCTAACCACCCTTCCTCCACAAGCGTATGAAGTAAGCCATTTCCTTCACCGTGAACCAAAATTACCCAGGGATATAAATCTCCCTTTCTTTAACACACACTCGTAAGCCCCATTAATTAGGGTCATTGTGAGCCACTACTTTAGGTTAGCGCAGCAACAGCCTAAGTGCCGTGGGCCACACAGAGGGAATAGACAATGACCTCGTTTGCCCTTAATCATCCTTAAGCTCCTCAGCTCTCTAGGACTTGAAATCAAAATAATATCGTTTTTCTCCTAACCCTCCAGAAAATTTTAGAAACACAAATGTGATCATGCCTCAATCACAAGAAGAAAGGCATTAACGGAAAACATGAAGCCGTTGCCCTTGGTGGCATTACTGGCCCGTCTCTCTCTGGGAATCGGTGCGTATAATCCCATGACGGAATCCCCTATGGCTTTTTGGATGTCACATTCCATTCCAGGCGGCAACAGGTGAGCAGTGGGAGTAACAACCCTGTGAGATTTTAATAATGGGACTCTGAGAGGGGTCCTTTCCAGAAAGCGCATCATCCGGGAATTTTCTAGACAAAGAGAAAATGCAGTTCTTACCTCCAACCAACAAGTAGCTGTTGGGAAACAGTGTTTTTGCTTGCATGAGTGCCCTTGCGTGACCGGAATGGAAGAGGTCAAATATTCCATCCGCGTACACTCTGACGGGCCTGTCAACTGTGGAAGAAACAGAGTGGCATCAGCGGGACTGCGGAGGAAGGAAGCCCAGTGACCTGGTCGCTCCGTCCTCGGTGGCAGGAAGCTGCCCTGGGTCAAACACCATGGCTATGTGCCAGCGGTCTCTCACGCGTGCGCGAAATTACTTTTACAAGGAGGTTCTTCTGACGAAGCCAGAGTAGAAACAGAGAATTAAGACCCCCCCCCCCCCCGCCCCAGAACGCACATTTCAAGGCAGCAGCAGAGACAAACGCGCGGCGCCACGGAGCTCGCCTCACCCAGCGCCGCGCCTCAGGGGCCTGGGCCGGCAGAGCCGCAGGGTTGGCACGGTCGGCCCGGGAGCCTCGGGCCGGGAGAGAGCGAAGAGCCGGATGGAAAGGCAAAGGGCCGCATTCCTGACTGGGCAGGCCGCTCCCCAGGGCGCCTGCTCTCCTCCCGACGCCAGGGCACAGCGGCGCCTGGAATCCGCTTTGGTCCTATTTACACCCCAGAAACCGGCAAATGCTACAGGCCTGGGCTTCTTTCCCTCAGGAGGGCCAGCTGTCGAACCAGCACCACCGCAGAGGTCACGCCCTGGCCTCTGTGGCACCATTAAAGATGGGGGGGGGCACGTGCCCCAAAGACAGAAGAGTCGGGTGCAAAGTTACATGTCGGGGTGGTCCTCAGTGTTGCAGGCCTGCGGCCAACTCTATAATCCTTCTGGGAGAAAGGTCGAGAGAGGAGGCCTGTGACGTTCTCACAGGGCCATCTGGTGCTCTGGGAAGTGCCATCCCATGACAAGAGGGATACACTCACCATGGCCCCCTGGGAGCCAGAGGGGCTGGCTCATTCATTCTCTCATTCATTCATGAGAGACACACAGAGAGAGAGGCAGAGACACAGGCAGAGGGAGAAGCAGGCTTCCTGCAAGAAACCCGATGTGGGACTCGATCCCGGGACTCTAGGATCACACCCTGAGCCAAAGGCAGACACTCAACCGCTGAGCCACCCAGGCATCCCTAGGCGCCAACTCTGACACCATTTCTGGACTATCAATGAAGGAACTAGCAAACTGAAAGCTAAATATGGAAACTGAGCATATATACATTTATCTCCACTTCCTCCCAAATACCAGGAGAATTACAGATAAAGAATTAAAAAGGTATGATCCCCCTCTCCCCCCCAAATAAAAATAAATTAAAAAGTATAATCCCCCAAGAGCAGAGGAAACAAGAAAGGCAAGGACAGCGAATGAGAGATGTCCACAACATTTCGGAAAGTTGATTTTTGGGACTCTTGGGTGGCTCAGTGGTTGAGAATCTGTCTTCAGCTTAGGGTGTGATCCCAGGGTCCGGGATCGAGTCCCACATTGGGCTCCCTGCAGGGAGCCTACTTCTCCCTCTGCCTATGTCTCTGCCTCTCTTCTGTGTCTCTCATGAATAAATAAATAACATTTTTTTAAAAAGGAAGCTGGGACGCCTGGGTAGCTCAGTGGTTGAGCATCTGCCTTTGGCTCAGGTCATGATCCCGGGATCTGGGATCCCACATCGGGCTCCTTGTGGGGAGCCTGCTTCTCTCTCTACCTATGTCTCTGCCTCTCTCTGTGTGTCTCTCTCATGAATAAATAATTTTTTTTTTTTTTAAAAAAAAGAGAAAGTTGATTGTCAAATGCTGACTGTCTAGAGGAAGCAAGGTCTGGGGTTAGGACAGGTAGGGAAAAGGATTGTTGAGTTGTTGAGGTTTTGTTTTTTTTTTTTATAAGTGCAAGAGTCTTACTGACTTTTTCCAGTATATGCATGTATTATAATGGTATTATAAATATAAATTTAAAAAAGAAATCAGTGCAAACTTCTGGCGAATGATTTTTAAGATGGATTTAAAATTGTGATTATTTCTTGATGTAGTACAACCTAATTTGGAATATAAATTAAAAGAAATGTTACATTAATAGATTCAGATGGTACAATGTTTCTAATAAATTAAATTTCTCTAATAAAAAAAACTCGGGAGACTTTATGTCAGATAGGGAATTGCAATTATTCCCAATTATACACCATTTTGAACAAACAGAATTGCCTTCACAGGATTATACTGGATTCTAAATAAGGCATGGTAAATAGAAAATGCTTTGAAATAACAAACTGTCTAATGAGGGATCCTTGGTTTCAATGCTCTTATTCAATTTGAATTCAATTGAGGAAAATTTGTTTTAAGATATAAATCCCAGGGGAAAGCAGATGGCAGTTTTGCAAAAACTTTTTGTTATTGATTCAGAGGTGATCAAGATAAATGAATTCAGGAAGCAGGGAGGAAAGAAAAGTAAAGAAAGATGACATAATTACTGAGAAAAAGACCATTTAGTAAATCTTTGAAGAGTATTTGTGGAGTTGATTTTGCAATAAGCTCACTTTTTAAAACTGTAGTGTGTCAGCAACTTCTAGACTGGGAAACTGTGCAGGACCCAAAAAAAAAAAAACAACCCCACCAAAAACCAATCTCTTCCACAAATGAGTACTTCAAGAAAAAAAAAGACAAAGAAAAATGGAAGTAGGCCTGCAGATTAGAGATTTAAAAGACTTATCAACATATTGAAAGTAGAGACATTATTTGGATTTAAGTTTAAACTCTCAGTAAATGAAGACATAAGACAATTGGAAATTGGAACACTGAATATTTGGTGATATTAAAGAATTACTGTTAATTTTTAGGTAAAATAATGGTATAATGGTTATGTTTTTAAAAACTGGTTTTTGGGGACACCTGGGTGGTTAGTGCTTGAGCATCTGCCTTCGGCTCAGGTCGTGATCCTGGGGTCCTGGGATGGAGTCCTGCATCAGGCTCCCCATGGGGAGCCTGCTTCTCCTTCTGCTTAGGTCTCTGCCTCTGTCTCTCATGAATAAATAAAAATTTAAAAATCCTAAAATAAATAAATAAAAACTAGTTTTTAAGGGTAGCTCAGTTGGTTAAGCATCTGCCTTAGGCTCAGGTCATGATCTCAGGGTCCTGAGATTGGGCTCCCTGCCCAGTGGGGGGCCTGCTTCTCCCTTTCCCTCTGCCCCTCCCCCTTGCTTGTATGCACACATGCAGTCTCTCTCTTGCAAATAAATAAAGTCTTTTTTAATAAACTAGGTTTTTTTTTTTTCAGGACACCTGGGTGGCTCAGCAGTTAAGTGCCTGCCTTTGGTCTGGGGTGTGATCCCATGATCAAGACCCATATCAGGCTCCCTGCATGGAGCCTACTTCTCTCTCTGCTTGTGTCTCTGCCTGTGTGTGCATGTTTCTTTCATGAATAAATAAAATCTTAAAAAAAAACCAAACTAGTTTTTTAAGACATTTATATAGAAACGTTTCTGGATGCAATGATAGGAAGCCCAGGACTTTCTTTTTTAATATTTTATTTATTTATTCATGAGAGATACAGAGAGAGGCAGAGAGGAGAAGCAGACTCCCTGCAGGGAGCCCAATGCAAGACTCGATCCCAGGACCCCAGGATCATGACCTGAGCCAAAGACAGATGTTCAACCACTGAGCCACCCAGGAGCCCCAGACTTTGTTTCAAATAAGTAAAGAAGGGAAAGTGGATGGGGGCATGCATGGGGTGAGACCAGCATGGGTTGGTGGGTGGTAGGTATAGATGACACACACATGAAGGTTCTACTTTTATGTATGTTTGAAATTCTCTACAATAAACTGGTTTCAAGAGTGTGGCTTTTTTTTAAGCTTGTATGTTTATTTGACTTAATCTTTTGTTTCAGATTTTTCTAGATGTCCTTTTAGGCATTTGGGCATTCTCCAGAGCATCTATGCTGGGAACCACTGGCCTGTGCAGCTGCGGAGGGGAGGGGGGTTGGCAATGATCCCAAGTGGGAGCCCAGCTCTTCCATGGCCGTGTGGGAGAAAACCTTACGGTGGCTTCCAGGGGTCCCTGCCACCTGCTGTTCATACCTTTGTGTCATCTCCGCCCTTTGAAATATGAGCGGGACCTGTGACTTATTTCTAACCAGTTGAATATGGCAAAGATGATGGATGGCATTCCCATGATTATGGTACACTATCTAAGATTCCATACTGCTAGCAGACTCACTCTTTCTCTCTTGGTGGCTTTGAAGAAGCAAGCTATCATGTTGTCAGAGGACCACATGGCCAGGAATGGCAGGTGACTCCTAGGGGCTGAGGGTGGCATCTGACTCACAACCAGCAAAAAGCTAGATCTTTGGTCTTATGGTTCCAAGGAAACAACCAGAGTGAGCTTGGAAACGGATCTATCACCATCAAGCTTCCAGATGAGAAAATGATCCCTGGGTGACACCTTAAATGCAACCTTGTGGGAGCCTGAGCAGAGGACTCAGCTAAACCAGGCTCCTGGCCCACAGAAATTATGACATAATTAATCTGCATTGTTTTAAGCCACTAATTCCACTGCAGTATGTTATGCAGCCTAGAAAATGAATACAATAGCATTATAAATTTTCTGCCCACAGACTCAAATTTTTAGAAGTATTTCAAATAAATTCTTGTTTATCCTGAATGGAAGAGTAAGGTTTATCAGATAAATGTTATATTCTGGTAAAATGCCTATCTGTATAGCACATGTTGATTGCCATGTTACAAATAATTTCAATATAATTAATTACACATAACATCAAAATGATGCTGAATATTTGCTTAAGAATCATGGATACAAATAATGATTGTGGTATAGTACTGCGGGAAAATTGGATTATTTAACTTCCTGGATCTTACACTCCAAATTTTTGTAAGTTATTCAGCTCTTACAAACAAATGAAACGGTGAGGGGGCTATGCTTGCCTCACATCTCACACCATATATGAAAACTAACTCAAAATGGATCATAGATCTAAATGTATGAACTAAAGCTGTGAAACTCCTGCAAGAAAACGGGACTTAGTGACTGTCTCTTCTGACTGTCTCATCTTAGTGACTGTGGGTTTGGCAAAAATTTTGTCAATAGGGGGCACTCCGGTGGCTCAGTCTGTTAAATGTCTGACTTCGGCTCAGGTCATGATCTCAGGGTCCTGGGATCCAGCCCCGAGCTGGGCTCCCTGCTGGCCTCCCTGCGCAGTGAGGAGTCTGCTTCTCCCTCTCCCTCTGCCCCTCCCGTCCACTCATGCTCTCTTTCTGTCAAATAAATAAGTAAAATCTATTTTAAAAATTTCTTGAATAGGGGCAGCCCTGGTGCCTCAGTGGTTTAGCACTGCCTTCAGCCCAGGGCCCTGATCCTGGAGACCCGGGATTGGGTCCCGCGTCGGGCTCCCTGCGTGGAGCCTGCTTCTCCCTCTGCCTGTGTCTCTGCCTCTCCCTCTCTGTGTGTGTGTCTCACATGAATAAATAAATAAAATCTTAAAAAAAAATTCTTGAATAGGGCAGCCCAGGTAGCTCAGCGGTTTAGCGCTGCCTCAGCCCAGGGCATGATCCTGGGGTTCCAGGATCGAGTCCCACGTCAGGCTCCCTGCATGGAGCCTGCTTCTCCCTCTGCCTGTGTCTCTGCCTCTGTGTGTGTGTGTGTGTGTCTCTCTCTCATGAATGAATAAAATCTTTTTTAAAAACCTGTTGGTAAATTGAACACCAATAAAAAATAAATTTATTAAAAAAAATCTCTTGAATAGGACCCAAAAGGACAAATAAAGCCAATAAATAAATAAATAAATAAATAGGACCTTACTTCAAATTCATGTCTTCAAAAGACGTTTTTACAAAAACACAAAGGCAAGTCAGACAGGGAGAAAAATATTTGCAAAATATATATCTGATATAAGCCTTGTATCTAGAATACAAAAGAACTGTCAAAACTCAATAATAAGAAATACCTCGTTTTAAAAAGGGCAAGAAAATTGAACAGATACTTCACTAAAGAAAATAAATATATGGATGGCAAATAAGCTCATGAAAAGATCTTTAATATTATTAGTTATCAGGGAAATGCAAATTCAAGCTAGAATGATAGACTACTTCATACCCCTAGAACGGCTAAGAATTTAAAAATATATTGACCATAGCAATTATCGGTGTGGGTACAGAGCAACCGGAACTCTCAAACAATGCCAGTAGGAATGTAAAATGATACAATCACTCTGGAGAGCAGTTTGGCAGTCAGTTAAAAAGTTAAACATATACCTGCCACATGGCCAGACAGGAGGTAATCACCAACTGCATTACACCCAAACTCAACGTTTTTGTGGGCTGTGTTCTGGCGTTTCTTGGTATTCCTTCAGACTCAGGCAACCACCAAAGGATTATTCTTTTTTTTTATAAATATTTTACTTATTTATTTGAGAGACAAAGATAGAACACGAGTGGAGGGGAGGGGCAGAGGGAGAAGCAGACTCCGCACTGAGCAGGGAACCCGATGTGGGCCTACATCCCAGGCCCCCAGGATCATGACCTGAGCTGAAGGCAGACACTTCACCGACTCAGCCACTCAGGTGCCCCTATTCATTTTTGATTATGGCTATTACCCTACATTTAAACAGTGCTTAAAAAGTCTATATGGTTTACAAAGCACGTATCTTTCACTTAACCTTTGCATCAGCTCTGTAATGTATGCAGGAGAATGGACTTAGTATCCTTATTTCATAGAGGGGCAATGGAAGCTCAGCCTGGTTAAGCGGCTTACCCAATATCATGCAACCCAACTACGATGAAATTTGAGTACAAACCAAACATCACTGCCCTTTCTTTTAACTCATGGTGCCTTCTAGAAACCTACATTTCAATATAAGTTCTTTTAAAAAAGAGATTAGTACTAAACACCCACTGCTTATGATAACTAGTATTGTTTTGTGCACAACTGATCTGCAAAAAGGGTGACATAAAAATTAACCTTTAAAGATCTAATACATACTTTATAGCTTTATATAAACTTTATAATTTCCTTCTACTTATAGCCAACATTTACTGATAGTGGTTGATGTTAGTTTTTTAAATACATTAAATTTAAATTTTAAAGAAGTATTTTTAGGGGTGCCCGTGCAGCATAGCTGGTTAAGTGTCTGACTCGCAGTTTCAGCTCAGGTTGTGATCTAAGGGTCGAAAGATCGAGTCCCACTTCAGGCTCCGCACTCAGTACCAAGTCTGCCTCAGATTCTCACTCCCTCTCCCTCTGCCCCTCTCACTTGTGCTTGCTCACACTCATGTGCACACTCTCTCTATCTCTCTCAAATAACTCTTCTTTAAAAAGGGTATATTTAGGGATCCCTGGGTGGTGCAGGGGTTTAGCGCCTGCCTTTGGCCCAGGCCGCGATCCTGGAGACCCGGGATCAAATCCCACGTCAGGCTCCCGGTGCATGGAGCCTGCTTTTCCCTCTGCCTATGTCTCTGCCTCTCTCTCCTCTCTCTCTCTGTGTGACTATCGTAAATTAAAAAAAAAAAAGGTATATTTAAAGAAAAGTATAGTACAGGTGCACACAAATAAGGCAAAATTCATTGAGGTAGCTCTTGAAAAATGAATTTGGCAAACTCTACGCACCATGGAAATGAAACAATACAAATCTCCCTTTGAGAAAGAAAATAGGCAATTAGAACTGAATTAGCTTTTAAGAAAAAAGGCAGCTGTAATAAAAAGGAACCTACGAAATAACCACTTGGACTTTTCTTTTATCTGAAGACAGAGGAGTGATTCTCAGTCCCCAGATATATATGAAACCTTGCATGGTCATAGTTCCACAGCTGGACTAGTTGAGCTATGATCAAAGTTGACAATTCCAATTGCTCTACTGTGTTCTTTTCTCTTGTGGCTCACAGAGAACGTCCAGGAGCTAAGAGCAATGAGCAGAGTTTATCATCCTAAATTCTTTTAGAATTTATATGCCAGCCCCTGTTTGGGCAGACCTACAATTGCAAAACATACTGTAGACAATTGTACTAAGTCATAGAATAGGGCCAGTGAAAGGAGATAGACTTCAGTTATAAGTATAAACATGAAGTACATTATAAACCCCAAAATTATGTCTGTTTTGTCTCTTTGATGGAACACTCAAGACAGCACCACAAAAAGGTAATTGCTTAGTAGTCTTGAAAATTACCAAACGCTCCAAAAAAGCAATGATTTTTTTTTGTTTTCTACTAACAGCACAATGTTCCAACAATTATATTTGGATAATCTCCCTGTCATTCTCTCCGACCATTACCAACGGTTACTCTTCATCAGTGGTTCTGGCGGTGAGGTCCTAAGACAGGCAGCATCAGCAGGGAACTTGTTAGAGATGCACATTCTCCAGCCCACCCCAGACCTACTCCATCAGACACTTTGTGGGTGAAGTCTGCTTTAACAATGCAGAGGATTCTACGTCGCTCAGAGGACCACTACTCTAATAAAACAATGATTATCAGAGTGTGGTCTAAAACTATCATGTGCCGGGTGCCTGGGTGGCTTGGTCAGTTAAGCATCTGCCATCGGCTCCGGTCATGATCTCGGGGTCCTGGGATGGAGTCCCACATCAGGCTCCCTGTTCAGAGAGAGTCTGCATCTCCCTCTTCCTCTGCCCCTCCCCCCTGCTCATGCGCGCTCTCTCTCTCTCTCAAATAACAAATAAATAAAATTTTTAAATGAAACTATCATGTGCCTTCTAGGTAATCAAAGAACATCTTGCCATATTTTAATATGGATGCTAGACATTCTAAATGAAGGAATTTCTTTTTTTTTAATTTTTTAAAGATTTTATTCATTTATTCGAGAGAGAGAGCACAAGCCAGGGGAAGTGGAAGTAGAGAGAGAGGCAGACTCCTCGCTGAGCAGGGAGCCCAACGCAAGGCTCAATCTTAGGACCCCAAGATCATGACATGAGCTGAAGGCAGACGCTTAACCAACTGAGCCACCCGGGCACCCCAATAAAGGAATTTCTAACAAAAATGTGTCCCTCCTGCCTCTGCCAGCCAGGTGTCCCTCAACATCACAAATTCTCTTGCATAATTTCCCAGGGTCATCACATGAGATAACAGGAGACTTTCTCTTCTAGTATGAAAAGCTCACCTTTGTTCCATCGCACTCCTCCTGTGGTGACCCATGTTCCACAGAGCCCACGACATAGCTATTTCAAAATGCACCACCATCTCATTCTAATTTGGTTCTCAGGGTTTAAACCGCTTGGTGGTTAGACAATGTACAGGTGCCCAATCTCACCCAATCAGCTTGATGCTAGCTCAGAGCATCACACCCAACCCTCCGATTTTATTTCCAGAGGGCAAGCTCCTCCTCTTGTCCCAAACTTCCATTCATTCACTCAGTCATTCTCTCAGTCAATCACAAAATATTTACTGAGCACACAGTATTTGACCAGAATGCTGCTAGGTGCTGGTGAAACCACAGTGAGCAAGACGGACCACCCTATTGCTATAGAAGGTCACAGCCACTGTGTGTGTCTTGTTCATACCCCTTCCACCCTCCAGTTCAAAGCCTGTTTTCACTGAGCTCCATGGTCAGCTGTGGCCTGGGCTGCACAGGGCAGCCTTTTGTATGGGTGAACATAGCAGAGATTTGAGGTAAAAAGGGCTTGGCGAATCCTAGCTCTACCCAGTCAGCTAGGACATCTGACAAACTACTTTTCCGTTCTCCAAGTCCTCAAGGAAGGACACAGTATTACCCATCTGACAGCTTTTACTGTCAAATGCAAAGACCAAATGAGATGGAGTACAGCATGCAGCACCTAGCAGATGCAGAGTACGTTCTACTTCCATTTCCCTAGAAAGGTAGGGTCATCTTCTTTGGTGGCCTGAAGCTCAATCTTTAACTTTAAATTAGTTCTTTCATAACTACCTGGACTTCCATTGCAGCTTTTGGATTTATTGCTTGGGTCAGTAGAGAACAGTGTATGGTCTATAGACCACCAAGTTCACAATCAACTGGCTATTAGTTATAAAATACAAATGTCTGGGCCCCATCTCAGATTCAGGGGTAGGAGAGAGCAGGAAATCTGTTGCTTCTTTAAAAGATTATTATTTATTTGAGAGAGAGAGAGCACAAGCAGGGGGGTAAAGGAAAGAGGGAGAAGGAGGCTCCCTCCTGAGCAGAGAGCCCAATGTGGGGCTCGATCCCAGCACCCTGAGTCCACAACCTGAGCTGAAGGCAGATGCTAAACTGACTGAGCCACCCGGGTGCCTCAGGAAACCTGCTTCTTTAATAAGCTTACCAGGTGATTCGTTGCACACTTAAGTCTAGGAACAACTGGTTTAGCTGCTCAGAGCTGCCTCCCCAAGCCTCTTCTTGCCTTTGCCTGCTCTCCCCTCCTCACCTTATTCTCTTGAAGCGTATATAGTAAAAAAGGCTTCAAAAGGAAGCAGAGTGTCATGGTTGAAGGATCAAGCTTGAACACAAACAGGTTTGATGTCAAATCCCAGCTTGACCACCCACCAGTGGCCTCAAGTGGATCCCCTTGTAGCAGCAGCACCTGGGAACTCATCTAGAGAGGCAGATGACTAGGCCCCACCCCATGTGGACTGAACCAAAAACTCAAGGGTGAGGCCCAACCATCTAGTTTAATGAGCCCTCCAAGTGATTCTGATAACCTCCAGCGTGAGGATCACTGGCAGCTGCTCACTCAATAACCTTGGGAGATTTGTGGCTTCTCTAAAGCCTTCATTCTCTCATCTGGGAAATACTCTTAAGTACTAACCACAGACAGTTGTAGAGTGAAGTAACAGGATCCATCTAAAGAACTTAGTAGGGATGCCTGGGTGGCTCAGTCGGCTAAGCATCTGCCTTTGGCTCAGGTCGTGACTCAGGATCCTAGGATGGAGCCCCGCATTGGGCTCCCTGCTCAGTGAGGAGTCTGCTTTTCCTTCTGGGCTCTCCCTCTCTGTCTTTCAAATAAATAAATAAAATCTTTAAAAAAAATAAATAACTTAGCAATTGTAGGCACTTAATACCCATTATTACTAAGCAAACTGTCCTTTGTCCCACAGATTCTCTTAGGCCTGGGACGTTTGCTTTTTGCCATGGTGAGTGGAAACCGAGCTATCTTCAATGTCTTCAATGTCTCAAAGCTGAGCTGCTCAACTAATCTTAGTTTGCACTCCAGCCGAAACACCAGGAGTGCCACTCATGCACTCCCACGTGGCTAGCTCTGTGCCTTCACTTCTGTCCCACTAGCCTGGAATACCCCCCTGTTTGCTGCCCACCTTGTCCAAATCTTACTTCTCCCCAGACCACCAATTCAGGTCAGCTACATAGTCTTGCCTGACTGTTCCAGGACAAGTGAATCTGCCCTCCTTCAAACTTTCACTTATCTGTGTGGCAAGGTTGAACCCTTAAGCACACACATGCATATTATTTGGGGGTTTTATTTCACACCAAGTTGTCTCTTTAATTATAGGTGTTACCTTGGAGACATTGCAGGCTCAGTTCTAGACCACTACGAATGAGCAAATACCACAATAAAGCGAGTCAAGTAAATTTTTTGGTCTCCCAGGGCATATAAAACTTATGTTTAGGGGCACATGACTGGCTCAATTAGTAGAGCACTCAACTCTTGATCTCAGGGGTTTAAAGTTCAAGCCCCAGGTTGGAGGTAGAGATTACTTCTTTTAAAAAGTTATGTTTACACTATACTGTAGTCTATTAAGCATGCAATGGCATATCTTGAAAAAAAGCAATGTATTTGCCTTAAAATAACACTTTATAGTAAAAAAGGCTGTCATCTGACCTTCCAGTGAATCATAATCACTGATCACAGGTCACCATAACAAAGAGAACAATGAAAAAGTTTGAACTATTGCAAGAATGACCAGAATGTGACAGAGAAGCAAAATAAGCAAATACTGTTGGGAAAATAGTGCCCATTTACTTGTCCAACACAGAGTTACCACAAACCTTCAATTTGTAAAAAATGCAGCATCTGCAAAGCACACTCAAGCGAAGCGCAATGAAACGAGGTATGCCTGAACTCTCCGGATGGTTTCTCAATCTCTTCCATATCCGTCTCTGGTATAAAGGAGTTAATGAATCAACACACTCCCAGCGCAGAGCCCAGGCTCTTTAAGGCACACCGGGAGAAACAGCATAAAAACAGTCTTTTAAAAATGGCAATAACTGTAATAGCTTAGGTTTGGATAAGCCTTCACAGTTTAAACAGGGCTCTGGTGTTTTTAACCAAATCTTGTCACCCCCAAAACCTTGTGAAGCAGGCAGGTGTCAGTGTCCCTGCTTGCTCAAGAGGAAACAGATTGAGATCGTTCTCATGACTTGCACAAAGCTGCAGAATGATGGCAGAGCTGCGGCTCCGATCCCTGTTCTTTCACTTGCTTAGTTTGGTTGGTCGAGCTTATCAGGGCAGGGGTTTATCCCTCTTGCACTGTGCTATAAATCTCTCAATTCAACTCTCCGATCAAAAGCAAGGCCCGCTGAAGTAATGATGGGCCTCTCTGCTATTTTAAATGTCAGGACAGAGCCCATTCGGGGAACAAGAAGTACAGCCTCACCTGGTGTTCCTAAGCGGGCCTGAGCAATGGTCAGTTTCTCGTGGGGTGCTTGGCACTGGCAGCTGGTTTCATCTGCAAATGGGGCAGGTGCAGTCAGGGTCTAGAAGGGAAAAAGAGAAAGGGAATATAGTCTGACAAACTTTCCTTTGGCACTAACTTCCCCTGAAGCCTTATTTCTATGGCCACACAGGTACGATCAAGAAGCAGAATATATCCACTGCATCTTCCAGAGAAATATTATGCTGTTAGAAATAAAAACAGGGACATGGTTACCGAAACATTTTTTTTTTTTTGACTGATGCTCAGAAACGATGAGAGTGCCTCACTGTCTCCTATATGCCAGGTACCAGAGGAGGTACTCTGGACAGGTTAGCTCTTCTCGGCCCCACCACAGCCTCTGATGGCTTAAATTCTTCTATCCTCCCGTAACACAGGAGGACACCCTCCCTATTTCACAGAAAAGGCAACTGAGGCCCAGCAGGATGACAAAATATGCCAAGTCATGCCCTTGGAGAGTCCCAGTGCTCGGCTTTGAACGTTTCACAACCACCCAGGGCCGACTGCAAAGATTTACACTTACCCACAGCCCGGGGTACTCGGCCGGAAGAAATGCCATACTCAGAAGTGTGGCAGACATCGCCTGTATTTCACACACACACCCCGGCCTGGCCAATCGCAAACTCTGACGTCACTTCAGTGCAAGGCCGAAGCCGTCCTCCGTGCCCCTGGGAAGGCCAAGCACACGGCAGTTCTGGCTCTGGCGGGCTGCAGCCAACTGCTCCTGCGGTAGCTCCGAGCCACCGACGGCTGGAGGCCCCGCCCCAGGCAGCCGGGAGAGGGATGTAGTCACTTGGAAGCCTGCCCGGGAAGTGGCTCCGCATCTTTAAGTCAGCCTCTTAAAATGAAAACCTCACTCTCTCCAGAGGAAGACAAAGGGAGCCGTGTTTTTGTAAACAGGGCCAATGCAATCCGGGGTCATCCGTGTGCCGTCTCTGGGCTCTGGTGTTATCCTGGTCGGCGCTCTATCGTCTTGGCTATTTTTTTTTAATTTATTTATTCATGAGAGACAGAGAGAGAGAAAGAGAGGCAGAAACAGGCCCCATGCAGGGAGCCTGACACGGGACTCGATCCCAGGACTCCAAGATCAGGCCCTGGGCCGAAGGCAGACACAAGACCGCTGAGCCACCCAGGGATCCCCTTGTCTTGGCTATTTTTTTTGTTAAAGATTTATTTATTTATGATAGAGAGAGAGAGAGGCAGAGACCCAGGCAGAGGGAGAAGCAGGCCCCACGCAGGGAGCCCAACGCAGGACTCAATCCCTGGACTCCAGGATCACACCCTGGGCCAAAGGCAGGCGCCAAACCGCTGAGCCACCCAGGGATCCCCTGGTCTTGGCTATTTTTAAAGCTGAAGGCGACCAGTCAACCGTCCGCGGTACTCATACTGGTGCATGGGTTGTTTCTCAGAGACAGACACAAAGTTCCTTAGCTTAAGAAGACGACTGAAGAATGATCCACACGTTTGAACAGGGGCTGTGACCCACTTCTGCCACTCGTTTATTCACTCGCTCGGGCATCAGTTACTCATTCACTCATTCAAATGTACGTCAGGCACGATCTGAGTGAGACCCGGAGGTTGAAGTAGGGGGAAGACCAGTTCCAGTCCTGGAAGAGCCTGGTTCTCCTCTGCACTGCCAAGCAGCAGTCCTTGCCCTGCCCCCACCCCTCTCCCCATTGTAGCACCTTCCGCCCTGGAAGCTGGAGTCCTGCCCCAGGCTTGTTTGGAGACCTTCCAGTTGCCTGAGACGTTCTTAACCCCCACCTTCCCGTTCAGGGCTCTGAAAGTAAACCAAGACTGGGGATGCGGGTTCAGGACACTTGGGTCCATTGTTGGTTCTTTTTCAGTCCAGTAAGGTGACCTCGTGGGCCATCGTGGGCCAGAGCAGCATCTGTAATGTAGCAAAGGGATGCAGTGACAGTAACAGTGAGGCTCGGTAGTCACAAACTGCAGCTCACATCCCTTTGCCAGTACTTACAGGCTGTGTATTCTAATTTGGCTCTTTTGACTGAAAAGAACCAAGACTCATTCAAAACAGCTCAAGAGGTAAAGGATTAATTTATAGTTCAACAATCATAGAAATCGTGTGTGGGGGTGGGGGAGATAGAAAAGGTACAGCACTTGGCTCCAGACTGCTCTGCACCCACCTGTTTGCTCTCTGCACCTGATGCTTCCTGTCCCACTCCCCTTTACCCTATATCTGTCCACTACAGTAAAGTCTCTGCTTACCTCTACTCCCCTGTAACCAGCAGCTCACCTATGACAATTGGCTTCCCTTCCCAACACTCAATACTCATCAACTTCTGATTGAGTCTTTCAGCCCCAGCTCCAACCAACTTACTACTTCTCTCCATGTTTCCCCATTCAAATTCCTAAGGGAGAATCAGACTGATTGAGCTCATCTTCTCAAAGCAGGCCACAACCAGAATGGGCTGCCATTGAATCAGACACCCACTTGGGGCCCACAGGCTGTGGCTGGTAAAAGGACAAGGAATGGAGAGGGAGGCCACGGGTGGCCTGTCTATGCCCCTTTAGCAGGTGCTATCTGCAGGACAAGAAATGTATTTGACTTTGTCTAATTTTAAAAGGACATTCCATGGGGTGCCTAGCTCTTGATTTCAGCTCAGGTCATGATCTCATCATCATGGTTCATGGGATCGAGCCCCATGCCAGGTTCCCTGCTCAGTGGGGAGTCTGCTTGAAGATTCTCTCCCTTTGCACCTCCCCCAACTCACACTCATGGGGGCCCAAGGGCACATGCTCTAAAATAAATAGATCTTTTTTAAAAATAAGGGACATTTGGGTAGCTTAATCTGTTGAGCTTCTGACTCTTAATTTCAGCTCAGGTCATGTTCTCAGCGTAGTGAGATTGAACCCTACATTGGGCTCCCCACTCAGAGGGGAGTCTGCTTAAGATTCTCTCACTCTTTCCCTGCCGCCTCCTCCCTCCCCCCAAAATAAATAAATCTAAATAAATAGATAGGTGGATGGATGGATGTTCCTTAGATGAAGTTCAGTTTCATCTGTAAAATGGGTACCTATCATGCAGGGTTGCTGTGAAACAACAAAATACTGTATGTAAAGTACCTGGTACTCAATCAATTGTGGCCATTATTACTATTAGTATGTATTATTATATATAATACTATATAATAGACAATGTAGTTCCCCCTAAAAACAAAGCAAATTGACTTGTGAATGAACTTTTAGGATACAACCTAAATAGGTAAATGGATTGGCAAATGGGGTTAGATTTTATGATTCATTAACCTTTAATATACACGGACAGTGAATCTTTTTTTTTTTTTGACAGACCTTTTATGTGCCAGTTGCAAAGTTTATTAAAAAAATAAGGTGTTGTCATTTTCCAAGAAAGGTGTGTTCTAGAGAGTGTGAAGCCTGGTAATTAAAGCAGAGACAGAAAAAGTTGTAAAACAATGATAGTTACTCAAAAGTAAAGAAAAAGGTTTATATGCACTCTGTATATTTTTCTGAATTATCGTAGCCTAGAAGTAGGAAAAAGAAAGAAGCAAAGAGAAGGAAGGCAAACAGAGTTCATAAATGAGCTTGCATGTGCATATGTGCACACATGTATACATGTGTGCTTGGGAACATGTGATCATATTTAACAGCAGTTGACACGAAGAAGGGGTATTCCTCGGTATGTACAAGGCACTATGCTTGGAATGAGGAGAATCCAGATATTAATGAGCCACAGCCTTGAACATTGCCAAAACATTGCCTTCCAAAATGAGGCAGATTACCCCCTCAGTTTAGAGGCAAGCTCTATATTCAGGAAGACCTTGGTTAAGGCCCACTACCAACAACCAGCCCTGTGGCTTCAACCAATATTTTCTCAAACACCCCAGAATTCCTTCTCTGAACCAGAACAAATCATTTGATTTACACGAAATCTTAAGCTACTCAGGTTCTGTCCCCGCCACCTACAAGGGGCAAACCAACTGCAGGAAAATGGGAGTAAGATAACCAGAAGCTCCAGAGAGAGGCAGGGGGCTGGTCCAACCTGGACTCTGAGCTATAGATATAGAGATAGATCTATAGAAACATATACACAGGGACACCTGGGTGGCTCAGCGGTTTAGCATCTGCCTTCAGCCCAGGGCGTTATCCTGGAGACCTGGGATCGAGTCCCGTGTCAGGCTCCCTGCATGAAGCCTGCTTCTCCCTCTGCCTGTGTCTCTGCCTCTCTCTCTCTCTCTCTCTCTCTCTCTCTCTCTGTCTCTCATGAATAAATAAATAAAATCTTAAAAAAACACACAGAGATACATAGAAAGATATATCTCTAGGTATCTCTACCTAGCTATCTATGTATATCTATACATATAAATATAGGTCTATAGATATATATATACATATCAGCTTGTAGAGGCCCCACACCCCCATCTCTTCCTTACCATTTGCCAGACCTGGGATGGTTCCAGGGATCCTCTGGGTCTAGGCCCTAAATAACACATAAAACTGATGCTCAATAATGTAACATAATTAAATCTTTGAGGGCCTATGCAGTACCATATAGCCATCTACACCCTAAGCACTTTATTAGCTCATTTATTTTTACAGCTCTGAGATCTATCTCCAATGAACTATACAGAATCTATCTTCAACAGAGACACCAAATGGCAGCAGGAAGTAACAGCAGCGTTACATCCCTCAGACTCAGTTACCTTTCTGGTTCCCTTTGAACTGAGGAAACTCAAAGTATTCTTAGACAATTAGGATAGAGGGGCCTTGAAAAGGAGACATGGACTTCCTGGTAATTAGAGAAGGAGGGGCACCTGGGTGGCTCAGTAGGTTAAGTGTCTGCCTTTGGCTCAGGTCATGATCCTGGGGTCCTGGGATTGAGCCCTGCATTGAGCTCCCTGCTCTGTGGGGAACCTGTTTCTCCCTCTCGTGATCCCTGGGCTTGCGCACTCACGCTCTCTCTCTCTCTCTCTCCTTCTCTGTCAAATAAAAAAATTTTTTTAAGAAAAAAGAGGGATGCCTGGGTGGCTCAAAGCATCTGCCTTTGGCTCAGAGCATGATCCCAGGGTCCTAGGATCGAGTCCTGCATCAAGATCCTCACATGGAGCCTGCTTCTCCCTCTGCCTACGTCTCTGCCTCTCTTTCTGTGTCTCTCATGAATAAATAAAATATTTTAAAAAGAAAAGAAAACCAAAGGATGTGACCATATTTTTCACCCAGATTTGGTGTAGTAGGTCAGATGAGTGACATATAGTTAGTTACTGGCAAGCCACAGCTTAGATCCCACACCAGCCGGGTCACATTGTTAAATGTTTACGAACATCTGCTATGTATTTCATATGATGCTAGATGTTTGGAGGGTACATAAGTAGAAGAGAAATAAGGAAAGGAACAGAACTTGTTCTGGGGCAGAAATCCTCAAAGGTGAAGGGTGGCCCTTTTAGAATAGGAGGTATTAGTTTGAAAAGGCATATTCAATTTTCAGGAATTTCATATCCAGAAAAAAAAAAGCCCTACCTTTTTTTAACATACATAGAAATTAAGCTTCTGAACTGGTAGACATTGTAAGAGGATAGACTATGCCCCCTACGTAGCCATATTCTAAATTCAGGGCTGGGGAGTCACATGAAATTTTTATGTTTAGCAGAAAAGACAGGATTTTAAAGGGTTAAGAAGCCCTGGCCCTGTGCCCTGAACCTCATATGTGCAAGGACCTTGCCAGACCACAGACTTAGAGCTAGACTGCAATTAAACTTCTTTCTACCTGATTTAGGATTTCAGAACACCTAGTCATTGCATGTGATTATGTTGCCTATTCATCATATAGGTTCTGGTAATGTAAACTATATTGTATCATACCAAAGCCACATTCTCACCATGCTTTTTTTAAAAAAGATTTATTTATTTGAAAGCAAGTGTGTGAGGGTGAGTGGGGGCATAGGAGAGAATCTCAAGCAGGCTCCCCAGTGAGCGTGGAGCCTGACACAGGGTGCAATCTCAGGACCCCAGATCATGACCTGAGCTGAAATCAAGAGTCCACTGCTTAACCCACTGAGCCACCCAGGTGCCCCTCCCATCATGCTTTTTACAGGGAAAGACTTTAGATATTGGGCATTTCATTTGCAGAATGTGTTCAATTAGACACTGTCAAATATTTACTTAAAAGCTATTAGACATTACATGGGGTGCTTGGGTGGCTCAGTTGGAAGAGCAAGCAACTCTTGATCTCAGGGTCATGAGTTCATGCCCCATAATGGGTGTAGAGATTGCTTAAAATAAATAAATATTTTTTAAAAAGCTATTATTAGACATTACATAAAATACACAAACATCAGTTGAGTGAAAAAATCCTCAATAGAACCTGTACTTACATAATGTGCGTCAATTGTACAACTGCACCAATCAGACAGCAAACTAATCAACCAATCAGAATGTAGCATAGTACTGCTGATGGTGACAGCCAACTGCAGAATTGCTTGTTTATGCTAAGCTCTTCTTACCTGCAATAGGACAATCCACCCAGATAGGCCTGAGTTCAAATCTTAGCTCCATTATTTAATATCCATTTGATTTTTTGAAAACTGCTGGTCCTGGGGCAACTGGGTGGCTCAATGGGTGAAGTGGCAGACTCTTGATTTCAAGCTCATGTCATGATCTCAAGATAGTGGGATTGAGCCCCCATCCTGGGCTCTGCCCTCAGCAGGGAGTCTGCTCCTCTCCTTCTCCCTCTCCCTCTGCCCCCCCGACCCCCGCTCATGCACTCCTATTCTGTCAAATAAATAAATAAATCTTTAAAAAGAAATTGCTTGTCCTTAACCTCTCTAACCTTCAGCATCCTCACCTATAAAAGGGACTTAATAAAATGATCTACCTCTTGAAGCTGATGTAAGGACTAAATGAAATGATGTATGAGTAGTATTTTCCTTCTACTTCTCCAGAATCTACTTTCTTCCTACCCTTCTCTACTCTTCTCTGTACGGCTTCCTGTATGCGCTGCACCACCAATGGGCTCCAGGGCCTTTCTGCTTCATATTGGGTGGGGTCAATGAGAAGTATGCAAAAACACTGGAGGGCAGAACAAGAGGGAGCTCAGGATACCTTTCCCCATGGCTTCCTTCCCGCTAGGAAGCAGTATGTTTTTTCTGTCCTCTTACCAAAATCCACAGCTTTTGTTGAGAGTCCCCTCTTTATAGAGCACTCTGCAAAGTTCTGGTAATCACGGTCTCCCCTTACCCCTTCAAGCCTAGGAGTGACAACCCCTAACATACCCAGGCCTAGGGTGCATACTATCCCTTGAGGTTTCCTGAAGCTCTGCCCACACTCTTGTAAATAGTCCCTTTCATTAAACGCTTTTTCATATCTCCCATTAAGAGTGAGCTGTCTGTCTCTCTACAGGGCCTTGAATGATAGAGTATATATAATAGTATGGCTGCCAGGCTCAATAAACGTTAACTAGCAAATGTTGATGAGGCATGTTAGAAGCACAGAGATCAATTGAAAAATGAATTACCCATAGTTAATAAAGTCATAACCATCTCAAGAATGTCCTCCAGTAGGAAGGAATTTTATGGCAACATTATGGTATTTCTATCAGAATTTGCAAAAGAGACAGAGACAGGACTTCAGAAAGAATCTATTTCTCCCATTTAGGCCTTTTGCCTCAGGAATCACCAGCTTCAGAACTGCAAAATCAGAATTAGAAAAAGACATCACAAAATCGCAGCCCTCAGTCTCATTCTGTTAGTTTTGTATTTACCAGCTGCTGAACATAGTTTTTAAGGCAGGATTTTATTTGAGATTAGAATATGTTCATCTTCTGAAGACAGGGAAGAAAGAGTAGATTTTATACTTGACCATAGGGCCTAACATATGTAAATCACTAGATTCTTGGACTGTGTCAGTGATTATGCGGAATCTCAGATTAGGCAGCTGCTGCAAAGCCTTGACAGATGCCAGTGGAGTGGAGAAAAAGGATGCCTAGCACATGGCTCAGCACCAAGAAATATCTATTTTTCATCTAGCTAAGTATGGTAGGCACAGATTATGAAGTAATAGGCACCATTAAAAACAGTAAGATACATACACACAGATGAGGAACAATTTTTAGAACAATTTTGCTAGTGACAAAGCACGATGTATAATATGTATACAGGTTATATAGTAGGATATCATGTATGATTAAAGAGAGAGAGAGAAATAGGTAACTGTAGAAATAGTTTAGAACTGTGCTGCCTAGTAGGATAGCCATTAGCTACATGTGCCTCTTTAAATTCAAATTTTATTTCATGAAATTAATGAAATATAATTACAAACTCCATTTCTCAGTCATTCTAGCCACATTTTAAGTGCTCAATAATCAAATGTAGCTAGCGGCTGCTACTATATTAGCACAGATATAAAATACTCCTATCATCACAGAAAGTTCTATTGGATGGCACTGGCCTAGAAGGAGATACAACAAATTAACTGGGGTTACCCCTGGGGAAAAAGATCACATTGGGAGAAGAGATGAAAAAGATGTTTTCATCATTTACTCCATTTATGTCTGTTATTTTGTTTTATTTTTACATGAGAACACATTCATATAATTTATCTAATTTTAAAATAGATTTAAAGAAATATTTCCTATCTTGGGAATTCAGAGATGCAGGAAATTTAATCCAGGATCAAGTGTTCCAAATGTCAGGGAAAGGTGTCTAACAGAAAAACAGGAGTACTTTAAAAAAAAAACAACAACTATTATTTATAAACTAACTGTTAAATGATATTATTCTCAGGTATATGGAACATTTAAAACTCATCTGAGCTTTTAAAAACAATTTAAATTGTCTACCCTCTATTCATGCTTCCAACATCCAACAAACACTACTTGAGGGCTTGCTGTATGCCAGGCACTAGTTTTAGGTTCTGAGGATACACCAGGGAACCAAAAAAAAGACCTGAAGAACCCTGCCTTTGTGATCCTTAAAGATAATAAACAACAAAAAAGAACGTGAAATGCCTAATATGTTAAAAGGTGATAATGCTTAGAAAAAAAATAAAGCAAGGAAGGGGGATAAAGAATGTAGGGGGTTTGGAACACCTGGGTGACTCAGTGGTTGAGCATCTGCCTTTGGCTCAGGGCATAATCCTGGGATCAAAATCTTTAAAAAATTATTTTATTCATTCATTCATTCATTCATTCATCAGAGACACAGAGAGGCAGAGACACAGAGGGAGAAGTAGGCTCCATGCAGGGAACCGGACCTCGGACTCGATCCTGGGTCTTTGGGATCACACCCTGGGCTGAAGGCAGGGCTAAACCGCCAGGGGTTTATCGATAAATAGGCCAGCCAAAGGAGTTGATATATGTGTCAGATATAAAGGACCAATTGAGCCATGCAGAGAAAGAACACTCCAAGCAGAAGAAAAATCAAGTGCAAAGGCCCTGAGGTACTAGCATGCCCAGCTTCTTCCAGGAATAACAAGAAGGGTGATGTGCCTGGACGAAGTGAACAAAAAGTAGTAAGAGATACAGCCAGAGAGGTGAGGTACAAAGGAGATCAGAGACATCCAATGGTATGGGGTTTTTAGCATGCTGTTCTGAACAAGAAGGAATATAATCTGAGTCTGAACAGGACCACCTGGCTGCTATGTTAAGGCTCAACTCTCAAAGGTCAAAGGCAGAACCAAGAAAACCACTAAGATAACTGGTATAATCATCAGTCAAGAGTAGGTAGATGGTGGCTGGGACCAGGGTGATAGCAGGGGAGGTGGTGAGAAGTAGTCGGATTCTGGATAGATTTTGAATAAATAAAATTTGAAATGGATTGAATGTAGAGCATAAGAGAATTAGAGGAAGCAAAGTAACTCCAAAGTTACTGGCCTGAAGAACTATAAAGATGGCGCTGCCATTCTCTAACATGGGGAAGACACTGGCAGAGTAGGTTTGAGGGTGGGAGGGACAGGACAGGGAAATTGAGAATTCCATTCTCACACATTTGGTTTGACATACCTAGTAGATCTCCCAGTGGAGCTATCAGGTAGGTGGTTGGATTTACAAGTCTGGAGTTGGGGACAGAGAACTATAGCATAACAGGTTAAAAAAAAAAAAACCCTAGGAATATAAATGATATTCAAAGCCACTAGACTGCATCCATTCATTGAGCTCGGGGCATGAGTGTAGGCTGAGGCAAGGTTCTGGTTGTCTAATGGGGAGACATTGTATATTTATGGCCAATCTCCTCTGACTACTGGCAGCTCTAAGAAAACGGGGACTTGGTCTGTCCTATGCATTGCTCTATCCCTAGTTCCTAGGGCAGTACCTGACAAAGTTCTGGATAAACATTTGTTGAATGGAGGAATTTAGAGTCACTGAAGAGAGAAAAATTGCTGATAAAGAACTGGCAAGGGAATTATGGATAACAATTATTGATAAAGATTAAGCTGCACACAAAATATAATTACCAGTGTTTCCTACCTTTTTCTTATCATCATGATATATACTACGGAAAACTTGGGAAAAATCAAGGGAAGCAAAATTCACCAATAAGTCTACTTCCCAAATATAACCATTGTTAACATTTTCTGTATTTCTTTTAGGGCTTTCTGATATGTTATGCATACATATTAACAACTTCAGGATCTTAACTACATGGACAGTGTTTTCTCAGTATGGCCGGGTTATTATATCATCTAGTCTTCAACCTCACTATTTTCAAGGGTGTTATCAGGTGGTTCCATACCCGCTTTTTCTCAAGCCCAGAGACTCAACTATTCAAGCATGATTCTTTTAGGCAAGATAATGAAAAGCAGGGGCATCATATCCCAGAGATAGGATGTTAAAATTAAAAAGACAGAAGAGAAACAGGAACACCTAATTTATCTGTTCATTTTTCTATTTTGAAAGAAAGGGGCACCACGAACTATGATGTAGGTGAAAGAAGGTGAGTCATAAAGGTAGACACTCTAGTTGGCCTGGAGGCAAGCACTGGTTGGTGCAGGTCCTGAGAGGAGAGATTGGTAGGTACCTCCAAATGAGACAGAATAGGCCATAGTTAAATTGAGTGGTAAGATAAATTTGAAGAATAGCCCTTTCGATAAAGTCATTTCTTTTTCCAAAGGTTCTGGGTAACTGGTTGGCCACTATGCTGAGCAGCCTCCCCCAGGCTTGGTCCACCCAACACTAATGATATCAGGCTCCAGTAGGGTGTATGATGAGACTCAAGCTGCTCAACTGCACCAGCGTGGCCACTTTATGATATGCCCCACCCTCTCAGGAGTCCAGACTTCTCTAAATCCACCTCACTGTTATTTTCAATAGACTATTTTTTAAAGAAGTTTTAGATACACAGGAAAATGAGCAGAAGGTACAAATTATTTCCCATTTAACTCTCACTAATTTTGATAGCTATAAGGCATTCTACTGAATAGAAAAACCATAATTTATTTAAATATCTCTGTTGTTGAATATTAAGCTGTTTATATTTTACTAATATAAATAACATTCTAAACATAGTTCTGAACCTCTGATTATTTCCTTAGGATAGATGCCTAGGAGCTGAATTACTTAGACCAGGGGTATGAACATTTTAAAGATAAACATTTGTAGAACATTTTAACATGTATTGGTAAATTAGCTTCTACAAAAGCTGTCTCATTTATACTCATATTACAATGTATGAAAGCACCTAGCTTGCTGCCATCTCACTGGCTCTGAGTATTATCTTTGCCAATTTTATAGACCAAAAATGGCATCACGCTGTTTCAATTTGCATTATTTTGATTACAAAAAAGATTGAACATTTTTCAAATGTTTATTAGCCATTTGTATTTTCTTCTGAGAATAATCTGTCCCTGATTCATTTTTCTATTGTTGAAAATAAATATTTTGAAATTAGTTAAAAGCAAAAGTATAGCACAGTTTTAAAGATTGTCTTAAATATTTTGAAAAATATACATTTTCCAACTATATCTAGAGTTCCCTCATAAGCAGCCCACTTTTAAACCAATATGTGAACACCTCCATTGAGGCCAGGCTAGTGATTACTGCCCTTCCAGTGACCAGAGATCAGAAATTTTATTACGCCCTAGGGATACTGGCTTCCTTAAAGCAGTGATCACCCATAAGCAATAACCCCCTCACACCCATGTGCCACCTTCTGAAATGTACTGTAAATAATACTATTCTAAACTAAATAAAACTGTACTAAATAAAACTATTCTAATAATACTTATTCTAGAATGTATGTTTCCCCCCATATTTTAACATCTCCAAGATTAGGAAGGGGTCTTACAAGAGATGTCTTAAAATCAGTATCGGCAATTTCCTGACATTGTAACATCTCTGCAATGGGATTCCTAATGAATGGAACCTTAGATTCATGAAATGCATAAATGCTACTGGCAATAGAAAGTAATCATTTTTAACCTAGAGATTTAAAAATTCCATACCCTAAATAAATTTTTCTTTGGCCACTGAGCTTAAAGAGTTTATACTGAACATCAGTAACAAGCTTCTATCTTATTCATATCCCATCTCCTTCCCCAAAGGACTTGAGGTGACTTCAAAAAATAATAAACTTTGAAAATTTAATAGTTGCAAGATCTGGACTGAGGGAGGAAATATGGGTTTCAACAAAGGTCAGAAGCAAAGTAAGCATGCACAAATACCTATCCTGATTCTCTACACTTTGGGCGGGTCACAAAAATGACTTTAAGCTCTCAGCAGTCCAAGCAAGGAGAAAGACAAAGTTAATATTGTCTGTAAGTGAAAAACAAAATAGCTACTGAAGGGAAGCACAGCATTTCCCGATGCCGAATTTTATAGAAATTCCTCCAGTGGTGCTGCCATAAGAGGCATGCTGAGTTATGCCCTGTGTTGGAACCAACATACTCAACAACAATGCCTTCATAAACACAAACCTTTTTTTTTTTTTTTAAGATTTGAGAGAGAGAAAAAGAAAACACAAAAAATGGGGGAGAAGAGGGAGAAGCAGGTTCCTCACTGTGCAGGAAGCCCAATGCAGAGGCTTGCTCCCAGGACCCTGGGATCATGATCTGAGCCAAAGGCAGACGCTTAACTGACTGAGCCACCCAGGTGCCCCAAGACCACCTGTTTTTTTTTTTTAAGATTTTATTTATTTATTCATGAGAGACAGAGAGAGAGGCAGAGACACAGGCACAGGGAGAAGCAGGCTCCACGCAGGGAGCCCGATGTGGGACTCGATCCCGGGTCTCCAGGATCATACCCTGGGCCAAAGGCAGGTGCCAAACCATTGAGCCACCCAGGGATCCCCAAGACCACCTGTTTCTTATGTTTGTCTCTGCAGCACCCTCCATGCAAGGCAGAGCTTCAGAACCAAAAAGCAGCTTAAAAGAGCATGTCTATAAGAGGCCAAACATGCAGTCTGAATATGTCCTCTCCCTCACTGCTGGATCCAAGGGCAAGATCTAGAATATCGAGACCAGGGGTTCCTAATGTGGGATGGGCAAGACAGTCCATTACAGAGCAACACTTGTGCTTAGATTTATTTTTCAGGTTAAAAAACAAGAAGCATTACTGATTCTATTACACAGTTTTAACTAAACCCGTGCTCATAAGATCAAGCGGCTTAAAGCATTTCCCACAATGAAATACGAAAGTAGAAATCATATAAGCGCAGGCAAATGACAAGAATGTGGCAGAGCTGACCCTTCTACTCCTCGCAGAAGTCGTCCATCAGCCACATCACCAGGTGTCAACAATGAAGATCCAGTCAGATCCACAGGAAGACAGCTGAGTAGACAATTAACACAAAGAGGGCTATTTCAAATATCTGCTACCATTAGCATTAAATTTCACCTGGAGTGTCTATTTTACCTTGAGATTTCAGGTAATGATCATATGGAGCTGCAGTAGTTACCAATCATACTGAAAAGCAAAGCATCCAGAACATGAAGACCAACCTCTATGATTTTTTTCAGCAATGTTTCAAGATGTGATACTCAGTCCAGTCCTTTGCAAAACACCATGGCACGCGATGACAAATGTGAAAAGCCTTTTTCAAATTTCCATAATTCAATAAAGAAAAACCAAAAGTCTCATACCACCGCAGAAACAGATGCTTTTCATGCCACAGTAAAACTGGCTGCTCTAGTATGAAGGGAAAAAAAGTGATGTCAAACTAAAATGCATTCCTTTGTCAGTCAAATCTATTTAGAAGACATACAGAAAACATTGCTGCAGACTGGGAGAAACAAGCATTAGAACAAATTATGCAGTGTGGGAGGTTTGCCATACAGTTGGATGGAAGTACAGATATTTCTAACATGTTGCAGCCTGAGGTATTTGCTAGATTCTATTTCAATAATAAAACCCCTTTTTTCCCCTGAGCCACTAAAGGAAGGATGTTCCAAAGAATGTTTTCCAAAGGAAGATATTCCAAAGAAAATTGATTGTGCAAAGTGGATGACTTCTTTAATAAAAACAGTATTTTTCAGAAAAAAGGGTAAATTTAACTACCAATGAAGCAGCTGCATTGCTGTGAGACCCCAGACTCCCACCAATTTGAGAAATACCGCTTTTTTTTTTAAAGATTTTATTTATTTATTCATGAGAGACACACACACAGAGAGAGAGAGAGAGAGAGGCAGAGACACAGGCAGAGGGAGAAGCAGGCTCCACGCAGGGAGCCTGACGCGGGACTCGATCCCAGGTCTCCAGGATCACACCCCGGGATGCAGGCAGCGCTAAACCGCTGAGCCACCCGGGCTAGATCTGTCTTCTTTTCAATACCCTTTCTCTATTGGATCTCTAAATTTTGTTTCTTAGGATTCTATCCTGGAAGACTATGGGGTAATGTAGATTCATTTGGCCAGATCTCTTACAGATGTGGCAGATACAGGGAGGATTCCTTTAGCTTTAATTACAGCTCTCCTAGTTTCTCTTCCCTTAAAAAAAAAAAAAACCCTCATAGGATGGTTCAGAGTCAGTCATTTACTAGAATCTGCCCTATAGCAGCATTATCTGGAGATACTCCTGCTAGCTAACCAGTTCCATCCACTTCCTTCTGAGTCTGGAAATGTGCTGTGAGGCCTGGTCATTGTTATAAAACACATACAGATTGGGCATCATGGCTTTTAATTCACAAATAACCTGATTAGGGTTAGACCTATCCTAGAAGTTCAAGGGCTTTACCTATGCTCTCTTTGGGGCTGGGTGCTGACCCCTCGAGCACAGTGAAGCTCTGTTAAGGGCCAAGAGCTGTAATTTGAGGTAGGAATGGATACCATTCCGGGACGCTTGGGTGGCTCAGCGGTTAAAGCGTCTGCCTTCAGCTCGGGGTGTGAATCCTGGAATCCCGGGATCGAGTCCCACATCGGGCTCCCTGCATGGAGCCTGCTTCTCCCTCTGCCTGTGTCTCTGCCTCTTTCTCTCTCTCGGTCTCTCATTAATAAGTAAATAAAATCTTAAAGAAAAAAGGAATTGATACCATTCCTTAGAACATAATCTGTGAGGTCACAGGAATTGTTTGGGAATGGGCAATCTGTTGTAGAGTGTTACCCTCTCTCCATTACTGAGGTCAGAACATCTTTCAACTTTGTATTAAAGAACAATGCACATACAGAAACGTGAACATATCCTAAGGGTATTAACTCTGAACTTTCACAAAATGAACATATGCAGCACCCAGATCCAGTAACCAACCACTGCCAGCATCCATCCTGTGCTCCTTCTGCTATCCTGACTTCTAAACTCAGATTGGTGTGCCTATTTTTTAAAATATTTAATAGAAATAGAATCATGTAGTGTATATTCTTTTGTGTCTGACTTCTCTCATTCAATATTATGTTTGTGAGATTTACTCATATTTTTGCAGGTGATTGTAGATGCTTCTTTCTCATTGCTGTGTAGCACTTCATTGTGTGAACATACAGCAATTTATCCATTCTACTTCTGCTGGGGATTTGGGTAGCTTCCAGTTGGAGTTATTATGAATAATGCTGCTAAGACCATCCTAATACTCATCCTTTGTAGCCATACGTACGTACGAATCTCATAAGAGAAGACTTGCCAGGTCAAAAATATTTACTTTGAATTTCTAAATTTACTAACAAGAGCCTAGACATCGAAATTGTTTCCATTCCTGGTCCCAAAGGCAGACAATGTGACATGGGAGAGCTAAATACAGCATTTCTCAAAGTGCACACAAAAACACCTTGCTTCCAACTCCCCTGAAAGCATGAGCAGGTGATTATCCACTCGCTGATGTTGGGCAACTGGGCATAGTGGAAATAGGGGGCTTTAGAAGTCAGACCCAACTCATTTTAAATCCCAGCTTTGGGATGCCTGGGTGGCTCAGATGTTGAGCGCCTGGCCTTCAGCTCAGGGTGTGATCTTGGTCTAGGGATCAAGTTCTGCATCGGGCTCCCCTCGAGGACCCTACTTCTCCCTCTGCCTATGTCTCTGCCTCTCTAGCTCCATGTCTCTCATGAATAAATAAATAAAATCTTTAAAAAAAATCCCAGCTTTACCAGTTAGTACTTGATCTTTGGGGAATTACTTAATTCTTGTTTTCCTTATCTATAATACAGGGAATAGTAATTCTTATTTCACAGGTCTGCAGCCTGGTTAGAGGAGGTAACACATAGGAGGCACCAGCACCAGTGCCTAACACAGTGTGCACTCTTCCCCCATTTGCCCACAGAGGATAATTAGTGGGATCCCTAGTCTTAAGCCCAGTATAGAAGAATTCCCTTTTAACAAAACAATGTGAGGTATGATGGAATTTGGTATCATGTGGCTGTGTCTCTGGTCAATATCAGGCACACTAGAGATGAAGCACAGATGCATGTACCAGGGACAGGCTTTCAACATCATTCACGACACTTCTATTAACCCATTATTACTGTTGTTATTCTTCCTAAATGCCAGTTTAAACAGCCATTGGCATCCTTTTACACTGATGTCAGGTTCAACGTGCATGAATTACTAAGTGGAAAACAAAAACATCAAGTCAAAGACTCGGGCGAGAGGGAAGAGAGGATATGAAAATGAATCCAGCTCAATGGGCCAGCCCTGTGTGGCCCTGCACGTTATGACACAGGCGTACACTAACAGGGCTTGTGGGTTTAGTTTCTAATCCCTGTGTTTTCAAGTGTGCCTTCAGGATTGTTGAGCATTCAACTGTCTCTTTATCCCCAAGCAGGGTTAGCTTCCCCAGCCTCCCATACAACCTGTCTCATGCTGGGATAAAGAGGAAGGTAAGAATGTTAAAACAATAATGCTATGGTCTGAGGCCAGCAACGGGTAATCAGATCCTAGCAAGGTAGAGGCTGTTACCTGGGAGATTATTGGAAGAAAATAGTCCTAGCTTGCAATGAGTTGGTTTGTTCCTACCTTCCTTGCTTTCTCCTTTTCTTCCCACCCCCAGTGATGGAATAAATCTTTTTCTACATTTTTTTTCACCAAGGGGCACCAAGACGCTTTGTGTGGGCAGGAGTGAAAGACTCAAGAGTTTCAAGCCTATAGCCAGACCCACTGTTGGACTTTAAACCAAAGCGTTAAAAGTGGCTAGTAGCATCAGCTAGAGAAGGCCCCTAGAGCTCAATGCCATACTGTTGTGCCTCAAAGAAAACCCAGTATTTCAAACTTCAGTATTATGAAATAAATCAGGAGGTTATTACTGGCATTAAGAAGAGATTCAACCAAAAAAAAAAAAAAGAGAGAGAGAGAGAGAGAGAGAGAGATTCAACCTAGGTTTCTTTGGACAATGACTAGAATGCTCAGCAGGATTCAGAACAACTTCAACTCTTCTGAAGAAGCATAAAGTGGAAGACAACAGGTTTGTACAACCTAATGTAAAGTTTCAGACTATTTTACAAACATATGTTATTCGGATTTAGCCAATGTGTCTGGCCATAAGATCATTCAGCCTGTTTTTATCGCAAATGGATAAAACCCAAAGGAGGGGAGAAGTGGGGTAGCCCTGGTTTGTGACAGCAGCATGAGATCAAATAGAACACACCAGGGTGGAGCATGTCCCATGGCTAGGGGAGCTAGAATCACCAGCTTGGAGCTGCAAAAGATCCTCTATCCAGCCCACCGTGGGGGTCAGAATCGAGGTCCAGAGAGAAGGGATTGACTTAAGCCCACAGAGTAATTAAATGGCAAAACTCAAGTCGGAATGAGACTGTGGGCTCCAGTGAGCACGAGGCCTGGCCCCAGCCCCTCTGTGGGCCAGCCCAGTTCCCCCCGCCCAGACCCCCAATCTAGATCTTCCCTGATCTTGGGGGTTGGTGTGGAGCCCCAGAAGCCCTAAGGGAACAGATCCATTCCCTCTTACCAGAACCACATCTCATCAGGAACCCTTCAGCCTTCCCACGCTTCCCCAGCCCCACCCCTACCCCTAGCCTGGAGGCCGCTGGAGAGGAAAACCCCGGGGTTGGACCCAACTTCTCAGGCTATCCCCAAATTATACTTCTGCACCTGCCAAGAACCTAGCCACTAATTTCACCTCTACCTTCACAGAGGGAAGCGAAGCTATCAGATAAGAGAGGCTTTCAACATTCAATACCCTCGCCTTTAAAATGTCTTATCCAAAACATCCTTGCCAGCTTCCTCATCACCACAGTGAAACAAGTGTCAATTTTCTTACCTGAAGCCAATTCTTCCACTTGTTCACTGGAACCCAACGTCTCTAGCCCAACACTCATTCCCGTCCTCATTTTCCCCCTATCACTTTCACTTTCTCCCTCTGGCTCTCTGCCATTTATATTTAAGTGTCAGTTACTACCATCTTACAAGAATGAGCCAACCAAAAGCCTTGGCACATTGAGTGGATGGAAGGAAGAATGGAAGCAAAGAAGTCTACATGGAAGGAAAAAAAGAAGAGAGAAAAGCTAACCTCTCTCAACCCTAAATCCCGATTTATCCTTTGGATCCTACACATTCTGTTTACCCCCTCAGGCAAGCTTCTACTCCCCCACCTTCTAAAGCCTCCTTGATTCCTTGCTATCTGCCTCTGCTCCCATCACATCACCGAAACATCATCACTGATCTCTTCTTTCTCAATCCAAAGGAGACTTTTCCTCATTATCTCATTTAATCTCTCTGCTACATGTGGTTCTATTGGACATCCCTACCACAGAGCTTATCCTGCTGTTGGCCCTCTTATCTCCCAGATATTAGACAAATGCCTCTCCATCTTCTTTTCATGATCCTTCCTCTATTGGCTCTTTTTTTTTTTTCTTACTGGCTCTTTATATGGTGTTCGCCAGGGTTCCATTCTGGAAAGATTCTGGGATAAAGGAGATTAATTTAGCCAGATTTCACAAAGAGACAGGCAGATATAAGGAGCCTTCTAATAACTTTAATTACAGCTCTTCTATTTTTGCCCCTTCTAAGAACCTGATAGTATGGCTCAGGGTCAGTTATCTTCTAGAATTACCCTGTAGTAGGATTATCCTAAAGCACTCTTGCTAGCTAACCATTTCCATTACCATTTTCTTAGTCCAGAAAATGTATGACTCAATTTCACTAATTTAATTTCACTACCATCCCCTCCATGCTGACCTCTCCCAGATCTCCAGCTCCAGCTCAGAACTCTCTCCTGAGTTCCAAAACCAAACATTGACTAGACGCCTCCAAATAGAAGTCTCCGTGGCATCCCCAACAGAACTCTCAACAAACTACTCTCCCTTGGTACCATCACACCTCAGTGATGGCACCCCTCTTGAGGGAGCCAGAAAACGGAGTCTTCCTTGATACTGGCCAACCCTCAGATTCATTATCAAACCCTAGGGTGTTGACCTCCGTAGTGCCTCCCATGGGCATTCTGTTCTCTCCTTCTCCACTGCCATCCATAACTTCAAACTTGATCATTCTCATTAGCCTCCTTTGGTTAGCCTCCTAACCAAAACACAAGAGGGCAAAAGAAAATATTAAGAGTGCAAAATATAAAGTGGTTTCTTTGCTATGAATAAATATAAGCGTGTACATGTCTATGTGTCTGTTGGGCAACACAAAATGTATTTATCTGAGAAGCTCTGGCTTCTCAGAGCTCATCCTCCACAGGTCTGTACAGGTATCTGAGCTCCTTCTAAAGCCACCTATGGCTACTGAGCACTTAAAACTGGCTAGTCTAAATTTAGATGTGTTGCGAGTACAACATACATACCTGATTTCAGACAGTATAAAGAAAAGAATATAAAACACCTCATTCATTACTTTGATATTGATTAATGTTGAAATGATAATATTTTGGTTATATCAGGCTAAACAAAATATACCATTAAAATTAATTCCATCTTTTTAAACTTTTTAAACCGTGGCCACTAGAAAATTTTAAGTTATAATGTATTTCTACTGACAGCACTGATCTAGAGGCTGCAGTGTGCCACTTAACCATGGGAACTTAAGATCCCCTCCCCTTTAAAATGTCTTAGCCAGGGGATACCTGAGTGGCTCAGTGGTTGAGCTTCTGCCTTTGGCCCAGAGCGTGATCCTACAGTCCCAGGATCAAGTCCCACATTGGGCTCCTTGCATGGAACCTGCTTCTTCTCCCTCTGCCTATGTTTCTGCCTCTCTCTGTGTTTCTCATAAATAAATAAAATCTTTTAAAAATAAATAAAATAAAATAAAATAAAATAAAACGTTTTGGCCAAAGAACTGAGGTCCATAGAGGAGAAGTGATTTGGCTTAAGCCCACACAGTAAAGTAGACTGACCCTTTCCATGTAGACTGAACCTTTCCATGTCCCAAAAATGTTTTTGGATTAGCAAGTTACATTTTTTCTTTAAATGCAGGGACTTGTCTCAACTTGGGGGTCAGGTTAAGGGAATTTTCTCTCCTGGGAAGTACTTCTGCTTAATGGATAAAATATAGCTTAAAAGCTGTGTTACGTCCAACATATTAAAATTGAAGTCAAACTTACAAAAAAACTCACCTCTCTTCCCAGGGATTTCAGCATCCTGGTATGCGTCCAACATAACAAACTACTATCTTCTGTTAAATGGGAATGATATTCATGGGCAGGGCTATAGATTTCTTCTTTTATTCCTTCCCACAACACCTGATGCATTGCTGTACATGCAAGTTGCTAACAAGCTGGCTATCTGGATCCTATTGAGAGGGGATCGAGTTTTCTCTCAGGTACCTTCTAAAGCCTGGCATCACTGAATGCTTTAAATCCTCCTCACTGCCTGAATGAAGACACACACACAGCCTTCTCATTTCTTTATGCTCAAACACCAAAGTGAAACTAAGAACCTACCCATCTTTTTACCAACTTAGATTTATTTCTTCCATAAGGACTTTAGCATGAGGCAAATGGGGGGCTGGAGGGATGGTGAAGGAGCAAACTTAAATGGAAGAAACTGATTCACTGCTTCCATGCTCAATACCCTTGACTAGTATCGATCTGCAAGAAATGGAAGTTGCATTTGGACCAAGACCAACAGGAAGAGGTCTAATAATAACCTTGGGCAGAATTCCAGTTGACCACAGTAAATGCCCAAGGAAACTCATGCTTATTTTCACCAACACAGCACACTAAGTATCTCCCTCTTAAAATATGTGTTGCTTTGAGTATTTGAATAGATGGTGATACTAGTAGAGGAAGCCACGGATGTCTCTGGAAATCCAGTCATCTTTTTGAGCATTAGCGAGTGAGCATCCTACCTCCCAACTGACATAATGCACCTTCTGCAAGACAGCAGTCTCTTGGCACGGCTCCACTTTGAAGTAAAGCCTGAAATGAACTCCTGCTACCATGGCATATCGAACCAGCCTTTTTTGTTTGTTTGTTTGTTTCCAAGACCTTCTCAGTTGATCTGTAGTACATCCATCTTCATGGAAGTGACCACTGCAGGCTAGAATTACAACTTCCTTCTGACAGCCCAAGGCACTCCTAGAAGAACTTGGCCAAGGTCATTAACCAAATCCTTAAGCAAACAGCTTTTGGGGTACCTGGGCCACGTCAGAAAGGGTTTATGGGGTATTTACTGGCCCAGAATATTTGTCTAGGCACAATCTGAGAGTTGGGGAGATATGAGGACACCATCCTTGCCCACAAAGTGTCTTCATCCCTCAGGAATTGGGTCCCCAAGCAGGGCTATGATGTCATATCACCCATTAGCACTCAGTTTCTCTTCTTGACAGTCAAGCTTATGAGTCACCATGCATCATGTGTAAGCAAGTAAAGAGCAAAGAAGGGATAACACGTCAAAGATCAAGAATAAACATTGTAACCATGGAAAGAAGAGTTCTCAGAAGCATCAAACCTGAATACCATGGTTAAGTAGTAAGGGTATTAGATCACATCCTAAGGTATAAGCTTTATCAGAAAACCTGTTATTTCTTTTCTAATTCCTTTATCAATGTTACTTAATCTTATTTACTCCTTTCCTTCCTTGTATTTTTTCCAATGAAGAATAAGGCAGGTGGAAAAATTACAAGTATTCCTTGCAGAAAAATGTCCCCTTGAACATGATTGCACTGCATCCTCAAAATCTGTATCAATTTGCTAGTTACAAGGATCTAAAATATAGACTGCTTCAAAGCCTGCTTATTTATGTGCGCCTGCTTCCCACTTCAATCCCATCAGGGCCATGCCAGGCTCTGTATGAGAGTCCAGAGATATGCTGATGACAAGACCGGTTTCTACTCCACCTCTGCCAGCAAACATGGACTCACAGAGAGGTCAGCACACTTTCTGCCCTTACTGCACCTGGTAACACACCTCTAAGCACGTGGTGCCCTTATCAACCTTCAGGCAAAGTATCTGTTCATGCGTCAGCCTCTTCTAGAATCCCTAGATCACAAACTGCTCGAGGGCTCAGAGCTCAGCGCATGGTAGGTTCTTGATCATTGTGGGCTGAGCTAAGCAAGATCACAACAGACAACCTTCGCTGAAAATATATAGGCAAATGCACATAGACACAGGGCCACTGCACACATCTTTTCGAGTGCCAAGCTTAAAAAAAGAGCACAGTTCATTACAAAAGGGGGCACTTGACACAACTTGAGACTTAAATAAAATTTGTACTTAACAGACCATGTTGTTAGCAACAGTTCACATTTCAGTACTTGCAATAAAGCTTTATGGCCCTTTATATACCCAGAAATTTCCTTTTCCATATCCCCAGGTAAAGTCAGAGAATGGGGAGCCAGTGCCTGCCTCAACGAATACAATGAGAACCATTTTGCTAATTGCTAATCTTTTTTTAAGAAGATGTTTTGTTATGGAGTCATGTTTCCTCTCAACTATGTGAATTCCAGTTTGAGAAAAAGTGGGAGAAGGAGCCTGTCCTCTGAAGGCTCTCTTAAGTCTTTCATGAACTTTAAATAACTTTGGAACTCATCGGCCACACCCTGCTGATGAGTGCAGTGCCAGTAACCCAGGAGTGATTTTGAGCAATATCGGTGGGTACTGGGAGAAACAAAAAATTTATACAATTTGAAATGTGAAGATATTAGCAAAGCTAAATAGATCGATAGAAACTACTAAAAGCCATAAGAAATGCTATTTAACGTTTTCACTTGCCACTCTCTCCATCAGTTTCATTATTAAGTAGTTAACATGTGCCTTAGCTATTCAGATAAAATCATCAGCAAAGGAGGGTCAAGCTCTGAAGTGTACATCTAAATGGAGACCATACCCTACAGTGATCAAAGTTTGCTGGGAAAAGGTGATTCTAAAAATTGAGTAGGGGTTTATAAATTGGCTGCAACCGCTATTTAAACAGCAAAATTTCAGTGGACCATGATAATGATGGACAACATGGCAAGTTTTCATCAAACGTAGATCGAAACCATTGCTTTCACAGTTCAACTTCTGTTACATACACAAACCGACTTTAAGTTAGACCTGCATAAAGAAGGGAAGGGAATGCGCCTCACTCCAGAGTGTGTTGTAGGAGAACGATCTTCCACTTGGCAGGTGTAGAGCTCTGGGTTCAAATTGCAGCTCTACCCCTTGGAAGCAACGTGATTTGGGGGGAAGTCAGGTTGCTTACCCGCTCTGAACCTCAGTTTTCTCATTTCTAAAACAGCAGGGAGGTGGAGGGATGACACTGCCAGCTTTTTCAGGGTTCTTGAGAGTCACCTCCAGGATGAGATGTCACAAGTCAGAGGGCAAAGCATTTCAACTTTCTTCCTTCTCTTGATTTCCTCTGCTGACTCTCTCAGACAGAAGCAACCAAGGAGCCAAATAGTTAAAAGGCAAAAAGGGAAGGAAAAGAAGTGGGCAGGAGAGACAAATGATACATAAACTGGAACTGGATGCTGCCTCTCTCTCCCTTCCCTTTACACCATCGAGGTGTGTGATGCAAATTTGAATAACGGGTTTAACTTTTTAAAAAAGTATACATTGGCATTTATATGCCATTCAGTAAGTGGCTCAGGTGCTGAGAAGTTGTTAATATTAAACTGCCCTAAGAAGATATATTTTATAAAATAGAAACACAGTGAACCAAAGCACACAGCACTCGAATATAACTTCCTTTGTTTTCATATTTTAGGAAGTTGTTCTAAGGCGGCCTTTGAACCTTTGTAACCCTTCTGAAGAAATAATGGATGCATGATGGGCTGGCCTTGGAATCTGTGAGCCCTCATTCGGGGAATTCACAGAAAATGCTACATCACAAAATACTTTTTAAAAAACCTCTTCCCAGGGTCAGATTCCATATCCAATCAAAATATGGCATCTCTTAACTGAGGGAAATTGCTCAAAAAGGATAGCTCTAACTAGTGTGCCACTTAGACTTGAGGGTTCAAAGAGAGGTCTCTCCAAGTTTCAGAAGACTTCAGGCCACTGAAAACCCACAACCCACTTGGTGGTTTTGATTCCTCCAGGATACACACTGAGGTGGTTGAGAACCATCTTTCACACCTGCTTAAGTAATCATGCCCTTGGCAGAGAAACTGATCACATTTGGGAGAGCAGTCACTGAGATGGAGGGAAGCTCAGAGTGCCTGGTTCCCACACTTTGCGTTATTAAAGGCATGCAACCCCTTTCTAAGTAGTGAATGTAGCTTCCCCCAGGTTCCCACTACCTAAAGACCAACCCTCCCAGCACGGTCCGGAAATGCTGAGGAGTCCTTTAAAATGCACCTTATTTCTAACTACATCACTGAGGGACTCTTCTACTTATTTATTCTGCCGTCTTGAAACAAACGGGGAAGTTTTGCTTCCATATCGTCTTCGTTTTTTCCAAAATTGCCATTAGGCACCGAAACGAGTTGGGCACCAAATCATTTCTCAGCTAGAATTTAGAACTTAACAACGGACTCGTCTCAAGCTTTGCAGAGAAAAATAGCATTTTAAAACGCACTGTCGGATTCTTTTTTTTTTCTTCAGACGAGAATACACCTAAAAGGAAAAAGGCCATCCCCTCCTCCCAAGGCAGAAAAACAGCATAGCCCAAGCAGCCCGTTTCCTACCCAGCCAATACAATAATGCTTTGTAAGCTGAGAGCAGCGCCCCGGTATAGAAGCTAAGTATAAACAGCTGAGAAGGATTAGGCAGTAGCTCCATTCTCATTTACATGAAAATCCTCCAAGCATCGTTTTTCCTCGCTGGCTGCAGGCGCATAAGGAACTCTTTTGTGCCATAGCCAAGCATAACATTTGCATCCTTTGTCTTTACTTACCAGTCGAGGCTGTGGGCATGTGTGCTCTATTTCCTCCATGGTTTCTGAGGGAGGCTCATTGGAAAGGGATTTTGGGATACCTGTTTCTGACTCAGCATCAGTGGTAAGTACTGGCATGGCCAGCGAATGCTCCCTCCAGCTCTACACCCTCTGTGAGTCTCCTCCCAGGCAGAGAATGTTTTCTTTGTCACGTATTTCTCTCTTCTTCACCCATCCCCCTTCTTCGCCCCTTCTTTCTGTCTCCCCTGGGGGGGGGAGTGAAGAGGTTACCCCCTGACCCCCGCCCGATTCCTTCTCGGAGAAGCCAAAAAGGCAAGGCCTCAGTTTATCACTATAACAACCAGACGGCACTGGAGCGGCGGGTGCGGGATACAGTACCTCATTTGCATGGAGCGCGCTGGTTGGCTACTGTCATCATAGTACCACTCCGCCGGGGAGCGGCCGGGCCCCATTGGCTGGCCGGCCGTGCCCACGGGGCCCGAACTTGCTGCTTTTGTTTCTTCTGCTTAATTCAGTTGCAAAGGTCCCTGTCCACACGGGGCAAGGAATCCGCGCTGCGCTGCCCAGCTAAGAGAAACCCGCTTCCCGAGGAGCCCGGGACTGCTTGGCGAGGACCGTAACAGACCCGCGCTATAAGGAAGGCCCACGTCCCTGGCATGTTTCCCTGGCAAGGGTGTTTGATGTGCTAGAGTCAGAATTTTGCTAAGTAAGAGTCACCCTGAAGACAAAGCAGGTGCCCTCAATTGTCAGCTGGCCTCGGAGGGCCTCTCGGGGCATTCACTGTGCGTACCTGCGTGTTGCGCACTGGCAGCCCCTTTCCAAGGCCTGGGGTAGCCCCAGAGCCTACCCCTGGACTGCCCTGGGAGCAATTTGAAGGAGGTGGACTCTCTGACAACTTGCCTCCCGCCTCGGGCTGCCCCCCCCACACCCACCCAGTTGCTGTCTCCCGCGGCCACTTCTCCCTCTCCGCGGCCATTCAGAGTTTCCTCAACGGACCCTTCCTTCTTGCCCTTGTCTGCCTTTCAATGCACTGTTCCATAAACTGGTCTCTTATTCTTCTGCTCCCGTTTTACCAGTCGTGGGGGCCATTTCCTAAGCACGCTGCTCTCAGCCAAGTGCTCACGGCAGTCACAGAAACCATCCAGTTGAGGGCTTAGTGATGATGTGCCTTAATGTCTAAATCATCCATGAATATCTCCCATTTTAAGAGGGGTGCTCTAAAGACACACACTCAAACATTTACAAAGGTATTCGTTCTAATGAAATACCGCACTGTTAGTAACATTAATAAAACTCATGGTAATTGCTAGCATCTATTAAGCACAGGCACAGTGCTAAGGACTTTACCCAGATTTTAATCTTCATTTGAACCCAAAGAAGTCGATCCTATTATTATCCCCATTTCACAGGTGAGGAAATTGCAATTTAGAGTAATTGCCCAGAGCCTCAAACTTAAAAGCAGAGTTGCGGGGATTGGAAAGATTTGCAGGGGAGGTTGGGGAGGAGCCGGGATGTAGCAGGTGCAGTAGTGTAGAAAAAGGAACTTGGTAGGAGTTCTCTTAAGACAAGTCCCTGGGTTTCTAGGGCTTTCATTTTATTTTATTTTATTTTATTTTATTTTATTTTATTTTTTAAAGATTTTATTTATTTATTTGTGAGAGACACACACACACACACAGAGGCAGAGACACAGGCAGAGGGAGAAGCAGGCTCCATGCAGGGACCCTGACATGGGACTCGATCCCGGGACTCCAGGATCATACCCTGGGCTGAAGGCAGGCGCTAAACCGCTGAGCCACCAGGGCTGCCCTAGGGCTTTCATTTTAATGTATACCAGTGGTTTTCATCCAAGTGTGGTCCAGGACCAGCAGCATCAATATCAGCATCATCTGGGAGCTTGTTAGAAATGCAGATTACTGGCCCCTCAAGACCTGATTCTGTAGGTCTGGGATGGAGCCAGCAACTGCATTTCTAACAAGTTCCCCTGATGATACTAATGCTGCAGGTCCAAGGACCATACTTTGAGAACCAGTAGTCCAAAGGATGGAATAAAAATACTGCACTGCCTCCCTCACAGAACTTGGGAGATCAAATAAATATCATGTGAAAGCACTTTGTAAATTAGAATGTGGTATACTAATATAAGGGGCTTCGTTTTCATTACTCCTTGAATAAGCAAAGAGAGCTAGCCCTAAAAGAAAAGAAAATGGATCCTGCAGCATAGATTTACAGTCTGATGGTTACAGATCCTGGCACGTTGAATGACATCACTTGACGTCGCCGTTATTACCTATGCTTAAGAGAGCTCCAATAATGTAAGGATTCCAGTGACCTGGGTCATCTGAAAAAGGGCTGTCCTGCCCACTTCCTACCTGCCCTATCTGCCCTCCTGGAAACACAAAACACCTCAAGCTGCAAGCTTAGCTCTAACAAGTCCTTCAAGCTGGCAGAGCCAAGCCCTCCATTACTTTTAGGAGGTCCTTTCCATCCGTGCTGGGGGATATGGGCGTGATATTGTTCATGTAATCTCAGTATTTCCTTTGCCTCGTGGTGGCAGTCCTCAAAGGAGTAGCAAAAGCAGCCCTGGAGACTTGTCAGAAATTCCTACTCCCCACCTCAGATCTACTGAATCAGAAAACTCAGGTAGTAGAGACCAGGAATCTGTTTCAATAAAATCTCCAGGCTTTAGAGGCATTTTGCCATATGCTAAAGTTTGAGAACCACTGTCTAGAGCCACACGGTCTCATTGGAAAGCCCTTCACCCCCTCACCCTCCTTGGGTCCTGGGCCACCAAGCTGCCAGCTGGTTCCTAATTGGTCCTCTAATTCCTTCTCTAGAACAGGAGGCTCACCTGTCCACCTGCCTATTTTATAGAGATCTGGTGTCTAGCGGGGTCTTGGTGGGAGTTATTTTAACTTGGGGACTTCCTACTGCTATTAAGGTGATTAGCTGAGAATGACCAGTTAATTCCACAGTATGGAATTAAATATCCCATAACCCTCCAGGGTTTATGCCAAGAGAAAGGGGTTGGCTATAAAGGGATAACAGAAGGGAAGTTATTGGGGTGATGGAATTGTTCCCTGTCCTGATACAATGGTCACTCAAACCTATACATGCGTTAATGTTGTTAAAAACTCTGTGGAGGATATTTGTCAGTACATGCTGACAGCCTTTAGAACGTTCATGCCGTTTGACCTAGGAATTCCCCTTGGGAATTTATCCCCAAAGAAATACTCAGAGAAGTACACAAATAATTATGTACAAAGACACTTAATGCAGAATTACTTACAGTTGGCAAAAACAATTTTACAACTTATAGCAATAGGAGTAATGGTTAAACAAGATACATTCATATAGTATTACACCTGCATTAACGGTCATGTTTTCAAAGAAAGTCTAATGCTATGGGAACATGGTACCACGTCAGGTGGAAAAAGCATGCCACAGAATATGATACCAAAAAATGATCCCAATTATGGGATATGTACCTGCTTAGAAAAAGTACTGGTGGGAAATACACCAAGATGTTAATAATGACATCTTTGAAGTGTGGGATTAAGGGCAATTTTTTGCCCATAAAAATGAGTATATATTACCCTTATAGTCAGGAAAAAAGTTATGAAGTGCTGGGTATGGGGTCAGGATGAGGCAGACAGACATTAGCACCTGACCAAATACAAGGAGGCAGGGACTCAGTGAGAGGAAACGAAGCTGGGAGGAGCCCTATCTCCAATTAGTCGAAGTAGAGGAAATGTTTTGGATGGAGGTAGGCTGTTGAGAAAAATCTCCAGGGAGCATTTGTGGACAGGGGTCCTAAGTCTCATACCTTCTGCCAGCAGGGTATGGCTTTAGTTGAGAACTTGTCAGATCAGTGCTGCCCCTCACAAGCACTCTTACCTTTATTTCTACCATCTGTCGGGGACCGCTTACATTCTTAGCACTATGCTTGGTACTTAGGGGATGCTTATAAGACCCACGACACCTAATCAGATACAAATAGTGGCCTTACTTTGCAGATGAGGAAACCAAGCCATAGCGATCAATCTTCACATCAGCTTGGAAGGGACCTACAAATGACATTATTCCCCCTACAAGCATTCTTCACTTCAACAACATCTAATTGTTGAAAACACCATTCCCAAAGACCTGCAGGAAGAACTAAAATTCTCTGAAATTTAAATTAAATCTCTCTGAAAGAGCAGAAGCTGTCTGAGCCCGATCTCCCCAGTCCTCATTGTGGTGGACAACAGGTGGCCCACTGCCACCTGCCAGCAAATGTGTCCCTCTGTCTGAGGGCTTCCTCTGGCCCTGGGAGACCCCCCACCAGCAGCACCAAGGAGGCAGGGTTGAGAGGTCAAAAAATTAGCAGCCCACATCCCTAAGAGCTCTCAACCAGTGACTGACAAGAGTGAAAGTATAAACATCCCACTGCTCTCAGCCCTCAAGGGGAATGACCCTGAATCCTATGCTCCACGTAGACTCCCAGGGTTCCCCAATGGGACTAAGTTCCAGTTGCCAGAGTGGTAGCTGGCTTGACAGTGCACCCTCCATTGCCTGCCTTTCTTGCCTGTCTTCCTTGCTCACACTCCTGTAGCTGTCTCCTCGACTCATTTCCCAAATGAACTACTTGAACTTGAATCTTTGTCTCAGGATCTGCTTCTGGGAAATCTCCCACTAAGACTATTTCCGTGCCCCATCACAGAGTGTTAATATCTGTTTCTTATGGCAAAATATCTTTTATATCCTCATATGGATGAGAATGAGCCATAACATCCTATGTAAATGTCCATTAGCCTATTTTTTTAAAGTAGGCATTACACTTAAGCTTTCTCTTTAAAAATACCTTTTTTTTCCCTTTTATTTTCCAATCTCTAATCTGGTCATCCTGTTAGAAATTTTATATACATTGGATAAAAGTGTTAGCTCAACCCGTACTGGTAACTTTAAATTATTTACCTATTGGGACACCTGGGTGGCTCAGTGGTTGAGGTTGAGTGTCTACCTTTAGCTCAGGTAGTGATCCCGCATGGGGCCTCCCCAAAGGGAGCCTGCTTCTCCCTCTCCTTATGTCTCTGCCTCTGTGTGTGTGTCTCTCATGAGTAAATAAATAAAATCTTTTTAAAAATTATTTAACTACAGTTAGTATGCCCCTACATATATGATACTGCTCTTAATATTTATCAAGAATGCCATATGTAAAACCTCCTTCTTTCTATATCTTTCCTCCTTACCATCAATCCTGGCTCCACTATTTCTTCCACCTTTCTTTTTTCTTTCTCATTCATTTTTTCCTCACTGCCTCAGATTTACCAAATAAGGAATTTAACACAAAGCAAGAAAGGAGACTGAAAAAGCAAGGTAAATTTGACAGAATTTAGAGTTTCCCGGAAACCATTATTACCTTCTATGGAATTTTGTCACTTCTATGGCTCTATTTTGAGCCGCTTCCCAGGTTTCCACATGTGGCTTATGCTTTGGACCTAAAACCTAACATAAATCAGAAAGAATATTTCACCATACTAAGTAATGAAACCAGGCATAAATCCTCTTCACCTACTTTGGGAAAACTATGGTAATAAAAATATTTTCCAGTGTAAAGCATTTTACCTCTCACTTGGTGCTTTTACCTATTGAATTATATCATAATAGCACTCTAAGATGGACAGGTTTTAATACTAAAAATTTTCAAATGAGCAAACAGAATCAGAGAGGTTAAGTGTCTTGAGTAAGGTCACACAGTAATGGGCCAAACTACCACTTGAATCCAGGTCTCCTGAATCAAAGTTCAACTCTGTTTTCCACCAAACTGCACTACATCACTTTTTAATCTAGCTATATTTGCTTTGTTAACAAGGCTACTAAGCTACCTCATGCATATTTCATCATCCCAAACACCCCCTTCACTGCTTTTCTATTGAATTCATGTAACATGAAGCACTCTTCACTTATATTCATTCACTTCATTTCCTGTCTCTAAAATCATGGACCTGGACTCACCATAGGTGCTTGCATTTACTTAAGAGAGAAAAATAAACACAGATGCATTTCCAGATTCACCGGTGGGTCAAGAGGCAGGCTGATACAGGTCCACGACCTATACAGGCCATTAGGGGGAAAATAATGGACATAAAAAGTAGTCAGAGCTTCAAAGCTTATTTTTTGAAAAACAAAACCAAGAAGATACAATGAAAGTGCTTTATTTTATTCTTAACATGGATTTTCTTCTTTTTCTGGTCTCTCTCATAACTAAAAAAGAATTAACTTGGGCTCAATCATTTGACCAAAATGTATTGAGTCTAAGCACAGTTTTGTTTTGTTTGTTGATTTTATTTATTTTTATTTATTTATTTATTTATTTATTTATTTATTTATTTATTTATTTGAAAGAGAGCACAAGCAGTAGAGTGGCAGGGAGAGGGAGAAGCAGGCTCCCTGCTGAGCAGGGACCCAGGGATTATGACCTGAGCAGATACTTAATCAACTGAGCCACCCAGGTGCCCCTATTTTTATTTTTTAAAAGATTTTATTTATTTATTTATTTATTTTGAGAGAGAGAGAGAAAGAGGGAGCATGAGCAGAGGGAGAGGGAGAAGCAGATTCCCAGATTAGCAGTGAGCCCAACCCGTGGCTCCATCCCAGGACCCTGAGATCACGACCTGAGATGAAGGCAGATGCTTAGCCCACTGAGCCACCCAGGCACTCCTAAGTGTTAAGGGACTAGAGAACAGCTGCACAGACCCAACGTGACCAACCTCCTCCATGAATGAAAATGCCGCTAACGAAATGTCATCTTACATCTTATATTTAAAAGAAATAAATATTTGATGTAAGTCAGAGATGAGCAGTCAGGAGCTCCATTTGTTAGCATTCAAAGACACCATGCCCCAATGGTTGTGCCTGTGTTCTAGACGGTCCTAAAGAGGTAAGTTGTTTTTACTGACATGAGAAGTATTTATCTTGTATTAAGATAATTTTATCATAAAATATAGGGGATAAAATCACCTATAAGTAGAGGACATTTTGTTTTGCTATAGCAAAACAGATATGATAGCAGCTTTTTTTGCATAAATTAAAGGTGCCCTTAGCTGGAATAAATCATTCTTATTGACATTAGCAGCTGTGTAGTCAGTAAAGAATTATTGTTGCTATTACTTGGTGGTATTTATAAACACTTTTATTTTCTAAGTGCTTTACAATCACTTATTGTCTAATTAATATCTAATCATCTGTTTACAAGTAATAATCACACATGTAGCGCAGTTTAATCAAAACTCCAAATGCAGCCGCCATCATACTCAAGAATATTGTGTAAATTTTGGTCTCTTCTTGATGGGGTTTGGGTCCAGACATATGGCTGAAACAGACACGACAGGAAAAAAAATGAATAAAGATTCCTCACTTGGATTTCAGTGTAATTTGGACCCACAATTTTTCATGCCAAACATATTGTCTGAACGTCAGTGGATAAGTAAAAATAGAGGTAACCTTCCCCTACTTAATGGCTCAATTACACATAGAAAATTTTTAATTTAAGCCACAAAATTGGATGATAGTTTGTAATAAATGTTCATGGGCAGGCAATGATCGAACATTGGAAGTGTGAATTACAATCACTGTTTCAGTGACTATCATGAAAAAGATCAAATTTACCAAAGGTGGCTTGGGGACCATCAAGCTTAATCTGATACAGTTTCAAGTCTAGACCAAGCTACGGTCAGTACAAACACCTGCCAGACGGAATTACCTATGGAGCGTGAGTGGAGGCCCTACTAGCACCTGTCAGTCTCCCCAGATGTTATTCTGTAAGTAATTATGGTAACTATGGAAGAATTTTTTTAAGCAGGTGAGGGCTATGCATACTAATGCTGTTTGTCCATAAATTTTCCTACAGGTAGAATTGGTGAGTCAGGGTACTTGCATTTTCAAAGTTTTTTGTACAGGATTTTTGATACTATTATCAAATTGTCTTCCAGAAGAGTTGGCCAAATTTACACTTCTGATACTCCTTTTTTTAAAATAAATTTATTTTGTATTGGTGTTCAATTTACCAACATACAGAATAACACCCAGTGCTCATCCCGTCAAGTGCCCCCCTCAGTGCCCGTCACCCATTCCCCCCCCACCCCCGCCCTCCTCCCCTTCCACCACCCCTAGTTCGTTTCCCAGAGTTAGGAGTCTTTATGTTCTGTCTCCCTTTCTGATATTTCCCACACATTTCTTCTCCCTTCCCTTATATTCCCTTTCACTTCTGATACTCCTAAAGAGTTGTCTTACTTGGCTATTGATATGCTGAAACCAGTTTCCTTCCTTCTTGCTTTGCCACCAGGCAGTTTCCCACTACAGCAGCAAATACTGCAGTGTCCTGAGGATTGTGCCCTGTGCCTTGCGAATGTCCTGCAAATGCACTTGACTGGCAAGTGAGTGAGCAAAGCCATCTGACCAGGATGGGTAAATCCATTCACAGGTAAACCTTGGGCTTTTTACTAACTGATTTTGAAGGGCATGGACTCCAGAGTGAAATCTTCATCTTGCAAAATCTGCACCCAGAATCTTTGCCCAGAGAGAGATTTGGTCTGGGGGCACCTGACTGGCTCAGTAGGGGGGTAGCGTGAGCCTCTTGATCTCAGGGTTGTGAGTTCAAGTCCCACATTGGTTATAGAGATTACTTAAAAATAAAATCTTTAGGGATGCCTGAGTGGCTCAGTGGTTGAGTGTCATGCCTTCGGCTCAGGGCATGATCCTGAAGTTTGAGGATCGAGTCCCACATCAGGCTCCTAACATGGAGCCTGCTTCTCCTCTGTCTGTCTATGTCTCTGTCTCTTTCTGTCTCTCATGAATAAGTAAATAAAATCTTAAAAAAAATAAAATCTTTAAAAAAGAGAGAGATTTGGTTTCATCCTCTGAATTAGTTTTCTATGGCTCTTGTAACAATCTACCACAAATGTCATGGCTTGAAACAACGCAAATGTACTATCTTAGTTCTGAGGGTCAGAAGTCTGAGATGGGTCTCAGTGGGCTAAAATCCATGTCTCAGCAAGACTGCATTTCCTCCAGAGGCTCTAGGGGAAAGTCCATTCCCTTGCCTTCTGTAGCTTCTAGAGCTGCCTGCATTCCTTGGCTCACAGCCCTCTTTCTTCCTTCTCCAGAGCCAGCAACCCCATCACTGCAGCCTCTGCTTCAATAATCACATCTCTAACTCCCCTGCCTGCCCCTTTCACTTGAAAAGACCCTTGTGATTACACTGGGCATTTGGATAATATGGGATAATGTCTTGCATCTCAAGATCTTTAACTTCATCACATCTGCAAAATCCCTTCTGCAGTGTCAAGTAAGACAGTTACAGGCTCCCAGGTTCTGGGAATTAGGATGTAGACATCTTCATAGGGGCCATTATTCTGTCTACCACACATTCCTTAGCATGAGCTGGACCAGGTATCTTACCTCCAGATATTTGAACTATACATTGCCTATAATTTTAAAACATAGTAATTTGTGAAACCCTGCTTTGTGTCAAGTACAGGCACTGTGCCAGGTTTGCAGATAAGAATCAGTGCAGAGAGAAGTTAATTTGCCCAAGGTCACAGAGCTGGTCAATGGCGGAGCTGGGTTTCAAACTCAGGCCTGTTGGACTTCTGTTTGTTGTATGCTGTGTCTGTAGTTCATTTCCCATGCTCTGCTCACTCTGCTCTCTTTGGATAGCTTCGTGTTGAAAGCTTTTCACTTAGTTTGACATTTAATGATACAGCCTAGCTAGATAAAACCATTTATTAAGCCCCTATAAGTCTCATATTTGACTCCTTCGGAGGTGCCAGTGGAGGATGTCATTAGGAAACACTCATTCAAGATGATGTCTCCACATGCTCTAATAAATCCTCCCCAAAGTAGCATCAGGTGGGTTCTTTCTCCATAATACAAACAGAAGGGGACTCGCCAGGTCATGTTCTCTGTGGGTGAAATGTAAATCTGTGAATAATATCAGGTGGTGCCAGTGAGAAGCGATCTTTCCAATAGCCTACAAGTATATTTACTATCTTATTCTTGAAAGAAGAGAGCCTGACATTTGAGGGGTCTTATTTCATGTCTTAAGTTTCTCATCCTCTCCTTCACTTTGCAAAATTCTCAGCCTTGGCTACACATGACAATCACCCAGGGAGCTTTCAAAACCACAGAAGCCTGGTTCCCACTCCCTAGAGATTCTGGCCTTATTGGCATGGGCTGCATTAGGACTTTTAAAAATACAGAACCAGGGCAGCCTGGGTGGCTCAGCGGTTTAGCACTGCCTTAGCCCAGGGCCTGATCCTGGAGACCCAGGATCGAGTCCCATGTCAGGCTCCCTGCATGGAACTTGCTTCTCCTTCTGCCTGTGTCTCTGCCTCTCTCTCTCTCTCTCTCTCTCTCTCTCTCTCTCTCTCTCTCTCTCTCCCCCTCTCTCTGTGTGTGTGTGTGTCTCTCATGAATAAATAAATAAAATCTTTAAAAATAAAAAATAAAAATAACCAAAAAAAGAATTGAGAGCCACAGAGGTGAAGCGAAGCAGAGCTGATGAGAGGCTTTATTAAACCATAGATTTGGGGGTGCTTAGGTGTCTTAGTCACTTAAGCATCTGAGTCTTGGTTTGGGCTCAGGTCATGATCTTGGGGTTGTGAGATCAGGCCCCGCATCCATTTCTATGCTCAGTGGGGGTCTCCTTCTCTCCCTCTCCTTCTGCCCCTCTCCCCACTCACGTGTGCTCTCTCTCTAAAATAGATAAATAAATCTTTTTTTAAAACAAAAGACCTAAGTTTTGATCCTCAACCATTAGGCTTTTTTCCAAAATGTCTATTTTGTTTGCATCAAGAGAAATAAACCCTATTAGTTTCTGTATCCCAAGAAGGCGATTATGTAAAAACCTTCAATACTCCAAAAGCAATCATTTTTAAAGATTTATTTATTTATTTTTAGAGAGAGAGCTCCTGTGTGCAGGGGGAGGGGCAAAGGGAGAGGGCGAGAATCTCTAGCCGACTCCACACTGAGCGTGGAGCAAGATGCTGAGCTGGATCTCACAACCCATGAGATCATGACGTGAGCCGAAAGCAAGAGTTGGATACTCAGACGACCGAGCCACCCAGTTGCCACCAAAAGCAATCATTTTAAACACCTATTCTACTTGAGTGCCAGGTGAGGGACTCTGTGGAATAACTCACTAACGGTGCTTGACAGTAACTATATACAGTCAATGTGTTTCTACAGAAGCCCATTCTTGCCACAAGAATAAATAATCTTCAGAAAGTTCATAAGCAAGTGTGAGATAAGCCGACTTCCAAAGAAAAATAATCTTTCATTTCTGCAAAGTAGCCTAGATAACCTCACCACACCACTTAACGGTAGGAATTCTAAAGGAACAAAACCATTCTCATTAAACCATGGCAGTCCCAGGACACCTGGGTGGCTCAACAGTTGAGCACCTGCCTTTGGCTCAGGGCGTGATCCTGGGATTTGGGATCGAGTCCCCGCATTGAGCTCCCTGCAGGGAGCCTGCTTCTCCCTCTGCCTATGTCTCTGCCCCTCTCTGTCTCTCATGAATAAATAAATAAATATTAAAAAAATAAACTATTTAAAACCATGGCAGTCCCAAGCATATATAATACTACCAGTTGCTTAAAATATTTTTGGAATAATTCTTTTTGAAATTTTCATCATGGTCATTTTATAAGGCTACTTATGAAAATCAGTTTGTGGGATGGTGGAACATGCAACTCTTGGTCTCAGGGTTATGAGTTTGAGCCCTATGTTGGGTGTAGAGATTGCTTAAAAATAAAATCTTAAAATTAAGAAAATCAGTTTTTATATAATCAAATCAGTATTTTTTGGATCCAAAGAGGTACTAACCAGATTTCCAGATTTACCATTCACCTATCAAACTATCAGTTGGCTTTAGGTTGTTTCAAAAGTACCAGAAATAACCTTCGAGGATGATTGTGTCCTCTGTTGGCATTTAGTAAGAACAGAGAGGTGGCCTACTGTAGCAAAAATTTCCTGAAAGGCTAGAGATCTTTAGTGAGGAAGGTGACCCCAAGGCTCTAAGGTCAGTTCTTTAGAGCAAAGTTTCTAATACTTTAGTATGCATAAGAATCACCAGAGAATTTGTTAAACTAGTTTCCCAGGCCTCATTCCCAGAGATTCTAATTCCGTAGGCCAGGGAAGACCCATCATTTTGATTTTCTCTCCAGCTGGTATAGGTGCCTCCTAAGTCCCACATTTTGAGTAACACTATCATAGAGCAAAACTGAAGATAAAAATACTGATGTGAATATATAAGTTTTATTATCCTTTTGTCAAAAAGGACAGAAATTGTGAAAAGGACTCAGGAACCAACTTGGAGAGATTCTTGTCAGCCAAAGATGAAAAGTTTACACATCAATAAGGATGAGAATTGCAGTGGATCGAAATCCATCAAATATGTTTAAATCCACCTGTTCAAGGGCACATAGGTATCTCAGTCCATTAAGCGACCAACTCTTGGTTTCAGCTCGGGTCATGCTTTCAGGGTCATGAGATCAAACCTCTGGTCAGGCTCTGCACTCAGCATAAAGTCTGCTTGTTCTTCTCCCTCTGCCCTCCCCCCATCTAAAATAAACAAATAAATCTTAAAAAAATAAATCCACTTATTCATAATACTATTGAACAAAATCCCAAACAACCCTCAGTTGTCTGCATTGGTGGATGCAAGAGATCACACGCATTATTTTGAATAATGGAAGTCAGAGGGAAAGAATCAGGCATATATCTTACCTTTTCTATACAAATGTACTTCTGAGTGACTAAGTAGTAAAGAGAAGTGCATCATCTTTAATGATAATATGAAGGTAATAAAAAACATGATGGATTGGATCACTCTATTTTATAAGCCCTAATGAATGATTGGATCTAGGCACTGAGCATCAACCACTACTAACATGACAAAAAGACAACCGCAAATATTATACACTCCTGAGAGAAAGAAGTACATATACCACCTATCAAATAGTTTGTCAAGCAAACAGAACCTGACTTCAATCACACCTCTTGATCTAAGACCAGTTTATTGGAAATACAGAAGGGATAAAGGAGTACGTTCACACCACAGGGATGTGATCAGCAAAATCCAGATTGTAGGAAGCTCTATGGGACAAAAAAAAAATTGCAGAATTATGTATCATCTATGTATTAGATGAAATCTAAAAAACACAGCAGTCACAGCAATGTGATGTATGCCCCATATTATTAGGATCCTAATTCAAAACACTGAAAAAAATTACATGTATGAAACAATGAGAAATTTGAACAGCTTTGGGGTTCCTTGGTAGCTCAGTCAGTTAAGTGTCTGACTCTTGGTTTTGGCTCAGGTCATGATCTCAGGGTTGTGAAATCAAGATTCGTGGGGCTCTATGCTGGGCACAACATCTGCTTGAGATTCTTTGCCTCTCTGCCTGCCCCTCCCCCAACTTGCACATGCACAGAAACGCTCTCTAAAATAATAAAATAGAGATGCCTGGGTGGTTCAGTGGTTGAGCGTCTGCCTTCAGCTCAGGGCATGATCCCGGAGTCCCAGGATCGAATCCCACATGGAGGGCTCCCTGCATGGAGCCTGCTTCTCTCTCTGCCTATGCCTCTGCCTCTCTCTGTGTGTATCTCATGAATAAATAAATAAAATCTTTTTTAAAAATAAAATCTTAAAAAATTTTTTGAACAGTTTCTGGATGCCATAAAAGAATTATTATTAAATGTTTCAGGTATAATGATTTTTTAAATTTTATTTTAGAAACATACAGTGTGGGGCACCTGGTTCAGTTGGTTAAGCATCTGCCTTTGGCTCAGGTTTAGATCCCAGGGTCCTGGGATTGAGTCCCACAGCGGGCTCCCTGCTCAGCGGGGAGTCTGCTTCTCCCTCTCCCTCTGCTTGCCATTGTGCCTGCTTGTGCTTTCTCTCTCTCTCTCTGTCAAATACATAAGTAAAATCTTAAAAAAATAAATATACAGTGAAGTATTTGCAGATGAAATATATTGTGTGGGTGTGGGGAGCAGTTAGGGCTCTAGATGATTGGTTCTCAACTGGGTTCAACCTGGTCCCCCAATGTACATTTAGCAATGTCTGGAGACATTTTTGGTTGTCACATCTTGGGGGGTGATGCTCCAGGCATCTACTGGAGCACCTTCCTACAATGCACAGAGATAGCCCTTGACTGTGGGAGAATGGCTCTGCCCTGACACCCTTGAATGTATCCACATAGCTCATGTTGGCAAAGACTTGAACTTTGCCATCTTCAGCTCATCTGAATGTTGGCAGAATGCCTTGTGATATTCCTGGAATGTGAGAGGGAGGAGGCTTGTTAAGAGCTGCTTAGAGGCCACCTCCCACTTACCTCCCTAACTCCACTGTGAGACTCTCATGAGGCAATTTCTTTTTCTTTTTTTCTTTTTCAAAGATCTTATTTATCTACTTGACAGAGAGAGCATAAGCCAGGGGAGTCAGGCATAGGGAGAGGGAGAAGCAGGCTCCCCACTGAACATAGAGCCCAATGCGGAGCTTGATGCTAGGACCCCCTGGGATCATGACCCTAGCCAAAGGCAGATGCTTAAACAATTGAGCCACCCAGGTGCCCCTTTTTTAAAAAATTTTTTTAAGATTTTAAAATTTATTTTGGAAAGAGAGAAAGTGTGCAGGGGGCAGGGGTAGAGGGAGAGAGGGACTCTTAAGCAGGCTCCATGCCTAGCACAGAGCCCAATTTAGGGCTCGATTCCACAACCCTGAGGTCATGACCTGAGCCAAAATCAAGAGCTGGATGCTTAACCAACTAAGCCACCCAGGCACCCCTCATGAGGTAGTTGCTAATTGCCTCTTAGGTTCTATTGAGGTATGTGGCTTCCTGCCCTGCCCCCATCTCTGTATAGCACTGCAGAATAGAAAACCAGTTAGTTGCCATTTATAATAGGCTCCTCAGCAACAGGAGTCTAGAAGTCATCTGGCCTCTTTTGTTTCAGTGCTGTCCTTGGTGTGTGGGTCAAGAACTACAGGAAGCTGGCACCAAATGGCTACATGTCTTTCACTAAGTAAGTAATAAACTGTCTGAATCCAAAAGCAACTCAATGTACTTTTACCAGTCAAATCAGCCAGAACTCAGCTTTGGTCTTGTCTTGTGTGTGTACTGGGCACACATAATACACAGATCAATTATCCAGCCCCAAATGTTAATAAAGCCAAGGTTGCAAAGCTCTACAGGAAATAATATTGGTCCTAGGTTGATTGTTGAAGCTACGTGACAAATACATGAACACCAGAAATGGGAAGATGCTGTTTTGTCTAATTTTGCATATGTTTGAAAGTATCTCTAACAAAAGCTGTATTTTTAATTAAAAAAAATTTTTTTAAGTAGGCTCCATGCCCAACATGGGGCTTGAACTCATGACCCTGAAATCAAGAATTACATATTCTACCAACTGAGTTGGCCAGGCACCCCAAAGGATGTTATTTTTCAAAAGATAAAAAAAGGAGAGAGAGAGAGGAAACAAACCACAAAAGACTCTTAACAATAGAGAACAAACTGAGGGTTGATGGAGAGAGGTGGGTGGGGGATGGGCTAGGTGGGGGGTGGGGATTCTAGAGGGCTTGTGATGAGCTCTGGGCATTGCACTTAGGTGACGAATCACTGAATTCTATGCCTGAAATCAATATTTCACTGTATGTTAACTAACTAGAATTTAAATAAAAATTAAAAATAAACTAAAAAAATTGGTCACCTAGCCTTATTAGATATCTAACACTTTAAGTGCATATAATGAGGCAATATGCAAATAGGTACAAATTTGCCATCAGACTTCTAGCTCCACTACTAAATTACAAACTGTGTGTTCTTGGGCAAATTACTTAACCTCTTTAAACCTCAGTTTCCTCACCAAAAAAATAAGGCTAATTATGCCCCTGCAGTTTTTGTAGGGATTAAATATAAGTATTTAGCTAAGTGTTTTTCTTAGATAACTTTATTAGGCCTCCTTCCTTTCTTTTTGTTTGCTACTCTCAATATAGAAATGCAAGGAGCCCTTCTTGTCACTTGGACAAGTAATTTTGATCCAGTTAATCTCTTTTCAAATAATTCTCTGGAAGAGCACCTGGGTGGCTGAATGGTTGAGCGCTTTTTTTTTTTCTTAATTTTATTTGTTCATGAGAGACACCGAGAGAGAGAGGCAGAGACGCAGGCAGAGGGAGAAGAAGCAGGCTCCATGCAGGGAGCCCGATGTGGGACCCGATCCCAGGTCTCCAGGATCACGCCCTGGGCCTAAGGCAGACGCTCAACCACTGAGCCACCCAGGCGTCCCTAAATAAATAAAATCTTAAAAATAATAATAATAATAATTCCCTGGAAAATGTAAATGGCCCTGGTATAAAGCATTTGGTTCTAAGGGCTTAAAAGAACAAGCTGTAGAGGGACCCTGGAAGGAATGTATGTGGTTAATTCATTAATTTTTTTTTAAGATTTTATTTCAGAGAGAGTGAGCATGTGCACAGGTGAGCTGGGGGAGGGGCAGAGGAAGAGGGGAATTTCAAGCAGATTCCATGCCAAGCGCAGCGGGAAGTTGGGTTCGATTTTAACATCCCAAGATCATGATCTGAGCCAGAGTCAAGAGTTTGACACTTAACTGACTGAGCCACCCAGGTGCCTTAATTCATTAGTTCTTAATCACAGGGTCATTTTGTTTCACAGAGGACATTTAACAATGTCTGGAAACATTTTTGGTTGTCAAGACTGGGATGGGGCACTTGTATTAGCATATACTGATTAGAGACCAGGGATGCTGCTAAACATCCTACTATACGTACAGGATTGCTCCCCACGACAAAGAATTATCTGGCCCCAGGTATCATTAGTACCAAGGTTGGGAAACCCTGGGCTAAAGTGACCAAAACTCCTTGACGAAGCTTTTCCAAGATAATTAACTTTACCTTTCTTTGTTCTTGTTATCCAACAGATATAGGTTATTAAAGGCATGCTCAGGAGAAATCATTCAAAATGTGATTACTCCAGCTCTGTGGCCCTAATTTGTTATTCATTTCTTTATGAGAAAAAAATCTGAGTAGTGTTCTGATTTTATTGCCTTTGAGTTTCAAATAGCAAACTTGAAGCATGCACTGATTACCTTCTTAATTAATAGGCTGTGAAGGCAGGGCATCACTTTATTAACTAGTGGGAAGGATGTACCACCTCTCAACAGCTTAGTCATCTTTATTCCCAACTGTGATGCCAATGGGGGAGATGAAGGGGATTCAGGCATTACTCCCCAAACAGATATATTTTTCTTGTTAAAATAGTTTGTCTTAGTTTTGATGACACCTGCCTACCATGCAATTATTATTTTTTTAAAGATTTTATTTATTTATTCATGAGACACACACAGAGAGAGAGGCAGAGACGCAGGCAGAGGGAGAAGCAGGCCCCATGCAGGCGCCCAATGTGGGACTTGATCCTGGATCCTGGGATCAGGACCTGAGCCAAAGGCAGCCGCCCAACCGCTGAGCCACCCACTCATCGCACGTCCCCTTTTTTTTCCACATCCCCCCTTTAAAGTCAAGATACTTGGGGCACCTGGCTGGCTCAGTCAGTAGAGCATGTGACTCTTGATCTTCGAGTCATGAGTTTGAGCCTCATTGGGTGTAGAGATTACTTAAAAAAAGAAAATTCAAGATACTTGACATCCAGACCAAAATGCCATAGGTAAATGGCGGTAACTGTATTCAACTGGCAAACAATAGCAAGGCATGTCTGTGAGATGTGTTGTGTGTTTCATGATGCAATGGGGCAAAGATGTTTGAGAAGACAAAAAGTGGGAGAAAAAAATCTGTATGGTGGTAGAATGGCTTAAGCATCTATGAGGTAGCTCCTTTTATTTTACCTCTCCCTCAACTCACTCCACCCCTTCTATGAAAACTACCCCACCTCGCAGCCCAGGGAATTGGGTTGGGACACCTGATTAAGAAGCCAAGCCATGGCCATGGTTGAGTGGTTTCTCAGATCCTCAGATTCCCTCTTTCAGGAACTAGAAATAAGAGATGGAGACTGAGTAGGTTAGGGGATTTAGAGTAAATATGCCTGCAAATAACACTTTCTGAGATCTTCTCAAGCTGTTCTGGTTTCTTTCCTTGCTGAGATCTGCTTTTCAGCTTTCTGTGGATTCTTAGATAGACCTTTGCATTCCCCCTACTATAAAAGCTAGCTTAGTGGGTACCATTCCTTGCCACCCAGCAACCTCTCTCTGAGACACGTATGTGCACATCTCCACTAGGAGATGAGACTAACAGTGAAATGAAGCCAAGGGCTAATAGGGAAAGGCCACTTAATGGTCATTTATGCTTCATGCTTAGGACCATCAAGGGATGACACTTCTTCCAGAGACGGTCACAAATAAATTCACCTTCTCATGGATCCTATAGTTCTAGATGTACCACACTTTTTTCATATACAAACTTACAACTCTTTTCGTGTTATTATGTCAAATCATTATTTATCTCATAATGTTACCTAATTCTCATTTGTAACCTTGATTTGTCTCTCATATTGTTCATTAACCCATCAACCAGACTTGGAAAGATCAGTTCACACCTCCAGGGTCTCTCCAGTTTCTTACATCACTCACAGCCACTCAGACAGGCTTCTGCCTCCAGTATTCCGCTAAAACTCAGTTAAGTTTCTGTGTGTTTCTTAGCTCCACAGGAGGGTCTTTTAGAGCAGTGGTTCTTTCCTTGGGGAGATTTTGTGCCCTTCCCCAAGAGTGATTTTGCAGTGTCTAGACACAGTTTTTAAGAATATTTTATTTTTAAATAACCTCTATACTTAAGGTGGGGCTCAAGCTTACAACCCTGAGATCAAGAGTTGCATGCTCTACCGATTGAGCTAGCCAGGCACCCCTGGACACAATTTTGATTGTCAGAACTTGGGGGATGCTGATATCTGGTAGGTAGAGACCAGGGATGCTGCTAAACAGGCTACAGGTGCACAGTAAAGCTCTCCACAGAAAGAATTATCCAGCCCAAAATAATGCCAAGGTTGAGAAACTTCACTATAAGGCAAAAGTGGGTCTTTGCAACACAATTCAAAATGGGCAGAGGGGGATCCCTGGGTGGCGGCAGCAGTTTAGCGCCTGCCTTTGGCCCAGGGCGCGATCCTGGAGATGCGGGATCGAATCCCACGTCAGGCTCCCGGTGCATGGGGCCTGCTTCTCCCTCTGCCTGTGTCTCTGCCTCTCTCTCTCTCACTGTGTGCCTATCATAAATAAATTAAAAATTAAAAATAAAAACAAAACAAAACAAAATGGGCAGAGGATTTCAATAGACGTTTCTCCAAAAAAGATATACAGATTGCCAATAAACAGGTGAAAAAAATGCTAAACCTCATTAGTCATTAGGGAAATATAAATCAAAACCTCAATGAGATACCACTTCACACCCACTAGGATGGCTATGATTTTGAAAATGGAAAATAACAAATGTTGGTGGGGATGTGAAGAAACTAGAATCCTCGTACATGGCTGGTGGGAATGTAACATGGTGCAGTCTCTTTGGAAAACAGTTTGACAGTTCCTCAAAAAGTTAAAAATAGAGAGGCACCTGGGTGGCTCAGTCATTTAAGCATCCAACTTGTGATTTTAACTCGGGTCATGATCTCATGGATTGTGAGATTGAGCTCTGTGCTCAACGGGAGTTTGCTTCAGATTTTCTCTTCCTCTGTGCCTCTGCCCTTCCCTCCTTCAAATAAATAAATTTGAAAAATCCTTTTAAGAAAAGTTAAAAATAGGGGCACCTGGGTGGCTCAGTCAGTTAAGCATCTGCCATCGTCTCAGGTCATGATCCCAGGATTCTGGGATCAAGGCCTGCATGGGGGTCCCAGCAGGGAGCCTGTTTCTCCCTCTCCCACTCCCCCTGCCTGTATTCTCTTTCTTTTGCTGTTAAATAGATAAATAAAACATTTTTTAAAAAGAAAAATTAAAAATAGAATTACCATTTGACCCAGCAATTCCATGCCTAGGTGTATACCCAAGAGAATTGAAAACATATGTTCATAGGGTGTCTGGGTGGTGCAGTTGGTTAAGCATTCAGCTCTTGATTTCAGTTCAGGTCTTGACCTCAGTGTTGTGAGATCGAGCCCCATATCAGGTTCTGCACTCAGTGGGGAGTCTGCTTGAGTTTTTCTCCCTCTCTCTCTGCTCCTCCCCACTGCATTTGTGTGTGTGTGCTCTTTCTCTCTCAAATAAATAAATCTTTTTAAAAAAAAGAAAACATATGTTCACAAAAATCTTGTACATAAATGTCATAAGCATTATTCACACTAACCAAGGAGTGGAACCAACCCAAATCTCCACTGTCTGGTCAATGGCAAAACAAATAGTGGTCTATCCATACAATGGACTATTATTTGGCCATAAAAAGGGATGAAATACAGATACATACTACAATATGAATGAACCTTGAAAAGATAAACTAGGGCAGCCCAGGTGGCTCAGCGGTTTAGTGCTGCCTGCAGCCTAGGGCGTGCGTGATCCTAGAGACCCTGGATCGAGTTACATGTCAGGCTCTCTGCATGGAGCCTGCTTCTCCCTCTGCCTCTCTCTCTCTCTCTCTCTTTCTCTGTGTGTCTCTATGAATAAATAAATAATCTTAAAAAAAAGAAAAGATAAACTAAGTGGGGATCCCTGGGTGGCGCAGCGGTTTGGCGCCTGCCTTTGGCCCAGGGCGCGATCCTGGAGACCCGGGATCGGGTCCCACGTCAGGCTCCCGGCGCATGGAGCCTGCTTCTCCCTCCGCCTGTGTCTCTGCCTCTCTCTTTCTCTCTGTATGACTGTCATAAATAAATAAAATTTAAAAAAAAAAAGATAAACTAAGTGAAGGAAGCCAGACACAAAATATCACATACTGTATGATTCTACCTCTGTGAAATGTCCAGAATGGGCAAATCCGCATAAAAGAAAGTAGATTAGTGGTTGCCCAATACTGGGGTGATTGAGGGGACAGAGGAGGTACTGCTAATGAGTACAGTTTTGGCTGGGATGATGAAAGTCTTCGAAAATTAAACTATGAGGAAGGTTACATAATGCTGTGAATATACTTTAAAAAACAATAAATTATACCCTTTATGATGTGGATTATATCTTTAAAACACTGGCTCTTTGAATCACCTGGGTGTCTATCACAAAGGAAGTACTCATTAAATAATGCAGTACCCCTGAAGCATGGAAGACAAACACAAAAAAGATATCCTTCCTACTCTGATTACTATTATTTTTAATCTTTTATATCTAAAGAGGAATAGGAGTGATTGCCTTAGCCTCCGAGTTAACCAACCTGCAGAACTAACCAGAGCTCTCCATTTCCACCAAGGGTCCTAATAGCACTCTGAATGCTTCTATCTAGTAGGAGGCTACTCTTGAGAATGCCTGGGTATTTTAGCTCTGAACAGCTGAATTTTACATTTTACAAGAGTTAACTGAACTTCTCCCCAAATCTATTTATGCCCATTGTGGTTACAATGATACAATTTAATTAAATGTTATGTAACTGATAAAAATGATGCAAAAAAGAGTTATTTTTAAGAAGCTGAATTGCTTTGGAAAGATAAACAGTCATGTGGCTTTTAAAAATTGCTGTTGATGGTTTAGCGCCTACCTTTGGCCCAGGGTGTGATCCCGCAGTCCCGGGATCGAGTCCCACGTTGGGCTCCCTGCATGGAGCCTGCTTCTCCTCTGCCTGTGTCTCTGCCTCCCTCTGTGTGTCTCTCATGCATAAATAATTAAATCTTTTTTAAAAAATTGCTGTTGAATTAGGTGAGGCCCAGACAACTGTAAGGGATGGGGAACTAGGATCCGAACTAGGATCCCCCCAAATCTATGATTCTGTACTCAGTGTTTTGAAAATATCTTGAGTTTTCACTTCATTTAGGATAAACCAAAAATGGAAATCATAGATATTGCATATGTGTATGCCTAATGAAAAAAAAGACAATGCAGAGTTCTAATCAGTGGTCCAATGAAAGGATTGGCAAATTCATAATATATTTATTTTAAGTTCAAACAAAATATTTAATGTATTATTTTTTAAAACAAATTTTTATTAGAAACATTTTCTTTTTTTTAAATTTTATTTTATTTATTTGAGAGAGAAATAGAGAACAAGCAGGGGGAGTGGCAGAGAGGGAAAGGCAGGCTACCCGCTGAACAGGGAGCCCGATGTGGGTTCAATCCCAGGACCCTGGGATCATGACCTGGGCTGAAGGCAGAGGCTTAACCAACTCTGCCACCCAGGTGCCCCAAGAAACATTTTATCTTTCAATTAACTAACCTACTGGTCCCCACTGCATATGGTGAGAAGACTTTTACTGTGCTTCCTGGTGATTATAACTCTCCTACCTTGTATAATAGAGAAAACTCTACAAAGCTCTTTTATTAATTCTCCATTTTTGTATTGAATTCCTTGTATGATATTTACAGAAGTCCTTCAGTTGCCATCTTAAGGAAAGGTGCGGTAGCCACATGGAAAGGAATTTATGGGAGATTTGTACACAAGTCTTACCCATGGCTCTTGGGGGCGGATCTAGTTCTGGGGAAGCTGAGGAAGAACTATAGGGGTGGTGTCTGCCATCTCTGGTATCGCTGAGCAGATCCCACCTGGCCTACAGATATCATAAGCCTACAGCAAGCCTAGGAGCCTGGCAGGATTTGGGGTGGAGAGCCCTGTGAACAGTGATCGCTACATATTTGTTGCAGGTGTTAACTATAAAGTCACTCAGGTTAGAGGCTGGAGTCAAGCTGAAGTCGGTCTACCCAACAATGATGCATGCCTCAAAGGCTGGGTTGAAATTCATTCGTCCTCCCAGACCACCTAAAGTTGCCCTTAGGTGAACAAACTCAGGAGTCTCCCTGAACAAGGAGGATACAGAATAAACAGGGATCTAACTTCCTTTCACTCATTCAACAAATCTATACTAAGCATCTACAGTGCAGCAGGAACCACGCATCCAAGATGAATGTGATAGTCCGCACTCTCAAAGAATATACAGAGCAAGAATATATAGGTAGGGCAAACACTTAAGGATTGATTTTTTTAAGTAAATACTTACTATTAAAAAACTAATCATATCGTCTTTGCTTTCAGAAGAACTATCATTTAAATTCTTCTGTACTTTTATTTAAGACTTAATGGAACCGAAGAAGACAGATTTGAAGCAGATGATATTTTTCTTTTCACCCTGAGCTGAACTTTCCATTTTTTTCCTTTCTCTTCTCTTTCCATGTGTGTATCTGTGTGTGTGTGCATGTGTGTGTGTGCATGTGACAGAGAGAGAGAGAAAGAGAGAGAAAATTTCTAGTTCATGAAAAGTCAAAGAGAACTTTACAATGCTCTAATAGGGGTACCTGGCTGGCTCAGTCAGTAGAGCATGCTACTCTTGATCTCGAGGTTATGAGTTCAAGCCCCATATTGAGCATAGAAATTAAAAAAAATTTAAAAACGTTAAAATTTCTTTGTTTTATTTATTAAAAGATTTTATTTATTTATTCATGAGAGACACACACAGAGAGAGAGGCAGAGACACAGGCAGAGGGAGAAGCAGGCTCCATGCAGGGGGCCTGACCTGGGCCTCCAGGATCACACCCTGGGCTGAAGGCGGGGCTAAACCGCTGAGCCACCCAGGCTGCCCATAAAACGTTAAAATTTAAAAAAAAGTGTTCTAATACCTGGGCAAGATTGAAATAGGGAGTACGTTTTCACATTACAAGTCCTCATTGCAAGAATGAGGCAAGATTAACTTGTGCCAGTTCTTGTATATCCTCTGCTCCAAAGCATATGAGAGCTAGTTCCAACTCCCTGAGAATAAAGGACAAAAATAAGAGAGGGCAGTAAGATTCCTTTTCTTTTCATAGTTTCCAGTACTGGGAAGACCAGAAGAACCCCCAGGTTTCAGCAGACACAGGTTTCACCACTCACTCCACATCTTTTTGTGTGCTAATTGAGCCATTTTGGTGAGCTGGAAGATTTCCAGGATGCACAATAGTCAGAGCTTGCTTAGAGGACCACAGTGGGTGGGCATCTATAGTTTAAGGAGAGAGATTAGTGTCCTCTAGAAACCCAGATTCAGTTGGAGCAGACATGGAGCGTGTGCACTATCTGTCAATTTTCAGAGTGAGAACTCTCAGCAGAGCATCCCATGGCAGTGATTATAGATCTACTGACTGGGTAAACAGGACATGGGACCCTTGGGTCAGTCTATCGTATAGTTGCCAAAGGAGACAAAGACTGTGCTGAGTTAGCTGCAGGTTGTGCAAATACATGCCTGTTGCTGTAACGTGAAGGAATTACAGATGGAGGAAAGGAAGGAAGCTTTCATTGTGTTTTGGAACAAAAAGTAAAGATGCAATATCTACTTTTCCTTAGTGGCTTTAAGAGATGCTCAGAGGGATGCCTGGGTGGCTCAGGGCTGCTCCCAGAGTCCTGGGATGGAGTCCCGCATCGGGCTCCCTGCATGGAGCCTGCTTCTCCCTCTGCTTGTGTCTCTGCCTCTCTCTCTCTCTCTCTCTCTCTCTCTCTCTCTCTCTCTGTCTCATGAATAGATGAATAAAATATTTTTAAAAAAAAGATGCTCAGATATCTAAACTTCAGAAATTTGGAGTGTTCCAAATTGTTTAATTCCTTCCAAAGGAAGACTAAATATTTAGCATTCATTTATATTGTTTCAATTATTTTTTTTCTTTCTTTGCTTCTGGCTTATACACCAGGAATTTTCCTGACAGAAGACAAGGAAGTGACCAATCGTATTCTTTGAAGCTTACCGCTAAATTGAGGAATTGAGCTGTATTCTTGCTAAAAAGGAATCCACCTTGATATGACCGCTTCAAGCAAGCTGCAAGAATCCACCTCAGCTAGGGTTGACTGGGTGGCTCCGTCAGTTACGCATCTGCCTTTGACTTAGGTCCTGAACCCGGGGTCCTGGGATCGAGCCCTGCAACGGGGCTACCTGCTTAGTGTGGAGCCTGCGTTTCCTGACTCCTGTTCTGTGTTGTGCTCTCTCTCTCTCTCTCTCTAATAAATAAAATCTTTGTTTTTTTTTAAAATAATCTACCACAGCTAAAGATTTAGAAATTCAAGTGTCATTCTTCTCTAAGTAACTCAAAATTCTCTTCTATCCTATTACCTGAAACTGGCACAGTACCTGGCAGATATGCACGATGTAGTATTTAAGAACTGATGGGCCCCAGTTATGACTGGTGCCCAAGGAAGGCAGCTGTCCCTTCTGAAAGGAGGGGGCAGATTTGGTTCCAAATGCTCAGGCAGGGTCGCACTGAGCCCCGCCCCCACCCTGAATGCCTGGAAATCATCTTTTTCTCACACATAGGAAGCCCTCCTCTCTCCATGAAGACTGGTAAAGGGCAAAGAAGAAATGAGAGACAGTTTTCATTTTGATCCATGAATTCTCTGTAGAAAATCGGAGTTTACTCCAATGAGTGACATCTTGAAAGAACTGTCAGTCAATCAACAGATATTTATCAAACCCCTCCTCTGTTCCAGGCTCTGTGAGGGGCCCACAGGAGCACTCCTTCCAGGGTATCCTGGGATGGAGTGGAAGAAGCAAGGGTTTTAGAATTAGATCTTGAGCTCATAAAATTTGAATTGTGGTAGTATTTTAGGCTACTAATTTACTTAATGACCCAAAGGAAGAGAGGAAGAAGAGGAAGGTAAATCAGTAGTGTAAAATGATTTTACACAGAATTTAGAAATAGCAAAAGTTTTGCCAGAAAGAACTAGGCTAACCATATTATTTCCTACCAGGGCACCTTAGGGGATCCTGTTTTAGTGAATAAATAAAAATGATGTGTAATTATCATATCAATTGCTTGCATCTAAGTGAGTGCTTCTGGAGTTGTTTGATGGTGCTTAAAAATCTTTGGTCTCTGAAGTGTGTTTAACGTCTCCTTGACTCTTATCTATATTATTAATTTGCAGATCAAAGTTAACTTGGTGCTATGCAAATGAGACTTCCAGTGAATGAAATTTTACTGTAAAACATTAAATCCATATTACTTATAATAGAACTGCAATCTAGTTTGAGGACCTGTGTCAACATATTGAAAAGAGACCATATAACTTAAAGCAGTATTATCCCACAGAACTTTCTCCAATGATGTAATATTCTCTATCCATACTGTCTAGCGGTCCAAATAAGGTAGCCACTTGTCACATGTGGCTACTGAGTGCTTGAAATGTGACTAGTACCACTGAGAAACTAAAATTTAAATTTTATTTAATTTTAACTGATAACAGTTTAAACAGCCATATGTGGTTAGTGGCTACCTTATTTGACAGGGCAGGCTTAAAGAAAAAGGGACAATAAATCCCAAGACCCTGAATTCCAGCTATATTGTGCCCTTACTACCTTGGGCAATTTACTTAACTTCTGTGAGCTTCAATTTTTTTCAATTGAAAATAAGAATATAAATAATATCTACCTCACAGGATTTGGAGTAAGAGGAATTAAAATGTATGCAGGCATTCTCTGATTTCCAAATAAGTGCCAATCAGGTATCAAAGTTAAATATGTGGAAAATGAATAACCAGCTGGCTCATTTATTTATTTTAAAGATCTTATTTATTTATTCATGAGAGTGTGTACACACAGAGAGAGAGAGAGAGGGGCAGAGACACAGGCAGAGAGAGAAGCAGGCTCCTTGTAGGAAGCCCGATGCGGGACTCGATCCCAGGACTCCAGGATCACACCCTGGGCCAAAGGCAGGCACTAAACCACTGAGCTACCCAGGGATCCCACAGCTTGCTCATTTAAAAGAAGTTTGCATTCCTAGGGAGGTCATAAGTATTAAATTCTTAATTATCCTCACTGTTCAGATAAAATATTTAATGACAATGATTATTACTATCAGCTGGTAAGCAGTATCATTAGCTTGGGAGTATCAGTGTATGGTGCACAAAAGTGGTGGGAACCAGAAAGTTAAATTCATAGAAATTGAGGTCACCTTGTGTCTGAAAAGTACACTGAGAACCAAAAGAGGTGATTAAAATGTCAAAGCAATCACTTCTTTGTTATTGTTACAATTAATAATATAATTCATCTTGATTGGCCAGGGAGGTTAAGTAAATCCAGTCCATTTAATGGGGAGACACTAAGGGACAAATTAGCAGAAGAGGCAAGTAGTCAGGAACTTAAGCACTTTTATTGGACATAATCACGTGAAATAAGGTACGTAAAGTACTTACCACAAGGTATGCCACCTAAGGACTAAAAACTCCAGCCATTATTCCCTTCTTTTTTAATTTTAATTTTTTAGCCATTATTTCTTTTAAAGATTTTATTTTTAAGTGATCTCTATACCCAACATGGGGCTCGAACTCACAACTCTGAGATCAAGACCTGTGTGCTCTACCGACTGAGCCAGCCAGGTGCCCCCAAATTGCAGCCATTATTATAGTAAGTGATGCTCTTGGGAGACCCATGAGATGAGAAGACTTTGGTTATTTTTCAATTCACAAAAGGTATGAGAGAACCGAGTGATTATTTGCCCAGATTTAATTCTACATGACGGGACATAGAAAGATCATCTCAACTTTCCATACCCATACAAGTCGAGAACTGAATCTCTTGATGCCATTTCAAATTTATTTTGGAACAAGGCACAAAAGAGTGAATAAATGAATGACTAACATGCATCCTGATTCCCCCATATACTCAACAAAATGAGCTGGTAAAACTCATGAGTCCTCATCATATACATTTTTCCTAATCTGAGACAATAGTGAGACGAATGGGGAAGGGACCAGTTGGGGGAAACGGTTCACCAGTCATGATGCTCAAGTGCCTGGTGGCTGTGGGCCCAGACTACTTTGTGAGGCATGTGGTGCTTTATCCAAGCCATCCACAGGCACTCTGAGCGGCATGGGGAGGTTTTGAAAGAGGGATGCAACAGGAAAGAGCAGAGCTGATGTCCTGAGACCTGAGAAACCACTCTCAGGGGTGTGATGTGAAACCAGCTCTACTGTGAAGCAGGAACATTACGTCATTGCCTGGAAGCTTCCCCTGTCCCTAAACTCTCCTTCATATCATCTGAAATCTTACTATTTTATCCCACCACCTCAACTTTTTCTATCTATAACTCATTTGGTTAAACAAGGTTCTACAAAAATGCACATTCCCCTAGATGCCCCCTGCCCTCAAAATAAAAGACCATATGAGGTGGTCTCATTTCTGTGACAATTGCATTCCAAGAAATTCAGAAATGGGTGGCAGGATTCTGTGGCTTTTCTAATAGGAAAATTTCTCATTTTATAGGATAATGAACACTTTGTTAAAACATTTCTCTGATGCCCTCAGGCTCAACACAGCATCATTCTTTGCCTTGAACCACCTACATTTCCTCAGACTGATTTGACTTTTTTTTTTAAGAAAGAGAGAATCTGTTCCTGTCATCTAATTCTATCCAGGGAGCTTGCACACCCAGTAAGGGGATAAAGAAAAATGAGTCACATTTTTCTTTTTTATTACCTTAAGATGGAGAGGATACTATTTCCATTTTGAGTGCGACTACATTAATTAGTGCAAGTCCATTGCACTCACGGACACAGAGGACTTGACTTTTTGGACCTACTCTGATATTCAAAGAGGCAAAAATCACCAAGAAAGCATGTACGTTACCTCGCGCCAGAGTTTGGGAGTGTGGCTGTCCCTGGTGGCCTCTTCCATGGTGCAGTCCTGATGGCCTACCATGTCTGCTCTTGATCTCCTTCCCTTGCTGTCTGGAGTCCTCTCTTCCCTTTGGAGTTCTTTCGAGTCACAGGGTGAAACTGTCCCTCTCTGGATGTACCGAAGCACTTGACCAAAGGTTAAGCTTGAAGATACGCTCAGAGGAGCTGGTCGTGTCCCAGTGATTGAATAGGCAGAGATCCAAGGTGCTGGGTGTCCTTGCTTTATTCCCCCCCAGCCTCCTCTTGTCCCCTCTGGGCGGTTGTTCCCTGATAATTGCTGTGCTCTGGACTGGCGCTATGATGGCCTGTGGCGCGGGGACAGGCAGGTTGTGGTGAAAGCCGCACTCGTGAAAAAGGCCATTGTTAATCCACCCTGTCCCTCGCTGGAGCTATGGCAACAAATTCCGTTGGTGAATTAACTATGTCATTGTGTGCCGGCTCAACTGATTATGCTCCTGGAATGACAAACATTTTCTCGCTCTCTCTCTTTTTTTTTTTTTTCAAGATAAAAAGTAGTTGAGACCTTGAAGTGTTAATACCCAACTCAGCACTTTCTTGAAAGAGAAGAATAGAGATGGAGAAAAGAAATCTCTCCGAGGTACTTTGATTCGAACCAACATTTGCTCTTCCAAGGATCTATTCTAAGTGCCACTGATAAATGAACTTGTGCGTTTTAATAATGAAGGATCTTCACAGTTTGTGTTAAGGTAGCTTCCCCTTCAAATAACACCGTGTGTTAAAAGGACGCCTTAAATATGCATGTGCTGGGGCCTTTCTGAGAAAAAGATTCTTTTTCAGTCTGGCTGCAGCAGAGTGCTGCTGTTACTGTATCACACCTCGGTTCAGAATGAAGATTGCTGTCCGTCTAAATTCACCTTAGCCTGAAAATGAACAAGACAGGAAACAACAAATGTTGGAGAGGATGTGGAGAAAGGGGAACTCTCCTCCAATGTTGGTGGGAATGTGAACTGGTGCAGCCACTCTGGAAAACTGTGTGGAGGTTCCTCAAAGAGTTAAAAATAGATCTGCCCTACGACCCAGCAATTGCACTGCTGGGGACTTACCCCAAAGATACAGATGCAATGAAACGCTGGGACACCTGCACCCCGATGTTTCTAGCAGCAATGTCCACAATAGCCAAACTGTGGAAGGAGCCTCGGTGTCCATCGAAAGATGACGGATAAAGAAGATGTGGTCTCTGTATACAATGGAATATTACTCAGCCATTAGGAATGACGAATACCCACCATTTGCTTCGACGTGGATGGAACTGGAGGGTATTATGCTAAGTGAAGTAAGTCAGTCGGATGACAAACATTATATGGTCTCATTAATTTGGGGAATATAAAAAATAGTGAAAGGGAATAAAGGGGAAAGGAGAGAAAATGAGTGGGAAATATCAGAGAGGGAGACAGAACATGAAAGACTCCTAACTCTAGGAAACGAACTAGGGGTAGTGGAAGGGGAGGTGGGCAGAGGGTGGGGGTGACTGGGTGATGGGCACTGACGGGGGCACTTGATGGGATGAGCACTGGGTGTTATGCTATATGTTGGCAAATCAAACTCCAATAAAAAATATACAATAAATAAATAAATAAATAAATAGATAAATAAATAAATAAATTCATCTTAAAGATTTTCCCTGTTCCGTGCTAGTGAGAAGACTCTTAGCTGCTCACTCACATATTCCAGTCTCCAGGATGATAAAACCTGCTCTGGGGCAGCCTTGGTGGCTGAGCGGTTTAGCACCGCCTTCAGCCTAGGGTGGGATCCTGGAGACCCGGGATCGAGTCCTATGTCAGGCTCCCTGCCTGGAGCCTGCTTCTCCCTCTGCCTGTGTCTCTGCCTCTCTATGTCTCTCATGCATAAATAAATAAAATCTTTATAAAAAAAACCTGCTCTGATCAGTCAAAGGAGCCTTCCAACCTTTGCATCCCTCCATCCACACTTTCTCTGGGCTGGTGCCAGGCTGGTTGCTTGGGACGGCTCTGTCAGGGAACCTGCTGCTACTTTGCACAGCATGGTGGTTGTAGTGTGCTGACTTGGCACACTGGAATCACATTTCTGAGGATCCCCCTTCCCTTATGGCTCTGGGTTAGAGTTGGCCAAAAGAGGAATCGGCACAAGATGTGGAAGGTGAGTGTGAAGTAGCAGTCATTACGTTCCATAGGTTGCCGTTGGCTAGGCTTGGTGACAGGAGATCCCAGCTTACACTGACTTCCCTTTGCTCTGTGTCCAGATCTTCTTCCCAGCTGCTGACCCTGTTAACCAACAGCAGCCAGGAGCCCAACATCAGACATTTCTTCAGCCCCATGGAGGTAGGACCAGCTTCCCTCAGCTTCTGAGGGGTGTCCTTCTACACTTTGGCAGGTGGAAGTGCTGGGCTTCTGACTGCCAGGTGAGTAACTTCTCCAACCATCCAGCTCCCCTGCTGACCTCCACTACCCGCCCCCCGCCCCTCCCCCCGCTGGCCACAAGGGTCCAGGTCTATTTCCTACAATAAATCCCTTCCTCCACAGCTCACAGTGGCTCTGCTTCTCCAACTAAAGAAACTAGGGCCAATACACTTATTTTTCCCAACAATATGAAGACTGTAGGAGAGAATCTTCAGCATGAGGGGAGTTTAGAGAGCAACAGGGAGAAAATCCCATGGAACTTGCATCTAGAAGTGACTGAGGAATCCAGGGAAATAGATGTTATATTTATGTCAGATCTCTCCCCCAGGTCCCTGTAGCCCTCAACCTGAAAAAAATCTTTTCCCATCAAGCATGTTTTCAAATACCCTTTCCTTCTTCATTCCTATGGTTTCCTCTCATTCTTTTTCTTCTTCCCCAAAGATCATCCTCCCTCTCCCTGCCAAGAGGCTGAAATTGCCTATCAGAGGTAAACCATGATCCACGGGTGGGTTCCAGGGAGTCAACTAAAGGAGAAAAAGAACAGTGCAAGTCTTGGGCACACTGTTTCTCCCAGAAGGATCCATTGGACTCACTGACATGATGGCCGAACTGACAGCACACACAGATGGACTCAAACAGAACATTTCTCCGAAACTAATGTGAAGCCTGGCTTAACTATCAGGAAAACATCATCCACCTCTATCTGCACTGGTTTGCTTTTCTCAGTAATGGAAAAATTACTCTTGTGTCATCAAGGCCCAACAGTTCACAAGAGAGGCTTGTTTTGAAATTGCCTCTTGTTGTCATCTCTTAGAATAACAGTGCATTTGATTATATTTCTGAGCTTCTTGTCACACATCCAAAAGAAGAATCACTGCCAATCTATTTCCTCAACTAATTCCTGCTTGAAGTAGGCAATTATTTGTCACAAGCATTAGCAAGTTGAGAGAATAGGTTTTGGGTAATTCTGACTCTAAAGCAAGTACAATGGAGATAGGCCACCAACACAACAACATACTGTATTCTTATCACGGATACAGTCAGGTCATTAAATTAAGCCACCACTTACCCTTGGATTATGAAAATGTCTATTATCTGAACACTTACTGGTGGCTTTCTGGGGTCTTCTCTGCTTTGGAGAGTCTCGTAAGCTAAAATGTTCTCAGGGGATCCCTATGAACAATCCCCTGTGGTCTATACTAGGGGCACTCTAGAGCCCTAAGAGTTGTGTCAGTGGATAGAACCTAGTTGCCTAGGACCACAGATGTGGAAATGGGTGGGCAGCAGATCCCAGCTATTGTATGTCCCCACTCAATTGTCCCTACCCTGCTTCCAGGGCTTGTGTGGCTTGTGTGGTCTCCTGGGAGTAACCTCTCCGCAGAATTGCATATCCCTAGGCATGAGGGGTGATGGAGCTTTTAGCAGGAAAATGTGAACAGAATCTGGATGTCTGGGCTGGCCCCACTCTGTGGTGTAGCACAGAAGACGGTCCTTGGCTCTGTTCCCCTCTCCCCTGACACATACCCATGAACACATGGTCTGTTAGCATGATTTCAAACTTTAAAATATTTAGACAAACGGTGTAAGGGCCTCCATTTAGATTCTTGCCCTAACCCCACAAATGTTAGCAGCAGGCCTGGCTAGAGGTATTTTAAATCACTGTAGAAATTAATGGATTAATTAGCATTTTCTGGTTATTTTAATTATAGTTAATTACAGGTAGTTTGTCATCAAAAGTCTAATCATCTCTGAATGTATGAACAATATGCTTTTCTAAATCTAAGTGGCTCAAGGCTAGATTCTGGACTGAGATGAAATAATTTGCTCCAACTCTAGCACAGTCCTTGGTATATGGTAGTTGCTTTGAAAATGACTGTTAATGAATAAATGAATCCCTGAAGCATTTTGTTAACTACCTCTCATCTTTTTGCCCTGTGTTTGCTGGATAACTGGCTTAGAAATTCTTTGACTAATGGATTCACCCAAGGCTGTTTTGGGGGTCTTAGTCCAGAAATGAAGCCAGGGAACAGAAGAGGAGATGGCAGCCTCGTTGGTCCTGGAGGAAAGTGACTACCTGTGACTACCTGCTTTTTTGCTTTTCCCAAGCCCCTGGAATTAGCCAGCAACAGTTCCGAAGAAGGAATACAAAGTTTGGACTTTGCTCTTCCAAGTGATGGACTAAAAACATACTCCACTCACATGATGTCAAGACATGTCCAAGTTCAAGTGTACAATTTAGGTATTTTGCATATTCCATTAGAATTACTGAACACAGACTTTGTATCAAGCCCTCAACAACCAGGTGAAAACCGGAAGGCAAAAATCTCTAGAAAAAAAAAAAAGGATACCTGGGTGGCTCAGCGGTTGAGCATCTGCCTTCGGCCCAGGGCATGATCCTGGAGTCCCGGGATCTAGTCCCACGTCGGGCTCCCTGCATGGAGCCTGCTTCTCCCTCTGCCTGTGTCTTACCTCTCTTTCTGTGTCTCTCATGAATAAATAAATAAATAAAACCTTAAAAAAATGAAGGCAATTATAGCAGTACCTGCCTTCGTGGAATTACAAACCAGTATATGAGTTGCTATTAAACTGAATATTTCCCTGACATAAATCATTTATTTTACCACCCCCAGCTCATCATTCCCTATTCCTCCACCTTGCTTTGATTTACTTCTTAAGCGACAGATTATGGGTACCGGTTTACTATCTGTCTCTCCCAGGAGAATGAAAGGGCAGGGACTTTGCCTCAATGCTGATAATCCCCAGTGACTAAAAGAGTGTCTGGCACATATAAGTGCTCAGTAAACATTCTGTTGATGAACAAATTAATTTGGCATCAAAACTGCACCATTTTTTTTCTTGTTCAATTTGATTTTGAGTGGGTAGGAGAATAGTACAAAGAAAAGCAATCTGGTTTGACAGTGTGAGGTGCTCCTGAAAGGACTGGAGGCAAATAATGCTAAGGATGGAGTTCAGATCTGGAGAACAGCTGGCGTCAAAGAAAAATAAATGCACTGTGAAACTGTAGGAAGCAAGGGCCTTTGGAATTTATTAGCTTTTTTTTTTGACACACAGTAGTTTTAGTTTGCAGTAACTTGCTGAAACAATGAAGCTCCAGGCAAAGAAGTATGTCTGTTGATCCACTAGGCCATGAATAAAACTTCTCTAAGGTGTTAGAGTGATAAGCCAAGTAACTCAGAGATGGTTTTGTTTCCCTCACCTCATCACAACTATTTTCATGGATTTCTGGGGGTTTGCAGACATTTTTCTCTCTCACAGAAAAACTGACTTTCTGCCTGGTGTAAGAATGACTTGAAGAGAAAGTGAATATGACATATTGTGTAATTGCTTCTATACTTTTCCCATGGCTTTTTGCTGTTTGCCAGCAAAATGATGCAGAATTTCTGTGCTTGACCAAGGGAATCTGGCTCATTGTATCTTTTTCCTTTTCCCTCTTCCATTCTCTCACCTACCAGGGGCAAAAGGAGTCTTCACCTTCAACTGTGGATCTTTTTTTCCCCAAAGATTGATTGATTGACTTGAGAGAAAGAAAGGAGCAGAGGGAGAGAGAGAATCCTCAGGCAGACTCCCTTTTGAGCAGGGAGCCCAGTACAAGGCTTGATCCCAGGACCCTGAGATCATGACCTGAGCCGAAATCAAGAACCACTCCAGCACCCCTCAACTGTGGATATTTATGAGGTTCTTTTGTGGGAAGGGCCACAGGTTAAAGGATTTCTAAGAACTTCTGCTCCTCGAAGTATCAATTGGTGTATCAACTGTATCAATTGGTGATTATAAGGAAAATACACTTAGATGTCTTGTGAATATGTATGGAGAAAGAGAATAACATAACATTTCCAAACTTTTTTTTTGGTTTTTAACATTTCCATTTTTTTTTCAAACTTTTGATTTAAGAAAATGAACTCAAATATCTTGAAATGTATCTAGGTAGTTAAGAAACTTTGGGCCAGAGCCTTGGAATCAAAATCAAAATGCCATTGGATGCCTGCGTGGCTCAGCGGTTGAGTGCCTGCCTTTGACTCAGGGTGTGATCCTGGAGTCCCGTGTTCCCTACATGGAGTCTGCTTCTCTCTCTGCCTATGTCTCTACCTCTCTCTGTGTGTCTCTCAGGAACAAATGAATAAAATCTTTTAAAAAAATTAAGATGCCAATTTAGAGATGACTTGGCTTCTCTCTACACACTGGCTCCAAAGGAAAACAAAAAGTTGGGTGGCTCAGTAGCAGCATGCCAAACTCCTCTCTGCATAAAAGATGGTTCAGCAGAAATGCCCAAGAAAGAAAATTCTGTTTCCACAGTCATATCATCTGCCCTAGTTGCGTGGAGGGAAAGATGGTCATCTGTTTTTGGTTGGCATTAAAATCTTATATGGCAGCAAACAATTAAAAGTTGAAATTGAAAAAATAATACCAACTTTAAACAGCATCAAAAACCTTGAAATACTTAAAGCTAAATATAACAAAACATGTGGAAGTTATGTGTACTGAAAATTAGAAAAGACTGCTGAGAAAAATTAAAGAAAACCTACAAAAAGGGAGAAATGCGCCATGTCCATGGATTGGAAGACTCAAAGTTGCCAAAATATCTATTTTTTCCAAATTAATCTATATATTCAGTATAATCCCAGTCAAATCCCAGCAAGCATTCTGGTAGAAATTGACTCCATGATTCTAAAAATTATATAAACATTTAGAAAGACCTATATCAGCTAAAATAATTTTGAAAAAAAAGAACAGTGTTAGAGAACCCAGACACCCAGATTTTAAGACTGACTATAAGAGGAGCTTGGGTGTCTCAGTCAGTTAAGCATCTGATTCTTGATTTTGGCTCAGGTCATGATCTCAGGATCCTGAGATCGAGCCCTGTCTCATGCTCCACGCTCAGTGCAGAGTCTGCTTGTCCCTCTCCCTTCCTCTACTTGCTCTTGCACTCTCTCTCTCAAATAAATAAAATCTTTTTAAAAAGACTGACTATAAAGCTACAGTAGTCAAGACAGTGTGGTATTGCCATTCATACAGACACATAGATGGAATAAAATAGAAAATCCAGAAAGAGACCCACGTATGTGTGTTCAATTGATTTTTTATAAAGTGCCAAGATAATTGAGTGGTTAAAAAAATGCCTTTAGGGGTATCTGGCTGGCTCAGTTAGTAGAGCAGGCAGCTCTTGATCTTGAGGTCATGAGTTTGAGCCCCACATTGGGTGCAGAGATTACTTTAAGATTTTATTTATTTGAGAGAGAGAGAGAGAGAGAGAGAGTAGGGAGAGGGGCAGATAGAGAGAGAGATAGAAAACACCAAGCAGACTCAGCACTGGGCATGGAGCCTGACATAGGGCTTGATCTCACAACCTTAAGATCATGACCTGAGCTGAAACCAAGAGTCGGAGGCTAAACCCAGTGAGCTACCCAGACACCACTCATGTAGAGATTACTTTAAAACAAACAAACAGGGCAGCCATGGTGGTGCAGCGGTTTGGCGCTGCCTGCAGCCTGGGGTGTGATCCTGGAGACCTGGGATTGAGTCCCATGTCGGGCTCCTTGCATGGAGCCTGCTTCTCCCTCTGCCTGTGTCTCTACCTCTCTGTGTGTCTATGAGTGAATAAATAAAATCTTAAAAACAAACAAACATGCTGTTCATAACAGCATTATTTGTAATAGCCAAAAGCTGGAAGCAATCCAAATGCCCACCACTAGATGAATGGAGAAACAAAATGTGATATATATATGTGTATATAAATATATATGTGGAATATTATTTAGCTTTGAAAAGGAAGGGCATTTTGACACGTGCTATAACATGGATGAACCTCGAGGACATTGTGTTAAGTGAAATGAGTCAGCCATGCACAAAAAATTACTGGATGATTCCACTTCTATGAGGTATTTAGAGCAGTCAAAGTTGTAGAGACAGGAAGTAGAATGGTGGTTGTCAATGGCTGGGGGGAGAGAGGAATGAGGAATTATTGTTTAATGGGTACAGAATTTCAGTTTGTGATGATGAAAAATTCTGGAGATTGGTTGCACAACAACGTGAATGTACTTAGCACTACTGAATCATACACTTAAAAATGGTTAAGATGATTACTTTTACATTATGTGTATTGTAGCACGATTCAAAATTAAAGTGATTCTAGAACAACTGGATTTCCATGAAGAACAATGAACCTTGATTCTTTTCACACATTATATATAAAAATTAACATGAAATGGATCATAGACCTGAAAAATATAAAATGTAAAAGCCATAAGATTTCTAGATAAAACGTAGGAGAAAAATCTTTATGACTTCGGGTTAGGCAAACATTTATTAGGACACAAAAAGCATGAACCATAAAGGAAAAAAGGAAATACATTTAATTACATCAAGGATTAAAGTTTGGGGGCACCTGGGTGGCTCATTGGTTAAGTTTCTGCCTTGGGCTCAGGTCATGATCCCAGAGTCCTGGGATCAAGCCCTGCATTAGGCTCCCTGCTCAGCAGGGAGTCTGCTTCTCCCTCTCCCTCTACTACTCCCTCCCCATGCTCTCTCTCTCACTCTCTGTGTCAAATAAATAAATAAATAAATAAATAAATAAATAAATAAAATCTTTTTTAAAAATTAAAATTTTGGTTTTCAAAAGACACGGGTAAGAAAATGAAAAGGTAAGCCACAGATTGGGAGAAGGTATTTGCAAAACACATTTCATAAAGGACTTTAAGATGTATAAAAAGTCTTATAATTTAATGATTGAATAAATAACTAAATTTTTTAAAAATGGGCAAAGAAAAGGTACCTGGTTGGCTCCGTCAGTGGAGCATCCAACTCTTAATCCCAGGATTGTGAGTTCGAGCCCCACATTGGATATGGATCCTACTTTAAAAAATTGTAGGGGTGCCTGGGTGGCTTAGTCAGTTACGCTTCTGCCTTTGGCTCAGATCGTGATCTCAGGGTCCTGGGATTGAGAGTGTCCTGGGAGAGAGCTCAGTGTCCTGCTCCCTGCTCAGTGGGGAGCCTGCTTCACCCTCTCCCTCTGCTGCTCCCCCTGCTGGTGTGCTCTCTCACGTATTCTCTGTGTGTGTCTCTGTGTGTGTGTGTGTGTGTGTCAAATAAATAAAATATTAAAAAATAAATTAAAAAAAAGAAAAAATATGGATAAACTGAAAATCAATCACTTTTCTTAGACCCATCAGAGAATTGAGATAAGAGGGAGAATTACCATCCCCAAACCTAGAGAGCTAGGCACGTACAGAAATCTGATAGCAGACACCTGCTCACCTGGAACAGAAGCTTTAGGAACCATAGTCTGGTGGGAATACTTAAATGGTAATTGTAATAAATTGTTGGAGGCTGAGTAAGGACTGCCATGAAATTAAGGAATTCCTGGGGCTGCAATCACAGAGAGGACCCCACACTCCTGTGGGTTTTTTGTCCAGGAACCCATCCAGATTCCCACCTGGAGGATCTGAGAAATATTCCCTGGACACCCTGGCAGAAGAAGAGAAAGCATAACCACCAGGAAAGCCTCCCAGAATGCTATCATAAAGGCCTACTCTACGGGGGGCAAGACTTCATTAGAGGGCAATGCTGCAATTTATTCCTGGTTAGATCAGGGAACTTCAGGCTTCTCCAGCCTTCCTGTCCCACCCAAGGAGAAACCACAACAACATATTCAATATGGAATGAAACCTCAAGGAAATAAATTGGAAGTGCTGCAGTAAGGGAAAGAAGCAGGGGGACAATGTGAAAATACCAGTAGGAGGAGAAAGAGAAAATAGGGCAGAAAAAATATTTGAATAACCGCCAAGAACGTTCCAAAGAATGTGTCATTAATACGACAGACACAAAACTACAGACCCAGTAAGTAAGCTCAGAGAACACCAACCAAGATAAATACTGTAACAAACAAGCAGCAACAATAAAAACCCAAACCTAGAGATATCTTATTCAAACTGGAAAAAAAAAAAAACTGTTGGAAAAAAAAAAAACTGCTGAAAAAAAAAAAAACAACAAAGGACAAGGTGAAAATCTTGAAGGAAATCAAGAGTCAGATGCTTAACCAACTGAGCCTCTCAGGTGACCTACATAATTACCGTTTTTGAGAGATTATTCTTCTGTAGGAAACTAAATGCTATTTACTATGCATTCACATTTTTAAATTTTATTTTTTTAAAGATTTTATTTATGAGAGAAAGAGCTGGGGGAGAGAACAGGGGGAGGAGCAGAGAGGAGAGGGACAGGGACAGGAAGACTCTGCTAAGCATGGAGCCCAATAGGGGGCTTGATCTCAGGACTCTGAGATCATTATGTGAGCTGAACCCAAGAGTTGGGTTCAGACACTCAACTGACTGATCCAGCCAGGTGTCCTGAATTCAGATTTTTAAAAGTAAGCTCATGGGACGCCTGGGTGGCTCAGAGGTTAAGCATCTGCCTTTGGCCCGGGGCCTGATCCTGGAGTCCTAGGATCGAGTCCTGTGTCAGGCTCCCTGCATGGAGCCTGCTTCTCTCTCTGCCTATGTCTCTGCCTCTCTCTGTGTGTCTCTCATGAATAAATAAATGAAATCTTTAAAAAGTAAGCTCAACACCCAATGTGGGGCTTGAACTCATGACCCTGAGATCAAGAGTCACATGCTCTACTGACTGAGCCAGCCAGGTGCCTCTTTATTTTAAAATTCAGCTTGGAAATAACTTCACATTATATGAATAGTCTTAAAAAAATAAAGCTGCTGAAGCACACATTAAAAAGCAGAGAAATTAAAGACATTCGCAAATAGGCTGAGACAATTCATTACCATCAATTCATTTCCTTCAAGAAATGTTAAAAGAAGTTCTTTAGGTAGAAGGAAAATATAGGTCAGAAACTGAGATCTACATAAGTAAAGAAGAGCATCAGAGAAAGAATAAGTGAAGATAGAATAAAATTGTATGTATGTATGTATGTAGGTTTATGCCCAGTGCGGAGCCCAAGACAGGGCTTGAACTCATGACCCTGAGATTAAGATGTGAGCTGAGATGAAGAGTCAGATGCTAAACTGACTAAGTCCCCCAGGTGCCCTGGTAAAATAAAATTTTTAAGTTTTCTTTTTCTTAATTGATTTAAAAGATAACTAAAGCAAAGCAGTAACAAAATCTTGGGTGATTGGAGTGTATGGATAAGACATGGATGACAACAAGGGACAGGAGGGAGAACTTGGGCATATCAATTATAAGGTATATGCACCACATATGAAGCAGTACAATGTTATTTGGAGGTGGACTTCGAGTAATTTTAAATGCATACTGTAAACCCTAGGGCAGCCACTAACAAAGTTTAAAGGAAAAAGGAAGTATAAGTATTCTGCAAAGGGAAGAGATCAAACGGAATCATATAAAATGCTCCATTAAACCAGAGAAATGGAAAAAGAAACAAGGAACAAAGAACAAATGCAGTGAGTGATGAGAAAACAGTTACAAATGGCCAATAAGCACATAAAAAGATACTCAGCATCATTAGTCATCAAGGAAATACAAGTTAGAACTCACAATGAGATACTAATATATAACCAGCAGAAAGAAAATGAAAATGAAAACTGATAGTACTGCTGAATCTCTCCTACATTACTGGCAGGAATATAAAATAGCCCAGCCACTTTGGAAAACAGTTTGGCAGTTTATTTTAAAGTTAAACATACACTTACCATATGACTCAGCAATCCCACGCCTAAGTATTTACCCAAGAGAAATGAAACATGTCCATATAAAGACCTGTACACAAAATTATAGAAATGGACCACAGATTAGTGGTTGCCGGTTGTTAAGGGTGGGGTGGGGGTAGGGGTTGAGCAGGAGGCGAGCAGGTGTGTCTATATAAGGGCAACATAAAGGATCTTAGAATGGAAATGTCTTGTATCTTGACTGTATCAATGTCAGTGTCCTGGTTGTGATATGATACTACTGGGTAAAGGATATATGGATTTTTTTCTGTATTATTTCTCTTAACTGCATGTGAATTTATAATTATCTCAAAATTTAAAGTTTAGTTTTAAAAATATAAGGCGTGCACCTAGCTGGCTCAGTCAATAGAGCATGTAGCTCTTGATTCAGGGTTGTGAGTTCAAGCCCCATGTTGGGAGTAAAGGTTACCTAAAAAAAACAAAACAAAACAAAACAGGGATGCCTGGGTGGCTCAGTGGTTGAGCATCTGCCTTTGGCTCAAGGTGTGATCCCAGGGTTCTGGGGTCGAGTCCTACATCAGGCTCCCTGCAGGGAGCCTGCTTCTTCCTCTATGTCTCTGCCTCTCTCTCTGTGTGTCTCTCATGAATAAATAAATCTTTAAAAATAAATAAAAATTAAAAAACATGTAAGGCAGACTACAACATTTAAAAAACAGGGATCCCATCCCTGGGTGGCGCAGCGGTTTGGCGCCTGCCTTTGGCCCAGGGCGTGATCCTGGAGACCCAGGATGGAGTCCCACGTCGGGCTCCCGGTGCATGGAGCCTGCTTCTCCCTCTGCCTGTGTCTCTGCCTCGTGTCTCTGCCTCTCTCTCTCTCTCTCTCTGTGTGTGTGTGACTATAATAAAGAAATAAAAAATTTTAAAAAATAAATAAAAATAAAAAACAAGTAAATATTGACAGGAATTTTTAGAAACATGGCCATTGGACTAAAGAGATATAATGTACTAAGTCATCAAATGTAGCTAACTATTAAGTATTTATTATGCCAATGGAAAGAAATAAAAGATCAATCAAGACACAATCTTTGTTTTTGATCCAAGGATAACATATACAGCTACAGAAAGCATCAGATTTGTACACACGTACATAACTTTCAGTGGACTTACCTTGCTAATAATGTCTGATCTAGAGGACATGCCTCTCCCTTACTTTTGAACACCTTTCATTTCCAGGATGATCTTTTATTTTTTTTAAGTTTTTTAAAAATATTTTTATTTAGTTACTTATTTGAGGGGGCAGAAAGAGAGAGCATGAAGGAGCAGTGGGCAGGGGGAGGAGAAGCAGAGGGAGACAGACAAGCAGACTCTGCACTAAGCAGGGAGCCCAACATGAGGCTCAATCTCACAACCCTGAGATCATGACCTGAGTTCAAATCAAGTTTAACCGACTGAGCCACCCAGGGGCCCCCTGGATGATCTTTTAAAAGCAGATGATTATAAAACAAACTCTTGATTGTGCCTGAACTATCAACAACTGTTTCAGCAAGTCTGTCTTTCTGGCAGAAATTATTCAATAAGTAGTTAAGGACAAAGAGAACTGTAATCCAAGTTCTCATTACTATGAAAGGAACGCACAGAGTAATACAATGAGGCAAGTTACTGCTTGAACTAAAATGATTCTCCATCCCCTAAGCCTAAACCAAGGACATGCAGTCAGACTATGATTTCTATCAGTACAGAAGCTTAACAAGAGGGGGGATTTCACATTATTTCTAATAAAGCTAGTTCTGGGCTTGCATGAGTCTTTTAGCTAAATCAGACATCATTCCATTCAAAGGAAGCCACCATATAAATACCATAAGATACTAAACAGTAAAAGTCTTTAGAACAGGTAGGAAATGAGCCCTGCTTCCTCATGGAAAGAGGTATGCCCAACTGTTTATGTCAACATTAACCATCCTTCTGATGACTAAAAGGTTTAGCAGTGCCTTCTTAGACCACTTGTTCACAACTTTGGCTGGACATTGGAATCCCATCTTTAGAAATTCTGATTTAATAGGTTTGGGAGGCTACTGGGCATTGGATTTTGAAAAACTGCTCAGATGCTTCTAACTACCAGCAAAAGTTAAGAACCATGCTCTAAATTTTATATCACACTGGCCATACATAAATTAAGAAGCCCTCATGCTGCCATCCTTTCCTGAAATTTGCTATTGACCAATTATATGATGAGTGTCCTCTCAATTCTTTCTTAACTTTGCCCCAACACCTTTAATACTTCCCAGATTAAATCTGGTTTTCTGTTGCCAAGTGTTATTTCATGCTGCTGACTTAGAAGGTCCTGAAGCATTAGTACAGCTATTTGTCTTTGGGGGCAGGTTTTATTCACAATGACACTGCATATTTATGCTGTGAGCCAGGGCTCAGTTATCACAAAAGATTTGCCCATTGGTCAATAATTCATGTGGACTCACTTGAGGACATTCCTCCCTACTGGGGTGGGAAGAAGAGGATTGTATGGTAGTAGGTTTGAGGAAAGGGTTCAGATGCAGTGATGTTGATGTCTAGAAGTAATTCTACATAGAACAGTACTCAAACATGGCTAATTCTCCTTCCAAGTTTTTGGTTTAATTAGTGCTGTCTAGCTGAGATATACATGTAGATATCTCTGTTTTTATTGTTTGATAATTAATCAATTAATTATTTTTCATGGCCTTCTTAAGAAAATAGATTTTTCTCTCTGGAAGTCACCAGAGTGGCAGGGTTTAGAAATCAAAGCATTCAAGGACAAAGCCTCTAGACTCAGTGTTTCGCACTCTATTCCCCAGGATTAAACCTCACAGGGTATAATGGGTTGACTAAGATGGGGCGGAGGGGAGGGCATTTCTACATAGATGGCACATATCTAAATTGCTGTTGTTTTTTCTGGAATCTCGCAGTATTTATTCGTTAAAAAATTAAAATACAAGTGGGGAGAGAAGAGAATTGAACATTTTTGTTCATTAATTCCTCTCAAGGTTATGTCCCTCCCCCAATTTAAATGATCTAGAAAACCGCTTTGTGTTATAATTGTTTCACCTGAAGGGGTTTTTGTTCTTAGTGTTGTGAGTACTGACTCGATTTCCTTAGAACACACAGAGATAGTTTCTTAGGGACAGACCAACTTTACTTAAACTCACAAGGACACATTCTAATTAAAATAAACACCTACTAACTGATAGTGGAGATCATCATTTTCCAAATACTGGAATGCTCTCATCTTCTTTTCTTTTTAAATTTTATCTATTTTATTTTTTTTAAGATTTTATTTATTTATTTATTTGAGAGAGAAAGAGAGCTTGAGTGGGGGTGGGGAGAGAGAGAAGCAGGCCTGACGTGGGGCTCAATCCCAGGACCCTGGGATCATGACCTGAGCTGAAGGCAGCCCTTAACCAACTGAGTCACCCAGGCACCCCAATGCTCTCATCTTCTGTTTAGCATTTTTCTGTCCCAGTATTTAAGTATTTGAAATACTAACTAGGAGATTGCTTGGTAATTCTGGAATGAGAATAAAGCAAAGAAACAGAATACCGTGTCAGCTGGAGATATTAGTTACAAGCAACAGAAACAGACTTTGGCTGATTTGAGAAAAAAGGAGGTTTAGAGAAGAAAAGGATGGGGAAATGGAGGAGGGAGGGGGGAGGATGTTATGAGAGGATCTCAGAGATGCACAGAATCACTAGGAAGCCAGGAGGGGCAAGGTGAAGGGGGTAGGCACATAGGGGGGTTCTGAAGCTGAAGTCACTGGTAAAAATCACACCTCCGCATTGCTGCCCAGCAGGAAGTGGGAAGCTGCTACCACTGGCTGGAAGAATGTTTCCGTTTTTTGTGACACTAGTTCCAAATTCAAAATCCTTCGTGGAAATGGCCAGGCTTAAGATTGTTCATGTGGTTGCTGGCAGAGTTACTGGGACAAAAGCATTTTCAGCTTCTAACGTGGTAGGTGGATCTGCCTCCTCACAAACTCAAAATGTGAGAAATATCCCATACGTGTCTGATACTGGGCAGCCAAAATAATGTCAAATATCTGTCATGAATTATTTAAGCAGTAATTTGTCCCCAATAACAAGAAAACCCAAGCCATGTATGTATTTGTCTGTATCTATTTAAGGACCATAACTAAGTAGTGAGTAGTTTGCCTTTCTCCTCAGTGTCTCTCTCCCTTGGGCAATGTTAGATCCTTTTCATTTTCTTTCTCTGATCCCTGATTTGCTGGGTGTCGTACATTCTTGCTTTAGAAGTGAGGTGAGTTTATAATTAAATCAAAGTATTTCTCCCTTTGTGCACTGATTCAATTAGTCCCAACCCCAGAATCATTGTCTTTAAGTAAAGTACTCAACAAACACCATAAGGCTGCCATGGCACAGGAACACCTCACAGGCAGAGTCATCAGATGCCACCCAGAGAGGTGTGCTTTATCCAAGAGCAGTGGTACACAAAATGAGCTGTGTTCCAGGAAAGGGGCCTGCTCTGCTGCCGCTATACCTTTTAAATAATTTTTTTAAAGATTTATTTATTTAATTGAGAGAGAGAGAGAGCACAGAGTACAGCGGGCAGGGGGGTGGGCAGAGGGAGAGGGAGAAAGAGCATCCCAAGCAGATTTCCTGCTGAGTGCAGAGTCAGACATGGGGCTGACTTCATGACCCTGAGATCACAACCCGAGCCTAAATCAAGAGTTGGGCACTCAACTGACTGAGCACCCCCCATGCCTTTTAATAAGCAAGTAAGTCAAGAGAGGGGCTTTGCAACTTATGTGCCTGGGAAAATGATTTGAGCTTGGGCACCAGCAGCTAGATGACCAGGGGAGTTGCATATCTACTCATATCACCTGGAATCCTTGTGAGACGTCAAAGGCACACACAGCACCTCTCATTTCCTTGCCTATTTTCAGCTGGCATATTTTCTTCTCTCCATAGCTGCACATAAACATTACCTAGTTGTGCTCAGAAACTCCCTATGGTCACAAAGCCGATTTCGTTAATAAATCCAAAAATAACCAGGTTCATGCTAGCAAACTCACACTGCTCATGGAACCAGAGTCCTGATTTATTGATTGTGATGAGAAATATACCTGGCAAACATGCCAGAATAGTATTTGGCTGGCTAGTTGTCTTCCCCTCTAGGAAAAAAAAGTCTAGTTTATAAAAGAAAGGTTGCTTGGAGAGTAGACAAATAGATTGGGCTGGTATGGTGGTTTCACAGATATTAGGGACCAAGGCTCTTACCATTCTTTTCTACCATCTCCATGTGTGGTTTTCATCTTCAGGGTTATCTCATAATGCAGGATGGCTGTTGGAGCTTCCACCATCACAACTGTGTTGCAGGAAGAGAGAAAAGGCAAAGGGGTAAAAAAAAAGATGGTCCCCTTCCAGATGTATCCAATTTCCCTAAGCAGCCTTTCTGTAAGTCTCCTCTACTGCTTAAGTCTGGTGCCAGCAATTAGACATTTAGCTAAACCATGGTGCAAAGGAGGCTGGGGAACCCAGTCTTTTCCTTGACGTGCCCAGCTAAAAGTCCACATTCCATTACAAGAAGAAAGGGGAGAACGAATGTAGCAGTAGGAATAAAGCAATTCCTTGACATACCTACCTTGTATAGTTATTAGGAAGATCAATGTAATGGTAAAGCTTACTGTAAAAATACAATAAGAATAATAGCTATTTGTTGAATGCTTTGGAGGTGTTGGCATATTAATGTATGTGTATTATTTCAATTAAATTTCATAATTGCTCCTGAGGTAAGTATAGTCTAAGAATCAAACCCTAAATCTAGGGGGATCCCTGGGTGGCACAGCGGTTTGGCGCCTGCCTTTGGCCCAGGGCACGATCCTGGAGACCCGGGATCGAATCCCACATCAGGCTCCCGGTGCATGGAGCCTGCTTCTCCCTCTGCCTCTCTCTCTCTCTCTCTCTCTCTCTCTCTCTTTCTGTGACTATCATAAATAAAAAAAAAAAACAAAAAATACCCTAAATCTGACTCTACCTGATGTTATAATGCCTCCTGGCATAATATAAAAGAGAACAAGTTGTAAGCAAAAAGAATCTATGATGCTATCATCTGGAGAAGATATACTTCATTTAACATAGCATTGCTATTTGATATATAGTCACAATTAAATGTGTATGTATCACTTTTCCCTCTGCTCTTTTCACTTTGTAAAATGTCATAACACTTTCCATGTTTTGAGTTTTCCCAATTATTTTATCTTTTTGATGTCACATCATTAAACTTCTTCTCTGATGTGGATATTTAGGTCTGAATTTTTTACTCATGGAAAATGGTAGCCATTGACATCTTTGCATTTACTCTGTTTCTTGTGAGTTACTTCCTATTAATTTTTACCTGCAGAAATCATGGTTTGAAAGATAAAAGCATGCTACAGTACTTGCCACATCTTGCAATATTATTTTCCAAAAGGTTGTACCTATTTTACACTGCCACTGGCAGAAAAATAAGCAGTTCCTCAACAACAGTTTACCAGCAATGGATAGAGTTTATATGGAGAGATATAGATAAAAAGATAGAAATGGTGGGAAATAGGATCTCAAGTCAGTTTTGTTTTTCTTTGTTTTTAGTAATAATGAGAAATTAAAAAAACTTTTCAATTTGGAAACCCAGTGCAAAAACCAGTCCTGTGTTGTACAGGAGAGAGCAAGTTTAAGACAAATCGTGATTTTTTTTTGTATGATTAGATAACAGAGGTAGATTTACAATGAAGTTAATGAAACAAGCTTTGAGGCCTCTTACTTGCTTATGGACCACTTCTGAGGCCCTGGAAGATGCCCTAGCCATGGCCTCTTGTTTTTGTGAAAATTCGCAAAAGTTAGATTTTTTAAAACCACAATCTGTTATGGCTACTTGATGGTTTGCAGTAAACTCTGTCTCAAAAGAAGGGGGGGCCTGATTTTTTATCTGTAACATTTTCCCATTTCCATGGTGTAAATACCCACTCCATGGCTGATTTCAAGCTACCAATAGCTTAACAAGTAGATTATGAAATTCCTGAATATGTAACCATTAGCTCTTGAGAATCACCACCTGTCCCTTTGATATACTTCCCTTCCTGCCTGGTGGTGGTGGTGGTGGTGGTGGAAGTTGAGTTGGTGTAGCATTGCATTTAGACTTAGTAGCATCTATGTCGGTTGAAAGCACTCATTGTATTTAAAGATATTGATAGACCTCCTGGTGTAGGAATAGCTTCCAGGAGTATTCCTACCCCACCGTGCTCATTTGGACTTTTGACCTGAATGTGCAGGGCCAGAAGTGATAAAATATGAAAGTGTCCTACGGGTCCTGGCTCCTGGAAGTATGTGAGTCATGAAAGAGAAACAAGATCTGAAATACTTAGAGTTCTAAGGTGGCATGTGGAAAATTATCAGACATGTGAAGTTGTAAAGGAAAGATTTGGTTCTTATTTATGCCTAGCCAAAACAGTTCTCTCCTGTTAGGAATAAACTTGATAATATCAAAGTTGCAACAATTTCTTTAAAGAGAAAGTATAGGCATAGACGCGTGCTTTAAACAGTGAGTGGATCTAAGTGGGAGTCACTATGTATTTGTCACGTATCACAACATATGGATCATATCTTAACATGATATTGTGTTATAGAGCTGAAAGAAAAATTTCTAAACAATCAGAAATTAAGAAACAAACATCGATCAACCACGCCGGAAGGCAGACCGAATTTTTTATACCCTTTTTAGAGAAAATGATATTATAAAATTGTCACATGAGGAAAAGATCAACAAGTATGTTGGCAAAAATGTAGGAAAAGCTATTACAGGTGTGTGGAAGGCACATGTATAAAAATGTTATACCTAAAAAAGAAAATGGGACACATACATTATGTGCATTGTACCGTATACAAGAACCTAATGCCTTTTTTGTCTTTCATAACACTGACATTTTGCAAGAACCCCAGATATTTTGTAGACCGTCCTATGCTTTGAATACATCTGATTGTTTCTTCATGGTTAGATTCAGGTTAAGCATTTTTTGTAAGAAGATTATATGGGTGATGTCGTTCCCTTTTCCAAGTGCATCACGTCAGGAGGCATATGATTGCCCCATATGCTTTTTTTGGTCATTTGGGTATGATAGTGCTTTATATATATACATATATATTTATAATACACATATCCATAAATCACACAGCGACTGTGTTCACACGCTAAGAAGCAAAGTTATCAGGCAAGACTCAGAGCGCGCAGCAGGAGGCAGTCGCTTTCCCAAGGCTCTGGGGAAACGGTCCAACCACGCCCATCCTCCTACCCGCCCGCGTCTTTTTTCTCAGAGAAGGAACTCTCAGAACCAGAAAGCCCCTATCCCAAGTCTTTTCCCATCAGCGTGGGTGCGCCTGCGCAGCGAGCTTCCCCGCGGCTCCTTTCCAGCGCCCGGCCGCTTCTTTTTGCTGCTCTCCTCGGCCTCCCCTCCACTCGAGCTTTTCCCTAAGGGGTCATAACAGGGCGCCAAACTGGCGTCCGCGGGAAGGCCGGGGGCGGGGCGCGGCGCGGCGCGGCACGTCAGTGGCCTTCCGGGCGGAAGTCCGCAGCCTCTGGAGCCTCTGATTGGCTTTCAGCCTGGCGCCTGTCTCGGCCCCCGCGCCAGTTTCGGGCTGCTTGGCGCGGAATCGGGAGCCTGCAGGACCATGGCGCCGGTACACGGCGAAGACTGCGACCTGGGGTCGAGCGGTGAGGGATGACCCCGCGTGCGGGGTTCGGGGTTGGGAATACAGGGGCCGTGGCGTGATTGCGGGTGGTGAGGGCTCTGGAGAGGTCTTTTTAATTTGGGAGGGGGGGCGCTCGTCTGGTTCGCCTGACGGGTCCTTTTGGGCGCGGACCTTGGTAGTCCCGGGCTGGGACTCACTTGTGTCGGGTGGGGCTTCCTCGCAGGGCCGTTTGCTCCTGGCAAACCAGAGCGCATCCCTTGCAGGGCCTGTGTCAGAGCTGCTCTCCGCACCAGTCCGCATTTTCATTTTATTTCTTTTGGCGAGTGCGTTCCACGTGCATCAGACTGACCCCGATGGGGCACAGTCTTGGTTCAAAGTATCTAACAACTCTTAGTTCAAAGTATCTACCTGAGGGCTAGCACGAACGAATGTGAGCTCTTTCTATGAAAACTCCCAGGGAAATGTTTATACACTTTAACTCAGCAGGAAAGAAAGTCTAAGGGCTGTCACCAGAAAATACAAATGTGCCTTGTTTTAGGTAATGGGTTTTTACTTCACGCATTAACGATTTTTTTCTCTCAAATTCTATGGAAAGTTCTTCCAAGTGCTGCATAGAAGTAGTGTTCACAATCTAGTCATCTTTGGTGAAGTCCCCCCCCCCGAAAAAAAAATCGAATCAGCTCAGCAGCATTTGAAATGCCCTGTATATGACTCCGTTTTCAGTAGTAATCTTTTATTTCCAAAAATAGAATACAAAAATGTAAATGGCTTTGATTTCTGATTTTTGGACTATGTTCAAGTAAAGTGTGACTTCAGTGAATGTCTGGTTTAAATTCAGATGCTTCACTTTCTTAGTTCAGGGTACATCTCCTGTCACCCAGATACATCTCCATTAATGAGAACTTGCCTTCTAATCAGTTTCCTTTGCATTCGCCTAGTTGTGAATCACAGATACCAATTTGCTCCAGCCTTTCGTTTTTAAGACAATTTGTTTTGGAGAGTCGTCTACCCTGGATTACAAATGGGATGTAGGTTGTGAGTATATGAACAGTCTCTGCAGCCCTCCATCAGTGATTTGCCACTAGGGTTTCTTTCTTCACCATAAAAACTGTACGTCATCTGTGAACATCAAGAAATCACTCTTTGGAAGATGCTGTGTAATCTTGAGTCCCCTCTTAAGTCATGGTGTTGATTAAGTAGTTGCTAGAGACTTGTGACTGGAATTTTTCCCTTAGAGCAGAAAGATTGTTACCTGAAAGACTTTTGCACGCTAGTGTCTGTCTGCTTTGGGGGAGAATGCGGGTACTTCAGATGGTAATTTTGAACTGAATATTTAAAGTTTTGTAATGGATTTTTTCATGCCTTTTTGTTGTTGTTAACTTATCTACACGAAGCATTGGACACATTCCAAGAAGGAAATTCTAGGTCTTTTTTCCTCTTAAGTATTAGAAGGTGTGGGGTACCTTGACAATGGCAGTGAAAAGTTGAAAGGTCTGTAACTACCTATTATTACATATAAAAAGGGATCAGGGAGAGTTTAATGATTTTTAAAAAGCAGGTATAGTGGTTTATTCATTTGTTCATTCAGCAAATATTTACTATGTACCTGCTAGGTATAGGCATTAAATGGTAGGTAAGCTGGACATAGTCTTGTCTTCCTGGAGTTGAGATGGTAAAGAGCTAATTGCATGTGGTGCTATATTGAGGCTTCTCTGAGAAAACCACTTAACTTTATTTTTGCTTTCTAAAGCTAGACCGTGGTACTTCTGGGTGTGTTGTGTGCGCGCTGTGTGTGTGTCTGCCCTACGTCTGTACACACATACACAAACATGAAACGAGATCCTATATTGCTGAGTACAAAATAAGCCAAGGTCCTTCATTTAATCCTTAACAACTTTATGAAGCAGACACGATTATCCCCATTTCACAGATGAGAATCCTGAGGCTCTGCATTACTGCGAGTCCTTTGGTCTAACCCTCAGGAGCCAACTCTAGCTGATGTAAATAGAAAAAGAGGAATTTAAGTATTTTAGGGATTAGAAGGATACTGTGGTGGTCACAGAAACTCCAGGTGGACTTGAGAATCACTTCGGGGGGCTGCTTAGCCAGGAATGGTAATTAAAGTTGTGCCACAGGGGATCCCTGGGTGGCGCAGCGGTTTGGCGCCTGCCTTTGGCACAGGGCGCGATCCTGGAGACCCGGGATCGAATCCCACGTCGGGCTCCCGGTGCATGGAGCCTGCTTCTCCCTCTGCCTGTGTCTCTGCCCCTCTCTCTCTCTCTCTCTCTCTCTCTCTCTGTATGACTATCATAAATAAATAAAAATTAAAAAAAATAAAAAATAAAGTTGTGCCACAGAACTGGTCTAGTGAGGAGGTCATTGTCAGCCATGGCCAAGTACTTGATGTTATAGTTTGTATCTTGGGACATTGCTGGCTGAGTGACCCCAAGTAATCCTCTTGCAGCTGTTGCTATTTCTAGAATCTTCCATTAGCCCATCCACTTTCCTTCTGACACTAGCTTCTGATTTAAAGTCTGAGCAGGTATTCCTACTTGATAGAGCCTGTTTTATATGTTCATGCCCTTGCTACAAGCGTATGTGGGAAAGAGCATCTGCTTTTTCAACTTCTCTAGTGGGACTTGGGCTCTGCATCCCATCAAGGTTTATAAGGAGGGGATTTCACAGACAAGTTCAGGTGCCAGGCAGCTTAAAAAACAACGTGAAGGCACCTGGTCACTACAGCTCAGAGATGTTAACTGGTGGTCTCATGTCACCCAGTAAGTGGTAGAGCCGGATTGTGTTGCTTCTCCCTAATCTCCTATTCTCCCACTCTACACTCATGTAAGATTTACCTCCCATACCCACTTCCTCTTGGTTTCTGAATACACCTTGTAGTTTCATCCCTTTGTAATCAGGCTTATGCTTTTTTGTGTGCTTCTGCCCCTTTCCACCCTATATTCTGGTGGCAAAATTCTAATGGTCTTTCTGGATCTGTGTTGGACACCTTCCCTGTGAAGCCTTCTGTGAATTTCTCAAAGTTAGCAGCGTTCTTTGTGTTTCCTCAGTACCTTGTCCTTGCCTCTTCTATGGCACCATGTCTGTATGATGGTGGGAGCCTCAGCTCCTTTTGCTTTATTTGACTGGGAGCCCCCTTGAGGGCAGGCAACTCTTCCTTTCTGTAATTGTAGGAAAGAAACCTGTAGAATGGTACATTGTTGCCTGTGAAGTAAGTCCATTTGAAGAACTATAAATTTTGTCAAGAGAGTCTATTAAGGAGTCAATGGCATATTTAAGGGAATATACTGAGGCCAGCTTTTCACTGTCTCAGTAGTCATGTCCAGTAATCCCCTTAACCTTTTCATGTAGACCTGCTTGTGATTTTTTGAAATCATTTGAGTGACACCCAAGATTTTGTGGCTGTCATCTTTAAGTACATGCATTCCTTAATTTTTACTTAATGCCTTTCTGAAAATGGATTTACAAGTCAAATACGAAAGTCAAACAATAGACTGAGATGTTCAAGAGAGATTGTTTCCAGAAAGCTAGGGGGGAAAATGATCTCTATGTTTCACCTGTAAGATTTAGTTATCAACAGTTTATTTTCAGCATTTGGTACATGTTCTTTAAATTGCATCTTCTATTTCAGTCAAACACGTTGTCCATCAGTTGAATGTTATGAGTATTCCAAAGGGGTTGGAGCTTTTAGGTTGCATCTTATCAATCCTTCTTTTCTGTGCCTCCTCCTTTTTATGAAATAATTAGCACCAAATACAATAAAATATTGAACTTCACAGACTCAGATGGCGATCATGCTAAGCCAAAACTCATGGCTGGCAAGCAGCATGGTCTCACTTGACTTGATTATTCATCATCTGGTAAACGACTCTCAATTTTGTGCATGAACTGTTTTCAGTATATATGTGTGGTGGTCAGTTCCTAATGACCAAAAGCATGATTACTTCAAAAGTTGAATGAACACTGAGGCATTCTGGTATTCCAGTAATTTTTGACAAAATACATTTTAATCTTTGTAATTTTGCACTATCACCCTATGTCCTAACCAAGTGAATGAGGCCTGGAAATCAATGAAGGAATCAAGAATCTCTTCAGAGCCCTGTGTGTTATATTCTTCCAACCACCCACTTTATCCCTGCTTTGAAATTCCAAATACTTCATCTGAACCTCTGTTAGGGCATGTATTCTAAAGATTGTTTTTGAGTTAGTTACTACTTATTTCCCATTTTAGATGGTAAGTTCTGTGAGTACAGAATCTTTTTGTCTTTCAGAGAGACTAGTACTTTACAAAGAGCAGGTGCTCCTTTAAAGCCTTTCAAATGTTGATTAATAGAACACAAAATGAATTGTCCTTTTATAACTCTATTTATGGCCTGTCATTTCTAATGGAAAGGTTATGGATTAATGGCTGATCTCCTTTCTCTATTGTCTCTGTAAGATACCAGTTGATTTTGAAATTTTCCTCTTTTTGGAGTAAAAAAGTAACAGTTGCTTCAGTTGTTTTAACTGGGTCTTAGAGAAAATTTCTGGAGTCACAGGAGCTGTGTGAACTTGTCCTTCATGAACCATCTACAGTATGAAAACTAATCATTTCTATAATATTGAAATTGTGATACTATTGACTGGGAACATTCCTGTTCCTGAGAGAAGATGGCTGACAATTTTGTAACATCTCATGTAAACTTGGCTTTTTTTTTCAGCTGTGTCAGATTCAGGGAGTTTTGTATCTTCTCGATCCCGGCGAGAAAAAAAATCAAAGAGAGGGCGCCAGGAAGCTCTAGAAAGACTGAAAAGGGCTAAAGCTGGTGAGAAGTATAAATATGAAGTAAGTAACCATTTTTTTTCTTCTCCTTTGCTTCATTTAATTCATAGCCTGTAGGTATTTTATGTCCCCTTCGTCACTGATTAGAAATACCAATATATGTTGTACTTGCAATAGTTAATTTCTTACTATTGAAAAAGCGTGGGCATGAAGTACATTTACACATTTTGGCAATTACTTGGCTCTTTAAGTTCCTGTAAGGCACTTTACAGATGCTGTTTTTTTCCTTATTAAGCACACTGCATGGGCGCCTGTGTGGCTTAGTCTGTTAAGCATCTGCTTTCAGCTCAGGTCATGATCCTAGGACCCTGGGATCGAGCCCCACATCAGGCTCCCTGCCCAGTGGAGAGTCTGCTTTCTCCCTCTCCCTCTGCTTCATCCCTCTGCTCTCACGCTCTTTCCCTTGCTCACTCTCTCAAATAAATAAAATATTAAAAAACACAGCACACTGCAGCTGTGGTAAGTTTCATAGTTTTGTTGGGGGAACTTAGAAATGCTTTTACTTTTAAGATATTGAGCATTCTAGCTAAGCATGACTTCTTGGAGGGAATTGTTTTTCCTAATTTCATCTGTGGCAGGTGAGGACTTGGGTCTTACTTCTGCTGTGTCCTGTGTGTAAGATTGAATGTGATGCCCTTTTGACCATTTTCCTCTAACCACTATTTATGGCCTGTAGCTAAAACAAAAAAATCAGAGTGGTTACCATCTATACAGCATTGTCTGGCTTCACCTTCAATGTGTTCCTTGAGTGTCTCAGCTGCCTCAGGGCTAGAAAGTGATTAATTAATATGAGAAAAAAATGATAACAGCAACTGCTGTACTTTTTTATTGAACACTGTTCTAAGTGCTTTTACAAATATGTTTATTTAATCTTTCCAATAATTATGAAAAGTTAGATACTGTGATTAACAGCATTTCATAGGTGAGAATCCTGAGGTCACAGTGGCAGAGCCTTGATTTGAGCACAGGCAGTCTGGCTTCAGAATATGCATATTTAACCATGGCCTATACTGTGTTGTGCAATTAAGAAAGTGGAAGAGGATTTTTGTCATTTGGCATCATTTGCTCGAGTTAAGTGAGTCAACCAGATCACAAAGGGTTGCTAAAAGGATTATAGTAAAGCAGGAATAAAGCATTTTTAATGTAAGTACTCCTATAAAGGAGTTCTGTGGGGGCATTTCAGATGTTGACACAATGTGACTGATTTCCCTTTAATCACTCATGTTAATTGCATGGCTCTAAGAGTTCATGCTGAGTAGTAGCACAGTTTTTTGACATAGAGTCAAAATGACTTTTTACTCAAAATGATTTTCTAAGGTAGTTTTCTGGTATCTTTTTGATAGTATAGAAGTGAGTTACTTAAATAAGAGACAAAGTATGCCTAATTGACTTCAACAAACAGAAATATAATCCTGCAAGTTCACTTCCTCTGCCAAAAGAAAATTGGTCAGTATAGTAATATTAATTGGGCTCATTTGTGTTTGGGTTGTCAAAAAATTAATTTGGTAGGGCAGGTAGTTTCTATTATCAAATGGTGAAAGGCCGAATCAACATTTGCCAGTGATCGCTATAGAACAGCTTAAGCAGCAGGTGAAAACTAAGCCTGATCCTGTAATTGTTATAAGTCTTGTAGCTGTGGCAGGAGTCCAGTCAGCTCTGCCCATTGGGTTCGCAAAGCTCTGTGTCCAAGCAATTTTTCCTAGAGTCTTAGCTCTTCAGCTGGAGTTATTTTCTTCATCCCTTACCCACTTGAACTCTGGAGAGAAGGGGGGAATTTTTAATCGGGTATCTAGGAGTTCTAAGCGGCCCACCAAATTCTCTGTTGGCAAGTTGATGGCCTATTACTACAGCAGCTGAGGTGGTGTGCCTCTGTCCTGCTTGTTGCTTGAACTGTGAAGTGGTCTGCTCTATTCATGCCAGTAGTTAATGGCCCTCTGGAAGTTTGGGTAGCTCATGTTATTAGAGGACTTGCCCTTCACATAGCTCAGCATTTCAGTCTCTGCAGTCTCAAGACCTGAGAATGGTAAGAGATCAGTGGTAATACAAATAGGGATCACTCAAAAATTATTTCCTGTGTACCTATAGAATATAGAGTGCACTTGTTTTGCTGATTTGGAGGAGGGGGATAGGTGGGGCAGAGTTTCCTTTTAAACTCTATTTGGTTGATTGAATTGTTATTAAAATTGCCAGTGTGCAGGGCAACATCAGCTAGTGGAGAGGGGGTTGGCATGCCTTGTGGGTTTGCTAAGTATTGGAGAAACCAGTCTAGAAGTTAAAAGTGAATAATCCCCAAAGCAGCTAACAAAGAATTGGCTATAATTCAGTTTGTTTTTTATGAAGTAGATGAGTAATTGATGGTGTGACAAGTATATTATGCTAATGGAATCATTTAATATCTTGTGTTAACACCCACCTAAAAGGAATACTAAGTTAATTGATGTCTATTTAAGGAAAAACCCGGTAGTGGTGTTGAATGTCAGAACTCATGATATGGTTGCAGCTACTCCTTCAGGCTGCCATTCCCATTTCAATTTGACAATTTTTCATCAGAATTGTTTAACACTTTCACTCCTTTTGAAGCTTTCTCAAACTTGTATGATTGCAGGTTGAGGACTTCACAAGTGTTTATGAAGAAGTTGATGAAGAACAGTATTCGAAGCTGGTTCAGGCCCGCCAGGATGATGACTGGATCGTGGATGATGGTATGTGGGAAGAAATTCCCTTCTAAGTATTATGTTAGTTTTTGTCGAGTCTCATGTGGTGGAGTTGCTGCTTTGCATGAGCAGATGTACGACACTGTTAAAATGATATTGGTTCAGATTTTTCTCAAATACATTATTTGAGAATGTGGAGGGAATACAATAGAAATTTTATTCTGGGGTATTTTGGAGAATCCAGACACATACCTCAGGATATAGTGTAAATCCTCCAGGAAACGACTCTATAGTAATTGGGAGGAACCACATACCTGTGGGGTATCCTCAGGTGATGTGGGGTTGAGAAAACTGTCCATTGAACAGAGTGGCTGTGATGATTACACGAAGCTATATGTGTGAAGAGTAACTTGGACAGTCAAAAGCACAGAGCAGAGGCTGGTCCTGATGTTTTTATAATCCATGTAGAAAGCTCACTGGTTCCTGCTTGTCAGGTGTAACTTCTTGGGCATGCTCCTGCAGACCACAGGTAGTGGTATAGACTGCACCTGTAACCATAATTGTTTCTATTTCTGTAGTTGGACTCAGCTCTATTGCCAGTTTTCCTTCATAGACTGAAGTGCTTTTCTAGGCCTGTGTAATCTCTATTCTTTTGCTTTTTATTCTTTGGGTAGAATAAAACTACTGTTAAGCGTCCCGTTGCGGCAGACTTTGATGCTGTGGGCCAGATCATTTCCCTAGCTCACCTAGATGGGCATAGCATATATCCTTTGGTTTTGACACAGCAGACCTGCTGTGTAGATGCTTATGCTTCATCTGATACCCGTCTTAACAGGATTCTGCTGCATTTAAAAATGGCACAGCCAGGAGAACATCTGAGTAGGTATAAGAGGTGTTTTTGTTGTTGTGGCTAAAATATACTGGCCACTTTTAGAAACTTGGTCCCATTTTAAATTTTGTTCCGTGGGCACTTGGCGGGATGAGCACCGGATGTTATGCTATATGTTGGCAAATTGAACTCCAATAAAAAAAAATTTAAAAAAATTTGTTCCTGCAGATGGTATTGGCTATGTGGAAGATGGCCGAGAGATTTTTGATGATGACCTTGAAGACGATGCCCTTGATTCTCATGAGAAAGGTACCCATATTTTGTTTTCAAGAATGCAATTTTGAGATTTACAGAATCACAATTTGAGATGACTTAGTACTTTGGCCCAGTTTCCTTTAAAGGAAAAGGACTTACCATAATTGTTTTTAGGTGTAGAATATGTCCTAATACTGAGAAAAGCATAGTTACATAGAAAATTAAATGTAAAAAGCAAAAACAATACCACAAAATGAGGTTTAATGTCTCTATCATCCAAAGAGTTTGCTCTTTTATTTATTTTTGGATTTTAGTTCTGTGGTCATTTTAGACTTGCTGATTTTGAGAGCTGCAGCAATAAGTGATGTCTTTTAATTCCTATTGAATTGATGTACTTAAAATTTTAGCTCTTTGATAGTAGTACAGTACAATAATAAGGTTTAGTAATCAACTTGCTTTGTCTAATCAAAATTTAAAATGATATAAATGAATGGGTTAGATTTTCTTAGCTACATAATCATTGGCAAAACATTTTTTTTTTGAGTAAACAAGCCTGATTTAGTTTCTGTAAAATGTGAAGGGGAAATTATCTTTAGTATTTGTTTTTTTGATTTACTTCATTATTATCACTAAGTGTAGATCGTGGGTCAGCAAACTCTGGCCCACTCACAGCCAGTTTATTTTAAACAGCTTTATTGAGCTGTAATTCACATTCCATACAATGCACCTATTTAAAGTGTACATTTCGATGGTGTTTGCTGTAGTCACAGAGTTGGGTGGCCATCACCACAATCAGTCTCACATTTTCATTACCCTAGAAGGAAAGCATGTCAGTTACTGTGTAGCTCCCTGCTCAGAATGGTTTTTTCATTTTTAAAAAGAGAAAAATGCAAAGAAGAACATGCAACAGCACCAGACAGATGTGTGTGGCCACGAAGCCTAAAATCTGTGCTATCTTGCCCTCTTCAGAAAGTCTGGACCCTAAATTGTGGATTTTCAATGTTTTCTACATTTGTTTACTTTCTTTCTCTTCCCCCCTTCCCAACTGTATACACACAGACTTTATTTTAGGTCAATTTATTGAAAGTAAGTTGAAAATACCATGACACTTCCCCTCTGTATGCTTTATCAGTGACCTCCTAAGAACAAGGATGCTTGTCTTCTTAGCCACAGTCCCATTCTCATAATGTCATCTAATATCTTGGTTCATGCTAAGATTTCCCATTAGCCCAAAATGATCGCTGTTTTTTCAGACGCAGAGTCCACTTTAGTTTTTATGTCTCTTGAGTCTTATTTAGTGTAGAATAGCACCATCCCTCTCCTCGTCCCCCTCGGGCTCTGTGTGGTCTTTCATGACCTTGACCTCTTTATTTTTATTTATTTATTTTTTAAATATTTTTTTAAATTTATTCATGAGAGACAGAGAGAGACAGAGACACAGGCAGAGGGAGAAGCAGGCTCCATGCAGGGAGCCTGACGTGGGACTCCATCCCCGGTCTCCAGGATCAGGCCCTGGACTGAAGGTGCCGCTAAACCGCTGAGCCACCCGGGATGCCTGACCTTGACCTCTTTAAAGGGACCAGGCTGATGGTGTTGAATGTCCTACAGTCTGGGATTTGCCAGATTACTTTTTGGTGTGTAGAATCCGGTTAAAGATCCTGACAAAAATATGATATAGATGAAGTTGTGTCCTTCCCGCTGATCATTTCAGGGGCATATAAGGTCACTTTGTCTCATTTTTGGTGATGCTAAGTTTGATCTCTTGGTTAAAATGATGTTAGATCACTTATAAAGCTACGTTTCCACCTTTGTATTAATGTAAATATGGGTGATAATTTGAGACTGTGTATCTTTTTCTCACCAGCTATCACCCAGTGCTTTCAGCATCTATTGATGATTTTTTTCTCTCCTTTTAAAAATGATCACTTTAAACTCCTGGACTGAAAATTACTGTTACAGTTCATTATCCATTGTTACTATTTGTCTTTTTGAGGTTCAGAGTATCCCACATTGACAGTGGGAGCCTCTGGAGCTGCCTCCTGTGTCCTTTTGACAGGACCCCATCAGTCTTTGAGCATTTCCTTGCTTCCTGGGCCAAAAAAGTATTTCAGGTTCCCCTTGTAAGTAGTCCTGTTCCAGACCTGGAATCAACCATTTCCCCCAAGAGTCCCGGCTCCTTTACTGAGAAATGGTATTCAGATGTGGGAGATGGATGGTACTCATTGCTATTGGGGTGTAACAGTTTCTACACACTTTTGGTGATCAGAATTCAGAGATTTTATGTAAATGTCATGGTTTCATACTTATATTTTGATTCAAATATAGCACCACAGGTTTCTTCATCTTACCCAATTCTATATTTGTATCTGCCTTCAACCCTAGTGAAAAAACCCTTGTCCTCTAAAATAGACACAAAATAATTTTAGAAGTTTTAGAACTACTAAACCAACATGTCTACTGACAACCTTTCGAAATGAACTTTATGATTTCTTTGCAGTTTTGTTCCCATGTATCTTGGTAAAGGTGTATAGTTAGAGAATTGTGTTTGGGAGGTGTGTGAAGTAATTTTTTTGGTATGCTGTGCTATTTTATCAGTTTACTCCATAGGTTCGTTTTGTGTTTGTATTCAAATTATGGTTTTAAAAAATCCTTCCGTTTTAATTTTATTTTCTGAATATTGTAGATCATTTTTATGATTTCAAAATCAAAATGATAGAGATTAAGGTAAATCTTATTCTCATCCCTGTGCTTTCTACTTTGTTTCTACCCATTTCCATAGGTAACCATTTTTAATAGTTTCTGATTATACTTCGTGTTTTTCCTTTTACAAAAAAAAAAGGATGTGTGTATTTTTTATATGTGAGATGTTATTTATTCATTCATTAGTTAAGTTAGAATATGGGGATTGTCTTTTTTGTTTCTGCCAACCTGTGTTAACGTAGGAACTCTATACAGTGGTACTGTTTGGTTGCAATGTGGCTGATTGCATATTCCTAGTTTGTGTGTGTCCATGAAGAAGAAAATGAAAGGAACCTGTGGTTTTTTTTTTATCTCCCCGAACTGAGGAGGCCTTTATTTGAGTTCTGGTTATTTTGTTCATTACCTGTATCATTTTGAATGATATACCATCACTTACCTGGACATTACTTTTGTTGGCTATAAGTTAGGTTGCACTGGACAAGAAGGTTCTTGAGAAAAGGACCCATGTGCTAGTCATCTCAGTGCCAATCACAGTAGCAAGTACAGAGAAAATATGTAGCATTTGTTGACTATATGAGCCATCTTTGTATTTCCACTGTCATCTTGTTATCTCTTCTCAGTTATACATCAGTGAAGAGAATGACTTGGCATTCTGGAGGAGAGCCAGTCTTAGAAGTCTTTTTCCATGCTTTGCCACCATTCACCCACAAATTCCCACTGTTTCACTGTCCCTCAGGGGAGCCCAAAAAGGTCTCAAGATTCTAGGAAGGGAACTGGAATTTTGCAAGCAACTTTAAAGACTTAGAAGAAATTGTGCAGTTTTGCATAGATGTGAAAGGACAACTCTTTATGGTGTGGCTCCAATCCCTGACATGTTTTTAAATAGAGACAATATTAACTAAGTCCTAATGAAAAATTAGTAGGAAACTGAATAAAACAAACAGAAGCACTAAAATTGTAGAAGACTCTACATCAGATGTTGACTCCTATTTTCTATGTTTCTTTTTGTCCTTTTCTCTAGATACTACTAACCTACAATGGTGAGATTAAAGCCTGCTTATGAAACCTTCCTGGCTATTTCAAACCTTATTGACCTTCTCTTTTGATACCCTGTATTAGGATGTGTATTTTGTATTCTAAAACATTTTGGCCATTAATTATATTGTTTTCAAACTGCCAGATGATCTCAATAAAAAATTATTTCCTGTCCTATATTTTTCACAAACGTCCTACAATTTTTTTTATTTTTAGGCACATGGAAAAAGGTGCCCTTTTTATTGTGGCTAAATACACATACCGTTTATCATCAGTGACATTTAATATATTAGCAGTGTTTGTAGCCATAACCATTATCTAATTTCAGAACATTTTTATCACCCTGAGTGGATATCCATTAGGCAGTCACTCCCCAGTCTTCCTTCCCCTATCCCCTGACAACTACTAGTCTTTCCGTCTCTATGGATTTGCCTATTTTGAATATTTCAGGTAAATGGAATGATAAAATATGTGACCATTTGTGTCTGGCTCCTTTTGTTTAGCATGATGTTTTCAAGGTTTCCCATGTGTTGTAGCATGTATTAGTACTTCATTCCTTTTTGTGGCTGAATAATATTCTGTTGCATGGATAGACCACATACTGTTTATCCATTTATTTGATGATGGAATTTGGGATGTTTCCACCTTCTGGTTTTTGTGAATAGTGCTGCTATAAACATTTGCTTGCAAGTTTTGTTTGAACACCTCTGTTTTCAGTTCTTTTGAGTACCTACCCATGAATGTAATTATGTGTATATATTTTTTTTACTTTTTTCCTCACACAAAAGATATTTTTCTATAGAAGCTTTTGTACTTTGTGTTTTTTTTAATTAACAAGATATCCTGAAAATGATTCCATATTATCACCTAAAGATCTTTTTTCTTTTTTACTTGTTTCTAATATAGTTGCATAGTATTTTACTGTATAAATGTCTGATGATGGTGTATTCAAATGGTTTCACTGAGTTGTCAAGTAGATTTTCAGTAATTTGCTTTTACAAATAATTCTGCATTTAATAACTTAGTGCATATGGTGCTTTCCTCAGAAAATTCCTAGGAGGAGGATTGTTGGCTCAGAGAGTAAAATGTACATGAAGTTTTATGAGATATTACTATAGTTTTTGTCCCATCTTACACTCCAATGATCAATGTGAGTTTGCATGTCCTAATAATTTATACTCCTATGGCCTTACCAGCAGAGTGCCTTGTGAAGTTCTTGGATTTTTGGCACTCTGATACGTGAACAATGACATGCAAAATACTGTAAAAATTTTCTCATGTTTTGTATTTAAGTTGTTTCTGTTTTAATTGAATATATCAGTTTTGTTTTCTTGCAGATGCATTTTGAATCAGTTAGAAAGACTTTTCCCGTACCCGGTTGCAAAGGAACTTGCCTTTTTTTTTTTTTTTAAGAGATGGAAGCAGGGAAAGAGAGCAAGAGGGAGAGAGGCAGAGGGGGAGAGAGAGAGAGAGAGAGAGAGAGAGAGAGAGAGAATCTTAAGCAAGTTCCATGCCTAGTACAGAACTTGACATGGGGCTTGATCTCAAAACCCTGAGATAATGACCTGAGCCAAAACCAAGAGTGAGAGGCTTAACTGAGCCACCCAGATGCCCCAGAACTTGCCTTTTTATTAAAGTCTTCCATATTTTCATTAAAAAATTTTTGATCGGTGATTTATTTGGTGTTTATATTGACTGACTTCTTGACAGATAGGTAGCCAACACCTCTTATTAAAAAGTTCATCTTCGGGGTGCCTGTGTGGCTCAGTCAGGTGTCTGCCTTTGGCTCAGGTCCTGGTCCTGGGGTCATGGGATTGAGCCCTGGGTCGGCCTTCTTGCTCAGCAGGGAGTCTCCTTCTCCCTCTCCCCACCCCCACTCATGTTCTCTCTCTTTCTCTCAAATGAAATCTTTAAAAAAAAGTAGTAGACATTTGTCATTTTTTTAAAAAAAGTCCATCTTCTACCCAGTGATATGAGATGCCATGCCACCCTTATTATGTGCTAAATTCTGTAATAAATAAATAAATAAATAAATTCTGTAAGTAATTCAATCTTTTCTGGATTCAGTTCTCTCTTTTGTCTGGTTTGAGTAGTATTAGCCACTACCACACTATATAAACTATTTATTCAAGATCTTTTTGAGGTAGAGATTTCTTTGGAATGAATCAGAGAGAGTAAAACTGACAGTATTAGAAGAGTTTGTAGGTGATTTACACATGGCCATGAGAAAAAGCATGGCACAAGATGTTCTTTACTGAGCAGATGTCTGTGCCATTTAGTATTGTTACAACATACTGTGTATGTGGTTGCTGGTCCCAGAAGATGGAAATTAGGATGTTATACTACCATGACTGATAATCCTATTTCTTCATAGTTTTCCTGCCAGATTCAGGATAGCACTAAAAAGTTGATCTCCTGAAGGCTGCTAGACTAATCCCTTGGTTCCAGATGAACTTGATCATTTTATTTCTGTTAGAAAACAAGTCCCACCTTTTAGAAAGTTTTATTCTCAATAATAATAGCCATTAAACAGTCCTACTTAATAACTTATTCTGATACTTAACTAGTATTTCATCATTTTAAAAAAGATTTTATTTATTCATGAGAGACACAGAGGGAGAGGCAGAGACATAGGCAGAGAGAGAGGCAGGCTCCCCACAGGGAGCGTGATGCAGGACTTGATCCCAGGACCCTGGGATCACAACCTGAGCCAAAGGCAGACACTCAACCACTGAGCCACCCAGGTGCCCCATTTCATCATTTTTAAAAGATTTTATTTTGGGGGCAACTGGGTGGCTCATTCAGTTGAGCATCTGCCTTCGGCTCAGGTCATGATCCCAGGGTCCTGGAATCGAGCCCTGCGTCAGGCTACCTGCTCAGAGCCTGCTTCTCTCCCTCTCCCTCTGCCTACCACTCTGCCTGCTCGTGCGTTCTTTCTCTCTCTCTGCCAAATCAATAAATAAAAATCTTTTAAAAAATAAAAGATTTTATTTTTAATAATCTTTACACCCAACTTGGGGCTCAAACTTACATCCTGGAGATCAAGAGTCTCATGTTCCACCAACTTCACCAGTCAGGTGCCCAGTCATCAGTTTTTATAATAACATTTAGCTTAAGTTCTCCTGAATTGAGCTGTTTTTCAAGATTCTTCCCTGTCTACCATGGATAAAAAAAATAGAAATATTTTTATATTTTGAATTCTTTGTCTTTTTTCTCATTCTCCTATACAGACTCCTGTACAGACAGCAGGTGACTTGGCTTTTAGTTTTCCATAATGATTTGTGCTGGTACGTGTTTATAAATAAGTTATATTCCAACAGGAAAAGATGATAAAGCACGTACCAAAGACAGGAGGAATGTAAAGAAGGCTGCAGTGACAAAACCAAACAATATCAAGTCAATGTTCATTGCTAGTGCTGGGAAGAAGACTACAGATGTGAGTTTAATGATTTTCTTTCTTTTTTTAAAAAAAGATTTTATTTATTTATTCATGAGAGACACAAAGAGATAGGCAGAGAGAAAAGCAGGCTCCTCACAGGAGCCTGACATGGGACTCAATCCCCAGAGCGGGATCACGCCCTGAGCCAAAGGCAGATGCTCAACCACTGAGCCACTCAGGCATTTCTGTTTTGTGAGTTTTTATATTTTGTCTTTTCCTTTGAGAAGTAAATTTAGTATTTGTACAGACAATAGGTGCTCAGTGTATTTGAGCTCAGATATTTCAATTGTGTTTTCCTGATTTCAGTCATGAAGGTGGATGGATGTAGATTTCTAGATGAATTTAGGCACCTCATTGTTTGGAACTTGGAGATAGAAAAGTGAATGAAAACCTAAAGGATAACGAGTGTGTTTCATTGATTAGCAGGAGGATCATGGAATGAGGGTAAAAACAGGATGGGAGCCTTAGGTTTAGGAGTTACATGTACACAGGTGGCTGTTAAGATATGTGAACAGTAGATTCACACTTAGGACTGAAGAGGCAAGGACTAACTGGTTGGATTCTTTAACAGACACATAGTCTGGGTGCAAACATGAGGTTCAGGGCTTTCTCATTCTGCCTCTCTTTATAATTTCCAGAAAGCTGTAGACTTGTCCAAGGATGATCTGCTAGGTGACATTCTACAAGATCTGAACACTGAGGTAAGTCATGTTCTGAGAGTTGTCAAAGAAACAATTCAGTAATTTTATTAAACGGATGGCTGTTAGAATATTAAAAAAAACTCGATGACAATACTACCACAAACACCAAAAAAAAGAAAACCCACAACCCCCCCCCCCAAAGAGACACCTCTCCAAATTGGTTTCTTACCACTTTAGGTGAGTAGTTTCCAGCTGTTACAACCTATGCAATTATGTTGACAGGGCTGCGTGGGGATGTGTTTGAAGCAGTAAGAATACACACATGAGTCAGTTCTGGGAATGCACACTGCTTGTGTTGCTGCAGTGTATGTTCCCGAAATAGATGGAAACCTGTCAGTCTGCACAATCAGGCATGAGATCCTCATCTTGAATTCAGAGGGGGGGGGGGTGAAGGAAGAATCAGTGAGCTGTCCCTGAGAGAACTCAGAAAGGCTCAGCTGCTCTGGGAATTTGCAGTTGGGTATTTCACATGAAGACTAAACTCATTTAGAGGTGTGTTTCTTTCTAAGTACCTCTTGATTAAAACAACTAACATGAACACCGTGTAGTTCTATCTTGACAGTTTTTAAATGTAATATCTTGGAAGGATAGGGGAAAAGTATGTTAAGTTGTAAAAAGAAAAAATTGGTGAGAGGTGGATTTAATATCTATTCTGGTTTTCTAGTGAGTGTGGTATTGTTGCTATAGTAACTACAGTACATGAGCATAGATCTGTGGGGGGAGCCGGGAAGGAAAAAAAAATGCTTTGCTTATTGGGCTTCAGTGGGGGGAAGAATGTACTTTTTCTGTCTTGTGGTAAGCCAAGCATGGCAGGGAATGTCTTACTCCTCCTTTTAGAAACCTCCAGTAACTCCACCACCTATAATGATACCAAAGAAGAAAAGATCCATTGGAGCTTCACTGAATCCTTTCTCTGTGCACACCCCCAAGGTAGTGTGTGGAGATACTTTCAATCTTGATTTATATTATTGCTTAAAACTTACTTTGTTGCTTTTCTATATGAGGGAAATGCTTTTGAATTTGTTCTTGATTTTTGTTTTAAATTAGGACTCTCGTTGCATTATATAGTTTCATGTATTTCAAAAATAGCATGTGCCTGGTTTTTTCATAGTAAGTTTTTAGTTACTAGTATGTGTTTATTATAGGCATTACAGCTGTGCTAAATGCAATAATTTTCTTCCTGGAAACAAGTATTTTTTTGTAAACGTAGGTAACAGTAAAATAATGGAAGCCGTTACATTAATAATACATAGAATTGTTGTATAAATGGGAAACTGTCATTTTCTCTGGTCAGGGTAGGACACTTGGATATTTTCTGATACGCAGAGCTAACTGACTGAACATTTAAAAATATTTGCAGGCAGTTCCTTCAGGAAAGACTGCTTCCCCTGTCTCAAGGAAGGAGCCTCCATTAACTCCAGTTCCTGTAAAATGTGCTGAATTTGCTGGTAAGTCTGATGTCAGGCAGACCTGCAAGGATGTTGAACAGTTGCAAAATGCTGTCAGAAATGGAGGCCCCGTGAAAAAGGAAGTGGAGGTGATTATGAAGGTATTCTGATAGCAGGTTTAATTGTTAAAGACTTGAATCCCTAGCAGTAAAAGTTAAAAAACATCCAATTTGAGATTGAAGAGAAATGCAAATGCAGTGTGGGAAAAAGAGTAGGCTGCTGTTGCTGTGCTGGGGAGTCCTTTGTGTTCCATGGCAGCAGTACATGATGGGAATATGTGATGACGCCTACAGGAGAGCCGGTGCCAGCGTTGTGTATAGATGACAAAGAGGACTCAGGAGCAATGGATTTTGAAGATGGTGACTTTGATGAGCCCATGGAGGCTGAGGAAGTGGATGTGGAGCCTGTGGCTGTCAAGACTTGGCACCAAGAGAATGAGCCAGCAGAGGGGGTGAAGCATGAGGCAGATCCTGGGAAAGGGACCACGTCCTACTTGTAAGAGCATTTTATGACTTTTCTGGCAAGTAACACTACAAATTACTCAGTTGGATTTTGAAAGGTTTTCAAAATGTAATTTCTGCAGAGGAAGTTTTCTCCCAGATGTGTCTTGTTGGGACATTGATCAGGAAGATGACAGCAGTTTCTCAGCCCAGGAAGTCCAAGTGGATTCCAGTCACCTCCCCCTGGTGAAAGGGACAGATGAGGAGCAAGTGTTTCATTTTTATTGGCTGGATGCTTATGAAGATCAGTACAGCCAACCAGGTAATCATATGTAGGATAACTATATGTCTTTAATACAGAATAGTGTCTTTCCCTTGAGTGCTTTAGTGATTATAATTGGCAAAGGCTCTGTCCTCACATACCTGTGTAGTAAGAGAGCACCATTCATTCACTGTAAGGTGTGTGGGCAAGCCCGGGTGATAGGAGCTTTTAAGGATGAATAATCCTTAAAAATGTTTTTTTCTGGGGGGGATCCCTGAGTGGTTCAGCGGTTAGTGCCTGCCTTTGGCTCAGGGCGTGATCCTGGAGACCCGGGATCGAGTTCCACGTCGGGCTCCCTGCATGGAGCCTGCTTCTCCCTCTGCCTGTGCCTCTCTCTCTCTCTCTCTCTCTCTCTCTCTCTCTCTCTCATGAATAAATAAAATCTTTAAAAAAATGTTTTTTCCATAAACCAGTTATATGCGATTTTGGAATGTGTACTTGTAGTTCCCCTTCGATGTATCTAAAGTTGTAGTTATGTGCTTTATTTTAAACAGAATCAGTCCTTAGTTTGTTTCTTTATTCGGCAAATTGAACCCCTATTGTGTGCCAGGCACTGAGATGGTGCGAACAAGCCAGACAAATTCCTGATCCTGATGGAGCTTACACTCTTGTGGGGTGGGAGTGGGTGGCGGAAAAATGGGCGATAAATGAGGGAAGTTCATAAATGGTGTGAAGGCATTTAGGTGGGGGATGGCCGAGGAAGGTCTGTCTGAGATCACCATTGGGCTGAGATTTGAGGCACATGCTTAGCTGAGGAAAGAAACCTTTCAGCCTGAGGAACTGGTGAGCACAGAAGCTGTAGAGAAAGGAGGCCGATGCAGTTGTAGCATGGTAATCACAGGACAAGATCGATAGAAAATGAGGTTGGAGACAAAGGCAAAGTGCAGATAACGAAGGACCTTGAAAGCCATATTGAGGAATTTAGCTCTTACTCCCAGCGCAGAGTGGGAAGTGGTGGAGGATTTTAAGTGCTGGTGGAGTGGGGGTGGTGGTCGTATGGTTGGGTTTACAGTTTAACAAGAGCCTTCTGGTTTGTGTGGAGAATAGTGTGTGGGGGGAGAGGGGGAGACTGGAACTGAGGTAGTGGGGAAGCCCTGGAGATCAAGCTGTTCAGGGCAGGTATGCCAGTTACTTGGCCTAGTGGTGGCTGTGGAGAAGGAGAGAAGCGGATGCATCTCACATGTATTTTGACATGAACCTGTCAGTGGATTGATGTGGGGGCTCACAGGAGGAATCAGGGATGACTCCCAGGTCCTCCTCTCAGTGAACTGAAAAATGTGAATTCTGACTCAGAGATAAGCCAGGAGGCTCTCTTGTTTCCTTTTGTACTCCTTGAGCCCTTCTTCACCACAGGCTGGGCATTCCAAGGTATGTCCGATTCATACAAAAATAGCATACGTATCCTGAAACAGTTGCCTTTATTCAGATCTGTGTCTGGGTGTGCGGGTAGATGGAACTGTGTAATTTCTCCAAGCGGTTTCCTGGAGGCTGCAAAATAGGGTATTAGTAAAACAAGCAATGAGTAAGAAGACTAAGTATTAACCATCAGACTTGAAGGCCGGATTTACCTTAAAGATAATCAGGCATTGACCTTAACTGGAAAGTTGTTACCATCTCCCTGAAGGGAAGGCAGAAGCATTAATAGGCTTCAGCATATCAAAGGCACAGGAAACTTCTGCGCAGCCATTTGAGTAGCCAACTGCCATGTGTTAGTTTCTTAGGTAAAGAATAAGCCATCTTAGAAATGGTATCTACAAGACAAGATAATTTGGTTAGACCTTCTCATCTCTTTGGATACGTCTTTGTTATTCACCGGTGGAAGGTAGACTGGTGGGATTGTGTGAGGCTGAACAAGTATTTCCCATCCATTGCCGAGACCCAGGCCTGCCCGGTTGTATGGCTTCAGGGGATACAATTTTTTTAAAAAGATTTATTTTTATTTATTTATGATAGAGAGAGAGAGGCTGAGAGGCAGAGACACAGGCAGAGGGAGAGACACAGGCAGAGGGAGAAGCAGGCTCCATGCTGGGAGCCCGACGCGGGACTCAATCCTGGGACTCGAGGATCGCGCCCTGGGCCAAAGGCAGGCACGAAACCGCTGAGCCACCCAGGGCAGGGGATATCATTTTCACATGTGCTTTATGTGTTTTAAGCTCCCTGGAGCAGAACAACACTGTGGGGCTTGCTGGAGTGGTGGGGCTGCCCTTCCCTTGACTGTTTTCACTTGATGCTGAATTTCGTTCCCTGTCTTTGTTAATGGTCTTATCAAAACCAGAAAATTGGGAGCAAGCCTTGAGTGCCCCTTTCCTTCACATTCTTCGGCAAGTCTTGTTAATTTTCGTCTCCTAAAGTAGAAAAGCTGTCTTCTCTCTCTGCTTGCAGCTTCCACCTCTGATCCCTTCTTGCCTACTGAAACCATTGCACCAGCTTCCTGAGGGAATCCCTCAGCTGTCATCCGCTATATTGTGGTCAGAGGGATTGCTCAGAAGGGTAGCGCTGACCACATCATTTTCTCGTTTAAAAAAAACAACTCATCAATAGCTACTGCCTGCAACCTAAAAGTTCAAGTTCTTTAGCAAGGCTTCTGATACCTGCTGTGTATGACTTTTGTGTTCTAGAGATAGCTCTGCGCATATACCTGCTGCTCTTTATGCCATGTCCCTTTACTCATTGTGTTTGACTGGAATGCCCTCACATGGAATGTGTCATGTCCTGGAAGTTTTCCTGATGCTCCAGATTGGCCTAAGGGCCCTTGCCCTGATACCCCATCATACCCTTTCCCGTCAGTCACAGTGTTTGTCATACTATTTTATAAAGATCTGATTCTGCATTTTTCTTGCCCCAAAGCTTTTTTTTAAACTCCTGGATGGCTGGTACTTTATATTTTCAGCTTCCAGCATGGTCCAGACACCTAGCAGGTATTTAATAAAATGTTTAGTGAAATAAATTGCACGCGATTGACAGTCCTTTAGATGCACATGAGAGGTTTCAGAGAGCCCAAAGTGTATTCATTCATTGCTCTGGCTGAGGTTGCCTCTTAAAGTCTTACAGTGATGTGGGGAAGAATGGGTAACGTGTAGAGATGGATGGTGCCCCCCACCCCGTTAATCCACATATAAAGCATCAGATTGCCCAATGTCAATTGCCAAGGATTAGAACCTTAAGAGACAACAGTCATCTTTCTTTCCTTTATAAAAATGAGTTCATTATTTTTACCTTTTATTTACTGGTTGATAATCTTTTTTTTTTTTTTTTTTACTGGTTGATAATCTTATTAAAAAGTCATTTTGCAGGACAGGGTCTAGAGTTGCCCCGCCCACTGTGGTACTGTACATTTCCACATGTAGCTCTTTAAATTTAGATTTAAATTAAAATGAAATAAAATTTAAAATTCAGCTTCTCAACCAGTAGCCACATTTTTTAAACTTAAATTAAAAATTCTTTAATAGTTGAGTGTGGCTAGTAGCTATCATATCCATAGATGGCATAAGTAACAACAATTCTGTCATCACAGAAATTTCTAATGGCTAGTGCTCATCTGTAGTAGTAGTAGGTGTTGGAGGTTAGGATTGAGCCATTGAAGCATTGCTGTATTAGGAAAGCAACCAACTTATGATATGTATTGTTACTGAATTCCTGGTACTACCATAGTCAAGGATAGGCCTTTTCAACCACTGTTGGGAAATATTTTACATTTGAAAGAGGTACTAGTCTATTCTTGGCCTATCTTTTAAATGTTATGGTAAAAGGAAATTTCTAGTGCTGGAGAAGGCCTCAGACAATCTAGTGTAGTTATAGAGGAGGAAGCTAAGGCTCCAAAAGATAAGTGGCCAACCATTACTGGCAGAGTTCTGGGCTTCTCACCCTAAGTCCACTATGCTGTTCTGTGGTACTTCTTAAGCTGTGTCCTCTGTGATTGATGCCAATGGGTTAAAAAGGATTTTTTTAAGTCCTTTAATCTCAGGGGGTTGAACAGTTTCATCATGATAGCAGGTAATGATCACTGAGCCTTGGTGAAATCAATGCTGCTAATAAAAACGAAGTACTCCCAAAGACCCTGTTATTGTGTCTCACTTTCTTCCAGATTCTAAGTAAGTCAGTTGTTGCTGAATGCTCCATAATTATGAAAAGAATCTTACTCTTTGCATATGGGAAGATATCCTGTCTTCATTATGACTTTTTCAAGGTTGAATAATCCTGACTGCACCTGGTTTCAGCTAGTAACTTTGGGGGGAATGTAATCTTTGTTTACCATGATCTTTTTGTGGCAAATGAGGCATAAACAGTGTCAAATGTGTGCATGAAGTGTGATATTAGTTTGACTGTTAAATGAGCTATTTGAATCTGTGAATCCAATATTAGGGTCTTTATTTTTCTTTGCATGGGATTTTGTTTTTTCGTCTGTAACTGTTGTGAGGATGACTTTTAATTTTCTGAGCTCCTGTGATTTTTTTTCTTTTTTAATCATTCCCCACAGTCCTCCCTTCCCTCTCCCCTTCATCCCCCCGCCCCAGCTGAAAATCACACAACTCTTTTAAGAATTTTAATCATCTGCAGAAATGAAAATTTTTAGATGGTCTTATTTCTACTAGAATGACTGACAAAAGGAAGCACTGATGAGCTATCTTGTGAAACTGGAGTAATTGGCCTTGTGAACAGTAGCCTTTGCATGTGCCAGGATTTTCGTAGTGTCTCAGACAAGTGGCTGTGTTGAGTGGCTACGTTGATTACTGCTCTCTAATTATGCACAGAGCTCAGGATTTTGCACAGTGGCCATCTCTTAGGTTGACTATCAAATCTCTGGAGTCCTTTCTTGATGTCCAGCTTTCAGGAACAGTGACTTGATGTCTATTTAGAAAGGCTTGTTTTTAATTTGTGGTATATATTACATAGGAATCTCAAAAGGGGCATGTCTGCTAATTTGGTTATTATAACATTTGTTGTACAGAAATAGAAGAGCAAGGAACATGACCAGTACTACCTATCCAGATTTTTAAGTAGTCTGTGAGGTAGAAAGGGTAAACTATGAGATAATAGTTGAGCCTTATTATTAGATATTTATCATTATATGAAATAAGGTATATGACATCTATTATATTTTTTCTAAATGCAATTTTACATATAGGAAAATTGATGTACCATACAAAGTTATTCTTATACATGAATATTAATTTTTATTGGTAAGTACAGGTGCTAAAAAGCAATGTGTAGTATTCTCACACTTCACAAGAGATTTAAATAGGCGATTCATTGGAGAATAGTTTGCTTTGTTTCTCTTAATCTGGGTAGTCCTGGTTCTAGGGAAGTTCTTTTCCCTACACTGACCTAGGATATCTCTAATTTGAGCTATGTCTACACTTAGCTGGGATGTGTCTCCAGTTCCCCAGGGTTTCTGCACTCACCTGGGGTATCTCAGTATTTCCTCAGGTGTGTGTCTACTTGGACTTGGGATGTCTCCCCAGTAACTGAGGTTTGTCTCCATTTACCTATGATGTCTCTAATTCTAGGGAAAATCTTGACACCAAGTTAGAGAATATTCTGTCCCCTGTCATCTCCATGGTTACAGGTTTTACTAGTGTGATATTGTGTGGTATAAGTACTGTGTAAGTGAACTGGGCTTGCGGAGTGGGCAGCAGATACAAATTTACTGTAAAAAATGTGTCATGAAGGCATAAATGTGTGGACACATACAGTGAGCCTTTATATTGCCTCTTTATTGTCATATAATTGAAATGTTTCTTTTCTCACGGTCTTCTCTTACTCTTTTAGGTGTGGTATTTCTGTTTGGCAAAGTTTGGATTGAATCTGCCAAAACCCACGTGAGCTGTTGTGTTATGGTGAAAAACATCGAGCGAACACTCTACTTCCTTCCCCGAGAAATGGTAATTGTTAGTGGTTAGCCTCTTAATTCCAAGTACATTGTATGTTCTGCCACCAATCGTATTCTTCACTGGAGCTATGACTTACCCATAGCCTAGATGCTTCTTTCTTGCTGCCTGCCTAGTAACCATTGGTTGTCAGCAGCTCTGTTAGAGGCTGGGAAAAATAGAGAATGGAGTAAAACTGTGTTTTTCGACCCATTACAGTGTCAAAGTGTGGGTTTTAGTGTATAATGGTATCTTCTCCCCCACCCCTCATTTCCATAGTAATCAGGATTGGGAGTATATGGCTTTAAACTGTCACATGGCATTTGGCCCAGTTGTCATGCTTCTGCTGTGCAGGCAGCAGTACTGTTCCCTCCACGGCCGTTGAACCAGCTTAGCTCCATTTGCTCCTCCTTTTTAAATTACGACTTAGCATCCACACTCCCCTCCTAAGCCCAGTCCCTCTCCTGAGATCTCAGTTGAACTGTGAATGTGAAGCTTCTTGGTCAGGATTTACCACACTATTCTCCTATTTTGTAGAATCAGTCATTTTTATCTTATGTGCTTTTATGATGCCACTGGGAAGATTTGGGCATTGGGGTTAGTATTTTTGGGGGTCTCCTGGTATCTTTGAACTCCTCTATCTATAAGACTGTTCTTCTAAATGTTTAAAAGGCTGAAGCTGAAAATTGAATTAGACATGGGTTTCTTGTTGTTAAAAAGATCTCATGTACAGATACTTTTTTTCCCTCCCCTCTCCTCTCCATGGGAGAGCAGAAAATTGATCTAAATACAGGAAAAGAAACAGAAACTCTAGTTACAATGAAGGATGTTTATGATGAATTTGATGAGAAAATAGCAGCAAAATATAAAATCATGAAGTTCAAGTCTAAGGTTTGTATTTGGTGATAATTTTTTCCTGCTGTTTTTATTTGTTCATTTCCTGACTTACAAAATAATTACTGTATATCTTCTTTGTGAAAAATGTCTTTTTTGTGGCTCTAATTCATTGGAAATTTCATAGGTATGAATATAAAACTATTACGTAAGATTGGTAAAAATATTTTTTTCTCTTGGAAAATAATTTTCATGAATTTGAATAGAAAGATAACACATAGTAATCATACTTGCAGCATATCTTGTATTCTTTTTCTGAAATGGAGAAGAAATTCTTGTGATCTTGTTTTTATTAGTTATTGGCAGGTTGTTTTGGTCTGAAGGTTAAGGTTTTATATTTAAAAATCAGGGACTATGATGCTGTTTCCGATAGAATAAAAATCTTATTTATGTGTTACATATTGATTGGTCTTGATTTTAGTGCAATAAAGGACCACCTTTGGCCATCATCATAGGGGCTTGTAATTCAGGATACTTTTAACAGTGATTGCAGCAAAGGGAGGATTGAGTTGCTGAAGATAAGGTTAATCATCTTAACTATTTGAGCTTTGAATTATGGCTGGTGGATAAATCCTCTAAAATTCTAGAAATAGTGTGGTATAATGGTAAAGAGCATAGATACTGGGACCAGACTGCTAGTGCTTTCAGTCCTAGCCCTAGGACTTCGTAGTGTGTGACCTTGGAGAAGGGCTGAGTGACTTTCCTGGGCCTATTTTTTCCTTCCCTATTCACCTGAGAAATGGGACCCTATATCAAGAGTTGTTGGAAGAAAAAAAAAAGTTCTTGCAAGAATTAAGCCATTGAATTCTTATTAGGTGATTAGAATAGTCCGTGGTACTTAGTAAGCACTCAGTAAATATGAGCTATAATTTTAATGCTAATATTAATTCTCCATTCAAGATGGAGTTGGTTAGTATCAAAGAGTAGCAAATGATTTAATACATTAACATTATAAATATTTTTAATCTTTTATTGCCATTCTTGAATGCAAACATTTCCAAGTTCTCTAGTGTCCAAGAGAAGTCTTTTTAGCATTTTGTCACTGGGTGTTTAGGCCCAATGGAAAGGGGGAAAGGGTGCCCTTTTGGCTTTATTTACCTTTGTGTTCCATGAGGTTACTGGGTTCCTCAGTGTCGAATACAGGGACTTGTGCTGTGTATATGCTTGTCATTTTAATTTGTGAAAAGCATTTTTCTTAATTATTTTTAAATATCTACTTACCCAGCCAGTGGAAAAGAATTATGCTTTTGAGATACCTGATGTTCCAGAAAAATCTGAGTACTTGGAAGTTAGATACTCGGTAAGTCAAAGAAAGTTATTGGGTTTTGGTTGAGAATGACATTTCTCTATATTTGAAATTTCAATTAGTATCAGTAGGACTCCTCAAGCCCACAGTTCTTTGGGGTGGACTTATAGTAATGAGTAATTAAAATGGATACAATTAATTTGAATATATAGATCATTAGTTTTACTGCCTTTCTCGGCTTTCAAGTATGCATCTTTAAAGATTTTACTTATTTATTTGAGAGGAGGGAGAGTGAGAGAGCATGAGTAGGGGGGAGAGGCAGAAGGAGAGGGAGAAAGACTCCCTGCTGAGTGGGGAGCACATTGACGCAGGGCTCAATCCCAGGGCCCTGGGATCATGACCTGAACCAAAGGCAGATGCTTAACCGACTGAGCCACCCAGGCACCCCTTAAGTATGCATCTTTAAATAAGTGAGTTGAAACTGCACAACTGCTTGTCAAGTGGAATGAATGCCATGTGGTGGAGTTGAACATCATTAGTCTGTTGAAGTGTCCCTTCTGAGCAGCAGAAAAGTGAGAGAGGAACATCAGTGGCACTGTAGTGCTGCTCTTGCTCCTCTGATAGGCAAGGTCATTGCTGTGGGACATTAATTAACTGGGCCTTAACCTCTTTTTACCTCTGTTATAGAGTTTTGATCTCATGATGTTGGAAAAGGGAAACTTCTAAGAAATGTTTCTGACAGTGGTGATGAAAAGTACCATAGAAGCATTTTAAATGAGTTCCACTCTCTTGCTCTTATTCTTCCAATGGAGTGGTACTTACTTGGCTATTCTTTATCAGTAAGGCATGTACAGCTCTGGACAGAAATCCTCTTTTGGGGGAGCTTCTTGGCCTATTTTTCTTCTAATGAGTGCCATCAAGATGCATTATTTTGTCATTGTGAATTGTTTTTGTGTCCTCTACTGTGAATTGTTTTGGATTTCATGTATTGCAAATTACATTTCATATATATCAAAGGGGTTTCTTCTGGAGGTTCATAAAGAGGCTTTTGTTTATTTCAAATATAGACTTGGGAAAATGTAAAGTAATAGTTTTAAACAAAAAAGGGTTTTTTTTTCTTCTTTGCCTTTTTCAGGCTGAAATGCCACAGCTTCCTCAGGATTTGAAAGGAGAAACTTTTTCTCATGTGTTTGGGACCAACACATCCAGCCTAGAAATGTTCTTGATGAACAGAAAGATCAAGGGACCTTGTTGGCTCGAGGTGAAAAATCCACGTAAGGAAAAAATTTACGTTTGGAAAGCCAGGTTGCTGATAGAGGAGATTTTTAGAAGTTAAGGAATTGGTCTTTGTGTTTCAGTGCCTCTCCTTCCTTTTTTACGTTGTTTTCCACAAGATGTTCCTTAAGTGAGTATTGGGAATGTGTTTGGATCCACTTTATTGCTGTGGTGCCTAGCAGTTGAGTGGGAGAGGCGTTAGCCCAGGTGGTCGTTTGCATGCATCTCTCTTTGTGCTGTTGTTGGCATGTACTTCTGACCTGGCCGATGAAGCCCATCTGCTATACGTAGTGGACTGCTGACTCTGAAGGAGGGAAAGCATCACTGCCTGATGTGGCTAGTGCTCATTTGGTTTCCTACCTCATGTTTTCCAGTATTTGCATTTGTGATACTCTGTTTTGGCTTCATGAATCTCTCAAAAATGTTTTGTGAAAAAAAATGTTTTGTGATTCCTCTAGGGTGGCATTTTATTTTTTTAAAAAAACTTCTTTGGGTCCTAGATTCTTAAGAAAATCAGGTGAAAGCTGTGGACCTTTTTCTCAGGAAGATGAACATACTGCACATACACACGACTTTGCATACAACCCAATAATCGGACTTATTTTTAGTTAGATGTTGTAATAAGACATTCTTATTGGAATATGGGGTTGAAGACTTTCTCAGTTAATCACAGATATCTTAATTATAGTAGTTTTCCTTTTTCAACAAATGGCTATTGATCTGTTTTATCTGTTCTCTTTCAGAGCTCTTGAATCAGCCAGTCAGTTGGTGTAAAGTTGAGGCAATGGCCTTGAAACCAGACCTGGTGAATGTAATTAAAGATATTGGTCCTCCTCCACTCGTGGTCATGTCTTTCAGCATGAAGACAATGCAGAATGCAAAGACACATCAACATGAGGTAAAGAAATTTGTACCTATGCTTTTTAAAATTGTTTTGAAGATTTTAAAGAAGATTTTATTTATTTATTCATGAGAGACACAGAGAGAGAGAGGCAGAGACACAGGCAGAGGGAGAAGCAGGCTCCATGCAGGGAGCCCGACTTGATCCTGGGTCTCCAGGATCACGCCCTGGGCCAACGGCAGGTGCCAAACCACTGAGCCACCCAGGGATCCCAGAAAATTTTTGAAGATTTTTATTTATTCATGAAAGACACAGAGGCAGAGACATAGACAGAGGGAGAAGCAGGCTCCCCATGGGGAGTCCAGTGGTGGGACTCCATCCTAGGACTCTGGGATCATGACCTGAGCCAAAGGCAGATGCTCAGCTACTAAGCCACCCTGGTACCCCTGTACCTATGCTTTAATGCAATGCTTTCTTGAACTTGTACAACTATTCTACAAGGGGATATTATTCTTTCTGGAAGAGAAAGAATACTAATGCACTCCCAAACTCCATTTTAGAGATAGAACTGGATTTGTTGGGTGTTGGAGTTTTCTTTAAAGACTTAAATTTCTGGACTTATTTTTATTTTTTGTTATTTGAATTTTTTATTTTAGAAAACTTTAAGTGGACTTGGAATAATATAATGAACTTCCATAATCCTTTTACTCATTCAGTAGTAAGCAAGATTTTGTCACACTTGTTTTCCTTCCACTTTGTTTTCCCTGCTGGAAGTATTCTAAAAGCTAAGGTCCGATATTGTGTAATTTACCATTGTATACTTTGGTATGCATCTCTCAAAACATATACACTTTCTTGTAGAATACCATTATTGCACTTAATAACTATACCAGTGATACCTTGATCCTGTCTAAAAATAAAATACTCAGTCCATATTCATATGATTCTTTTTATCAAAAATGTCTTTTGGGATTATTTTTGACATCCATTAGTTTCAGGTGTACCACATAGTGATTTGATGTTCTTAGGCACTACAAAATAATCACCATGATAGGCCTAGTAACCATCTGTATTACCATATAGTTATTACAACATTACTGACTCAAAAATGTTTTCTACCAGTTGGTTTCCTTGAATCAGGATTCATGTAAGATTCACAGATGTTTAATTTTTTATGTCTCTTGAATCCCTTTTAAATGGGGGCAGCTTCCTCCCACTCTCTTTTTCTGTTGACATTGACTTATTTAAGAATCACTGTTTATTGTCTTATAGAATGTCCCATTTTCTGTTTGTTTGCTTCCTCGTGTCATTGGACATCTTCCTGTGTACCAGGGGTTGGCACGGTATGGCCTGTGGGCAAATCCAGCCTCACCATCTGTTTTTGTAAATAAAGTTTAATTGAAAGACATCCTGTCTATTAGTTCACAGCTTCAGTTGCTGTAGTTACTAGTCATGACAGTGGCCATGTGACCTGAAAACCTAAAATACTTAGTACTTGGCTCTTTACAGAACCAGTTTGCTCACCCCTGCTACTAGTTAGCACTAAATAATTTATTAGATTCGGTTTTGACTTCTTGGGTTAGTGTGCTCTATAGGTGTATGATATATTTCATACTGCATAATATATCAGCAGGCATGTAATGTCTGGTGAAACCACTGTTAGTGGGGCTGTGATTGATTAGTGGGTTCAAGTTTTCATCTGAAAGAGAAGTTTTTAACCTTGTCACTACTAATGTTTTGGGCTGAATTATTCATTGTTGTGAGGGCTGTCCTGGGCATTATGGGATGTTTAGCAGTAACTGTGGCCTCTCCCCGATGCCAGTTAACACCCCTCCCCCCTACTTGTAATAACCAAAAATACCTTCACACATCTCCAACTGTCCTCTGGGGGTGGGTAGCAAAATTGTTCCCATTTAAGAACCATTGATCTAATGACTCCCCCCTTCATTTTTTTACCTGAATGAGTTATTTCATTAGAAGTTGTAAGACAGTGTTTTAATTCTGTCATCCTTTCCACGTTTATTTATTAAACATGTTAAATATTAGAATGTTTACGGGCACCTGGGTGGCTCAATGGTTGAGCATCTGCCTTTGGCTCAGGTCATGATCCTGGAATCCTGGGATCGAGTCTTGCATCAGGCTCCCCATGGGGAGCCTGCTTCTCCCTCTGCCTATGTCTCTGCCTCTCTCGCTCTCTCTCTCTCTGACGAATAAATAAAATCTTTACAAAAATATTAGAACGTTTATTAGTTAAATTTTTCTGTAACATTAACTTTTCCTCATTAATCAGCACTATTTGGTTATGCTGCAGTAGTTTGTACAGGAAAGATGAGGTCATTGTGTACTTTCTTTTTCATTGCCAATTTTCTGAGTAGGAAGTTGGGGCCCTGCATTACATGCAATATTGACCAGTGATTTGTTAAATAAAAAAAAGTACCTGTCTTCTAGCCTTCAGAGTGAGGCTTTGCAGTACCATTTCACAAGAAAGGAAGTAGGGCTTCAGAGAAATTGCTGATTCAGGGCAAAAAGTGTCCAAGATGAGCCTGAAGTATCTAGTTCTACTAGAAAGCCAGGACAATATTAAAATCTACTGAAGATGTGTCACAAGAGCTCAGGAGTCAACTTGAAGAGTTTTCCAATGGCCAAAGATGGAGTAGTTTGAGCATGGATATAGATGGCTGCAGCAGATTGAGACAGATGAGTTCACCCTGATACCATAAGCACAAGTGACCCTGCAGTGGTCATCTGGGAAGGTGGCTGGGGAACCAACTCACTGGTTTGGAAACTGGTCAATGAAGGGATTGAGTCTAGCATTTCTCTTGACCTTTTTGAGCTCATATGGTACCTCAGGTAATCAAATAATCGATAAAGGGAAGTGTCTCTTCATAGAAGGTTTCCATCCAAGAAATGATGAAGGAGAAATTGAATATTATGACTTTGCAATCCCCCGTGAAATAATAGTTGTAGCCAGTGATCACCAGTGGCTGCTAGTATCACTAAAAGAGAGCTAACCAGACATGATGTGCCTGTGCTGTCTGATAGAAGCAATCAGTGGCAACTCTAACATATTTGTGCCAAAAAACTGAATATGATTTTGATCAGGCCTTCAGATCTAAATATGAATTCACCAGCAGTGTAGAAATAGAGGAACATGTTAGATGGTATTATTGGGATACAAGCAGCAGAATTGATACCATGGGGTATTTTATGAGACAAATGACCCAGTTTCTTCAACAGATGAATTGCAGGAAAATAATAGGTGGGGAGGGGTTGTGCCTATAGTTTTACATATCAACCAATCACAGAGTATGGGCTTACTTGGTAAATAAAATTGAGATTGTTGGGAAAACATGAAAATTTGAATCTTACCTGGATATTTAGTGATTTTAAGGAATTACTGTTAATCATATTAGCTATGATTGTGTTATATTTTAACAACTTGTTATCTTTTGAAGTAGTGGTTCTCAGTGGGGTGAGATTTTTGCCCTTTAAGGGGCATTTGGCCAGGTCTGGAGACGTTTTTGGTTGTCACAATTTGGGGGTGGAAGGTGGTGCTGTTGGCAGCCAGGGATACTGCTAAAAATCCCACAGTGAACAAAATAGCCACCATAACAAAGAATTATTTGGTCAAAAATGTCCATAGTGCTGAGGTTGAGAAACCTTGTTTTAGAGATACATGCTGAAGTATTTGTGGATTAAGTGATGGGTCTGGGTTTTGCTTCAAAATCATCTGGATAGGGATCCCTGGGTGATGCAGCGGTTTGGCGCCTGCCTTTGGCCCAGGGTGCGATCCTGGAGACCCGGGATTGAATCCCACGTCGGGCTCCCGGTGCATGGAGCCTGCTTCTCCCTCTGCCTGTGTCTCTGCCTCTCTCTCTCTCTCTCTCTCTCTCTCTCTCTCTCTGTGACTATCATAAATTTAAAAAAAAAAATTAACAAAATAATCTGGATAGAGGCAAGAAGTAGATAGGGATATTGAAGAGTTGATAATTGAAGTTGGGTGATAGGTATATGAGAGTTGATTGTGCTGTTTTTCTCTCTTAGTAAATGTTGAATGAGTGAATGAATGGGAGAGAGATTCTGTAGCCCTGTGTAAATTAGATGGCTTCCTAAGGGTTTAACTTACTTGGTTAGTGAAGTTGTTGACTCAGCAAATGTTTCTAAACCATGTGGTACTGTGATGGAATACTTGTGACTCATAAAAACAGAGGAGACAGATACTAGCCCAATAGCAGAAATAGATGTAAAACTTACAGAAGGATACACATACTCTGGATAGCATCTACTAAAGGAAGCTGCCCTAGCCTGGGAGGCCAGGAAGATATCACTGGTTAGGGAAGGTTCTTGGGATGCTCTGAGGATCAGCCCCTGTGGGAGAGTGAAGTGCATGCTCTACTGACTGAGGCAACCAGGTACCCTAGAAAGTACAAATTTTAAAAAGAAAATGAATAATAGCCACAACCCCTCTTCCCCAGCTATGTCCATGGTTGGCATCCTCCAGATTATTGGTCACACATATCTATAGCTTGTTTTTTAAAGAATGAGTCTTTGGGGCACCTGGGTGCCTCAGTGGTTGAACATCTGCCTTTGGCTCAGATCATGATACTGGGGTCCCGCATCAGGCTCCCTGCGGGGAGCCTGCTTCTCCCTCTGCCTATGTCTCTGCCTCTCTCTCTCTTTCTCTGTGTCTCATGAATAAATAAATAAAATCTTTGGAAAAAAATAATGAAGTCTTTAAACATCACTTACCTGTTTTCTTTTGAGATCCCTGGCTGGGAGTCAGGAGCCCTGGCTTCTAGTTCCAGGTTGGACATTAATGGTTCTAAGTTTCTCTACCCTCCTCTCCCCTTCTAGTTTCTCTATTTTTTGTTTGTTTAAATACTTTTCATAATAAAAAGTTAAAATATTCATATGGATTAAAATGTTTATCTTTTAATATTCTTGGTGGTTTTGATGAAAATGCAGAATGTATAGTAGGCATCCAGTAAGTGATCTTTTCCCCTCTTTTATTTGCAGATTATTGCTGTGGCAGCTTTGGTCCATCACAGCTTTGCATTAGATAAAGCGGCCCCACAGCCTCCCTTCCAGTCACACTTCTGTGGTATGTACATTTTTTAGCTGGTCTTCTAATGGCTTGATTTCAAGACTAGTTAGTATGTATTATTAAAGGAGTTTTATTTTTGTCAGCTGTGGACACTGAGTCATATTGGATTGGTGGTTCCTATTCAGCTGGTTTTGTTCAAGGAGCAGATTTGGGAGGCAATTTGGCATCTCTTTTCCGTTCCAATGGTTATGTTATTGGGGTACTCTACTTTTTTTTCCCTGGGTCAAAATTATGTTATCACTATTTCCTTTCATGATGTCATTCTAAGGCCCAGAATAGAAGCCTGATCAAAGTTTTCGTATGGTGAGGCAATATGCCAGGGCATAAATGAATGTTTCCCTATTTGGGAGGAGTTACAGCATATCAAATTAGAGTTGGGTTTGCTATGCATAAAATTCAGTTGGTGAAAATATCACACAGAAATCTGCAATGCCATGAATAGTCTTCAAGGAGGATTCTGACCTATTCCATGTTGAGACTATGGCCAATTAAATAACCATTTTTTTGTAAACAAAGGAAGGCCATAACACTATTGATATGTTTCCTGAAATCTTTTCCAGCCTAGACCAGCAGTTACCTGGGACAGCATCTCCTGTCGTATTTTGTGGATATTAGGAAAGTGGGATTAGAAAAACAAGCATAGAAGGGAATATTGTGTACTGTTGTGAAGTTTCACTCTTTAAGTGAGGTAGAATAATACATAGAACAAAAAATGGTGAGAGTATTCTGGAAAATACGCAGAAGAGAGCAACCATGAGCTCACTCAACATGTTTTTATTCACTTGCTTTGTGTATATCATGATGTAAACAGCTGTTTTGAGTGGCATGGAACTTAAAGTATAGTGAAGGAAGCTTTGGTCATTTTATTCTTCTAACTTGAAGAAGGTTGGAGTTCCTTCATTGTGTACTGGTTAAGGGTTTGGTGATGGGGGGATTCCCTGTGGGCAAGACTGTTAAACTTCCTTCATTCTGACTTGGACAGAAGATGTTTCATGAAAGTAGTTTTAAACATTTATAGGGAGTTAGGGTTCTATGCATGGCTACTTTTTAAATCTAATCTGTTAAAATTTTTAAAAATTGTGTAAATGACGTAACATTTTAGTTTCAGGTGTGCAACATAACAATTTGATAATTGTATGTATTTTGAAATGATCACCACAATAAATCTAGTTCACATCTATCATCATAGAAAATTGTTTTTCTTGTGATGAGAACTTGTCAGATTTACTCTCTTGGCAACTTTCAAACATGCAATATAGTATTGTTAACTATAGTCACCATGCTGTACGTTACATCTCTGTGACTTATTTTATAACTGAAATTTGTAGCTTTTGACCCTCTTCACCCAGTCCCCCTTCTACCCCACATCCCACCCCACCTTTGGCAACCATCAGTCGGTTATCTGTATCTATGACCTCACTTTGTTTTTTTAGATTGCACATATAAGTGAGATCATATAGTATTACTTTATATGTCTGACTTTCTTCGTTTAGCATGATGCCTTTCATAGTCTATCCATGTTGCAAATGGCAAGATTTTTCTTATTTTTTATGGCCGAATAATGTGCCACTGTATAAATATACCACTTTTCTTTATCCGTTCATCCATTGATGGGCACTTAGGTTGCTTCCATTTCCTAGCTCTTGTAAATAATGTTGCAATGAACATGGGCATACAGATATCTTTTCGAGTTAGTGATTGCATTTTTTTCAGACAAATACCCAGAAGTGGAATACCTAGATCATAATGGCAGTTCTGCTTTTCATTTTTTGAGGAACCTCCATACTGTTTTCTACAGCTGCTGCACGAGTTTACATTCCCATTAACAGTATACAAGGGATTTCTTTACATCCTAGCCAACACTTATTTGTTGTTGTTGTTTTTTAAATAGGCTCCATGCCCAAGGTGGGGCTAGGACTCATGACCCTGACATCAAATCAAGTGTCACATGCTCTACTGACTGAGCCAGCTAGGCACCCCTCTTGTCTTTTTGATAATAGCAATTTTGACAGGTGTGAGGTGATATCCCAGTGTGGTTTTGATTGCCCTTGATGAATGTGATGTTGACCACTTTTTCATGTACCTGTTGGCCATCTGTAGGTCTTCTTTGAAAAAAATGTTTATTTAGAGCCTTTGCCCATTTTCTTAAAGTAGGCTCCATGCCCAGTGTGGGGCTTGAACTCAAGACCCTGAGATCAAGAGTCATTTGCTCTACTGACTGAGCCAGCCAGGTATCCCAGCCTTTGCCCATTTTTTAATTGGATTGTTTGATTTATTGCTCTTGAGTTATAGGAGTTCTTTGTATATTATGGATATTAACCTCTTATCAGATATATGGTTTGCAAACATTTTCTCTTGTTAGGTTGCCTTTTCTTTTTTTGATGGTTTCATTTGCTGTGCAAGAGCTTTTTATTTTGATCTAGTCCCACTTGCTTATTTTTGCTTTTGATGTAATCCAGAAAAAACATTGCCAAGACCAGTGTCAGGGAGCGTGCCTGTTTTCTTCTAAGAGTTTTACGGTTTCAAGTCCTTGTATTCAAGTCTTTAATGGATGTTCACTTAGTTTTTGTGTATGGTGTAAGATTGTGGTCGAGTTTCCTTCTTTGGCATGTGACTGTCTAGTTTTCATATTACCATTTAGTAAAGAGACTTTTTTTCCCATTGTATATTCATATCTCCTTTGTCATAATTGACCATATATGCATCCATTAATTTCTGGGCTCTCTGTTCTGTTCCATTGATCTAGATGTTTATTTTTATGACAGTATCATACTGTTTTGATTACTATAGCTTTGTGGTATAGTTTGAAATCAGGGAGCATAATGCTTCCTGCTTTTTTGTTCTTTCCCAAGATTGCTTTGGCTATTTGGGATCTTTTTGGTTCTATAATGAATTTTAGGATTGTTTGTTCTGGCATTTCTTTTGAGTTCTAACAACATGACCAATGTTGAATCTTTTAACTCTTTAGAGATTAGGGGATTGTTTATATTTAAGACAGTTTCCATTTGGAAACGTGCAGCATATATGTACTTGAAATTGGACAGAGGTGGTGATGGAATCTTTTTTTTTTCTTACAGTTGTGTCTAAACCAAAGGACTGTATTTTCCCATATACTTTCAAAGACTACATTAAGGAAAAGGTAAATAACTCATTATTTATTTATTTTTTAAATATGAAGCATCTATTTGGAAAGAGAAAAGGAGGATGGTGTGGATTAGTAGAATTAGGCTATTTTATGTATTAATTTATTAGATCTAGCCTTGCTTAGATTAAACTATGGCATTAATCCATTCAAAATGTATTAGAAATGTAAAAGTAGAAACATTATTTAACAATGTTTAAATATTTTGCCACCTGAAAATAATGTGATTCTACACCCTGTTAGTAGGTAGATAGGCTCAAATCCTCCTTCAGATAGCTTTAGTGGAAGCCTTTCCAAAATGCATGATCATGTGTTTACTGTTTTGGTGAAGTGTTGAGTACCCCCCACCCCCCAGCTTAAATAAAGCCAAGTGAAGTTGGGAACACTGTGGATATTAAAGGGGACACATATTGGGAAAGGTTGATATGGGCTGACCAGCATTGAACAGTGATCTCTCAACTCTCAGTATACTCCATGAAGTTTTCATGGGTCCTTAATAAAATAGAGGGTGGGGGAAAAAGTAGTGTAATGTAGTGAGTTTGTCACAAAGGTACGCGTATACAGTGTAAATAATTTTTTTTTTTGAGAGTATGTTATTTTTTGGTGAAATGCTTGTGATCATAAGTTTGTGGGTTAGTTTTATTTTTTTTAATATCCTCACTTGACAAAATTTTAGCAACCTTGTCAGGTTCCACTTATTTTAAGTTGGCTTGAGAAGTCCAGTAGTCTGGGGGTACTGTTGGATCAGGCTATTATTTGTGAAGTGCTCTGAATCACCTATCCAAGTAAAATGACTTAGGAAAATTTGTTTAGAGTCAAACAAATTATCAACTTTGTAGCCAAGTTAGTTGCAGAAAACTCATAGCTACCAACTTCCATTTTAAGAGAGTCTTAATAAGAGTAGATCTTTAAAAAAAAAAGAGTAGATCTTTTGAATATCTGATTTATTTTCAGTGATCCAAGTAGAAAGAAGCCTTTTGTGTGAAGATAGGTTTTATTTATACTTAAGACACTTATAATTCTTAAATGTGTGTTTACTTTCACTCTGGTTTCTTATTTATAAGTTCTTAAATCATTCTTGGAGATTAGTTTATACAAACCTTGGGATTTCTTTATGTTGTAAATACATAAACAGCAAAGTCTACCAGGGATTATATAGCAAAGTAAGTAACATTTTTATAGGCACTCTGATTCAAATGCTTGTGCATTTGTGTCCAGATGCACAAACGTGTCCCTGTCGGGGGATATATCTGTACTTCATAATGCTCAGCATTTGAAGTTTTGCTTTATTTACACACTTATTACTAGAATGAGCTCCTCATAGACTTTTGGCAGTTACATTGTGAAACCCAGAATAAGCAATTTCATTGCTTCCTTTAGTTTTGTCATATGCAGGGCTTGATTCCAGGACCCTGGGATCATGACCTGAGCCAAAGGCAGATGCTTAACTGACTGAGCCACTCAGGTGCCCCTGGATGGATTCTTTTAATTCCAAGAAATCTAACCCTGCTTGAACAAGGAGCTAAGTGTAATACTTTAAGAGTAAGTGACTGGTATATTTTTATCTAACAGAATGTGAAGGTTGAGATTGCTGCAACAGAAAGAACATTGCTAGGTTTTTTCCTCGCCAAAGTTCACAAAATTGATCCTGATATCATTGTGGTGAGTAGATATCTCATCATGCCATTGGGGAACCTTTCATTCCTTATTAGTTATTTTCAGTACTTGTTGAGTAGCAGAGAACCTTTTTAATCTAGGTAAAATTGGTATATAACATTATTTAAGTTTCAGGTGTATAGTAGTATAATTTGACATCTGTATACACTTCAAAGTGATGACCACCAAGAGACTAGTTGCCATCCATCACCATAAAGTTGGTCCTCTTCACTTTTTTGCCCACCTCCCAAGCCCCTTCTGCTCTAGTAATTAGCAGTCTCTTCTGTGTATCAGTGAGTTTGTTTTTGTATAGTTTTGTTTGTTCATTTGTTTTTAGATTCCACATTTGAGTGAAATCATACAGTATTTGTCTTTCTCCACTGACTTACTTCACTTAGCTTAATGCCCTCAGGGTCTGTTCATATTGTTGGAAAAAGCATGATTTCATTCTCTTTTATGGCTGAGTATATTCCTGTGTGTGTGTGTGTGTGTGTAATACATCCTCTGTATCCATTCATCCATTGATGGTTGTTTTGATATCTTGGCTATTACAAATGAAAATAGGGCTACATATATCTTTTTAAGTTGGTGTTTTCACATTCATATAAATACCTAAAGTAGAATAGCTGAATTGGATTATAGATCTATTCTTATTTTTTTTTTTAAGATTGTATTTATTCATGACAGAAACAGAAAGAGAGGGGCAGAGACACAGGCAGAGGGAAAAGCAGGCTCTATGCAGGAAGCCCGATGTGGGACTCAATCCCAGGACTCCGGTATCACGCCCTGAACCAAAGGCAGACCCTCAACTGCTGAGCTCCCCAGGCATCCAGTCTATTCCTAATTTTTTGAGGACTCTCCAAACTGATTTCTGTGGTGGCTACACCAATTTACATTCTTACCAACAGTGCAGGAGCGTTCCTTTTTCTCCACATCCTTTCCACTTGTTATTTCTTGTCCTTTTGGTAATAGCCATTCTAATAGATATTGAGGTGGTTTTGATTTGCATTTCCGTAATACTTAGTGACGTTGAACACTTTTCATGTGCCTGTTGGCCATCTGTATGTCTTCTTTGGGAAAATTTGTATTTATGTCCTCTGCCTGTGTTTTAACTGGGTGTTTTTTTTTTTTATTGTTCAGCTTATGAGTTCTTTATATATTTTTTGAATCTTGAATCAGAGTGAAATGACCCTATGGACTGGTGGGAATTACTATAGTTTCTGCTAAAAGAAAGAGGGGGGAAAAAGAGCCAGCCCACTAGAAAGTAGTTGTTTTTCTCTAATAGAGAAGGAACTCATGAGTTATTGTTGAAGTTTAGGATATTCCAGTTATCTCCACTTATGAGTCCAGCCTATAAGTAAGTAAACTTGTGTTAACTATTGGTTTCTCTAAAATTTTGGGTTAGGGATGCCTGGATGGCTCAACAGTTAAGTGTCTGCCTTTGGCTCAGGGCGTGATCCCGGAGTCCCTGGATCGAGTCCCACATCGGGCTCCGTGCATGGGAACCTGCTTCTCCTCTGCCTATGTCTCTGTCTCTCTGTGTCTCTCATGAATAAATAAATAAAATCTTTTTTTAAAAAAGTAAAATTTTGGGTTAGTGGCCCAGCTGTATAGTGGTCATAGGAATTAATTCCCTCGATTTGGTATCAGTTTCCAAAGTGTAAGTATTTGAGTTTTATTTGCTCAGTGGATCCTTTTTTTTTTTTTTTTAAGTAATCTCTACAACCCAAAGTGGGACTCAAACTTAAACTCCAAGATCAAGAGTCACATATTCTACCAACTGAGCCAGCCCCATACCTGGAGCTCAGTGGATTTCTGTGACCTACTATTCTTTGAGGTCAGGGATAGGAATTTATTTCTCTCTTCATAACCAACTATATTCCCACTAGATAAAAGAGGTAATAATTCATTGAGTTACATTTGCCCTAGTTTTTAAGAGTCATAAATCAACATTTTGCTTTATGTTTCCTCTGGGTTTAGTTTATAGGCTCTTTGATGTGATTTCTTCCTTTTTTTTTCAGTTACTCAGATTATGTTGTGCTTTTGATTTTTTGGAGGAAAGTAGGATATAAAAGCATGTATTTTAAGTGTGCTATTGGTAATTTGGTAATATGAAACCCTTGCAAAAAGGTATGCTGTTCATTTCTCCACATTCACTTCTGCTCTTGGATACCTTTCTTGACCATGGTGTGGCCAAAGTACCTAGAGCTTGTAGGTTGTTATCAGTGTCTGTACCTGCTTCTCTTCCAGTATTCTAGATATTACATATTTTGTTAATACATCTTAAAAGGACCACGAAGATTGTTTCCACAGTGTCCTGTTTTGGTGCTTTTGCTCAGAACTAGGTCCTCACCCAGTTTCCCCTAGCAGTCTCTCTCAGGCCCCAAGGAGATGTCCTGGTGCTTAGGATAGCTGGCCTGCCTTAGGGTCTTAGACTCAAGTCTTCATGTGAGAAATCCAAACTGATAAGAGAATCCTGACACTGGTGTGAGTCCCTAATCCCAGGAATGATCATTTGGAAATGAGACTTCCTCATGTCCTTGGATTTCTTAATTTAATAAACAAAACTGCCATAAATACATAGTGGTACCCATTTTTAATTAAAATTAATAACAAGTAAATCTATTTATTGCTCTGATTTATTTTTTTAAAGATTTTGTTTATTTATTCATGAGAGACAGAGAGGCAGAGACACAGGCAGATTGAGAAGCAGACTCCATGCAGGGAGCCTGACGTGGGACTTGATCCCAGGTCTCCGGGATCACACCCTGGGCTGAAGGCAATGCTAAACCGCTGAGCCACCTGGGCTGCCCTCTGATTTATTTTAAACTTTATCTAGTTTCTTATTTTTTTCATCTAGTTTCTTAATAAACATAGACTATGAACCATATTATTCACATGATGGAAATTATCGTTATAGACAGAAAATTTTTGCATTTTTAATTATTTTTAAGTAGGCTCCATGCCCAGAGTGTTGCTTGAACTCACAACTCTGAGGTTAAGACCTGAGCCGAGGGATGCCTGGGTGGCTCAGCTGTGAGCGTCTGCCTTAGGCTCAGGGCATGGGCATGATCCTGGGGTCTGAGATTGAGTCCCACAATGGATTCCCCGTGGGGAGTCTGCTTCTCCCTCTACCTATGTCTCTGCTTTTCTCTCTCTCTCTCATGAATAAATAAAATCTTGAAAAAAAAAAAAGACCTGAGTGGAAGAGTTGAATGCTTAACTGACTAAGACACCCAGGTGCCCCTAGTTGCATTCTTAAGAGAATTTCTACTTGGTATAGTTTTGTTTCCTAATTTGAACTATTGTGTGGTATTATATGTTTTGTTTTATATTGATTAAGAGTCTAAATCAGTAGTGTTTGAACTCATTTCTTTAAAAAGAAAGTAGATACTGTTCCTGAGTTTTCTAAGAAGTCTGTGTAAACTGTTAAACAACACAGGCAGGTTCTCAGTTTTTAAGGAATTAAAATGGAATTATTTGAACACAGCTTTTACTGATCACAGAAAGTATGGAACATAAAAATTTGCATTTTGCCTCTGCGACTGTGAGGTATGAGCTGCAAATTAAAAGACATCATATGAACCTTGCATCAATTAGGATGAAATAAAGTTTATTCCAGCAATCTGCTTAGCAGCTTTGTTAATGTCAAGGCTAATGAATGCTGCTGATGAATACATTCCTGGAGAAGAAAGGACCCCAATCGGAGGTAAGCTCATGATGCCTTCAATTAGAGACCAGAAAAAGAAAGGGCAAAGAAATTCTGTGCATATGAAGATAAATCCTCTAATTTGCGTTTGTTATAATGTTATTGGCTGCCGTCTTTTTCTGACTAGGGTCATAATATTTATGGATTTGAACTGGAAGTGCTCCTGCAGAGAATTAATGTATGCAAAGTTCCTCACTGGTCCAAAATAGGTCGACTGAAGCGATCCAACATGCCGAAGCTTGGGGTAATAATAGTTTTCAAAATCTTACTTCTTGACTTGGCTTCTTTATATGGAGTGGGAACACACTGCTTCTTTGACTAAGAATTGTTTGTCTTGTGATAGGACATTTTAACTTTGACACTAACATCTTTTCCTTTGAATGCAGTATTTTATTGGTAGAAGCCACTAGTAGTTTTTAAAATCAGCTGTTAGAATGTACTTATTACCTCTACTTGGGCATTATCGAAGCTATAGTAGCCCTTAGAGCAGTGTTACAGGGTTCAGAGATTGGTGAGTGTTACCATTCAGGATGGGGAGGGGAAGGAAGAGTGGGAGGGAGCTGATGTAGAATGTGTAAGAAGGCCATGGGCATTAGTAGCCCTGTCACAACAACTCCCAATTTCATGTACATACTTCTTGCAGGGGTAACAGAACTTGTTCAAGGTTGCAAGGCTAGTATGGGAAGAACTGAGGTTTTGAACCTGGCCTGTCTTGACTCTTAAAGCCTATGTATTTTTTGTTCTACCTGCTTGTTTCACTTAAAGAGGTTTTGGTGGTTTTTGAATGAAGCCACAATCATTTCCTAAGCCTGAGAGTGCTCATTGCTTGAAATCTTACTTTACTTAAAGCTTAGAAGTCAAATGAGCATGTCACCTCATCAGAGAACTTAGGAATCTATACCTTTTGTAATATTCTCCAGTGGATTCTGCTGTTGCAGATTGGAGTTGGAGCTAGTGCTCTTGCTTCTTTTCCTATTCTTATCTTTAAGGTGAAAAAGTTATTAACCCTCATCCCAGCATTTGATTTACTAACTCCTTATCCTTTACAGTTTTCTTTATATGGCATCTTCCAAGTGAGGTCTACTGTGACTACCCTATTTAAGATACAGCCCCCCTAAATTCCCATTTTCCTTACCTGTTCTACTTTTTCTCTTTTCTATACGTTTATTAATCCCTAAAACTCTGTAGTATCTTGCTTTTGATACCTATTTTTTGTTGTGTATTTCAGATGGAGATCAGGAATCTTTTCTGTTGTGCTCATTGCTATCTTCCAGGTGCCTAGAACAGTGTCAGCCTCTTAGCAGATGTTCAGAAACATTTGAGTGGTGGCTGACTGGGTGAATGGGAGATTGAGAGTTTTCTCATTGTAATTCTGAGCTAGCTTCAAATGAGTTAGAACAGAATGTTCTCAGTGTGTGCTCGTCCATGGGATTTGCTTTTTGTCCTCCCCATGTAGGGCAGGAGTGGATTTGGTGAAAGAAATGCTACCTGTGGCCGAATGATCTGTGATGTGGAAATTTCAGCAAAGGAATTGATTCGTTGTAAAAGCTACCATTTGTCTGAACTTGTTCAACAGATTCTGAGAACTGAGAGGGTTGTAATCCCAATGGAAAATGTACGAAACATGTACAGGTATGATCCTGGATGCTTTGGAATTTGTCTGTCTTGAAATGAGCAACAGCAAGAGACCAGCATCACCATCAGGCTGGAGGAACGGGGAGTGTGTGGTATTCTGGAGGGGAACTGCTTTCCTGTCAGAACCAGCATCTCTGTTACATTAATAATTTAATTTATTTTGCCTCTTGAATTATTTTAATTTTATCAGTGTTTCTTCATCTCCATCACTTATCCCAGCCTCATCCAAATGTTTCCTAAGAGCAGTTTGGAAATTGATGTGATATTGAGGTTTCTACCCTTAATTCATTAATTCAGGAGATAGGTTACTCTTTTGGAAATAGAAAAACTGAGAAATCTTTAAGTTATGTAGAGATATTGATTATTTCTTGTTTCCATTTTTATTGAAGCAAAATTGACAAATAGAAATTGTATATATTTAAGGTATACAAACTGATGTTTGATAAATGTACACATTATAAAATAAACACCACAAGCTGATTAACATATCCATCACCTCACATGGTTACTAATTTTTTTAGTGGTTACAATACTCTGGATTTACCCTCTCAGCAAATTTCAAGTATATAATATTGTTAACTGTAGTTGTATTGCTGTATATTAGACCTCTTGAACTTACTCATTTTGTACAACTGAACCTTTGTGTTTATTTTCTAAACAGTTTTTCTACTCCTCTTGCCGCTTCTCATTTTCTTCCTGCCTGTTCCTCCCCAGTCCTTGGACCGCTTCTCTTTCTGACGATGTTCTCTAGGTGATCTCATCGAGTCTCAGGAATTTTAATACCATGTAGGTGGTGATGCTTCCTGCTTGGGTATCCTCTGCTTAGATCTCTCCCTTGAATGCCATACTCCTGTATCCACCTGCCTGTTTTACTTGATGTCCAATATGAACCTCCAGCCTTATTCAGAAGCTCAGCTCCTTGAGTGACAGAAGTTCTCTTTGAGTGACATCTCTTTTTTTTTCTAGTACTCCTGGAAACCTCCAAAGACGTGTTTGGCCCAAAACCTTTGAGGTTTCCATGATTCCTCTTTCTGATAGATATCCCATGTTTGAGCCATCACAGAATCCTGTCAGCTTTATCTTTAAAATATGTCTAGGTCTGACTACTTCTTTTCCCTTCCATTGAACCCATTCTGGTTCAAGCTACCCTCTTTTTCCCCTTGGATTAGTTAGTCCTATATCAGCCTCTTTGTTGGTCTCTTTGCTTTTGCCCTTGATTCCTTGCTCTCTGTTTTCAACCCAAGAACCAGAGTTACCTTGCTAAAGTTAAGTCAGATACTGTACTCTGCTCAAAATGTTCCAGTGACTGTTTCATTCAGAGTAAAAATCAGTCCTTACTGTGACTTACAAGGTCCAATAGTGTGTCACTCTACCTTGAACTCTGTCCTTCTGCGCTCTACATCATTCTTTGTTTCAGCCACTGGTCTCCTTCCTGGTCCTGGAAGTGCCAAATTTGTGCTCAGCTCAGAGCCTTTGAATGTGCTGTTCTCCTTGCCTGGATGCTCTTCCCTCAGATATTCATTCACAAGGATGGCCTCCTTACCTCTTCAGTTCTTTATTCTAAAGGAACTCTTTCCTAGTTCCGTAACTAAAATTTCAGTCTCTGCTCCTGACATTTAGTGTTTCCTTTGGTTCTTCATTTTTTCCCGCTTAACACTGAGCATTATATAACCTACTATATATGTATATATGTGTACACACACACACACACACACACACATGTATGTATTTTAATTTATACTTTGTCTCCCCCATGAGGACATAAGCCCCATGAGGACATAAGCCCCATGAGGACAGGTATTTTTCTCATTTGGTTACAGTCAGAATTTAGAACTATGCCTAGCACATTGTCAGCATATAATACATACTTAATTAGATGGAACAAATAAAAGGGCTTAGGTAGTTTCAGGTTGTAGTTAACACATAATTTTACTTTGTATTTATGGGATTTTTGTATGTGAGTGTGTGTTTTGGAGAAGGGCATTGGGATTAATGACATGAATGAATTCGTGGTTTCAAACCAACCATTTTAAATTGTTTCTAAAGCCAAAGTGCTGTTGCTCTGAAGTTACTCATAACAAAAATTTTTTGTAATATTTTGTGATGTTCTGATTATAGTCATTGTTTCTTTTAATTACTTGATTGTTTCATTCTTACTTTTCTGTACAGTGAATCTTCTCATCTGCTGTACCTGTTGGAACACACCTGGAAAGATGCCAGGTTCATTTTGCAGATCATGTGTGAGCTAAATGTTCTTCCATTAGCATTGCAGATCACTAACATCGCTGGGAACATTATGGTAAATTTAACTTAGAAAGGGGGAAAAAGCATTTCCTGTTGGATTCAGTGTTTGCTTGGGGTAGTTGTTATATGATAATGAGTCTAAATGCATGCTTATAAAATGAGTAACTTGTATTCTGGAAGCTGGGCTTCTTTTGTGAAATGAACTGGCTGCGAGAAGGGGAGGAAAGCCAGGTGCAGTATGTTGAAATTTTGGGTGAACATAAGGATCATCTCTAACATCTGGATGTGTCTGATGTGTGGAATGGTCTCTTTGGGAGTAAAGAAATAGCCCAAGTGGTGTCAGTATTTTAAGCTTTCTTTGTCTCTTTTTAACTATACTGCTCAAAGGAAATGTTAGAATGAATTTTGTACCTTCTTATTTTTAAAGCAGCCCTTATTAGGAAGAATGATTGTGGAGGAGGTGCTATAATTAAATTTACTGTCTCAAAGTTGCCTTTGTTTGTTACAGCTTTGAGTTCATATTTAAAAAAGAAATTCTATTTACTAGTCTAGGACGCTGATGGGTGGACGATCTGAGCGTAATGAGTTCTTGTTACTTCATGCGTTTTATGAAAACAACTATATTGTGCCCGACAAGCAGATTTTCAGAAAGCCTCAGCAAAAACTGGTGGGTCCAAACTTGCATAATGTTTTGCCTTTTTTTAATCCCCTTTTATTACCTAGATAGCTTTTTTTGCTATGATTATTTCTGCTTCTAAAATAATTAACCTCCTGTATACTGTAGAAAGCATGTCAGATTCAGTCTGTTGTGTTTTTGTGGTGATTTCCTTCTTCACGTTTTTCTGTGTGGATGAAAGTTATTTGTGAAATAGGAAAATCTTTGAGGGTAGCATTAAGTTTCTCTGATGGGTGAGCATACAAGGAAAATGTTTTGCGATCTTAGCTGTATCAAAAGTTAGATACCAATTAAACCTTTACTTTCCTTAAATGCATGAGCCTTTATTTTTTGTTGCTTTGTGGCATTTTTGTATGCTAGAAGGATCAGGTCACCACAATCAGTTTTCTAAAGTGGCCTCCATGACATTGGAACTAAAACTTAGTTACCAGTTTGTCCTCACTGATAGCAGTTGAATCAAAGGGGAAATTTAATGTTAAGATGATTCAAGTTTTTGTATTTGTTTTATATACATTATCAAAATTGGTATAGGGAATGTTAACTTACAGGAGCTTGACTTCTGAGGTATTGAATATTGGTTATTAATAAACTACTTGGGAATGAATTTTAAGTGTATGGACACTTTAAGGTCTCCAAATTAATGAGGATAATGATCATATCTGTATGAAATCTTTAGTATTGCTACATCATGATTGTTAGAGTAATGAATTTAGGAGGACTCTTTTACTGTCTCAGATTTTACATTATATGAAGCATTGTATCTTTAGTATCCATTGATTTAAAAAATAAAAGGTTTTGTGAATTCAGAAATATTCTATTTTTTTTAAACGATTTTATTTATTTATTCATGAGAGACACACACACACAGAGAGAGAGAGAGAGAGAGGCAGAGACACAGGCAGAGGGAGAAGCAGGCTACATGTAGGGAGCCTGATGTGGGACTTGATCCCGGGTCTCCAGGATCACACCCCGAGCTGAAGGTGGCGCTAAACCCCTGAGCCACCCAGGCTGCCCCTGAATTCAGAAATATTCTAAAGTAGAATTTGCATATTTATTAACTCCAGGATATAGTGTTTTGGCAACTCCCATGCTTGGCATTCATTTGGGTTTGTGAACATATTACAGTAACTGTCATTCCCCCTAGGTATCTAAAAGCAAATAATGTTTGTTAGAATTGTGTACTGCAGCTGGAAAAGGGAGAGTCATAATACTTCTTAATAAGTTAATCAGTTGCTGGCTGGTGAAGTTCTCTTTCCCTTTGATATTAGGGAGATGAAGATGAAGAACTTGATGGAGATGCCAATAAATACAAGAAAGGACGTAAGAAAGCCGCTTATGCTGGAGGCTTGGTATTGGACCCTAAAGCTGGTAAGGCTGCGCAGCAGGTGGGTTTGTCCCTGGTGTTATGGAATTTTTTTCATGCAGACCTAGGCTTGAGAAACTGAAAGACCTGAAATTGTATTTTGTAGGTTAGAAATAGGTCTTTTAATGACCTTATTTTTGTCTTCTGTTGATGTGAAAATCTTGTTGGCCAGTCACCTGACATGAATCAATATGAATCTTTTTTAACTTTTTTTTCCTGGACATTGACATTTAAATTCTGTGTGATTTTCATGTATCATGAGATACTCTGTTTAAAAATTTTTTTTCAGTCATTTAAAGATGAAAACACTATTCTTGGCTCATGAGTGGTACAAAAAGGCAGGGGGGCACGCTGATTTTGGTCTGCGCATAGTTTGCCAACCCCCAGTCCAGTATATAGCTATTTGTCTTGTGGTAGAAGCACCTCTTTCTCCTCCCATGTACTCTAGAGAGTGGGCTCTGCCTCTGCCTGACTGCCTGGACCAGTTCGTTTGCACAGCAGAGTTCAAGAAAGTACAGACAGTAACCACCAAATTGAACTTTAATAGCAGAGTAACTACTCCCTCTTGTTGTTAATGGCAAATAAGATGTTCTATGGTACACAGAGCTGGAAGGGATCTTTTTTTTTCAATCTTATTAACTTTAAATTTTTAAGTGTACAGTTAAAGTAGTGTTAAGTATATTTACACTGTTGTACAGGAATATGAATTTTATGAAGTAATTTGAACTCTGAGTAGGAGACCTCTGACAAAAGTGATTTATTATTAGTTGTATTGAAACAGATCAGTAGGGATCCCTGGGTGGCGCAGTGGTTTGGCGCTTGCCTTTGGCCCAGGGCGCGATCCTGGATACCCTGGATCGAATCCCACGTCGGGCTCCCGGTGCATGGAGCCTGCTTCTCTCTCTGCCTCTCTCTCTCTCTGTCTCTCTGTGTGTGTGTGTGTGTGTGTGTGTGTGTGTGTGTTACTATCATAAATAAATAAATTAAAAAAAAAAAAAGAAACAGATCAGTAGTCCTTTGGTGTTAGATAGAGCTGGGCTTAAATTCTGCCTGTGTGATCTTGGGCTTCCTCTTGAACCTTTGTAAGCCTCACGTTCCTCTTCTGTAAAATGGAGATAAGAATAATACCTACTCTTGAAGTTAATATAGCACTGTATGTTAACTACACTAGAATTTTAAAAAAAGAATAATATCTACCACACAGAGACTTAAGGAACAAAGTGATTGTTTAGTATAGTGCTCGACACAGAGTATGCTATCAACATATGTTTGCGGCTGTTTTTATTTTCTTAATAGTGGACATTTATTTTTGTTCAGTTTCTTCTTAAGGTGAAGATACTCTTTGTAAATGTCCTAGAGAAACATAGTAGCTTTCTGTTCACTCTTTGCAAGTAAAAAGGGTGGATCGTTCCACTGCTGACACACATCTCTTGTCTGATTTAATACCATTTGTGTACAGGTAAGTGGGCTTCCCGTTTTATTCTTAGGAAGTATGATGATGAAAAAATACCTAACTACTCACAGGTATGGATCACAAACATTTTGGGGGTGAAGGTGGCATGGTAGGTGGGAGGGAATACTTGCCTAAAGGAGAATTTTACATTTTTTTGAGATGGATATGACACCTATCTGAAGTAATTGATAGGAGAAGGTGTTTGCCCATCATAATGGTGTACTTGGGGACTGCTGCAGAAAGGATTGTTCGTTGTAGTTGGTTTCAAGGTGAGACATGTTCTCTTCTTGCCTGTTCTTTTGTGACTTCAGTTTTTACTCTAATACAAGTCATTTTTATAGAGTGATAGTAGATGACTTTTTTCCTTTGATAGAACTCGCTGCTTTGAATAGTACATTGTTTCTAATACACTTTGTTGTATAGTACTTCTGATGTTATGTTTTGACCAGTCTGCTTTTTTCTTTAGCCCTCCCCCTTTTTTTCCCCTTACTTGTATCTGCTTTTTTAAAAATGACTTTCTGTTTTGTTTTGTTTTTTTAATGACTTTTTGTAATATGGCTTTTTTGTTGCAGGTTTTTATGATAAGTTTATTTTGCTCCTGGACTTCAACAGTCTGTATCCTTCCATCATTCAGGAATTCAACATTTGTTTTACAACAGTGCAAAGAGTTGCTTCAGAGACACAGAAAGTTATGGAGGTTTGTATTCAACTGAGGGCTCTTTAAATTGAGATTAAAAGCAATGCTTAAAGAAGGAAGAGAACCAGAGGGGGTTAGCATTCTAGTTTCTCCTGTTAAGGATACAATTTTTCCTTTCTTAGTGGTCAAAAAAGGTAGAGGGTTGAGTAGATGGAAATTCACAGTGGTTCCATACATTATTTAACAACTTTATTGAGATATAATTCACATAAATTTCATCCATTTAAAATATACAATTTAATGCCTTTTAGTGCATTTACTGAGTTTGCAACCTTCACCACAATTTGATGGCATTTTCATTACTCTTCAAAGAAACCCCCTATGTTGTAGCTGTTCCATCCCTCCATTCCTCCCAGACCTCAGCAACTACTAATTTTTCTGCCTCTACAGATTTATGTATTTTGGACATTTCTTGTTTTTTTTTTAAAGATTTTATTTATTCATTCATGAGAGACACAGGGGGAGAGAGAGAGAGAGAGAGAGAGAGAGAGAGAGAGAGAGAGGCAGAGACACAGGCAGAGGGAGAAGCAGGTTCCATGCAGGGAGCCCGATGCGGGACACTATATTGGGACCCCAGGATCATGCCTTGGGCCGAATGCAGGCGCTAAACCGCTGAGCCACCCAGGGATCCCCGACATTTCTTGTAAATGGAATCTTATGTGACCTTTTGTGTTCTGGCTTATTTCACTTGGCATACTATTTTCTTTTTTTTTCCCAAATTTTTATTTAAGTTCTAGTTAACATATGGTGTAATATTGGTTTTAGAAGTAGAAGTTAGTGATTCTCACTTACATATAACACCTGGTACTCAATAGAAGTGCCCTCCTTAATACCCATCACCCATTTAGCCCATCCCTGGCTCACCTCCCCTTCAGCAACCCTCAGTTTGTTCTCTGTAGTTAAGAGTCTGTTTTCTGGTTTGCCCCTTTTTTCTCAATGTTCATCTGTTTTTTTTTTTTTAGATTTTATTTATTTATTCATTAGAGACACAGAGAGAGAGGCAGAGATACAGGCAGAGGGAGAAGCAGGCTCCATGCAGGGAGCCTGATGTGGGACTAGATCTGGGGTCTCCAGGATCAGGCCCTGGGCTGAAGGTGGTGCTAAACCGCTGAGCCACCTGGGCTGCCCTGTTCATCTGTTTTGTTTCTTAAATTCCACATATGAATGAAAACATGTATTATTTGTCTTTCTCTGACTGACTGACTTCCCTGAGCATAATATACTCAAGCTCCATCCATGTTGTTGCAAATCGCAAGATTTCATTCTTTTGATGGTTGAATAATATTCCATTCTCTGTGTGTGTGCATGTATATGTGTGTGTAGGTGTTTGCGTGTGTAGATACACACACCATTTCCTCTTTATTCATTCATCAGTCAGTGGACATTTGGGCTCTTTCCATAGTTCGGCTGTTGTTGATAATACTTCTGTAGACATCAGGGTATGTATGCCCCTTTGAATTTGTGTATCAACAGGGTAGCTCTATTTTTAGCTTTTTGAGGAACCTCCATACTTTTCCAGAGTGGCTGCACCAGTTTAGCATACTGTTTTCAAGATTCGTCTGTGTTGTAGCAAGTATTAGTACTTCATTCCTATTTGTTGCTGAATAATATTCCATTCTGTAGACATGTATGTATCACATTTTGTTTATTTTTGGAATCATCTTGTTAATTTATGCAAAAATGCCTCCTGGGATTTTGGTAGGGATTGTACTGGCTCTATAGATTGATTTGGGGAGTATACCATCTTAATGTTAAGTCTTCCAATCCATGAAAATTGGGTCTTTCCATTTAATTAGGTCTTTAATTCCTTCCACTGATGTTACCTAGTTTTCACTGCTCAATTCTTATACTTCTTTTATTAAATTTATTCCTAAGTATTTCATTCTTCTTGATGCTATTGTATTATTCATTGCTAATGTATTGAAATACAACTGATTTTTGTATATTCATCTTATATGATACAACCTTCCTGAAGTCCTATATCATATACCACTTCTAATATTTTTGTGGATGCCTTAAGATTTTCTACACATAGCACCATGTTATCTGCAAAGAGAGATAATTTTAATTTTTTATAATCTGGATGCTATATATATATATATATATATATATATATATATATATATTTATTTATATATATTTATATTTTGGTCTGTCCCTGGCTGGAACCTTCAGTACAATATTGAATAGAATTGGCAAGAGAGACACCCATGTCTTGTTCTGGTCTTAGGGGGAAAACATCCAGTCTTTATTTCACCATTAAGTATGATATTCACTGGAGGTTTTCCGTAGGTGGTGTTTATCAGATTGAGAAGTTCCCTTTTGTTCCCAGTTGGTTGCATGTTTTTATCACAAAACAGTGCTGGATTTTGTCAGCCCCTTTTTCTTTATCTATTGAGATAATCATGTACTTTTTATACTTTATTCTTTTAATATGGTATATTACATTGATTTTCTGGTGTTGAACCAGCCTGTGTCTCTGGGATAAGTTCCACTTGGTTTTGGTGTATAATCCTTTTTATATGTTTCTAGTTTCAGTTTGTTAGTATTTTGTTGAGGAGTTTTCTGTTTGTATTCATAAGGGCTTTTAGTGTATAGTTATTTTTTCTTGTTATGTCTTTGCCTGGTTTTGGTAATAGGAGAATAGTGGGGATGTTATACTCTGTGTTAGCAAATCGAATTCCAATTAAAAAAAAAAAGAATGGTGGCCTCATGGAATGACTTGGCAAGTATTCTCTCCTCTTCTTCTTTTTTTTTTTTTTTTTTTTTTGGAGAATTTGTGAAGGATTCATATTAATTCTGCTTTAAATATTTGGTAGAATTCACTAGTGAAATTATCTGGTCTTAAGACTTGTCTTTTTTTGATTTCCTATTCAATTTTTGTTATAGGTCTATTCACATATTTTATTTCTCTTCGAGTCCATTTTGGTAGTTTGTGTCTTTCTAGGAATTTGTCCATTTCGTGTAAGGTTATCTAATTGGCATAAAATTGTTCATAGTACTCTTTTATAATTGTTTCTTTAAGGTCGTTAATAATGTCCTTCTTTTATTCCCGATGAGTCATTTTTTTTGTCAATGCAGCTAAAATTTGTCAGTTTTGCTAATCTTTACAGAGAAGGAACTTTGGTTTTGTTGATTTTTCTTTATCTTCTATATGTCCATTCTAATCTTTATTACTTCCTTCTTTCTCCTTTCTTTGGCTTACTCTTATTTTTCTAGTTTCTTAAAGTAGAAAGTTAGGTTATTGATTTGAGATCTTTTCTGTTAATATAGTTACAGCTGTAAATTTACCTGTAAGTATTGTGTTAGTTTCATCCCGTTAGTTTTGTTATTGTCACTCATATCTTAATTGTCAGGCCCCTCTCCCATCAATCGACCATTGATCTAACTTCTGTCACAATTGTTTAGTTTTGTTTATTCTAGAACTTAATATAAGTGGAGCAATATAGTATGTAATCTTTAGTGTGTGGCTTTTTTGTTCAACATGATGTTTTTGAGATTCATCCATGCTGTTGCATTATCAGTAGTTCTTTCCTTTGTATTGGTGAGAAGTGTTCCACACTTTATCTAGTTGCCCGAGATGAGCTTTTGGGTTTTCAGTGCTTAGTTATTATTTTTTTAAAGATTTATTTATTTTAGAGCGAGCGAGCAGGGGGGAGGGGCAGAGGAAGAGGATCTTCAGGCAAACTCTCCACTGAGCTTGCAGCCTAACATGGGGCTTGATTCCACAAGCCATGAGATCTTGACCTGAGCTGAAATCAGGTGTCAGACCCTTGACTGACAGTCACTCAGGCATCCCGTTGGGTTTAGCTATTATTATTTTTTATTATTTTTTATTATTTTTTAAGCTATTATTATTTTTTAAAGATTTCATTTATTTTTTCATGAGAGACACTGAGAGAGAGAGAGAGGCAGAGACAGGTAGAGGGAGAAACAGGCTCCCTCTGGGGACCCTGATGTGGGACTCAGGTCACACCCTGAGTTGTAGGCAGATGCTCAACCACTGAGCCACCCAGACATCCCTGTGTTTAGTTATTATTAATAAAGCTGTGAACATTCTTCATATCTTTTTGTGGACATGTGCTTTCATTTTTGGGGGTAGATACCTAGGCAGTGAAGTTGCTGGTTTGTATGGGAAGTGTAAGTTAACCTGAAAAGAAATTGCCAAATTATTTTCCTTAGAAGTTCTACTGTGTTACCCACTCCCACTAGTGGTGAATATGAACCATGCCACATCATCTCCAATACTTGATAGTTTCATTCTTTTAAATTTTGGCTACACAAGCCTTTGTTACTGGTTCTCACTAAATGGCCCTTTTAAAGGAATCTTTTTGAATTATTTCACATGGATTTTAATCTAACCAGTGACTAGTCAACAGTTTTATGTAGGTCTTAATAACTTAATGTGTGGTTCTTCATGTATAAAGCTTATATAATTGACTGTCAGTAGGGAATTTTATTAGATGTGGTTCTCTAACAGTAAAAGAGGTCAAGTTATATGTTATCTTTATATATTGTTTTTCTCTATTTTTTGTACATGTGACAGAAGATGTCTGTTTGCCCTCTTGTGCCTTATTTTCCATGTCTCTTAATTCTGACTGCATGCTTTGGGAGCTGTTTTTCAGCCCCAGTTCTGTTGTCCTAGAATAGAGAATCTTAAAGTCTTGGCCCAGGCTGGTCCCATCAGCTGTGCCACAGGAATGGGTTCACAGAGTACAAAATGGCTGCTAAGGATGGGCCTTTCTGTGGGACTAGAGGATAATTTTACAGAGAAGATATTGGGTAGACATCCCCAAAAGGTAGTGACTACATTGGATAAATAATATGCATTGAGCTCTTTCCTGCTACTGTGTCAGCCTTGTGATAATTGTCATGATCCAACCTCCTCCATCTCCCTCTACTTTTTTGTTCATTTGAGCTTTCCAGTTTGGATTCTGGATAAATAATAGAATCACTTAAGAGTTAGAAGACACCTTCAAGGTCATCTAAGAAGTACTATACATGAGCCAGTTTATAGGTTTTGTATCATTTTACTCTGTAGTATCTCAGTTGGTCTTCAGAATAGATAGTGCCACACAGCTAGTGGTGGGAGAGCTGGGCATGGATTGTAAATTTCCTGACCTCAGATCCTTCCAGTTCACTTTTTATCGGACATCTCTAGTTGTAAATAAATTGGAATGTGTACCAAGATATCTTTAATAGGTTTGCTATCATTGTCTGCTATATCGGAAAACAGTAGGTCCTATTACTATTGTAAGATTGTTTATCTAAAAATATTGATCTTTATAAAACCAGATACTTTGTAAAGGCTGTTATCAAATGGCATTGAGTTGACATACTTGAAGACAAGAGGTTTATTTTTAATTCTGAAACTTTGAAGGGATAAACATGCCTGGCTTCTCTTTGTGGCCTGTTAATAGAATTCATGGAAGCATCAGAAAGATCGTCTAATGCTTTCTCTGCTCTCTTCTTCTGTAAATTTTATTTTTTTTTTTATTTTTTATTTTTTATTTTTTTTATTTTTTTTATTTTTTTTTTTTCTTCTGTAAATTTTAATATCAGAAGACTGCTAGTTACTTTTCTAAAATGTTGCTATTTTACCAATTGCAAAGCAATTTGCAGATGAAAGGTATTACATAGATGTTAAGGAATTTGGATATATTAATTTTTAGAAACTTTTCATGGACTTTTTAAATATGTGTTTCAAATTCCTAAAAGAAATTTGCTGATTTAGTGTTTAGGGTTTTAGTTTTTAGTCTAAAACACTTAAAATAATTGCCACGATTTTTCATATTTGTAAAAGTCTTATGACGTTTTGTTTGGGAGTATATTTGACTTAAAACCATAGTTTGGTTTTGTTTGTATTTTTTTAAAATCCTAGCAGTCTCAGTGTTTTTATTTTAAAAACAATTTCTCTGAACATGTTGCTTGTCAATCTTGTTGAAGAGAGGAGTTATGTATAAAAATTGATCCCTTTAAATGATACTGACATTAATCAACAATGAGAGGGGTGGAGATACTGGGAGTGAGGCTGAGAGAAGTGGGAGAAGAGGCCAGTGGTAACTTATTTTCAGCTTTTTCTTCTCCCACCTATGTGTTTTTGACCTATGCTTATGCAGGAAAGTAGTTTTTCAAGATTTGATCATCATGTAAAGTTTCCACAAAATATTAAATAATATTTTAGTAATTTGTTTTATAAAAGTTTGATTTGTCTGAAATTTCTGTTGTGTGTTTCTCAGGATGGAGAACAAGAACAGATCCCTGAGCTACCAGACCCAGGTTTAGAAATGGGCATTTTGCCCAGAGAGATCCGGAAACTGGTAGAGAGGAGAAAACAAGTCAAACAACTAATGAAACAGCAAGATTTAAATCCAGACCTTGTTCTTCAGGTATATCTTTTCACTAAGACATCTGAGTGACAGTCTCAGCTTTCAGAGTTTGATTACCTGGGAGTGATTTAAACATGATGCTGTGGACAATTGGGTGGCTTATTTTAAGTTTGTGGGTAGGAAACCATTCAAAAACACTAGAATGCCTCAGAATGGAAGACCCCTCTGTCTGCAAAGCAGTATCTGAACAAAATCCTTCTGGAAGCTTTGGAGTCCGTGTTTACTTGCTTATAGAAGGTCAGGGAATCATGGATTTGAGAGGATGGGTTGAGTTGTTGAGAGTGTTTTTTTTTCCCAGGGGTATTGAGGGTTTCTCTTTCTCATTGGTGTTATAAAAAGACATCTCATGTAATGATTAAACATCTACAAATATTGTTGTCTCTTGTCCCTGTGGTCTACAGTATGACATTCGACAGAAGGCTTTGAAGCTAACAGCAAACAGTATGTATGGCTGCCTGGGATTTTCCTACAGCAGATTTTATGCCAAACCACTGGCCGCTCTGGTGACATACAAAGGAAGGGAGGTAAATGTAACATCTCTAAAAATTAAGAATTTCTTTTTTAACTATTATGTGTTATAATGTGGGAGAGCCAAGTTTGTTACCTGTTATAGAGCTTCAAATACCCCTTTCTTAGGACATATTGGAGACAGATAGTTTTTTAAGTAAGGATTTATTCATTCATCCATTGAGAGAAAGTATTTATTGTCTACTCTGTACCAGGCATTGTTAAGGGGGTAGACTGTTGAGCAAGACGTAAGATCCTCCTGCATCATAAGGGTCACATTCATTCTACGTAGAGCAGGGGGTGTATAGAGTGGCATGCATTGGGGACTTGGAACTGGGAGGAGGGTAGTTTGGGAAAATAGACTGTAAATAAGTGAATAAACAAATACAAAAAAAGAGAATATGGTAGAAGTAAATGCTGTTCAGATAATTAAAACAGGGTGGTGGGCTAGTTTAATGTTAAGATGGCTAGTTTAGATTGGTCAGGGAAGACTTCTTTAGGAAGTAGCATGAATGAGAGTAAAGTGATATAAAGGAACTAGTTTGGTTGCTAATATGTTAGGTTGCATTGTGAGGGAAAGGAAGAAATCAAGGAGGATTGCCTCCGTTTTAGTCCTATAGCTGGTTAGCTTATGGAGCCATTTATTAAAATGGAGAGATCTGGGAGAGAGGAATTAGGAATTCTGTTTAGGCTTCGAGATTTGTAATAGATCTCTAGGCATGTAAGGTAGGCAGTTGGATGTAGACGTCCACAATTCCAGGAATAGATGAGGAGTGGAGTTATGGATTGAGAGTTATTGGCTTTAGAAAGATGAGCCAGATACCAAACAGATTTGAGATACTTCACTTTGTAAACACTATAAGCTTCAGCTGCTTGAGCCCCACATGTGTGGGTTTTTCTTAATTTGTAAAAGAATAGTTATGTTAAATATTAAATTCCATTTCATTCCAGTAAACTATTGATTCCCATCAGTGGATTTGAGACTACTCAGTCTTAAGGAGGTAGTTCATGGTTATGGATAGAATGTTCATTTTGAGATTCTGAAATCAGAATACTCAAGCGTAGGGGTTGACAAAAGTGTGGCCCAATGGCCAAATCTAGGCAGCCATTTATTTTTGTTAATAAAATTTTACTGGATCACAACCATATTTTTTTATGTTTTATCTGGCTGCTTTTGCTTTATAAGAATTGAGTAATCAGGGTCAGGACTTGCATGTCCTGCAAAGCCTAAAATATTAGCCATCTGGCCCTTTTTCAGAAAACATGTTTCTTTTTTTAAAGATTTTATTTATGTATGTATGAGAGAGAGAGAGAGACACACACACACACACACACAGGCGAAGCAGGCTCCCTATGGGGAACCCAAAGCAGGACTCAATCCCAGGGCCCTGGGATCATGACCTGAGCCAAAGGCAGGTACTCAACCACTGAGCCACCCAGGTGCCCCAGAAAACATGTTTCTGCCTTAGAGTCTAGACCAACACTGTCCAGTAGTCTTTGAGATGGTGAAAATGTTCTCCACCTGCAGTATATAATATAATAGGGCTGCTACTATATTATAGTAGGCCACTAGCCCAAGTGGCTAGTGAGCATTTGATATCTGGCTAGTGTTGATTTTGAGTTTTATTTAATTATAATTAAAATAAATTTAACTTTAATTATCCGCATGTGGCTAGTGGCTCCTCTCTTGGTCAGTGGATGGAGATCTAGCTGGCATGAAACAATGTTCAGAGCCACTCTTCTGTTGACAGCCCTATCTCATAGACTTGGCTTAGGGTACAGTGAGGAAAGGCAAAATGTGTATTAAACAACAGTGATATATAAGAAGCTTCCAGATGAATTACTTCATTAAAACCCCACAATTCAGTGATATGATTCATAACATTCCCGTTTTGCAGATGCAGAAGCTAAGACTCAAAGAGGTGAAGTATAACAAGTGACTTTTTTGAATTGGAATCCTTATTTTCCTGATTGTAAGGCTTCTACCACAGTAGAGTTGTCTACCCCATCTCATGATGTCTTTCATGACTGTGCTTCTGCTTTATATTTTACCTTTTATTCCCCAAAGGACATCTTTTTTGATACTCATTTGAAGACACAGGCCCTTTTTGCATGGGAAGATATAGGTATTTTAGGGGCTAGTTGAAGTGAGAGAAGGATGTTTTCAGTTTCTTAGGCTAAGTTTACTTTAAAATTATTTAAATTTTATTTCTGTGTATGTATCCAGTGGCTTCTGATAGAATACCATCTTATTTTTGTATTAGGAAATGCACTCACTATGCCCCAACTGGGTGATAATACATAGGTTGACTATTGAGATTGGATCAAGGTTACTCTTAAGTTTCTCACGAGAGGCAATAGTTGACAATTTACTCCCTTGGAGAGTGCCTCTTGCTGTTGGGAAATCCCTGTTGTTACATTTTCTGCATTGGCTCAGAAATCCACAAGCTTAAAAGGGCACTGTTGATAATGATAAGCCCCAAATTTGTCCAGCGATCTCCCCCACTTCCCTAATCCATTGTACTTTAAGGGCAATATTTTTGTTTAGCTTGATCTTTAATAAAGGGTGTTTAAACCCAATTTTAATTTTTCTGTTATATAAAATATAGCAGTAACAAATCTTAAACTATAAAAGGAACCCTCTGCTCTCTCCGCTAAAAAACAGTTTCAAAGAAATCTAGAAATAATCATATGTGATTTAAATTCTTGGTTTCTACTTTCCCCCTTGTCTCTTTCCCCTTTGCTCCTTCCCACAAATAAAAAAAATATAACAACTGTGGAAAGTCGGTCTTGAAAGTAATGTGAGGTTAATGAGAAATAATAATTACACAGTTGCTCCCTGGAAATCTTATTCTAGAAGAAGATTCAAAGCCACCTACAGAAATTATTTCCTAAAATAAAACTGATTGTTAAAGTATTGGTGATAATTATTAGCACTGGTGGATAGAAATATTCTCTGTGGTAATCGGTCTTTGGGTTTACTAGCATTTTCCATATATACTATTAGGCCTTTATGATTTCAAATGTTTCTTGGTTATTAAAAAGGTAGGAGGGGTGAAGTGTAAAATCAGAGTCAGTTGGCTGAGATTTTGGAATACCTTTGTAATTTATCACACTTGTTTTTTTGGTAAGAAGATGGAGTGGACAAAATAATAGAACAACCTGAAGATCTTAGAAGTTTGCTTGTTTGCTTTTCAAGTTCTTGTAGGATAAATTAGATTAAGGTTCAAGTGGAAATGAATGAGAAGGAAACCTGATAGCAAGTCATCTTCAGATGGTAAAATTTTACATTTGAATATGTCTGGGGAGGCCGTAAGCCTGCCCGCCTCCTTTCTTGTTTTTAAGTCTATTTTGTATGTGCTCAGTTTTGTTGGAATCATGGAGGTTTGGCTCTGGTGACCTAATAATTTCTGTAATCAAATGTATTATGGCTGCTAGAGTACTCAGGGTAATTACTAATTGTACTTTCATAAACAGGTTTATAATAAAAATGCTAATAGTTGTGTCAAATGGACATCAATATTGTCTTTTCCCAGGTGTGATTTTTCACACTTTAAACTCTTCTGTGATTTTTAATTGCTCGGTGGTAGAGGAATTAGTTAATGGTTAAAGAATTGTATGAGGGACCTCATAGCGTGCAAGTTACTTAAAAAATAAGGAAGTCAGTGTTTCCAGAGAAGTAATATGGAAACTTAGTTTATAGACACTCAAAAGTGAATCAATATAAGTATCACCTGTATTTGTGTTTGTTCTCTATGTATGGAGAGAGACATAAAAAGTGATACTGGGCAAGTTGATAGTGTTAAGTAGACTTAGGTTGTAAACTACGGAGACAACCGCCTCAATTGTCCTCAGTTGTTGTCCTCAGTTGTCGTGACTGGTGTGGTAATTGAAGTGATTGTTCACTAGATGGCGATAGACACCCTGAGATCATTAATCAATTAAGGGTTTTATTCTGTGAACAATAGTGAAGGCCATTTAGTGACACAAACCTGTCCAAATTTTTGACTTTAATGAATTTTGAAACTGTTAAAGGCTAACCCTGGATCAAAGGATTGTAATACTCTATTTAGTGTTTAAAATAATGACGTTTTTTGAACTGTAAGTTTTTATTGATAAGAAGAATCATTGAATGTGTCCTAGCAAGCAGATTCTTCTATCACATAGCTAAATTCATACATCTTGCCATAAGGCTACAATACATGACTCACTTGGCCTCAGTATCAGGCTAATCTAAAGAGAATTGAAATGATTTTGATATATAATTTCACCCCTTAGGGTTTTTTGTAAAGGGATTTTAAACTTACTCTTTACTTAAAAGCATACTCCTTGCATAATCCTTAGTGTAATGGTAATATTTGTCCTTATGGAATAATTAGTACTGTACTCTGTTATTTCTGTGCTCTTGATAACAACGATTTTTGATCTGGATTTCTGGTTGCATTTTAAAGTGAACGTATGCTCTCATTTCAGTGTAGAGCCCATGTGTTGTTAGTTTCTCACCCAGTAGGCTGACATGAGTCTTTGCCAACTAGTTGTAGACTGCCTAGCTTTCAGTGGTGCTCAGAGCTGAAATTTGTACATTTAGAAAATGTAGCCAAATCATTGCATGAAAACATCGCAGTCTGGGTGAGCCTTACTGGGAATCTTTTGGCAATGTGCTAGCACCTGTCAGAAGCTCTTCGAAATGGTCCCCAGGACAGAGGGTTTAGCCTCTGTTGGTATCTGTGATGAAAGAAGAAGTGAATCTGGAGAATCTTATAATTAAGTACTAAGGGAGACTTTCATCTTTATCTGGAAAAAAGAGAAAATTTCGCTTTTTCCAATCTTTTTTCCTTAAAAGCATAGTTTTTTTTTTAAAATTAAAAGCAGTAAAATATTATATAGACATCTAAAGACTGGTTCCTTCCCACCATGTCTCTTTTCTTTCTCTTCTTCAAAAGTAACTGCTCTCAGGGTTCGTTTTGTGCTTTTTGCCCATGGTTTTTTGCTTTTACAACAAATATTTATACCTGTGGTACATTGAAAGTTTTTACCATTTATGTGTCATGCTATACATATTTTTTTTTGCTGTATGCCAAAAAAATTTAGGGAAAAGTAGGGAAAAACCCTACTTTATATTCTCCTTTTTAAGTTTAATCTCCTTTTTTATTTACTCATGTTACCTCTTGTATAGTATTTCAGTGAATAAATAGAGCACAATGTTTTTTTGTTCTCCCATTGTCCACGTTTTTGGGTTTCCAAGTATTTCCTATAATTTTTTCCCTTTATAAACAATGCTACAGTATAGTGCCATATGTGCAAGAATTTCTCTCCTATATTACCAAGAGTGAAATTTGCACATCCACAAGCAGTATGTGATTTTATTGATAACAGCAATCATTTAATTTACAACAGCAAGCTAATTCTTTCAAATAGCTAAATTCATATCTGTGTCTGTAGGATCACTAAACTTGATCCCTCAGTCACATTATCAGAGGTTAATCTAAAGAGCATCAGAAATGATTTTGACATTCATTTTTACCTCTTCGATTTTTTAAAAAGATGTATTTATTTATTTGTTTGTTTGTTTGTTTGTTTATTTATTTATTTATTTATTTATTTATTTATATTTTTATATTTATATTTTTATTTATGAGAGAGCACGCACCAGCAAGGGGAGTGGCAGAGTGAGAGGGAGAAGCAGGTTCCCTGCCTAAGCAGGGAGCCCAATGCCGGGCTTTATCCCAGGACTCCGGGATCATGACCCTAGTTGAACATAGACGCCCAAACAACTGAGCCACCTAGGTGCCCCATCTCTTCAAATTTCTTATTTCTTTTTCTATTGAGGGATTTTATTTTATTATTATTATTATTTTAAATACTTTATTTATTTGAGAGAGAGACAGTGCATGCATGCAGGCACACACACAAGCAGGGGAAGTGGCAGGCAGAGGGAGAAGGGGAGAAGCAGGCTCCCCGCTGAGCAGGGAATTCCAAGATTGTGACCTGAGCCTTCCTAGCAGAAGGCATACACTTAAACACTTAACTACTTAACCAACTTAGCCACCCAGGTACCCCTATTGAGGGATTTTAAACTTACTATAAACTTCTAAACATACTCGCACAATCTTTAGTGTTCTGCATCCTTGCCAGCACTTGTTTTTCTCAGAACTTTTAATTTTCGCCAGGTGAGTGTGAAATGGTATCTCATAGTGGTTTTAATTTTCATTTCCTGAGTATTAGTTGAGCATCTTTTCATTTGTTTGAACTCTTTGGCTTTCGTGCCTGAGTTCCCTGTATGTATACATACATGTTTTATATATGCGCCCTTTCTCTGGGTTGTATGTCTCTTGCTGTTTCTTCTTAGGTTTTCAAAGGCTAATCCTTGTTTGGTCATTTGTGTTGCAGATGTTTTTTAGTCTGTGGTTTTCCCTTTAACTTTATTTGTGGTCTTTGGGTGTGTAGAAGTTTTTTTTTATTTTAGTGCCAAATAATTTGATTTTTTTTCTTAAGAAATCTTTTCCCTCTTCCAATAATAGACTGCCCAGCTTTTGGTTTCTTATTTAGATTTTTAATCTTTCTGGAAATTATTTTTAGGGATGCTATAAGTTAGGAACCCAGTTTTGTATTTGTCTATTTGCTTCCTTTGGAGTTGTTGAACCTGTTCCTGTATTCCACAGATTAGCAAACTGACCCTTGGGCTAACTGATCCACTGCCATTTTTTGTAAATAAAATTTTATTGGGCCTGCATTTGTGTTAAGCACAGCAGAGTTGAGTAGTTGCCACAGAAACTAAATGATCTGCAAAATTAAAATATATCCTTTCTAGTCTTTTACAGAAAAAAATTTGTGTACCTCTGGTCTAAAAGAGGAAAGTCACCCTCCTTTTTAACACTGTGCCATGGTAGGTGAAAGTAGAGACAATTATAGGAAAGGTAGTAAGAAGGAAGGAAAATGATTTTTCAGACATATAGAGGGTTTGAGGTTTTCCTTTGCTTAGATTGTCATATGAGAACTTCTGTCAACCCAAGTAGAATGCAGGAGAAGCCTTTGAATCCTCTGAGGTTATACACAACATTTTGTGTCTGTGCACATGTGTACATTTTGGGGGGAGAGGGTGCATAGTATTTAAGACTTCTCACAGGGGAACCTGATGCAGAAAGGATGAAGAACTGCTGGTTCTCAATGTTTCCTTCCTGCTGTCTCCTTCTGTAGATTGAAGATCACCTTAAAAATGGATGCTTTTGTCACCTAAAACGTAGCAGTATGAAGAATTTTCTTGCTACACCAGACCCATGGAAACTGGGGGGGGGGGGGGGGGGGGGTGGGGGTGGGGGGGTGGTAGGAGGGAATAGTTCTACCTTTTTCTCCAGAATTCTAATATCCACCATTAAGACTACTTTTAACTTCAGCTGACCTACTAACATTTTGATTTCTTTAATTTAAGAGGAGAATTTCTTTTAAGGCGGAGATGAAGGTTTAATATATTTTGGCAGAATATATTTTATGTTAAAAAGCAGTATCCTTTTTCAGTGATCGCAGACTACTTACCCCTTTTGAAGTTGTTTACATTATAAGATTCTAAGTCAGAAACACTTTTTATTCCCTTTTTATTGTATTTCAGGGGTGCTTGGGTTCTAAATTTTTTGCAATTCTTCAAAACTAATAATACTATTCAGCGTTATTAATTCATGCTTACTAATTCAGAATCTGTGGTGATTCAAATGGAATGAATTGAAATTCTTCATAGTACAAGTTGATAGCTATTCTTGGAGCCTTAGTTCTTTTCATATACCCTTAAATTCTGAAGAAACACCTATTTCTGGTCAAGTAAGTGGCATTTTAACTGCAGATCTTTTATATTGATGAACTTTGAGTAACACCACCATTTGCTCATTCATTTCTCTATATCCTTTCTGAAAGTCGATGAGAAAGTAGTGTTGGTAAATACAAGAATAAGAAGCACTAATTTGGAAATGCCCCATGAGAGGCTGGTCTGAATTATGGTAATGTAGACATTCAATAATTTGAGAGAAATGTTATGAGATTTCCAGTATATAAAATAATTCATACTTTATTAACACATTATTGACATTTATACAGATAATAGGTTACATTTAGGCCTGGTTTAAACTTATATATTTGAAAACACTGGCATAACATTTCTTTCAAAATAGCCAAAAGTTTAGGCTTTTTATTTTTAATCTGAGTGGGTTGACACACAATGTTACATTAGTTTCTGATGTACACCATAGTGATTCAACAAGCTTATACTTTATGCTCTGCTCACAAGTGTAGCTACCATCTGTCACTATACAGTAAGTCATGGGAATAACAGGTACAATATAGGGAAAACAGTCATTGGTATTTTAATAGTGTCATATGATGACAGATGGTAGCAAAACTTTAGACTTTTAAAAATCAGAATGTCCATATCCTTCTTTCTTAATAGTTGGAAACTAACACTTCCAAGAGGCCTGGACATCCTCCTCTGTGTGCTCTTACGGTGCTGCACATTGGTAGATGTAGGAGAACAGAAGGCAATTGATGTTAGAGATAGCTGGGAAGAGGGAGATGAATGAGGTCAAGACCGGCCTGTGAAATGGGCTGAGGTCTGTGAGCCTAAGGGGGTGAAGCCTCAACAAAGGAAGTACCAGTGGACTTTGTTCTTTATCCCATTTACGTTGCCTGAAGTTTCAGGATGATCACTTCATCTTTGTTTTAGGCGAGCTTTGGAGAATCCAAGGAAGGGCCTATTCGTGTTGATACTACAAGTCTTTGTCAAGAAGCAGTACCCTGCCCCCCCCCACACATTATACCCCTGGGTGCAAGGGTAGTAAACAGGTGGTCCTGGGGCTGTGCGGGCTGGCCTCTTCCATCTTTCAGAATCTTCTCAGTACTAACCTGAAAAGTGCCAGGGTTTATTTTTTTTTTTTTTAGGGAAGGTTGAATTTCCTTAGTCTCAATGTGAATTAGTGCGTTTTTTAAACCCACACATTGGGAGTTTTACTACCAGATTTCAGAATGGGTCTGCATAAATTAGTATGAATACTTAAAATTTTTCTTTTTATTAAGAAAACAAAAGCCTACAGCCTCACATGATTTCTATATTCTCCAGTCTCCACTTCCCTTCAGTTTGTGAGGGATCACTCTTTATGTTTTGATGTTCTACCTAGCATCCAATCCTGTGCTCACAAAGTGGATGCTGCTTTGCTGTAACTCTAGGATCACACTGGCCTAGTAGTTTCTGTAGTTACAAATGGATGGGTGTGGAGGAGATGCATTTTTAAAAATAGGATCTTGATATATTTCAGTCTATTTTGAGTTTACAAGAATGGCTTGGATACTCAGAACAGGAAAAAGGATACTTGGTACATTTTTACTAGGTACTCTTATTTGAAAAGGCAGGGATGGTATTTTCACCTATTAAATTTTACTTGTTTAATTATTGAAACCACTGGGGATGTGGCTAAGGATGAGGAGATAAATGCTGTGAGATTGACATTGTGTCAGCTCTGCTGATCTCTGCTGAGACAGAGAGAGTTTCATAACTGTAACTCGACTCACATTAAAGCAAGTCTTGGAAATCTTTCTTCCCCAACCCTCACCAGAAATAGTGACTTTCTCTTAACCCAAATGCAGTCCTCTCACTACATATGTGAATGTTTTATATAAACCTGTTTTGGTATATGTTTCTTTTTCACAAGTTGCGTGTTATTTGACAGGTGTTCTAAAGCTCCTTGCTTTGGCACAGAACCAAGATGACAGAGCAGTAATGATTTTGAAAGTGCCATTCCCTCCTTGTTAAGAGACAAAAAGAAAAGTGTGAAGTTATTAACCACTATTCACTAGTGGCGTAGAAATTGGCGTAAGGTTTAATTGTCTGGTTCTACAGTCTGCATAGGTAATTTCCTGGATAATACTACTCTTAAGGAAAGGAGAAAATACCATATAACTTTATTTTTTTCCTCTCACATCCTTCTTCCTCTTTTTTTCACAAATTGCAGATATAGATGGATTGAAGAGAAAAGATCAATGCTAACCGAAATATTGATCTTTTCTCCAGCTCGCCCTTTTCTCATCTGCCCAGGTAATAGATTTATGGGTGACAAGGTCGCGCTTGGCAGCCTTGCAGGTTTCCCATCCCCCAGATGGTTCAGCTGCCCCAGTGTTTGAACCTGATGGTGTACAAGATGTCACTGCACTGTCTCCTTGCCTAAGCCATGCTGGGTACATTTATTGCTAATTGGAAGAACCTGCTTTCAGCAGCCCTCACCGTCTGGTGGCTTGAGCATACTTTTCACAGCAGTACAGTCAGACCCTTTAGAGACACGTCCATCTCATATTTAAAAACAAAACAAGCTGGTTGGGTTTTTTATGGCTCCAGCTTGGTTAACTGAGGGAAGACTAATAGAATTAGTGCCTTCTGTTTGTCTTTCATCCTTTCAGTAGGCAGTGTGAGCCTGTGTCAATTTGCCATATTGTAAATACTTGTGTTAAATTACAGTGAGCTGAGTTTGGTAAGTTGTGGGAGTTTGGGAAGGCAGAGAGAAGAATGGCTTTATGTATGTGTTTGTGTTGAGAAACTGTTTGATTTTAAGCCAGGGATTCCTGAGCCCTGTGGTCATCGTTTTGGAGATCTTATACCTACTTGAAATTTAGTGACAGTATAGGGTTGTACGCCTGTCGTTCATTTTACTAATTTTTTGATTGAATTGGCTTATGTCCCTTTTAAACTTGAATGTATTAGAGTCTCAGAAAAATTTAAAAATTTTCTTTGAAAATTTTCTCTTAAAAAGCAAAATGAAATAGAAAGTAACTGAAGTAAGTCTCTACTTGCATTTTGAAAAGAACAACAAAGCATGAATGATTTCTAGAATTGGTTTTTGTGTAGTGTCTGGAATTGCTAATTCTTCTTCACATGTTTGGGATTAGTTTTCCGTTACCTGTTTTTATTGGCTTTATTGTTTCACAATGAACAAAAATTGGTGGCTAAATTTTGAGGCTAGGGATGAGATTTTTTTTCCTTTAGGGCTAGGATTTAAGTGGGATGGGAATGGCACACAGATACTAGGTTTTGGTCATAATTTGAAGCGTCAGACATTTGGCTATATTTGTGGCAGGGGCTTTTTGCCCCTGCTGACTTAACCACAGACTGTATTTTCAGCCCTATGCAGGAGGGTGGTATGCCTTCTTTAGGCAGGGAGGAGGAGGATTGGGGAGGGGGCACTTGGGGAAAGGAATAAGCTCATGGGCTATTAATAATGTGCATTGTTCTTAAGGCCACATGTAATATTTCTGTACACTGGCCAACAGGGTAGGGTGTATGTTCTATTTAAGTTGGACTGCCTGGCATGGTGCGTTAGACAGCTGATAATTGTATTACAGGGAAAACTCATGTATTTCTTTCTTAACGATGTCCTGATGGGGCAGGAAAAATAACTCGTTTGTGAAATATTGGCTTAGAGTGGGTGAATATATTTAATTCAATTACTGATTCTTGCTTCCTAGCCAGAAATTCTTCAAGTAATATTTGCTGAGTGTGTACCATGGAGGGAAATGGAGACAAATGACATTGCTTGTGACCTGGAGGCTTGAGATGAAAGCCTTAGGTAATGATTCCAGTAAAACTAGAGCTAGAGCTTAGGAGGCCAAACTCGTGATTTCTTACTAATAAACAAGAGAAAAGATTGTCTTTGGGAGCAAACACCACACAAAAAAGCTGGAGAAAGCCTGAAATGGAAGCCAGAGGTGCTGCACTCACCCTCAACTTGCTAGTTTGCTTTGTATGGCTCTGAGCGAGTCAGTCATTCTGAGCCTCTGTGTTTTCACTTGTCAGAGGGTGCCAATGATGATGATTCCTACCACATGCTGCAGTTACAAAGCACCTTAACAGTATACTATTATTTCTCATATAGCCCAGAGAAAGGTGCCAAGCCCCTCCTACTAGTGTTGGGCATGGTGCTGCTGTGCTGGGGATTTAGTGGTCAATTTAAGTGTTCAAGGACCTTGTCTTCATGGAGTTTTCAGTCTGCTGGGTTAGAGCCATTAAGCAAACAGTCAAATGAATTGTCATGCTGTTCTAAAAGAAAATAGTGCTAACAAAAGGAATTTGAATTTCTGAGTGCTGGTAACACAGGTCCTCTGAGGAATCAAAGTGCCTAGACTGAAGAAGAATCAGGTTTCCTGAACCTCTGTCTGGTACTAGAGCTGAGATCTGAAAAGTTTGTGTTGGTGTTAACTGGCTAAAGGATTGTAGGGATAAGCATTCCAGGGATAAGCAATCCAGGGTGAGGAACTGAGGGAAGGCTGTTATAGCTGGAGTGTAGCAAGGGAGGGGAGAGTGATGGGAGGTGAGGTTGGAGCTGTGGCAGGAGGCCTACTTTGCAGGCCATGTTGAGCAAGGGGCAGGCATTTAGCAGATTCTGTGTGAGGATGGAGGGATTGGCTTCCATTTGCATTGAGAAGATCATCCTGGCTGAGTAAGTTGGAGTGTTTGGAGGAAATGAGGGAAATGAATTAGTAAGCTCTTACAAAAGTATTCCAAGCAAGTGATGGTGGTTGCTTGGCTAGTGTGATGCCTGACAGGGGATGGGGAAAGATACAGACACGTAAAAGAAAACAAATCAGCAAGACCTGGAGGTAGATTGGATGTAAGGCTTGGGATGGGGAAAGCATCAAGGAGGACTCCAGAACAGCTTCTACTCCTGTGTGGCTGACTTATGCAGGCAGATGGATGGGTTATCTTTCACTGAGGTGAAATGGAAGATGACTGGATTTGGAACTGGGAGAGGGAAAGATGAGCAGTTTGATTTTGGACATGTTAATTTTGGGGTAGCAGGTTAGAAATATGGGAGTCATTGGTGTGGTGAAGTAAACTTAGCCATGGACATGGATGAGATTACTTGGGAAGAGGAGAGAACAGAATGAGAAGTGGGTGTATGGCCCAGTTTCCCAGGATTCCCAGTATGGAGTGGTTTGGAGAGGAGGAGGAGAGACTTAAAAAGTTTACTGTCAATCGGATAAGGACAAACATTATATGGTCTCAGTCATTTGGGGAATATAAAAAAATTAGTGAAAGGGAGGGAATAAAGGGGAAAAGAGAGAAAATGAGTGGGAAATATTAGTGAGGGTGACAGAACATGAGAGACACCTAAATCTGGGAAACGAACAAGGGGTGGTGGAGGGGAGGTGGGCAGGGGGTTGGGGTGACTGGGTGATGGGCACTGAGGGCAGCACTTGGCAGGATGAGCCCTGGGTGTTATGCTATATATTGGCAAATTGAATTCCAATAAAAAAAAATTTTTAAAAAAGAAACTACTATGGTTGAGTAACAGGGTAAAATCAAAGAAGAATATAATTATCTGTGACGGTTATTAAAATAATCCATTTTCCAACTAAAAAAAAAAAAGTTAACTGTAGAAGAGCCACCAGAGAAGGAGAAAAGGAAGATGTGGTGTCATGGAAGCCAGTGAAGAGCGTTTCAGGCAGGTGGTAGATGACTGTCAGAAAGAGACTGACAATAAATAGTCTTGAAAATTTTCCAGTGAATTTTGGGATGCATAGGTGATCATGGAGTGAACTGGTGCTTTTTGAATGAAGTGATGGTGGCGAGCGGAATTGCTGTCGGTAGAGATTGTAATTTTCCATGGTTTATGGATGGGGGATTTGAGGCACATAGAAGTAACTTGTAAAACAGCTCAACTAAGTGGCAGGTATGGAATGAATCCAGGCGTAGGCCTGGGGGCTTTGCACTCCCCGCTCTTACCCCTCTCTTGCCAACTCCTGCCCACTAGCTATCTAGTGAGTCCCAGGTGAGTGCAACCCAGATCTGCTTCTCCCTGAGCTTGGGACCCACTGAGTGCTTGTTTCACTTCCCTGAGCCTCAGCTTCCTCATTTTTTAGCAGTGGTAACTATCCAGTGAAGTTGTTGGGAGGGTTAAATGAGGTGATGTTTGTTGATGTCTTGATCTGATTTGATATGTAATAAGCATTCAGTAAATATTGGCTGAAAACTAAACACCTTATGCTGGCGTGCTGCCCTCTCTTCAGAGCCTCTCTTACCCGCTTCTACATTTTTCTGTCACTGAAATGCTCACCAGTCTGGTGTAATAAGGTTAATTTGTATGGTGTTGGTCACATTATTTTCTAATTTGTGTTTTAACTTTGTTGTTTCTTTTTGGGGGGCATTTGTCCACCTACATCACTAATTTCTGTGCTGTCTTTTCCAGTCTTCCTCAAAACTCATTCTCCCTGACGTGTTTAACCTGACCTTTTCTCAGTGTTTAACGTAACATTGTTAGTTTATATTTACATTTATTTAGTCTTGTTAGTTTGACAAGTTTATTCAGTATTTCCAAATAGATTCGGGGCCCAGAGTGTTTTTTTCATGTCCTTTAACCATATCTAGTAGTGGCACAAAGTGGCACACACCAAATATTCTTTTTTTAAAAGATTGATTGATTGATTGATTGAGACACAGAGAGAGAGAAAGAGAGGGAGAGACACAGGCAGAGGGAGAAGCAGGCTCCATGCAGGGAACCTGACGTGGGACTCGATCCTGGACCTCCAGAATCACACCCTAGGCTGCAGGCGGCGCTAAACCCCTGTGCCACCAGGGCTGCCCAAACACCAAATATTCTTGTAATATTTCCAAAATAGTTGTCTTCTTACCCCAGTCCTGAGATCCAATTATTATTAAGTCTTGCCAATGTTACATTCAAAATATTCAGCTCAGACTGCTATGATCTCTGGGCGGCAGGATCAGCACTGCAGCATCCCTTTCGGCATCTCCCTTATACTCTTGCCCCCTCTAATTCATTCTGCACTCAGCATGTTATCTCAATTTTTAAAGTGTGATTGCAGCATGTCATTTCCAGTGGTTTCCTATCTTGGTTCCCCTTGGCCTCCCAGGTCCTGTGTGGTTTGCCTCACTTTCCAACCTGGTTTGTGTTCCCTACCTGCCCTCCCCTCCCCTGCTTTTGCTCACCACCACCGACCACCACTTTCTTTCAGTTCCACACACACATTCAATTCTGTCCTCCCCAGAGAGCCCTGGTGCATCTGGGCCCCTCTGCCTGGAACGTTCCTGTAGAGGCCTGGGGCAGCGTTGGGTGTTTCTCCCTGTCTTTGCGTCTCAGCTTATATTGTACCTTATTGCTGAGGCATTCCTTGACTCCTCTATTTAAATAGGTTGGTTCATCCACCCCCACTTTCTGCCTTCATTTTTATTTTTATTTTTATTTATTTTTTTAAAATTTATTTATTTATGATAGAGAGAGAGAGAGAGAGGCAGAGAGGCAGAGACACAGGAGGAGGGAGAAGCAGGCTCCACGTGGGAAGCCCGACGTTGGACTTGATCCTGGGACTCCAGGATCGTGCCCTGGGCCAAAGGCAGGCGCTAAACCGCTGAGCCACCCAGGGATCCCCCGGCCTTCATTTTTAAATTAAAATTTTTTTCTCATTTTTTATAGAGTAAGATAACATTCATGTAGCCATCTCCCAGAGCATTTAAGATTTTGTCATAATTGCTTCATATTTTCTTTTAACAAAAGAAAGCCTTACAGGTGGTGTCCTCTGTGTTCCCTTCCCCAGTCTCCTTCCCTCTCCAGAGGCAACAACTATTATAAAGTTGGTATGTCTTTCCTTTTTGTATGCTTTGTTACTTTTGAAGGTGCCCATTTAATTGATGTAAATGATATATTTGAATTTGCAGCTTGCTTTTTTTTCTCTCATTGTCTTTATGAACTGTATCTGTGTTGATCCATATAGGTCTGATCATTCATTTGAGCTGCCCTATTCTATCTCATCATAGGAACATGTTGCAGTTTATTTTTCCATGTCTCTAGTAGATGGTCTTTTAGGTGGTTGTTGGTATTTCAGTATTATGAAAAGTAGAGATTCCTGTACTGGTCTCCTTTTATATGTGTGAGAGTGTCCTCTGTCATGTTCTTTTCTTGCTCAGCACCATTTGTTCCCATTTTGGCACTCATCATTTTGCATTCCCTGATTGTTTTCGTGTTTCTCTTCATTGTCTTTATCAGGCTGTGAACTCTATCAGGGTAGAGAGGTTGTTTTACTCAGCCATATGCACACAGCACCTAGCTCGGATGTGGGCACATAGTAGGTACTTGGGCGGTACTTGTTGCATGATTGCTGCTACCTGCCTTCCATCTATCTTATATACTTCATCCCTTTGATTTTTGAACTTCAGTCTTCAGATTATTGAAGAAAGGTGAACCTTGATGAAATGGGTTGCCAAATCCTGTGGGTGGTGAGTGCAGCTGATTAGGTCAATCTGGCATGCAGAGAACCTGAAGAGAAACAAAGCTCAAAAGCAGGTTTAAAGCAAGTTTAGATTAAATGCTTTTTTCATCTCAAAATTTGGAAATGAGAGATGACTTGGAGTCACATGGAACTGGTTTTGGCAAAAAGAGCTGGGTTGATCACTTGTGGGCCCCTTGCACATTTGTAGCATTACCTGTGATTATAGAATTGTGTAAGGCTGAGGGGATTTTGGTATTTATTTTCTTTTTTTTTTTTTTTTTAAATATGGAACGCTTCACGAATTTGCGTGTCATCCTTGCGCAGGGGCCATGCTAATCTTCTCTGTATCGTTCCAATTTTAGTATATGTGCTGCCGAAGCGAGCACTGGTATTTATTTTCTAAAATCATTTTTACTTCAAAATTAGAAAATGAACTATTTATCTGTTAATTTGTTTTTGGAGTGGGATTCATGATAGCCCAGGAGATATGGCCATATCTATAAAGGGACATGAGGAAACCTGTTTATGTTTGAAGCACCATTATTTAAATCAGTTTTTTAAAGTACTCATTTTTGGGGGGCACCTGGCTGGCTTGCTCAGAAGAGCGTATGACTCTTGATCTCAGGATCGTGGGTTTAAGCCCCATGGTGGGTGTAGAGATTACTAAAAAAAAAAAAAAGAACTTTTAAAAAGTACTTATTTTTACTAGGGTCCCCTGAATCAGTGCATGTGTTTTGTGCTTTGGTTTTTGAGACCATAATTGTTTACTTATCATGGACTTCAGATTTAACTGTTTGATGCTCATATACTGAATTCACTTGCAGAGAGGGAAGATAAACTCATAGGAGCAGATAGATTAACCTGCACCCATCTGTTCTTCTTAAAATGGAGATTGCTGCTATAGTCACACCTGGGGCCTTGTTTCCAGTGTAGGACATCTCATTCTGTCCTCTAGGAGCCTGTACAAACCATACATTGATTGTCAGTAATATTTGGAGGTATTTTTTTAGAGGGAAAAAAATACAGTTATAGTTAAGTACGAATGAGTCCGGATCTATTTTTCTTCAGTTTAGAGTATATTGGTTCCCCCTCTCACACTCAGTACATCGTAGTGAATGACAGAACCATATGTGACTGGCCCTAAGGTTGGGTGAGTTATTGTCAAGTTCCAAAGAGAATGAGGATCTGCTCTCACTTTCCCCTCTGTATGTAAATAGTGCATAATTAGATACGCAGCTCAATTAGGGATAATAGTAATATTAGTTAAGATATATTAAACATTTAATGCTTGCTGGATGCTGTCCTAAGCACTGTATCCTAACAGCAAAAACCTACTATGACATATAAGCTGCACTGAAAAAAAAAAAAACACTTGTTCCATTTGTGTAATATGTCAAGAGTCATGATACTATGGAGTTTATGAAAAAGTCTTTTTCAATTTGTTCTCTAGTTGCTGTGTGTGTGTGTGGCAGGTGGCACAGAGGAGAAAATGTTTTCATTTATTAGATGTATAGAAATGTACTGAACTGAGAAAATCTAAATGGTCATGAGCTAGTTATTTCCTAACATCCTGCCTGCTCCTCATCCACCCCTTCAATAAAAGCTTCAGCCTGTTCCTATAAATGGGGGCTGGGTGGAGGCTGGGGCCAATCCTCAATCTTGAGTTAAATCTGAATTTGCCTGATTGTGAGGCAAGTTAGCATGGGCTTTTATGCTCTGATCTCCATTTTATAGATGAGAGAACTGAAGTGGGGAGATGTCAGTAGCTTGCCCAGGGTCACCGGGCTAGTGAATGACAGAACCATAATTCAAATGCAGGCAGTCTGAGCATTCTTAACGGCCCTCAGTGTACATTGCCTGTATTTTTTGCGAGTTTGTGTATGCAACAGGCATCCTGAGAGGGGAGAAAATAGTGTTACATCTTCACAGCGCTTGGAGCCATTTTTATTTGGAAGATTGTATGCCAATTAATAGATACCATTCTGGATTGGTTAGTATTTGTTGCCACAGTAGATGTTCTGTGCATGTGGATGCTCCTTTTATTCCCACAGTCCGGTGACATCAACCGTGAGGGAATTTGAATGATCATAATCACCGTGGCCCTAGGAATGAGATTCTAAAGGACAGGGACTGGGTGGGGAAGTCCAGTTGGAAAGACAAGGATGAGGGGGAACACTTCCTTCTATCGTGTGCGTTTTGTGGCATAAAAATAGTGGTGCCATCCGCCACAGCTGAAACTGGGATGGTTCTGGAGCGTGTCTTTGTGTAGCTTGTCTGTGGTGTTCACTGCCTGTTACAATGGCGAAGGTCGCAGAGTGTTTGCCATAAGCAGAATAAACAAATAGGTCCAGAAAAATGTATTCAGTAATCTTTGCTTGATGAGCAGAACCTAGCGGTTGTTGAAAACAAATGAAGGGGATGAAAACTCCCCTAACTTTTATTTACCAATCAGATTGCATAGGAAAAAAAAATAGCCTATTTTTAGACCGAGGCTCCAATTATGCTAAGCCTTGAGGATAATGAAACAGTCTGACACAAAAGAGTGTGGTGACGCAAGTTTGTGTGGTGAAATTCCAAGACATTCACTGACTTTTTAGGATTCTGCACAGTGAATATTAAGCTCCTGAAGTGTTTGTTGCCCAGAAACAGTGCTTTATTCTCTTACATGCAGTGTAATGAAGTGAACCTGTGTTGTAATTTGTTTCTTGCATGGAAAAGGGAGAGTGAGCACACATCTATCCCTGTATCAGGCCTCTTGTGTTTCCCTTTGATTTGCTGAAGCCACCCAGTCCTACCGTTGTAAATGTTGCATATTGTCTCCTATTTGAGTCACTCTAATTTTTCTGCATGTTCTGTAACAGTGAGGGTTTCCGGTTTTTCAGTTAATTTTATATTGCAGATTTAGCAGATTTGGGAGGCTTTTTCCTGCTGCTCTTTCTTTGGTCTGTGTCTGAATTACCCTTAGCTTTTTGCTCCTTGTTCTTAGGATATCTTTCCTTGGAACTAATTAGTTTGGGGGATTTAAGTGAAATGCGTGCTGGCACAGGGCTTCATTGGCTGCGTCGATGGAAGTTGGCTGTTGGTGCTTTCCAGGCTCACGTTGCCTTTCTTTTTACAGGTTTGGTAATGGGCTTCTGGGTTATCATTCTGCTGCCTGTGATTGTCTTCCAGAAAATGAAGCTGAGGTGCTCGATGCTCATGTGATACAAAGCTTAGAGCTTCCTTGCAAGGCACCTTGGTTCCTTACTTTCTGAATTGAATCCTGCTATAACTTGGGTCCTAAGGGCTCTCCTGGAGTCAGGAGCTCTGCCGACTTCCACTTAGCCTCAGAGTTTTCTTTTTGAAAGCAGTCGCTGGAAGAACTAAGTGCGGGAAGGCAGAAGGAAAGACCTGTCAAACCCAAGAAGCCAAAGTTGTGAGCTCCTGGTGTTGGTGGTTTATGGCAGGCTTTGATGAAGTGGGGAGAGAATGGGTTGTGGAGGAGATAAGAGAGCTTATTAGATTCAGACTGAAGTGCATTGGTGTGACCTGTGCGATACCAGAAAACATAAAATGGCAATGAGATGATTGATAAGGGCAGCCTGGTTGGATGAAGGGGGAGCTAGGAAATGGCGCTGGCTGGCTGGCTGCCTGCTATACACATACGGTACTTACTCTATTTCATTTAATCTCCCGCAACCCTGCGGGTAGGGGATATTATCTCTTTTTACAAATAGGGAAAAAGTCTCAAAGAGATTGAGAAAATTGCCAAGATCTCTTTACTTATAAGTGGCTCAAATGAATATGGCAGCTTACAGCTGGCCTGCTCTTCTGAAATACAGGAAACCCCGACGCCAACAGTATTTATCTTCTTATGCTTGGTAAGTAAAATACCCAGTGGTCCATCCATTAGAAAGCCTGGGATGGCTTTTTTGTTACTAAACCTCAATAGAGAGCTCTTTCTTAAAACTGTAGATGGGCCAAATTCAATTCAGTTGTGTGGCCTACTATGTGCCAGGTGCAGTATATGGAGTCCTGAGGATACAAGAGTGGGTAAGACCGTGGTTTCTGGTCAAATTCTGAGTCAACAGTGTGATGGAGGAAAAGGAAAGATGATGACCTGTAAAGAAATTCAGTACCATATGATTAAGATATTTTTTTTTAAATGAGGACATTACCTAGAGGTTAGAGAACAATGTCTACTTCCACAGAACCATTCCCACTCTCAGTTCCATGGATTCTTTGGTCATTGATTGCCAGGATTTGCCCAGAGAGGTATGGGATACTGTTTTTGTAGTGCTGACGCTGAAGCAGAGGAACCGTACAACGTTGTCACAACCTTGGGAATCTTTCTTTTCTAGCCAGCAGTCTAAATTCATGAGGGTGACAAAGTTTTTTGGTTTTGGCGAATGAAGAATCTTGAATTTCTACAGTCATTAAGCTTTTTATTAACTTCTTAAAAGTCCATTTGTTTATTTAAGTAATCTCTAGACCCAGTGTGGGTTTCCCACTCCAGACTCTGAGATCAAAAGTCACATGCTCTTCCGATGGAGCCAGCCAGGTGCCCCAGCTTTTTCTTTTCTTGATTTTGAGCTCCTCAGCTGTACGTTTCCTCACCCACTTCTCTGACTGAAGGGCAGAGGGGTTTCTAATTCCAGCGTAGCACGTAACTGTCATTCACTGAAAACGTTTTGTCATGGGGCAACAGAACTTGAAATTTTCCTGTGATTAATTCATATTGATTTTTTGGGAAGGAGATAGAAGGGGATTCACTTTTGTTAGATAAAAAGCTGCCTCACCTTAATTAACAATAACAAAAATTACAGATAAATCATTAAGTGTAAATCACAGCCCTAGATAAGGGAAAAAAAATTTTATAACTTAAGTTTCTTTTATAAATTCCATTTTTCAGCCAGACGCATTCCATCTCAGCCCAGAATGCTGGCAGTACTTGTAATCTTTTTTTTTTTTTTTTTTTTTTTTTAGTACTTGTAATCTTAAACTGTGTTTCACCCTTTCTGCGTGCTCCATGAAGAATAATACAATTAAGAAATGACTATTGATAATCCCTAAGGAATCCTGGATAATAGATGTTCCAGAGTCTGCCAGCTTGGAGACTACCTCCCTTTTCTAGGGCAAACTGATTTCAGGTCTTTTTCATCATGGGAAGATGGGAATAGTAGGGAAGGTGGCAAGAATCAATGAGGAGTCAGAATGTTTTATGTGCTCTCATTCTCCAATAAATACAATATAAAGCAGCACTTGAACATGGCCCTTGGCCTAATGGTGGGATTCTGTAGCACCTCATACATTGAAAGGTTGGTGAATCTTGCAGCACTTTTTTCAGGGAAGAAATAGCAAAGTCATCAAAAAATATCTCTTGTATTTGGGATGCAAATTGTATCTAACCATGTCAGGATTTTTTGAGGGTTTCAGTCTAGAAGACCAAAGACAGCATTGATTCTGTTTTCTAAAAGGTGAACTCAAGGAAATTATAGACTAGTAAACCATACAGTGCAATTCTAGAAAAAATTGCTCTGCAGTTGTTTTTCAGCATTTTATAGTGAGGGCTAAGAATCAGTATTGGTTCACCAAGAACAGGTAGTATTGTTAATTTTGTGTTTCCTTCTAGGCTTAATATTGGGGGGAACCACATGGAAGTGCTTATCTTAAAAATCAAAAGTAGTTGGATATCAACAATTTCATAGCTTCATTCTAAGAGTTTTTGTTGCATTTTTTCTGATAATATAATGTTCATTGGAGCATTCTTAGAAAATGTAGGAAAATAAAATTTACTCATAACCTAACAATCTGTTTAGGCATTTCTTTCTACCTTTCCCTATGTGATGATGTTCATAAGAATATTACTTAAAAAACAATTTAGATTACAGTTAATTTTGGTAGTGTATCTGGCTATTTATATTGAACCTATCATAAGCCTATCCCTATAATATTTATAGAAACAGAATTTTTACTGTTATGATTTCAGCAAGTAGATGTCACACCATTTATTTATCCATAGCCCTATTTTAAGACCTGTTTCTAGTATTTTACTATTATAAATAGTGCCTGTAATAAACATCTTCATGAATCTTGGTCCACATCTCTGATTATTTCTTTTGAATAAATTGTCAGAATTGGAATTTCTGGGTTAAAGGGTGTGAATTCTTATAACTTGTTTCCAAGTTGCTTGCCTTAGATGTACTCTTTTATGCTTCCATCAGCAGTGTCTGGGAGAACCTATCTTGTTACAATGTTACCACATTACTATTACTTCTAAAACAGAAGAAACAGGATAAGCCAGTTTTGATCCTCCATTTTTGATAGGTTTTACTAAATAAGATAAATAATTTGATTTTATCAAAGGACCTGAAAATGTCTCTCATAATGTCATTATGGTCCAATCAAGCCAGTAACTGAATGCATGTAGAATTGGGGAAATCTCTACTTTCCCAACAGCTGTACCCTAGGGAGGTTTTATTAGTGGACTGTTTTCAACTGGTAGGGACACTTCTGGTATGTGGTGAGGCTCAGTGACCCTGTCCTGATGAATATTATTTGTAGAGCCTTAGGTTAAAACAGAACATGCAGTTAGCAGATTTGCAGGTATGTCATGAAGTTGAGAGGGCTGGCTGTTAGTTCTCTCTGGCCAGACTGTGGGCTCTTTCAGCATAGGAGCCAGAGTACTGAGAGCATTTATTCTGGAGTTGGCTGTGTGGCTTTGTGTAGTTACCTAACTTCTCTGTGCCTCAGTTCCTTCATTTCCAAAACAGAAATCAGCAAAATACTTAACTCACATGTTTGTTTGGAAGATTAAATGAGTTACTAAGTGTAAAGCACCGAGAATAATTCCTGGCCCCTAGTAAGGGATCAGTAAAGGTTAGCTGCTTAGTACTGTTCATCTTTTCCTTTCTTAAATGGTAGGTAACACACTTCAATACATGAATGAATGACAGAATCAATGGCTTAGAGACTTGGTAGGTGGGTAGAATGGGCCCATGCTGCAAATGAAATGTAATGGACAAGTCTTACATTTATGTTTTATAGTATTGCTCTGTTGTGTAAAGAAAGGGTTGAGATTTATCCTGGGTAGCTCCAGAAATTTTTTCTGCTGATTAGCTCTACTAAGCAGTGGAGTTGCCCTTTCAGGTAGTGGAAAAATTCAAACAAACTTCTAGACCAATGCAGGTATAAAATAGAAAAGGAGAAGCCTTCTTTGAATCAGAGGTTAAGCTAGATGACCTCTAAAGTCCCTTCCAACTGTAGGCCGGTTCTGTGTTTCTGAGTGGAATATGTAGGATTATCACAAAACAGGCAGTAAGGCCCCGTGAGTGCATCTTTGGAAGGGTTGATGCTGTTAATCCCGGCCCAGCCTGGCCCTCCCTGCTTCACTTTCTTTCACCTGTTGTATGTCAGCCTGGTGGTGGCCCATTGCCCCCACTAGATGCCATCTTACAGCTTCCCCTGGTGTCCCAGGCTGCCCCCTCCTCCACAGCAATGCCAGTGGAACAAGTATTTGGAACCAGGGCACATTTTTTGGTAAACAAAATCAGAAGAAAATTGTTGCTTGCAAAGTGTATCTCAGAAGTGTTTGAAAAACCAAGCAGAAGATTGTGTGCATGCTGGATGTGTTTTCATTGTAGCTTTCAAAGAGGTAGAGGGTAGATTGTACCTTTTGCTCAAGAGTTCTAGGCTCTGGGCTTCTGTATTTCCCTAGTGTTTCCCCTAAGTGTAGCATTAGTATTTAATTCCCTGGGAAGGTGTCATGAGCCCCTACTGTTGTACAGTCTCTTTGGGTTTATATACCTTGGACTGAGATGATTTTTCTGTCATTATGATCTCTGATCCTTTGCCCATAAGCTCTTTAAAGGTAGCTTCCAAATCAAGTTAGAAAGCTGATTTGAGAGCCCAGGCAACTTGCTTTCTTAGAGTTCTTTGCCGAATGATTTCTGACATGTCTTGTCATTGTTTTGTGCTACTCTCCCCATTTATAATATTTGGAGCATTGGCTTTTTGCCACATTTGTCAAGGATTTATGGGAGTTAATGACATGTAGTGTATAAAGTGCTTTGGGATTCTTTCATGCAACTTGGTATTATCTTGAAAGCAAGAGGTTTAACTGCTCATTTGTTAGATAAAGAGTGGGATTTTAAACAGATGTAATCACTCCATGTCTTTTATTTAATGTATTAGGTGATAAGCACCAACTTTTACTGCTCAAATTTTAAACGCATTCTTTTTTTTTTCTGTTTATAAAACCTGTTATTAGGAAATGCCTTGGGAAAAACTGGGAGTCAGGGTCCTGAAAAACTTCTTCAGTTCATGTTTTTTATGTTCTGATTTGTCCTTAGTTTTGTTGCCTGGTGCTCGATAGTTGAAGTGAAGAACTCATGGCATCACCATTTTGCTGTTGCTACCAGTGGGTGTCTGTAGCTTGTGTCATAGAGATGTTAACTGAGGTCCATGCTGTGCAGTGCATGGCCCAAAGGGTTGCTGCCCTGTGTGCCAGGTGGGTTAATGTTTTAGAGAAAGCATCTGTAGAATTTTACAGTGGATATTCTTCTGCAGCCATATTAATTTTACCCCTTTTGAGTAGTATCGGTTTACCAGCCAGAATCTAGAGCATGCAAATGCATTATCAGAGTGATTTGAAGCAGTTATGACACACAGGGAGTGAACTTTATGGGGATGACTCTGATGCTTTCAAGGCCTAGGGTCTCATTGCATATATTTTCAGTTAGAGCTGTAAGCCTGGTGCCTTAAGAGGGCTTTGCTGCCTCTTTTAATCTTTGGAATTTATAAAACCAACAGCTTTGTGGCCTTCAATAGTAGTATTATACGTAGAGCCTCAAGGCCATTGGAATAATGAAGCCAGAGAGAAGAATAGATCTGTTTACTCCTGTCCTTGTGTCGAGTTAATGTGTATAGTCTAGAACTCTGCAAGGTAAAAGTGAGGATAATAGAGTTGGAATACATGGATGATTTTTTAGATTACTAAGAAATCATGGACCCATCTCATTTATACTGAAAGGAACCTTAGTCTAACTGCCTAATTTTGTAAATGAAAAAGTGGACGTCCATAGGGTCCAAATGAACCCGAATCAGGACTGATCTAAAACTCAGGGGTCTGCTTTCTCACGCCAGAGCTGATTGGATCTTACCATTCTGATAACTGCCATAGAACACCACTGCAGCATTTAGAAAATACTGAATCATCATATAAGAAAATGACTCTACCACTAAAATAATGCAGTTGTTGAGTCTGTAGTCCAAGCAGGTTTTATCATTTGTATTAAGTAACTTCAGCTGTTCCATAGTCTTTGGCAAGTCTGAGCTGACTATTTATTTTGTCCACCTTTTACCCAGTTCACAGAATGCTTACTCTCTTATTGCCACTTAAAAGTCATCTGGAAGACTCATGCTGACAATGTAATGCACGGTGAAGGAAGGGGGTAAAGTAGGAAAACATAATTATTGCATGCACAGTCTTTTTAAAGGCTGTTTTCTCTTCCCTCCTCTATCTTTTCCCCAGCCTAGTTGGGTGGATCTGATTTATATAGCTTTGTTTTTCCCTTTCTTTTCCTAAATTGGGTAAGAGCTGAAAAACTATTCAGGAGAAGCTGCAAACTGTAGCAAAGCATGTGAAAAAGACGGTAGTTTGTGCCTGTCTCAGCCTTGTTATAGATCTGTGGATAGTCTGGAGCTTACAAAACTGTACTTAAATATTTTCTGTAATATAGGTTGAGGACAGATTTCTATTTGCTGTTGATGACTGTCAAAACAACTTCCCTAGAACGATTGTCACAGAGTGCGAGGCCTCATTTTCTGATGGAGAAACTGCTTTGGTTTATCCTCACTGTATTTTTACATGATTATTTCTTATTTTCTCAAGTGCTTATGACATTTAATAAATTTGCAGTTGAGAATTGTGGCAGCCAGTAATGTGAGATAGGGAAATTGGGCACCTGGAAACTATTTAAATACAAACAAATGACAACACAACTTAACCAGCAAGAGTATGTTTTTGAAATTGAGAATGAAAGTGATCTAGGCCTGTGACAAGCTGAAACTGCATTTCCTCCTTCATTCCTTTCGAACCCAAAGTTGCTTTTCCTTCAATCACAGGCAAGTCTTTTGTGTAATCCTTGGGAATTGATACTTCATAGGATTCTTTATTTTAGTTATTGATGGATTGATATTCTTGAGATTCAGTGCTCAAGATGTAGCTTTTTTCAGCTATTTTGCTGAATCCCAAGCTGCTTCAAGGTGTACTGTAAAAACCAGCCCTAATAGTAGGCAGATGTTCCTACAGTACAATTTATATCTGCTTTGTTTTTTACATTTGGTTTCAGCCAAGGTGGGCTACTACTCTGAAGGATGAAATACAACCCAAAAAGGTTTGGCCAAGATAACTTTGTAAGCCTCCTCACTGTATGAATATTGTTTCTTGTTAAGTTTTAGTTACAGGGAAATGTCTTGTTAAGTTTTAGTTGCACCAAAAACATTCTGAGCAACTAGCCTCCATATGTAGGGCTAAAATTACTGGGATGCTGAGATTATATTGTTTTGGAAAGGACTGTAACATTCAGCTTTCTGTTTGTGTCATATGTTCTTGTTAAGGCACAATACAATGCAAAAGAAATATTAGGTAAAGATATTTTTTCAAGGCATACACTTTTTTAGTCTTTAATTTTTTGGATTTTTAAAAGCTTGTTTGTGTTATGCTTTATTGTGTTAAAAATGCATAGAATTTATCATACTGTTTTTAAGCATACAGCTCAGTAGTGTTAAGTATATTCATGTTGTTGTGAGCTATATCTCCAGAAGTTTTTCATTTTGCATGGCTGAAACTCTATACCCATTGAATAGCAACTCCCCCATTTCCCCTCTCCCTGGCTCCTGCTAACCATATTCTACTCTCTGTTTCTGTGAATTTGAATTCTTGAGATATCTCATCTAAGTGGAGTCATCCAATATTTGTCTTTTTGTGAATGGTTTATTTCTTTTGACATAATGGCCTCAAGGTTCATCTGTGTTACAGCATGTGACAGGATTTCCGTCCCTTTAAAGGATAAATAACATTCCATCTCATGTATGTATGCACCACATTTTGTTTATTTGTTCATCCTTTGATGGACATTGGGGTTTCTACCACCTTTCTTGACTATGTTGTGTTTAATCTTAAAATTTTATGTTTCTTGGAGAATATATTTTTGCCAGATTAAAGTAAAACACAAATGTTGGTAGATACGTATGTATAATTGAGTGTAACAATGGACAGAGGTATGTAAAATACCTGGGGCTTTAAAGATTAAAATGTATATATCACTTAAAATTCTGTAGTATTTATGTTAACCTAAATGTATCTAAATATTTTCTAAGTATTCTATTTTGGTTTTATAGGTATGCTTAAAATATTTTTAAAATTGTCAACCAAATGACCCTGGTAGCTACAGGTAAAGTTGTTGAGGTTGTACAGTATTAATGGAAGAGCTTTTCCCCGGTGTGTACAGCCTCAGATTTTCTTGAAACTGAAATTGCCTATGAACTCTTTTAAAATGCTCATTTACAGTTTTATGCATGAGACCTACTGTCATTTATAAAAGCATCTATTTGAAGTTTGGTGAAGCATCACGTAAGCAGCCAGACGATACTGGCATGGTATGCAGTTCACCACCAACTGGAGTACAGTGGGAAGTGGATATTTGCCTTTTGGAATCTTGGGAAGAGTACTGTTTCCTTTGACTAACCCTCATGGAATCATTAAAGGTGGAGAGAGTATCGAGCTTGCTTCTCCATAAGACATTCACTTAAGCTTCTTATTAACCATTAATTGCCTCTATCGGCCAAAAGAAATTAAAGTGTGGGCAGGCAGTCAATTGGCTACTGATAGAAAAAGGAAGTGAAACATAGGACTGACTTTAATAGTTCAAGGTTGAAAGAATACACAATTAACAATAATTTCATATGGTCTTGTAAACAGTTTTCCATCTATCTGATGTGAATAAGAATTTGTAATGCTAGGTGATAAGGAAAGCATTATTTTGATGTTTGTATATGTCTTGGAGATGGAAGATAGGATTATTTAAAGAAGAAGAAGAACAACAATAACAAAAACGAAAGATGTTCCAGGGCCAGTAAATAAGTTGATTTGATTTGTTATTAGGATTTACCTTTAGTGTGGTCAGATGGTCTTGTTAGTTTTTTTTTTTTTTTAAATAATACAAGGTAATTACATGGACAGCACATTGTAGGGTTTGAGCAAATACTGTTTTTTTTTTTTTTCTGTTGAATTTCTTAGGTTGACTGGAGATGCTATAAAAGTTTGCTATGGGGTCCACCTGGGTGGCTTAGTCAGTTAAGCATCCAACTTGATCTCAGCCCAGGTCTTGATGTCAGGGTCATGAGTTCAAGCCCTGTGTTGGACTCCACGCTGAGTGTAGTGCCTACTTAAAAAAGTTTGGTATAAAAAAACATGATAGGAAGCCATTGCTCTGGAGACTACTGGTTTACCTGATTGATTTCAAGCCAGGATTTGCTTGGACACTGACATCTAACCTTGAGGTTAATAACTATTTAAGTTTTTACTTACTCATTTAAGTAGTCTCTACACCCAGCATGGGACTTGAGCTCACTATCCAGAGTCTCATGTTCTCCTAACTGAGCCAGCTAGGTGCCCCTAACCTTGAGGTTAATTTAAAGTCAGTTCTAGGAGAAACTGAAGAATGACCTCAGACATTTAGGCAGACGATACTGTTTTGTCAGTGTAGTATGATGATATAAGGCTTTTATCCTCTGCTTTCATAATTGTAGAAAACCAGAATTGAAGAACTGGGTCTTGACTTTTGAGGTAGTCTAATTCAATCCATCCACTTTACCAGTTGAGGAAGCAGGTCGAAGTTTCATAGAGTGTGCCAGAGCTGGGATTGATGCTGTAATAGCTCACACTGGTATCACTTCTACCGTGTGCCAGGCTCTATTCTAGGTACTTTATATATATAAGCTCATTAACTCCTGAGAACAAGCCTATGAGGTGAATTTTGCTATATACCTATTTTATAGATAAGGAAACCAAAGTTATGTCACCTGCCACAAGTCACACAACTAGTAAGCAGTTAAACCAGGATTTGAATTTAGGCAGTTTGGCATCAGAGTCTGTGCTCTTAACCACGCTGTTAATGGTTGTAATATAATATTATTGCCGTCTTTTTTTTTTTTAAGGGCAGAAATAATTGAGTATCAGTCATTTCATAAGGTTCAGTCTGACATAATTTGAGATCCTTCCACAACATATCACCACTTCCCTACAATGGGTGTTTGTGGTTATTAGCAATATTTGCTTAGTCAGGATTTTTTTTCCCAGGGCCCCAACCCCCTAGAAAGAGATACTGATTTTTCCCCCATTTTCTTAAGTATCTCCATTATGCTTTTTCTCTCATTAATATTCATTTTTCCTAATTGGTATTTTTTTTAAACTTCTGTTTTACAAATAGGGTGACTTTGTCAGCGCCTATTCTAATGTCATGTTGAATAGAATTAGTGAGAGTGGAAATCCTTATCTTGTTCCTGATATTAGGGGAAAGCATCAGTCTGATAGAATTAAGTATATTGTCAACTATAGGTTTTCTTAGATACTGTTTTTCAAGTTGAAGAAATGCCTTTCTATTCTTACTTTCCTGAGCTCTTTTTTTTAAAGTGAAGTACAATTGACACACAAGGTTAGAGTTTTTTGTTTTCAATCAGGAATGGATGTTAGATTTTTTCAAATGTCTTTTCTGTGTCTATTGACAGTCATAAGGTTTTTTTTTGGTTGTTTTGCTCTTTTGGTTTTTAGTTAATAATATATTGATTTCCAAATGTTAAATAAAAAAAAAAACAATGTTAAATCAGCCCTGCATTTTGGGGGAAAGCTCTACTTGGTCCTGATACACTATCCTTTTATTTGTGGATTTGATTAGCTGAAACTTGCAGAATTTTTGCATTTATGTTCACAAGGGATATTAGTCTTAAGTTCTCTTGTAATATCTTCATCAGTCTCAGTCAGACCAGGATATTACTAGCTTTTTAGATTGTGTTGGGAAGTATTCCTTCTTCAGTTTTTCAGTTTTCTGGGAAAGTTTTTGTGGAATTGGTACTATTTCTTCCTTAAATGTTGGGATTAATACACCACTGAAGCCTTGACTTTAATTTGTATAAAAGTTTTTTAAGTACAAATTCTGTCTCTTTAACATATATAGGGCGGTTCAGGTTATCTATTTCTTCTTATGTAAGCTTTGGTAGTTTGTGTCTTTCAAGAAATTTGTCTCATTTGTTGGCATGAGGTTATTTATAATAGCTGTAGAATTTGTAGAGGTGTCATCTCTGTCATTCCTGATATTGGTAATTTGTGTCGATTCTTTTTTTTTCAGCTATTGTGGTCACCCTAAACTCTATCTTCTGCCTCTTTCAGACAGTTAGACTACTACTGCTCCACACAGGCATAAAGTTGGAGGAATGAGCAGCCTGCTCAGGGTCTTTCCTTTTTTCCATTTGCTGACTTCCCTCCAATATTTGGCCTATTTTTGACTGTTCTCCAGTGCCTTCAGGTAGTTGTTTTTTAGATTGTCCAGAGGTTATGGTGATTTTCTCTGGCAAAGTTTGTCCAGGCCTGGAAGCAGAATCTGTCTGGCTTTTTGGTTTTGTGACATTACAGCAAATTAAGACCTGCTTTGATATCTGTAAAGTAAAGCATGGAAGTAGGTAACTTAACCCTTTTTAGTCATTGTTGCCTTTACTGGATATGATATAGAATAGTTCAAGTGGATATTTAGAATGAATTACAGAGTTAAGGAAAGGTGAAAAGGAGAAATATTAACTTTTTTCAAAATGGTTGCAGTAGGAAAAACCATTGCTATTTTAAAAAGTGAGCATTCTTGAGGACTATGTCAAGCTTCTGAATAATTTTGAATGCTTTTGCTTATGAGGAAGTTTTTCAAGAGAAAATGATGGAAGAAAACACTTATATTTTAGACCTGAAAAGGAAGCATTTTGAGTTGCTTATTTATTTTATCAAATAAATAGTCTTAGGTCATATTAGTATAATCCTTAAATATTTTATTTCTAACAAACTGTTTTCTGGCCATTTATGTTGAACATTCTGCTATTTTAATATATATATTGCCATTTGAATTGAAAGACATTAAAAATCATCGGTGTCTGGACCCCAGCCTGATATTTACTGAACAGCTGTCATGAGCCCTGCACTGTTCTAGGCACAGGAGATTCCAAGGTGAACAAAGAGCTCCTATTCTTAAAGGCTCAGAAATCTGACCTTTTTAGCACACTGGATGGTCAGACTCACATGTACATGCCTTGCTGCCAGTTTGTTCATTTGAAATGAGAACTACAGCTGTTAATTAGACTGGTAAGGTTGAACTGAGAGATTAGTGCATTTCTCTTTATAGACAAGCCACATGGGAAGCCAAATTACAATCACAAGGTTGCTTGGTGAGAATGGAATCAAAACAAAAGGACTTGGTTAGATAATCCGTGATTAGGATACACCTGCCACAGGGACTGTTTGGGTTTCCCCTGAATAATGCTGAGTAGTAAAGCTTGCCAATGTCTGGTTCTTGGAGCTTATTTCTGTGCTGACCATTTTCCTTCGCTTATACAATTTCTTTCAAACCAAACTATAATACAATTTTTACTAAGCAGCAAGCTCATTCTGGGCATGCTTCCTAAGATTACACTTAGATCACCTTTAGAAACCTTTGGAGGCTTTCAAATTCTGGGTCTAGGTGCACACATATAATAGTCTCTTGGTTGATCTCAGCAGTGTTGTCACATCCATTGTGTAAGTGGGTCTTACCCTCCGAGGGTGGCCTTTTTTGGGGCCTTAGACTCAGGTCCTGAAGGGATGTGTGAAGCCCCTATAGTAGTCCCCGACTGATATAGATTTACTCTGTTTAAGTGGTTATAGATTTCACTTCTGTCTTTCATATAAATAACTGATGGCATACGCCTGTTCTTAAGATAAATCCCTACTTAAAACATTGTTTCAATGGGAAATGCTAGTCTGTCATAATGGAGATTAAATGAATTTATTTACAAACGTAGGAAACATCTAAAATTCTTTTTTTAAAAATTTTTTAAATTTATTTATGATAGTCAAAGAGAGAGAGAGAGAGAGGCAGAGACACAGGCAGAGGGAGAAGCAGGCTCCATGCACTGGGAGCCCGATGTGGGATTCGATCCCGGGTCTCCAGGATCGTGCCCTGGGCCAAAGGCAGGCGCCAAACCGCTGCGCCACCCAGGGATCCCCATGTAGGAAAAATCTAAATTTAAACCTAGAAAATCCTAGAACCCAAACATACATGTGTGATTTTTAAAAATCAGGGAATATACTAGAATTCCATGTAAAAGGTCCAGGAAACCTGAAAAGTAGTTGCCTTCAAGGAGGAATGGCACGACTTGACATATAATAGACATGAAACCTTGGAGTAGTGAGCCAGATTGCCTTATATCGTTCCTTAAATTATTGTCTGTTTATCCCCTGCCCATCATTAGGGTAAAGCACTGCTGACCTTAAAATTAAAAACAGTAAGACCCAGTAATCACCACATTTGTCTACATCACTTCTCATGTTTTCACTAATCAAAAACGGAGTGATCTTGACTGTTCATACATCCCCCACCCAAACCTGTGGGCAGTCAGCAAGGCCTTGGCAGATGCTAGTCCGCAAGCCTCTTGAAGGTAAAAGCCAGAAGAGTAGTAGTGGCTGCAGGAGTGCTGTGTGTGTGTGTGTGTGTGTGTGTGTGTGTGTGTGTGTGTGTGTGTGTAGTGCTTCACAGTGTTCTACAGAGCCTTTTCACCTGCATTAGGAAAATTTGAATTTTACATGTGGAATATGTAATGTATATGTGTGCTGGTAATCATTTCTGCTTTCTAGTTAACCGTAACGTATACTCTATCCTTGTGTAAATTTTTGGCCTGAAAATTGGGAAGATGTTTGTCCCCTTTGAGCTGTCAAAGTGCCACTTTTTACAGATAAACTTGGCCATTCTGTGAAATTTTAGATTATGCCTCTAAGGGTTCTTAACACCAAGTTGATCATTTGAGATGAAAAGCAAAACTAAGATTCAGTGTCTGACTCTACTGCTACTAATTTGTTGAGGTGAATAAAAATACAAGGCCACCTTCTACCTTTTTTCAGCCTCCACACCATTTTTTCTTAAAGTACATTCCAGTTAATAACAGCTTTATTAAAAAAAAAATAACAGCTTTATTTACTTTTGTAGCTATCAGTGTTGTAGATCTGCACTGTCCATTTTAATTAATTAAAATGAAATAAAATTAAAATTTAGTTACTCGGCCACACTAGCCATGTTTCAATTCCTCCATAGGCGTGGCAGCCACTAACCACAGTAGGCTATTTAAGTTAATTATTTAAGACCAAATAAAATAAAAAATTGAATTCCTCAGTCACACTATGTTTCAAATGCTCAGTAGCCATAAATGGCCAGTGGCTACCATGTGAGACAGTGCAGATATAGAAAATTTCTGTCACTGTAGGAAGTACTGTTGGATGATGCTGTTCTAGGAAATCTAACTTCTCCTTGTTTTGAGGCGAAGGAGAGACTATCAGATAATTCTGACACTGTTTATATTTTACCTGTAAGATTGATGTTTCTAAATACATTTCCCCAGCCTGTCTATATGATGTAAAATACGTATTTTAAGTATACTGAAAAAAAAAACTAAACTTTTCATTTTCTTAGTGCTTCCTAAGTGTTCAGGTCTTATATCTAAACAGCAATGGGACTTCAAGTAGAAATTCATGTAACAGTAAAAATGTCCAGTTTCTCTTTCCTTGTGTGGATTTTTGCTGAAGTGGCAACAGAAAAATTGGTAGAGGAACATTCAAGGATTCTGCACTAATTTGAAAATGTACAGCCAACATATAAGAAGGAAAAGTAACAATATTAATATGATTCACGTAGTTGAGATTTTATGATGCTAAAATTTAGGTCAATTGTACTCTCTTCATTTTAAATATTAGAGAGTTTTGCTGGAAAAGGCATTTGACAATTGAATCTCTCAAGTGTAAAGCTGATACTAAAAATTTGGTATCACATATTAGGATATAAAGTGTTATGAGTTAATAAGATGTTGAGCATATCTCATTTACCTTCTCTTCTTTCTGAACTTACATATTCAGGTTGTGTAGAACTAAAGGAAAATTCCAGACTTAAATCTCAGGACTATATTTTTGTCATGAGTGATTCAGGGAACTTCAGGTTTAAAGATGTGATATTCTGTAATGTATTCAGATTAACTAGGACAAAACACTCAGAGAAACGTCTTTGATCCTTGCTTGTGTAAGAATGGTCTCTTGAATGCTTAATACAATGGAGAGGCCTATTTACTGAAGGTGACCGACACTGCCATGCTGAAGGACTGGATTGGAGGGTCTTATTCAAGGCCTTTGTAGAACAGACATTTGGATACTGAGTTCCAGATAGAGGGAGGAAGTCTAAATATAAAAGAAGTGATCACCTTTTAAAAACAAGAGCAAAACCCCACAGAACACTGGTAGTTGCTACGTTGGTGTGATTCTGGAAAATCAGATGTGTGTTTAATGCCTTTTTCACTTTTGAAAGCTATCACTTTCTTGCAAAGTCGGACAGTATTAGAGCCTCAAAGAACAGCTGTTGTTTTTTAAAGTCCTTCCCACTAGTAGTTGGGGTGATAGGTGTAATGTTCACATAGAAAGCAAATATTCCCCCTTTTATTTCTGTGTTCATTTTAGATGTTCTTTGCCTAAGTAGCAGCTCGTTATGAACATGAGTATAGAAGAGAGATTTTTATTCATATTTAAAGAACATCAGTAATAAAAACATTTCCCTAGCTGTGACAAAGAACAGCCTTTGTTTAAGGGTTAGGTATGTCTAAGGAAGTGACTCTTGTTAAGAACTAAGGAATAAAATATAATTCATCTTATCTTGTGTAAGGAAAATTGTCCTAACTTGCATGCTGCTGAGTGCCTAATTTACATTTAAAGCTGAAGTAATGAAGCCTTTATTTTTTGCCAGAAACTCCCATTTCTCTCCCAAATATATTCTCTATCAGACAAAAAAAAAAAGCTCATTATTTTGCATGGTAATGTGTCTTTGCTGATGCAGAAAAGCAACATAATTTAGGATGAAGGATTAATTTAAACTTTCTTATGCACTCTTTTGCAGATGATTAAAATTATTTCTAGGGATCAGAAGGTGGGTTTGCAGAGCACACCAAAAAGAATAGCTTATCCCGGTGAACTGCAAGGGAAGCTATAGTCCTTTTCTTTCTGGAAGGAAGAGATTCTTGAAAACTTTTGGACCTTGAGAACTTTAGACCTCATGGAAGCTATAGTGAACAGGGGCTCTGAAGTTGAGAGTGAATCTATGGAAGCTCTTAGGAAAACACAGTATTTATATGCACTTAGGTAAACGTAAGTCTAATAAAAATGGTCCTTTAACTTATACTCTTATTTAGTAATCAGGGATATTGTCTATTCATTTTCTTTTTTTTTAAAAAAAAAGATTTTAGTTATTTATTCATGAGAGATACAAAGAGAGAGAGGCAGAGACATGGAGAAGCAGAAGCAGGCTCCTCGCAGGGAGCCTGATGCGGAACTTGATCCCGGATCCCGGGATCACGCCCTGAGCCAAAGGCAGACACTCAACCACTGAGCCACCCAGACGTCCCTGTCTATTCATTTGCATTTACCATCCCTTACTTACTTACTTACTTACTTACTTATTTATTTATAACATTTACTGAATTCTTTTATTTTTATTTTTATTTATTTACGATAGTCACACAGAGAGAGAGAGAGAGAGAGAGGCAGAGACACAGGCAGAGGGAGAAGCAGGCTCCATGCACCAGGAGCCCCATGTTGGATTCGATCCCGGATCTCCAGGATCGCGCCCTGGGCCAAAGGCAGGCGCTAAACCGCTGAGGCACCCAGGGATCCCCCCATCCCTTATTTAATAGAACATCTGCTTGGTTGCAGAACAAGCATGCTTGGGGCATTTCCTTTCCTCTCCCATGGCTGGTTTTCTACCTAGCTGCTCCTTGCCTTCTTCATTTTTGAACTCAGAAATTCTGGATGCCTCTCTCCTTGGGGCTGGCCCCTATCCCTGCTTACTGCTGACTCTTACATGCTATTACTGTGTAGTTTGACTCCCAGGTGTGCCTGCACTCATCTTGTATTTTTCCTATGGCTTCATTCTAAAAATCTTTATTCCTATTCTTGCCATTAGGTTTTACCTTCCTTTCCTCTTGCCAGCCCCAGCTCCATCTTTTGTTCCCCCACAGGATTGAATCATAGTTCGTGCAATTTGCATATACCGAAACTGAATGAAATTCTTGAAGTTGCCCCAAAAGTACACAGAAGTAAATTTGAGAATATGCAAGCTCAATTGAAGAAGATTAGACATGGGATATTAGTGTACTATCTCCTGTAAGTGCTTGTGAAATATGTACCCTCTTAAACATTTTTTGTGTATATACACCTCACACCCATATATATATAAATAACATTTATGTTAAGAAGAACTTGTAATTGTTAAGCTTCTCAAGAACTTTCAAAGCTTCCAACATAGTTGCACATTTCTTCGGCAGAAGCAGTCAATGTGCTTATTATCAGTCAGTGGTGTAATCAATCACTTATTGAGTACTACTTCGGAACAAGTGGACATATTTGTTGGAGCCTTTTTGGAGCCTGCTTGGTTCCCAAATCAAAAAGTTTCTCAGATAGTCCAGCACAAGAGTTTGAGATCATAGATAGCAGTCCCTGGTAATTCCTGAAGCCAAATCTGTGCCCCTATCTCCATTCCTTGGGCCATAGGGGTGTTCCAGATGGGGTGGGAGTGACATTGACCCTCCCTCAATAACAGCCCAGCAGGCAGTCATCAAATGTTGGAGGAAGCAAAAGTAGCTCCTTACTAGAAAGAGGTTGAAACTTTTGTTCTGTGAGTAACTGCATTTCCTATTAAAACCTTGGTTGGTGTATTGTTTGAAAATTTATTCTTGGGCTTTAGTTTGTGTTTTTATCTTTTTTTGTGTGTGTGTGTGTTTTTATCTTTTAAGAAAGGTCATATGCATTGACAGTGTGCTGTATTCTTGAAACTTTTAAAGAAGCAAACTGGAATGTTATGATTGCCATGTTGTTTATAGAGTTCTCATTTCATAGAAGAACATCCAGGAAGATAGTTTAGCAAATTTGGGATTATTTCGCTCTGATTTGGTATTCAGTATAGTGGGCACTTGGCAGAGTTTTCCTTCTTGTCTTCATTATCATAGTCAAGATTTTATTGACTGCTTATTAAATAAGGAGTAGTTGGATGTCTGTACTGGTTTCAGGAGTATTTGGATCAGGCATGTGAAACAGATTCAAATATCGAGACACTCTTGTAATAGAAAAGAGCAAAGCTACTGCCGTAGTTCATCAAAAATCAGGAAAAGAACTTTTTTTTATTATTGGCCTGAATGGGCTAAGTTCAGAGTAAAACTGTGGTCATTATTCATTACCTCTTTTCTTTCAAACAGTAAAACTCTTGGGTTTCTGTGGACAAGGCTGCTTTTTAATGGCATGTTCTCCAAACAGCTGTTAAGCACCCCCTCCCCAATACCACAGACCACATCTGTTCCCACTGTTGATTAGCTAGAGGGTGGAGAAAGAAGAGAGGCTGTAGCATGTGTAATTACCAGTAATTAATTCTTGTTGAGCCTCCTCATTTCCTTCTATTCTAACTCCACCTACTCTTCTTCCTGTCTCTGTTGTAAATTCTATTTCATGTTGGCTACTTGGGGAAAATAATCTTGCTGGGTATACAGCTGTTTTCCTAAACTTTTACAGTCACCTTCCAGTGAGGCTTTTATATTTCTTCTGGTGGCAGAATCTCTGGGTAAGGCAAGGCAGAGTCTTGAAGTGAGCATAGCTCTTGGGCTTAGCTTTCCTGCTCCCTCTTGTTCTGTTTCTTAGCTTTCCTGCTACTTCTTGTTCTGTTTCTGTTGATAGTATTTCCAACTGTCAACAACCATTTATTGAATATTTTGTTTCTTAAAGGAGCTATTACAAGGCATGAATAAGTGTGAGGAAAACAATTGTAAGACCTAGTCCTGATCCTCAACAGTAATGTACAATGTAATTAGAGACCTGAAATGTGTACACGGAAAAATAATGATGTAAATTAACTTATAATAATGATGTAGTAATTGCCCATTTGTCAAGACCGTAAGGTAGAGGTTGTAGGTTGTGTTATTTTATGATAGTGTTCACTATTTTTATTTCTTTTTGCAATAAGATAAGGCTAAAGGAAGTAGAAATTTTAGCATTTTAGTTAATACGTCACAGTAAAAGAGATAAATCCATAGACTTGCTCTTTAAAGGAAGTTCATAGTATATCTTCTTCTCAAATCTTACAAACCTAGGTCTTCAAGATGCAGTGGCTCTTTGGAATGTGTTTCTTAGGAGATTGGGACTTCAAGGGGGAACATTTTAAAATTGTTTGTTTTTAAGATTTAAAATGGATTTAAAAATGTATTTCCTGCCCCAGTAGGAAAGATATAACACTAGGATTAATAGGATTTGATAAAGGGATTATTTACCAAAATGGATGCAGGATCCAGCAAAATCACAAGAGAATTATGTACTCTAGGGCTAGTTATAGCGGGAATGTTACACTTTCTGGTGAAAAGGACTGGAAGGAGGAACACATACCTGACCCTGAAAAAGAAATTTGGGTATAAAGGGCCTTTTGACTGCAAGGGGGTGGATTTAGCCAGCCCCTATGTGCCCCCTCAGGGAAAAGGCCAGGGGCATCAATAGTTTGTTCTCATTTCGCTTTTGATCTATGTGGTGTTCTCCACACTCATTTGGAAATTAGGAGACAAGGGCTATAGTCCATTAGGTCAGCCTTCCCTCCAGGAGAACAGGGTGGAGATTACAACAGGATGGACAAAGGAAAACTATCTGGCATATTTGGAGACTTTGTTTGCCTAAACATGGAAAATCTATCTTGGATAATGTAATCCTATGGGCAAATAGTCTTGGCGACCCATAGGCAAATGTCTGGAATAAGTATGCTTTATGACAAACGACTCACTTATCAAGCTTATGCACAGGGAATCATCGGTGGAGGTTCATGATTCTAAACTGGAAGTGATTTTGCCCACCATGGAAAATGTGACTGTGTCTGGAGCCATGTTCATGCATGGGCTTTGTCGTTAGGATCTGGGAGAGGGTAGTGATGAAGTACCTTTACCTTTTCATTCTGTTAGGGTAGGTGCTTGGGTGATTGTTGAAGTATCTAACATAAGCAGTGGCTATTACCTTGGGCGAGAAGAGACCACTAAACTTTGAAAGAATGATTGGAATTGAGTCTGAGAACGAAGCTACAAGACAGCATAGGTTTTACACATTGAACATGAGGTAGGTGGGGCAAGCCCTTAAAAGATAAGGAAGAAAAAGAGACTGTTGTGGACAGTTGGGCTATGTGTTGCAGGGTCCTCAAGGGTGTGGACTACATTTTGTCTTCTAAGAGTTAAGTACCGTATTTTGAGCAGTACAGACTACATATTTGTCAAGTGAATGAGTACGCTTAATTGAAGAGAAATCATTAGTAACAGAAAGAAGGGCATTAGTGGGAAGGAAAAGATGAAGGGTCCTGGGTGGGGGAGAGGTGAGATTCTTGCATGAGAGGAAAGATACTGTGGATTACAAAGAAACAAGAAGGGATGCCTGGGTGGCTCAGTGGTGGAGTATCTGCCTTCAGCTCAGGGCATGATCCCAGAGTTCTGGGATCTAGACCCGCATTGGGCTCCCTGTAGGGAGCCTGCTTCCCCCTCTGCTTATGTCTGCCTCTCTCGGTGTCTCTCGTGAATAAATAAATAAAATCTTAAAAAAATAAAAACAAGAGAGCTAGGCCTTAAAAGGCATCTTGGCTCTGCCACTATACCTCTCAGGAGCCCAAGTTTCTGGACTTTATGGCTATCCCCCACCTGGACTCTTCTCTCTCTCTCTCTCTCTCTCTCTTTTGATACAGTACATAGGGATGAGGACATTTAAATGATGAGGTCAGAAACCATTCATCCCATTCCTCTTTTATCAGCACTGCTGTCCCTCCCTTTTTAATATCAGAGGCACCATTCCCTTCATGAACCTAGAGCTGCTTCTCTTTTTGGACTCAGCTAAAGACTGAGGCATGCCTCCAAAGAGGTGGTTTTTTAATTTTTTAAAAAGATTTATATGTTTATTCATGAGAGACACAGAAAGAGAGAGGCAGAGACACAGGCAGAGGGAGAAGCAGGCTCCCTGCAAGGAGCCCGATACAGAACTTGATCCCAGATCCCAGGATCAGGACCCAAGCCGAAGGCAGACGCCCAACTGCTGAGCCATCCAGGCGTCCCCAAAGAGGTGGTTTTAATAGACACTTCATTGGTGTGCAACTTTGTGTGATTGGCTTATTCGTCCTTTTTTTTACATTCCTGTGTGACCACTCTTGAGTCCTTTTCCTTTGATTTTCAGACAGTAAAAGCTGCTTAGTTGGAAGTGATCACATTTGTCTTTTAGGTTCCTTAAGGGCAGTGACATCTTGAAATGTCCACCATAGTCCATGACTCGTCAGCACTGGGACAAGAATGTCTATAATCCAACTTTATAGCCAGTCTTGTAGATTTTTTTAAAGATTTATTATATATATATATATATATATATATATATATATATATATATAGAGAGAGAGAGAGAGAGAGAGAGAGAGAGAGAGAGAGGCAGAGACACAGGAGGAGGGAGAGGCAGGCTCCATGCCGGGAGCCCGATGTGGGACTCGATCCTGGGACTCCAGGATCGCGCCCTGGGCCAAAGGCAGGCACTAAACTGCTGAGCCACCCAGGGATCCCCGATTTTGTTTTGTTTTGTTTTTTTTACATAGGCTCCATGCCCACCATGGAGCCTGACATGGGGCTTGAACTCACCACCATGCCATCAAGACCTGAGCCAAGAACAAGAGTCAGATGGTTAACCAAGTGAACCACCCTGGCACCCTGCCAGTCTTGTAGGTTTTTTTTTAAAGGTTTTATTTATTTATGAGAGACACAGAGGGAGAGAGAGAAGCAGAGACACAGGCAGAAGGAGAAGCAGGCTCCATGCAGGGAGCTCCATGTGGGACTCGATCCTGGGACTCCAGGATCACGCCCTGGGCTGAAGGCAGGCGCTAAACCGCTGAGCCACCCCAGGATCCCCAATCTTGTAGGTTTTTAAAAAATGGCTTCTAAAGTCACAAACATGCTTTTACTCTCATCACGAATTTAAAAGAGGCACCACAATCTATGCATCTCAAGCCAAAAGTTAAAGATAATATCTTTGGTTTTTCTCTCATTTCCTTACTTCCTACATCTCAACCCTTACTGTGTCCTCATTCTACTTCCCATCCTGCTCTGCTGCTACCACCTTATTCCATGCCTGTAGAATCTCTCCTCTGGACTGGTGCTTTAGCTCCTTGCTTCCAGCTCTCATCCCAGCGCCTGTAAGAATACTTATCACATAGTAGAAGTTCTATATGTGTTGAATAAACAAACTGTGAAAGTTATTATTGATGGGAAAAAAAGAAAAGTTATTGTGATGGGTAAGATTCCTTTCAGCCACCTGGCAAACTCACCAACCTTTAGACCCACCTGATTGAAACTACGCATTGTCCCTGTGATGATAATTGTAGTCACAGATTTGTTAAGGCTCATCTGTTTTTTTTTCTTCCCCTCACCTGTGTCTGTTGGTTGACCCTCATTTTTAGGACGATAAGCAAAGGGTTTATACGTGACATGGGAGCCAGCAAAACAGGTTGTTCTTCTTTGGCAGTCTCTTGGATGAATCAAGAGTGGCCACAGGTATGAAATACACCAGGCAACTCCTTAGACTGTTTGAGGACTGATTGAACACAACTGTGAAATCACTACAAATTTTGCAGGGGAGGCTAATCTTTTGGAGCCTCTTTGAGAATTGGGTGATGGCTGTGGATTCTTTACCCGGAAAAATGTGCATATATACATGAATACAGAATTTTGTAGTCCATTAAGGGGATTCATAGACTGAGCCCTAGCTCATAGCAGGAGTATGTGTAGTTTGAAAATGCATCTTCAAAATTATGTTGTTATATTTGGGATAGGCTAAAACATCTATTTTTTAACTATAAGTTACAGGAAGTAACATGGCAAAATAGAAGATGGGGATATTGCAGAAAAAAAATTATTTCTTTTTTTCTGGTACTTAATTGGTATCATAGCAGAATCTTAAGGGGTAGGGAATTGCGAAGTTTTTGTTTATCAAACAAAAAAACTGAGAGATATTGGCTGGTTTTGCCTTATTCTTTTGTCAAGGAGGCAGAGGAGCATGGAACATAAAGCTCCCATTGCTGCAGACCTTGTGTGCCTCTTAACCTGGACAGCAGACTGTAGACAGACCCACTGAGCCTCCGTGGGCCCAGCCGCCAGTGGGTGAGGAACAGAGGGTGCAAGCAGATGAGTGTAGGGCACAAGATGGAAGGAGAGCAATTTCTTCAGCATCTGCCTGAGTTGAACCCAGTGCTCCCCCCACCCTTTTTCTTGTTTCCCTGTTTTAAGTTTGCCCTTCCTGGCATCTCCATTAAACAGGCACATCAGGAAAGGAGATTGTCCTCTTGGCTAGAAGTTCTTAGAAAAACTGGACAGTGTTTTTTATTCTATCTCCTTTGGAGTTAAGGAGAACTCTTATTTCCAAACTTATAGTCATGGTTTCTTGTATTCCTAGTGTTTTCACAATCTCAAGCTGGCTTGCTTTTGATAAGTCACTAAAGCAGAAGGTATTTTGTCCAGCTACCTAAGCAATAAAAGCAAGTATGTAATGCTGTAGTACCAGAGTTGTGGGATTTTTTTTCTCCTGCACAATATATTAACTAAGCAGAAAATTTAAAAGAACAAAGACAATAAAAGTAATGTTTGTTAGTGGTAGTTTGAGATATTTCAGGAGAGATGAGATGTGAAGAAAAGCAATGGCCATATTTAGAAAGCTGCCTCAAACCCAAGAGTATCTATTGAAGTAAACTTGATGACAGACTTTTTTCCTCTTCATGAATCATTGTATTCCTATAAAAGCGAAAATTCCTCTTCATCTAAACAAACGGCTTCCACATCTGTTTTCTTGGTTTCTCAAAAGGGTGTCTTTGGCTTGCATTTTTTTTAAAAGTGTTTATCTGTTTAAAATGAAATATCGTCAAAAGCAGTTTATACATCAAAATCCAAGTTGGTCTTCAGCTTCTAAGAATTAGTCAAGAATGATCTGGTGGTAATGGTGGTGGTATAGGGAAAAAAGAGAACACATTTTGTATTCTGCATTAGGTAAGTTCTCTCTTGCCATACTCTTTAAGTTTGTTGATTTATATTTAAGTTTACAGTATGCTCTTTGGGCTCCAGGGACTGATCAAGTAGTTAACTTTGGCATTGGTAGCATGTCCCAGTATTTTAATGCTCTGGGCTCCGAGTTCTGAAAATAAGTATTTTCCAAATTAGTAGCAGGGGAATTAATTTGTTAGTCCCATTGACTAAGAACTGACCTATAGTTTGATTTTTTTCTTTAATCCCATAATCAATTTTCCCTGCTCTGTCCCTAAGAGAAACACACTTCTAACTGGTTTGTGAAGTACCATCCGCGCCTTTCTGAAGCCCTTCTTCATTTCGCAGTCTCTTGTGAGTCTGTGTACCCTTCGGGGGTTTTGGTTTTATCTTTGTAATCTTCAGTCTCTTCTTGTGTGACAGGCCACCATGCCCTTGAGCCCATCCTGCCTTTTAAAAATAAAGAATGAGAAGCAGCTGAAGTGCCAGCTCTTTTGCAGCTGACAGGAATCTGATCTACTGCTTGGATTCTTTATCTGGGTACCGGCATGCCAGTGGTGTGTGGCTTGTCTTAGCCAGGCCATTCACAGTCACAAGGTTTAAGAGGGTGGGAGCAGAGGAGGTTGTCTTCAGGAGAAAGAAAGATCTTTTTCTGTATGTAAAAGTCAGGGAGAGAGAGGCTGTAGATCAGCACGTGCAGTAGGACCCTGTACTACACTGCCTAGGACTCCTGGCTGCTGAGTGCCCAGTGGGATTTCTGGGCCCCATTCTAGGCAGTTTCCTTTCAGGAGGTTGTGCGGGCCTACTCCCACCCCCTGAGCTACAGCTGTCTGTTCTGTCAAAACAGTCACTTGCTCCAAGGTCAAAGGTCCATGAGAACTGTGAGACATTTGATGTTATCAAAATCAAATTAGCAACAAAGGCAATTAATTTAATCACATATGACTTAGTTTCTCTCAAAGGGTGTGAAGAATGTTATTTGGAAACTGAGAGGAACCCCTCCTCCATAGCTGCTTTTTTTTTTTTTTCAGTTGGACAAGTATGAATCAGAACTGTTCACAAATGGCACCAAATTTGCCTTAAGAAAGAAAGCACTCCCTGCCCCCTCCCCGATGCAGGAGAGAGGCAGGGAGGCAGGAAAAGGATGGCTATGCAGGAGCTATAGGAGGCTCTTGGGGAACGAACTGATTGATGTTCAGTCTTTCTGTTGAGCCTGTCACTGCCTCAAGGAGGGGAGCCACTGCCTTTGGCTGTTGTGGTTGCTCATGAAAAGACAAGGTGCTCTCCCTTCTTTGACCTTGTTTGGAGGGTTAATACAATTATTTGTATTAGGCACCAGCCACCTGTTGGGATTGGTCTCGTTAAAGGTCAGTGTGTGGTGCCTGGCTGTCTGTGGCAGCCTGCATCAGATTTGCCAGTGGCCACTGGTTTATGTGACACCTGCCAATTGTGACAGAGAGAATGGAGATCTGATAGCTGAAAAGGGAAAGGAAGGTGCTGGAAGAGGAATAAGGGACCGGGGGTCCCACACAGCACCATTTACTGTGATTTGGATGCTGGTTTGTCTTATCTCCCTTTTCTCCTGCTGCCCCTTGGTTGAGCTGTGCCATCCATTTCTATGGATTCTGTCTGCATGCTGATGTTGCTTCAATTTATTAATTTATTGCATCTCTGTAAAGTATTGGATTTCTTACACCTGAAATTTGTCACATCCCCTCTGTCGAGCATCTTAGCTTCCATCTGTCTCCCTGTCCTCTCCATTCACATGTCCACAGGCATAGCATACTCATTAAAGGTTCCGAAACTGCCTTAAAGGTTCTCCTCCCCAACCTGTTCCCCTTCCTGGATTCCCTGTCTTAATGAGTGACAGCACGGTCCACTCAGTTGTTAAGCCAGGAACATTGGTATCATGCTTGACTCCTCTACCTCTTCCTTGTGCCCCAAATCCAGCCAGTTGCCAAGTCCTGTAGATTCCACTTTCTAAGCCTGTGACTGTCTACAGTGCAATAGCTGTTATGCTATGTAAGCTTCATTACTTCTCGCTGTATGCTGCCCCACCCCACCCCACCCCACCTCCTGGCTGATAGGTATTCTCCACATGTTTTAGAGCCAGAGAGACCTCTTTAACCTGTTGATCCAGTGGTGTCACTCCCGAGTTTAAAGTTGTTAATGTGGCTTACAAGGTCCTTCACACTTGAACCTTCTCTCCTACCTTCTCCCTACTTTCCTGAGCTTTCTAGCCTTAGCCATACTTTTTTTTTTCTTACTGCATAAAAACTTCTATAATTTTTTAAAAGTTTAGTGTTGTTTAGTCACCATCTATTTGATCCTCAACCAGCATTCTTCCTCCATCCTCCGTTGCCTGTTACTCCCTCTAGCTCACCTTCCCCTTATATACATTCTGCTTCTGTCAACTTTTCTCTGACTCCCACCCCAGGGTTCCCTATTCTGTGTGTGTGTATGTGCGCACATACATGTATAGGATTTTCCTGTCACATATTTGGTTCTCTGCTCCACTAGATGGTACACACTATAGAGGGGAGCGATCATGTCTGAATCATTTACTTTTGTGTTCCTTTTTACCTAGCACATGAGAAGTACTCAGTAAATACTTGGTGAGTGAACGAATCAGTTCCTTTTTGAGATTCTAAATGAAAGGAAAATTACAGTGCTTCCTACAGTTCATATCAAATTCTTGAGCTTTGGCCAGATTATACTCTTGCAGTGCAATGAAGTCCAAAAGTAAAGGTCTGTATTTTTTTTTTTAAGTCATGAGGAGCCAAATCTTGTATAGTCTTTGTATTGATATTTTATCTTCTTCATACTCTGTACCTCTGTCCTACATGACTTTTCTCAAACTGATACCTGTAACTTTCAGAATTTCTCTTTATTCTTCCCGGAGAAAATATAGAAGGTGATGAGATAGGGGGAAAGCTGATGGATAAATGGGAAGGCATTATTTGATTGATCCTTAAATATATGTATTCTACAGGCATGGCTGAACATGTGTCTGTAACACATGTATTTCTGGAAAGGTGAACACAATTATATTTCCATAAATCTAGATCATCTTTCTGTAAGATTTTTCTTTGAAGCAGGTACTGTCTATATTTTAATCATAACTAATGCCCAGAATCTGTTTTCTGAACTTAAAAATAAATGGGAGGGCAAAGGACAATGTTTTCTTTTTTTTTTTTTTAAAGAGTAGCAGTTCACTCTAGGAGAGCATATAGAAAGTATGATCAGTATAGAACAAAATATAGCATTTATCCTTGGTACTGGGCTAGGGAGTTGCCTCCTACCCCCAAGGTGTCGGGTTTAAAAAGTTCTCCCTCCTATGACCTTCCCTAAAGCAGAGAGTAATGATAAATTGTCCCATGGCTACCTTGTCACACACCATTCCCAAGAAGGAGCCTTCCAGAAATCACAAATGCTGTTACAACGGTGACAGCCACCCCTTGGCCACTCCAGCTTCCCGTTGACCTCCAGACCACTGCCTAGCTGCTCCACCAGGGTCGAGCTTTAGGCCAGGTACTTAGTCATGACAAGTGACAACCTGTTAAATCTGCCATTCGTGGGGGCTAGGAGCTCAAAGTTTTCTAGTCACATATTCCCATGACCTCAGTTATAACGAAAATGTTGCAGATTCTAGAAAATGCTAATGTCCTTTTTAGCTGTAAGTATTATCTTGATTGCAGTGCTTCACAATTGCCCAACTTCATTATCTACGCATAGCCAGTCTGACGCCTTCTTCTCAAATAGACAATTATGATCAATTAAGCACTTTCAGGCCTTATAGAATACTTAATTTTATTAGTCAATTATTTGTGCTTTGAAAGAGTTAATGGTAGCTACCCAAGCCATTATTAGAAATTAGTATGTCCCAAAATAGAAAGGCTATTTCCTTTGTGTATGGCACTGCAGTGGAAAATGCCAAGCATAGTTTTTACTGAGTTAAAGGGTGAGGGAAGGCGGAGTGGGGGAGAAAGTTACATGTAAATCATTTAGCCATTAACCTAATGGGTGGATTTATCAATCCTATTACTATAAGCCCTTTTCATTTCCACTGAGGCCTGGTGCATGCTTGATCCCACTAATGTAAAATTCATTCCGTCTAAGTGATTACTGAAGTAAGACACTTTGAGTCAATTTTAATCAGGGTGTGTGAAACTTGCCTGAGCGCCGATGTTCACTAAAGCGCGGACATAGTTTGGCCGTGTCTTAATTAGCCCCCCAGATGAGTTATGCACAGAGTCAATCAGGGAACCAAATCTGAGCCTTCTGACATGTCCGTGTTTTCCTGTGAAGGAAATAACACTGTAGAGGCTGAAAATATGCAGCTCCAAAGCAAGACGCAAAGACCTTTAAAGGGGGGTGTTTCTAGTCCTGTAGACAATATGTGAATTCTGAGAAATCTGAAAGCTTAATTCTTATGGCTAATTGGAGAATCTTCAATGGTACTTATATTTAAATGAGTTACAATTTCAAATCTGATGTAATATGTGGACCCTCTTCCTAGAAAAATGCATGTAGGCACACATTCAAATTTTTCCATACAGTTTCAGAGATGTTCACATTTCTTAACCTTAGGTTAATGTCTCCTGCTCTGGTTTCAATCTCGGTGTCTTAGGGTTGGGTATTTTTTGGAAATTTAGTATTTAAGAGTGTAGGCTTGCATTTGAACCCTTGTGTCAGTGAGTAGATTTGGCTCAAGTGTGCTTTTTAAGCCAGCTCTACAAGCTCTCCAGAGTCCTATGTCAGATATAATCCCAAGTATGGCAATAATGCACAGAAGTTCAAGTGAAACACAGGGGAAGGGGACGTGAGTTTCTGAACTGGAGATTGGAGTGGAGGAGGAACAGGGAGTAAGAATGTTGTGAAAGGAAGCTTTCTTTAAAGGTGAAAACGGTTTTTTACAAGTCAAAATGTAAGGTGGATTGTTAAAAAAAAATGCACAAGATGAATGAATCTTTGGGGGCAAGGAATTAGAAGACAGAGGAGAAGTGAACTTCTCGTTTCACATATTCAAAGTCATAGATTCTAGTTATTTTACATTTTTAAGTCAAAAATAGAACCTTGACACATTTTAGGGCAGTAATTGAGAGATACTCATAAATATCACTCAATGTATCTGTTAGGGAGGAGAAACCTATCAGAAAGCTTTGTTTATTCAGCGTGTTTTATATTCTTTACACATGAGCTATCAGAAGGTTTAGGTTGTAAATTATGGATTTAAAACAAAATCAGTTTATCTGGAAATGAGTCCTATGGGAGAGTTACACTTGCAGTCAAGTTTATAATTAATGGACCTTTATCACTGAGGTAGACCTTCATTTTTCTTGAGTGAATATTTGTTTATCTCACATGCACTGTGCTTGAAGGTGGAATTAAAACTGATTTGCTCTTCACTTCTTGCATGGAAAGAGCTAGCTTTTATTTTATTATTTTTATTTTTTTTAAGATTCTATTTATTCATGAGAGACACACACACACAGAGAGAGAGAGAAAGGGGCAGAGACACAGGCAGAGGGAGATGCAGGCTCCATGCAGGGAGCCTGATGTGGGACTCGATCCTGGGACTCCAGGATCACACCCTGGGCTGAAGGCAGGTGCTAAACCACTGAGCCACCCAGGGATCCCCAAGAGCTAGCTTTTAAATGCATACTCTGTGTGGGTTTACTTATTTATTTATTTTTTCTGTGTGGGTTTAATAACCACTTTCTGCAACCAGCTTTAGGGTTCTTTTGTTGTGGAGATGCACTTACAGTCCATGGCTTTGCTCTTCTCATGTTGGACCCCTTGGGTTTGCCTCCTTTTATTAGAATGTAAAAAAATAAATGTTTATTGAATTACTCCTATGTGCCAGGCATTGAGTCAGATTTAATAGCTAAGGCATGATCTCTGCTTATGATTTACTTATAGTGTCTTACTTATCTTTGTAGTAGAGTGGTGTGCTCTGGTATACACAGAGTACTTTGAGACCTACATTAGACTAACATACTCCTCACTACCATTTAGCAGGGGAGACCAGAGAGGTTGTTCTCATGGTGTAAAGTTCCTTGTAAAATAAGTAGACATTAAGTAACAATAATAGTTAACATTTATGAACTTATATACCAGGGACTGCAGAAAATAATTTACATGTGTTATATTTAATGTTCATTAAATGTAGCTGCATTGTAAGGAAGCTGTGGTTATCATCTCCATTTTACAGTCAAATGTTAGAGACACGGAGAGGTTATGTTGTGTGCCTGAGGTCACACAGCTTGTAAGCAGTGCTGTTATACTTTGAACTTAGTCTCTCTCAGGGTTCTCCAGAGAAACAGAACCAATTTGCCGGGGGGGGGGGTTCATATGGAGGGGAGATGGAGAGAAAGAGATTGATGGATTGATTGATTTTAAGGAATTGGCTCATGGGATTATAGGGGCTGGCAAGACTGAAATCTCAGAGCAAGTCAACAGGCTGAAGACTCAAACACACAGCACTTGAGTTGATGTCTACAGTTACCTTGGGGGGCTTCATTCCTTTCTCTCCTAAGGCCTTTCAAATGATTAGGTGAGATCCACCTGCATTATGGTGGGGATGATCTGCTATAATTTAAATGTTGGTCTCATGTAAACAAAACAAAACACCAAAAACAAGAGAACCTTCACAACAACATCTAGACTGGTGTCTGACCAAATAACTGGGTATCACTGGCCTAGCCCAGTTGACACACACAGCCTAACTTCTGAACCCACACTTTGGACCACTATGGGGAAACAGCATGTGAAAAGCACAGAAGCAAGAAAAAGAGCATGGCTTGTTCAGTGAACTCAAAATATCTCAGGAAGGATGGATTGAAGAGTGCATATGGGAAGCATTCAAAGGTGAGAATCATTAGATTCTCTTTACTGTATCATTAGAGCCTTGGGTAAAGCTAAGGGATTTGAAATTCATTGCAAAGTGTACATTTTATTTTAGAAAGGATGCTGGCAAAGTATGAGGAATGGTTTCAAAGGTAGTGATGCTGGAGACAGGTAGGCTGAGTGGTGAGGACTTGGAGGAGGAAGGGCACATTGGCAAGAAGATAGAATCTCATGTGAGACTTGTTAGCTCATTGGATTAGAAAGGAAGTCAGCCCTTCCTTTTAGTTCTAGGTTCTTGGAGGGGCCATTTATCCTTTTGGAGCCAGGGAGGGTTTGGAGGAGATGGATGGGGTTTAGAAGGAATTCTTATGGGACAGACAATGGAATATGGGTTTGGAGAGAGAAAATGCTGCCAATTAGCATAATATCACTGATTCCCAACCAAGGGCAGGTTTGTCCCCCCAGAAAACATTTGGCAATATCTAGAGACCATTTTGGCTGTCACAATTGGAGAGTCTATGTGCGTTCATGCATGCTACTGGCATCTAGTGGGTAAAAGCCAGAGACAGGCCCTCATGACCAAAAACTCTCCGGCCTAAAATGTCAGTAGTGCTGAGGTTGAAAAGTCCTGATGTGTGTGTGTGTGTGTGTGTGTGTGTGTGTGTGTGTGTGTGTGTATAGATGCTGTGTTTTTATATTCTCCTGTGTGTGTGGGGGGGAATCTCAGTAGAGGAATGTCAAATGTTTTAGGTATTGGAAATATACCCACCCACTTATATTAAGTGCATTAAGCTATATGCAGACAACTTGTGAGAGCCTATGTATTTTCTAGTTATTTTACAACCATATAGCCTTCGAAAGTTAACCTAGAATATAGATATATATATATTCTTGTAATGCCGACGGTCTTTGTTGGACGTATTTGTGCCTCCTTTTCCTAGTGCTAAAGAAGTGATTGTGTTTGAAGGACAAGACAACCAGATAGGAGGATAGAGGTGTTTCTGCTTGTCAAACTGGGATTCTAGATTTTTAGATCTGGGAGGAATCCTAGCCTCATTTTTTCTAAATGAGGATGCTAAGACCTAGAGAGGGAACCCAGATGGTTCGCAAATCACTCAGCTACTAATTGGCAGTTTAAACCAGTACTCACCTTTCAGACCCCTGGCTTTTCTTTAAACTCAAATTTGTATAATGTTTTATCTTTGCTATCTGTGTTTTCAGCCTAGAGTTCTTTTTATTCCCACATATCTCAGGGATCTGGGTGGCACTTTTCCCCCAGTTTTAAGGAAGGTAAAACTATTTTAAAGACAGTAAAAAACCCAGGCAGGAATGTTAGGTGGTAGAGACAGAAAGTAGGGTACTTATCAAATCCATAGCCTATGCTCCTTGAGCGTCTTATAGAGAAGACACACATCTAAGAATAACGGGAAAATAAGAAAAAGGCAGTAGAATATAATAAGGATGAACCAAATGTTTGACAAGTGGGAGAAGGGAGTATCACAGAGTCCTGCTCGGAAACTGCTGAAATTGGGACTAGGAAAACTTAGATAATGGTTGGATTACCAAATATCATAATATTTATATTTCTTGTACTTTTCTCTTCCCTATCCTTCAAAACCATTCATTTTGCTACCCCTGTTATGCTAATGTGTTTTTTAAAAAAACCTTTCCAGTTTATTTCTAATTTTATGTCATCAGTAACAGAAGAATCCTAAAGCCATTGAGATTTCAGTTGTCATTCTGTTCATGCATTATTTTTTTAGGATTTGACCTTACCCCAAATTTTCTTAACTTGTAGGATTTCTGTTGCATTTAGACCTGTGCTTTTGGAAAAGGAGCTTGAAACTTTTTTTTAACCACGGAAAATTGGTGTTTTCTTGCTTTCATTTAGTATTAATAAGCACAGTTTTAGGCTATAGTAGTGTCTAAAACCATTTCATAACATTTCAATGTATTGCCAGATACCCATATTCTATCCTGACAAAAAGTAAAGATCCCAGCTTTTTCCCAGCCTTGGTAGGAGAAGCTGTAAATGCATACGTCAATAGAAGTTGGTCTTAGGTCGCTGCCGCTGTTAAACCCAGCGTCATAAACATGCTCTTTCTGCTTAGTAAACCACATTGTGGGTGTATTCGTGAATACATTATTTTCTTTAGGAAAGAGTTTTTTAAAATATACTTTACATTTCCTTTTAGTCCCTACCGCCCTTCACCAGCCTTCAGAGGCTCAGATTGGGGTTAAAACACTTTTTCGTATTATTTTAATTACTGCTCTCCCCACCCCCAGCCCCACTCCTTTCCTGTTTCCCCCTCCTCTTTTCCCCTAACGGCACTGTTCTGCAAAGCCTGCAATGATTGATATGATGGCAGTGCTGTCATTCTTTTTAACCAAAAAAAAAGTCATTTTTGTTCTAGTTATTTTAATAGAGTCCCATTAAAGATGTATTGCTGACTGAAATATCGGCATGAAGGGCTCTCACTGAGCTGAGCCCAGGAATTAAGAAGTCAGGAAATCGGCTGCTGCATTGCAAGAGAGCCTTGTGTGACACCGAATCTCCTGATTGGGGAGATCATTACTGCTATTATGACTCGACTTGCGTAGGAATTTTAAATTCCATCTGAATGTCAGTAATAACCCTCTTAGCAAATTATCCTGAATAAAATCACGAAGGCATTTTATATAATAGGTGTTGAATTACTGGATAGATTTGCTAATTAAATACTCTTTGTTCTGCTGCAGTTGACATTACAGGGTAAGATCTTGAACAATTATTCTCAACAGCTGTACTTTGTTAAGGGAAAAATTAACCACAAAGTTTATTTTTTTACACTTGAAGTTGGCAGATTTTTGAAATGTGCTTGAAAAAATTCCATCATCCAATTGGTAATGAGTAGATAAATATGCAGGTGTTGCTGTGAAATCAGATAACTGCAGACTGCCTTATTAATGAATTTAGCAAGCCTTTATAGTCCTGTTTTCTAGCTGTTGGCACTTACAAAATGATTTTCTGTCAGAATGGGTAGCTTTAATATTAGGCTTGTCAATTTGAAGTGAACTTATGAACGGACATCTTGTAATCCCTGTACCTTGTGTCCAGTAGACTTTTCTTGATACCTGTGACTTCTTTTAAAAATGCATTTCCTTAATGGGGAAAATATCTGTGATTGTATAAGTTATTGACTGTTGGCTTCCAGAACATTCATGTGGTATGGGCTTTTTAACAAGGCAGTGAAACATTCTGAAGAGAAAATGAGATAGAAGGTCCAGCTTCTAGATCGAGCTCTTGACTAGTTCTGTTATTTTGGGTAAAATCACAGAGCCTAATTTTACTCATCTGTAAAATGGGGTTTGTAATACTGCCCACTCCTTAGGATTATTCATTCAGCATTTTACAAACACTTGTTAATAGCTCCTGTGCACCAGGCCCTCTGCTACGTACTAAGAATTTGGTAGCCCACAGGGTGTCTAATAGCTGACAACCCCCGGCCTTGCAGTGAGCAGTTTGAATCAAGGGTAGCTTTTGGGTGATCCTACTCATTAGCACTTGGGTAAACATTGGTCTGGACAGGGCACAATGGTACCCACCATGTAGAAGTGCTTAGTGAAGAAGCGTGAGAGGTCAGGTCAGCATGATTGTGGGTTGTGTCCTAGCGGATGGACTGAAGAGTTGACACACTTTGGGGAGGACCTTGAACCTGAAATGGAGCATACTCATCAGCTATTGAGGTCCCCTGGAAAGATGATGATAAAACTATCTTCAGAAATCAGTATAACCTCTGTGGAAAGCAATTTGATTATATTTACAAAACATTTGAACCCATATAACCTTTGACCCAGTAAGTCTTAGAGAGTTTATCTTGTTACTGGCAGATTATATGTATATGAGGATTATTTGTTGAAGTGTAGTTATAAAGGTTAAGATCAGAAACAACCTATATGTTTATTACTAGAACACTGGTTAAATAAATCATGATCGAGTTACACAGTGGAATACTGTAGAGTTATTAAAAAAGAATAAGGCAGCTCTTCGTACATAAATAGGAAATAATCTCTAAGATAAAGTATTAGGTGAAAAAAAGCAGCCGCAGTATAGTCTTTATGTTTTGCTTCATTTTCTACCATTTTTTTTGTGCAAAAGATCCAATACCAGGTTTCTGCAGACAAACAAAATAATTTTGGTAGCCCTCAGGTCATGTGTGGAAATGGTAGTGAGTTGGTGGCAGGAGAGAATTGAGGCAAGTAGTAAACGTGAACAATGAAGGTTGCCAGTACACGTTGGAGGTTTGCTCAAGGATGACATAGTAGATTTTGTTCGTGGTGTGAAAGAAGAGTAGAGGAAATTGGTTCCTGCATATACTGAGTTTCAGTGAAAGGTTGACAGGCTGCGTCTGAGGTATTTTACTTAGGTAATGGTTACCTTGTGGAGTTGTCTGTTGTGATGAGGAAGGCGAAGCCTGGTGGGGTAGAAGGGGCGGAGGGTAAAGAGAACTTGTGATGAGCAGTTCTGTCCTCACTATGATTAACTTGGTTGATCTCATTATTGCCCTCTTCCCGAAGGAATTGTCAGATAATCTCCCACAACGCATTTCCCTGTGATTTAGATGTTTAAAAGGGAAGGTGAAATGGAGGAGAGTGAATGTTTTTTAGGAGTTAACTGAATTCCAGGAAAGTAATTGGGATTACTTTGAGACCTATCAGTCATCTAGCAAATGGGGTTTTGAGCCCCTGTCATGTGTGAAGCCTAGAGTTCAGACATGAACTCTTATATAGGCCCAGACATGTGCTCTGGCCTCCAGGTGCTTGTGATCTAGTTGGAGAGGGGATACACTGTCAACTAAAAACTTTTCAGAATGGGAGTATCATGATTATCTTAGTCCAGTGGTTTTTAGCCCTGCCTGCTAATCACCTTTTTCAGGTGATTCCAGTCTATGGCTGTTATTAAAATCATTAATTAGCCTAATCCATATTCACCACCCCCAGGAAAAGGGCTTTCTTCAGTAAGAATATAGGACAATGAAGGCCTGAACAAAATTAGGAGACTGTAATAAAGGGGAATAGCAGTGGGAATGGCAAGTAAGGGGTGGATGTAAAAGATACTCTTAAAAAGAAAAAGATACTCTAAGTACAGGGTTTCTAGGGCTCTGTAATACTGTCTTCAGTCTGCAGCTATCTGGGCCTAGAGACAATCTTGTCTACACCTATTACCCGATCACTGAACATTTCCTGAGCCCCACCTTAGTACTGGGCACTGTGCTACCTCCAGAGAATATGTGAAGGTCTACCCTCTGCCTTCAGGAAATTTACAGTCTCTAGAAGAAATTTAAATCTAGTGTATATGCATTTATATTTTTGTACTTTTTAAGATTTTGAATACCATGTAGATAAGAATTACCAGATTTGAAATGTTCTGTTAAGCTGTTTTTTTTCAGCCACACAGATCTAGTTAAATATTAGTAATGAGAATAGTTCGCCTTTTTGCCATATCATAAAGAGATGTTTTTATTATGCGTATTCATTAAAGATAGATCTTTATATAAGTCTTAAGTAGATCTTTACAGTAGAGCTGCTTACATATCTCTGGCTAAGAACATAGAGGCCAATTTACTTTTAGATTATGTTGATATTACTGTTCTTATGAGGATTGTAGTTAGAAAACAATTGAAGAGCTTTATAATTTATGACCAGTCGTTGGGGTTATCTATCTCTATGTACTTAAGTTTATGGTTTTGTAACTATGTAATGCATTAATCTTGACTTTTTCTTTCATTTAGATTTTGATGCATACAAAAGAGATGGTACAAAAGGTAATGCTGAGCATTTTCATTATACAATGACTCTTAAATATCATACCTGGTGACGTTTTTGTATTCAAGGAAAATTGTAACCCAAACAGACTGGAAATGGCTTCTTAGGATGCCTAGTTTAAGATTATAATCCGTTCTAATGGATTATAGCTTTTTTCTTTTACTAACACTGATATGATCTAGCCGCTGCTTGAAGCCTATATGTGAGTGTTTCAAGCAAATTAGTAACAGTGCTAATTAGAGTTTACTTCCAGGCCTTTATACTGTATGTGCTCTAGTGTTTTTTGTTATGATTGATTTTTTTTTGGCACTCTTCATATTCTACTGAATACTGTTTGGAACTGTGAAGAATTTCATATGGATTTGTGCCCTTGAATTTTAAAAACCCATTATAACCCATTATGTTTCTGCTTTATAAATTGCCATGACCACTAAGCTTATGGTACAGTGGATAAATACAGACCCCCCGCCCTTCTTCCTAGTTTCTTATCCTCCTTTATGTTATTTAGTTCTATAGTTTGTGTCAGTTGAAACTATACATTTCCCTGGCCACTCTGCTCTCTGTCTGCTTTAAGAAAATTAGCTAGATTTTCTTAATGTGATAGTGGCTTTCTTTTCTGGTTTATTGGAGCTTATCTTTGATTGTACTCTGACAATATAGATAAGAATAAACATAGACTTTTGAAAGATCAATGTAATTTCTGTAGTATGGAAAATCTTGAGTTTCATTGTGTATGATGATCACTTTGTCTTTGTTGTTAATTTTTATAATTTTTGCTTTTTATTAGATGAACCTTGAAGTTATTTATGGAGATACTGATTCAATTATGATAAACACCAATAGCACCGATTTGGAAGAAGTATATAAATTGGGAAACAAGGTGAGATAATCTGATGAAATTAATCTGTTTTACCTACTTTTGTGAATTCTCTTTAAACATGGAACTTCATAAATTCATGTATGTGTACGTGTGCTCCTGAAAATAATAAACTTCATGATTCTCATTTCCTCATCCTCTTATTTTTCTTAACCTCTACTCCAGTTGTTTGTTTTTAAGGGTTAAATTCAAAGGAGAGTGTTTTTTTCCTTAAGTGATAAATACATTTTTACTTTGAAAACAGTCTGAGATGTTTTCATCTTGTTGCTAAGGCTGGTGTTCTTCTCACAGTTCCGGGATATTGGGCTTAGGCCTGGCTACAGTGATATCTCTGACTGGCTACTGTTTATCCTGGGTCTTGCGAGGGAGTTCACACTGCTTCACACCCTGTGATATACCCTGTGTCAACTTTCTGTTAAAACAAGAAAGCAAAAAAAAATTTTAATTTAAAATATGGGGGCATCTGGGTAGCTCAGTCAGTTAAGCATCTGCCTTTGGCTTAGGTCATGATCTGAGGGTCCTGGAATTGAGCCCCATGTCAGGCTCCCTGCTCAGAGGGGAGTCTGCCTCTCCCTGTCCCTCTGCCCCTCTCTCCTCTTACTCCTGTTTCCCCCCTCCCCCACAAATAAATAAATAAAATCTTAAAAAAATAAATTTAAAATATATGGTCATGTATATTCTTATCACATTATCATGCATGAGGAGAAATATATCTAGTAGTATTCAGATGGATTTTATATGCTGATATGGATAAATACCTATCTATGTACATGCATACACATTTATAATTTTACAAGAATACTTAAAATATATTTGAAAAGGCAAGTGGACATTTAAAAGTAATCATTTGTTGCCTCCTAATTGCAGTTTACAATTAGCAAGTGTTTCTTGAATACTTGCTATGTTAAGATCTTGTCCCAATAAACTAGAACTAAGATAACATCTTACAAAATAACAGCTTCCTGCCTTCTTCACTAATATGTGTGAAATATGACCTGTAGCCTTTGCCTGAGAGCAGGCCTGGCCTATTGTCCTCATATTGGACTTCAAAAAGCTATGTATTTTCCTTAGAGGTGATTGGCTGTGCCTTGATCCTATCAATAAAGAGCAGGTGACTGATTAATTTTTGTTCAACATATAGTTATTTCTTTATACGTCAGGTGCTTTGGGAGGTACAGAGGGATCTTAGACCTTTTTAAAAAAGATTTTATTTATTTATTTTGGAGAAAGACCATGTGCTCGTGTGGTAAGAGGGGCACAAGGAGAGAATCTCAAGCACACTCCACTCTGATCACAGAGCCTGATGAGGGCCACCCTTCCATAACCCTGAAATCATGACCTCAGCTGACCAAGAGTCCGACAATCAGCTGAGCCACCCAAGCACCCCTTAGACTTTATTTTTAGTAGTCAAAGTTTTACTTATTTTTAGCCACCTATTTGTTGGATTGTCTAATTTCTAACTCAGTAGTTTGAAGGTAAGTACATACGCATTTAGTTTACAGATTCAGAGACTATTTTATAATTTTTGTAAATTTCCTGGGGCAGACCCTGCCAATTCTGTCCTTTGATTGAGTGGGATGATATATTATTATTTTTTTTCATCAGTTTTTCTCCCTATGCTCTTTCAGTGGTTTTGCATCATACTCAACATAATACTGTGTTTTAGATCACCTGAGTAAATGCACTCTAATCTTGTGTGAATTCAAGTTCTGTTTAGATTAACTCCGGGGAATTTGTAGCTTGTTCATCTTCTTCCTGGTAGATGTTTGAGAAGCTAGTATTAATGATTTGAAATTTTCACAGGTAAAAAGTGAAGTCAACAAGTTGTACAAACTGCTTGAAATAGACATTGACGGTGTTTTCAAGTCTCTGCTTCTGTTGAAGAAAAAGAAGTATGGTGCTCTGGTTGTTGAGCCAACGTCAGATGGGAATTACTCCACCAAACAGGAACTGAAAGGGTTAGATATAGTTAGAAGAGATTGGTGTGATCTTGCTAAAGAAACTGGAAAGTGAGTTCAGCTTTCATTTTTGCTTTTTTAATTTGTCTGTAAAAACTTGGAGTATTAATGACCTAGAGAAGATTTGTAATTCTGCCAAGGGCGAGGACATAACTTCTTTGATGTTGTTATGTATTAATGCTTCTCATTTATTTGGAGTGGAATTTCCCAGGTAGATTAAAACTCAACAAAAGCCAAATTTGCTCAGTAAGATTACTTGCTGTAAGATACATCTTAGGAGCTATAACTCACAGTGAGGATGAAGCTTCATATCTTAGCTCCCTAAGGTGTTGGTTTCATTGATGTTGGCTTGTGTCAGTTTTATTTTGCTTTCATTTTCTTATTAGAAAGTGCCTTGTGTTGTGTTCCTGAATTGTTTTAGAGCCTCTTTAGGAACATAATTGTTGAAATTTTCCCCTGTTGTGGCTTAAATATTCTGGGATTCGTAGTGGACCACAGACTGAGACTTTGTTCCATCCATACCATTTGTCTGTAAAGATTCTTATGAATCTCTAGCAAAAAGAAAAAAATAAAATTCTTACTAAGGTTAATTTAAGAGCTAGTTCTCAAATACTCTGAGTACCTCAGAAATAATAAATTTCATGGCTGACCCCCCTGCCTTTGCATCTGAGACTGGAAATTGTGATGATAAGGCCTGTTTGTTTTTTTTTTTAAAGAGTAGTCACATTAATTTATAAAGCATCCATTTAAAAAAGGTTGAATCTTTAGGTATTTAATGTACTATCTTTTTAGATATTCCTGTTTGGTGAACCTGCCCAATTTTGAAAATAGAAGAAATTTTTCTTTAAGGCAAAATTTAAATTAATTTTAATATTGCTGAATAGTAACACTTTTTACTTGTTTTCTAGTCTTCCTCTTGCTTTCAAGTTGGGAGATTAAGCAATTGTTGCTTCTGCAGAACCACTCTTGATTAGGCAAAGTTGATCATTCGACTATAGGTCACTGTTAGCCTTTTATGAAATGAAGTTTGAAATGCTTCATTGCCCCCAAATGTACCCAAAGATGAAACTACTTTGTATAGACTGTCGATTAGTGTTCTCTTCAGCTTTGTGTTTTCTAAGAAAAGATGCATCATAATAGAAGTAAATTTCTCTGAGTTAGAAATGTATTAGTAATTAAAGCTATACAAATGTTTTTGTTAGGGTTCTTTTTCTGACAAATTATAATGCAGCTGTCAAACCCTCGCTCTGCATTTTCTCAGAAATGGATAAAATATTGGGTTCTTTACTCCTTTTCTTTTTCTTTTTTCCCTTGTTTTTTTGAAGGGGTCTGGTAGAATAATATGAACTTTTTCAGAGATAGCATAAGGTTGGAGAACACTGAGGAATATAATGAAGCTAAAGAAAGAGAAGTTTGAAATTTTCAGTTTTTAAAAAAACTTGGATAAAGAATTGTGTTTCTGCTTACCTAGCTAATGGTCATCTCAGCTTGATGATATCAGAAATAGTATCTTGGTGCTTTATGAGGAGAGTGAAATTTTTGTCTTTTAAATTTTTTCCCTATGGGTAGAATATAACTGCTTGTGAATTTTGTAATTGCATATATGCAGTTGTGGATGGAACACATACCTTTCTCTGTCCACATTTTGTATGAAGCATTAGCTGGTGCATTAAAAAAATGGTCTGTATGTTTAAGGGCAAACCTGACATTCCAAGGTTGGTAAACCTTTGGTAGAGTTAATGTTAAAAAACAAATAGTAACGGCCTTTTGGACATTCACCCTCATGTTAGCTTTTAGTACAGCTCTTGTCCACATGTTAATCTAATGGCATTTATCTTCCTTTTCTCTCCTTTATTAATAAAGTATAATATTAAAAAAATGAATCCCTCTCTTTTTTTGCAGCTTTGTCATTGGCCAGATTCTTTCTGATCAAAGCCGAGACACTATAGTGGAAAACATTCAGAAGAGGTTAATAGAAATTGGAGAAAATGTGCTAAATGGCAGTGTCCCAGTGAGCCAGTTTGAAATTAACAAGGTAAATGTAGCATTTATTGCTGAGCCCAGCTGCTGCCATGTGTTTTTTGCCTCCTTCAGCTAGTTGAAGAACCACCTCATCCTTGCAATCGAAATAAATTCTAGCTGGTGATGAAAGCTGCTTAACAACTATCTCACCGATGGAGCATTAGCATACTGCTCTTCCTCTTTCAGCACCCCCCTCCCCCGTACTGCCCTGCCAGCCACTGGGGCCTTCTCTCTCCACTTCTTCCTTGATGGAAACCTTGTTTCCAGAGATTCTATGGAGTGATATAGTTGATGTTTAGGGGACTAGAGAGTATTACCTTCTCCATAGTCCTTATTTATAGTTGTTTGGGAGGACAGGCCTGTAAGCTTAGAGAGAAATGGAGACAGACAGACGGATAGAGTGTGTGTGTGTGTCTTTCACAGAAGGTGATTCTTAGAGGTAATAGCATTTTCTTTATTTTTATTTTTATATTTTTATTTTTATTTTTTAGTATTTTCTTTATAGCCAGAGCACTTGTGCTTTTATTTTCTTTTTAAAATATATAAGGTGGACTTTATGGATAGTTCTAGTTGTTGAAAATGAGGAATGTTTTTTATTACCTAACTTGAAAAAGGTGTAATATAAGATGTTAGGTTGCAGATCCCCCCCCACCATTTAAAAAGAGTACCCTTACATATTCAGAAGCTAATTTTGTAGATACTATTTTACCCATTTTGTGATAAATAGATTTTGTTGTCAAAGCTGATGCAAAAAAAGAATTTTAATGAAAAAGAATCTAATAATATTAAATAGAAGCCTTAGACTTAAAACTCATTCATGATACCCCCGTACTAAATTGATGCTTGTCATTTTTGCACAGTTCCCTTACTCCTTACTCTTAAATACATATTTTTACATTGAAGCAATTACAATATATACTATTTTGAAATCTGTTTTTGTTTGGCATAAACAGATTGTTCCAAATTTCTATATTATCTTTAAAAATGATCCTGTTAATCTTATATTTCACTGATACATCTTTATTTAAAGTTTTTGATTATTTACATTCTTTTTAATACTGGAAATAACTGTATTGAATATCTTTCTTTATCTTTTTGCTTTTGGATGAATTATTTTCTTAGTTTAGGTTCCTTGAAGTGAAATACTTGAGTCGAAAGATAGGGATATCTGTGTGGCTGTTGCCAAATTGCTTTGTAAAAGGGTGATACACATTGATAAGAACAAAATATGTGTGAGTTTCACCACACATTTGCTTGTATTGATGATGGTTCTTTGGCAATAATATCATTGGTGATAGTTAAATAAAATAGTGCTATCATTTTGATATGAAGCAGTGTCTCACCATTGGCACCTGATTTGCATTTATTTGGTTTTTAGAGAAGATGAATATTTTCTATGCATATCCTTAGGATTATTATTCATTCTTAAATAAGTCATCTGTTTCTTATACCTTAACTCTGATGTCACAAAAAAAAAAGACATTTATATAAGAAACTACAAAGAAAACAGTAAATATTGTAAAGAGGGCATGTGCCTTGGCTCTGGCTCTTCGCTTTAAGCAATGTAGTGTTTATCCACTGGCATGGCATCACTTGTGACATCTAAAAAATGATTTCCTTTTGGATTTTGTTTGGTCTGTCTCAGAAATTTGACTTCAGTCAAATTTATTTATGACTTCAGTCTTCCTTTGATCAATTTTGCATCGATTTTGTAGATTATATCCCTGACGCTATGTACCTTCTTAGAAATGTGGATCCTCTATCACAAGTGGTTCCAGGCAAGAGTTTGAAAGGCTGAATCCAAACATGAGCACATTATTGGCAGAAGAACACTGAGCATGTGTCCTCCAAGCCAGTGTGCCCATGCTGTCTTCCTCTTACATGAATGACAAGACATAGTACTACTAATACACAAGGAAACTGCAATCACAAGGGACCCACTGGCAGTCTTTGAGTATTCACCAACAGCCTGCAGTCCTGTTATTTTTAAGTTTTTACTCTCAAAATTGTTAAACTTCTACAAAACCAGAGGATAGTATTATAAATCCCCATGTATCCAGCATTCAGCTTCACTGATTATCAATTTATAGTGACATTATTAATAACAATAACAGTAATACTTAATGCGATTAGGGCTGTGCCTTCATTTTTCTTTGGCAGAGCTAAAATTGTTAGTTATTGTCTTTATATTCTCCATTTCACTTGACATAGTAGCTGGCAAATAACAGTTGTTCGGTGAATATTGAAAGAATTCACGTGCTTTCCTAGTCTTCCATTCATCAAACATGCAGTACCTCTTACAAGCACAGTGCTACATTCTGGGATTTAAAATAGAATAAACTGGGATCCCTGGGTGGCTCAGCAGTTTAGTGCCTGCCTTTGACCCAGGATGTGATCCTAGGATCCAGTCCCACATCAGGCTCCCTGCATGGAGCCTGCTTCTCTCACTGCCTGCGTCTCTGCCTCTCTGTCTGTGTGTGTCTCTCATGAATAAATAAAATCTTTAAAAATAAAAAAAATTGAATAAGCAAAGCATGGTCCATGTTTACAAGATGAAAATGATCTGTCAAAGATATTTACTGTCCCATATTTTTATACTTTTTTTTTAAATAAATGGATTTCTGCAGTGTCGACAGAAGTGCAGTGAATTCTGATGAAAGGATTATCTATATTATAGTTATTCCTAAGTCTGTTTATGGCAAGTTGTTTATGTCAAAGGTGATGGGTCTTGATTAACATCTGTCTGAATACTCGCAGTGTTTAAAACTTGTGAGCAATTCAAGTTTTACCTTTCATCGCTTTCAAAGGAGAGTGAAATGGAAGAGTCTGTATGTGACTGGTTGTGGTTGGTCTTATGACAGAATATCTGTGTATCTGTAGATACAAATATTTTGGTGATCTCAGTAGGGATTGAAAGTAGGAGGCTAGCCTAAGGGGGAGAGGGGTAAAGTGGTGAGATTTGCCTTTCTGGAGATTTAGCCCTTGTTGTTAAAAACAATTGAAAAACATCATATGTGATTTTTCTGAATTACCACAGTCTTAGCTTAAATATTTTTCATAAAGCAGCACAAAGTACTTCACAGCTAGTTTGCATAGCCCTGGTTGAGCCTAAACCACCAGGAAGCATTTTTTTTTTTTAAATCAAGCCTTCTAAAGGTAGTTTGTTAGATCCCCAAATAGCCCCAATCTAATAACTGGAAAATATGTCACATGAAATTCAGAATTTCTTAATATTGCTCTGAAGTCAATTGAAGAAGATAATAGTTTTTTTTAGATAGAGTTATATTGATTAAGATTTCTATGCAGTATTACCCATCCAAGTTAATCAAGACTCCACATAATGCAGGTTAGAGGAGATTCAGATACTTGGAGCATTTCCTAGGTGCTCTCCTGCCCTTGAGTGTATGATGGACATGACATGGGTATGTGCAGCCATGATGGAAGACCTGCTTTATTCTGTTCCAGCAGTTCTCAGATTTCGTGGTCTCCCAAAACGTTCACATTCTTAAAATAATTGAAGACTATAGGAGCTTCTGTTTATGTGGCCTGTGTTAATGTTTACTGTTAGAAATTAAAACTGGGGAGTTTCTAAAAATTTTATTTATTTGTTTAAAAATAGCTATAAACCCATTATGTGATTACAAAAATAACATTTTTCCTTGAAAAGTAACTATATTTCAAAACAAAGAAAAGTTAGAGGAGTGGCATCATTTTATAATTTTGCAAGTCTCTTTAATATCTTGTTTGGTAGACGACCTCTGGATTCTCATATCCGCTTGAACATCCAGTCTGTTGTAATAATGTGGTTTTGGTTGAAGTATAGGAAGAAAATCCATTTTCACACAAATACATAATTGGAAAAAGGAGAAATATTTTAGGACTTTTTTTTCCAGATAGTTATATATGATGTTCTTTGATTCTACACCAGTATTATGTAAGTGGCATTTTGTAAGGATTATTGTTATGTGGGATTCTGAAGCTTTTATCAATGAACTTTTCATACTCTGATGTGAAAATCTCTTGGGCTGTGTTGTACTTGGGATAGGTATTTTTTACTCACGCATGACATTATGCTTTGGTCATTTGTAAACTGATAATTTCCCAAGTTTTACAGATCTTCCAAATACATGATCAAAAATCACATTTTAAAATATTCCTACTTACATCATCAGAAAAGTCTTTAAGTATTGAGAAGCTGTTGGGGTGCCTGGGTGGTTCAGGGGTTTAACGCCTGCCTTTGGCACAGGGCGTGGTCCTGGGGTCCTAGGATAGAGTCCCACGTTGGACTTCCTGCATGGAGCCTGCTTCTCCCTCTGCTTGTGTCTCTGCCTCTCTCTCTCTCTCTCTCTCTCTCTCTCTCTCTCTTTCTGTCTCTCATGAATGAATAAATAAAATCTTTTTTTGAATAAATAAAATCTTAAGAAAAAAAGAAGCTGTCAAGCTCTCTCACATGCAAAATTCTAATTTATGCTTAAAAGGTTGAATTTTATCATAGACAAATATACTGCCAGTTATTTTTCTTGAAGTTGCAGGCTGATTCCATTCTTTTTTGAGAAACTGTCTGCCAGAGACTCAAGTTTAAGTAGCAGTAGCTGGCCAGTCATTCTTGCAAGGAAAAATTATGATCTATGAACAAGGCAGTTTAGAGTGGCACAAGTGCTTTTCCTCAAGCAGCCTTCATTCTTCAGTATACAGTAGACACACATGCCTTGTGTGTACTTCTTATTTTGTCTTACAAATACTAGCCTTCTGTTCAGGATCAGGACCTTAAAAAACTAATAACCTTTGTTCTTCCATTCCATGAAGGACATTCTTTAGTGAAACTGGGTTCATTTCTGGGTTTTGTTTTGGTTTTGGGGAGGTTTTTTTGATGTTTTGGTTTTTGGTGACTCTGAGTGTGTGGTGGTGAAGAATACAAAGAGCTGTAGCAGTTTGCTGTGGCTGCCCTGATGATTAATGTTTATAAGGCATCAGAACCTTTACCTACCATTGCTTCTGTATCACCAGTGCAAACAGTATTGTTAGGAAGATAATTTTGAACTCTCGACTCCCTGAAAAGGATATCCAGACTCCCCAGGGGTCTGCAGACCACATTTAGGTGATCTAGTCATGTGGCACTCTGTTCCCTGCCCTTCTTGTCTTTTGAAACCCACCAGAGAGCTAGATATCTCCCTCCTACCCTTTGTGCATACCGAGTTCCAGTCCAATGAACTGTATTTTGTGTTACCTCTTGCTTTTAACTTTTGCTTTCATCTCTGCCTAGAATGTTCTTGCTCCTGTCACTTTTTCTTAAAATCCTATTTTTCTTCCCATGCCAGCTCAAGTTTTTTTCTCCTGTGATTCCTGCTCTCAGATGGAAGTGATCCTTGACTCTCTAAACTCTCCCTAACACTGTTCACATCTCCCTTATGGCACATGTGGCTTATTTTAGAGATTTTATTTGCAGAATGAGGAATCATCTACTAATAGCAAATGACTTAGGACCACTGACTGTCTTATTCATCTCAGAGTATTTTACAGTGCTTGAACTTAGTGAATTATTGCAGACTGAGCAAAATAATTCTGCAACATTTGGTGCTACTGTATGCCAAGAATCATTTTGAGCCCTGAATGCAGCTGCAAGTGAGGCTGATGTGCTCCTGCTCTCATGGGGCTTATTTTCTGTTAGAAACTCATTCATTCTGCCTTTGTAGAGTTTAAACTGATATTGTGAATAAATCCACCGATTTCTGGTACCTTGGAGATTTATTTAGGCTAGAGAAGCCTTTGAGAAACAGATCATTAAGTCAGAGTAGCCAATCTCCATCTCCATTTACCAACTACTTAATTCAGTGAGGGAATTGCGGACATTAAGAGAAACTTGAAAGACTTCATAGAAAGCTGAATTTATAGTCTTAACTTTTTATATGCAAGTACAATGTGCCATGGCTCATAAACTCCTATTTCTTTTTTTGCCAGAGTTGCATCTGGTTATATTAGTTACTAAATGAAGGAGGGAGGAGCCTTAAGGATGGAATGTCTAAAGACTGGCACTGTTTTCTACTTACAGTTTCTGTCCTTTTATGTTAATATGGCAGATAGGATTCTAGGAAAAATGTGTTTAGTGTGTATCTGTGTGAGAATGGTTTTATTTTAAAGTTTGGAGCTTTTTGTTTCCTCTTTTTTCTCTATTAGGCATTGACAAAGGATCCCCAGGATTACCCTGATAAAAAAAGTCTACCTCATGTACATGTTGCCCTCTGGATGAATTCTCAAGGAGGCAGAAAAATGAAAGCTGGAGATACTGTGTCGTATGTCATCTGTCAGGTAAAACTGTCGTAATCAATAAGACTCCCAGACCCCATAAACCAAAGTAAAACCCAGATCACCACAGTGTCTTAATTTAGTGGTCTTCCAAATAATTGATGCTGTAAAGACATGGGTTAGTCTGGTAGGTTTTACAACGTTTGAAGCATTAGTCAGAAGTATGTAATTATTATTACAATTTTCATAAAACCTTTAAGACCAGTGTTTTGGTTCACTGAAATTGTTTTGGTGAGACAGATGCATAACAGTAGATGCTGTGTCAACCCTCAATTAACTTCAGTGAAAATCTATGTAAGTTTGGTAATATGTCCAGCAGTAGTCCATTATCATTCCTTTTGCCACAGATTCCAGTATTAATATTGTAAGGATAAATACATTTTTCTCTAGCTTATGTTCACATAGTTACTTGCAAAAAAATATGAAGTGCTTGATAATATGGAGAAAGTTGCAAGACCCCAAAAACGTACCTTCGGAAGAAAACACAGATTATCTAACCAGTGTGTTTGGGTTTTTTTATTTTGAGCAGAGAGGGCCTAAAACCTACCTCTGTGCCTTGTCCCTCTTCCATGTGGCACCTCTGAGGAACCTCTACCCTTTTGGAACACAGATTGAAACCACTGACCAGTTTCTTTGGAGAGTAGCATGCCTCTGACGGGGATGAGGACAGAGGGTAGGACACAAGAGTAGTTTGTTCCTTTCAAAGTACTTAACTCCAATTGGAACAAAGGAGAGGTCTCATCTCTTCCTACTGGAAAAAAAAAAGTCACAGCCTCTACCTAAATTCTTTAAAATTACTATGGTTTGGTATACTTACCAAAAGGCCTAATTCATCAGTGTTGTAAGACTTTCTTTTAATTCATCAATTACTGCATTTTGTTGTTACAGTAAAAAAAAAAAAAAGTAGATAAGCCTTAAATTTCACTGTATTATGATTGATCTTTGTCAAACTACAATCAGTGTGTTTTTAAGTCATAGAGTCTTTTCAGAATTTAAAAATTATCTGCTAATATCTGCTTGGTACTGTGGATGATGTACATAACAAATGATTTAAGTACATGGACAGGAATCAGCACTTGACTCCGTCTCCCTCCTAGGGTTACTCTTGATTAAGAACTGTTACAGAAAGCCAATTCCTGCAGGAAAATATTTCCATAAATGTCTGACTCGCTCAAGCCCTTAATGTGCTTTGCATATTGCCTCTGACAAGTCTCATCTCAAAAAAACAATTTTCATATTATGCAAATAAAGATTTTGGTAAATAGGCTAGTTTTTTTTTCACTTATGACTTCACATACATGGAAAAGCTCTTGGATTATTAATGACAGGAGCAGATGACAATATAGCTTTGAAAAATTATATAGGTTCTGTAAAATAGTATCTAATAATGAAATTCAGTCAAGTTATGTTTTGGCTAAATCTGGACTAGAGATGTATGGTAGTATGATCAAAAATCTAAAAGTCAAGGTTATGTTCCTTGATGTCTAGATATTAGGTCTTAGGATTTCTTTTTCCCAGGTCTTACTGAGCTAGAAAAGCTTAAAAATGCTGATGTAGTACAATAAATCCAGTTTGATGTATTTTCAACATTTTTCCTATCCACTGGTGCTGGGCCTTAACTTTCTTGCTTTCTTTTTGTTTCTTTTTATTTGTTTGTGTTTGTGTTTGTGTTTCTTTTTATTTATGCTTCTCATTGTATCCCAAGAAAAGCTGTAGGACTTTAATTGGCCTCTGTCCTCTAGCAGTGGGTCAGGCCCACTTTGAGCATCTTTGTGAGCCAAAGCTGCCAACCTCTTCTGCTTTTTTAAGCATTCAAATTATTCTGTTTCTTAACCATATTTTTAGAATATCTTTTTGAAAATGTATGATGATAAATTTTGAAGAGAACTGTGCTGCTCTAAGCAAAGGTGCCCTCCATGATAGTCTGTCTCCTAGATATGTTCTGTTTTGTTTGAAATTTATATTTAGTCTGTAGTACTCTACTGATAATTTACTCTGACTAAATTCAGATGAGTTCAGAGAGTAGTAATGTTTTTGGTGTCTGATTTATATTGTAGTTCATTGACTTGTAAAACCTATATGAATTATTTGCTGAAATTGTAAATCAACTTCTACTTGATAAGTTCTAAATCCTTAATTATTTAACTTTCATTAGACATAATTTCCAGGGGATCCCTGGGTGGCTCAGTGGTTTAGTGCTACTGCCTTCGACCCAGGGTGTAATCCTGGAGTCCTGGGATCAAGTCCCGTATCAGGCTCCCTGTATGGAGCCAGCTTCTCCCTCTGCCTGTGTCTCTGCCTCTCTCTCTTTCTCCCTCTCTCTGTGTCTCTCATGAATAAATAAATAAAATCTTAAAAAAAAACAATTTCCATACGGCATGCCTTTCACGTAATTGTTTTAAGGGGCCCATTTGTCACCCATTTAACTTTTTTCCAAAAAAAAAAAATTTTTTTGTCCATTAGTTTTCTACTAAAGATGATTACATAATTTTGAATGAATTGACTGTACCTAGTTGTCTCTGTGAAGCATGTACTTTGTGAAGTTCACAAATTACTACATAGGCACTTCAAGGAAGACCAACCAACATTACTTCTTAATCTGATTTTAAAGGTGTATGTGGTGCATTATTGCACATACTGTGGGATCTTGCTAGGTTTGAGAATTATGTCTTTGAGTGATGTATCTTATGTCACAGCCTGAATGTTTTTCCAACACAACACAGCAAAACCTGTCTTACCAATTCTTTGGAATTTAGTCATGTTTGGGCTCAAATTTTTTTAAATACAATAAGAAATGTGTTTGGGTCAGTGTTAAAATTGGTCTTTCATGTGGTTATTTAAAATAAAAACTTTTTAACTGAGGATAAGTTTGTTAAAAGATTTTATTTATTTAGTAGAGAGCTAGTGGGCAGCCTGGGTGGCTCAGTGCTTTAGCGCTGCCTTCAGCCCCTGCATGGAGGGCTCCCTGCATGGAGCCTGCTTCTCTCTCTGTGTTTCTCATGAATAAGTAAATAAAATCTTTAAAAGAGAGAGCTAGCGAGCAAGCATGAGGTGGGGGCAGGGGCAGAGGGAGAGAGAAGCCGACTCCCTGCTGAGCAGGGAGCCCTATGTAGGGCCCTATCCAAGAACTCTGAGATCATGACTTGAGCCAAAGGCAGAAACTTACCTGACTGAGCCACCTGGGTGACTCTGTATAAATTAGATTTTTATTCACCATTAAAAAAATGGTAAACTCAAAGTGCTGTATAATTTTTTTAAGATGGTGGGTGAGGAGAGGCAGAGAGAAAATCTTAAGCAGACTATACCCAGTGCAGACCCCAACGTAGGGCTCCATCTCCTGATCCTGAGATCATGACCTGAGCTGAAATCAAAATTCGGACACTTAACTGACTGAGCCACCCAGGTGTCTCTCAGTATTGCTATAATCTTAAGGACAGACCGGTTTTTTTTTTTTTTAAGATTTCATTTATTTATTCATGAGAGACAGAGAGAGAGGCAGAGGGAGAAGCAGGTTCCATGAAGGGTGCCTGATGTGGGACTAGATCCCTGGTCTCTAGGATCAGGCCCTGGGCTGAAGGTGGCGCTAAATCGCTGAGCCACCTGGGCTGCCCCAGGGCAGACCGTTTTTTTTTTTTTTTTTAAAAAAAAAAAAACAAAAACAATTTTTTAAATTGATCAGGTTTCAGGTATTAATGAAGTCAGTCTGAATATAGTTGTGGTGCAGGAAGACATGCCCAAGGATTTTTCCCACTCTTTCTGTCATTGACTGCCTTCTTACTCTTCACCTAATAATTTGGACTTCGCAAAGGGCAACAATTAAAGTGGATGAATTCTGCCTAAATTTTTACCGTGTTGTGAACTCCTGGAAAAAAATTATTTTCAAAGTCTTTTAATCTGAGGTTTGCTTTCTTAGTATTTCATTATATCATAGACTCTGTGGGACCTAGTTGATAAACATCTCAATTTGCTTCCATCAAGAGCCTTGCCAGAGAAAGAGGCCCCTGCCTCCAGTCTGATGAAGACAGTGGTGAGCAAGGGCCGGATGCTAAGCTGAGAAGGGGCTGATTGTAGCAGGAATGAAAGAACAGGGTTCACGTTACCTATTTCACAGAGCAACTTAGCACTGTGAATAGTTAAAATTGACTAGTCTGAATATGAAATTCTGTTGTAGAAAAGAGGAAGAGTGGAGTGAGTTTCAGTTGTTGATCCAGTAATGTGATGACTTTTTTTGATTCAAAGATTATAATGACCTCACCTACAGGGCTGTATATGGACCAATTATATAGAACTCCACAACTTTTATTTTTATTGAAAGGACATCTTTGAAAAGATACTCTCTGACCCATCTTTTTTTCCTTCGGGAGAGCCATGTAAACGGTGCAAAATGGCATGCCTGTCATTCCAGTGGCCAAATATTTTGCTTCTAGAGTATTGCCACTCCACCAAGATAGCTCATTAATTTTACTCCTATTATATCTTTTATGTAAGTTACTATGTGGGTTTCATATCCCCTTTTTTTCCCCTTGCTCATTTGCTTCTGGATACATAAAGCTCTCATAGAAAATATTACCCCTGGGGGCCTTTAAGATGAGATTACAACTAGAATTCTTGCATGAACGGATTGCATTAACATAATAAAAGGACCACACATGTTTTTTCTCATCACTTCTAAAAGGCCTTTCTGACTAGACTAATAGTTAGCAAGTCTTCTCAGTGCTTCTGTGATATGGCAGGTGGAATTATTTAATCTAGTCATGCCATCTTGTTGGTTTCAGGTTTCAACAAAAAATAGAACACAACACATGCTGGATTTACATTCTTGGACAGTGGGTGACATGTTTTCCTTGATCTTCCTACGCTTAGATACATATGACATGTTCACCAACAGGTCAAAAAGACTTCTTGATATTTGGAATTGAATATATAAAATTTGAATTATGGTCCCTCTTTTTGGCCAAGCATGTATATGTGACTGAATTTCCTATAACTTTACCTGTACCATGTCCTTTTGTAGGATGGGTCAAACCTCACTGCGAGTCAGAGGGCCTATGCACCTGAGCAGCTACAGAAACAGGACAATTTAACCATTGACACCCAGTACTACCTGGCTCAGCAGATCCACCCAGTCGTGGCTCGGATCTGTGAGCCAATAGATGGAATTGATGCTGTCCTGATTGCAACATGGTTAGGTAAGTGTCCCCAGATCACATAGCCTCTTATCCGGCTCTACCGGCACCTGCAGTCCTCCCTCACCTATCATGAGCCTTGTTCATAGGTATGCTGTGTGCTGAACGCTTCCTTATTTATAGGTGGGCATTATTTTTGTGGTTGGTTGGTTAATGTCTCTCTCCCTCTCCATAGACTATGGATCCTATACATTTGCTACCTCTGTAGCCACATGCCTGCTCCATAGTAGGTGCTCAGTCCCTAAATGCCAAAGTAAGAGAGGGAGGGCAGGAGAAGGAATGAAGAGATTTTAGGCACACTTACAGTGCCTGAGCTTACACTGTTGTAGCTTTAATTGGTGAACTTTCATGAATAAGGTGATTGATGGTATTGTGCTGGTCAGTTTATCTTGTCTCTGTCTCTAAATGTATTTTGTGTAAAGTGAGAATACATGGCTTTTTTAACATTAAAAAGTATAATTTTTAGTATTAATTTCCTGTGAGTATCCTGCTCTCACTTTATTTTAAATTCTTTGGAAACTAGACATGTTGTTACCTTCCAAGAGTTAGCTGATTCCTAATTTCTCATTATCACAGGAGGTACTAGTCAACCCTAAAACCTCAACATTTTTTAACTTTTTGCTGTGGTACCAGATCGTTGTTTCGTACTTAGAAATGTTTTCATTACTTGCTCTGAATTCATTTCTAGATGACCAGCAAGTAAAGAGTTACATTGATTTAAGATGTCTGCTCTCTATTGCATTGTATGTGAAGATGAATATTTTTAGAATACTGCCTAATAAAGTCCTTAGATGGTGCCTCACTATCTATAAGTGAAGTCCAGATGCCACTGACATCTCACAGTCTTTCAGTCTGGCAGTTGTAGACTCTAACTTTGGAGCTCCAACCTATATTTCTAGCTTTCTTAATCAGTATATTTAGGGTCCCCTAAATATGGCGTTGCTCATTCTGTCCTGGCCTCATGGAAAATCCTCCCCCTCTTCTCATTGAAATGTCTGGCTTAAGGCATGGGCTTTAACATCATAGGCACCTGGGCTTACATGCTAGTTCTGCTGTTCATCAGCTCTGTGGCTTTTGCAAGCCTCTAAACCTTGATCTAAGCCTTAGTTTCTGGAACCGTAAACTGCAGTTGCTCTCAGAGAGCAATAGAATGATGCACGTGCTATGCTCTGCACAGGCCTGGAGCAGAGAGAGTACTCAGTGTGCATTGTTAGCAGCCACATCCCACTTTCTTGCCAGGCTTCTGCATATATGTGTCCATGCTCCTCCAATCCATAAGATTTGCACATAGTTTTTCAAAAAGAATAAACTTGCCATTTGCAATGATGTGGATGGAGCCAGAATGTGTTATGCTAAGCGAAATTAGAGAGAAAGATAAATACCATATGATTCTACTTGTATGTGGAATTTAAGAAACAAAACAGATGAACATATGAGAAGGGGAGGAAAAAAAGAGGGAAACAAATCATAAGAAACTCTTAATGATAGACGACAGGTTTAATGGGGTGAGGAATGAGCTAGATGGGTGATCTTATTCAGGAGGCACTTGTTGGGATGAGCCCTGGCTGTTATATGTTAAGTGAGGAATCACTGAATTCTACTCCTGAAACCAATATCACACTATATATCAACTAAGCAGAATTTAAATAAAAATTTGGAAAGAAAAAAAAGATTTGTACATAGTTAGTGCTCACTCTGCCTGTGTAGAGTGGGATTGGACAGATAAATGAGGAAGTGACATGTTTGTCATCCTGCCCTTGGCGAGTATTTTTCTGAGCTCCTGCCTGACGGCCCTGACTCCACTACCCCACCAGTGTCTGCTCTGGAAGTGGAAACTCATTTTTGACAAATTTGAAAAACTCATTTTGCCAAAGCAAAACATAATTAGGAAGATAAAATCTGCTCCCCAAATTGTCATACAATGTGTTCTCAAAGTTGAGTTGTATTTGATGATGTTTATAAATCCTCAGCTGGGAGGAGAGGAGTATAAGTGCTCAGTAGTTTTTAGCTTCCTTCTTTTTTTCTCCCCTGCTTTGGGTGCTTACTCTGTCGAATACTGTAGTAAGTACTCTGCGTATGTTATCTGATTTAATCTTCACAACAACCTCATAAGGGTATGTTGTTTTGGCTCTGTTTTCCAGAGAAGGAAGCCGAGGCTTAGAGGTAACTAACTTGACCTTGGTGCGTAGTTCGTTAAGTGGCTGACTGCAGTTAGCTGGGAACTGGCTCTCTGTGATTCCAGAGCTTGTGCTTCTAACCACTGTACTATACACCCTACTGCCTGTTCTTAGCTCTGAGAGGCTATAACAGAATTTCCCAAGCAGGTATGAGTGTGAAGTCACAGGAGCTTCATCTTCTTTATGTTCCCTTTTCTCCCTCACTGCATACCATACCTGTAGACTAATAGCCCCCAAACACACCATACGCACCAAACACCCCTGAGTGGAACCATTTTTTAAATAGTCGATTTCCCATTTCTGTTTGTATCACCAAGAACCTGGCCTAGAAGCTAACTGCTACCCTTTACTTCCTTGGTTTTAAATTTCCCAGTGGCCCAGCGCCCCCTCATGAGTGACATGTAAAAGATAGAAGCAGAGCCAGAGAGCTGTCAAGTGAAGGATGGTGGAGCCTGCCCAGTGGGCAGCCTCATGACTGCTCAGGTATATCAACACTGGTCCCAGAGGGGACTAGGCTGATTTTGTTAATTCTGGGGTCATATTTAAGATAATTCTAAATTAAACAGTGGCAAATTTTGACTTGCTTAGAGACAAATCTTATTCTAATTGCAGCTGCCTTATAAATCCAGTTTTCACAAATTATTTTCAAAGCTGGTAGTCTCATGGGTCCCATCTTCAGAGGGTTCACATCATTACTGACCAGTCTCAGTCCAGAACAGGAGCCCTCCATGCTTATGCACAGTCCCACCAAGTCCCCGTCTGTCCTACCCCCTGACATGCAAGCTCTTGGTACCAGGTAGCCATTCAGAGCTCCCGGAAGGGTCTGTGTCCTCTGCTCTTAAGGACTTGCTGCTACACCCCTTCTTAGCTTCTCTGTCTGATTTTTATCTCTTGTCACTTGACAGTAGTTCTTATACTGAGGATTTGTGGGATTGTCTTCCCTGTGCCCTCCTCCTCCTCTGCTCCTGATACACCTGCCATCACCAGCAGCATCCACCTATCTACCTGCATTAGTGAGAAATCTTTTAGTCCTTTATCTCTCCCTGTTTTCCCATAGGCAGTCCAGATTAGTGACTTGCAGGACAGCAAATGCCAGTTACCATAAAGATCTGCAGAAAACATGGAAGGTCTCCAGACAGCTCTTTGCAGGCATTTGCTCCCTGCCCTAAGCGGGAGCCACATTTTGATCTGCATCCTTTATTCCTCCACCTCAAGTGAAAAACCAGGGTGGCTGTTCTTCACTAGAGGATTTGCGGCCCATGTTACCAGTTCTCACTTAGCCTGTGGTTTTAGAGAGGAGGAGGGAGGAGGTGGGAAAGTAAGGGGAGTGTTGGGGGTGCATGGTTTCTAAGAGGTGCAAGCTGTAGGCATAAAATTACTGTAATTTGTTTTTAAAATTCTAAATCTGTTTTCTTTATATAAAAAACTGCAGTTAGTGAACTGACACTGTTAAATAAGTTGAAGTGTACAAATGTATACATAAAATACAAGCCCTCCAACTGCCTAATCACAGACATAAAATAATTCTCTTGCTTTTAATGTAGTTTTTATCTTTGATTAATGAAATGTATTACAGTGTTGAAACTTCAGTGAAGTTTGATACTTTGTCCTTTTAGTTAGTACAAAGAAATCAGGAATAATGGCATAATTTCATTTAGGAAAATTATTAAGTTCATGATTTTTTATATTTAAGACTCTTTTGTGGAGAGCGAGTATATTTTTCAACTACTTTTTTCTTTTTCTGTTGCTTTTATATTGCTTTCCTTGAAATGAAAGGCAAGCATCAAGTGTTGGTTTTATCCTGTGGCTTCACTTTGGAAATTCTCTATTTCTCCCTGACACCTCCTGAAGTCTGTCTGGTGGCATGTTTCATGGCCAGGTGTTCTGTATGGGAAGGCCATTTTAGTGAAAAGGAGAGAGGATGGTCTATTAAATGAGTGAATGAATAAGTGTGTTGAATTGAAAGAGAATAATTTGTTCTCTCTAATAACTAATGGTCCTCATTATCCCACAGTAAAATGTGTATCATTTTTCTGAAACCCATGTAAGATTATTGCTATCGGGCTTAAATAAAGCAAAATTTTACTCTTTTCCATCTGTGAATGGAAAAAAAAATATAGTATTACTCTTCTTACACAATAGCCCAATGGGAAACATGGCCACTAAAACTTGGAACTCTTAGCTTTTGTTCTCCAGACCGTAGGTTTTTTCCCTCTCTTGTTCTAGTGAAAGCTCTTTATAGTCTGTGGAGGAAATACTCACAGTATGCTTCAAGTAGTCTTCTGTACCTGGAAAAACAGGCTAGTGATAAGAATAGTCTAGAGTTCATCCTGGAATTTCATCTGTTAATAAATTTTTATTTCATGCATAATAGTACTTAGAATTATGTAATATCTTTCCTCCAATGACCAGTGATTTATATGATAGCTATCAAGTACATTTCTTCATGGTCAGTGGTAAAATTGCAGGCATTTGGCTATCTGGGCAGTTTTCTCATTGATCCTGAGAAAACTACTGATATTTGAAGAATGTGAGAATTTAGAATTTAATCTCTGAAAATGGTGCTTAAAACAAGATAACACAGTTAATCCAGTGTCTTCCTGGATTGAATTGCAAAGTAAAAATTCCCTTTTTAAAAATTGGCCCCATACCATACAGGTTACAGAATGTATTTTTTGTCAGTAGGGTCCTGTAATATCCAAGAAATAAGTGCAGGCCAAGCAGTGTTGGGGGTGCCTTTGACCGGCCCAGAGAGATAGACCTCCAAAAGTTGGTGGTGCAGGGGGAGCAGATTAAGTTGTATAGGTGGTTGGGAGTAGGGTATGCCACCAGCGCAGTCTTTGTTGATCTAAGACTCTCGCCTTTTTTAGAATTAAGCTCTTAGAAGAATATACATACATGACCATCATTTGCAAACCTTAAATATTTTGTATACCATAATTAATAAAATTTTAAAAGTAAGATCACACCAGATGCAAAATAGGATATTATCTTGTCAGCTGATAAGAACCATCTCTTCCAGGGTGGAGCACCATTCCATCACATCATCAGATGGATCATGCTCCCAGCCTACTTTTGCATTCACTGAGTAGATTAATGTTGAAGACCTGCTGTGCTCAGCATCATAATGGGTACAGTGAGGGAGATGAAGATGAGTAAGCCATGGCACCTTTACTCAAATTATAGCGCAGTCCATTTAGTTAATTTTACTGTCATAGGGAAGTCTAGTGGACAGCACAGTGCATGTCCCAAAAGATGTAAAATAAAGGATTTCAGACACTCAGGGGAAGCAGAGACCACTTGTAGCTGGGGCCACCGGGGAAGAGTTGATGAAAAGTGTTGGCAGTTGAGGCATTATGGGAATGCACTTTGGAGAGAGAGGCCAGTGTAGACTTGCCTTTTCTCACCTCTCATTAGTTCTTCCAGCCTGTTGCTGAATGGCAGGGGCCCCCATCTCCATGGCAGTGACCCATGCCATCTCAGCCACTCCACATGACACACGAAGGCCTGCAGTGACACTGCTCACCTAACTCAGGCTAAGACCCCTGGGAACTTGGAGCCAAACTGGGGCATGTTTAGGATAATCACTAGCACTAGTGTTCTCCTGGCTTTTTGACATAAGAATTTCCAGAGGAAAATGGGAGTTTCATTTATAAGTTAGATCAATTTAAAAATTTCTTAACTTTTTTGAGGAATAATTGACAAATATAATTAAATATATTCAAAATGTACAAGGTGATGATTTTATATACATACACATTGTAGAGTGATTACCAAGATCAAGAGCATTAACATATCTATCACCTCATGTAGTTTCCATAGTTAACTCTTCAATGTGGTAAGAATGCTTAAGGTGTACTCTCCGCAACTTTCTTTTTTTCTCAGCAACTTTCAAGTATACAGTGCAGTAGTAGTAACTATAGATCAAGGTTTTTTAAAAGATGCATCATTTTAATTAAGTATACCAAAATTGCACTTACCAACATTGTGTAGCCTATAGAAAAATGGGTAAAATGTAATAAATGAAAACAGCTGAACACAGCACTATACACATTAAAACTATATCAAATACATATGAATAAGCCTGGAAAGGGTGAAAGTGGTAAATTATAGCTTCCTTCTTGAAGAAGTAATATTCTCATTAAAAATAAGACAGTTTTTACAAAATTAGAAGAAAACATGCTTAAACAACTACTAACTTATAGAAAGCAGTTTCTTGGTACCTCCAGCCTGGCTCCTGTCTCCCCGCACTCATACTTATCAACATAGCTGGGGAGAAGAGAACTTTGTTATAGGAGCAACAATCCTTGTTCTCTTATTTTGTGCTATTTTATTTTCCAAACATTTTTTTTTTTTAGCACACACTTACCATCTTCTCAGGTTTAAAAATAGGAACGAAAATACTCCCAAAGTTTTTTCCTGCCCAGAGGTACATATTTCATTAAGTTAAAATTCACATTTAAAGCTATCATCAAGGGTATTAAAATGGTTGTGTGAGGTAATGAGGGTGCTGCACATCAGGATTTTTTTTCCTGTCAAGATTTTGGAAGTTACCTTCTGCAGGACAGTTAGAATCTTGGGAGTTTATTTAACCCAAAGGCTTGGCTATTATTTTTTTTAAAATACTCAGAAGTTTTCCTTTGTGTTATGGAGAGATTTATTGTTGCTATTAAAGGCAGGTGTCTGCCACTTGTATGGTCAGTTGTGTATCTTAAAATTAGATCTACGGTATTCTTAAAATGTTTTTTTATGGAAACTTCAAAATGTGTTCAATAGTAGAGAGAATTACATAAGAAGTCCTCAGGTGCTCATGACCCAGCTTCAGCAGTCTGCAACTGGACAATCTTATTCCTCTTTCCACCTGCTCCAACTTTTTTGAAGTAAATACTAGATGCCATATAATTTTACCTGTAAATAATGCATTTTACATTTCTAAAAGACAAGGATTCCCCCTTTCTAGCATAACTACAATAGTACTATCACTAGTGTAAAAAAAAAAAAAAAAAAAAAGCCCAGGGATGCCTGGGTGGCTCAGTGGTTGAGCATCTGCCTTTGGCTCAGGGCATGATCCACAGGTCCAGGATCAAGTCCCTCATTGGGCTCCCTGTATGGAGCCTGCTTCTCCCTCTGCCTCTCTGTGTGTCTCTCATGAATAAATAAATAAAATCTTTTTTTAAAAAGCCCCACAATTGCTTCATTTCATCAAATATCTAATAAACATTCCCATTCCCTGATTATATTAAGGGTGTGCTTCTTTTTAAAAGCTCCCTATTTAAAAAAAAAAAACTCCCTGTTTGAATTGGAATCTAATCAGGGTCCATATGATAGTTCATTTCCTTTTTAAAATTCATCCTTCTGATTTACTTGTTAAGAAACTTGGTGGGCGGGGTGGTGGGGGAGGTGTCCTTATACAGTTTCCCTTATTCTGGGGTTTACCAGTTGCATCATCCTGGTATCTTTTAACATGTTCCTCTGCCTCCTGTATTTTCTGTAAAGTGGTAATTAGAACTAAAGACCATATTTAATTCAGTTTCTTTAAGTTTTTGCTATTACTGCTTCCTGGGTGATGGTGTGCACATCTCTAAGGAGGTACTTAATGTCTGGTTAGAATCAAACACATTTGGACACAAACTCACAGGTATATCATAAATATTTAGTACTCATTTTCTCACGTTTTTCAACCTGAACTTTCTGGTCGTATACTTTCGGAAAAGCACACAAAACCTAACAGAACATCTTGATGAATTTTTACAAAGTAAACACACACCATTGTAGTCAGCCCTGAGCTCAAGAAACCTGTATTATTACATCCCCATAACCCCCCTCATGCCGCCTCCTAGAAACTATCCTCTACTCTCCCCAGAAAATTAAAATCCTAATTCCTTACATCAAAGATGAGGTTTTCTTATTTTTGGACATGACATAAATTGTCTTTGCTCTTTGTGTGTGGCTACTTTCATTTGTATTCTGTTAGATTTTTATTCATGTGGTTGTACTTCCTTTATGTATGGTATTTCACTGTACCAACATACCACACTTGATGACTATCTAGTGTAGGTGCACTTATGGGTTGTTTCCACAATTGGATGATTAGGAATAGTGCTATTCTGAGCATTCTTGCACATTCCTTCTCTTGAACAGTTGCATGTATTTCTGTTGGATATATACTTAGGAGAATTGCCAGGGCCCCGGGGGACATGTATGTTCAGCTTTAGTACTACTAATTTTCCAAAGTGGTTCAACTGATTTATACTCCATACTATCAGTGTATAAGCGCTCCACATTCTCATCAGCACTTAATGTTTTGTGTTTTCTTCGTTTAATGTGGCGGTATAACATTGTGATTTTAATTTACATTTCTTTGATGACAAATGAAGTTGAGCCCCTGTTCACATCCTTATTGACCATTTGAGGATCTCCTTTTGTGGGGTGCCTGGTGAGGTCTTCATATACTTTTCTATTGAGTTGTCTTTTTCTTAACTGATTTGCAAGCATACCTTATATATTCTAAGTATGTGTCCTTGGTAATATATGTCATAAACATCTTCTATTTAGCATGCTTTTTTTCAAGTGTAACTTAAAATGCTACTATCTTAAGAGTATCGTACATTCTGTTTATCAAATCACAAAAGTTTTCCATCATCCCAAAATGTTCCCTTCTTTTCCTTTCCATTCAATATCCCCTCTCACAAAAGAAATCATTCATCTGATTTCTCTGACCATAAGTTAATTCTGCTTAGTGTAGAATTTTATATAAATAATTTTCTACAGTGTATACTTTTTTGTGTTCAGCTTTTTTCACTTAGCATAGCACTTGTGAGATTTATCCATCTTGTGGCATTTATCAGTGCTCATTCTTTTTTCATTGCTGAGTAGTACTCCATGGTAGATCATACCAGTTTATTTTTTCATTCTCCTGTTGATGGCCGTCTGGATTGTTTCCAATTTCTGGTTATTATGAATAAAACTGCTATGAAAATTCTTGTACACAGCTTTTTATGGATGTGGCATTCACCTTTTAACAAATCATTAAGCATTTTTCTCTTAATCATACTAGTCAGTTTGTCTCTTGTTCTCTAAGAAATCCAGACACATGAAAGCCTGGATTCCTGCAAAAGATAAATGATTCATTTCCTAAAAGAAATTTTTAGAAAACAATTTCACAATAAGATTCTATTACTAGTAGCTTAAGTAATTATTATAAGTAACTTCTTGGGGATATCAGTTTCTCTCTTTGCTCATTTGGAGTTTCATTCATATGGATTTTTCCCACTTCCTCACTTGTACAGTTGTATATAATTAGTCTTACCTTAGTTATTTGCATTTGCACTAATAAAGATCTTGTCTTTTGAAGGAAGAAAATTACTTGGTCCAATGCATCAGCCTCTCAACTGAATGCCTTGAATTCAGAACAGTTTAAATAATCCTTGGGAATGGGGGCAAGTGAACATTCTAAAAACTGGTATAACTTACAATGTTTAGAAAGTACCTGGTACAAAAATTAATTTTGTGCTACATGTCACATTGGAGGTGTGTGTGTGTTATAAGAATCTGGTGATCTTAAGTAAAAAACAGCACTGCTGAACTCATCCACTCCAATGCCTATGATATTACTTTCTATAAATACTTTCTGAAACATTAGAGCTTTGATCTTGTTGCCAAAATGTGAGATCCTATAAATTTTCTAATTATAAATGACAGTATTTTAATTTCATTTCATTTTCCCTCTGTCCTCCCCATCCCACTCCCAAGCCCCCTCCAACATGATATGACTCTATTACTACAAGTCACAAGATTGAATTAAAGCATACATCATTCCTGCTTATTCCAGGGAGAACCACAGCTGCTCTGCTCTTTGCCCAGATAACTAGTGTGAGACCCAAGTAGGCTATTCTTTGCTTTATTCTGTACTGGATCAAATGATTGAAGTTATCTGTCAAAAGCGAGGCTAATAAAAGTGGAAGTTCCTTTACTCAAATAGGGCATAAAGTTTGTTTCTTTAAGCCAGTTGTTTAGAGAAAGCTCTTAGTAGAAGAGATACAGAAGTTGGAATTCAGTTTTGTGTCTCTTCTTCAAAGTAATGTGATTACTTACTGTATGGTGAACAGTTTAATGTAAGTGTATATATGACACCTTTGATCATAAAGATTTTGCTTTAATGTTTTTTCCAACAAAAGTGTTTAATTTTAGAGGGACAGTAATTAAAATTGCAGTTCCATGTAGCAGCTCTATTTTGCACATTTAAAAATTTAGAATCTACCTCTAGGTGGCAGCACCAGATACTTTTTTCCTGTTTCACTACGACCTTAATGAGTTATGGTATAAGCAGTAAAACTTTTAAGTCTCCCAAAACTTTAAAATAAGCTGCTTGTTGCCAATTCCATGAGGATTTGGAAACACTAATTCCTACGTAATGGAATAGAGTATGTTTGGGGCTTGTTTAAGCCTAGTTTTTGATCTTTAAAAGAAAGATTCCAGCAGCAGTGATCCTTATTTTTTAACATGATGTTATATGTTTTCATAAAAAGATTTAAGTTAGCCCTCTGTGATTTGCCTGTTGAACTTCTAATTGTGCTCCCAAGAAAATTACTTTTTTATAACACTTTTGTATCTAAGTAACTTGGACAAGAATCATTAGATACCTAATATTTTAAAGTAATTATAGTGTCCCCTCCTGTTATATTTTTAAAATTTAACATTGATCTATGACCAAGAATGCTGAGATGAAACCCCTTCTCTTGAAAAAAATCAGCATGGGAATAAATCTGAAGTAATTAGCTATGCCACTTGGCTTTGTTATTGCCATGAGCAGATAAGGGTTGTTTGTAGAATTGAACATTAAAATAGACATTTTATAAGGCCTGATTTTTTTTTTCATGACTTTTGGACCCTTGTTGGGCATTTCCCCATAAGTAGTCAGAGGGCCCTTGTCCTCTTTTGGCTTACTCGTTAGGCAGATTCCCATGAAACCTCAGGTACACTAAGTAGGTGGAGGCTGGTAGGGTAGCCTAGAGAGCTTTCGTTGCTTCCTTGTTACAGGTTGGCCGTTTGTGGGTATGTGCAAAACCAGTGTTGTTTCGTTCCTGGATTTTTGGATTGTGGAAGAAGTCTGCAGTTGAGAAAACCTTTGCCTACTGTTTTTCTTTTTCCTTACTTTTTGAATAGTATTGGCCTGAGAAATTGATGAATCATCATACTGTCAGAGAAAAAGTGAAGTTCTTTCTCATAGTTGTTGATGAAGCAAGGCATTTTGTGAATACCGTTGGATTCACAAATAGAGTTTCAGGAATTTGTAACAGTTACCCTCAGTACAGAAAAGAAATGGCTTCATTTACAGATGTGGCCTCTCTCACTCATTTTCTCTGCCCCCCCATCTTTATTATTACATTTTTTAAGGATTTTATTTATTTATTCATGAGACACAGAGAGAGAGAGAAGCAGAGACACAGGCAGGGGAAGAAGCAGGCTCCATGCAGGGAGCCCGATGTGGGACTTGATCCCCGAACTCCAGGATCATGCCCTGGGCTGAAGGCGGCACTAAACCGCTGAGCCACCCGGGCTTCCCCCCACCCCCCACCCTGTCTTTAAATGGGATGGTATATATTCCCACACTCTTCATGAATTTACTCTCTCTCTTAGGGGTTAGGTAATTTGTAAAATAAAAATGTATAGTGACTCTCAGGGCCAAGTTATCTTGGGTACAGTAAATTATGTCACTAATAAACAAGAATATTTTTTCAAATTGCTTTTAATGTGTACTTTTTTTTGTTGTGTGATCATATTAGGAAATTCTCATTTTGATCAACTCCTACAAAGAACAGCTATTAACTTGCTATGTAGTATGAACATGTGTTCCATATATTTTTCCAAATGCATAATCTTGAGTGAATATCATTTAGATTAAATTATGTTCATCCGCTATTTTATTTTTTCATTCATACAATATTTATTACATGCTTATTACATGCTATGTATCACGGAAAGGGGTTTGTCCTCTTATGTCTAATTTAAACTTCAAAAGTGCCTGGTCAGGGATCCCTGGGTGGCGCAGCGGTTTGGCACCTGCCTTTGGCCCAGGGCGCGATCCTGGAGACCCGGGATCGAATCCCACGTCAGGCTTCCGGTGCATGGAGCCTGCTTCTCCCTCCGCCTGTGTCTCTGCCTCTCTCTCTCTCTCTCTCTCTCTCTCTGTGACTATCATAAATAAAAAAAAAAAAAAAAAAAGTGCCTGGTCAGTGACACTACCTCCATTTTGTAGGTGAGAAAATTGTGACTCATAGTCTCTGTCTTTTTATTCTTTTTTTGGCACCTTTTCACCATGTCACTCAGCCTCAAGTGTGAGTGTCACTTGAAAATTGACCAAATAGAGTTTAGGATCTTGTCACTGAGTTCTGAATACATCTATACATCTGTTATCTACCTATGCACCTATTGATAGAATTAAAACGGTTTTCACATATTCTTGGTATTTGAATTTTTTGCTCAGTGACTTTTATATTGCTTATTTACCTTTATGCTAAAATAAATATGATAGCTTTCCTTAGAGTTCTTAGAGCCTAGAATTTTTAGGGATGGCTAAAAGATGATGTCAGAAACATATCTTAAGATACCGTGTATATTGATTACCTTTAAGTGTAAATCCAAATAGTATATTTTGACAGATAGGCTTTGACCAAAAATAAATAAAATTGGCCAGCCTAAAAATGTTTCTTTTCTTTAGATAGTTTGTGGAGATGAGATAGGATAAACTACCTCAATGTATCGATTGATTTCTTGTGTTATTTTGATTGAAATATGGATGGTATATTTTGTTTCAAGATTGTCGGGAATGTTTTGGCCTATAGAATCTGTAGATCCATTGTTTTTGCACATATTTTAAATTTCTGAATTCAGAACACCAAAAAACCATGTTGCGTTTTGTCTCAGATGCTGCTACTGAATTTTAACCACTGAATTAGATTGCACCCTACATGCTGTTAACTACTGAGCCAAGATGGAATCGACCACTGCATTGAAATCAGGGTTAGCAGTTGTATCTACACTTGAAAGAGTTATAATAGCAGTGGACTTGTTTTCTTTAATGGGATTTTTATTCTCTATTTTCAGTTTTAATCGTGAAACTTTGATTTTAAGAGATTTCTTAATAACATTGCACATTCATTTGAGATTCTCACTGGAACTGTAAAACCATCCTATAGAAATAGTTGCTTCTGAACCCAAACATCTGGGGGCATATCTGTGTTGTGTTAGTGAAGCTGGCTTGTTTAATTTAATAAAGTGATCTTTTGTAAAAAGAAGTCAGTTGTCCATGTGATGTGAGCCTTTATCTTGAGTTCAAATGGTTGTGTATATGTGTGCATGAATTTAAAATTATTCCTTTGTGAGGTTTTTTTTTTTTTTCCTTTGGGGTCTTTATCACATATGGAAATTCAAATAATTGTACCTTTGTGCATTTGTTTTTTCTTTAACATTAACAGGACTCGACCCCACCCAATTTAGAGTTCATCATTATCATAAGGATGAGGAGAATGATGCCCTACTTGGTGGCCCAGCACAGCTCACTGATGAGGAGAAATACAGGGACTGTGAAAGATTCAAATGCCCATGCCCCACATGTGGAACAGAAAATATATACGATAGTGTCTTGGATGGTTCGGTTAGTTTCTTTTTGTTTCTTTTCTTCATTTTGTTAACCAACTACTGTAGAGGCCTTTCCTTCCCACTGTATGTATGGAAAGGGAGGAAAATGTTGCTTTCATGTGTTTAAAGAATTTTAGCATCGTATGAATTCTGCCTTTGCGACTTTATTTCTGCTAGAAAACTCTTAGTATATGGTGCTTGCATATTGTTTTTGGCTTCCTAGAGTGGTTATTTGGCCTTGGTTTTTAAATGGAATCTCTTAAAAATTCTAAAGTATCTTAAAGTATTTTTTATTGTAATTCCTTAATTAGTAACTTGTATTTCCCCACTCCCAGCTCCAATTTATTAAGACTTAGAGCAATATTTGCCTTTATCTTAAATCAAGTTAATGGGAACTAAGTGTTTTTGGAAAGTTTTTGTTTATCTTTACACATCCCACTTGCCTCCTTTTTGACTAAGGTACTCTGATTATCTTTTCTGCTGTCTTTGCATGTCAGACATTAAAAAAGTCACAGGGAGACATTCCTCTCAAGAAGTACTGCCAAAAAAATGTATCATTGACCTTGGATCAGAACTTGAAACTTAGCCAATTTACTTGATTCAGCTGCAGTGTTATACATGTACTAGCCATTGGCAAATGAGTAGGCAGCAGAACTGTGTAAAACCTTGAAACTGAAAGGAAATACATCCTTTATCTAAATTAAAAGTAATTATTTTAAGTTAATTTGGACAAACAGCAGATGTTTTGCATTTTTTTGAATCAAAACAAAGCGGTCTTTGGAAGCAAGTGCAAGGAAGAGGCAGACACAGATCAGCAGTACTTGCTAAATCCTTGAGTTTTGCTTCATTACAGCTGTAAATAAGATAGTTAATTGCATGGAGGCTTGACGACTTGCAGATGGGCTAACTGTGGAAGAGCCGATGTCAAGCTCTAAAATCTCTTCCACCTGGAATTGCTTAGTGTGGCGGGTAGGGTTATGTACCAGATTGGAGCAGGAAACCAAGATGTTTAAGTATCAAGAAGGAAAACAAATGCTCCAGAAACCCCAACAATTTTCCTATATATTCTATTTGCTTTGTTTTGTTTTTGTTTAAAACAAAACAAAACGAGGTTTTTTTTTCCCCTGCCCACTAATAGTTAATTCTTTCAAATTTCTACTCTTCTTGCCTTCCCTTCCCCCAAATAATTTTCATTTGAGGGGGTAGTGGAGAGGGAGAATTACAGAAATTTTAGATTTTCTAAGGGGACAATAAGTGATTGCTTTCTGGTGTAGTACTTAACTTTTAGGCTTCATCTTAAAATTAAGTTGCCAATATGAAAGGAAACTAATGTCATTAGTATGCTCTGAGATATTAGTATATCTCTGAGAAGAATGTTTATTTCCAACGGTGTGACTTCACTGGTATTTTCAGAGGGAAAATTATTTCATCCCTAAGGTCTGTCATATATTGAATGTAAAAACAGAAGTGATTTCAGGGTTTTCCCTTCGACTTGTACTCCATTTTATGATGGCAAAGAGGCAGGAGGTTCGTGTGACTAAGGGGATCCTCGAGAGAACAGTAGTTGAAAAAATAGGGTTAAAAACTCAGTAATAAAACAAATTAAGAATATTGCACACCAGGAGAGCATGTTAGTTTTTAAGCACAAAAAAACCTTTGATAGCCTTGCAGTAACCCTTTGTGTATTTGTCTGTTCTGACTTCTGTAGGGAACTGATGTGGAGCCCAGCTTGTATCGCTGCAGCAACATTGATTGTAAGGCTTCACCTTTGACCTCTGTGGTACAGCTGAGCAACAAATTGATCATGGACATTAGACGTTGCATTAAAAAATACTATGAAGTAAGTATCCACGATGAGTTTCTTACATATGGGGCTTACTTAGGCTTGGTTCTTGTTCTAAAATAAAACAGTATGGTTTTGTATTCCTGGTTTTTATGAAACTAAAATTCTTAGAAGACTTTGCAGGAAAGGCATTTTATTTTCTATTGGATATCTCTTTCATTAAATGAGCAGTATTTTAAATACTGAATTTTTGCTTTAAAGAAAAATGAGAATGTAATCAGGAAATATTTTATTGTTACCTGAGTAAGACTAAATTAAGTGGTCACTCAGATCTTTGACCACAGGAGAAAAAAATCAATATTGCCTGTCTTTGGCAAGTAGAGTCATAACATCATGTGTGGTGATTTTAATAACTGCCCACAGGTTAAGACTTTTTGTGGTAATCTAAACCATTACTTGGTTGTGTTGTCCAAGGAAATGAAAATAAACATTTTTTTTTTTAATTTTTTATTTTATTTATTTATGATAGGCACACAGTGAGAGAGAGAGGCAGAGACACAGGCAGAGGGAGAAGCAGGCTCCATGCACCGGGAGCCTGACGTGGGATTCGATCCCGGGTCTCCAGGATCGCGCCCTGGGCCAAAGGCAGGCGCCAAACCGCTGCGCCACCCAGGGATCCCGAAAATAAACATTTTTTAAAGATTTATTTATTTATTTTGAGAGAGAGAATAAAAGTGGGAGGGGCAGAGGGAAACAGAATATCAAGCAGGGGAGAGACACACACACACACACACACAAGCCCAGAGCCTGACACAGGGCTCAATATCAAGACCTGAGCCAGTTGGACGCATAACCGATTGCACCACTCAGGCTCCCATAAGCGTTTTTTAACTTTAAATGCAATGCAATTTGTCTGGCATTTTAAAGAGACTGTCTAATTTTTATAAGTATATACTAAAAATGTTAGAAAGGTGAGTGAGCAGTCTGCATTAGAAAGAAGGCTTTTTTTCAAAGCATTTATTTTGGTTTTAACATATAAGGATGAGGGTTTTTTTTTCAAAACTTAAAATTGAAGAACACACGCTTCTCATTTGATTTTTCTTAGTGTTTATGTCATTTGTCATCTAAACAAAATTCCCATTACATAAAAGCTCAGTGTAACTTATTTAAAGAAGCTACATTGGCAAAGCATTTCCAAAAGCTCAGATTCTATTGGGTAACACCCATGACTTTGATCGGTGTCATCCTTTAATATCTACTTATGTTAGTTAACATTTACTACAGCATTTTCTTCTTTAAAAATCGACCTCAGGGATCCCTGGGTGGCTCAGCGGTTTAGGCCTGCCTTCGACCCAGGGCATGATCCTGGAGTCCTGGGATCATGTCCCACATCGGACTCCCTTCATGGAGCCTGCTTCTCCCTCTGCCTGTGTCTCTGCCTCTCTCTCTCTCTCTCTCTCTCTCTCTGTCTCTGTCTCTCATGAATAATAAATAAAATCTTAAAAAAATTTTTTTTAAATCAACCTCATGAAATGAAAATCAATTATTAGATTATTAGGATGAAGAGTAGAAGCATAGAGTTTATTGTGATTTTGGAGTAGGATAATTTGTATTTGTCAAAAACACCCAAGTAGATTTGTCTGAAGGTATTTTGGAAATAATAACTATGACTACATTTTGAGAAATCTGAAGTATTTTAGTGAATAATCCTCTGCTACACTTAATGAACAGTTAGATCAGAATAAAGGTTATCTGTGGGTTCACATTGCACAGTAGATGAAATGTTCAGCACATATAATGTTAGGCCTTTATTTAGCATGAAGAGCCCAAATCAAAACTATTTAGCTCCTCATTTACAGACCTCATTGAGCAGAGCATGATTCTTGACTCTTGGGAAGAATTCTGAGTTTTCTCTCAGTGTTTAGTCTATCAAAATCTTTACCATGGAAATGTTAATACTAGAGGAAACTCATCTTTTCCTTCTATAAGAAAGGACAATCTGTTATGACTAAGTTGAGAATAAGCAGAAAAGGGATCTTCTGTATAGTTAGAAATATGTTCTAACTGAGAGATTGATTTCTAACTGAATTATATGTGGGGGGGGGTGGTATGAGTATTTTTCAAGCTAAATAACCTACTTTTAGGCAGCTAGACATTTAACCCAAGGTTTCCGTTGTATTTGCTTTAATTGTCTGTCTACCAGGTATCTCAGCAGCAGATAACAGTTTTCCTCTAGTTAAGTGTGCACTGGATTGATTTTTCTATAGGATTTCTTATTAAAGTGCCCAAATACCACTCCTGAAGTTGAAGCTTGATATGACTGTCCTCAAAATTAGGAACTTATTTCTCTGCTTGCTTATCTTAGTCATATATAATTGGATGGGAGCAAAAGAAATCCATTTATTTGTTCTGTGGCCCCATAGTGAACTAATCTCTAAAATTCTCAAGATGAGAGCTTTTATACAGAATGCTCAAACGCCTCTACATTCTACTTCACTGGTAGACTCTTCTCTTTTCTCCTGTCCCCAGATTTAAAGGAACTTTTGCTGGTAGAGGGACGTGGCATTAGAGTTTTCTTTTGTTATTCTGCATCAAGTGATAGTGATGACCGTAAGTTCAGTGTGATATACCGTAGCAATGGCAATCCAGCTAGAGATTAATACACCAACTGTCCTGAAAAAAAGATATTGATAATAAGTACTGAGGTAAAATGACTGTTTTCTGAAATGACCCAAAGAATTTATTCTCATTTCACAATTTAGACAGTACTGGGCATAAAAGTTGTCCTTGGACTGAGAGCAAGAGTCAATGTTGTGTTTCATTTTTGTCTTAGTATCACTGCAGGGGAAGTAGAGCCTACCTTAAGAAAGGAAGGCATCTATTTAGGGAAGGACCTTGAGGAAGACAGTGGAGGAGTATGGTACTTGACCAAACACTATAACCTGCCAAGGAACATAGTTCTAGATCACCAAGAAATCGGGGTGTCAAGAACAAAGGGACAGAAGTTTAGCCTAACACAATATGGTTCTGAACCACTTTTCAAAAAAATACATCATATATCCTGTTAGTTTCTGTCATGAATAAATAGTGCAGATCGAATAAGTGTGATGTAACAAACATTAAAAATTTTGCATATCTGATAATCTGTATCATATATTTTTATATTGGCCCCTTCCATAGGAGACAATTTTTCTCTCTGACCATATAGGAGTGATCCCTTGAATTCTCATTTCTTAGAACATTTACATTTCAGTGTACATAGAAATACAGAAAGCATTGAGCAAGAAAATTTAGTATATTAATTGCTTTAGGAGGAAAATAGTCTAATACTTTATCCCAAGACTTGATGGAAGCATTGAAAGACTTGGAGGTATCACAGAAAGCTCTAATTCAAAGTTCATTTTGTGCCCTGGTCCTTGTTGGTTCCTCTATACAAAGTTGAAATTGAACTGGTATTTTTTGAAAATCATAAAAAGGCCATGTAAAGACTGTATCTAAGCTTTGAAGGATGTTTTTGAAAGACTCAATTTTACAGTGAAAAATTGATATGTGTTTCTTCTCCCCTTAAATTCTATTCCAGAAGAGCAAATAGACACACACGCACGTACACACACACAAAAAGAGAGAGAAACACTAGCTAATCTAAATTGGGAAATGAAGAGGGCTTTTTTTAAGCATGAAAATTTCATCATCTTGTCAGCTGGCAGAATGCCTGCTGTGTGGATTCACAAAGGCTAAGAATTACACTTTCATGAAATTTTCCTCACTAACTGCCCTGGTTAATTTGAAAGATAACCCACTGTTCTAATTCATTCCTCAATTGGGCGGTGCAGGTTTTATCTTTGATCTGACAAAGCATTTGTGTTAATCGTTTTGGCCCTCCACTAGACACTCTTGGGATTGTGCTTTTACAATAAATGTGTCTGTGATAGCTCTTTAGTCTATTATACTTACAATAGATCCATAGAACTGGTAATTAATTCTCCACTGCTTTGGAAATGGGAAGAATAGGTGTAGCTCTGTCAAGTGCTGCTGGGAAGTTTGTTTAGCTGGTTCATTTTTGAAGTGTTCCCCTCAGCCGTCCACGAAGCAGCCACCGACGAGAGTCTGAGATTGAGTTGCTGACTACCCCAAAGACTTGCTGATAAATGGAAAATCAGACCCCTCTTGGTACCTGGGAGGGGTTTAGTGGGTCATTTACTTTCCTCTCAAGTACTGTTAGTTGTAATATACAGTGAATCTTCATTTAATACTTAGCCATTTGGTTCTAAGGCTGGATAGTCAATGGAAATATACTCCTAAATTCTCACTGATGGCTTATGCAGGTTTTAGAGTTCTGCTGTGACAAAATGTATCCCTCACGAGTGTTGGAGTCTTTCAAGCCACTTGTAAAGGAGCATTACTTACCTCCAGCACTTCACGTTGCTGGCCCTCCATCTAGAATACTTAACTCAGTGTCATGCATATGATAAGTGTCGATTAGTTTCTTGGACCAGAAAGTGATGGTTGAATCTCTTGGAAATTTGCTATTGATTATACAATTTCAGAATTTTACTAAAATAAGCTTTCTGAGGACAGGGGCTGTGCTTTCTTCTGTGGCTCATCTGATCTCTGCCTCAGCCTGTTGCTCTCTGTAGTGTGTGTATTTTAATGGTTAGTAACCAAAGGAACCAACAAATGAAGGTTACACTATCATATGTTTTCTTTATTTTTTTATATGTTTTCTTTAAATTCTTTCTTACACTGCTGTCATGCTGGCAGAAGGTTTATCAGTAGTATACAGGATTCTCGGGTAGCACAAAATCCCACAGAATTTTAAGGTCATGAAGGCAGTGATGGAGCCTTTTGTTACTCTGCCTTCCATATGTTAAGTCCCCGATTGCTGTTGATTTTATGATATGCTGACCCCCAACTTCATAGCTCTAATTTGTTTTCTCCCCTAAACATTGTATCAGGCAAAGAGGCACTGACCAGAAATATTTTTATCATGGTTCAAAATCACACTGTGCAGTAAAGTACTCCTTGTCCTGATCCCAGTCTCTCCCTAATGATACAAAGTGGATGCCCGCTGTACTACTTTTCTCATTCCATCTCTTTCCCTGGTCTTTCTCTTTTACTCCTTAAAATATTAATTGTGGCATAAGCTACATTTAAAAAATCTCTTTTGGACCCACTTTTTTGAGGAATTCAAAAAATGACGTCCAATGTCAGCTGCCTCATGATGCAGAGACTTTATTAGGCTCACATATACAAGCACCTAGTGGAGAAGGGAACATTTGACCAGTGATGCTGAGCCTCAGCGTGGTGGCTGTGAGTCCGTCTGGAAGATGGCACACATCTGGGAAGTAGAGTGGGATGTTTTGTAGTATGTGAAGAATCCATGTTAAACTTGTTTTTTGTTTTAATCTTGGCAAATAAGTAAAAGCCTGTTAATTTTGGAATGGATATGCATTCCTTGAAAACAAAACTAAGAACAACCATCAAAAATAATGTTAAGGCAGAGATTGAATTGGAGGTATCTTTTATTGAAAGTGCAAGGGAAAAAAAAAAAGGAAGTGCAAGAGAGGCTTGGTGAAATATTGTTTAAAATATTTGCTCCACCAAAATACACAGACAACAGAATCCATGGTGTCCAGCTGTGCTTGATGGAGGAGCATTTCTTGAGGAATACACAGAACTTGATTAATTAATAAATCTGAGAAATGAGAGAGGAAACAGCTCCCTTCCTGCCCCCACCATTCCCACCCACCCTCCCCCATGTAAATCACCAACAGAGCTACTCTCATTACTATTGCCTTTCCCTTTTTACGTGTGGCGGTATGTCATGACAGGGCTGTATTGTGCAGGTGGATCTGAGGGTTGTAGAGCCATGCAGTGATGTTCAGTAACTCTCTCCTGGTCTGCTGCAAAGATCTGGTGTTCAATAACCCTCAAAATTTCTCATTTCTTACCTGTGGTGATGCGGGCTGATAGTTTTTTAGGTTAGAGCTTGCAATATGCAGTAGTGTCACAGGTACATTAGTTTGAATAGTTTAAATTCTCGGCACTATTGGAATTATTGTTTATTTCCTTGCCTCTGCATTTATATTTAGAACATTTAAAAAGATTAAATTGGGTTTCTTTTTTGTAAAGACTCTTAACAGCATAATTATAAGTGGTACAGAAGGCATGCAAAGAAGCAGATCTCCACCCCATTCATTCAGCATCACAGGCAGCACAATCCACGCTGCCCAGCAGTGTTCGAAGAAGGATCATTTCTGTAGGAATCCAGAGAACTCATCCTAAATCTCATTACAACGAAACAAAAAGAACATAATGAGAATTTTTCTTTTTGCTCCACACCATTTGACAAGGAAGCCAAGCATAAATTTACATCATGGACATCCATTGCATTTTTTAAATGTGGTATTCTAATATCTAGGCCCGTTGGTGGCTTTTATTGGTGTGCTTTTATTAGTGAATGGCTCATTTTTCTCAGGTATGAATATGAAGCATGCTGACTTTGAGTCAGGTAAACATTGCGCTACTATGCATGGTGTGTTCTCACAGAAAAATTAAAGAAATGGGATTTGGTGATGATTGGAGTAGAATGTCATTGTAAGTAAATTTATTATTGTACAAATCTAAGTGAATAACTGGTCAAATATAGTCCCCTAAAACATGCCAAAAGCAGCTTATCATGGTATAAATATTATCTATTATGAAGGAGTTCTAATAAGTAAATTGGATCAGATATAGCCTTATATGCCACCTGCCTTTAATTTTTCATAGAATAGCCCTTAACTTGTACTCCATAGTTATCACAGTACCTCTTTATCTTTGATTTCATTTCATCTTAACCTTATGGTGTGGACCCTGTTTGGGAAGGCTCAGAACCAGAGCATCATCTAGAGGAACTAACAAGGGACCCACACTAAATTCTGAGATGTTCTGACTGCTGGGAACAATGTTGTCTATTAAGGACTGACCCTGAAGCTGCCTGCACAATATGAGCTCGGGCCACAGCCTCTCCCATGCCCATGTCCTTCCCTGCCTTTGCATATTTTCCCTCCTGAGTTCTTTGGCAGAAGTAGAGGCAGTTATAGCCATGGCCCTTTCCTTAGGTTCTGAAGGCTTATTAGCATGTGGTTCTGTCAGTTTTCACACTATCCCCTGCTAGCCTAACAATAGACTGTGAGGTTTGTACTTCAGACAGCTAGGTCAGAGTTCCTTTGTACTCACTTGACTATTCTGTAACTTGGGCTAGTTACTGGACTTCCCCAGGCCACAGTTAGCTTATGAAGTGATGATAGTCATGCTACCTGCTGATAAGGTCATAGTGAGGACTGTCTGTGATGATGCATTTAAAGTGCTTAGGAAGGGACGCCTGGGTGGCTTAGCAGTTGAGCATCTGCCTTCGGCTCAGGGTGTGATCCCAGGGTCCGGGGATTGAGTCCCTCATCGGGCTCCCTGCAGGGAATCTGCCTCTCCCTCTGCCTATGGCTCTGCCTCTCTTTCTGTATTTCTCATGAATAAATAAATAAAATCTTTTTTAAAAATGCTTAGAAAGCTCCTGGAGTAAGCACTATTAACACTTGTTACTCCACTCTGAGATATGGTGGATGAACAAGGCTCCGCTGGGTTCCAGTGTGTGGTCAGAACTCCCAGAGAGTGAGATCTGGGCTGGGGCCTCCCCGCCCATCCTTCTGAGGTGTCCATCTAGAAGCTTTCATCATCTCCCTGCTCTCCCTCTCCCATCCGGTGAGAACGATTCTGCACCGTGATGCTTCTTGGCCCTTATGGTTTACCTGTGTGGGAATTCCTTTTTCAATGTTGGTGAATTGGGTCCTGAAGTCAGCCTTAAGAAAGGACATGAAGAAGAGCAGTTTGAGGAAGTGACTAAAAGCAAGGAAAGGATGCTGGGCCTTGACATCTTTGAGGCCCAACACCCAGTATTGTGCCTAACCTGATAGATGCTCAGCAAAACACTATTGAATGGATTCACAATATTCAGTGAGATTGATGCTATCAGGTGACTCTCTCAGGTCACAAATAGCATCAGGCCTGTGACTATATTTGGGAACCCTAATCCAGAATTCTGCCCATCGTATATGGTAAGCCATCCGTTCATGAGTAACAGCTTGCTCTCCATCTTCACTGCAGTCACCCTTTCAGTAGGAGGCCACACAGGCCCCAGGCATTAGCATGGCCAGGTAGGCCAGGCTGCAAGGCTGACTGGAGCAGAAGTCCAGAAAGCTGATTATAGTCCCCCAGCAAAGGGCTAGCCCAGCAGCTGAAGGGAAGCCTGGGATTTCAGCAACTTCTGATACAGTTCGCCTCCTCTGAAGGGAAAATTGGAGGTTTTTTGAAATGCTGGGGAAATGCCATAGGAATTGTCAAATACCTGAAAACAAGCAGGGAAAAACAGCAAACTGCTTGTGCCGAAACAGTAGAATTCCTTTCTTCAGTTTGATTTCTCTAACCTTGTGTATTTAGGGAAAACTCAACTTGAGGTCTAACTCCAGTCATCTCGAGCTACTGTCTTGTAGTAGAGTAAGAAATTGAACCAGAACAGATTTCATTTAACCTTTCAAAAGTGAGATTTTCACACCGTTGACTTTTTGGACCTCCAGGAGCAAAACAACTCCCTGTTCTCTGCTGCACATGTAAACGAGAGAGGGAGGAGAGCACCTCAGACCATGGCTGTCTCATGTTTGGTCTGCCTAGAAAGTGTACGTTACGGTTCACATGTGCAAATGGGCCCTTTGCGGATAGTTTAAAGATACAAATTTCCAGATCAGGCAGTCTGGCTTAGTCTTGTGTTAAAAGTGATAACCATATAACTATTCAGGAGGGAGTTAATTTAGCTGCCTTTCAGAAATATCATAGAAAATTCTCAAAGCCTGGATTCTGAAAAATACTATTAATAAAGATTTGAACACTGGTATTTTCTAATTGATTGGTGTTGGTTTGTTTTGTCCTGTTCAAAATTCATCTGACTCTTGACATTTCCTTCTTTTTAAATTTTCTTTTACTCTCCTGCAGCATATTGTAACTCTTAGGGTGGGTGGTTTTGTGGAGTACATTATTCTGCTTGTTTGCTGAAAGGTCCCTGGCCCTATTCACACTGCATAGGTACTTAGGCTCCTTGGCTGTTTGAGAAACTCTTCATGCTTCAAGAAACCTAGGTTTGCTAGCTCAGCTCTCAGGAACTCTTGGCCAGAGTAGTAGGCCATCAGTCTCCATCCACCAGAAAAGAATGTCCAAGAATCATGCCAGGAAAATAACCAAAAGTGCCCAGGATTTCTCTCCATATGTATACTAAGGATTTAGAAACCATGTGGATGAACTCACAGCTAGTCCTTGGAGGATAACTTCTCTCATCTACAACTTTTACATCTAGTGATGTTCAAGAGTCACTCCCTTTTAGGCATTGATCAGGAAAGAAAGACCAAAGGAGAACCTAGATTCAAGAAAGGCCTGCTTAAAATTTCATGGCACATTGGATTCTCATACTGATGAGTGTATGTGGTGATGTAGCACAATCGTTTTCAAACCTTTTGGTGTTTGGAACCCTCTACACTCTTAAATTTATGAGGATGCCAAAGAATTTTCATTTATGTGGGTTTTGTGTATTCATATTTACTAGATTTTAAATTAAAACTGACACATTTACCAAGTATTATCTCACCTATAAATAACAGTGAACCTACTGTATAACAACGTTTATGAAAAATAACTATATTATAAGCAAAATAATTTACTAAAAACAGTAGCATTGTTTTACATTTTGCAAAGCTCTTCAATGTGTGGCCTAGAAGTCAGCTGGATTCTGGTATCTGCTTTTGCATCCAGTCTATTAAAATAATGTTATTTTGTTGGAAGCCTATGAAGAAAATTTGGCTTAACACAGGTATGTAGTTGGAAACGGTAGAGGTATTTTAACAGCCTTTTCCATAAATAGTGGGTTTTCTTTTTTGTCCCTACACCAAACATGTAATGTGGTAGTTTCTTAAAGGTTGTTTTCAATGTGGAATCTGAAACCATACCAATAAACTTCTTGAGCCCTAGTACTTAAAAACCTGTTATCTTGAATGGTGTATGGTATAAAGCACTATCATTTCTTTTTTCTAAGTATTCAACAATGAACATATATTACTTTTTTGGATGAGTAGTGTTCATTTTGAAAATTTATTTTTGAATTTACATACAATAGAGTTCACTCTTCGGCATATATATATATATATATATTTATATTTATATTTATATTTATATTTATATTTCCGAGTGTTGACAAATGCAGAGTCGTGGAACTGCTTCCACTATCGAGATATAGAACACTTCCATCACCCACACCCCTTCCTATAATTCCCTTGTGCTACTTCTTTGAGTTACACTTTTAAAATTGGTTCATTTGGATGGTTGACCTCATCTGTCTTATTTTGATTGGTACCACTTTTGGTTGCAAAGTATCATATTTTCTGGCCTTATCTTCCATCTGAGAATGTGTTGCCACCATAGTGAATGTGCTGCCATTCTCAGAGATGTGCAAAATGAAAGTTTGTAACCTGTGTTTCTTTGCTTAGCTAGGAGTGGGTAGGTACTTGATCTGTAAATATAAAATGAAATTCTAAGGGCAACTCCCACAAAGAACATTGGAGAAAAATTCTGACATTTCTGTTGGAACTTTGTCACAAGACAAAATTTAGCAATGAGGATTTGAGAAAGAAAACAAAGTGATATCTTTAATCCATTACTTTCTTATATTGGATCATGAAGAGAGCATAAGCAGCAGTTCCAGCATGCAAGTAATTATGCTCACTGTTCCAGCTTTCTAGAAACCAGAGCTAGGTGTTGAGCCGCTTAAAACGATCATTTAACTTTTCTGTATTCAAATATGCATCCATTTTATTTATTTTTTATTTTTTTATGATAGAGAGAGAGAGAGAGGCAGAGACACAGGCAGAGGGAGAAGCAGGCTCCATGCACCGGGAGCCCGATGTGGGACTCGATCCTGGGTCTCCAGGATCGCGCCCTGGGCCAAAGGCAGGCACTAAACTACTGCGCCACCCAGGGATCCCTATGCATCCATTTTAATGTACCTATGTCTATAGCAGACGTTGTCATTTTACAAATACTAGCATATTGTATAGATTCATGTAACCATCACCACAATCAGGATACAGAATAATTCCATTGCTCTGCAAAACTGTCTCTTGCTATCCTTTTCTAGTCACCTTTCTTCCCACCCCTAGCTCTGGTAGCTACATAACTGTTGTCATTGCTATTGCTCTGTCTTTTCAAGATCTTAGAGTTGGGAATCCTCTGATACACAGCCTTCAAGACTCATCTTTCACTTGGCTTGTTCCTTTTATTGCTAAAGATTAGGCCATTGTGTGTATCAGTTTGTTTAATCCACTTATCCATTGAAAGGTGTTTCTAGTTTTTGGCAATTAGGAGTGCAGCTGCTATAAACATTTGTGTATAGGGCTTGTGTGAGTGTGTGTTTCATTCTTTTTTTGTTTTTTTATTTTTTTAATAATTTATTTTTTTATTGGTGTTCAATTTGCCAACATACAGAATAACACCCAGTGCTCATCCCGTCAAGTGCCCCCCTCAGTGCCCGTCACTCATTCACCCCCACCCCCCGCCCTCCTCCGCTTCCATCACCCCCCGTTCTTTCCCAGAGTTAGGAGTCTTCATGTTCTGTCTCCCTTTCTGATATTTTCTACCCATTTCTTCTCCCTTCCCTTCTATTCCCTTTCACTATTATTTATATTCCCCAAATGAATGAGACCATATAATGTTTGTCCTTCTCCGATTGACTTATTTCACTCAGCATAATACCCTCCAGTTCCATCCACCTTGAAGCAAATGGTGAGTATTTGTCGTTTCTAATGGCTGAGGAATATTCCATTGTATACATAGACCACATCTTCTTTATCCATTCATCTTTCGATGGACACCGAGGCTCCTTCCACAGTTTGGCTATTGTGGACATTGCTGCTATAAACATCGGGGTGCAGGTGTCCCGGCGTTTCATTGCATCTGTATCTTTGGGGTAAATCCCCAGCAGTGCAATTGCCTGGGTCGTAGGGCCGGTCTATTTTTAACTCTTTGAGGAACCTCCACACAGTTTTCCAGAGTGGCTGCACCAGTTCACATTCCCACCAACAGTGTAAGAGGGTTCCCTTTTCTCTGCATCCTCTCCAACATTTGTGGTTTCCTGCCTTGTTAATTTTCCCCATTCTCACTGGTGTGAGGTGGTATCTCATTGTGGTTTTGATTTGTATTTCCCTGATGGCAAGTGATGCAGAGCATTTTCTCATGTGCGTGTTGGCCATGTCCATGTCTTCCTCTGTGAGATTTCTATTCATGTCTTTTGCCCATTTCATGATTGGATTGTTTCTTTGGTGTTGAGTTTAATAAGTTCTTTATAGATCTTGGAAACTAGCGCTTTATCTAATACGTCATTTGCAAATATCTTCTCCCATTCTGTAGGTTGTCTTTTAGTTTTGTTGACTGTATCCTTTGCTGTGCAAAAGCTTCTTATCTTGATGAAGTCCCAATAGTTCATTTTTGCTTTTGTTTCTTTTGCCTTTGTGGATGTATCTTGCAAGAAGTTACTGTGGCCAAGTTCAAAAAGGGTGTTGCCTGTGTTCTCCTCTAGGATTTTGATGGAATCTTGTCTCACATTTAGATCTCTCGTCCATTTTGAGTTTATCTTTGTGTATGGTGAAAGAGAGTGGTCCAGTTTCATTCTTCTGCATGTGGATGTCCAATTTTCCCGGCACCATTTATTGAAGAGACTGTCTTTCTTCCAATGGATAGTCTTTCCTCCTTTATCGAATATTAGTTGACCATAAAGTTGAGGGTCCACTTCTGGGTTCTCTATTCTGTTCCATTGATCTATGTGTCTGTTTTTGTGCCAGTACCACACTGTTTTGATGACCACAGCTTTGTAGTACAACCTGAAATCTGGCATTGTGATGCCCCTAGCTATGGTTTTCTTTTTTAAAATTCCCCTGGCTATTCGGAGTCTTTTCTGATTCCACACAAATCTTAAAATAATTTGTTCTAACTCTCTGAAGAAAGTCCATGGTATTTTGATAGGGATTGCATTAAACGTGTAAATTGCCCTGGGTAACATTGACATTTTCACAATATTAATTCTGCCAATCCGGGATCCCTGGGTGGCGCAGCGGTTTGGCGCCTCCCTTTGGCCCAGGGCGCGATCCTGGAGACCCGGGATCGAGTCCCACGTCGGGCTCCCAGGGCATGGAGCCTGCTTCTCCCTCTGCCTGTGTCTCTGCCTCTCTCTCTCTCTCTCTGATGACTCTCTGTGATGACTATCATAAATAAATAAAAATTAAAAAAAAATTAAAAAAAATTCTGCCAATCCATGAGCATGGAATATTTTTCCATCTCTTTGTGTCTTCCTCAATTTCTTTCAGAAGCGTTCTGTAGTTTTTAGGGTATAGATCCTTTACCTCTTTGGTTAGGTTTATTCCTAGGTATCTTATGCTTTTGGGTGCAATTGTAAATGGGATTGACTCCTTAATTTCTCTTTCTTCAGTCTCATTGTTAGTGTATAGAAATGCCGCTGACTTCTGGGCATTGATTTTGTATCCTGCCACACTGCCAAATTGCTGTATGAGTTCTAGCAATCTTGGGGTGGAGTCTTTTGGGTTTTCTATGTAGAGTATCATGTCATCGGCGAAGAGGGAGAGTTTGACTTCTTCTTTGCCAATTTGAATGCCTTTAATGTCTTTTTGTTGTCTGATTGCTGAGGCTAGGACTTCTAGTGCTATGTTGAATAGCAGTGGTGAGAGTGGATATCCCTGTCTTGTTCCTGATCTTAGGGGAAAGGTTCCCAGTGTGTGTTTCATTCTTCTAGCATAAATACCTAGGAGCAGACTTGCTGGCTAGTATGTTAAATGTATATTTACTCTTTAAAGACACCATCAAACTATTTTTCAGAGTGGTGCCATTTTTCATTCCCACAAACAGTGTATGAGAGTTCTACTTTCTGCATATCCTCACTAGCTCTTGGTATTGTTGGGATTTTTTGTTTTAGCCATTCTAATAGGTGTGGGTGGTGTCTCATGATTTTAATTTGTGTTTCCCTGATGGTTAGTGGTTTTACATTCATCCTTACATCTTTCATCCCATTCGTGTGTTTATTTTTTCAAAGATTTTATTTATTTGACAGAAAGAGAGAGAGAGAGCTTAAGCGGTAGGGAGCAGCAGAGGGAAAGGGAGAAGGAAACTCCCCACCAAGCGGGGAGCCAGTTGCTGGGCTTGATCCCAGGACCCTGGGACCTGGGATTATGATCCAAGCCAAAAGCAGATGCCCAACCAGCAGCCCCCATTCATGTGTTTATTTGCCATTCTTTTATCCTCTTAAGTGAAGTGTCCCAAGTTTTTCCCAATTTTTTATTTGGATTGTTTATTTCCTAACTGTTAAATTTTGAGTTTTTTATATATTTTAGATAGAGGTCTTTGTTGGATATGTAATTTGCAAATACTTCTCCCAGTCTCTAGCTTGTCTTCATTCTTTTAATTGTGCACAGAACAAAACTTTTAAATTTTGATGAAGTCCAGTATATCATTTTCCTCTTTTATAGATCATGCTTTTTGGTCTTATGTCTCTGAACTCATTTCACATCTAGATCTGTGATCTATTTTGAGTTAATTTCTTTATAAGATGATGCTTAGGACAAGGTTTTTGTTTTGTTTTCTTTAGACTATGTAAGTCCACTTGTTCCAGCACTGCTTACTGAAAAGACTGTTGTTTCTCCACATTTAATTGTTTTTGTATTCTTTGTTTATTCCTTTGCTAACACCAGTCTTGATTACTATAGTTTCATAGAAAGTCTTATGTAGTGCAATTCCTCCATTTTATTTTTTTCAAAAATCTTTTAGCTCTTCTAGTACTTTGGCTTTCCATAAAATTTGAGTCGTTTTGCCCTGATCAACAAAAGTTCCTGCTGGGATTTTTACTAGAAATGTTAAGTCTGTATATTACTTTGGGGAGAATTTGCATCTTTATTATGTTGAGTCTTCCAATCGATGAACATGGTATGTATCTACATTATATAAATCTGAACTTTTTTTCTTTCCTTAGCATTTTGTAGTTTTTAGGATACAAATCCTATATATGCTTTGTTGGATTTATACCAAAGGAGTTCATTTTGGGGAAAGCATTTTTATTTTGTTTTCCTTTTTTTAAGATTTTATTTATTCATGAGAGACAGAGAGAGAGGCAAAGACCTAGACAGAGAGAGAAGCAGGCTCCCCACAGGGAGCCCGATGTGGGACTTGATCCCAAAACCCTGGGATCATGACCCGAACCAAAGGCAAACACTCAACCACTGAGCCACCCAGGTGCCCTTTGTTTTCCAATTGTATTTCTTAGTATATGAAAATACAATTATATAATTTTTTATTCTGATATTTCTGTAGTTCAAAGAATCATAGGTGACCTTTTGGTTCTCAAAAGAATACTGAGGGCCCATGAAAATGTTAAAAATAGCCTACATAAATACATAGTTAATATTCAGTCCTTAAAATTTATTGTATAAATCTGTAATTTTGACTCAAATATTTGGCTATATAATAGTGCTGAGTTTTTAAACAGAGCTTATAAATTGTAGTGTCACTAATGTGAAATTCATGTGTGTGCATGCATGTGTTTAAATTTCTAGAAGCATATTTACCATATGTCTAAAATCATGACTGGTGAAAAGTTCAGGTGATTTTTGTTTTTTATATTGCTTTTTGTTTTTTTGAAGGTTTCATAAGTGGTGTGTATTGTTTTTATTAGAACAATGAAGCTACTTAAAGGAGAAAAAAATGAAGCAATGAATTTTAATATACTCCTTATTAGTAAATGAGGATAGATAGTACAGACTCAAGTCCTATATGAGAATCAAGTACATGCATCTTAGAAATCTTAATGTTGCTGTAGCCATTTAAAAATTCTAAAATTATCAGGGCACCTGGATGGCGCATGAAATGATCATGACCATTTCAGCTCAGGTCATGATCTCAGAGTCTTGAGATTGGTTCCTGCGTTGGGCTCTGCACTCAGTGGGGAATCTGCTTAGGATTCTCTCTCCCTTTGCCCCTCTCCCCCGCCTCAAATAAATAAGTAAATGTTTTTTAAAAATTCAAAATTTTTCTATTAAAGCCACAACAGAACCTTCTGAGAATGCTGTTTGGAATTTTTCTTCACATAATTTTTCTTTTTTTAAAAAAAGATTTTATTTATTTTTATGTAATCTCTACACCCAACATGGGGCTCAGACTTACAACTCTAAGATCAAAAATCGAATGCTCCTCCAACTAAGCCAGCCAGGCAATTCCACTTCTTTATTTTATACTTGTCTCTGTATTAGGCAAGGACAGTGGATTTCAGCCTTGATTGCTCATTAGAATCACCTGAGTATAGTTTTAAAAAGAGTACCTGATGGTTTAGCCTACTCTGGCACATTAGGTTAGAATTTCTGAGGGTGCACAAGGACATTGGTGCTTTTAGAAATTCCCCATGCGATTACTAAACTCTTCAAAAAACACATGTTGGTTAATTCTAATGTAACGTAATAACAACCATGAAGTATTTTAAGTGTGACTTGTATAAACTAAATGATTCTTATGACATGTATGATTTCTATACATAGTTTATATGTGAAGATGTGAAAATAAGAAAATAACTACATGCTTTCACACCTATATCAAGTTAAATATGTTCTTATAAATGAGAAGGGAGTTAGATTTCTAAAACAAAGTAAGTTCTAATGTGATCCCCAAATAATTCTATTAAAGCAAAAAAAAAAAAAACACCATAGCATCTTTAATATTTCCACATTTTTTATGAGAATTTACCATCCTTGTTAAGTCTTCGGGTATATTGCTGACACTTGACAAATGGTAGGTAATTAGCATTGCTCAACCTTATCTCTTCTCTGTTGTGGATATGATTGTATAAACCTAGGCTTAGGAGTATTTGTGTATAGAAATGTCATCTTCCCTGTATCTCTTCTAGGAGATCTTCCATATAATGATTTCATGACATCATCTGATCCTGTATATGCTGAGGAGTTATGCTCTTGATAACAATTGAAAATGGATCTGTGATATGCAGTCCTGTCACCACCCTCCCAGTCGTGACTGTGACTCACCATAGTCTCTTTTTGAATAGCTCCCAACTTGCCATCATCTGTAGGAGGTGGATAGTTTTTCCCAGGCCTAGCACTTCATGAGCAGGACCCAAAAATCAAAATAGGACAGAGATGTTAGTTAAAGGATACCGTCTGGTTACATAGGGTGAACAAGCATAGAGATCTCATGTAAGGCATATTGCAGTAGTTAATAATACCATGTCAGAAACTGGAAATTTCCTAAGTAGATTTCGGATGTTCTCATCACACACACACAAAAAGGTAACTATATGAGAAGATGTGTTAATTAGCTTGACTATAGTCATCATTTCACTATGTATATCAAATCATGCTGTACACCTTAGATATATGCAATTTTTATTTCAAAAATTAAATTACAGTAAGATAAATGGGACAGTCCCTAGGCTACATTTGCTAGTGCTCCTTGTAGGACCGGATAACAGAGGTAGGATTAAAATGAGAGTATTTCATTACTTAAATATACATTGTACATGACCCAATGCTTTGCAGTTTTCAGAGCACTTTCATAGCCTTTGTTGATTTGTGTCTCATGGTAATCTTGTGAGTTACACAGAGGGATGTCCTCCAGTACGTCCCAACTCATGCTAAGAGAAGCCTGCAGGTTGCCCATGTTGGCTGACATGGTGTTGTGTGTTGCCTATTCCTCCATTCCCACTACTCAAATTCAGTTCTTAGTTATTTTGTACTTAGCTTTCTAATTGATCTTCCTGTTTTGGCCCCATTGCCTTTTTAGTCCATTCTTCACAGTGTTTCCAGGATTACCTTTCCAGAAGAGGGTTGGTAACGTCACCATTCAACTTAACCCTTAGTGGATTCTCATTTCTTACAGATGAAAACCAAATTCTTTAGTGTTGGATTAGTTCCCAGGCTAGCCTTTGCCCCCTCATCTCCATTCTCACTGTCTCCCACAGGCCCTCCACCCTCCTTGCAGGACGACTTCGTGTTCCCCAAAGATCCCACATGCTTTCCTCCCTCCCTGCCTTCACTCTTGCTATCTCCTCTGCCTGGGAACATACCCTACCACTCATACTGGCCCACTTCATGAAATTCTCTTTATACCTTCAGTGGCATGGTCTCTGTGCCAGCCGCTACCTGGGAAGGACAGCTTCCTCCCTCCGGTGGGCTCTGTAACCCTTTGTGCACCCCTACTGCCAAGTTATGCAGCTCTCTTCCTCACAGACCGGGAGCTCCTTGTGAACTCCCAACTGTGCTGTGTAGGGCTGTGTTTTGCTTCACGTCCCCAAAGCAGAGCACAGTGCCAGGGACATGGCAGACACAGGACTTGATGATTTGAACAAAGGAGGGACGTTGGGAAACTCCAGAAAGACTGTGGGTACAGTGTTTAATGTTTAATGTAGTAGCGAATTCTGACTTTTTATTAATAATGACTGTGCTTAATGGATGGTATTTTTTGGAACGTCGTCTTGAATCTCTCACTATTTACATTTTAAGCACCTTAGTAATCTCCCAAAGTTAAAGTCACTCTTGCATTACACACACACATGCACACAGACACACCATATTTTCACCTTAAAAATGTCCTGGCATCTTGAACCGAAAGTATGGTGTTAGATCTTTCCTGTTCTCTGATAGTACCCTTCCTGCCCCTGCCCCCCCCCCATTCCTGCCAGACCATGACCAGGAAATGGGCTTAGCAGCATAACTGGTTTTCAAACTCCTGTTTGCATAGCTTCTCTTAACAACTGGGTGCTCATGCCTTTTTCCTTTTAACAGCAGAACTTAATATCCAGATGTACTTTTTTGAGAAGCCCCTAGCACTGCGTGTATGTATACTTGTGCTTTTGTGTGCTCTTTTCCTACCTCTAGCATACACATACTCTTGAAGAAGAGTAATGGGTTCTAGGTGGCTTTTGCTTCCTGTTAGAGAATTGTTGTGTTTATTAATCATTGTGTGTTCAGTGGTGCTTGCGATGTACGTGTTAGGGAAAATCAGTAGGGAAGTGACTGATGATAGAATGTGAAATCTAAACTTCTGTAGGGGGCCTCAAAAAGCTCATCATATTCAAGTTTAACAGATGACTTTAATTTGTGATACAGAATTAAATATTTTTGGACAGTAGTTAATGCCATGTCTCCTTTCCATTCTGAAGTTGGTGGTAAAAGCAACTCTGTAGGAATAAACTAGAGCAAGGAAAAGGACATGAGTTTAGATGACATTTTTTGTCAGATCATAACTAATAATTGATAGAACAGCTATACTTTTGTACTATTCCATCCTCCCCCTTTCCTTTTTTTTTTAAACAGATACAGTGAAATGCAATTGGCACTACTTGGAACAGTGCAAAAGACAAGCAACCCAACAGATAATAAACCCAAAAGAAAAGGGAATCCACCCAAAGGCACACACTGGGTAGTAGCTTTGTATGAGTACCATCAGACTCCTAGGGCAGTAGTCCCCTCCATTTTAAGATCATATGGAAGTACTCTCCCTGCCCATTATTTCTGTTGAAGCAGAGAGGTAAATAGCTTTTGTGTTAGGCTTTCAATTCAAAGTTGTTTTATCATATTAAACTACAAGGACCAGGTCTTCTTGATATGAGACCCCTGGGGCACCTCTTGCAATGCCATGGACTCAGCAGGCACTCAGCTTTATGTGAAGTCACACATACTAGTAGCATATGCATTCCCATTTCTATGTTGATAAATATATGGATTGTAAGAACAACTCATTTTCTAAACGAATGCTTTACCTGGTTCTTTGGTGATCTTTCAGGTGGTTTCAGGCCATCATTACAGAAGTTAATGGTTGACATCCATCACGTTGTTGTTTTTATAGGAAGAAAACTTGGACTGTAGGGAAGAAACAAAGTAGGTTTTGGTAATGTTACAGGAAGCAGATGCATGTTTTGGAAGTTTGGGGAATCTCTTTGTTGAATTGATAAGTAAGGTTCTTATAATGTCTAATTGTTGCCTATCCAGAGAATCTCCTTCAAGCCACATTATGCACTGCACAAATGATAGCATAATGTTTGTGAAAACAGATTCCAAACAATCCTTATTTCTTTTTCAGCTGTGGAGCTAAATGTCCATAACAAAGATTATATAAAATATATAGTTACATCTTTATTTTCTTAAGGTTTGATTTATGATGTAAGAGGTTTTAAAAATCTGATAATGCTTGGTTACACACACACTTTTTTAAAAAGTCAGGAATCATTCCTTTTCTTCTATGGTAGACAATCAAAATAAGCAGTTTGAAGAGATGGATTTAAGACAGCAAAATTGTTGTATCTTCAGCTGTGTAAAAGAAGTACCGTACCTTGGACCAGAAAACGTGTATTAGCGATGGTTCGGTTAGTGACTGCAAAAGCAAAACAAAATACCGTAGTGTAAAATACAGTTCCACATGACAGCATGTTTGGCTAGTGCTGGCTATCAAGATTGAGGGAGCAGGTAACAGTAAAACGTGTTATGCTTCTTTGCATGAAAATACATTAATAAATCCTACGGTGCTTTGTTTCTCATTGATTGCTAGTAGGGAGAGAGTTGATCTTTTTTTAAACAGTAGGAGTGGAGTGTTCATCATACACCTGTCCCCCCAAAAGTTGCTTATTTCTCATCTTCAGAACTTCCACTGCATATAGTGGAATAAAGCTGCATTATTGTTTGTTTTGGATGTACAAGTTGATTAGCACATTGCTTTTTAATGTGAAATTATAGCATAATGAGTTAAATGATAAACTTACTTGCACAGGGATATTTTCTTTCCTCTGTTAGGGTTAATCTTTAAACAGTCTCTATGTTCAGAAAAAAGATACCGTTAAAGACCCCAGATTGCAAAAGCAGTGCCACTTCTTCTGAGAGCTTTGGGGCAATCCTCTGATGTGTAATTGCTTTTACATCAGTCACAAGAGAGAGACAAGAATGCGCTTTCCTTGAACTTAACAGTTTGGGCAATTTTCTATAATCCAGTAAATACAAATTGTAGCTTGATTATTCATCTACGTCTGTCAAGCAAATTTTAATGGATGAATGAATGAGTCAAATCTATGCATGGAAATATACAAATGTGCAAAATATGGGTCTAATTACCAGGCTGCTGAATTTACACAAGGTCAGGTAAACAAGGCACCAGTGTAATGATTATTAATTGTTAATAATGCCTTTGGGAAAACATTCACATTTTCCTTCTGAATACCTAACAGTTTGCCTCTCTAATCATTTTCAACTCTGAAAATTTTAGCTGGTCTAAAAACACAAAAATATTTTTGCCCTATTTTTATCCTTTCCCTATAATTGCTTTCTAATTCTTTTAGAATAACAAGTAAAATATAATACGTTTTTCAGGACCCTGTGGAAAGTCACAGTTGAATTTGATGTTGAGAAAATTAAAGTGGGGGGTAGCCCACACAGCAGAATGAAATAGCAGTCTTTTTTTTGTCTTCATTGAAGGGATGAGCATGCTCCCCCACTCATCCTCCACCCTCTTCTCAAACATAATCGACATTCTAAAACACAAAACCAAGGTGGTAATAAAGGAAAGGAAATCAAAGCAGGCTTTTTTCCCCTCTATTTACCATAGTAAGTCAACATTTGACTCTGTCTTGATATTCTATAAAATGAGTGTTGGAAAAAGAATAATATCAATGAGTAGTTTCCCATCGAAATGCCCAAGGGCCGAAATAATTGAGGGAGTACTTGCCGAGGTTTTTCTTAGTTCAGTAACTCTTGATCACTGTGCAGTTTTGTAGCTGTGCTATCATTAAGGGCTCTCCATGTCTGGAAGGACACCCCCCTCTTCTAGCTTTAATCCAAAAGTCATAAATTGTAGAACTAACATGTCGTCTGCGGGTCACCCAGGCGAAAACACTGCATCTTGAAAGATCTATCTTTCTGCCACTGTGCTTTGAAAATCTTTTGAATATTTTGCATTAATGGGACTGCTGCAATGTCTTGCTGGGCTGTCTTCTCATCCTCGCGAGCTCGACATTCAGAAGTTTCTCCCCATGGGTGATCTAAACATTCTTCTCTCTGTTCTAGGCCTCACTGCCTGCTACACACTGGTGGTGTACATTCAATGAATTCAAGCACCTTCCTCCGTGTTTTCTTTTGAGTATTTGTAAATAGCACTCCTCTCTCTCTCTTATTTCTTTAAGCTTTGTACTTGATAACTCATCATTTCTTTAGAATTTTCAGCTTTCATATGTGTTTTTTCTGGAACTCTGTATGTTTTATCGTGGTTGCCTTCTATGGATTAGGTAATACTGCCTATAAGCCAAATTGATTTGGACCTTTTTTTTTTTTTTAACTTTAGTGGTCTCCTCTTCTATGGTCTACTCTAGAATATAATAGACATGCTTTATATATACTCATGGGTATATACTCATGGGTATATCACTCACTCATGCTGCCGTGGTTTAATTAAGTCTATGTAAAATTATGGCCCAACTTTTTATTCTGGCATTTGAGACATAATATAATCCAGCCTTCACTCCCCACATGCTCTCCCATTCCTTGACACTGTCCAAATCATTATTCCTCCAGACAGACCCTCTTGTTTCTTCACAACTGCCCTGATTGTCCTTGGCCACTTGCTATCTGTCTCCTCAACCTTCAAGACCCAAGTCCATCTCAGTTGTGAGAAGCCTTTTGTTGATGTTACAACTGTGGAAGGTTTGTTTTCCCTTTGAATTCCTAGAGAACTTCAAATGTATAACTTTTCTCCCACAATTTCTTTAATACAGTCTCTTATAGTTATTTGATAAATAACTTTGTTCCCTCTGTGGCTGTAGACTTCCAGAAAGCAGAAGAAAGAAGAAAGGCTAGTAGTTTTTAAGCTGTCAGACACTTTGCTAAACATTTTTTTTGCATACATGGTATCATTTAATTCTTGTAGCAACCATAAGTTGGTGATATTTTTTCCATCTTTACAGATGAAAGTGAATCTTTTTTTAAAAAAGATTTTATTTAATTAATGAGAGACACAGGGCGGGGGGGGCAGAGACACAGGCAGAGGGAGAAGCAGGCTCCAGGGAGCCCGACGCGGGACCCAATCCTGGGTCTCCAGGATCCACACCCTGGGCCGAAGGCGCTAAACCACTGAGCACCCGGGGCTGCCCGTGAAACTGAATCTTGTAGTAAGAAACTTAGCCAATATTAGAAGGACAACACACTAGAGAGTTGGGATTTAAAATTGGGCCTCTCGGGCAGCCCGGGTGGCTCAGCGGTTTAGTACTGCCTTCAGCCCAGGGCCTGATCCTAGAGACCCAGGATCGAGTCCCACATCAGGCTCCCTGCATGGAACCTGCTTCTCCCTCTGCCTGTGTCTCTGCCTCTCTATCTCTCTGTGTCTCTCATGAATAAATAAATAAAATCTTTAAAAAAATAAATAAATAAAATTGGGCCTCTCTTGGGACACCTGGGTGGCTCAGCAGTTGAGCATCTGCCTTCGGCTCAGGGCATGATCCTGGAGTCCCCAGATCGAGTCCGGCATCAGGCTCCCTACCTTGAGCCTGCTTCTCCTCCCTCTGCCTGTGCCTCTGACTCCTTCTCTCTGTGTCTCTCATGAATAGATAAATGAAATCTTTAAAAAAAACGAAAGAAAGAAAGAAAGGAAGGAAGGAGGGAAGGAAGGAAGGAAGGAAAGAAAAGAAAGAAAAGAAAAGAAAGAAAGAAAGACTTCTAGTTTAAAAAAAAATAAAATTGGGCTTCTCTGATTCAAACTCCACACACCCTTTTCAGGAAGATTGTTTCATTTAAGAGTGACACTTTGCATCCCACTCTATCAAGTTACTAGAAACTTCGGAGAACAAAATAGGTGTTCAGTAAATGATTGAATTTATCACTGTGGAAGCCTTAATTGCCTCAGTTGCATCTCTTTTACCCATCTGCTAATGTTAATGTGAATTAGCAATAAAATAGCCAGAGCCTTAGTAAGGAGCCTCTATATTCTCAGGAATGGCTGATACATGAAAGGTTGACAGTTGTACTCCCACATAAGACTGTTGACTTGAGACAAATTCTTTTTTTTTGTTTGTCTGTTTTTAAGCTTTTCTCTTGTTGATCCCAACATTCATTGGTATTGTTAAATGTCACTCTTCTCATTTACTATTTGCATTTCATTTTCAGAAAGTAAATCTCATTGTAGTAGCATGAATAATTTATGCTTCTGTCAAGGAACTATTAAAACACCAGAGGTTGAAAAATATGCACATCCTAAAATTTGTGTAAAAAAATAAGGAATATTTTCGCCTCTCCCTTCTTCCCCTTCACTCCCCGCCACAGTGTTTACCCCAGTAGTAAACCCAGGCGCTTACAAAAAAGCCATGGGCTCACTGACTTCACCTTAAGACTCTTTGCAGAGTTGTAATTATGTTTACAGATAAGAAAACTTACCATTTTATCTTTGATAGAAAATAGACTTTTGTACTTTTGGGTGTCTGTTTACCTTTGTATTTAAAGCAGGAAATTTTTTATGAGGTATATTTATTATTGAAGAATTAGTAGTTATGAGGATCAGGAAGGAAGATTGCTCAACCTCAAAATGAGCAGAATTTCAATTTCATGAACACAGGCAATGTGACTTAGCTTTGGGGTGACAAAAATATCTGTTTTAGGTTTCTGCGGTTTCTTCTTATCAACTTCTGTGCATATTGATAAGTTCAGCCTATTTTGCAAACAGTTACTAATACCATAATGCATTTTCCCATATCTTCCACCTGAATTTTTTACTATTATTGATTGAGGATTCAATTGAGAAATGTGTTTAGAACCCTGCTTTCTGTGGTAATCACAGAAGTCAGTGGGAAGACAAGAAAATTGTATTGAAAGAAATTGTGTGCGTGTGTTTTGTGTTTCAGCATAGATTATCTCTGCCAAAATAATAGCTGTCATTTTGTTCTTGTTATATTAGTGGCCTGTAGCTTACCACTACTCCTTTTGCCTTACTTTTGCTTCTGACCACTGGCTATTATCCTTAGTAAGAAGACCTTTTTAATTGAATGTCCAAATTTGAATGATTCTTGTCCTAATACCATCATGATTTTTATTTATTTCAAATTAGAGAGCCCTAAGTTGCAACCTTTCACCTCAGCACGAGAGCCCTTTAACATTCAGGTACTTTGAAACTTCACTTCTGTTTAGAATTTCATATCATGCCCATCATGGGGAAAAAGATGGAAAATGTATACGCTGAGCCTATAGGACTTCCTGCAGTGCTTATTAATCCTTTATGGATCATTTGAAATGTTTCTAGTTTATTTAAGCTTTGCTGCTTGTATCAGATTGTTCCTACGAAAAAAGAAAAAGTGATCATGCTTTGAATTTTTAAAAATGATCTCACTTTCAAGCAAAAGCACTTTTATGCTCCATTAAAGTTGAATTTGCCAAACTCTTACATCGCATTAACACAAGCTTTACTGGATAGATAAACGTGTTGTTCAAAGACTGACTTGAACTTTACCAAACTGCATATTAAGATTTTTTATCTTTATACTTATTTCTTAAATTATTTTAAAATAGACTAGTAAAATAGACTAGATTTGCCCAAATGTACTACTTTAATGACGAAATAATTATTTCATTTGTTTTAAAATATTATTATTGATTGGAAGCTGATTGCCTATGATGCTAAAAGAAACAAAAAACATTTTGAGCTGTTAATTTCACATTTGTTCATATTTGTTTTATATAGTATCAGTATCTCAAACTGTTTTGATTTTCTTGAAACTTGTGTAAGTAATTTAACCATTTTGGCATTTCTAATTTTTACCCAATTATATCATGTATTCAGTATTTTCTTGGAGATCTTAGTAGGTTAACCAGTAAAAGGATTCATTTCCCCCCCCGCCCCCCCGTTTGCAATTTGGTGTGTTTTTAAAAATATTCATAGGACATCATTCAGTTTTCAGTGAGTTAGGGTGTTACACTCTTTGTTTTTATTTATTTCATGAAGTTTTTAGCTTGGAGATAATCTTTGAATCTGTATTCTTTAACCTAAAATTACTTAGTAAATTCTAGTCTCATTTGTACCATGCTTCCTGGCTCCCTAATGCTGTTACAAGTACTTGGTCTTTCCTTAGCATCCCTTTGGCCTTGAGGTTTTAATTTAATGTGATTGTTCTTCAGAAAGAATGTAAGTTAGTTTCCTACTTGAAATGACTTTCTGCATTTTTAAAAATAAAGTATGAGGTTTTATTTTATCTAAAAGTATATATCTATACTCTTTTAAAGCAGTAATTTACATTAACATTTATAGTGATCTTGAAAATATATATATATATCTTAAAAAATATATATATTTTTAATGGTAATGAAAATACAATTTAATGTTAAACTAAATCTTTTTCAGCTCTTATAGGTTCCACTTTTTTAGCTGTTGAGTCACTGAGGTTCTTAGAAGGAAAATGCTTTTTCAGAGAACTACATTTTTAAGGCAAACAACAGATTATACACATGGAGGGAAAAGAGACGCTCTTATATGCCTTGTGGAGGGAAAAATCCAACCAGTTATATGAAATATTTAGCAACTTATTTTATTGTTACAACTCACCATTTCTGAGAGATCAATGGTACTTTATTAGTAAGAAACTATAAGGGCACCTGAGTAGCACAGTCAGTTGAGCATCTAACTCTTAGTTTCAGCTCAGGTTGTGATCTCAGGGTTGTAAGTTTGAGCCCCGCATCAGGCTTCTCACACAGCTTGGAGTCTGCTTAAGATTCTCTCTCCCTCTCCCTCTGCCCCTCCCGCTCATGCTCTCTCTCTCAAATAAATAAATCTTTAAGAAAAATATTAACCTTGGCTTCTAATGTAAAAATCTGCACTGAATTCATTTTTCATTAATTCACTTTATTCTTGTCTCCTAGTGTTCCCATGACCTTTCAAAAATATGTAGTTCATATTTTGTACTTTTATAAAAGCTGCCCCTTAGGTTGCATTGAATAACACACAGTTGAATTATGAACATAATGGCAGTTCTTTGTGGCATTTCCAGTCCAGGCTTACTTTTAGTCTGCTAAATTCATAAGTGAAGTGCTTTTTAATTTTTTCCATGTTAGGGAAAAGGTTAAATAATGCTGGGCTTGCTTCTCTTTGTAAGCAAACAGGGAGAGTCATTTTGGTTGTTTAGTGGAAGGTTGTGTTCTCATGTTTTCATTCCTCTGTCATCATAGAGGATGTTTTGGATTGTATTGGAGCTTTCAGATCAGGCTTACATATTTCTAACATATTTTGTAAACTGCTCGTTATACAATGGAATTTAAAATCACCTGGGGCTAAAAATATGAGATGTGGGAGCACCTGGGTGGCTCAGTCAGTTAAGTGTCTGACTCTTGATTTCAGCTTAGATCATGATCTCATGGTTATATGGAGCCCTATATCAGACTCTGTGCTGGGTGTGGAGCTTGCTTAAGATTCTCACTCTCCCTCTGCCCCTCCAATCCCCCTCATTCTCTTAAAAAAAATTGAGACATGGCATTACTTCCCGAATTCATATACTTTGAGAAGCCTCAAGAGAAGAGATGAGAGAATAATGGTGTTTTTGAATTCTCTGATGAGTCTGATTTCCAGAAGAAAAGCCTGGTTCCCCACAAGAAAGTGGATGATGGAATTTTAACTTCAAGCATAATGTCTCAAAAAATGTAATTTTACTTGGTGTTTATCTTTCATCAACCAAGAGAACATACTTTTGGTTATCTTTTCAGTGTTTAAGTGATACCATCACCATTGAGTCATCCACTGTAAAAGGACAGAGAAGGTACCCTGTTTTCCACTTTTCAAATCAAGTGGATCCCATCATAATTCCTAAGTAATCCATCACTAGGCTATGGCTTCACAGCATGCTGATGAAATATTTTAAATATCCCTTCAGGAAGAAAAGCCCACAAATACTGGGCTGTATATTTGGGAAATAAGGCCTGAATGTGTGTTTATGGAAATTGCACTTGTTCACAATTCTTTATAGTTTTAAGGCAGTTAAAGACATTGGGCTCACACAATGCTTAGAGGAACATCCCACAGAAGAGACAGGGTACGTGTTACTTGCAGTATCCTGAGGTGAGCACACCCAAAGGCTCCTAGGGAAGGAGGGCCTGCCCAAGGTACATTGCTCCTGAAGCAGTGAGGTAAGAGGAGAGCACTGAGCTGGCTCCTGCCTTTCTGTTTTGCCACAGGGATTTATTGCCTCCTGCAAGGGAAAGGGTTTGGGACTCTCACAAGCATCCTAGGCTGCGGGAAGCTGGAGTGTTCAGCTATCTAAACTAATCTTGATACCACAGAGTTTAATTCTATCAGTTTAAAGTGGAAAAAACCATTTCTTCAGTTCCTTAAGTGCATCAGACCCCACTCTAGGCCATAGGGGTTCAGAGCTAAGTGATAGGATCCCAGCCCTGCAGGGGCTGAGGGACTGGCCTATGGTTGCCCTTCTGTTTCCCTTTCTTCTTCCTCTTCTCTTCTTTCCTCTGTCCTCAAAATATACTTAATATTAACACATGTGAACCTTTGGCCCCTAAAGTCATGTTCATTCTCTTGCATTCCAGATCTTCCTGATAAAAATACTCATTCCCCAAGAGATAGAATTGAAACTATGTTTAAATATAGGTTCTGCATGTTGTTTGCCTGTACAAAGTGTTCAATTTATTTATTTGATTTTTAAATTTAATTATTAGAAGAAAGTAATTCATACAAACATGTGAAAAATGCAGCTCTGTTGGGTTTTCACATTGAAAGTGACTTTATTTTTTTCCTTTTTAAAAAGATTTTACGTATTTATTCATGAGAGACATGCAGAGAGGCAGAGACATAGGCAGAGGGAGAAGCAGGCACCATGCAGAAAGATCAATGTGGGACTTGATCCTGGGACTCCAAGGATCATGCCCTGAGCCAAAGGCAGATGCTCAACCGCTGAGCCACCCAGGCGTCCCTCACTTTAAAAGTAACTTTAAATCCTATTTTGATAATGATCATAGTATAGGCAGCTAGGATAGAAGCTGGACTAGATGAAGGATGAATTCTTTCTGCTTGGGAGATCAGTTTGCCTGACATAGGAATAGCTGTATCCCTGCTCCAGATACCTGTACCACGTACCTTTATGATCATTAATGTTTTAGTGATGCTGTACATGTAGCAGTGGAATAGAGAGTCTTCATCGTTTCATGTTGGTATGGAAAATTCCTCAAGTGTTTGACCACCTTGACAAGAGGCTTTTGTGTGTTTGGTAATGTATGTCAGGTTTGTGGCCATTTTGCATAGTAGCTTAGCCTTTCTCTCACTTCCACAGAGTTCATAAAATCCAACCTGTTACAAGAAGCTTTCCTTCCCTGATAACAGTTTGAATTCCAGTTAGAGAAATCTCAATTTCTCTGTTGGCTTTTAATATACAAGGCCTTCTGTGCATGTTCCCAGGATAGGAGAGTTGATTAGAGACTTATTTTCTTTGTAAATTAATGTCCCACTCCAGCCCCATTTTCTGCTTTCCTTGAGGAACACTCAGTGACTGTACTTGTGGAGCGAAGTCCAATTCTTTAGTTTTATTATATAAAACATCAGGTGAGCTAAAGAGAATCTTTTCCTAGAAGCGTCTCTTAAGCCCCAGAGTGGAATCACAAGTAGGGCAGTGGACTAGCGAATGGACAGGCATGCCTGAGATCATCTCAGCATCTGTGGGAGGCACATCAGGCTTGCTGCAGATGGGTGACGCATAAAAATGGATTTGGGGGCTCATTAGAAGACTCAGAGCAAGGTCAAGAGAGCTGGGGAGCTAAGTATAAAGTTTTCTTTGAACCTGTTTCAATAACACATGAAAACATCTGCTAAGATGGATGATATTTTTTTCAGGGCTTCTTTCCTTATGCCTCTTGCTATTTTGAAGTGTAGGCCCTGGAAATATTTATTAAAATCCTTTGTAGGGCAGCCCGGGTGGCTTAGCAGTTTAGTGCCGCCGTCAGCCCAGGGCATGATCCTGGAGACCCAGGATTGAGTCCTGCGTTGGGCTCCCTGCATGGAGCCTGCTTTTCCCCCTCTTCCTGTGTTTCTTTCTTTCTCTCTCTCTCTCTCTCTCTCTCTAATAAATAAAATCTTTTAAAAAAATCCTTTGTAATCTAAGTATTCAGAAGGGCATAGAATGTTTTGGTCTTGAGAAGAAGAGTAACATAACAGGCAAATGCCAGCATTAGCAGCTGATAATATATATATATTTTTTTGTTTTCTGTCATTCCACTACTGTACCTCAGTGTGACCTCTTTATGTTTTCATAACTTGATAGAGTGTGCTATTTATTTAGCCTCATGATTTTTACTTTTTAAACTTATTTATAAATACATACCCACTTAGCCGTACTGTGGAGTACTTACTAAAACACGGACTCCTGGGCACCACCCCTGGAGTTGTCTGATTCTAGGTTTTGGGTGGGGTGGGGGCAAGAATTGACATCTCTGGGGCACTGGGTGTCAGGTTGGTCAAGCAGCTGCCTCTTGGTTTTTGGCTCAGATCATCATCTCAAGGTTGTGAGATTGAGCCCTGTGTGGGGTCTGCGTTCAGAGTGGAGTCTACTTGGAACTCTCTCTCCCTCTGCCTCTCCCCCTCCAAAAAGTAAATAAAAATAAATCTTTAAGAAAAAAAAGAATTTGCATCTCTAACATGTTCCCAGGTGATGCTGATGCTCTGGGGACCGTGCTTTGAGAACCACTATCCCAGGCATTCACCATTGTACACTACTCACCAACAAAGTGGTCTAATTAAAACAGTAATGATGTGATTAATAATGGTGGAATAGTGAGATTTATTTAAGAAGAAATGTTTTCAGTGATGGGAACATGTGTATATTATCCTAACCTCAGTCATGGATAAGTCATGAAGGCTTATGGAGAAGAACTTCATTTTCTTTTTTTTTTTAATTGTGTCATAGCATTAGAGGATTCTTGTGCTAGAACAGACCTTACAACCATCTAGCTGAATACAACACCCTTCTTTGTGGAAGAAGAGACCGAGACCCCAAAGTTGAGATCCCTCCAACTTGATTTTTTTTTTTTTTTTTTTTTTTTAGAGGCAGGTCTAGGCGAAGTGATTGAATAAGAAAACCATATTAGGGAAGGGAGCTTCTAAGAAAAGGATTATTTCTCCAAATATAAGAGGAGCCATTTTAGTATTTATTCAGCCATTTAATATCCTTAAATTCAGCCCCAAAGTTTTAGGCATTCTGAGCCATAGGTCTGTACTGATTGTATTTTTTTTTCACCTCTAGTGATTTTAATCACCACCACCCTCCCTCCCCCATAGTGATTTTAACAGTTATTTCTTCTAGTTGCAGAGATTCTTTGGTAGCTTAGTTCTTGGTTCCACAGCCCTAGATTACTGGGAAATCTGATGCTAGAGGCAGCCCAATGAAAATGTTGATAAATCTTAGGTTTTGAAATGGTAGCTATTGAGGACACCTGGGTGGCTCAGCAGTTGAGCATCTGCCTTTGGCTCAGGGCTGATCCTCAAGTCCCAGGAATGAGTCCCACGTCAGGCTTCCTGCAGGGAGCCTGCTTCTCCCTCTGCCTATGTCTGCCCCCCCCCCTTTCTGTGTCTCTCATGAATAGATAAATTAAAAATCTAAAAAAAATTAAATGGTAGCTATTGTAATTAGACAAGAAAAATAATATATGAAAATTGGAAGGGGAAGAGGGAAATGATTGTTATTTACGAATCCCTGTAAACTCAGAAATCCCAATGAAATAAAAAAACTACTACCACAGGCAAAAGAATTTAATAAGGTCATTAGTTAGATCATTAATATTAAAACTCAATAGTTTTGATCTATACTAACAAAAACCAGTTATGTAATGAAAGCTAAATACCATTTATGATTATGACTAATCAGATTAAATACCTAGGGATAAACTTAACAGAAAATTGCTGTATATATATATATATATATATATATATATATATATATATATATATATATAAAACTTATAAATGTTAACTGAAGGATTTAAAAGAAGACTTTGGTAAATGGAAAAATATATTCTGTTCTTGGCTAGGATTATCCTCTAAGTTTATCCATAAACTTAAAGCTTCTGTAGTTTTTAAATTGACAAGAAAATTCATACAAATAAGATGACCTACTGCCAGTTATAGGAGTTTAGGGTAATTAAAATGTTGAGGTGCTTTCCTCATTTTAATGGAGCCAATATAGAAAGTCCAGAACTAGACCTAAAAGTTGTGTTGTGTATTTTATAAAGGGGTGGTTCATATCAGTAGAGAATAGTCATCTGAGGAAGAAATACACTTGAATTTCTTCCTTGCTCCTTACACTAAGATTAAATCCATATGGGTCAAAAACTTAGAAAATGAAACTAACATGAACAGACATTTATCCAAAGAAGACATCCATATGGCCAATAGACTGATGAAAAGATGGTCATCATCACTTACCATCAAGGAAATGCAAATCAAAACTATAGTGAGAGGGGCACCTGGGTCACTCAGTCCATTAGGCATCTGACTCTAGATTTCAGCTGGGGTCATGATTTGATAGTCATGGGATGGAATGCCACATCAGGCTCTGCACTCAGTGCACATCTGCTTATTCCCTCTCTCTTCCCTTCTGCCCTTCTCCCTGCTCCTGCTCTCTCTCTCTCTCTCTCTCTCTCTCTCTCTCTCTCTCTCAAATAAATCAGGGCACCTGGGTAGCTCAGTCAGTTGAGTGTCTAATTCATGGTTTTATCTCAGAGTCATGAGATCAAGCCCTGTGTCAGGCTCTGCACTGAGCCGGGAGTCTGCTTGAGCAGTCTCCCTCTGCCCCTCCCCCCATTCTGTCTGTCTCTCTGACTCTCTCTCAAATACGTCTTTAAAAATAAATGGATAAAGCTTTTTTAAAAACTACAATGATATATCACCTCACATTTGTGACAGTGGCTAAAATCAACACAAGAAACATCAGGTGTTGGTGAGGATGTAGAGAAGGAGGAACCCTCCTGCTCTGTTAATGGGAATGCAAAGTTGTGCAGCCACTGTGGATAGCAGTATGGAAATTCCTCAAAAAGTTAAAAATAGACCTGACATAGGATCCAGAAATCACACTCCTGGGTATTTACCCAAAGAATATAAGAACACTAATTCAAAAGGATACGTGCACCCCTATGTTTATGGCAGCATTATTTACAATAACCAAAATACGGAAGTAGCCTAAGTGTCCATCGATGAATGGATGGGTGGATAAAAAGGATCTGGCACATATATACAGTGGAATATTATTCAGCCACGAAAAAGAATGAAGTCTTGCCATTTGCAACAACATAGATGGAGCTAGAGTATATAATGCTAAGCAAAACACGTCAAAGACAAACAACATGATTGCACACATATATGACATTTAAGAAACAAAACAAGCAAAAGAAAAAGAGACAAACTAAGAAACAGGATCTTAGTTATAGAGAACAAAGTGATTACCAGAGGGGAGAGAGTGGGTGATAGGGATTGAGAAGTGCACTTGTTGTGATGATCACCAGGTGATGTATGGAAGTTTGAATCACTATATTGTACACCTGAAACTAATATAATGCTGTATGTTAACTAACTGGAATTAAAGTGAAAACTTAAAAAAATGAAACTATAGGGGTGTCTGGCTGGCTCAGTCAGTGGAGCATGTGGCTTTTGATTTCAGGGTTGTGAGTTTTAGCCCCACATTGGGTATAGAGATTACTTTAAAATCTGTCCAAAAATTGATACTATAAAAGTGATAGATGTTTTTAATAATCTTGGATTTGGGAAGACTTTTTGAAACAACGCAGTTTAGAATTCAAGAAGGGAAAATATCAGTAAATTTGACTACAAATAAAGTTTTTGCAAGTTGAAAATTATACATACACACATAAATAAAGTACTATAAAGTCAAAAGAAAAATGGTAAACTGGAGAAAATATTTGCAACCCATGTAACAAGTAAAAATGTGATTTCCTTTACATATAAAGTGCTCTTGGGGCACCTGGGTGGCTCAGTCAGTTAAGCATCTGGCTTTGGCTCAGGTCATGAGCTCAGGGTTGTGGGATCCAGCTCCATAGTGGGCTCCCCACTTAGTGAGGAGTCTTTCTCCCTCTCACTCTCCCTCTATAAGCCCCTCCCCAAATAAATAATATTTTTTAAAAAAATACTCTTGCAAATCAAAGAAGACCAATAGCCTAGTAGAAAAATAGGTAAAGGGTGGAAACAGGCAGTTATTAGCTCATAGAAAAAGAAATGTAAATGACTTAAAAGCACAGGTAAAGATACCCAAGCTTACTCTTAAGTTCAGAAGCCCAAATGAATACCATTTTTCACCTATCAGAATGACAGACCCAAAAGTTAAATAGTAGGTTGTCCAGGTAAAGGTGTGAAGAAAGGAATACTCACATACACTGTTGATGGGTATGAAAGCTGGTGTGCCCTCTTTGGACTACACTTGGGCGACATCTGTCAGTATTTGAAATGAATATGCCGTTTGGTTTAGCAGTTCCGATTTGGGTATCTCTCCTTATAGATGTACAGTTACTTGCAGGTGTTGTCAAAGGTATTGTATAAGGATATTCCTTGCATCATTGATAATAGACTGAAAACCTGATGATCAAAAGAGGATTCATTGAGTATTATAATCATACAGTAGAATTTTGTGCAGACATTAAAAAGAATATCACAGGTCTATATGTACTTTATAGGGTATAATTTCCTCCACTTTTAAGGAAAACATGTTTAAGAAGGGTATGATACACTTCTATTTTTTAATATTTATTTATTTTAGAGAGAGTATGCTGTGGGGAGGGGCAGAGGGAAAGGGAGAGAGAGTCTTAAGCAGGGGAAGGGACCAAGGGAGAGGGAGAGAGAGTCTCAAGCAGACTCCACACTGAGCACAGAGCCCATCGTGGGACTGTCTCACAACCCTGAGATCATGACCTGAGCTGAAACCAAGAGTCAGATGCCTAAGTAACTGCACCACTCAGGTGCCCCTCTAGTTTTTTAAAAAGAAGAAGAGAGAGGGGACTTGGCTGGCTCAGTAGAGCATGTAACTCTTGTTCTCAGGGTCAGGAGTTTAAGACCCACATTGGGTGTAGAGATTACTTAATACAGATTATTTTAAAAACAAACCGAGCAAAAAAAAAAAATAAAAAGAGAGTTGCTTATAGCATAACAAAAAATTTTTACTTAACCCATTATATCCGAATACTGTTTTAATCTATAATGAATGTTAAAAATAAGAACTTTATATTTTTTTGGACTAAGTATTTGAAATTTTATATTTTACACTGGTAGCCCATTTCAATTTGGACTAGCCACATTTCAGGTACTCAAGAAGCATGTGCAGTTACTGGCTCCTACACTAAATAAAATAGATGTGGAGAGTAAAGGGTACTGGGCTAGAAGTTCAAAGACCCGGGTGGTCCCACAGCCAATTGCTGTGACAATATATAAGAAATTTGTTTTTTCTGGGTCTTATTTTCCTCAGATAGAAGATGAAGGATTAGACTAGAGCTCTCAAGTCCCTTCCCAACTTTAACATTTAGGGTTCAAACACATTATTTCATACTACTTGTCAAAGTTAAAAGCATAGTTGTGTTTTCTTTCATAGACCTTCTTTTCACCAGCACTCCTAAAATTCTGTGTTCCTTTTATAGGGGCTGTATTGTTATTGCTAGAATAAGATTCTTTGTTTATTGGTTTCTTTAAAAGAAGAATGTTACTCAGCTGCATACATGATGTAAGCCAACTAGGAACTGGTCAGTTCTTTTAATAGAATTAAGTCAGGTTTGAGGCTTTGCTAATTCTAATGCTGTATAGAGAGCTTGGAGAGAGTAAAAGAGAGGCACATCAACAGTATCTAAAGAAAGAGTGACTATTGAAAGAGAAAGTTGAGAAACAAGTTTTATGAAATTCATTTTTCAGGAGATAACAACCAGTTGTCTTTGAACAAGAAAGGAGAATAATATGGACACAGGATGTCAACCACTACTACACAATTAGAATCACTTGGGGAGCTGTGTTAAATTCCCAATGCCCATTCTGTACCTCAGAGTGGTGGTTTTCAGAGCATGGTCCCCAGACCAGCAGCAGCAGTATCACCTGGGAACTTGTTAGAAATGCTAATTTTCAGGCATTATCCTGAGACCTAGTGAGTTGGAAACCCTGGGGTGATGCCCAGCAAGCAGTCTGTGTTATAACACTCCCCTGGTGAATCCAGTGTGCAGTCAGAGTTGAGAATTCTGGAGCAAGAAGGTTTCCAAGGCAGAGATAGCAGATGGCTTTCATACTGAGTGCCAGCTTTCATCCTGTATCAGCCATGGGGATGGAGTTGGAAAGCAGTGCAGTTTGCCAGCTAGGTATTCACCATTCCTGATTTTGGGATTTGGGTAATTTATTGGCGTTATAGGTGGTTGGATGGATTATTGGTTATTGCATTTCACAAATAGAAGTCAGGTGTCCTATCCAGTCAGCCAAAAGGGGATAAAATGGAGGGAAAAAGAGAAGGAAGAAAAAAAACACTGGAACAGAAGCCACAAAGGTTGGACAGGAGGGAACAGTATCCTGGATAAAATAAGTGGGAAATTCAGGCTAGATTACAAAATATTTCATTTATATATAAGGATTTCTTAAAGAAGTTCAAGTGTCATGGGGATTTTAGGCCCACTTAATGACTCTCATCAGTTCTGTTTGATCAAAAAGTACTGAAGGCTTGTTCAACCCTTTATCATTTGGCATTAAAGGATACATTTCCTCTTAACATTTAGACTTTTGATAGGATGTACTTAATACAGGTACGGTAAATTCAGAATGAACTAAACCAGAAAATAAATATATTTTCCAAGTGTAAAGAGGTTGTCACTGACTGAGAAAGAGTTAATGTGTCACATTCTTTTGATTTCTACTCCTCGGGAGAAATCACAGCATCTGTAATTTCGGAGGCATATTCTGAAGAATGTTATATTGTGATTTCTCTAAGCTGAATCTTAGAGATCTGTCTGGGAGTTTGCAGCCCTGACAAAAAGAATGGACCCATTATAGGATCAGGTTCGTCTGATTTTTCAAAAGTTAGGGGAAATACACAGATCATTTCAGAGACTCTTTTGGCTCTGCCTTGTTGTGAAGCAGATGAAGGGAAGCAGGCTGGGCTCTGTTGTGAGGGTTGGGAGCTTATTTTTTGAGATCTCGGCAGTACAACTTCTACAAGCCCTTTCTGTGTGTATTTTTCTCCTCCCAAAATATTACATTTTACATGGGAAAGCCAATTTTGATAATTTCCAAAAAGCTAGGCATTATAGCAGAATTTGTTTCTCTTAGAAACAAACCGTTCCTTCACTGTGCAGTTAGAATCCACCTTTCATACCTGAGTAAAAATAAGCCTGATACAACTTTTCTAATCATCACATTTATTATAGGAAAGATGATAATACTACTTATGAGACCATGTTCATCTACTAAAGATATTATTTCGGTTTCTGTATTCAGAGTGCTTGGTTTATATTTTCAGCTTGTTTCGTGAACTGGGCTCTGTGTATAAAAGTGGTTTTCAGCACACTGGTAATATTGTTGACCATCTTCCTCACATAGCAAACACACATTTCAATTCCACAGCTTTTTGGACAGAACCACAGTTGTTAATTTATTTACAGGAAAAATGTATGGTTTTTTAAATTATTAGTTTCTAATCTGATGTTCTGGCATTTACATTCTGAAACTTCATCTCGGCATGTAGACAGACTTACCTCGTATTGCCAAAAGAAAGGAAGTGGCTTCTCTGCAAAGCTAAATAGTTTTGACTTTATTGTCTGCTACGAAACAGCTGCTGATACCAGAAAAATGCCGTCTCATCATTGGGCCTGGGGTATCCAAAAGAAGCAGGAAAAAAATGACTATAGCTCCCTGTCTGCCCTGGCCCTCTTCTCTTTTCTCTCCGTTTTCATTGCCGTGAAGAGCAAGAGAACAATATTCTGCAATTAAGGATTCCATTAAGTTGAAGAAAAGAGCAAATGGGGGATGTTTGTTCTCCAAGCTGAAAAAATTTGTCTGGGGTGGGGGGGGATAGTGGTAGTGGTATAGAGAGAGGTGGGTGGAGAGACGAAGTCAGGGCTGTTTGTTGAATATACTGTTAAGGACTGTTACCATCCTAATTAATCAAGTTAGAAATTACAGCTGTAGTCGGTTTCCCCCCAATTCTTGTTATCAATTTTCTTCTCTTTTGAGACAAAGCAAATATAAATTTTGTGTTCATTTGTCATTCGTTCTTTGACTTCAGCATCTCTGAAAATAACAATGTAGCACAAAAGCCCAGTATTTACCTAGTTGTAATGTGGGTTGCCATGGTGTTTTGCAAATTATTGCAATTATGTTCACCATGCGAGTCGCCCTTGGTAACTGGCGAAAAAACTGATAATCCTGTTTTGAACAAAAGGTCAAATTGCTGAATAGAAAGTCTTGATTAACTAAAAGATGTACAAAGTGGAATTATTTCCTACCATTCAGAAATAGTTCTTGATCGGGTTTGGGGGAGGGGGTGAGTAAGTACATCTGATTACTGAAGTACAAAGCATTGAAAGGATGTTGTCTTGAGCCTTTCATGTAGTCTTAATGGTGGCTTTTTTGTCAAATTTACCCATTTGCGGCATTGAAAGAGGCAGCTGCATTTAAGCTGGAGAGACGGTGCTTTTTCAAGAGTTCAGTGCAAGGAAAGTTCTCAGCAGTATCTGCAGTTTACTAGTAGCCCCTGGTCTATTAAAACTGATGTGCCGCATTTGAGCCCATTGCTCTCAGTACTTGTGAACCCCTCTGGCTGATGATCTAATAAAGTGCTCTTACTGGACAATCTCTGATCAGCTACTTAGAAAGGAGCTTGGGGGAGGGGCAGGAGGGACACCCTCACAGGCAGTCAGACTTGGTGAAGGCCAGAAGAGACTCTAGTCAGTGGCCAAACCGAAAGGTTTATCTTGATGATAATCGGTGCTGAGCTGCTATCACAATTTTTCTTCTGGAAGGAAATCTTAATTTTATTCATAGTTGAATAAGAAAAGATTAGAAATGTCCTTTTGAAATTAAAAAATCCATCTTTGTGGATTTCTTAAATTATGAGTGTCCATACAATACATGATCCTACATTAATGTAAAACCAAAAGTTTCCCAGGTTACAGCCAAAGGTCAAATGGATTTTGTCTCTTCTGTATCTGGCAGAGCATCTGGGGGGGAGTGAATTTCGAAGGCAGGGGGTCTCTTCTTTTCTTAATGGCCACCTGAAAAATCAATTCTCAAAACTTTTGAGAGTGTGTGAAAGTGGCATGAAAGCAAAGCAAACCTTAACAAGTTTGTGGGTTTACATTCTACATCACCTAGCAACCCCCTGGCTCGGCCAGATCTCTTGTCTACCCTTAGTTGTGTTTACAGACTATTCAAACAGCCCTTCGAAACCATGAAAGATATTCAGTTTCATTAGTACCATTCTCAAGGAGAAAATAATTAAAGTTAAATGAACAAACATTGCCTGGTGATGGTTTGAACTCCATTCTGATTTTAAGATATCCTTTGAGGCACTTGCATAGATAGTTTAGTTTTAACATTTGTTGTTCAGTACCCAAAGGCATATCGCATTAAACTATACCAATAAATTACTAGCCTGCTAACAAACAAACAATAAAAATTACTTTTAGCTAGACTTCAGCAAAGAAAAGAAACTCTTCTAATAATGTTCTAGGCATGCCCACCTGATTGAAGTTTTTTAATTTGATTCCTACCCTGGACATCTGAGTTGATCCGTACGTACGTTGAATAAAGGCAGGGGAGGGGGCGTGGGGAACAAAGCTCCTCTGTTTAAAACGGATTTATTACCTACCTTCAGGGATCCAATATATAAAGAAAAGTATTCAAATCATATTCCATAGAAGGCTGTGTGCATTTTAGTGAGTGACTTAATTTAATAAGTGATTCTACTACTGCTAATACATGCTCTGTCACTTTCTACTTGGGACCTGCTATGTGCCTAAATTGACCTATTTTTATAATCTGTGAATTAGTTAAAATTTTTTTAAGAAAAAGCATTTTCTCGTGTTCCTTTCTTTTCTCATAAGCATGTTTGCTAAAAATTCATCTTGGTAACAACCAGGCACATGTGATATGGTTCAAAATATTTTTCACATGTATTAGTGATTTGATGGTATCAGATTCTCTTGGCAAAACTCTTCCTTCATTAATAACAGCTTTCTAATTATAAAAACAATATATGCTTGTTATAGAAAATTCAGAAACAGAAGAAACCACCTACAGATAACCAGTGATAACATCTTAGGATAGTTCCTTCCAGTCTTTTTTTTTCTGTGTACATATTGACGAAGCTAAGGCTTGAGTTTACTTATATTTGTTTTATTTGTTAGTATGTGTTCGTAGCAAAAGTAAGGTTTTTTTCATCACTGAAGATTTGAGAGGCAGGAGTGGTCGCATAAGTATTGAACAATTTTTCTTAGAGACTTCAGTAAAATATTCATATGAGCAACAGAGTAGCCATTTGACCATCTTGTTCTGCTCTTCCTTTACCTTGTTGAAATGTCTGTATACCTTACCTGACATCCATTTATAACCATTGATGTTGGAAGTCACAGTTGAAATCGTACATCTCCAAGTCACTTGTAGCTTCATGTAGGGGGGAGAAACGTCTTTTATGAAAAAGTTTATAATACAGTGGAGATTAATGGAATGTGGAGAGGAAAACGCTTTCAGTTTCTCACATAAAGCGAAAGCAGGGCAACTCGGAGATCTTGTGTTCTTACTATTTGTGTTTTGTTAGATCTCGAACGTCCACGGTACATGACTGGGTTGCATGAGCTCTTTGTGCTTTGTTGACAGTAGACAGACAAAGCAAAATTATTCCTGAAGCAAGGTACTGTGTACTTAGTCGTGACCTATTATAGCCTATGAATGTAGCTTGCTTTTGAGTTGGATGAATAGGGGAGAGTATTTTATAGAAGAGGCTTGAATATACTAAGAGATTTTAGCTGCCCATACAGAAAGATACCTGTCCTCCATTGAACTTTTTCCCCCCAAAACATAATTTTCCTTATAAAATCTTCTTAAGTATATTTTCCCCCATTGCTTGCATGGTGACAATTTTAACTGTTCTAATATTGTCCTACAGTGGTAAAATAAAATTGCTGGTAATTGTTGGCTTTCTCTGCTCACAGTATAGCAGGAGGAGATGGCTTGTGTGGGGCTCTTTAGTGTACCTCAGGGACATCTTCTGATGCTCAACCTCTGATTGCAAATTAAAATAACAAGGCTGTGGTATTGGATTTGATGTGAGGCAAAGCAGAACAACTTGCTAATTTATCATGTAATATACAATTGTTCAGGTTGGAATTTGTCCACTTGTGGTGGTGCTATTCTGTGTGTTTAAATGAAGACCACTGTTTGCATCTAACCTATCATAACAGTTTGGGAGTGCTCCATTATCTTTTCAGCAAACTGATGGCAGAGTCTGGTCTTCATACAAATGATAAGATCAATAAGTTTCAAATAACTTGGATGAAATGACATGTGACTGTTCATTTAAAGAGATATCTTACTTTAAAAATCAATTTTAGTAATATTTAAAATTCTTACATTGACAAGGCACTTTCCACTTCTGTTTGATAATTTTGTTAAAAATACTTTTGTATTAACTTCAATGAATACTTAGTTTACATATGTATATTTCCTGATTTGCTCTTTCATCTCCTACCCTGGCACCTCTCTGAGACTTAATAATCACTCTTTGACAGGCCAGCATGCTGCAGTGTAGAAGATTTAACTTTAAAAGCAAAATTATGTTCCTGTTAAAACTTCCCCTGGAGATGGTAGGAAAATTTTCTCCCAGTTTTGGGTGCAAATGTGGGTCAGAAAGCAATTTGTTTTTTGATATTTCTGGAAATCCCAAATCACAACATGTCATTCTTCAAAAGCAGCTGTGGGCCCATACTGTGCACTGTCTGTAAGACCCATTTTACACTGGGGATAATTCCATGACAGAAAAATGTGACTGCAAGGGAACCCCGGAACATTTATAAATGGTTTTGGGTGAAGAGTATCTGGTATGCTCAAAGTGCATATCATTTGGGGAGAGGAGCAGTTAACGGCCATTATAGGAAAATAGTAATGATGCGGTGAACTCTGTAAGAGCACGTATGCTGGCAGACTTCGCCCTGTGCTGCTGTCACTGCACTCCCAGAGAGCCATTACAATTTAAACTAAACCATACGTCAGTGCACTACTGTAGCATGTTGTCTCGAAAATCTTCTAGTCCCGAAATAAAGCAAAGACCTCTTCCTCTTCCTTCACCATCCATTCTGCCATCTCCGACTTCAGATCCAGTACAGTTTTGTCAGGAAAAACATGGGAAGTTCACTTATGTTGACTACAGAATTCTGTTATTTTGCATTCAAATTGCAAAGCACCTCCACCTAATCTTACCAGTTATTCATCATTGTAGCTCTCCATGTAGTAACCCCAGGTGGAAACTGACCAGGCTCTTGCCTGGTTGGAGGAGTGCATCTTTAACAGTGTCTTGTCGCCTGTAGCTGAGCACTGATGTTCCTCAGTCCTGGAGGCATGTGTAGGGTGGTAACAAGATTTTACATTTAATCAACAGTGTTGTAGGCTCTGAACAACTTTAGCAGAGTAAATGTTATTACCTCTTTTTTTGGAGATAAGAAAACTGAGGCTCAGAGGAAAGGTTCAGTGATTTATGTGAAATTACCCCTTAATAAATGGGTGGGGAGAAGACTCCCTCAAGTGCAGTTTTTCATAACCTAATTTCTGTATTCTTCATTGAGTGTGAACCTTTGTGCTAGAGACTGGCGAGGACACTGCCGGATCCAAAGCAGTTCATCCCCCAGGCCTGACCTTCCTGTTAGAGAGGTAAAATAAAATTGTTCAGGGACAGCACACAGCATGTTCTGCTCAGTGGCAGTCGGGTACTGGGAGAAGTCCCTGGAGGGTGGGGAGATTTCACAGGAGAGGAGTGGAAATGATGCTCAATGAATGGCTAATTTAGGTGGAAAGGCCACGGCATGAGCCAAGACAAGGGGTTGGCAATAGGCAAAATGTGTTGAGGGCAGTAAGAAAACCAATTCAGTGTGGTGAAGAGTTTGTGTAAGAGAAAGGGGGAATGAGATGAGGCTGGAAAGATTTGAAAGCCAGACCAGGGCAGCCCGGGTGGCTCAGCGGTTTAGCGCCACCTTCAGCCCAGGACATGACCCTGGAGACCCGGGATTGAGTCCCACATCAGGCTCCCTGCATGGAGCCTGCTTCTCTCTCTGCCTGTGTCTGCCTCTCTTTCTCTCTGTGTCTCTCATGAATAAATAAATAAAATCTTTTAGAAAAATGAAAGCCAGACCGAAGCATGCATCCCTATGGAAGGTTTACCACTGGAGGGATGGGAGTAGAGGGCCCTTGGGAAGCTACATTTGGTAGGTCTTTACACTGGATGTGGGAGAGATAAGAGTTGGGGAAACCAGGTAGGAGGCTGTTAAAGTAGATCAACTTTGAGGTCTGGGCTATGGTAAAGTTGATGACAGTGGGATTGTGAGGTCAGTGGACAAATTTGGTGACTGATTGGAAGTGGGAGGAGAAGGACCCACCATGGATATTTGGTATCCATTTGATATGGACCCACCATATATTTGATTCAAGAGTAATAATGAGAACTGTGCATTTTTCTTTCTCCTGGGAATTTTAGATTCTTATTTTCTGTAAACTGGCTCCTGTGTGCTATTTTATTGCTTCTGTTCATTCATTTATTCAAAAGATTGTTTTTAATTGCCTCCTCTGTGCCACACTTCCAGGTCTAGATGATTTCTGTGTGTGCATCCTTCTAAAAATATGAATGTACACAAATGGGTAAGTTTGGGCTGAAAGTGCACCTACCAGGAATGCCTCAGTTACAAGTGGAAATCGATCCCGTTTTAGCATGTGCAGACAGCAACCATTTTAGTGGAGACCTCAGAAATATAATTTAGCAATCAGAACCAATCAGCATTTGACACAATTTCGTACATAATGATTTCAAGGAATTAGTGATACTGAAACTAAAGTAACAGGTGATGGATCTTAGCGTGTTTTGGTAAAGGTTTATTTGGCTATTGGCAAGGCTGGCTTCACCTCTTTTGAACCCTCTGCTTATAAATGTGGTTAAGGGAGTGCTTATAAATGTGGTTAAGGTAGGCATCTGAAAATGCAATGACTTTATTCCTCTTGGTTGTGACAGTTTGGCGTTTACATGTGGCATCGCATAATAAAATGACATATTTGCATGGTGGACATCTTTCTAGTGGTTCTGGAGGTTTTTGTAAAACGCGACCTTTTTTATAGATTGGACTTCCAAAGAACTACACCTTGTTCGTTCTTTTGCCATTGATTTAGCTATACATTATTTCCCAACATGGAAAATGAAAATAAGTTTAGTTTTGTCTTTGTGAGTGATGCTTCAAAGTGGATTTATTCAGTACTAGTATTGGTAACTAAGATTGGCTCCATCATGGAATATTTTCAAAGACTTGGCGTGTTTAATTTCAACAATGCACATATTTCTTGAAAGGTAGATTTGGCATAGTCCATTAATATTTGCTGGGGGAACAAAGGAGTTAACCACAGTGTATGTGGCAAAATCAAAGGGAAGCCAAGCATATATTGAATATGATTAGGGTCTATTTCCCCCCACACAAGAGTTTTTTTTAAAATACACCATGACCAAAAGCTTAATTATCAAAATAAAACAAGAAGAATCAAGAGGTACAGGCTTCTGATGTTGTGTTTCAGCCCCAGTTCCCTTCACACAGTTATCAGCATGTGTAATTTCCATGCATAATAGCACTAGTTATTGTTGTCATTTGTAAAGGGAGATTAACAGATAGTAAGTACAAACAAACCCAAATAAGTACTGAATAGAGAGGTGACAAAGAAGAAAAGACCTCTTTAATGTTAATTATAACTGGTAGGAAGTCTAGACAAATTATATTATCTGTTTTCTATATGATTTGAAAGGACATTTAGTTAGTGACTCTGTCAGAGATAGAGTTTGGTGTTTGCTTTAGAAACAGGTGAGGTGACAACTTAGCATCTCCTTGGTTGGCAGCTCACTAGTGAGTCATGAAGTTGTAGTAAATTGATGGAATCAAGTTTCCAAAGCATCAGAAGAGAAGTTGAGCTTTTCAAAGGGTATATTTTAAAAATTAAAGAATAATTTTAACTTCCAGGTTGTATCCCACAGTAATGAAAAATTTATTGTCTCAAAACATGGAGGTTGTTGCCTCTCTGCTTGCTTTTTAAAACTTTTTGTTTAGAATTGAATGAATTACAACTGGGGTTGGCATTGTTAACTGATACCTATTCCAAAGCTTATAAAGCTTGAGGTAGCAACTTGAAGGTAACAAAGCCAAATGAATGATCGAGGAATAGTCTAGTCCTGCGTGTCTCATACATGGTTTGCTTGAATTCTGCTTCATTTATTAATATGCCTAAATGGGTACTTGCAGAAGCAAATAGTCTTTCCGTTAGTATTTGTAGGCTGCATTGGAAATGTAATACCTGCTGCAGTCAGCACCACTATCTCCCTCTGTTTCCCCCATGCCCAAGACAGGCTAAACCAAAGTGTCTGGTGTCCTTAATTCTCAGGGGCCATCAATTGTGAATTGCACTCTTGACTTAACAGTGGTTTTTGAAGGAAACAAAGACGTTGCCAAATGTACAGGTCAATTGTAAATACAGCGGAGTTTCTGAAATACCAAAATGTGAATAAAAACATGTCTGTAAGTCAGGAAAATATGGGTTAGTGGCCCTAGAAATTGAAATAGATAGTTGCCTGTGACTCAGAACCACTGATTCTTTGTTCTAGTTCATGTTGTGCTGCTCTGGTATTAGTTGTTTGTCTTGAGTAGGATCCACACATCTCTAGCCCTTTTCCGTCTTGGTTGGCCTTTATATTTGGTACCGTACAACCTGGTTCTTAAAGCCAAACCATACTGAATTGCTTTTCATCTGTGTGTGAACCTTTCTTATTTAGGTTGTTGTTCCCTGAAACTGTACCGGGGGCCTCTTTGACTACTCCGCACAGTATTTAATTTAATTCTGGGCATATATTAAAGGTTTACATGAGAAGTCCTGGAGATCCTCCATCTGAAAAGTTTAAATTTTAAAATAGTTTAGCCTATTGATTGAAGATGGGAATGAAGTTCACTATGAATGTATTGACTTTTAGAATCTTTAAAGGTAGTATGTGTTCTTTTAGTCAAAAAGTTCTACAGTGTGCTTTCTCTGGCTGTGAAAGCCATAAATGGAACTGAAAGAACTGGGTTTTGGCGCTCTTTTGAGTCTGATTGCAGTTTCTTCCAAGAAGAGCATATTCTGAGGACTGAGGTCATACAGTACAGCAGTGAGTGGGGACATCCTATAGATGTGGATTAAAGCCATGTAGCAATGTTAATAAGTGGCAAATGAAGGTCCCCAATGTGATTAAGCAACATTTGTGTATATACTGCTCTTAGCTAGGGGGAAAAGACCCAACAAATTGCTTAGTCAAGAAACAGAACAGTGTTAAACACATCATTGATTCTTTCCTTAATCACATTGCACATAGCTCTCTCTGGCTTTCATCCTTTTGCATGTGTTCTCTCTGCCTAAGCGGCCTTTCCTGCTTTCTCCACCTACCAAACTTCTACTCACTCTTCAAGACCAGTTCAAAAGTTCTACCTCTCCAGATAACTCCCAAGACACAAAGACAGTCAAGTTCCTATTTGTGGCTGCCTGGCTGGGAACATTGTGCCCCAGGGAACATACCTTGTACCCCAGCACTTCAGCCTACTTTGCTTAGCCTTGGGCCTAATACATGCAGCCCTAAATCCTGATGCCTTTGTAAGAACGTCTGAGCTTTGGGGCACCTGGATGGCTCAGTTGGGTAGGCATGTGATTATTGGTTTCGGCTCAGGTCATGATCTCAGGGTTGTGAGATCAAGCCCTGTGTTGGGCCCCCCCTCTCAACAGAGAGTCTGCTTGAGATTCTCTCTCTCCCTCCCTCTTCCCACCCCCCCAACAGACACATGCTTATATGTGTGTGTGCGCTCTCTCTCTAAATAAATAAATCTTTAGGGGTGCCTGGGTAGCTCAGTCAGTTAAGTGCCTGCTTTCGGCTCATGTCATGATCTCAGGGTTCTGGGGTCAAGCCCCTCATCAGGCTTCCTGCTCAGTGGGGAGCCTGCTTCTCCCTCTCCCTCTCCCTCTGCCTGCCACTCTACCTACTTGTACACTCGCGCTCTCTCTCTCTCTCCCTCTCTCTCTCTCTCTCAAATAAATAAATAAAATCTTTAAAATATATACAGGGCAGCCCAGGTGGCTTAGTGGTTTAGCGCCGCCTTCGGCCCAGGGCCTGATCCTGGAGATCCAGGATCGAGTCCCACATCGGGCTCTCTGCATGGAGCCTGCTTCTCCCTCTGCCTGTGTTTCTGCCCCTCTCTCTCTCTCTCTCTCTCTCTCTCTCATGAATAAATAAAATCTTTCAAATAAATCTCTTCAAAAAAATAAAATATATACATACATACATGCATCTTTCTTAAAAAAAAAAAAAAAGAACACCTGAGCTTTGCTCCACCCCATTTGTGCGATTTTGTCTCCCTTTTTAAAGTTTCATTTTATAGCAAATATAATACTGATTTAATATAATAGGCATAGTGTTATCACATCTCTGTGAGAAAAGTCAAACGAGCAACAGGAGAGGGTAGCTGAAGAAGGAAATGAGAAGAGTGTATAAAGGCCAGAAAAGTGGACAATGACTTTCAGAAGTGGGAAGAGTGGGTCAGTTGAAATTGTCCTTGAAAACATTGCAGCCAGTTTTATGCCTCCACAATATGTGTGTAGAAGAATCTGTTTTAATTTTTTTTAAAGATTTTATTTATTTATTCATGAGAGACACACACAGAGAGAGAGGCAGAGACAGAGGGAGAAGCAGGCTCCATGCAGGGAGCCCAACGTGGGCCTCGATCCCCGGACTCCAGGATCATGCCCTGGGCCGAAGGCAGGTGCCAAACTGCTGAGCCACCCAGGGATCCCGTTTTAATTTTAAATAAGTGTTTCTTTTATGCCGAGTATAGCTCTAAGCATGGTAAATACATTGCATCATTACAACCTATAAATATAATGTTGGGCCTATTTTACAGAGAAGGAAGCTGAGCACAGCAGTTAAGTCACTAGCTAGTAGTCATTCAGCTATTAGGAAAGTCGTTCATTTCTACATGGTATACCTTTTTATATTTTTATTTTTTTCTAAGACTTTATTTATTCATGAGAAACACAGAGAGGCAGAGACATATGCAGAGGGAGAAAAAGGCTCCCTGTGGGGAACCCAATGTAGGACTTGATCCCAGGACCCTGAGATCATGTCCTGAGCCAAAGACAGACACTCAACAACTGAGCCACCCAGGTGTCCCGGTATACTCTTTTTTAAGATTTATTTATTTATTTTAGAGAGAGAGAGAGTGTGTGTGTGAGCACAAACAGGGAGGAGGGGCAAAGGGAAAGAGAGAAGCAGACTCCCCCCTGAGCTGAGACCCTGACATGGGGCTTGATCCCTGGACCCTGGGATTATGACTTTAGCCCAAGGCAGATGCTTAACCGACTGAGCCACCCAGATGCCCTGCTGGTATACTCGACTTTGATAATGGTCTTTACTAATGACCAAAAACCCGTTGGTTTACATTTTGTGTATAATCATATAAGCTTTTATTGGGAGATTTCACTTGATGCATGTTAGGGGGGGTACATATTAAGAAGGGAAGAATATCTCATGTGATTTTCTATTTTTTTGGAAAAAAAAAAACATTATGAGGGGCACTTGGGTGGCTCAGTGGTTGAGTGTCTGCCTTTGGCTTAGGATTCCGGGATCCTGGAATGGGGTCCTGGGATCGAGTCCTGCATCAGGCTCCCTATGAGGAGCTTGCTTCTCCCTTTGCATATGTCTCTGCCCCTCTCTCTATGTCTCTCGTGAATAAATAAATAAAATCTTTTATTAATTAATTTAAAAACCTGATGAGTTTCCTAACTGTTTAGGTGTGGGCATAAATCAAAGTGACATTTCAGGGAAGAATGGTAAGGAGCTATTTCAGAATCTTTAAGGAAAGTTTGAACAAAATGAACCTATCTTGATAAGGAAAGAGGTTTGTTTTGTTTTTTTGTTAAAGATTTATTTATTTGAGACAGAGAGAAAATAGATTCCCACTGAATGCAGATCCCAGCTTGAGGCTCAGTCTCACTATCCTGAGATCATGATCTGAACCAAACTTGAGTTGGATGTCTAACTGACTGAGCCACCCAGGCACCCCCCAAAAGGGGTTTTTGTTTGTATTTGTTTGATGATGGTGATAAAACTGAAGTGTTCTCTTTCTTCTCTCCAGGGTTGGTTGATTTGTGAGGAGCCAACGTGTCAAAATCGAACTCGGCACCTTCCCCTTCAGTTCTCCCGAAATGGGCCTCTTTGCCAAGTCTGCATGAAAGCTACACTTCGGCCAGAGGTAATAGTCACATGATACTAAAGAACTGTGTAGAAGGGAGTGAGGGTCTGTGTTTTCCCATCCCTTAGGTCTGAGAGGTAGATATTTGGTATTTGCCCTCTGGAAGCACCCCACTACCACACACATGTATTTTTAAAAATTCAGACTTCAGAAAGATAAATGTTTATTTTTTTACATCATGAACAATAATACACTTATATCTAAGAAACTAATTCTTGTAGAAATTACTCTTATTTCTTTGGTTACCACTTCATAATTACATAGAAGAAACTGCTTTTGTAGAAACTGTTGTCTTTGGGCTAGGTCAGAACCCCTTTTTTGAGGGCCAGAAAACCTCCCAAACCTGTGCCCTGAAAAGTTTATTGTATTTGCAAGGGATTCCATTGTTTCTAGGGGACAACATATCCAGCCTTTTCTCCACCTTAATATTTACACCTGAGGGAGGAGGCGCCCTGTCATTAGTGACTCCCATCTAGGGAGCACATAGTCTGGAAACACCTTCCTGATAATTAAGATGCTTTCCTTCTGCTGCACCCTTAGAGCATCAACTCAAGCAGCATTCCCCAAACTGTGGGGAGAGGAATGTTTGAAGGTCTTTCTTGCAAAGAGGGTTTTGTGATCAGGTACATCTAGCGAACTCTGGGCTAGCCAGAGTTAAACAAGCTCATTGCAGATTGTCTGAGAACCTGTAAAATGATAAAGTACAATCAACCTCACCAATACAGGACTCTAATGTGCATTCCTTTCCAAATTTGTCTGGCTTGAGGATTTGTAAGGATTTTGGTGAGAAGAAAGTAGGAATAGGAAACCTGTTATTTACTTTTTTTTTTTTTGAACATAGAGGCAGGGTTCTATAATCAAGTCTTGACTTCACATCTTTTCACTGAAAAACATTGGTACACAAGCTAGCTTTAGGAAAATATTTTAAAGTTCTAATGGCTTCTTATTTTAATTTTAAGGTAATAGATCATTTCACAAAATTTAGCGAGGAGTCAGGAACTACAAATGGCACTGCCATTGTGTATTCTCTGGTTCTTTTTGCATAGCCATATGTATTTTTTACATGGTTTCAGTCATGATTAAAATATGCTTCTGTATCATGTTTATCTTTTGTCAGGTGTCTGTGTTACTACATCATTTTCAATATCAAAACCAAATTTAAGTGTTTTATTCTTGTTGGACATTTTAGGCTACTTTTACTATCTCTTTATTAGAAAATTGTGATGAGTATTCTCCTGTTTACATTATTTTTTGTTGTTATTTGAAATACTTCTTGAGGATAAATTCTTACCGACAATACATATCAAAGTGCCTAAATTAAATATGGTCATGATTCATATTGCCATATTGCTTTCTTGATAGGTTATCCCAATTTAAACTGTAGTCAGTACTTGATGCATGTACCAGTTTTACCACTGTCTTTGCAGCATTTGTACATTATCATTATTTCTAACTAATTTAGTAAGTATAAAATGTTTCTTGCCTTATTTTGTAGATCTTTGGTAATTAGCAAAGTAGAATATGGGTTTTTTAACAAAAATATGGAACACATAGTGAGAATTAGATGTACTAAATTGGTCTCATCCCAACCCTTGGATTAGCAGGTGTAGGAAGAGAACAAAAGTATATATATTTAGTGTGACTCATCACTCCACTTGTAGACTCTAGGGGAATCACCTGGCTTCATGAACCAATGCTACCTTTGAGACTTCTTAAACATCCAGCTCATCAAGTCAAATTCAATAAAAATTAAATTACTTCTTAGAAAGTCAGCTAGTTTTATTATTCTCTCACCATTCTTAGTGAGAGAAAGTAAAAGGAGTGGATATCCTATAGATTGGTAGCCCTCCAGTAAATGTTGATGATGTTATTGGTAGTGGTATAATACATCAGGTCATCGTTTATCATTTAGTATCTTTTTTAAAAAATGAGTTAGCCGGGCAGCCCTGGTGGCGCAGCGGTTTAGCGCCGCCTGCAGCCCGGGGTGTGATCCTGGGGACCTGGGATCGAGTTCCACGTGGGGCTTCCTGCAGGGAGCCTGCTTCTCCCCCTCTGCCTGTGTCTCTGCCTCTCTCTCTCTCTCTCTCTCTCTCTCTCTCTGAATGAATGAATGAATGAATGAATGAATAAATAAATAAATAAATAAATAAATAAATAAATCTTTTTTTTAAAATGAGTTAGCCAGCACAGGCATTTTGACGTACTTTTTTCCCCTTTCATATCCTTGTCCTCAAATGGTAACATTTTAGGCAGGCATTTACCAAGGCTGTCATCTACTCTTGACAGGGAGTAGCTTTCATAGCATAGGGTCATATTGCTGCTCAGAACTTGACCCTTTGGGATAACTGGAGGTTCAGAGCATCCTGGTTAGTGATACTGCCTGTAGCTGTTCCTCACAGGCACCTTGACAGTGAGTCTGAGCCTACTCTTCTACAGTCTTTTTAGAGTTGCTAGTGATGAGTTGGGAATTTCTTTTTCTTTTTTTCTTTTTTTTTTCTTTTTTTTTTTTTTTGAGTTGGGAATTTCTTGATTCTGTGTATGAGGTTCCTGGGCTTTGCTAGGAAAAAGCTGCATCTTACTAGAGACCATTCCAAAGAAGCTCCAAAATCAGTGGTAGAATGGACAGGATTGTTGTAATTACCATAGGGTTTTCTAAAGTGTCTGTTTCTCAGGATTGTACTTACCTGACCCTTAAGTTCTAGGGTACTGTGCCTCAATCATACATTACTTTCTTTTTTTAAGATTTTATTTATTCATAAGAGAGAGGCAGAGACATAGGCAGAGGGAGAAGCAGGCTCCCTGCAGGGAGCCTGATGCAGGAGTCGATCCCAGGACCCTGGGATCACAACCTGAGCCCAAGGCAGATGCTCAACCACTGAGCCACCCAGGTGCCCCAATCATACATTACTTTCATTTAATAATTATTTATTGAACACCTACTACATCCTAGGCACTTTGGGGCTGGGGACACACCAATGAACAGGACATTTCCTTTTTTATAAAACCAGTTTCACATTATGTAGATTATATAAAATTGATACATGTGGGCAAAAATAGATATTTGCAACTGTTTGGACAGAAGCTCTAGACTGTGTGTGAGGGCTTTAAATACATTGTTCAGGTTTGATGGTAAAGTACTTGCCTCTTATCATGCCAGACTCATCCCTACATAATAAATCTACTCTCATTTAGTCCCGGGTTGCATTTGGCTTGAGTACTTTCCAGGATTGACTTGGGGTATGAAAGCTGGCTCTTTTTCTGACTCATGTTGCCAGAGTCATAAGAAAGCTGGGACAGTTTTGTTCCCAGGGTTTTGCATATGTCTCTTTTCAGATACCTTTAGAAAAAGATCAGTAGTCTTTTTTTATATTCATGGGAATTTAGCAGTATCCAAATTGCTGATTCTTAAAAATACATTCTCTGAGTGTTCTCTGTTACATAGGAAGTGAAAATGCAGGAATGCAAACTTCAGTATATGCTTAAGGTCCCAAGTAAATAGAACACTTTTTCACACTGGAAGTACAGACAGGACTTTCCCAAGTTAGACACTAAATATTTTATTGCGTCTTTATTTCAAGGACATGGTTTTGACTTCTTAACGGTGGCCAAATCTGTCTGGCTGTGAGGTGAACCCATGGGAGGGATTCTGTATTATGTAATTCGCCAAAACAAAAGGGTTAGTTTTTGTTTAGTTTGCAGTGTAGAACTAAGATTTCAAACTAAGTTAAACTTTTTCTTAGTAACATTTCTGTTCTTGATAAGGAGATGAGAAAGCATCTACATGTGACTCCCTGGGCCATGGCAGAAGTCACTGAGGGAATTACATAGCCCCTGAGATAGAGTGCTGTGGTGGATCCTTTTATTCAGTTGTTTAGCCAGCAAAATCTCTTGAAGGTCATGTATGAGGAAAGCAGTAGACTGATTTCTAGTTCTACTTTGGTATACCCTTAGTGTTCCTCACATTATCCTCAGTTGTAAAATTGTGAAAATCCTTTATAATGGAATGTGTATACCGTATAGGATTTTGGCCTTCAAAGGAGAAGGGATAATACTGAACTTGTGGTCTGTGTGTTAAAACTTCAAAATGACTGCAGCTGAACAAAGTGTTGGTTTGCTAAGTAGGTTAGGGACAGTGAAAATACTGCCAGGCTACCTGAGACAGGGTCTTACTTCTCCATAAGAAGAAACCTGGGAAGTACTTGTGGTCTCTTAGGGCAGAAATAAGGAGTGGTACAGGAAGAGAACCTTAGAACTATGACAGAAAGTCTTAAACCTCTGTATCTAATCATTGGGTACTGTCTAGAAGACAGTGGATTTTTACCATGAAGAATCTTTTGTGTTTCTCCATTGTGATTTTGATGTGCTTGCTTGTTGATGTAGTTTGTTAAATTCTACAGACAGCTTCTCTTAACCATGAGGCAGACACTAGCTTTCTTTTTCAATTCATTTTTTTCATTTTTTTTTTAATCAGAGTGAAATTCACATAACAAAATCAACCATTTTAAAGTAAATAATGGAGTGGCACTTAGTATATTCACAAATGTTGTAAGACCACTTCTGTCTAGTTGCAAAACATTTTTATCACTGCAAAAGAAAATTCTTGGGATGCCTGGGGGCTCAGTGATTAATTGTCTGCCTTTGGCTCAGGTCATGATCCCGGGGTCCTGATGGAGTCCTGCATCAGGCTCACTGCAAGGAGCCTGCTTCTCCCTCTGTCTCTGCCTCTATCTCTGTCTCTCATGAATAAATAGTCTTTTAAAAAAGAGAAGAAAATCCTGTACTCTTTAAGCAGTTGTACCCCATTCTTCCCCTTCTTCCAATCCCTGGGAACCACTAATCTGCTTTGCGTCCCTATGGATTTACCTATTCTGGATATTTCACATATGTGGAATCATATATATGACCCTTTGTTTCTGGCTTTTTTGACCTAGCACATTTCTGAGGTTCATCCATGTTATAACCTGTGTCAGTACTTCATTCTTTTTTATGGCCAAATAATAGTCTATTGAAGAGATATACCACAGTCTGTTTATCCATTCATCCAACCATGGGCATTTGGGTTGCTTCTTTCAGTATACTTTAAAGTTTATTCTCATTATCTAGACAGATCTTTTATTTGGCCTAAATAATGTGTTCCGTGACTCACTTGTTGGTCCTAGTTCAGCTGAATGGTACTACACAAAGCTAGGCTGATCCCTTCTCTGTTCCTGTGTTCAGTAAGCACTTGCTCAGCACCAGCTCTGCCTGCTTTGAGAACTTTTTAGATATTTGAAGATGGTTGTTTTCCTGAGCTTTCTCCTCCTTGGCCCAATTTTCCTAGGTCTTCAACCATTTCTCTACTGCTCTGCTTTCAGAATAATCATCCTACTCTAGAGTTTGTGTCTCAGTAAAATGAGGAGCCAAAAACAGCATATAGCCCTTCAAGTGCTCTTGCTAACGCTAGTATGGAGCAGAATAAACCTGCTGCTGCTGCCAACTTTTCTAGGTAGTAAGTTTCTGTGAAGTCTATTTAAGGTTGCGTTAACTTCTTTAGCATCCATATTCACAGCACTGACTCATTTTGAACATTCTCTCTACTAAAATATGTAATGTTTTTGCACATGCAGCTACTAAGCCATGCCTGTTGTCTGAGACCCATGTGGTTTATTTAGACCTGTCAATAAGACTCTATTAGTGCTGTATTCCTTTCCTAAGTCCACTATAACAAAGTTCCATAAACTAGGTTGCCTAAAACAAGAGAAATTTCTTGTTTCACAGTTCTGGAAGCTAAGTAGAAGTCAAAAATCCAGGTATCTCCAGGGCTTTCTCCTCCTGAAAGCTAGTAGGGAAGAATTCCTTATCTCCTCTAGCTTCTAGTAATCTTTGGCGTCTGTTGATCTATAGGTGTATCACTGCAGTCTCTGCTTACATAGTCAAATGGCCATCTTATCCCTCTATAGTTCTCTATTCTTCTTCCTATAACAACGCCAGTCATATTGAATTAGGGCCTACACTAATCCAGTATGATCTCACCTTAATCTTATTTTCTCTGCCAAGACCCTATTTCCAAACAGGACTTGATTATACCTTTTTAGGAACACAGTTCAACCCATAAGATAGGAATTGTACTGAGCTTGGGGAAATGGAAACCAAAAGTAATAGTAGCTTAACCAGAATAAATATTTAATTTACTAAGAAACTTTCATTTTTTATCACATGATGGAAATCCAGTTGAGCTGTCCAGGATTGCGATGGTGG